>NW_027315724.1:6161254-7453754 GCF_026437365.1 Eucyclogobius newberryi
CGTTCCAAAACACGGCTGTCTCTGCTTCTTTCGCCTGTTCTGACAAAGCTCAGAGAATATCGAGTTAGAAAGTTAGAGGGATTATTTCGTCGCTCTCACACCGAAGAATCCCTAAAAGCATGGAAAAGTTGCCTGCTGTCCTATAAGCAGGCTCTGCGTAAGGCCCAAACCAGATATTATTCAAATCTAATAGAAGTCAACAAAAGTAACACTAAATTCCTTTTCAGCACTGTAGCTAGGCTAACAAACTGTCACAGTGCAGTAGAGCCCTCAATCCCAGCTACACTCAGCTCTGATGATTTCCTCCTATTTTTTAACAATAAAATAAAAACAATCAGAGATAAATTAGATGAAATTACCCCCGCTATTAGCCCTGAACTAGCCCAAGCTGTAAATCTAACGTCCCATATAAATCCACCTGTAAACCTAGAAAGGTTCACAGCTGTTGATCAAGCAGAGATAACTTCAGCCATTATGTCCTCTAAAAGCTCAACTTGTGTCCTAGACCCCATTCCAAGCAGACTCCTCAAAGACATTCTTCCCCTAATTATAGACCCTATTCTTAATATAATAAATACTTCACTCGAAAGTGGCTATGTTCCACAGTCCTTCAAACATGCAGTCATTAAACCTCTTCTGAAAAAGCCTAATCTAGATCCCGACCTATTGGTAAACTACAGACCTATTTCAAATCTTCCCTTCGTCTCTAAAATCCTTGAAAAAGTTGTAGTAAAACAGCTTTGTCGCCACCTGCAGGACAATAACTTATTTGAAGTTTTCCAGTCAGGGTTCAGAGCCCACCACAGCACTGAAACTGCACTAGTTAAAGTCACAAATGATTTGTTATTAGCCGCTGACGATGGACTGGTCTCAATCCTGGTTCTGTTGGACCTCAGCGCAGCGTTTGACACCATTGACCACAACATTCTACTGCAGAGGTTAGAATGTGATGTAGGTGTTGGAGGAACAGCCCTCAGCTGGTTTAAATCCTATCTATCTGATAGGTTCCAATTTGTTAATGTAAACCAGAGCTCCTCACCAAGCTCTAAAGTAATTCACGGTGTGCCACAGGGTTCGGTACTCGGTCCAATTCTGTTTACTCTTTATATGCTACCATTAGGCAACATTATCAGAAAGCATGACATTAACTTCCACCGCTATGCAGACGACACTCAGCTGTATTTATCAATGAAACCTGATCAGAGCGATCAAGTAGACAGACTTAGTACTTGTGTGAAGGAGATAAAAACCTGGATGACACTAAACTACCTGCTTCTTAACCCTGAAAAAACCGAGGTCATTGTGCTTGGCCCTAAGCATCTACGAGACGCTCTATCTGAGCAGATAGTCACACTGGACAATGTCAGTGTAGCCTCCAGTTCTACTGTAAGAAACCTTGGAGTCTTATTTGACCAGGAGCTCTCATTTAAAGCTCATATAAATCAAGCTTGTAAAACAGCCTATTTCCATTTGCGCAACATCGCCAAAATCAGAAGAATCCTGCCTAAAAGTGATGCCGAAAAACTTATCCATGCATTTGTAACGACTAGATTAGACTACTGTAACTCCCTGCTTGCAGCGTGTCCTAAAAGCTCCATAAAAAGCTTTCAACTGGTTCAAAATGCAGCAGCAAGATTACTAACAGGAACAAAAAGAAGAGAGCACATTACGCCAGTGCTGAAGTCTCTTCACTGGCTCCCCGTCGAGTCCAGAATCAAATTCAAAATTCTACTCTTGACCTACAAAGCCATAAATGACATGGCCCCATCCTACCTCAAAGATGCTATAGAACCATATCATCCAAACAGAGCTCTTCGCTCTCAGAATGCCGGCCTTCTGGTGGTGCCAAGAGTCTCTAAAAGTACTGTAGGAGGTAGAGCGTTTAGCTACCAAGCCCCTGTGTTATGGAATCAGCTCCCGACCCATGTTAAATATGCTGACACAGTCTCTTCATTTAAGTCCAGGCTTAAAACGTTCCTCTTTGAAATCGCTTATGGTCAGAGTAGTTAGGAACAGAAAGATAAACCCACAGCTTCAGCTACGCTGCCCTAGGAGTAACTGTGCTGGGGGAAGTATGACAGCTTGAGCACTATCCTCTTCTTCTGACTACTTATGCTATCAAACAATATTTATTTTTTAATTCCACTTGCAAACTGTTCACCGCCTTCTTTTTCTTTCTCTCACTCCTGAGGACCTGTGGACCCAGATGTCCCTCTCCTGGTGAAGTGGTCCCTGCCCCATGTGGACGGTCCCTCATCTGCCTGAAGAGTGGCTCCAGTTCGCCTCAGTCGGTCCCTCATCTGCCTGAAGAGTGGGTCCAGCTCGCCTCCGACGGTGCCTCATCTACCTGAAGAGTGGGTCCAGCTCGCCTCCCACAGTCCCTCATCTGCCTGAGGAGTGGGTCCAGTTCGCCTCCGACGGTCCCTCATCTGCCTGAAGAGTGGGTCCAGCTCGACTCAGTCGGTCCCTCTTCTGCCTGAAGAGTGGGTCCAGCTCGACTCAGACGGTCCCTCTTCTGCCTGAAGAGTGGGTCCAGCTCCAGTCTCCTCGTGTCCGTCTGTCCGTCTGTGAGAGTCGGATCTCTCCTTCACTGGAACTCCTCCAGGTTTCTACGCTTTTTTCCCAAAGAGGTTTTTTTTGTAGTTTTTCCTGGCCGAGAAGGAGAGTCTAAGGACAGAGGACCCTGGGACATCGTCCCTCGCCACCACAGACATTGTCTGACTCCATCGCCACCACAGACATTGATGATTCATTTCTCCCTGTGGCCCTCAGAGGCAACTGTTGTTGTGATTTTGGGCCTTACAAAAATAAATTGATTTGATTTGATTTGAATATGCACATTGTCTTTTGAAAAACAATTCTGCTTTAAACTCTTTAATGAACAAGTTTTGTATAAAAGACTGATCTGCGTTTAGACATAGGGTAGTCTGAGTAGAGTTTTATTTCTTTTTTCTTGCACACATTTCACTTTTACTTTACTTAAGTACAATTTTGGCTGCAGTACTAGTAGAAATATTCTGTACTGTTTCCACCGCTGCCTGTACGATATAATCCACAGATACACATTCTGTCTCTTCTTTCATTTCCACCTGAGATCAGATCATTTATTTTCATAAGTCATAATGAGTTTGTTGATTTCCTGAGAGGTGCATGCTGGGTAGTGGGGGAGAAGGAACACCACTTAATCCTATACACATAATCAAAAACAAAGAAAATATTGTAATAAAACAGTTTTGAAGGACACATTTGCATTGTTAGAACTTAAAATAATGTATGTATGTAAAAGCAGTCCGCACACCATTAAAGGTCCACAGTCCAACACATGCTTGGCCTGGGCGACGCTTGCGCCCCCTGCAGGTTGAACTGATGAGAGACATCATTCAAACTATGGCAGTTCATAATGTAACAAAGCAGCAGAACTGAGTAACATATCGCCTTATTTACCGTCTTTGTAAGTCCCTGAGATGGTTATATATGTATTTTTGGGGTGTTTTAAGTGTCCGTCGTCGCCCCCTGCTGTTTCTGTCCGTACAACACCCCCAGTCAGGGCTGGTCAGAGGAACCATCCAGTCCTCCTCGCACAGTGGCTTTACATTAGCATCTGTATAGTGTGGAACAGGTAAGGAAAAGTTGTTGTTTTTTCCCCTGGCACTATAAACCTGCACATAAAACTACGATGCACAAAAAGCTCAAACAAATACTGGTTTTACTGTTTTTTTTTTAACTGTTATTCAGAATATCACTTACAATTTACTAATCAGTAAGTCGCCTTTTAAAATATTTTCTCATGTGAATTAATAAAGTTTGTCTGAAAATGAATGGAATTTATGTCTCAATGTTGAAAACATTTTGTGTCACAAAAAGTACCTGCCCCTGAGCAAAAAAAGTCCCAAAAGTCCATGTGATGAGCCCAGATCTGGGTCAAAGGCTCACGCCCCAGTCCCAAACTCAGTCCCAGACCCAATCCCAATCCCAATCCCAGACCCAGACCCAGTCCCACCTTCAGTCCCAAACTCAGTCCCAATCCCAATCCCAGACCCAGACCCAGTCCCAGTCACACCTTCAGTCCCAAACTCAGTCCCAGTCCAACCCCAATCCCAATCCCAATCCCAGTCCCAGCCCAACGTTTCGAGAATGTCAAATTGTGAGAGCGAATCCAAAAGCTGCGGTGAAAAAATCATCTGTGGGAATTGTAAGATATGAAAATCGCCGCACTTTTGATAGGTTTCGTTTGACCTACGGGCGCATAGATGATTGCAGATGCTCTTCTTGGGCAGCGTGCAGACGGCAGCCATGATAATATAATAGATCTATGGGCGATATGCACGCCTGGTGTTTCAGCGGTGAAGTTATTTGGCGTGACTGTCGAAAAGTGATCACATCCTCAAGTGACGGTAAGAAAAATAGTGAGCGCTCACCGAACACGCGCGCAGGTCAACAGTGCCGCGGATCACGGACCACAACAGAGCAAATTAATAAATGATAAGTAAATAATTCAACTTAAAGCAGAACATTTAGAGTCAAAGTCACACCCAAACTCAGAAGATCGACCTGGATTCATACCATATTCTTTATTATCATTCATTATTCATTATATTGTGTTTATCTGGGGTTATTATTATTTATTAAATATATTTATGCTACAGAAACAAACACAAGCTGTGTATTTTCATAATAAAAGAAAGTGGCCAAATCTGAAAAGCCACATACTTGTATTATATCAGCTACTAATGAGACAAGCGCCATGGTAACGCTGAGGGGAGGGGCATATTCCATTCTAAACATTTGCAGAAATATAGTTATCTATAGTTAATCCCCCATAAAAGTCAAGATATGTCCATATTGCCCACTGTGATTTCCAAGCGTACAAGACTGGGTGAAATTTTCGCATTTCAATCATTTAGAATTGTGTTAATACTGACGCAAAAGGACAAACAATTTCCACTTTACACCTCAGAGCTCCTTCACCATCTGGAGGATGAAAGACGAGCTGCTACAATGACCTCACACTCTCTCCGTCTCTCTCTGTCTCTTATCCATTATCTCTGTCTCTCTCTGACTCTGTCTCTCTCTGTCTCTCATCCATTATCTCTGTCTCTCTCTGTCTCTCTCTGTCTCTCATCTGTTATCGCTGTCTCTCTTTGATTCTGTCTCTCTCTGTCTCTCATCCATTATCTCTGTCTCTCTCTGTCTCTCATCCGTTATCTCTGACTCTGTCTCTCTCTGTCTCTCATCCATTATCTCTGTCTCTCTCTGACTCTGTCTCTCTCTGTCTCTCATCCATTATCTCTGTCTCTCTCTGTCTCTCATGCATTATCTCTGTCTCTCTGTCTCTCATCCGTTATCTCTGCCTCTCTATATCTCATCCACTATCTCTGTCCCTCTCTGTCTTTCTCTATCTCTGTCTCTCATCCGTTATCTCTGTCTCTCTCTGTCTCTCATCCATTATCTCTGTCTCTCTCTGTCTCTCTTTGACTCTCTGTCTCTCTCTGACCCTATGTCTCTCTGACTTTCTCTGTCTTTTTCTGTCTTCACCCTCTCTCGTCTTCAGTTCTCTCTTCTCTTTCTTCCTCTCTCCTCGTCCCTCTGTCTCCTCCCATCTCCCCCCTCTCTCTTTCTTTCCCCTACTCCCATTTCTTTGTCTCTTTATCTCCCTTTCTCACCACCACTCCCTTTCTAACCTCTTTGTCTCTCTCACCTTCTTTTTCTTCCCTTGTCCCCTTCTTTCTCCTTTTCTGCTTCTTCCCTTTCTGTCACTTTCTTTTTCTCCTTCTCTCCTCTCTCTTTTCTACCGCTCTGCTTTCGTCTCTCTCTTTGTCCCTTTTGCTTCTCTCTTCTCTAATTTTTGCCCTCTCTCCTCAATTATCTTATCTCCCTCCCTTTTTTCCTCCCTCCCCTCCCGTTTGCCTCTTGCCTCCTCTTCCTCTCTTGCTTTCTCTAATCTCACTCTTTCCCCCTCCCCCTCTGGTCCTCGGTCCACCTGGGCCGGGGCCAGCCCCTGTCCCACAGTCTCGGTGTGCGGACCACTCAGTGTGTTTGATGTGCAGCACTGAGCCTGCTCTGTTCTGACACTCGCACCAAAACATCAGATTCACATTCAGGACGACTGCTCCAAATACACAAAAAGCACTTCCAATCGAACCCCACGTGTTTGTAAATGAGCGCTGGGAGCAGGACGGGCCACATCAAACAGAATAGTGGTCTGGCTCCGTGGTCCTGTGGCGCTTCAGTGCTTTTCTTTTTTTCTCGTTCACATTTAGCAAGTTCGGGAGTTCGACAGCTTCAAACTGGACTTTAAGCCATTCGTAAAAAATCTAAATTTCAAAACATTTTGGTAAATTTTGTGGTATTTTGTGATTTCCTTTGATATCCTTCAAATTTGAGTTTATTCAGGAAAACCCCCCACGATTTACAGAGAAAAGGATTTGCATTTTCATGAGAATTTGTCTCTGGACACTGGATGAAAAGTCAGGGAGTTGGTCCCAAGAAAAATGAATATTCCGATTTGAAAACAATGAAGATTTTCCTTTTTTCAGATTAAAAAAATGCGTTACAAGCAGGGATTTAAACTGGTCAATGGAAATGAAGTCAGAGTTTTTTAGCCACAATAGAAAACACAGGCCCTCCTTTGGCCCCGGGAAGAGGACCTGAGGGAACGAGGAGCAGTGTCTTAAGTTAACAAATAGCAATGTAATCAGGTGCAGAGCCGTTGAGAGTATTAAAAACAATACAATAACAATACTATTTTAAAATCAATCCTAAATTGAATCGGCAGCCAGTTGAGGTTGACTAAGATTGGAGTTATGTGTTATTTGTTCATCTAACTGCTGCTTTTGGAGTGACAGTCATTTTGAAACAGCAGTTTGAGTTTCAGAACGCGCTCGTGCATTCCTGCTTCATGAGGTGGATTCCTGGTCACTGACTTTCGAATAAGCTCCACCCATTCTGTGTTATGGACCTTCTGTAAGATAATATTCATACATTTTTGCTCTAGCTTTGTTCTATTAAACATGTGGGCTCAACATCATCACTGGAAATACTGTGGCTTAAAATTATTATTTTCTTTTCGTATCTACGTTTTACTGTCTCGTTTTCGACCTGAGTTTTGTTTTCCAATCATCTCACTCCACAGTGAGTCAGACCACTTTGGAAGATAGAGCTCTCACGGCCCACTTTGGATCCCTTAAACAGACCAGTACGGTTCACTTAAAGAAGAACTAAGTAACGCTTTGCATTATTAAACACATATTTTTGGGTGATTTGTCGCCCCCTGCTGCCTCTGGGCGTCAGCCTGACAACTCTCCTGAGAAACCCTGGCTCTTTGTGTGTGTTTATACTGTCTTATTACAATGAAGAGAGAAAGAAAAAAGCATTTGCCTTTGTATTGTGTAAAGAAAGAGTTTTTTGTTATCATTAGGGTATCGGTATCGGTTGCGGTTCAAGTATTGCACGAAAAAATGAAATGCATAAATATAACTTTACTTGTTGCTAAGTTTGAAATACACATTGCTAAATAGTTACACATAGTTTATATCGTCAATAAATGTCCCATATCTTCAAAACAACAATTACAATAATGTGCATTTTTCAATATAATTCCCCCCCCCCCCCCCTGATCACCCAAAACAACAACATTAGCATTAGCATGAATAGAGAATGCTAACTCAGAAAAATCCCGTGCCCGTTCCCCACTGCTGTGAGACTTGGCGCTCCCTTTAGCAGCCATATCTGCTCCTTGTGTGACTTTGTGCATAAAGAAGAGTAGTGAGAGTCGGCGTTTGGTTTCGCTTCATTACAGAAGACGGAGAGTGAGCGGGAGAGACAATCGGAGCGAGCGATGTTAATGAAGCTCACCATATGGGCCAGATTATAATGGTCCGACTGTCGCTGGGATTAGGAGGTCACTGACAGATCATTTAAACAGATTAACGATGGAGCCGTGGAGAGCAACAATCAATGCAGGATTTTATCAAAAAGATATATATATATAGCAGTGTTTATTTTCTAATCTAACTCTCGAGAAATAAGAATACTGGAAATTACCATAGACAGTAAACTATTGGGTGGTACAAAATGGTATATATATATATATATAGGTTTGAATGAAATGTGGTAAAAAGCAAGTTATCAAATGATCACAGCGAGTTGGCAGATTTTTACACCAGATGCCCTACCAGCCAGGGACCCGGGGCAGTACATGCAGCCCCTGTCGGTATCAACCCAAACCAGCAGCTCTTTATTTCAAAACGAGTAATTAGTAACCACTTTATACAACTTAAATGATAAGATGCTTGATTTACAATACTGGAACCTGAGGTAAATGTATAACTGAATTTTAGAAAATTAAATTCAAGACAAATTCTTTGAGAAAAAGAATAACCATTCAGTATACAAATATATGTATATATTTATCATTAATTTGTGCTGGGACTTTAAAGGTGCACTATAAAATAAATGGGAAAACAAAGAAATTGTGTTATAACAGATGAAGAATGGGAACATATACGCATATATCTCCATGGAGAAGCCGACTACACCAACAAAAGCCCCACCACCCATCCCCCCTCGCCTCTCACCTGGTCCCAAACTCTCCTTGGCTACAAAAGCCCCACCACCCATCCAACCTCGCCTTTCACCTGGTATCTCCCATAGCTAGGATGCACTGGGTCTCAGCGTTGCCGGGACTTATTGTCACATTAAAAATCAAACCAACCCGGGGCCCTATGTAAAAAGAGCCCCCCCTAGTGCTATTTCTGTAGTCACATCATCACACAGATGGAAAAACAAAATGCGAGTCAGGCCCAATCTGAGAAATGTGTTTCATATTCCCTGTGAAAAGATAAAGCCCAGTCCCGTCTGAAACTTGCTGTGCTAAATGTCAGATCCTTATGTAACAAATCTCTCTTAATTAATAATTTTATTTCTTCTTATAATCTTGATTTTATGTTTTTAACTGAAACATGGCTTGACAAAAACACAGGAAATGTAGTTCTGATAGAATCTGCTCCACCCAACTTTAAGTTTGAATCTGAAACACGAGAAAACAAAAAAGGGGGTGGAGTCTGTGCTGTCTTTAGAGATGAAATAATTACCCGCAGGTTGTCTTTTGGGGTGTTTTCATCATCCTTTAAAATGGAGCTAAAACAGTCTCCATCCGTTCTCTTCATTGTTTTATACAAGCCTCCCCAGCACTGCCAAAGTTTTATTGATGATTTTACTGAGATGCTTTCAGTCATATGCACAGACTTTGATGGTTTGGTCATTACAGGTGTTTTCAATGTGCATGTTGATAATATTTGTGACAGAAACGCTAAAGAGCTTGATGCTGTCCTTGAAACCTTCAGTCTTACTCAGCATGTGAGAGGCCCCACTCACAGCAAAGGACACACTCTAGATCTCATAATTACAAAGGGGGTAAATATTTCAAATGTTAATGTGATCGATGTTGCTCTGTCTGATCATTTCTGTGTCTTCTTTGACCTGTCTGTTTCTCCCAAACCACCGGTTGGTCCTGCAGTTGTTCAGAGGAGACACATAAGTGATGGCACAGGTGCACTGTTTATGGAAATGATAAACTTTGAAAATGTTTCATGTTCTAATGTAAATGATTTGTTGAACTCTGTTACATCTAGTGTTTTGAATGTTCTGGACACCATCGCCCCTATAAAGGCTAAAATGGTTAAAAATAAGCAGAAGGTGCCATGGAGAAATGATGCACAGAAAAGGGAGTGCCGCAGGGCCGAACGGAAATGGCGCAAGTCAAAGCTCCAGGTTCAAAAAGAGATTTACAAAGAGAAGCTGAACATGTACAACCTAATCTTACGTAGAACTAGGGAAAGATATTTTTCTGAAATTATTGGAAGCTGCAGTAACAACTCGCGTGTCCTGTTTGCCACAGTTAACAGATTAACAAACCCTCCAGCTCAGCTGCCGTTAGAACTCATTTCCACATCCAAGTGTAATGAGTTTGCATTATTCTTTAATGACAAAGTTCAGGGCATTAAAAGTGCTATAAATCCCACAATGCAAAAAATTACCCTAAAACCACCAAGACACTTAGAGCTAACTCACTTTGCACCAGTAACTGACAAAACTGTCCATGAGATCATCACCAGTCTGAGTTCATCTACATGCTGCCTCGATGTGTTACCCACCAGATTTCTAAAGTCTGTGCTGAACAGTTTGTTAGCACCATTCACTCACATAGTTAACATGTCGCTTCAATCTGGAACATTCCCAATGTCTTTGAAAACTGCGGTCATAAAGCCTCTCCTAAAGAAGAGCAGTCTTGATGCCGCAGTACTGAGTCATTACCGGCCCATCTCTAATCTGCCATTTTGGGGCAAAGTCCTTGAAAAGGTTGTTTACCAACAGCTCACAGATTTCCTCTTAATAAACAACTCATTTGATGTTTTTCAGTCAGGTTTTAGACCTCATCACAGCACTGAGACTGCTCTTGTCAAGGTGACAAATGACATCCGCCTGTACACAATGACACGGGCAAAGCCTCAGTCTTAATTCTGTTATATCTGAGTGCTGCTTTTGACACTGTCGATCATGGGATCCTCTTACAGAGACTAGAGGACTGGGTGGGCATCACTGGCACTGCCCTAAACTGGTTAAGGTCCTATCTATGTCGGGATCACATGCAATGGTATTTATGTATTTATTTGTCTATGGGAGTTTTTATTTATTTATAGGAGATCTTCTACTGAAAGTGTTTTTTCAGACTTCCTATAAGTGATCTGTTCTTCTGTATCTACCTCTGTATCTACCTGCGTTGCACCAATGAAATTTCCCCATGTGGGACAATAAAGGATTATCTTATTATTATCTTATCTGGAAGACAGGAAGTACTTTGTTGAAATTGGTAGCTGTGTCTCAGACCACATGACCCTGACCTGTGGAGTGCCCCAAGGGTCAGCCCTGGGTCCCCTTCTGTTCAACCTCTACATGCAGCCGTTAGGTCAGTTGATACGCAGTGAAAATGTGTCCTATCACAATGATGCAGACGAGTCAGATCTATGTGTCACTGTCGACAGGTGAATATGGACCAGTGGATTCACTCTGTCACTGCATCCAACAGATCAGTTTGTGGATGCAAAACAACTTTCTCCAGCTGAACTCAGACAAGACTGAAATAATCGTTTTTGGCCCACAGAAACAAAGAGAAAGTGTTAGCGGTCACCTCCAGAGTCTCGCTCTAAAACCTACAAACCAAATTAGAAATCTGGGGGTAATAATGGACTCAGACTTGAACTTTAATTGCCACGTCAAATCAATAACATCAGCAGCTTTTTACCATCTAAAAAACATTGCCAAAATCAAAAATATAGTGTCAAAACCAGATTTAGAGAGACTTATCCATGCGTTTGTCTCCAGTAGATTAGACTACTGTAACGGCCTGCTCACTGGCCTCTCCAAACGAGTTGTAAAACAGCTGCAGTACATCCAGAACGCTGCTGCTCGGGTCCTGACCAGAACCAGGAAGTATGATCACATTAGTCCTGTTCTCAGGTCTCTGCACTGGCTCCCTGTGGCTCAGAGAATAGACTTTAAAGCAGCTCTGCTTGTGTACAAGTCTCTCCATGGCCTAGCACCAAAGTACATCTTGGATATGTTAGTGCCATATGAACCATCTCGGACTCTGAGGACCTCAGGGACCGGCCTCCTGCTGGTGCCCAGAGTCAGGACAAAACATGGGGAATCTGTGTTTCAGTTTTATGCAGCTAAAATCTGAACAGTCTTTCTGAAGATGTGAGACAGGCTTCTACTCTGACAATGTTCAAATCTAAGCTAAAAACAGTTTTGTTTAGCTCCGCATATGACTGAAAGGATTTTTTCTTTGCACTCTTCTCTTTTGTTTGTGATTTTATTAGTTTAGACAATCAGTTGGATTGATAATTTTTAATTCAGTCAATTTTATTGTATTTCTGTTTCTGTAATTTCTTTGTGATTTGAAAGCATTTTTTCCTGCTGTGTGAAGCACTTTGAATTGCCTTGTGTATGAAATGTGCTCTACAAATAAACTTGCCTTGCCTTGCCTTGGCTTGCCTTAAAAATGTGCCACGATATTTTACTACACATGTCCAAGCTCAGATGACTCACAGGAAAGCACTGTTTTTTGGAGAAACTGTGATTATCAAGCGGCTCTTCACTAGGGGACCGTCCTGTTGTTCATAAATACTGGACTGAGAGGACTTTAAAACTGTGTATCTCGGACGTACAACTCCAACAATAGAAACTACAGATGGATACCTGTCAAATGTACTTGCTGCAGAAAAAATGAATAAAAAAAGCATGGAGAAGGATGACAGAAAGCTGATACAGTGTGTGGGAGGGAAAGAACAACAAAGATGGGTGTTATTTTGCCAGTAAATGCACGAATAAATGCAAGAAAGACAAGCGTAATGCCATACTGTGGAAAATTCCAGGCAAAGTGACACCATCTCAAGTGGCGGACCATCTAAATGAAAAGTTACAATGCACGTTTAGCTTCCTAGTGCTGCCTGCTGAAGAGCTACTTGAAATGAAACCTCTTTGTTTTAAATACAGAATATGTTCCTCTACAGAAGTAACAGTACCTTGTCCTAATTGCAAAACTAATATTGCGTGCGCTAATTGCAACGAGATACTTTTCCAACATTGTTCCACACAACTGCAAAAGCCCTCAGAGTGTAAGAAGAAGCCGGGGTAATGACTTCCCCGTAACGTTGCGTGGAGTGCAGCCGGTGGCATGGGGACACTCCAGGCTAATATTTCAACATTCTGTGACGCAACTTAACGAGAAGCACATCATTAATTTGGAACCAAAAAAAAAAGAAAGTATAAACTCTCTGATGCGACTTTGGTCTCTGTTACATCAGCAATCAAAGCAAGAACAAAGAGTTAGAAACACTTTGAGAACTTTAGACAGCGCGTTGTCTTACTAGCCTTTATTATAATATGCTGTAATCCACTGGAATATAGTTAATTTATATTCTCAAATGATTATAAATTAAGTTTAAATGCACATTCTGTAACTTTATCTGGTGGAAGCGCTGCCATCTCCCTGTCTGTGCTGAGATTGTTCCACAGTATGGCATTAAATGTATCAGTCGTCATGAAAACAAGCAGGTGGCACTACCAGGCTAAGTTACAGGTCAGATCTGTGGAGAGGCGAGCCCACTTACAGTAAGAAAGCAGATTTTACAAGTTTGTTTTTCCCGCAATACAAATACCTGAATATCATAATTATTTTAGGATTTAACTAACTATTTCTATTGTACATTGATACTTCTTACATACGTTTTTAACCAAACAAAGGTTGAAAAACTATTCATGAATAAAGTGTGTTGTTTATGGGAATCAGAAGAACCACTTAATTCATTTTTTTGGCATTTTGATTCAAGAATGATGCTGTCTTTGTTACAAAAGGTTATTTGTACATGTTTGTTTAGTCCAGATAATAAGTATGATGATCAAACTACGGCTATGATTTTATATAATTGATCGTAATAACAAATAATAATAATCTCCATGGAAACAAGTGGTGACAGCCCCCCCAACAGAAACGTTACTCAGTGCCCTTTAAAGTATCCAAGTGATAATCACATCAAACTGTGGGCGGGGTGATATTTGAGGCGCTATGACAACAAAAATATAGAAGATTAGATAACTCTAATAACTCCATTTTGAAAATGTGTCTTAAAGTTTTGTTCTTTTTGAAACAATCTTCTACAAAACAGTGTTGATTTTCTCTATTTTTAATTAACTAAAACAGATTCTGCCTCTGAAAACACACTTCCCTTTCCATATTCATCAATTACAACTTAAACATTAACTTTGTCTTATTCAAAACAATTAGCTTTCCGTATTAATTCAATGAACATAAACAAGACAAACCGTGATAGAAATAGAGAGCAATCCACACAATTATGGAGGTGTATCTAGTGAATTATTATTAGCCCTTTTATAGAAAATATTATGATTATTTTATACATATTAGGTCGTTATATGTATTAAAAATGTTGCGTGATTTTCTGACAATCCGGACAGAGAATTAGTTTAAACTTCCAATCGTTGTCCAGCATCATTTTCTTCTTTTCTATTTCACTATTTGAATTAATTAAATGTTAAACTTGATGAGTAGCGTTTATCTTTAAATCAGATCAGGCCTGTATAAGTAAAATAATCTAGATTGGAGCTCAAGACTCAGAACGCAAGGAATTATAAGCACTTTTTAAAGGAATGCGTGGCCTACTTTAGAGATGCTTCACTCACCGATTCTGAGGACTTGCGCCCGGCAGAGGCAGAAGTGTGTCACAAAGTAAAGCAGTGGAGACAAGAGTCCCTTTTGTGGCGCCATGGTCCTCCCTCCAGTGTCCTCCCTCCAGTGTCCAGCAGCTCCTCATTCACATGCGCCTGACCGCTCCAAACAGCTCATGCTCCAAACACTTTTCTGCCCAAATATCCAAGAGGAGACAGGCATCGGACTCTCATCCTCCTTTCAAACATCACGGTGAGAAAAGAGAAACATCAAAAGTCAGAAATCAGCATCCGGGAATATGTGGGGAAAGTGAAAATTACTCCATTCCTGGCGCGTAATGTGTGCGTAAAAGTGCGAGGGAGCGCGCGGGCAGCGCCGGGAACGTGTTTTTTCCCCGCGGAGAGTTGGACAGAAGCGGTGATGAAGATGAAGATGAGACTGAGACTGACTTTGAGGTCAAGAGAAATCATTCACGCTAAAGGGCTTCCTGTGGTGTCTTTCACAATAAGAGTGGAGGGCATCGTATTTTGTAAGGCGTGTTTAAATGAAATCCTAAATGTAGCACATGGTGTTTTGGAATAAAGTAAAAAAAAATAAAATAATAATTAAACCCACAAAAACAAGTAGGACAAAGTTGCATTTATTTATATATTGTGACTTGGTGCTTCTCACATGCTCACTTATGTTGACTTATTGTTTGATAAATGATTGGTCTAACAATATTTTAGGATCTTAATATATTGTGTGCACCTTGTCTTTACTTATTTATTTATTCATTTATTTTATTTATCTAGTTAGTTAGTTAGTTAGTTGTCAATGCTACAGTGTAATGAACATTATACATTACAAATAACCCAGTCAGCCCCCTGCCAGCTGGTAATAGACAGAGGTAGGTAGAGAAGTTAAAAATTGTAAAGAGTAACAACTTATTAATATTATTACTCAGTTAAAGTACAAAGTAGAGGTACAAGAACGTACTCAAGTAAAAGTAAAAACCACCCTTATTGCTCAATTATCAATTATCATCAATATTTGACTGATTTTTTAAAACAACTACAGTTTGTGGAGTGGTCAGCCTTTGACCTCTGTGATCATATTTGCCAGTTGAAGAAAGTACATTTTGGTTTCCTTTTGAAAACTTTACAATAGCAGCTTAAGTCTGAGAGCACAGAACAAGCGCTGTCCATGGTGCTAGTGAGTCCTCTATGGGGAAATTGTCAGGAAAGACACTACATCTCTGAACAGAAATGAGGTACAATCTGTTTCCCATTCACACCCCCATCCTCAGGCCCAAACCCAAACAAAAAAAGAATAATAGTGAAATAGTAATCATAATCAGACTATTAAGGGCATGAACTAGTATGCTAAACATGACTCAGGTGACAGTTTACACCTAGAGTTGGTCATTAGACTAGTTTGGGTTAGTTTCCATGTAGTTAGCCCCTCCCTTCAGACAGATATCAGATGAACTGAATATGAGCAGCAAGTCTTAAAACATTTGTCCAGTTGACAGAATTACATTTTCTTTTGCTGTGGAAATGACCGGACAACTGAGGGTCTGCACAGACATCAAGGATAAATGATTAAATATATTTATTATAAGTCGGTTCTATTCTCATAATTGATTGTAACCAGTTAAAAACACGTAGAAAGTTAAATGAGAATCAGAAAAGGTTTTTTGACCATTGTCATTGAACAAGCCTAAAGGTGCAACATAAAACAATGAATAATAAAATAATAATGATAATAGCAACGTCTATAGAGTCAAATATGGCATGCATAAATTAAGAATTTACTTATAAGATAAATTAAAAATAAACTTGTCTCAGTATGTACACAGATATTTATACAAAACGTTACAGATGGTCGGAAATAGTGCAGAAAGGGAACAGTGTGTGAATAGTATTGGTTGAGTATTGTTAAAGGGACAGTGTTTAGAAGCGTTCATGAGTCCAACGGCAGAGGGAAAGAAACCGTTCTTGTGGCGGCAGGTTCTGGTCCAGATGGACTGGAGCCTCCTGCCTGAGGGGAGTGGCCTCCTGCCAGAGGGGAGTGGCCTCCTGCCTGAGGGGAGTGGCTAAAATAGTCCGTATCCAGGGTGAGAAGGGTTGGCTGTGATCCGACCTGTTCGTCCATGAGTCCTGGAGACGTACAGGTTCTGCAGAGATGGAAGTCTGCAGCCGATCACCTTCTCAGCAGAGGGCGCTGTAGTCTCTGTTTGTCCCTGGCTGTGGCTCCAGCGTACCACACAGTGATGGAGGAGGTGATGGAGGAGGTGATGGAGGAGGTGAGGATGGACTCAATGATGGCCGTGTAGAACTGCACCATCATCTTCGCTGGCAGCTTGGCTTTCCTCAGCTGCTGCAGGAAGAACATCCTCTCCCACTTGAGGTTCTGGTGATGGTGGTGCTGACCATCATCAAACGGTGGTGATGCGGGAATAGCATTGATGAAATGATTGAGTGATAAAATAAATGAGTAGCATTGTTAAAGGAGACATGATAATGCTTTTTTGTCAAGTACTTCATAATGAATGTAACATGAATAGATCATAACTTTCCTATTTGTTTATTGTAAACTGCAATATCGATCTAAAATGGCTTAGTAACAGAAACAGGTCCATTGATTTCCTGCAATGCTCTTCTTAGAGACATTTCACTGTAACAATCAGAATGAGAAATTGGGTTATTGTCATTGTCAATGAACAGGATTCAAAAACTTGGAACTTGCTACGGCATTAAGGTGTAAAATACACGATGAATAATGTTTAAGAGCTCTTTACAGGTAAGAGCACGCTATCAGACAATTCAGGCACAAAAACAGACCAAACAAAGAGCACCAAAACAGCAGGGCATCCGTCTGCGGAGCCATCTTACATTTACATGTAATTGTTTTTGTGAAGTGGTCACGTGACTTTTTAGAACATACAACCTGTTACTCAGTGTCATCACAACAAAGTACAGGGATGTGGGCGGGGATTGGGGGTAGGTGAAAACAGGAATTTTCTGAGCACTGGAGCCTCAGTTTCCAAATAAACTAAACTAACAAGCTTACGCGAAGAAGAAAAGAACACAGTGTCAAAGATAGACTCTTATTTAATTCACAATGATCATTCACATTCATATGACCCAGACAGTAATCCAGATTATTCTGTTTCTAGGAAATCACTAATCTAAAAAAAAGAATCAAGGGTGTGAAAAAATCAAGGGTGTGAAAAAAAAAACTCTCTAAGTCCAAAAGACATTCCTCTTTCACTTTGATTGTTTATGTTTGTGCACAGTTCGACAGAGACATGTGGAGGTAGATCCTCTGACCCTGAAACCCATATTGTGACATCCGTTTCCCCCCCTCACTTCCGCTGTACGTCCCGGTTGACGCAGCCTTGGCACGGCTCGGCTCGGTCCCGTGCAGCGGCCAGACTTCTGCTGCTTCTGCTGCTTCTGCTGCAGCTGATCCGCAAACATGGATACGTCCTGAAGATTAACAGCAAATCTGGCAACGCACGACCCCGACAACGTCTTTGCCGCGGAACACCGAGGAATGATTAAATCCTTGCTCCAGCTCCTGATGGAAACGCAAATCTAATCCGCAAACGGCTCTGTGTGTGTGTGAGAGAGAGAAAACCCGGGGAAACCACACGAGGAGAGCGGAGAGTTCATGCGCACTTTGACTCACGCGGGGCCCATTGACAACACGCATCAGGAGGGCCCCAAGTTAAGGAAACTACTGTGTGAAATAGTCAAATGGAATAAATAATGGTCTTATAATCATATTTGCATGGAATGGAACATTGTGTTAAGCAGAGGTCAGTAACTAGTGACCTCTGCCAGTCCCCATTTGATGCACATTCATTCAGAGTAGGAACCTCTGGGGTCACACATTGCACACGGCAGGAACCTTTTTCAGTTCCTGGTACTTTTTTTTAGTACGAGTCCCCATTTGAACACACTTTGGGGACTTTTTATAGGAACTTTTTGGTGACACAAGTACATCCTTTTGTTTGAATATTTTTTTTTTAACAATTAATCTTCGGATTGTTCTGATCCACAAGAGAGAAGTAGGTGAAATAGTAACTTGTGATTACTGTGAAGATTTGTGTTTTATAGTAAATGCCATAGTTAGTGCAGGTTTATGGTGCACAAAAAGGAGGAAGAAGAAAGACTAACCCACCTAATCAAATATGTAAATGTTCCACCATATGCAGATGCTGATGTAAAGCCAGAGCCACTTTTAGTCGCTGTTGATTGGGGAATGTCGGAACTTCTTCATGGTACTTTCTTTTGTGGATGCTCTATTTCGGCCCCAGCAGGAGAAAGAGGTACTCAAACTTATTTATTCCAGCGGATATCAAGAGTCTACATTCAGTGAACAGAACCTTTGAGTCACTCTCTGTTGTTTGAACCTAGTTTTGTGCACGTCTTCTTTCGTTTTCATGTTTTTTGCTGCCATCTAGTGCAGAGTAATGGATGCTGTCCTTTCCCCCCATGGAACCACATACTGCAGAATATTGTGCTTAAGAATAGAAAATTGCTACAAAGTGAACAGTTAATTGGACCACAAAGTAAAACCACACCTGTCAAACTGCGTTATTAAACTCACACAATGCTTTATAATGCAATATTTTTACCTATTGCGCATAATATATTTCATGTGATTGTGCTTGGATAGTACCGTAAAAGATGTATATATATATAAAATGTAAAAAATAACATATATACCCAACCTGTTCCAAAAACCTGCTCCACACTTTGTTTGTTACACTGTAAGTTTCTCACAGAAGTTTGAGCCAGTTTGTGTTTACAGTGACAACAACCATCAACGTCAGGTACGTTTAACCAGATAAACCACCAAAAACATACAGCTTGTTATAATTGGATTATTTCTTTATTTTTTTACTGTTTGATTTAACCACTCAGAAAGCCGAATATTATCTTGAAAAAGTTTGAGAACCACAGTTTTAGGTTATGACAACACACAAAGCACTCCAGTACTGAAAGTAACAATAACATTTGGATTTATGAGTCACTGTATTTGACAAAACATGAAATTCTGCACAAATTCTGGGAGTTCCAAAGAATAGACTCGACAACAACAACAAAAACTGGGGGTCAGGCGTAAGAAGCGCTTTTGAAAGAGGGAACAAAACTTTTACTCAACCCTTGCTGTTACACTGTAAATATACACTGCCTGACCCAAAAATTATGTATATGTATATTTTGTGGGACCACTTTTAGCATTGATACAGCACATACTGTGTTGCAGCTGAAAGACCCATGCAGCATTTATCCAGTAGGAGGCTCCACCTACTGTATTTGGTCAGGCAATGTATATTCACGTAAGTTACATTGAAAAGACCTCAGAAAAAAAATCTCTTCAAAAACTTACTTAAAATAGAGGTCTGTAGAAAAATGTACTAATTAAAAACGTTTTTTACCTTCAAATATACATCCCTGAACTAGTCGCACTTGGATGATGCATCATGGACCTATTATAACCGATGAAAACTGGAGTTTGTGGAACAGGATAGTAACTGGATTGATACGTCGTTGAAGGATTGTCTGTCTGCGTAAAGGGCATCGTACTGTGGCTCACATAGGCCGAATTCCCCGGAGTATACATGCTATGCGGATGGTTCGAACTCCTCATGGAAGCCTGGTGCGCCAAGTTCGCTTGATACTGTAGCGATGCGCTTTCTGGTAAACTGGGGTCATAAACCATCGGAGCGTTGAACGGCGGTCCATGGTTGGGGATCGCTTGCTGGTTGCCGAACGACATGCTATTTGGAGGTCCCGAGAGGCTGGATATCGTTGAAAGTGGATGGTACCTCATCATCGGCAGTTGGTTCGGCTGTTGCTTGTATTGGAGCAACTTGGCTTGAGTGTAGAGATCGAACGAACCCTTTTCCGACGGCAATTTCCGACACAGGAACAACATTGCCGACGCGAACAGGACTGCGCCGGTCACCCATCCGATGTATAGCGCCTCGCCGAGTTCTCTCCGTTGAGCGTCGATCAGCAAAGGGTTGTAGAAGTCGCGAATGATGACGTGACCCGTCCAAGATACCGGAATGAAGACGCTAATGCTTGCCAAAAGTTGCATGCCGCCGGCGACCATCAAAATGATCGTCTTAGCGCGTTCGTTGCCCTGTATGCAAGAAATGCACTTCATTCCGGCAGAGGCGACAAGAAGGCCCAGTCCTGACAAAGCAATGGAGCAGCACATGAGGCCCCTGGCGGCTTGTAACTCTGCGGGCAAGTACAGAAGCGAATCGTACACTTTGCATTGCATCCTGATGTTAGCTTGACGGAAGCAGTTCATCCAAAGACCTTCCCAGCGAGTTTCCATCACAATAATGTTCTCTCCGATAAAAGCAGTCACCTTCCACATGGGCATGCCGGTGGTGGCCGCAGCTCCGATGAGTCCGAGGAGGCCGACGCACATGCCGGCGATGTCGGTGACGCCTTGGAGCATGATGGCGGGAAAAACGGCAGAAAATGGAAGGTATAAAGTTATTTAGTTGTCCATGTTGAAGTGAAGAGGAGATGTGAAGTGGAGAGTTTGCCAGGAGGAACTGAGCTGTGTGATGGGAAAGTTGGTTGTTATGACTAAAACAAAGCTCCTGATTGGTTGAGGAGATAGGGGGCAAGCTGACCTCTGCTTGTTTACTGTTTATAGTCGCTCTGGTAGGCGTGGCATCATCAAATCAAGTATTTAGCAACAGTTTTTGAGTAATGTTCATTTGATTCTACAAACTTCATTGCCTCCTGAATATATTATTGAAAAATGTAATATCTGTAATGTCTATGTCTCTGTGTTTGGCCCTGCGACAAGATGGCCACTGTCCAGCGTGTACCCCGCCTAAGGCCCAAAGTCACTGGGATAGGCTCCAGTCACCCGCGACCCTGAAAGGGAACAAGCGGTAGAAAATGGATGGATGTTTGTTATAATGGTGGCACTGGCCATGACCGACAGAGACAAATTAGTTTGAAAATGATCAAATGTTTTTTCCAGAATTTCTGAAAGTGTTTGAAGGTTTGTTTTTTTAATCCAGTGATTTAATTATAGTCCCTGATAGAAACAAATTATTCAATAAACAAGGAGTACAAAGAACGCTCCAAAATATTCCAAATCTACTAAAAGACACATGAAAAACAATGATAATTACTAATAACAAGTAAACATGTTTAAATCTCCTTCTAGTCTCAGCGGGTTGGTTCAAGAGAGTCTTTGGCGACTTTTGATGGGAATCATGTATTTCTTTACGATAGCTATACCAGGTTAGGTTGGGCAAGACTAGGCTTTGGATTTGGAGTTAATTATTGAGAATGAAACAAGGACCAAGTGGATCCCCATCGGCTGCAGTGTGATACTTGTAAACTTAAGTAAAACACCACATTTAAACCTACAAACGTACATACAATAGTAGAGCATACTGTATGTAGGCTCTGTGCAGGCCTCGGCAGTGTCTGATCATTTCCCAGTTCTTGTTGAATGTCTCTCCCCACTCTTTTACACACATCTGTCCTGCTATTCCAGAGAGACTCATATATATTATAGTATTTTACAGATACAATTTCTTCAGTAGATCTGCTGTACCTTTACAGATCACAAGGGGCCCCCAGAACTGTGAGAAGTGAGAGTCCAAGTTCGACCTTTTCTGACTTCACAATCAGCTCCAGACGCTTTACAATATAATAAATATTCATTCATCGTTGGGACATTGGCACTGACTGTTGTGAAGATTTATCCCCTCCAGCATTTTAAGATTTTAGCCTATTGGCCATTATAACAACAACAAAAACACCTGTTATTCCCACAAATAACTTCATTAAAGAAAACGCATTCTCTGTTTTTATTTTGATATGTTTATTGATGAATTGTTTCAAAAATCCATCATATTAAAAAACAAAAACTGCACACTACCGTAATTTCAACCTTCTAATGTTTTTCCTCTATATTTTTTTTCACTTTGTTATTTATCAAAAAAGCAATTCAATATACATTTCCCACACTCCTGCCATACTTCTCTGATCCACCGGAGGGCAGTGCAGTGGTATTCACGGGTATCTTCTGTGCGGCTTCATTTAAGAAAAGCTCATTGTTTTCACATTAATTGTTTCGTGCTGTCAGGAAATACACGCAGTATTTTAATTCAAACAAGAAACAATTTTAACAAAAGTACTTTATGACATTGACAAGAAAAAAAGTATTAAAAAAAACCTGTGATACAACAATAACTATGTAACTTGTATTGTGTTATTGTAAATCCTCACTGATTGAAATGTGAAAAGGTAATTTTTTGAATAAAAATATTGTGGAAAAGTGAATTTAGTTCTAGAACTCTATTTTATATATACATTATATCAGGCATGTCCAAACTAAGGCCCGGGGGCCAAATGCGGCCCTCAGACCAATTTTTGTCGGCCCTCCAGCTTCCTGTTAAGTTGATCCAAACAACAAAAAGTAGTCGTTTTTACCGTAAAATTGGAGAGATTGAAGCATTTCGATGTTATACCAACATAATATTAATGTTCCAGGTCTTATTAAAGGTGTGGAGGCATCAAAACTATGTCAAATGCAAAAAACGACATTTTCGTGACATTTTCGGGTTGTTTGTGGCCCTCTGCTCCGTATAAGTTTTAAAATGCGGGCCTCGGTGAAAAAAGTTTGGACACCCCTGCATTATATAGTCATCTTTACTTTATACAGTTTTCAATAAACTCACTGTAATTACTACAAAATATAGAAGAAAATAAATGTTATTTAGTTTTAGTTTTTAGTTTTAAAAGAATTATCTTAAATGACCCATAATATATATATAATAGTTCCATAATATAGTCATTGTAATAGACATCCACCACTATAAACAATAGCATACACGCAGTTTCGACCGAAAGCCCTGTGCATCATTCAAAACAGTTTGCAAATTGTGATCACATGACTCTTGTGATGCAGCACTGCTCCTACTTAACAAACACCGCTCATGTTTCCTGAGTGCATACCTTAAAGCTGCTGTGTGTTTACTCGACTATTGGATTCTACTGCTGCTAAAGCCACAGAGCAGCTACAGGGCTCGTGTCAGGGCTGTTGTTTTGACATATGGACATTGTGAAATGTTAGATCCCATTTAGATTTCATTATCAGCACTTCAGCTCTGCATTATAACCTCCAGCTTTATGATCTCAAACCTTCAGAATGATTAAGTGAAGTTAATGTGACATAAACAGACAGATAAATGCATTTTACATTTAGGTTTACTGTTTTAGAATATATATTGCATGAAAATTACATATTTTTGTTTAAAGAATTGTCATTATATAGAAATGTTTTTGGTTTGTACAATTACGACCTAAATAACGACAACTATAATGAACAATCTCTAATGCATATTAATATTATTGAGAAAAAAAAAATCCCCCACAAGGATGTTAATTTTTGTCAATATTGACCAACGGGACAAATTTGTAGTTAAGTAATATTAATCTGATGATCAAACCTAAGACAATCAATCACTGAAAATGTAAATGCATAGTACATACTTAGAGCCAAGAGATTTAAACATGTATTGTATATGGCTGTAGTAGTATATAAATCCGTGGTTGACTAAAACATGCCCTGTGGATCGATTAGACGCCTGCACTGGTAACACCACAAGATCACAGACGCTGACAGAATTACAATTATACAATTTATACAGAAATCTACTAATAAACAGCGTATTTATCTACGTATGAATATTACGTAGGTAACGTTTTATATCTATCTACAAATGTTTTACTGACTTCGACTCCATCGACCAATTAATAATCTAAAGAAAAAACCCTTCAGCCCTAATTGACAAGAAAGTTAAAAATAGCCCAAACATTGTTATAACATAAGTTATAATCACATCTGAAGTCAAGCTTTGGCCATCTGCTGTCGGAAAACACATAATAGCAAATCAATCCACTCCATGGTCAATTTACATCACTCTATTCTGTGACACATTCTAAGTTAACTCATACCTCAAATGATTGTAAAAGTCTATAGGTAAGCCACCGCGCTCCTCACCGATGGGTACCGGGAGGGTTGGGGTAGGCTTTGGCGGCTCTGCAGGCTGTAGTGGCTGTAGTTCGTGGAAGGGTGCCTGGAGAGCATAGGCTGAGCGCGGGGCTGAAGCTGCTGGGGCTGGGGCAGAAAAACCAACTGCTGCGGCTGCAACTGCTGCGGCTGCAACTGCTGCGGCTGCAACTGCTGAGGCGGGTACGTGATGTAGTCCGAATTCCTGGAGTACAAGTATCTCTCCGATCCCTCCTTCTCCGACTTGACGTTGCAGCAGGTGAACATGCAGCCTCCCGCACAGAGAAACGCCGCCGACACCCAACCGATGTAGAGCGCCTCGCCGAGCTCTCTCCGTTGGGCGTCGATCAGCAAAGGGTTGTAGAAATCTCGGATGATGACGTGGCCGGTCCAAGAAACGGGTATGAGGACGCAAACGCAGGCGCAAATGATCATGATGCCGGCGATGATCAGGATCATTCGCTTGGCGCGGTCGTTGTTCTGGATGCAAGAGGTGCATTGGAGTCCTACCAAGCTGATGAGTACGCCAAGGCCCCCCAAGGCTAAGGCGCAACACATCAAACCCCTAGCCGCTTGCAAATCGGGCGGAAGGGCCAGCAAGGAGTCGTACACTTTGCACTGCATTCGAATGTCGGCTTGTCTGTAACAGTTCATCCAAAGTCCCTCGTACCTGGTTTCGAACACGATGATGTTTTCGCCGATGAAGGCAGTGACTCGCCATTGGGGCATACCAGTGCTGGCAGCGGTACCAATGAGGCCAATCAAGGTCAACAGAAGGCCTATAATCTCCAAAGCCGAGTTAGCCATGTTTCCCCCTCGCTCCTATCCCACCATGCAGCGTACAATATGTGTCGAGCTGTACCAGGAAGCAGGACTATGCAGGGAGGGAGTTTGCATCCCAGAGGAGGAGCAGTTTGAGCAGGTAGTAGCAGACAATGGGAGGAGTGGGAAATGCTATCTGTCGCCAAGTAACCAAATCCCCAGGTCATTTTTTTTCCCTTCTTGTTTACACCTGTCCTACTGTGAGCTCAGGCTTTGTTTGCTCACCGCGCTCAGCTTACATCCACACCACTGCAGGCGGCAACAGAGAACTGTTGCCATGGGGAAATAAAAGTAAAAAGGTAAAGCTGAGAGATTTTAGTTTTATTATTGGCCAGCCAATCTAACAATAAAAGTTTGGAAGTGTGGCATGTCAGGGGTGTTTTAACTTTAGTTACTGTTAAAACCCAAATCATTGGGTTTCATGGGGGGAAACTTCTGCTGCGCACCCCTGACGGGCAGCGGACGTGGCTAGTTCAGCCGGCTACACGCACGGGAGCCCAGCTTCCAGAATGACCAGTCGCCAAAGCACAATCCAGGAGTTCCCCATAGGCACTAGAGTAACATAAATTAGTGGCGGTAGAATTAAACGATTGTAATGGAAAATGCCGAAACTACCTGAGGACAGGAGAACAGGGCGTCGACACGGCCCAATCTGAGGCGGAAGTGGGAGAAGCAGAGGAAGAGGAAGTGGTAGAGGGGGTTTTTATAGAGCGGAGTGACACCTGCTGGTCAATTTGATTAAAGACCATCCACACTATCACAGAAGGAAAAACCTCTGAGAACTGTTGGTTGGTTTGTTTTCTGTTTAGCTTCCCTTTTTCATCACGTCATCACAGCAACTGTTGTACCTGCTTGAATCAGTTACATTACAGCAGGAAGATATATGCAAATATATGTTTAAAAAAAACAAGAAAAAACTGCATTTGTTTGTGCTGTGAGTATCATCTGTAATCAAAACAATTACAAATTAGGAATTTTAACATTTTTTCTGTACTTCTGTGGCTCATTCACGTTTAATGTGATACTTGAACCTCAACCAAGAGATTTACGGACACATTTTAGAAAATCCTGATGTATTGTTTAAATATAATCTGAATATTGTTCCGAAATTGAGCTCTAGTCAGAAATATGGATGCCAACTTTAACACATATTATGCAAAAATCTTTATGTATTAGCAATTATTCCACTGGTTCTGTTTGCTCTTTAATTATAAGACTATTATATATTTAAAGCAAATGTCAGATGTAAAAAACATGGAAACACAACTTTTTATTACTATTAAACAACTTAACATTAACAATCTTACCCAACCCTTTTAAATTACACACCTATCATATATATATCCTCATCTTTATTGCCAAAAAAACATTTTTACACAAGGCCTTTGGGATCAATACTAAATAAACTATGGAAATCTTCTACATCAGTGGTTCCCAAAGTGGGGGTCCGGATCCCATGGGGGTTGGAATCCCGGGGGGGGGGGGTCGTGAAGCTTTAGCAGGGGATCACGAGATGATTTCAAGAACCTACTTCTAAAAATGTAACATCTTGAAATGATCACAGATGTCTGGTTCATTCAGCTGTGCGGGTCCTGGTCCAGTTGCATGGTTATTTTGGGGGTCCCGTGTTCACCGATCCGCCCATTAATAAGTGTCTTGCTCAGGGGCAGATGCAGTAATGTGAGAGTTGAACCACCAGTTTGTGAGTGAATGTTTACCCAGTGCCCTTTAGTTAAACAAGTTCAATACAATGTGTTTACACTGGTCGTTCCGGGAAATGGTCATGATCAAAACACCAAGGAATACTTCAACTATACTTCAACTATTCCAATTTTCTTCAGGCAAAACCACACTTTAGTTGAGCTTCTGAATGTAAAAAAAAAAAGAATCAGGACATACAGAAATTGAAGTAAACCAATCGTTTTATTCCGTTTAAACTGACAGTCAACAGTTGATGAAAATTCACTTGAACAAAATTACATGTTTGTCTTTATTTCTTTGATCCACAAAAAGGTAACTTTAAAGTGCATGTGTCATTGCTGGTGTAATATTACAGATGACAGGGGCAGATAGGAGCTGAACAGTGGCGTGCTGTGGGTGCGCCTGCCCGAGCGTCTGGTTAAACGGGTTTAGCCACATTTACTCTGACAACAACAGAGACAAGGGAAAAAACACTGGCAGTTTCACCGAAAAGCAAACTCACTGCTGTCTGTTTGGAAAAGAAAATCTAAAAAAACACACAGACTAAACAGAACTGTCAATTTTCATCTTAAACTAACAAGTGTCATTACATAGGATTATTTAATAGCATGAATATAGTGACATTTCATCACAGCGTTCTAAAAGGCCATTAAGAATACAGATATTCATCATTTCTCAGTTCTACAGATCAAATGTTTCATTGCTTAATAAATGTATAATGTATTCTTGTTACAACCCAAGGCCTTGAATGTTAAACGTGTACTTTGAATATCCTTGCAATTATATATGTAATACCAGGAAGTAGCTAAAACAAGTAAAACTGGTTCATAAGAAACACTCCAGTCTTACATTTTAAAGATGAATTCCATTTCTTCTTGTGCATAAAAACCAAACAAACTGCATCCATTTTGTAAATACTTCAACTTTAATCAATTAAAGGAAATTATTCATACAAAAAGTACATTATTGTATCGGTTTGAAAAAGGCCGAGTGCATTAAATATTCTCAAAGCAGCAGTCAAAGTCAAACATTTACAATTCAGATCATTGCTTTTCACAAGGAAACTTGGCCCTCTTTGAGAAAACAGTGAAAGTTTGGCCATTTTTCATTATTGCTCCTGTTCCTTTTGCTTCACACGTTTCATAAAACAAACAAAAAAGAGTCTATTGTCTCTAGAATGGCTTAACTTTGACCCAGTTTAGTACTGGGTTGGGGTGTAGACGACAGACCCGGGCGGCGGTGCGGAGTAAGCTGGCTGATAGGTGTACCCCGGCTGGTACCCCGGCTGGTATCCTGGTTGATAGGAGTAAGGTTGATAGGTATAAGCGGGTGGTTGCCCATACTGTATGGCCTCTGCTTCCTGGGTGCGTGGTGCGTGGCGACAAAGCAGGATCACTCCAGCCGTAAAGAGAAAAGCCGAGGTCACCCACCCGATGTAGAGCGCCTCGCCCAACTCCCTTCGCTGGGCGTCGATGAGCAGAGGGTTGTAGAAATCGCGGATGACAACGTGTCCGGTCCACGAGACGGGAATCAAAGTCGTGACGCATCCCAGGAGGAACAGGGAGCCCCCGACCACCAGCACGACATGCTTGGTGCGGGCGCGGTGGTCGATGGCCTTGGTGCATTTCATCCCGACCGCCGACACGATGAGGGCAATGGCCGTCACCGCTACCGAGCTGCACATGAGACCTCGGGCGGCTTGCAGATCGGGCGGGAGAAACAGCAGGGAGTCGTACACCTTGCATTGCATTCGGATGTTGGCTTGTCTGTAGCAGTTCATCCACAGGCCTTCCCACCGCGTCTCCATCACGATGATGTTTTCTTCGATGAAAGCCGTGACTTTCCACATTGGCAGGCCGGTGACCGCCGCCACACCGATGAGGCCGATGAAGCCGAGAACCAAGGCGACCACCTCGCAGCAGACGGCCGAGCGTCGGTCTTTCACTTCGTTTGCTTTCTTCTCATCGTAGACAGAATCCTGGGTGTAATCGCCGTAGTTTTGGGTTTGTTTCCCGTCGTAGTAGGAGCCACCCCCCAAGTAAGTTTGGGGTGGTTTGGTGTAGCCACTATAGCCGCTGTACACAGAGGCCATGGTGGTGGAAACGGTTAAAATGACTGAATGGGAGCGATGTGG
This sequence comes from Eucyclogobius newberryi, assembly GCF_026437365.1. Lineage (NCBI taxonomy): Eukaryota > Metazoa > Chordata > Actinopteri > Gobiiformes > Gobiidae > Eucyclogobius > Eucyclogobius newberryi. The sequence goes on from NW_027315724.1 coordinate 6,190,219, forward strand.
CTACTCCGTCACTGCCCGAGAAAGAATCTGAGCAGCAGAGCCAGTCAGGGAACTTATACACCCAAGAAAAAATGCGAATGTGGAGCAATGCAATCTTACTGGTCCAACTGCCTGAGAGTCGTCAGGTCAACAGGGATGAGCTGGAGAGAATACAGTGCTTTCGAATGCTAACATGGCAAACAACAAGTCATGTTTCTGTGATTACTGGGAAATGGAGTAAATAAAGGATTCCAAGGATGTGTCTCATGTGTGTGTTGTTGTTTTTACAGTAAATTACATTGACATTGCACTCTGTTTAAGTCACTGCAAGTCTTTAAATATATTGACATGGACAACTTAAGATAAGATTAAAACTGGAGAGAAATATGCATTTTTAGCTTCCTTGGATCTGATTTTGAATCGTAAATACTGATTTATTTCTAACTCAGAAATTTTAACCCTGAAATAAACAACAACACACATTTAAATTGTTTTTATTCTAAAATAATTCAATAATAAAGATTTTTTTTCTCTCTTAAAAAAATTGAAATGAAAAATTGTCCCAGCAAAGATCCATGATGCCAACATTCACTCATTTTGATCTGTTGCTAAAATCACTGCAAATTTAGACACAATGCAAATTATTACAGTAACATGTAGTAAATTAAATTCAGAATATTAAAAAAATGAATCATGCTTTTTCAGGGTTGAAGATTCTAATTAAGACGTTTTCTAGCTGGCATTTGTTAAGCACTGTGGTCACTTTGAGTGTTGTAAATAGTTAGATTGATTGATTGATTTAGTCTACGTGTAATAACTCCGTTATTGTATACACATTCAAGATAACTGCATTATAAAATGGCTATGACGTATTATTGCTCACATGATTTCCTGTTCCCATAGTTCCCCTGAGGGCAGTGGCCATGTTGTTCAGTTCAGGTATTTCTACAGCTACAGAGTAAACACAACAGGCCATGGGAGGAGCCATGGGAGGAGCCATGGGAGGAGCCATGGGAGGAGCCATGGGAGGAGCCATGGGAGGAGCCATGGGAGGAGCCTGTGTAGATTCACTTTTCTTGAGACCTAAACAAGTCAACGTATAATACACTATAACACAGACTTTCAGCACTGCCATACAATCACAGCTTGATCTGTCCAATTTTATAGATTAGTAATGGATTTGGGATTATATTTCCATAATCAATTATTGGTGTATTTATTATAATTATAAAAGTTTCCCATTTTTCAAATATCATAAACTATACATTTTCGGAAAGCACTCGCGCTTTCCTACCTCATGGTGTGGGTCCCTGGTCACTGACGGGTACTTTCGTTAATTTTGAGTGGGCTCCGCCCACTTTGTGTTTTTGGCCCTCTATACAGTAATAATGTTCAATTTTTGCATTACATGCTTATATGCACGGAACATGCTAGAGATGGGGAACGTATTCGTGAGCTACTTAGCGCAAATGAGTGCTTTATATATCATCCCAATGTGAAGTGCTCGTTTAGTGCGCACTTTTGCACGAGCTTCGCCCGTTTACAACGGTAATGTTCCATTTTCCTACTAATGATTAGTATGCACGGGGCGTGCGTGAGTGAAGGAGTGCGTTAGTGAGTGTTTGGAAGTGGGCGAGCGCTTCGCGCTCGATTTCGTGCGCACTACGTCTCGCACGGCCTTACGAGATTAATAGGCCTCTCGCCAGCTTGTGGCGCTCGGGCCTAATAATAATAATAGATAAAAAACTCAAGAGCGTGCTAGACTTGGTGAGGTTTAAGTTTTAGGAGCAAAAGTTGAGAATAAGGGAGTGGCATCAGAAAAAAGGGGCGAAAGAATAAATAAATAAAAAGACATTCCATTGGTATACGTATCCATTCATAATCCCACATACATATATATACACAAATATGCACATAGTCGGCCATATATTCATATATATATACATATACGTACCTCTCCCCTACATATACATACACAAAGAGGAATTACTCAAGATAATTCAAGATAATTGTCCCATTTTGACCATTGTCTTTTGAAAAATATACTGTCATATTTTTACTAGTACATTTTATACATTTACTTTTACTTTCTGAGGTATAGAAGCTCAGCACAATGTAGACTAGATATTTTCTCCTCTGGACTTGTTTTGCCCCAGTCCAAACCTGGTGGTGTCTGCTGTCTGTGAGCTGTAATCTGAGTGGAGGAGAGGTGGAGGAGAGGTGGAGGAGAGGTGGAGGAGAGGTGGAGGAGGGGTGGAGGAGAGGTGGAGGAGAGGTGGAGGAGAGGTGGAGGAGGGGTGGAGGAGAGGTGGAGGAGAGGTGGAGGAGAGGTGGAGGAGAGGTGTGGAGGAGAGGTGGAAGAGAGGTGGAGGAGAGGTGGAGGAGAGGTGTGGAGGAGAGGTGGAGGAGAGGTGGAGGAGAGGTGGAGGAGAGGTGGAGGAGAGGTGTGGAGGAGAGGTGGAGGAGAGGTGGAGGAGAGGTGGAGGAGAGGTGTGGAGGCAGAAACCGCAGAGGGCCTGGTTTCAGTGTAAGCGAGCCCGGCCGGTGCTCCTGTGTGACAGCCGTTCACACCTCGTCACTGGCCTCATGACTTTGCTCCATAATGAATGAGACTGCTAACACCAGCGCTAGAACAAGTACATATGTGCTATCCTCACTGGTTAACATAAAAGTATTTGCAGTAGTACAGCTCAGTTCTGTAAATAGTTTTATCAGACAAAAAATTGTGTAGTACACGCAAATATACAAACAATGATGCAGCAGTCATGGATTTACAAGAAAGAGTTATAGTTACAAATATTACATTGTGATTATTTTCAGTTTATTTTGTACATTGATCAAAAATACAAATAATCACTTGAAAATAATTTGAAATAGCAAAGAATTATATATTTGATTGATAAAAAAGAAAAAAAAAGTATGACAAAAACGTCAAAATGAGGCTTGGAGATATCTGGAAGAGTCGGTGATTTAGGCATTAAAATATGGATCTGAGTTGATTGATCGCAGCTTTTCTAAATATCGACCTCTGTGTAGCTCATCCAAGGAGTTTGTGGACTCGGAAAGCTCTGGGGCCTCCATCATTTACGTTTGAGATCACTAGGAACGCAACAAGTGACGGACAAGGGGGCGGCAACTTATGAAAAGGGGGCGGCAACGTATGCGATCACGTGGTTTTGTGACGTCGGTGAATGAGCTCTATAGTCTGGGCCTGGATTCAGAGTCAGGTCTGCGAGGTGAGCACCCAAACGTAACAAATGGTTTATTAAAAAAAAGAAAAATTCCAATCATTTAATCATGAGGCCAATTCCAACAATTCACAAAAAGACATTTTGTAATTCCAAGTTTTTGTGACTGTGAGACGTGGCTAAAGCTGGTTCATCCTCAGCTTTATCATAAGATCAAGTCAGCATTTGGAGGGAAATAGTTATTTTTTGTTATATCTGCTTTTCCACCTGCGTTCTCTCTTGTCCAGGCATCTCACACTAAAGCGTTCCGAGGACACAAAAGCAGTCGTGGTCCAACCCTTCCATGACGGGGTCAGTCTAAGGAATTCAGCTCAAAACATTCAGCACTCAGCAAACCAAAGTACACTTATAGAAACGTTCACACATACTCCATGGCCTTGTGAGTGGTGGAGGGCGCTCTCTGCAGGTACACGCTGTCCGCTGCACTTGGCGCTAACGCGTACGCGCCCGGATAATCACCTCCCTCTCGCTTGCCTCTCCTCTGACAGAACCTCAGGAGCAGGATCACTCCGGTCGCCAGCAAGATCCCCGCCGTCGCCCAACCCACGTACAGCGCCGTCCCGAGCTCTCTCCGCTGCGCGTCCACCAGCGTCGGGTTGTAGAAGTCTCGTATGACCGTGTGCGCCACCCAACACACCGGTATCATCGTGGTCAGGCATGCTAGCAAGAAAATGCAACCGCCGATAGCTAGCGTCGTCATTTTCGCCTCCGGGCTGTCGTCGCAACAAGCCGTCACCTTCGTCCCGACCACGGTAATGACAAAAGCGACGAGCGCTAAGACGATGGACGCGCACACGAGCCCTCTCGCCGCTTGAAGTTCCACCGGCAAGATCAGCAAGGAATCGTACACTTTGCACTGCATCCGATCGATTTGTTTGATGCAGTTCATCCACAGTCCCTCCCACTGATCTTCCATGACGATCAGGTTGGCGCCGATGAAAGCCGAGACCCTCCACAGCGGCATGGCGGTGATGGCGATGAGCCCGACGATGCCCAAGCCGCCCAGGACCAAAGCCAGGATGTCGAGTTTGACTCTCATGGCTGCAGAGAGAAGTGAGTGTCGTCTGTAGAAACGCTGGAGTCATTCTGTTCGGGCAGTTGTCGATGATGATATCCACAATGCAATGCTGCCGTACTGGTTTTGGTACGTGGACATTGATAAAGATAGTTTCAAGGTGAAAGTCAAGCTGTATTTGTTTTGCTGAAATGTGTCGTAATGATTGAGCTGTTTTAAAGAAAGCGTGGCACAGACCTGGTGATTAACCTTGGGCAAGAATCACATGTGATGCAATGGCAAAGGTGATGAAAGGTAATGAGGTGAACTGTAACACTAAATATGGTCATTCATTTGGATAATACTTCTATAATCAGCAAAAATCAAATGAGTGATGAACTACAACAAACAGGACCAGACAAAAGGACTGGGAAACGCCCCTTTTAGTCAATCATGTTATGCGAAAATGAAGGTGTCCCATCACAATCACAGCAATGGTGGCAATGTATACATTTTGTAACTGAAAGAATAATCCAAACTGTGACTTGTGTGGAAGGGCAAGCAGATTTAGGGAGTTGATCAATATTTACTGGATAACATTTGCACACAAAAGTAAAACAGACAAAAAATAACATGCAAGGGTGAGTTTCAAACCACCGTCTCCCACATGAAGGGCAGGTCCCCGTCCCACTGAGCTAAACTCAGTAATTACTGCTGAATGGAGTAAATAGTCTCACTTCACTGATCAATTCATTAGATAAATTAGCGCTTAATGTTGTTAAATGAGCGCCTGTATTTCTAACTTACGTCTAATCATTGGAAACATGAACAGAGTCGGCTACAAACAAAGACTTGTCCCTAAAATATAGTTTTTAAGTGTGTCTGTTGAAACTTGGCGCTGCTGTTGCTTCACTTCTCCTCTGCACATGCTCAGTTATTGCAAACATCCTTGATTCCCACACAGGTTTATTCAGTGTGGTTTGAGCACAGATCCATGGGTTTGAGGCTGTGTGGTCCTCAGAGCATGTGCAGAGAAGCTGCTGTCTGCTCTGGTTGTAAAAGCTCATGTGAGAGAGCTGAGCATGAACGGGCCTCTGAACACGGCCACAGACTGAGCAGCTGCAGGAGAAGAAGAACCGAGCTTCCTGTGCAGTGCTGCTCAGTGACCTGTAGTGGCCACTAAAACACTGTAACTTCCAGCCAAGCTTCAGCAGCTGAAGTGAGGGAAAAACAAGCTCATTTGGACATATTTTGGACCAATTTCAATACAGTTGTGACACACAATAATTTTAGATTTTACTAGTCAATCACTACTTGCCTTGATTGCCCTGACCGCACACCACTGCCACAGTTAGACACAGTTACACTAGAATGCCAAGCGGGAATCAGACTGGAAAACTTTTTGCTTAGCTTTCTGCAAAAAAAATAAATAAAAAAGTACACATTAGGCATACAGACCGATTTAATTAATACAAGAATACTATTAATGATACTATTTATTTTTCTCTTTACTAAAAAAAATAAATTAATCCGAAGTGTTTTCCCCACGCAACATTGAAGAGCCTGCACCCAATGTTTTGTATGTAATAAAGTAACTTGGTTTCATGTTTTAAGATGTAAAAAATAGAAAATCAAGTGCCTAGCTTTTAAAACATGGCCTCAATAGAAAAGAACACATCACACACACAAAAAAAAACATATCAACGGCTTGAAAAGGTAAGTTTTTATGTGTTCCTTAAAAGTATGAGGATATTATTTGCCTGAGATCAAGAGGGAGGGAGGGGCCCGCTGTGTTCAGGGGACGACCAACAGTGAGTGTTCTGGAGGGGACGTGTAAGGAGGTCAGGAGCTGGGGTCAGTCTGGAGCCAGTGTAACTCTTACTCTTGGCATTTGGATGAATCTACTTCACAATTTGCTTTGATGATCTCATATGAAGAATAGAATTGTAACTTTGCCTAAGCCACTCCTGCACTGTGTGTGTTGTGGAGGAGAGGCTGTGTCCAGTCTCCAGGAACCGGGACAGAAACTGAAGAACTCGTCTGACCGGCCTCTGATACTGTCACGTCCTCTGCTCCACATGGAAACACTGCAGCACAACATGTACTTTTACTTATGCCTGCAATCAGTTACATTCTGAATAATACTTGTCGCTTTAAAAACAATAACTAAATGTAAACTCTTCTGTGGTGTTTGTAGTAAGTTTATGTGTAAAAATGCCTCTTGATGTGGGAAGGAGAGCGTGCCCTCTGCTGGATATAAATGTCACTGCAGGCCTCAGTTTTATGTGATGTTCCCTGAGAGAGTCATTTGACATTTTATTGATAAGCTGAAAGGCTCTGAGAAGTTCAAATATAACATTTTAGTGCGAGTTATCATCAATTTGTGCCTCGTTTTAGGGCATTATTGTCAAAATTAAACAATGTTGTTACTTCTTTTCTCACGACTTTATTTGTATTTTAAGAAGAGGCACTTCAGATAAATAGGAACACAATTTAAATAGAGAATTAGACATTTGAATTTATTTATGTAGTTCACTTACTAGAAAAAAGGTTATATATAAATCATCCAAGTTAAAATGTGTGCATGATGCGAGTGGTTATCTTTAGTTGTTTTTTATCCATATTCTATTTGTTGCTTTCATTCATTCCACTCTTGTCTAAACCATAACCAACTTTACCTTAGAATAAATAAGAGTAGCTCTCTCACCACACCCAGTAGCGGTCATGTGATCTGAAGCTGTCTAATGTCTGCAGAAAACAAACCCTGACATGCACTGGCAGAAGTAAATGAGGCTAAATACAGTAGCTTACATACTGGACTTAGAAAATGCCAATAACCCATTTCAAATATACATCAGAATGTTCAAAATTCCAGAATGGAGGCATCTGGAGGCTAAAGGAAGTGCATAATTACACACTTTGACAGTGATTTACCAACAGCGGATAGACAATGGGCTTAAGTCTTCATCAAAAACATATCTTTTGACTTCCCAGAGTAGAAATATCAGTAATCTGTAATTTATTTGTAGATAAAGAGAAATGCTATTTATTGTGGGATCAACATTTCTGTCCAGTAAAACCTAAAGCTAATGGTAATGAAAAAACGAATGAAAAAGTGTCTTTCATAATGTTATATTTTATAAGCAAAAAATCAAAAACAATATTAAATGTGTTTTAATCAGGCTCACATTATGTCTGAGTTGTTTTACTTAGATTTTTCATATTTTGAGACATTCTGAGGTCCATTGTGATGCTTTAGTTTAGCCTTAAAAGTGTCTGTATTGTTCAAATGTTTGGCCGTATAATAATAATGATAAAAAAAAAACAACAACCTAGAATTCTATAAAGTGTAATGTTGCTGGTTATGACAGGAAGGGCATCCGGAGGAGGAGGAGTTCCTCTTTGAAGTTGACGAGCCGACACCAGTTGAACGCGGACACAAAGGCAGATCGAGTGCTGGTCTCTGGTGGCACAGATGGCGCACACTTCACTCCCACTCACTGTAAGATCACAGGTTCACTCACTCGGCTGTTCGCTCCACCGAGTCTTTGTATGAGCTCAAGAACTGCACGCGTTAACCTACTGTAGAATATGTACCAGAACTCACTCCGTTCGTCCAAATCCAACAATATCACCACAAATAAGATAAGATAAGATAAGATATTCCTTTATTGTCCCACATGGGGAAATTTCATTGGTGCAACGCAGGTAGATACAGAGGTAGATACAGAAGAACAGATCACCTATAGGAAGTCTGAAAAACACTTTCAGTAGAAGATCTCCTATAAATAAATAAAAACGTGAATTCATTGAGATTAAAAATGGCTTTCTTCCCTTAAATTTGCTATTTTTGCTCTGAATTAACTGTAACTTGCTTGTTGTTCTTGAAATATTGACCTATATTGATCGCAATACTGACCTAACCATGTGCAATTCCGTCATATGTGCAATTACTGTCGTGATTCATGTGCAATTACTGTGAAATTCATCTGCAATCCATGTGCCGTCGTGAAACATATTCATGTGCAATTACTGTCCTGATCACATGCAATGGTATTTATGTATTTATTTATTTTTATCTTTATTATTTTTTCCCCTCCATCCCTTGTTGGGTTTTGTCTATGGGAGTTGTTGTTTATAAGAGATCTTCTACTGAAAGTGTTTTTCAAACTTCCTATAAGTGATCTGTTCTTTTCCTCTGTATCTACTTCTGTATCTTCCTGCGTTGCACCACTGAAATTTCCCCATGTGGGACAATAAAGGAATATCTTATCTTAAATGTATCAAAATATACACAATTCTGCTGCAAAACTGTATGATTATTAGTGAATTTACAAAAAAGCAGGGCAATACATGAAAAAAAAACGATTTATCAAGACTAATATATTTATGAAGTTGCATTAAATGGCGTGAGAAGACCATGTTGTTATAAAACCTCCATCTTTTGAATAATTTCATTCTTTGTCAGTCTCACCTGCAGATTTCAGATCAGTTCATTTTATTTTCTTATTATTAAAATGCATGGGACAGGTCAGACACACTTCACTATAACTATAATGAATATAGTTACGACTTTACTTAAAATTATGGCTATTTCCTCCCATTTTGGTGAAGTTTATGATGTTACTTCCTGGTTGGACATGAGCAGCAGATGTGACATGAGGTAATTCCACAGCTTCTATCCAGCAACCAACTGCAAACAAGAGCCCACATCCTCACACGTTACACAATATATGATTTGATGAATAATAAATAATACCTGATGCACCTTTATTTTGTTAAATTGTTTAAACTGTCTGAATGTTTGTCATATGCCCATAACCTCACAGTATGTTCTTTTCCATCTGCAATTTATTTGAGACTAAAATATTGAACTAATTGAAGAATCCATGTTGTCACTGCAGAATTAACATGTTTCAGCCATAAAAAAACAGCAGAGAACATTTTATTACTGAAAAATAATTTTGGGCTGAATACAATCTTGACTCTTAAAGATGACATATTATTCTTTTTATCAGATACTTGGTTTTAAACAATAACATAAGTAGTATTTTGTTAATTGTAAACTGCAATATTGATCCAACATGGCTCTCTCTCTTTGTCTCTCTCTCTACACTATGGACACCAACTGCCATAAAACACCAAAGAAGAAGAAATGGATTGATTTTCTGTTCTAAACTGCAGAACTGAACCTCTTCACAGTGACGTTTCACTGACAATGAAACAGTTGTAACAAAGCTCATTAAAATAGATTTCTAACGTGTCTCTTTTAAAAGTCTCAATCTTGTCTCGGTCTTGAGTATTACAATCTTCTCTACAATTTAGCTCGACGGGGTTAAAACATGTTTTTTTTCTCCCTTCTCATAAAAACGGCCACAGAGAAAATTGTATTAGCTATAATTAAAACCTTTGAAGTCAAAATTGCCACTTGAATTGGTGCCATTAACCGAGCTGTATTGCAGATAACAGGATAGTTTAGTAGTTTCATATCGTGATACCACAATACACTTATAATGAAGACGAGTTCACCAAAGGAAACATAGGAAACAACTGTATTTATTATGATATCAATACATCTTCTATGTACACACAGTAATAAAAATGCACTCTTAGTAGCACTATAAGATGTTTACAAGTTCATTTGCTTTTCTCAGGCAAAACACAACATCCTTTGATTGCTTAAGCAAATTCTATAACTGGGAAAATGTCAACGTATGAATATACAGATGAATAAATAAAGTTGATTTCCAGTGAACATCTTAAAAACACACAGTAGCTATGTGCAAATCCTCTCTATTGCAGAATGTGCACGTGAAATGTTAAAAGTGGATTATCACAATACTGAAAAGCAATTGATTCACAGTAAAGAAAAGTTGTAACAGCAAATTCAAGTAAAACAGGATTAAGTTAAAACATTAAAACCCATGTGCTGTTATGGCTATGACATAATTCAGCTATTTAACAAAATAACACTATTTTCCAAGATAAAACCATCAAATAAATTCATGTACATAACTGGATAGTGGCCCCCAAACAGTGTTAAAATATACAATAAAAAATTATTTGCCATTTTTACAGCCCTTGACTATAATATATCCGAGTAACACAGACAGGAAATATAATTGACAATGTTGAAATTTGGTAACAGCAGGCAGGACTGTACAACGCTGCCTCAATGTGCAAACCATGCCAATCAAGCAACACTTTCCACCATTGTTCCATTCAAATGTGTTCTTTTGTCAGCATTTCATTAGAAAAAAAATAAAAACAAAGAAAAGTCAGATATTGCTCCATTTGTGATGTGGACAATGGAAGTAAAAAGGAGTGGACCATCGATGCTAAAATAGGAGATTAATTTGAAGTCATAATACTCAAGCTAGGAATATACTTTTAATATCAAATATAGTTATGTATAGCTAGAGCTACATGACAACACGTTAATGGATGAAGCTAGCAATAATTTAAGCGCCATTGGCTACAGTGAGGGCGCTAGCATGGTAAGGGCGCTAGCACGATAAAGGCGCTAGCATGATACAATTTCAATAAAATGGGTTATCTTTTGCCAATTACCTGCATACATTTTACATTAGCACACCTTTGTTTCTTGGCTACAATTCTGTCACAATACTGAACCAAAAATAGAAATGTTTTTGTGAAGCTCGTTGCGTTTGATGAAACCACAATGTAAGCAAGCTATTTAAAGCCAAACTAAGCTTTCAAAAAAGACAAAAGCAACAAAAAACAACAACAACAACAACAACAACAACAACTAAGCTAGCAACAGCCGGCTAACCCCAGGTCCACTCCGGTTTACTGCCATTTCTCTAACTGTACACAAAGCACTTAGCATAAGGTTAAGCAGGCTATATAATACTAGCGGTACGTGATGCCCATGCACTGGTGGCGAGTGTGGGTTGTAAACAGAGCTCTTCATTAACTTTTTGCCAATGCTGTGACAATAATGTGAATTTTCTTTGACAATGGCTATCAGAAGGATTTTCGAGCTCCTATACTATAAGATGATTAAAGATTGTAGAATCACCCAGTGTGCCGGGGAACACTCACGTGCCTTGGAAAAAAAAGAACCAATTCACATTCTGTTGATGTAAATAATTTGCCAATTTGGAGTGTTTTAATCAATCCCCTGAACCAGAAAAGGCTTTAACTGACTAAAACAAATTCAAATGAGAGAAAACAGAAGTCACTCTGCATCTAACACTGAGGATCAAAAAGTGTGCAGCGAATCAAAAAAAGGTAGAAAACCAATGGTATGAATAGTAGCCTGAAAATAGACTTTCTAATAGCCAGTTGTGTTAATGTCAAGCCCTGGATATGTTGGAGCTCATTTTATCTTATTTATATCATATTGTCCAAAAGAGTATTATGCTTCACAGTCTGGGCAGCCTCTTCGGACCCAAACGTCATCCTCTGCCTGGTGGTCCTCGTCCGCGCTGATGCTAATCCGCTTCAAGTCCTCCATCGGGGACATTAGGTCTTCGCTTTCCGTCTCCTCGCTCTCCAAGGACAGCGCAGACGCCGGATCTTCCACCGAGGCCTTCCTGAGCTTCCGGCAAAACTCCTCGTCCTCGTCGCTCAAAATGTCCGTCTCCTTCATCACCTCGCGGTCCTCGTACTCCTCCAGGTCGAACTGCTCCTCCACCCAGCGGTCCGTGTCCGATTTGTGGTGCTGGGGGTCGCTGTTGCCCCGCTGGAGCCGCTCGGGGGCCTCGGTGGCAGGTTCAGGGGGGGAGACCAGGTCCGGGTCACTGTCGAACACGATGTCGGTGTCGATGGTGAAGCGGTTTCGCACCAGCTTCCTCCGGCCCAGCGTCCTGGTGGGCGCAGACGCTGTGAGGGGAACATGACGGCTTCGGTTAATGACTCGCTTTACATTGCTCTGTCCTACATTTTGAGGTTCACATCAGCTGTTCATTTGTTGTTCAAGTATAAAGTGCTTTACTTACTACAAAACCTGCAACTTCTGGTACTATTAGGGGTGGGTAAAGAGGCTTTGAGCAGGCTAATAACCTTAGCTGTTAAATGTATAAAGATATGTTTGTGGTGAAAGTAATTGGATTCGAGATGGTTATTGTTAAAGATTTATCAAAATATATATTATTGATACTCATCATTGATCTGCTCTTGTAGTGGTACTTTTATCAGTACTATACAAATACAAGTAGTAGTTTTCAACAATCAATTTCTTATCTTCTTATCATTACTAGAATAAAAATAATAATAATAATAATGCAATCAATTTCTTTAACAACATATTATATTATTATTATTATCATTACTAAAATATTATTACTATTATTTAATATAAAAAAGGGCAAGACCAGAGAAATAAAATAAAAGTCCCATTTAGTCCGATGTCTGTAAAAGGTCCAAATGGGATGGGATCTTTAATCGTTAGTGCAATTAGTGTCATGCATTTCTTTTAGTGATGGCCTTTTATCCAGCTGCAGGTAGCATGTTCCAAAGGCTTCTGTCCAATATTCTTTTTACAACAGGACACTCCCAGAACACATGACATTTTAATTTAATTTTAAATTTTCATATTAAAATAGGCACAGTTTAAATTGAAATCCAAAGTTATATTTAACAATATAGCAACAAGGTTACAACTCAAGACAGACTCTTAACATAAGCCCAACATGCTTCAATGACGTGCTCTCCTGGGGCTTATTCCTCGTGTCATTAAGGAGGAACTTACTACATTAGTTGATGATTACCACAACTGTCAATCACCTTTATTAACTCAGCCCTAACAATTAAAGAAAGATTCTGTCGGCAGCCATTCCAAAGTGTGCCCAAAAGATCAGGAAAAGAGAGAAGAACGAGACTTCAGAATATGAACTTGAAGGCAGCAGTAAAGTAAATGTGCCATGTGAGTCTGAAGTGGCACGGTGAAGGAGGCCCCTGGTGCTGGAGGCCCCTGGTGCTGGAGGCCCCTGGTGCTGGAGGCCCCTGGTGCTGGAGGCCCCTGGTGCTGGAGGGCGTAGGGGACATGTACCTGCTCTGTTGATGACGGGCCGCGCTCCCTTCAGGGCGCACAGGCGCTTCCCTCCGAAGGGCACGTACTGCTGGCTCAGGGGCAGGCTCTCGGTCTTCAGCAGCTGTCTCCTGTGCTTCTCCCTCAGGATGGAGTGGACCGTCTTCATAAAGTCTTTCCTGCTCTCTGCGGAACTGAGCGGGGACAAAGGAACGGCATGAAGAGGGCTGCAAGGGCTGTTATTGCACGTGCGCTGAAGGGACAAAGTACTGCACTTAAAGCTGTACATTTTATATCAGATACTTTTTACTTGGATCACATTCGAGAGCAGGATCTGTACTTCCTACTCCACTATCATTTTGAAATGGAGTAAAAAGTAAAAGTATTTTTCTTACGGTTTTATGAGTTTTTTTTAAGCATGTTCACATCTTGATTATATTTTTCAAATTCCAAAGTCATGTAGAGTTATGTAAATGACCAGGAAAACTGCTTCTGGTGATCAATAATCAGGATAACTCTATATCAACGTCACAATTTACAATATTTCTCACTTAAATCAGGTGTACTTTCAGAATTTACGTAAATATATATATTTTGTAATCGGGTATTTTTACCTGATTTTTTTTTGTACGATCACTGAAGCTAATACATAATCAATTAGCAAGACGCCTTAATTAATGACAGCAATGGTGAGGCCTTTCATCCATTAAACATTTATTCACTTACAAAGTCTTGAACCAAGTTTGTTTTAATGTTCTTCTGATACTGACTGTGCATTATGAACGTGTAGTTGTATTTTAAACCAATAGGCGTGTACACGTCATACAGTGCCTTTAATCGTACACAACATACAGTGCCTTTAATCGCACACGACATACAGTGCCTTTAATCGCACACGACATACAGTGCCTTTAATCGCACACGACATACAGTGCCTTTAATCGCACACGACATACAGTGCCTTTAATCGCACACGACATACAGTGCCTTTAATCGCACACGACATACAGTGCCTTTAATCGCACACGACATACAGTGCCTTTAATCGCACACGACATACAGTGCCTTTAATCGCACACAACATACAGTGCCTTTAATCGTACACAACATACAGTGCCTTTAATCGCACACGACATACAGTGCCTTTAATCGCACACAACATACAGTGCCTTTAATCTCAGACAACATACAGTGCCTTTAATCGCACACAACATACAGTGCCTTTAATCGCACACGACATACAGTGCCTTTAATCGCACACGACATACAGTGCCTTTAATCGCACACGACATACAGTGCCTTTAATCTCACACGACATACAGTGCCTTTAATCTCACACAACATACAGTGCCTTTAATCGCACACGACATACAGTGCCTTTAATCGCACACGACATACAGTGCCTTTAATCGCACACAACATACAGTGCCTTTAATCGTACACAACATACAGTGCCTTTAATCGCACACAACATACAGTGCCTTTAATCGCACACAACATACAGTGCCTTTAATCTCAGACAACATACAGTGCCTTTAATCGCACACAACATACAGTGCCTTTAATCGCACACGACATACAGTGCCTTTAATCGTACACAACATACAGTGCCTTTAATCGCACACAACATACAGTGCCTTTAATCGCACACGACATACAGTGCCTTTAATCGCACACGACATACAGTGCCTTTAATCTCACACAACATACAGTGCCTTTAATCGTACACAACATACAGTGCCTTTAATCGTACACAACATACAGTGCCTTTAATCGCACACGACATACAGTGCCTTTAATCTCACACAACATACAGTGCCTTTAATCGTACACAACATACAGTGCCTTTAATCGCACACAAGATACAGTGCCTTTAATCGCACACGACATACAGTGCCTTTAATCGCACACAACATACAGTGCCTTTAATCGCACACGACATACAGTGCCTTTAATCGCACACGACATACAGTGCCTTTAATCGCACACAAACACGGCTCCTCACCTGCAGCACAGCTGAAGGGCCCGCTCAGGACGGCCCTCCGACTCCGATTTAGTGTGGACGATTTCGCACACGGCCGAGCCCTCGCCATCTGTCCAGACCACAAAACAGCATATTTTAAGTACGATCCAGGAAACGACGCAGGGCTGGGCTTGGATCAGAGGACGCTGCTGGGAAAGTCAGCGGCTCTCAAATGTTTCACACAGAGGACCACCTGATTTGTCTTCATAAGTACAACCCGATCGAAAGCAGAGCGAGGCAGAGTTTAGTTTGTCTAGACTGTTCTGAAGTGTGTTAAGATCTGCCCCAAGTTTAAGTGCTTTTAAATCTGTCCTAAAAACATGACTGTTCATTGTTGAAGTGCTTATTATATTTTTGTACTGTTGATATTTATTTTTTGGTAATTTTTCTTTCGCTAAGGTGTGCAGTGAATGAATAATGCAAAGGTAAGTGTTGTGTCTTTAAAGTTGCTCTACAAATCCAACACATTGTTACTATGGAAATGTTGCCTGACCCGCCAGCCCCGCCCACATTCTGTTCGAATGCGTAAGGGTCTGGAATCGGAGTCAGAGCCAATGAAATCGTCGGTCATCCATTTACCGACCAATCCCAGTCGGAGGTTTTAACCTGTCACACTGAGATACGGAAGTAGCGATTTCCATCCCCGTTCCAAAACATTCAAGATGGCAGACCCGGCCCGTGACCCGGCCCGTGAAACGGCCCGTGACCCGGCCCGTGACCCGGCTCGTGACCCGGCTCGTGACCCGGCTCGTGACCCGGCCCGTGACCCGGCCCGTGACCCGGCTCGTGACCCGGCCCGTGACCCGGCCCGTGACCCGGCTCGTGAAACGGCTCGTGACCGGGCTCGTGACCCGGCCCGTGACCCGGCCCGTGACCCGGCTCGTGACCCGGCTCGTGACCCGGCCCGTGACCCGGCCCGTGACCCGGCTCGTGACCCGGCCCGTGACCCGGCCCGTGACCCGGCTCGTGAAACGGCTCGTGACCGGGCTCGTGACCCGGCCCGTGACCCGGCCCGTGACCCGGCTCGTGACCCAGTGTTTACTTCTGCTCTGGCTTCGGTTTGAACAATCAGGAAAGTCCGCTCTACTCGTCGTGATGAACGTGCGTTAGATGCTGTTATACGAAGGGCGTCATTGAGATTCAGGAGACATTATAGGCGTTCAGGACGGATAACGCGGAACACGCCTTGTTGACATGGGCTACGTAATATCCGGTTAAGCGTGTCGTGTTTTTTGCGTCACTTCTGGGTTCATGGGATTGGTTCTGTCTCTAAACTCCGCCCTAGAAATTGAACCTCAGCGGTCGAGCCCCAGAACCACACACAGTTTTGATCAGTAGTTTGCCAAAACGTGTTGGGAATGAATGGTCAGGCAAATGGAATCGCTTCAGGTGGAAAAAAAAAAAAGATGAGATGTGACGTTTAGTATTTCAGAAGTATTACCTGCATTGGCCAAGGAGCGCACTTGGAGGGCGTTGGTGGGAATCATATGGCGATAGCGGAAAGGGTCTTTGTCCTCAGAAGACATTGACGCTCTGTGTGTGCCGCCCTGAGGTCACACAAAAAGAAAGCAATGTTAGTATGAAGAGACTTTGAGGGAGATGTCATAGCCAGGTTTAAACCAATAAGCTGCGATCACGTTCTAAAATTTGACATAATTTCCGCCAACACAAATCTGGATATTTCGTCCAAAAACAATAAATCTCTCTTTATGAAGCACAAATGTTGGACCTTATTTGTTCGGGATCGGCGCC
Source organism: Eucyclogobius newberryi (assembly GCF_026437365.1). Lineage (NCBI taxonomy): Eukaryota > Metazoa > Chordata > Actinopteri > Gobiiformes > Gobiidae > Eucyclogobius > Eucyclogobius newberryi. Next base: position 6,207,210 of record NW_027315724.1, read on the forward strand.
GCAAATTTGGCTTAAAGTCCTTTGTTTATTTATACTAACAGAGAAGACATTGAAGTTTGTGCCAGTTTTTGTTTCATGTGAATAGGCCCAGTGATTACAGAGATATGAACCATAAACCAAGTCAACAAATCTGCAACCTGACACTTAAACAGTGACCGTCTCAGCGAGTTTTAAACTACAGGGATTCTAAAACATTTATACATCACGTGAACAGAACCTATCTTGGCCATCTGTTGAAAAGCAAATGACCAAAAAGCGTCCTCAAAAAGTCTCTAATTTAATCAACAAATGGAACAAAGAGTGACAATTTACCATCTTCTTTTTCTGTTTGGATCCATCCTTACAGATGAAGACCACTGCCGTCTTGAACACTGGAAGGAAAACACAGAACGGTAACTAAAGCTCTTTCCGGCAACGAGAATGAATCCGACGCGGAGAGTTCTGACGTACCAAACGTTGCCATCTGCGGCTCCTTCTTCCACTTTCCCAAAGAGGCCGGAGGGTTGAGCCACGTGACTGTGGTGTGCAGGAGCAGGTCTCCCATGGACAGATCCGCCACCTTAAGAAAAACCAAACGTCTTTAATGTCCAGCTCAAGCCCACTCGACAGGAAGTACCAGAACTCCAGCGACCACGTACCTCTTTCTTTTCACCGATCTGCTCTGTGATCAGCTGGTCGAAGACGGCGCCAAACTCCTCGTGGATCTTCTGCATTTCATTTATGTGGCTGGCGACTTTGTTCATGGCTTTCATGGCAACTGCGGAGGAATGGAGCGTCACATGAGGGTCTGACTCTAAAGCCCTGTTACTACGCCGTCACTATGGGAGCATTAAGAGGCATATGTACTTTTTCCCCAGGTGCGTAGTATTGAAATATAACATGAGTTTTTTCATATTTTGTTCATTGTTGACTGCAATATTGATCTAAAACAGCTTAGTAATAACAGTAATCCAATGACTTCCTGTTAAAACTGCAGAACTGATTAGCTCCGCCTCTTCACCAGGACATTTCACTGTAATAAGCAGCAGATTGTCATTTACATGTTTTTGAAGTGGCTCCGTGATATTTCAGAACTCTACATGTGTCGCTCGCAGTATTCATTTTTCAAATAATCACACTAAGTTCAGGGATGTGGGCGGGGATAGGGGGTAGGTAGAAACAGGTATTTTCTGAGCACTCAAGCCTCAGTTACAAGACAAAACAGGATTCACTCAAACATTCAGGAATGATCAAAACACTGTTGTAACAAGGTTAAAATCTCATTCAAGTTGATCTCGCATAATGTGTCTCCTTTAAAATAATGTACGTCTGATGTCTGATAATACGGAGTAATGCCGTTACCGTCCAGGTGGTAGTGCTCCTCGCTGTCGGGGTCAGTGAGGGAGTACAGCTCCTTCAGCAGCAGGGGGTACTTGAGCACCCTCTGGATGGGCTTGATCAAGTACGACTCCAGGGTGGACGAGTGCTGCTGCTTGGGGTTCCGCTCGTCCAGGAAGGCCTTGAAGTCCGGCTCCGACTTGGCTGCGCGGCGGAGCAACATTAGCATTACAACACATCACACACACATAATCCCCACAGTGCACTTTATTACAAAAAAACATTGATAGTAACTTTGAGCAAATGAGAAAACAGAATGCATAACATGAAGTAAGGCAACAAACCAGTATTTTAGTAGTCAACCAGTTACAAATTATATTTGATGATTATTGTAAATTGACAGTTTGAAATAAATTTTTAACCAAATAAAGGTTGGAATATGGTGACTGAAGACTTCTAGATATAGAGTATTTACAGACAAAGTGTATTTTTGATTTAATAATGACGTAATCTTTGTCATAAAAGGTCTTCTGGCTCATGTTGTAGAGTTTGTGAGATTCAAATGATCAAAATACGATTATGAGTCCTAATATAGAGTATAATTTTGAACATTACGATGTATAATGTATAATACTTTGGTGATAAACGGTAATAAATAAATGTCAAGTTTAAATTTGATCACAATTTAAAACATGATTAAATAGATTTTGTATAAATTTCAGTAGCGGACAAGTCAAAGGATTATTTAGCGTGTTCACAGTATCAAACAAATAAAGGTGGAAATAATGTGACCGTAAGAGTCGAGATGGAGAATATTTATGACAATCAGAAACTGTTTATTCCATTTTGACATTTTGATTTCATAATGTTTCGCTTCAAGGTCTTTTTGCTTGTGTTTTAGAGTCGGTACAGTCAAGATAACGATCTAAATACGACAGTACAAACTCAACATGGCCTTCTAAAACGAGCCCGAACAATCTCCACAAAGCCTCCTCACTCGACCTGCTGCAGACGCTCCACGGACGACCACAAAGCACGGACGACCGCACAGCACGGACGACCACACAGCACGGACGACCACAGAGCACGGACGACCGCACAGCACGGACGACCACAGAGCACGGACGACCGCACAGCACGGACGACCGCACAGCACGGACGACCACAGAGCACGGACGACCACAGAGCACGGACGACCGCACAGCACGGACGACCGCACAGCACGGACGACCGCACAGCACGGACGACCGCAAAGCACGGACGACCACACAGCACGGACGACCACAGAGCACGGACGACCGCACAGCACGGACGGCCGCACAGCACGGACGGCCGCACAGCACGGACGGCCGCACAGCACGGACGGCCGCACAGCACGGACGGCCGACCACAGAGCACGGACGACCGCACAGCACGGACGACCACAGAGCACGGGCGACCACAGAGCACGGACGACCACACAGCACGGACGACCACAAAGCACGGACGACCACAGAGCACGGACGACCGCACAGCACGGACGACCACAGAGCACGGACGACCGCACAGCACGGACGACCACACAGCACGGACGACCACAGAGCACGGACGACCGCACAGCACGGACGACCACAGAGCACGGACGACCGCACAGCACGGACGACCGCACAGCACGGACGACCACAGAGCACGGACGACCACACAGCACGGACGACCACAAAGCACGGACGACCACAGAGCACGGACGACCACAGAGCACGGACGACCGCACAGCACGGACGACCACAGAGCACGGGCGACCACAGAGCACGGACGACCACACAGCACGGACGACCACAAAGCACGGACGACCACAGAGCACGGACGACCACAGAGCACGGACGACCGCACAGCACGGACGACCGCACAGCACGGACGACCGCACAGCACGGACGACCGCACAGCACGGACGACCGCACAGCACGGACGACCGCACAGCACGGACGACCGCAAAGCACGGACGACCACACAGCACGGACGACCACAGAGCACGGACGACCGCACAGCACGGACGACCGCACAGCACGGACGACCGCACAGCACGGACGACCGCACAGCACGGACGACCGCACAGCACGGACGGCCGCACAGCACGGACGGCCGCACAGCACGGACGGCCGCACAGCACGGACGGCCGCACAGACGACCGCACAGCACGGACGACCACAAAGCACGGACGACCACACAGCACGGACGACCACAAAGCACGGACGACCACAGAGCACGGACGACCGCACAGCACGGACAACCACAGAGCACGGACGACCGCACAGCACGGACGACCACAGAGCACGGACGACCACACAGCACGGACGACCACACAGCACGGACGACCACAGAGCACGGACGACCACAGAGCACGGACGACCGCACAGCACGGACGACCACAGAGCACGGGCGACCACACAGCACGGACGACCACACAGCACGGACGACCACAGAGCACGGACGACCACAGAGCACGGACGACCACACAGCACGGACGACCACACAGCACGGACTCACCTTTGGCCAGGACCTTGGGGACTTTCGTGTGGCTGGCACAGAAGGCGCTGTAGATCTTAAAGCGGTCGGCGTAGTAGAGGAACGAGCCGCCCAGGGAGAAGAGGATTTTCTGTCAGAACGGAAGGACAAGTTACACAATCGTGCAGGAGAAAGAACGTACCGCGGCAAATATGTAGTTTATGGTGATATACAGTATTTTTTCTGTATATTTCATTATAGTTGAACCTCAGAGGACATGTCCGCAGCAGTATCGACTCGTCTGTGGCATATGGAGCTTAACATTTCTTCAGGGGAATATTACATAAGACCTTTACATTCATCTTTTCATCTCGTCACGCCTTTATTTGCCATGGAACATAATGTGAGTGAAATGTCAAGTGTGCCACAGGTTACATTTGAGGCATGGAAATGTCAAGCAGACTGGCATTTCAACACGACTTGCTTAAAAGATATAGATTATACAAGATTAAAAAGGTGCAGTCTTTAAATCGTCCGGTAATGTCACTTTGTCTAGAATGTTCCACAGCATGGCATTTAAAAGGTGAGGTTACAGGTCCGATCTGTGGAGAGGAGACCCCGCTCACAGTAGGAATATGACATCAGTGCCTTTTGAGGCCTCAACGCTCATCAAACCTTTGTTTAACCAGTATTGTACCAAGTTGTTCAATTATGTTATTACTGAATAAGATAATACAGCTGAATATGTTAGAGTAAAACATATTTGAATTTGTGTTAAAATTGCACATTAGCATTTGATATTTTAAAAGCAAAACATTATTTGTGTGTTTTGTTTTAATTTCCTAACACTGAACATATAATGTACATTTATTGACAATTGATAGTAGTTTTTTTGTACAAACTCATCATTTGTGTGTATGTGACTTTAAACACATGAACTGCTTTAAATTACATTACATTATTGTATGTTTGAGCAATAAAATCACTCATAATTAAATACATTCTGTAAAAGATGTTTAATGCCATAGAGTGGAACATGAAGCCATAACATTAGCACAAAAGTACATAGTGCACTTTGTTTTTCAGCTAATTCACAGGACATTTACATGTTCTACCACTTAAACGCTGCAATTCAGATCTCAAAACCAAAGAAGTTTAAGGCAGACTTTTGCAACCTTTCGAAACTTTCCGACAAACCGGTAATTAGTGCCAGCCGACCTCTCCGACCGTCACAACATGTCACACTGCCACATGCAACCGCCAATTTAAAGCCCCGCTGTGCAGTTTGGCCCCGCGTCACGGTTTCAAAGATTAGACCAGGCTGACAGCACATATTCGTTCTGCCCCTGCCATAATTACCGTAAAAATCAGACTATTGAGTGCACCTGAAAATATGCCAAACCACCTAAAGCTACAAGGAATTTGGAGCCCCCTGATAAAGACATTTCAAACATTTCAAAATAAAATACAAACCCACCGCCGCACGATCCCTTTTCTCACCTTAAACTGCTCGACTCGCTCCAGCTTGTCCAGGTCCGGCACCAGCCTGGTCCCGTCCTCCAGCGTCTTCAGAAACTCCACCTGAAACTCCACCATCTCGGGCAGATTCCCGAACAGAACGTCCAGCTGGAGAGAGAACTGGCCGTTAGTTTGCGCTCCGACAGGTGCCAACTGCTTTTTTGTTTTTCCCATTACAACTGTCATCTATTATGCAACCTCGAATTTGACGGGAAAAAATGAAGAAGTCTTAAAAACGACACGTCTTAAGGTTTGTGATATTCTGAGGCTAATCCCAGTTCGTCCATTGAAATCACATTATGTTCCACCTCCTTTTTTTCGTTAATTCATATTTTTGCTTTTTAGTGGGATAAACAAACAATAAAAACATCAAAAATTACACAAAAAAGGACAAAAAGTCTTCAATCCACTTCATTTTGGCCTTAGAATGCTTTCGCTTGCAGGTTTTCTCTCCACTGAACGTACCTCGTCCTGTGTCAGAAAGCTTTCCTTCTGCAGCGGCGTCAGGTACCTCCCAATGAGACAGTTGAGATCCTGGAGACAAACAAAGGAGGACGGTTTAATGCGGTTAATTCGGGGACGTGCAGCGAGCGTGTGAAGGATAAGGCTAAAACACACATGAGGTTTACACAAGGATTTATGAATGAACTCCAAGAACTGATGGAGAGCGAGGTTTAGTTGCACAGTGTTAGTTTTTTCTTTTTTTACACCATTTTCCGTCTTGACTAAAGTGTATTATAATATTCTAGTAAAATGGATTAATTTATTTATATATTTGTTTTGCGTACTTTTTACTCTGCTGCTGTTCTTGAACTGTACGTTTCAACACTTTCATTTCCCCCTTGTTCTATCTCTTCTCTTAAAATTGATTAAATTGTTATATTGAATGGATAAACTTGGAATTACAGAGGAGTAAATTGCATAATTTAATGTAAATATGATTAAAAATGTGTTTAGAACATAATTATAGTTTCAGTTATATGTTCAGGTCATATTTGAGATAATGCTTGATCTATTCAGGAAAGGTCGCATTTTGTCCCATTTATGAATGATTCTTCAGTATCAATTTGTAGCTTGGTATGTTTTTTTCACCACTCAAAAGTATCATAATGACAACAAACAACTGAATCATTTAAAAAAAAAAAAAAAAAAACGTTTTTAATTGGGACTAAACCAGAAGAAAGAAATCTGTGACTAAAATCTGGCCTTTTACATTTTAAACCGAAAGACAAAAAAACAGCCTTTTCATAAAACTAGAACACAACCATCACCATCCTGGACAAAATAAGATATTGCCAGTAATAAAACAAATGATGCCTTCTAAACTTAATTGCCTTTCACTTCTTCTTAGAACAGTAATTGAGTTATAAACCTTAACCACGATTGATTTCCTGCCGTTCCATCGTGAGGCAAAGTGAGATGAATCGCAGCACAAAGCGCGCCATTAAGGAGGCGCAGCATTCATCCCCGTCCATCATTTCAAATATGATTAAAAGGCCACAACATTACCCCGCCCTGTACTCCGCCCTGTACTCCGCCCTGTACTCCGCCCTGTACCCCGCCCTGTACTCCGCCCTGTACTCCGCCCTGTACCCCGCCCTGTACCCCGCCCTGTACTCCGCCCTGTACCCCGCCCTGTACTCCGCCCTGTACTCCGCCCTGTACCCCGCCCTGTACCCCGCCCTGTACTCCGCCCTGTACTCCGCCCTGTACTCCGCTGTAACCCAGTTAGAGTGCGCTCATTTCTACAGAGGCGCGAGGAGTGGACGGGACGGAGGCGAGGGCACAGCTCCATCCCGCCCATGGCCTCTCCGTCCCGCCCATGGCCTCTCCGTCCCGCCCATGGTCTCTCCGTCCCGCCCATGGCCTCTCCGTCCCGCCCATGGCCTCTCCGTCCCACCCATGGCCTCTCCGTCCTGGGGTAAAGCAGATCCATCACCTGCCTGGATCACGTTGTTTACATGCACGTTGGGGAAACTACTCACTGAGGTGGGCAATATAATGAAAATGTATCGATATCGCAAACTAAACATATTGCCCACCAAGGCGAGAATGCCTCGGGTGCCTCCCGGAGGAGTTGGAGGACGTGTCTGGGGAGGGGGAAGTCTGGGTCTTATAGTGTTGCTTCTGCGACTCGGCCCCAGATAAGAAGATGGTGTTTTTACATGAAAAAGGAAGATTTGATTCATTTCTGTCTTCATAGAATTTTCATTTTCAAGCCCAATTTTAGCCTCGATTCAATCTTAGTTTTGTCCATGTCAATCTTTTATTTTAAGTCTTGCAAGTAAATAAAGGCATGTTAATAATTTAATGCATGTTAATAAATTAAAGCATGCAAGATAGAAGCGACATTAGTATAAAAATATGGTCATACGTTTCAAGAATCGTGCAACTATTTTATGTCCAGGATAAATACACTTTAGTAATTAACTTTTCACTTTAGTCGGAATAATTTGTGATCTTTACCTCAACTTAATATTTGTGGGTCTAGCTAAGGAATTTATGATCTAAACATCAGTAATGGCAAATATCAGCAAGCGAAAAATCCTGCAGTTTCAGTACAATTACAATGATGAGTAGAAAACAATCTAATTCAATATCATCATGTCTTGTACTAGTTCTGCTTTAGATCTAAGACAGCAGCACTTTTATAGAGTAAACATGGTACATTAGGGAGGGAAGCATGACACTCACTTTCACATAGGTGCGCTCCGTCTCCACCAGCTCCCCGATGACTTTCCGAAGCTTGTCCACGTCCGACAGCTGCCTCGGGGGGGTGGGCGGCGGGTACGGCGAGTCCGGGCTGGGCGAGGACGACAGGCACTCCGACGGGTTCATCTCATGCAGGCTCCGGCAGAACGCGGCAACTTGCTCCGTGCTCTAAAAAAAACAAAAAAAGATTGTACAAAGACAAATGGAGGTAAAAGGTTTGACAAATTTACCTCCGAAAGACGTTCACTGAGCCATGACTGAGCAGAGAGTGAGCAGAGAGTGAGCGGAACACGGAAGCAGCAGAGGTAGGTTGGGAAAGGAAAGGTGTTCTGAGCTAATTCAGGTCTATTTTCAGGCTGTCATAACAATAGCGCCCTCCCTCCCTTGATTTTCACACATCCCACTCGTCGGTTTGCTCGCTCTAATGGCCCACCCGGGTAATGATTCATAAAATTCACACTGGCAGCAAAACAAACACAGCTGGAGATCAGTGGGAAAAGGTGACCGCAGGAATAAATGTATGAATTAGAAATTGGGGGAAAAGACAAATGAGTGTAGACTGAGCATTGGACAACAGCATATGCCCAAATACTGCACTTAAAAGAGCATATTCAAAGGGATTTCGGGCCAGTTAACATTGATGAGACGGTTTATGCACTTTAATTAATAAATACAGATTGGAAGTCTGCAATGCCATTATTATGTTTCCACCCATAAAATCAAGTTTAGTTGTAGGTTTCAAATAAAATACTCAAGACCAAACCAAAAAAAACAACAAGGAGAAGGAAACGAGCAGAGGAAGAGTGAGGCTTGGAATCACAAAGCTTTATTGCCGTTGTCGGTGAACAGAATTCACAAAAAACTAGACCCGAGCTGCACTACACAACAGTATTGAGCTCAAACTACAGTGCTTTGTGTACATTGACAGTTTTCTATGCAGTCAGTGGAATATTCCTTATTACCGTATTTTCCGGACTATAAGTTTCACCTTCACCTTTTTTCATAGTTTTGGCCGGAGTGCAACTTATACTCCAGAGCGACTTATATGTGAAATTATTCGTTATTTTCACACTGACGACCACAAGAGGGCGCTCTAGGCTCTAAGCGACGCAGAAGAAGAATCTGCACTTCCTCTTCCTCTGGAGTTTGTGGAGTTGTTTAGAAGTGACACAGAGGAAGAAGAATTCAATGGATTGAGTGATTTGGGGTAAAACTGATGCTTTGGTAAACTTGTTAGCATGTTCTTTATGCTATAGTTATCTGAATAACTGTTCATATGTTACGTTAACATACCAGACACTTACCACAGTTCTGTCTGTGCCTCATGTAGCTGAAGGTGTTAGCGTTAGCATACGTACACCTATTCACCAAGTTCTCTAATCTGTTTATTATTATATATATATATTATTTTAAATTGCATTATATTGCTTACCATTTTGTATCCGTTATCCGCACATTAAAGTCACAAAGCACCAATATGCTACACATGAAAGGAAGATCAATTCATACAGCTGAATCTAAAAGCCAATAATGGGCTCGACACGAGAGTCCGCTTAAATCAGACGCGCTTTATTGCCATATTCATTTGGAGCTAACAAACCGCTAACCGCTGTAGCGTCCATGAAAAGTGCGCGTCGCGTCCAGGACTGGGCTTGTGTTGATGGACGTTACCGCGCTCACTAAACACATTCCTCTTGTCACAGCTACAAGCTGCGCTGGGAAAGAAGAACCACTCAGAAATCTCCTGACAATCTCCCAGATGAAATCATTTTTAAAGGGAATAGGCGCCTGTATACGGTGTGCAAACACGAGGAGTTATAAAAAGATGAATAGCTGCGAATCTTATTCAAGTTGCAAAGATCACAAATGCGTAAGATAATGCACTGCAGGGGTTGGATTTTGACATTTGGAGGATTTATTGCTAAAATTACGTTAAGAGGTTTGACTTTTAAGATGCCACCCTTTTTATTGACACATATTTAGCATTATTTGTATTGTTATTGGCCTTTAACGATTCTTGACTCTGCTTTGAAATCCCATGAATTAAAAAAACATGGGTGTACCGAAATCACACATCACTTCATATCAGTTTGAACTGTAAGTACAGGCTGCAGAGGTAATAACAGGGCACAGAAACAAACCTAGCTCTCTCCTGACATTCTAATGACAACACACAGTTGTAACGGACGTGAGTCGAGTCAGAAATGTGCAGAACGAGCGATTTAAGGGACGTAAAAAGCAGCACAAAAACAATGTCAGGAAACTGTACAATTTGGAGTGTTTTTTGAGGCTCAGAGGGAGAGGACCGCCAGTAGACTTCAGAACACGTACACATTTACAAATTGGCGAGCAAATCATCAGAGTTGCTTTCGAATACAACAACAAATGACACTCGGGTACGTCAATGCCCAACGGGACTTCAAAGTATTTCGAACGGCCCAAATACTTCAGTAGTTTGTGTTTGTATCAGACAGAAAGGCTTTGTGCCACAGACGGACTCCCTCTCTCCATTTGTTCGCCTGATAATGTTCCAACACCGTCAGATGTGCCGACCATTTCTGAGGACAACTCTGATGCAGTAACGCCAGTAAAAGGGCACTAGGACGCCCCCTGCTGGTGCACTGAGCGAGGCGATAGAAACGAGGCTAAAGTGCGTCATAAACAAGTCTATTAGTGAAGGCAAACGAGTGAGGTGAAGGAGCATGGACGTTACAAACATGGGGAAAGAGAGACTAAAATATACATGATTACTCAAGCAGGGCATGTTTTTGATGAAAGTAGATGATCATTTTACATTTTGTTCGTTGTAAATCACGACAGAACAGACCATTTTGTGATTTGGACACTTTTGCAACGTATTGTGCAGAGGCAATTATTGAAATCGCAATATAACGTAATCCAAACCAAACCTACATAGCACAAACACCAAACAGTGTGGACCTTAACGAAGTAGACATTCGTCCCACTGCTCCGAATGTATTTTTAAATTAAATATATTTTATTCCTTAATAGCCTCGATTTAAATTTAAGTTTTGTTTATGTCAAGCATTTGTTTTGTCTGACTATTGATATAAAAATGTGCATGACTTAATTTACTAAAGTCCAAAACACATATTCTAACATTTCAATATGGCTGTTTATTACTGCCATATTGATTTATTGCAATACATTCCAATATCATGCAGCCTTATAGAAATATAAAAAGTTCTATTGATTTCTTGACTCTGTAACAAGCAGCAAGCAGATTGTCTTCCATTAATCGCACTCAGTACAGGGATGTGGGCGGGGATAGGGGGTAGGTGAAAACAGGAATTTTGGAGCCGACAGCAATCAATCACAATACAACTTTGAGTGACCTAATGATGAGGAAACACTGTTGTAACGGGGTGAAAACATCATTAAAATGGATTTTGCATAATATGTCTCCTAAAACTTGATGTAGTCTAATGGTATGGTAGAGTTAGAAATACAAATAGAATTGGCTTGTCATGTTTTTACAAAATGTTACTTCTCGCGTCCACATGGCGTATTCAGATTTAGGCAGAAGATCAGAAGTGTTTAGTGTGACTGTGAGGAGGATCCGTGTAATGGAGAGGTTGGGCGGCTGACAGTTGGCTGACAGGGCCTAATCAGACACTGGTCACAGTCCTCAGCCTTCACAGAGAAGAAAAGAGAAGAAGAGAGAAGAGGAGAGAAGAAGAGAGGCTAATTAACACCATGGAGGAGAGGATGGAGCGCTCAGACGCCCAGGGAGAGAGCAGTGTGGAGGCAAGGCACTTCAACAGGTGCAGATGGATGTGATTATGGAAATGGAAAACAGTAGGCATGTAACAATAACCCACATATTGTGATATCGCACAGTCAAAAGTCTCAGAATAATATGTCACAGTATATCGAATTACAAGCTCCTTTGCTCCAATACTTGGTTTTGATGCAGCCACAGCTAAAATACAGAAGTGATAACATAGACCATGATCCTTTGCTTCATTTCAATGCAGGAAAAAAGAACGTGATAAAAGGCTCGTCAAGATTGGGCATTTGATATGACGGACAGGCAATTTTCCACACTTTAATAGCAAAAATAATAGAGAAAATGTAGCTTTGTCAGTGGAAGATGGAGAGAAATACTGGCTGTATTTTAAGATCAAAGCGGAAAAGACTCACTACTCAAGTACACGGTCATTCTAAGGAGTTCCATGGAGACGAGCAGGGTGAGACGTGTGTTCTATGCAATACAAATAACCCGTAATTGAATAAAAGCAAGATACACACATTTAATGCCATACTGTGGAACGTTTCAGGCAAACCAATAACATCTCGATGGAGATTCTAATGCTTCTAATGTGCTCCTGGGGTTTCTGAGTTTGCATTCCTGTGCTTTTATCTGGAAAAGTCTGGATTTTAAAGGCACCTATAACAAAATCACTGAATTTAACAGCGCTGACAGTAAGATTTGTAATTAGCCTTCTCTAAAGCGAAAGGCTATATCAACATCTTATCATTTTTACTTAAGCAAGCGAGCGTTACATTGGAAATAAATAAAGTGTTGGGTCTTTCTTGTGCAAATCAGTTTTTTGTGGTCTTATGGAAGAAACAACTGTTGTTTGACAGTGATAAATCGTGTGAGAGATCATGTGCAATTCCTTTTTTGTTGTTGACAATTTTCTGTCCCGAAGGCCTAATTAACCAGGACAGTTGTAGCGTGAAATTGGGAGAGAGACGGGAGAGACATTCAGCAAATAGTCGAAGGCCAAGAATCGAACCCATGAAAACTCCAGCAGCTTTTAAACACGGAAAACATACGAAAAAAACCACCAGGGACAGAGCACGACGAAAGAAAAGAAAGACAAAAATTAAGACCCATAGTTCGAAGTAAACGTCCCATTTTGTCCATAGTCTGACGAAATCGGATTCCAAATGTGACTTTTTTTTATTTTTCCTATGTCAATTATTACCAGTCCAGTCTTTGATTGTTGGTGTAGTTTGTGTTATGCATTTTTTTTAATGCGTTTTTCAATTTGGAAAAACATTTAAGTTCCTGAGAACCACCTGAGAGCGCAGCAACAGTTCGCCCTTTAAATAGTGTAAAGTGCAAAATGACATAATACAGCATCAGTGTCTTGTGTCTGAGGACGAGGTCTTAAATGTTTCAAAGTTTCCAGTTCAACTTCCGGTACATTCTCTCTAAAACAACACCACATCACACTGAGCCACTTTAAAAAAAGGAGCAAACCAAACAGACAAATGTGTTACAATCTGAAGAGCCACAGCAGAACTCTCGCGGCGCTCTTACAGTTCCAGAGCACATTGGCACTCGGGCTGCGACAGAGCGGTGACTCACTGCTTCCCGGTCAGTGAGCTCCGAGCGATGCGTTTGCAAAGATCCGTGTCAGCTTTACGGCGCGCATCTGGCAGTTCATCACCACAACAACAACAACACCCCCGCAAACAACCGACAACACATCGCCGAGCATCACACAACGCTCTTACCAAATGAAGCATGTCGTAAATGGAATCTGCCGAACGCTTCCGGTCTTTGCCCCAACTTAAGATGGACATGGTTGGTTCCAAAAAGTTGACGACTGACGAAGAGATGTGTAAAAAAATGATAAATCTTCAGCGCATTTACGATTGGAGAGTGGAAATGGCAGCCGCTTCTCCCCGTTCTCCAATTTTGCGACGGGACAATTTGATTTTTTTTTCCTCGAAGAGCCGAGACGAGCAAGAGGTGTGAAGATGTCCGAAAGTGGTGGCAGAGATCGGCTCCAAAGTGAGGAGGAGGACGAGGAGAGAAAAGGGAGACAGAGAAGACAGTAAGAGAGAGAGAGAAAAGGGGGAGGGTGGTGGAGAAGGATTGGCTGATGGAGCGACGCCGCAGCAGAATTTAAATGCACCACTTGAGCGACGGCCAGAGGGATAGAGAGAGGAGAGAGGGGATGAAGGGAGGAGGAAGACGAGCGGGACGTTATCGTTTTATGGACGTTTCATCCCACGCGTTTAAGATGAGTTATGACGTGCCTGATCAGCTCTGTGTGTGTTTTGTACTGTAAAAAGGTCAAATAAAGGGGAGTCGAAGGTGAAGAGGTGTCTTGCCCCGGGATACAACAGTTTAGATTTGAGCGTCTCCAGTGCCGCAAATGCCTCGGTCCGTTCACTGATGCAAAGGAAAATCCTCGGCTAAATGACATAAATGCTTTTCTTAAAAGGGGATAGTATGTTCTGCTGAATCAGCTTCAATGAGCTTTTACCAAATGAATCATTATTTTGTGGTTGAGTCCTGCATGTTTGAGTTCATCCTGTTTTGTCCTGCAACTGAGGCTCCAGTGCTCTGAAAAGTCCTGTGTTCACCTATCCCCTATCCCCACCCACATCCCTGTACTTGGTGTGATTATTGGAATATTGAGACTAAGTGACACATGTAGAGTTCTAAAATGTATTGTAGCCACTTTAAAGAAACATCTGCTGATTGTTACAGTGGGATGTCACCATGAAGAGGCGGGGCTTATCAGATCTAACGTTTTTAACAGGAAGTAAATGGACCTCTTTCTATCACTAAGCTGTTAAGATAAGATAAGTCATTTGTGACTCGCCACCGGAATTGTCGGACCATGTCGGCCTCGGTGAAACTGAGAAAAACAGCATTTTACTTTTTTTCCCCCAAATTTGTGATTTTCGTTTTTTTGCAGAATGTGCTAGTTGAAGATATGGACCAGCCATTCGATGTATCAGATAACAGTATTTGCAGCATTAAAAGCATAAATAAAGCCGTTTAAAATGTGGTGTTTTCGGGCGCTCTCTGGACGTGCAGAGTGGTGTGACCGCATTTCCATATGAACAGCTGCGCTATTGTAGTCAGCCAATGGGCTGAGCCGCCAGCCGCATGGCTACTTGATAAGCAGCAACACGAGCTGTGTAACATCAGTTGAAAAATGGATCCTTCTGCTATCGCTCCGTAACTTTGACTGTTAATGTTACTCAAGAAGAAAAGAAAATTCTCTACTCTCAAGCAAATCGTGTAGCGGGAAACTCACTCCAGAACTCATGTACAAGCTACGGAGCGACTCATTAGCAGCAGAAAGAGAGTGGCAGGATATGAGGATTATCGGACATATGGAAGCAAACAGACGTTCTGTCGTAACTTCTGAGCTGACGACGTCCACGAAAAAGCCCCAGAAGAAGCGTGGGGAAATTTTGGTGTTGCAACGCAAGTAGATACAGAGGAAAAGAACAGATAAAAAACACTTATAAAACAAAAGAAGTCTTATAAAACAAAAACTCGTATAAACAAAACTCCTATAGACAGAACCTCTCATATCTTAATAGGGAATGGAGGGAAAAAATAAAAATAAAATAAAACAGTTGGCATAAGACAAAATAATACTAATATGTTGTTTGTTGTAGATCAATATTGCAGATTACGATGAACAAAATGCAAAACTATGATCTACTTTAACTATATTGTTATAGTTCAATACTAAGAAGCAGGAAAAAGCAGAATGTCTCCTTTAACATCAGTTAAATGGGATTTATGGACAAAATAATCAGCTTAAATGTGAACAATCAGAGTGACCTTGGACAAAGCATGACTTTATTTACTGTTGTTTAATCACATTGGGCACAGCTCCTCAGTGTTGACCTTGTCATTGGACAAACAGCTACAGAATAATTACTGCTAAAGCTACAACAGTTCAGGCTTAAAGACTAAAGGCTTGATCAATTCTCAATTTTACAACATTTACCAGTAAGGACACTTGATTTGATACACACAAGAAGAATGCATTACAATCCAACTAATGTGATGAATCCAAATGACGGTGAACTCAATCTTCAAAGAACAGTAAACATTATAAACATTCCCAGCAGCGTTATGAAAAAAGGCAAAACTCGGGAATGCAAAGAGAATACCAGCCATTTACCGACAGCTTTTAGACAGAATAAATCACATTCATTTGGATGAGACCTCTGGCTAAAACATTAAATGATGCTTTAAGGTAGTTTTTATATGTTCATTACAGTAATAAAGTTATGAATAAAAACTTAAACCTCCACTTTTACGACCCAGAAAGACCCAGAAAGACGGCAGAAGTTTGTCCATTTGTTTGTAGAAGGTTGAGGTTTCTGAATTCAGCTTCTGACATTTCATTAAATTACAGCATTAAAATAATCTACTTTTACCTTCTATTCCAGAGTTTCTCCAAGTGTCAACACGAGCGGAATCTGTTAATACCAGAGAGCAGCGGGTCAGCCGGCCTCTGTGGCCCTCACACACACGTCTGCCTCTGTGCCCCTCACACACACGTCTGCCTCTGTGCCCCTCACACACACGTCTGCCTCTGTGCCCCTCACACACACGTCTGCCTCTGTGCCCCTCACACACACGTCTGCCTCTGTGCCCCTCACACACACGTCTGCCTCTGTGCCCCTCACACACACGTCTGCCTCTGTGGCCCTCACACGTCTGCCTCTGTGCCCCTCACACACACGTCTGCCTCTGTGGCCCTCACACGTCTGCCTCTGTGCCCCTCACACACACGTCTGCCTCTGTGCTCCTCACACACACGTCTGCCTCTGTGCTCCTCACACACACACGTCTGCCTCTGTGCTCCTCACACACACACGTCTGCCTCTGTGCTCCTCACACACACACACGTCTGCCTCTGTGCTCCTCACACACACACGTCTGCCTCTGTGCTCCTCACACACACGTCTGCCTCTGTGCCCCTCACACACACGTCTGCCTCTGTGCTCCTCACACACACACGTCTGCCTCTGTGCTCCTCACACACACACACACGTCTGCCTCTGTGTTCCTCACACACACACGTCTGCCTCTGTGCCCCTCACACACACACGTCTGCCTCTGTGCTCCTCACACACACACACGTCTGCCTCTGTGCTCCTCACACACACACGTCTGCCTCTGTGCTCCTCACACACACACGTCTGCCTCTGTGCCCCTCACACACACACGTCTGCCTCTGTGCCCCTCACACACACACGTCTGCCTCTGTGCCCCTCACACACACACGTCTGCCTCTGTGCTCCTCACACACGTCTGCCTCTGTGCTCCTCACACACACACGTCTGCCTCTGTGCTCCTCACACACACGTCTGCCTCTGTGCTCCTCACACACACACGTCTGCCTCTGTGCTCCTCACACACGTCTGCCTCTGTGCTCCTCACACACACACGTCTGCCTCTGTGGCCCTCACACACGTTTGCCTCTGTGGCCCTCACACACACGTCTGCCTCTGTGCCCCTCACACACACGTCTGCCTCAGTGCCCCTCACACACGTCTGCCTCTGTGGCCCTCACACACGTCTGCCTCTGTGCTCCTCACACACACACGTCTGCCTCTGTGCTCCTCACACACACACGTCTGCCTCTGTGCTCCTCACACACACACGTCTGCCTCTGTGCTCCTCACACACACACACACGTCTGCCTCTGTGGCCCTCACACACGTCTGCCTCTGTGCTCCTCACACACACGTCTGCCTCTTTGCTCCTCACACACACGTCTGCCTCTGTGGCCCTCATACACACGTCTGCCTCTGTGCCCCTCACACACACACGTCTGCCTCTGTGCTCCTCACACACACACGTCTGCCTCTGTGCTCCTCACACACACACGTCTGCCTCTGTGCTCCTCACACACACACGTCTGCCTCTGTGCTCCTCACACACACACACACGTCTGCCTCTGTGGCCCTCACACACGTCTGCCTCTGTGCTCCTCACACACACGTCTGCCTCTTTGCTCCTCACACACACGTCTGCCTCTGTGGCCCTCATACACACGTCTGCCTCTGTGCTCCTCACACACACACACGTCTGCCTCTGTGCTCCTCACACACACACGTCTGCCTCTGTGCTCCTCACACACACGTCTGCCTCTGTGCCCCTCACACACACGTCTGCCTCTGTGCTCCTCACACACACACGTCTGCCTCTGTGCTCCTCACACACACACACGTCTGCCTCTGTGTTCCTCACACACACACGTCTGCCTCTGTGCCCCTCACACACACACGTCTGCCTCTGTGCTCCTCACACACACACACACGTCTGCCTCTGTGCTCCTCACACACACACGTCTGCCTCTGTGCCCCTCACACACACACGTCTGCCTCTGTGCTCCTCACACACGTCTGCCTCTGTGCTCCTCACACACACACGTCTGCCTCTGTGCTCCTCACACACACACGTCTGCCTCTGTGCTCCTCACACACACGTCTGCCTCTGTGCTCCTCACACACACGTCTGCCTCTGTGCTCCTCACACACACACGTCTGCCTCTGTGCTCCTCACACACGTCTGCCTCTGTGCTCCTCACACACACACGTCTGCCTCTGTGGCCCTCACACACGTCTGCCTCTGTGCCCCTCACACACACACGTCTGCCTCTGTGGCCCTCACACACGTCTGCCTCTGTGCTCCTCACACACACACGTCTGCCTCTGTGCTCCTCACACACACACGTCTGCCTCTGTGCTCCTCACACACACACGTCTGCCTCTGTGCTCCTCACACACACACACACGTCTGCCTCTGTGGCCCTCACACACGTCTGCCTCTGTGCTCCTCACACACACGTCTGCCTCTTTGCTCCTCACACACACGTCTGCCTCTGTGGCCCTCATACACACGTCTGCCTCTGTGCCCCTCACACACACACGTCTGCCTCTGTGCTCCTCACACACACACGTCTGCCTCTGTGCTCCTCACACACACACGTCTGCCTCTGTGCTCCTCACACACACACGTCTGCCTCTGTGCTCCTCACACACACGTCTGCCTCTGTGGCCCTCACACACGTCTGCCTCTGTGCTCCTCACACACACGTCTGCCTCTTTGCTCCTCACACACACGTCTGCCTCTGTGGCCCTCATACACACGTCTGCCTCTGTGCTCCTCACACACACACACGTCTGCCTCTGTGCTCCTCACACACACACGTCTGCCTCTGTGCTCCTCACACACACGTCTGCCTCTGTGCCCCTCACACACACGTCTGCCTCTGTGCTCCTCACACACACACGTCTGCCTCTGTGCTCCTCACACACACACACGTCTGCCTCTGTGTTCCTCACACACACACGTCTGCCTCTGTGCCCCTCACACACACACGTCTGCCTCTGTGCTCCTCACACACACACACACACGTCTGCCTCTGTGCTCCTCACACACACACGTCTGCCTCTGTGCCCCTCACACACACACGTCTGCCTCTGTGCTCCTCACACACGTCTGCCTCTGTGCTCCTCACACACACACGTCTGCCTCTGTGCTCCTCACACACACACGTCTGCCTCTGTGCTCCTCACACACACGTCTGCCTCTGTGCTCCTCACACACACGTCTGCCTCTGTGCTCCTCACACACACACGTCTGCCTCTGTGCTCCTCACACACGTCTGCCTCTGTGCTCCTCACACACACACGTCTGCCTCTGTGGCCCTCACACACGTTTGCCTCTGTGGCCCTCACACACACGTCTGCCTCTGTGCCCCTCACACACACGTCTGCCTCAGTGCCCCTCACACACGTCTGCCTCTGTGGCCCTCACACACGTCTGCCTCTGTGCCCCTCACACACGTCTGCCTCTGTGCTCCTCACACACACACGTCTGCCTCTGTGCTCCTCACACACACACGTCTGCCTCTGTGCTCCTCACACACACACACACACGTCTGCCTCTGTGGCCCTCACACACGTCTGCCTCTGTGCTCCTCACACACACGTCTGCCTCTTTGCTCCTCACACACACGTCTGCCTCTGTGGCCCTCATACACACGTCTGCCTCTGTGCCCCTCACACACACGTCTGCCTCTGTGGCCCTCACACACGTCTGCCTCTGTGGCCCTCACACACGTCTGCCTCTGTGGCCCTCACACACGTCTGCCTCTGTGGCCCTCACACACGTCTGCCTCTGTGGCCCTCACACACGTCTGCCTCTGTGGCCCTCACACACGTCTGCCTCTGTGGCCCTCACACACGTCTGCCTCTGTGGCCCTCACACACGTCTGCCTCTGTGGCCCTCACACACGTCTGCCTCTGTGGCCCTCACACACGTCTGCCTCTGTGGCCCTCACACACGTCTGCCTCTGTGGCCCTCACACACGTCTGCCTCTGTGCCCCTCACACACGTCTGCCTCTGTGCCCCTCACACGTCTGCCTCTGTGCCCCTCACACGTCTGCCTCTGTGCCCCTCACACGTCTGCCTCTGTGCCCCTCACACGTCTGCCTCTGTGCCCCTCACACGTCTGCCTCTGTGCCCCTCACACGTCTGCCTCTGTGCCCCTCACACGTCTGCCTCTGTGCCCCTCACACGTCTGCCTCTGTGCCCCTCACACACACGTCTGCCTCTGTGGCCCTCAGGTCTGCCTCTGTGCCCCTCACACACACGTCTGCCTCTGTGCCCCTCACACACACGTCTGCCTCTGTGGCCCTCAGGTCTGCCTCTGTGCCCCTCACACACACGTCTGCCTCTGTGGCCCTCAGGTCTGCCTCTGTGCCCCTCACACACACGTCTGCCTCTGTGGCCCTCACACACACGTCTGCCTCTGTGGCCCTCACACACACGTCTGCCTCTGTGGCCCTCACACACACGTCTGCCTCTGTGGCCCTCACACACACGTCTGCCTCTGTGGCCCTCACACACACGTCTGCCTCTGTGGCCCTCACACACACGTCTGCCTCTGTGCCCCTCACACACACGTCTGCCTGTGGCCCTCACACACGTCTGCCTCTGTGGCCCTCACACACGTCTGCCTCTGTGGCCCTCACACACGTCTGCCTCTGTGGCCCTCACACACACGTCTGCTTCTGTGCCCCTCACACACACGTCTGCCTCTGTGCCCCTCACACACACGTCTGCCTCTGTGCCCCTCACACAAGTCTGCGCTTCTGTCCTAGTTCCCTTCATGTTAGTCTCCTCCCTCCCCTTTTCTAGTCTAATTAGCCCTTTAAACTGGCTCCGCTTCTGAATGCTCATTTGGTGATATAATAAATATGAGAAGAGTATGTGTGCATTTGTTTCCTTTCCACTTTGATCCCATGCGCTTTTCATTTAAAATGTGAACCCAGCTGACTTGCCCTGTCCGCGCTGCTGACCTGCCCTGTCCGTGCTGCTGACCTGCCCTGTCCGTGCTGCTGACCTGCCCTGTCCGCGCTGCTGACTTGCCCTGTCCGCGCTGCTGACCTGCCCTGTCCGCGCTGCTGACCTGCCCTGTCTGTGCTGCTGACCTGCCCTGTCCGTGCTGCTGACCTGCCCTGTCTGTGCTGCTGACCTGCCCTGTCTGCCCTGTGCAGAGACAGAGGAGAGAGCACTCAGAGAGGCTCATTTATTTGTCTGTGAATGACAATTATTATTGTTATTTCAGGTTAATAGGCAATCATATAGTTGCAATTTGTATTGTTTTATAATCATACGTTATAATTTCCCATGGCTGAGGAGGCGCGTCGATACATTTTTTATCTCCCAAGGGAGGCGCGCCAGAAAAGGTTTGCGCAGTCCTGTTCTATTCCAATCAAACAAGTTGAAGCAAGGAGCCATCTCTCCTGCAGCATCTCCACCTGATTTCTTGGCGCTCTCCTCTTCATACTGAACACTTACATAAACATTCAGCCCCCCTTTGATTATCAGGATCTTTGAAGACCATTTAAACAGCTGGTTGCCATGCAGACCTGGTTAGACGCTTATTAACACCCAAGCTCATGTGTTAAGCGTGGCATTATGTAAACAGGTACGGAGCACAACATTCAAACGCCCCAGTGGCAGATGGCGTGCGAGGCAAACTGTTGTTAAGTGCTGCATGCGGGGGAGATGTGAAGGACAAGGCCGACACTGCCAACAAATCGAGTGCTCACAAATGCCACAATGGACAGCCGGCTTCATGTATCAGGGCATCAAGATCGGCTGTAAATAATGACAAACGATGTTGAATTGAGTAGTGGAATCGCTATATTGGGTCTGAAAAAGTATCATGCTCCAATTTGTTTTTATTGGTTAAAATCTAAATTGTACCTGAATTATACTTTTTAATCATGAGGCTGATCTCAGCAATTCACAAAATATGTTTGTTATAAAAATTTGTGTTGCTGTGAGATGTGGCTAAAGCTAGCATGAACAGGAAACTATTTCTATTGTGTCTTTTTTTATGTAATATATCAAGTTTGGCAAAAATTACATGCCTTATGCTCTGGAAATATAATATTTTGGTCTTAACAAAGCGAATGCCAACTTCTCGCTGATGCTAACGTGTGCTAGCTTTGTTTTGCTAAGTGTGTGGACTCAACACTGGAAATACCGCGGTTTTATTAGCGATTTTATTAGTGATTTTATTAAGTCATCAATTGGTGAAAGTATAATTTTCTGTTTCTATCTTGTTTTTTTCCATCTTGTTTTCACCTGGGCTGTGTTCTCTCAGGTTCTGCTTCGGATCACTTGAATGGTTCACTTAACACAGTGCAGACATCCCAATCGTCCCGAAAGTCAACCAGCGCAAAACGTGCCTGTTCAGTTACCCCGGGTTTAAATAAACTAACTAAGCTAAAAGTCCAACATGTGCAATACACTACATATTACAAACTAAAGTAGTTTAACCAACCATTCTCATTCTAGAAGATCAAAAGAAGCAACAATTTAGCCTTCATTTTCACATGGTATAACTTTCATACCTAAAATAAACCACTCACCTTTCTGCACTCGTCAAAGTCGCTGAAAAGTTCAGAGTCATCGTCGAGACTGTCACCAGAGCTTTCCAAGAAAAGGCCCACGCCGTCATCCAAGATATCCTCTGAAATCAGGAGGAACGTTTTCTTTCAATTACAAACCCATCCAATCCAATCAACACAAGTCAACAGAAATTATGCAGTTAATTTTCCACCCATTTGCACCTTAACTAATATTTTCTGGCGTGTGGTCATCCTACTGCAGAAAAGTAGAAAAGTTGCTTTCAATTTCTACTGTAACAATAAATTATAAAGATTTTTTAATATGTCAATTTTATGCAAGTTAAAGTGCCGTAAAATTCAGACTATAAGACTATCTTGTTTACTCTCTTTGTACCCTGCGACCTATACAACAATTTATCGATCTTTACGGACTAACGGCCTCTAGGGGCGCAAGAATTAGACACACTGAAGAAGAAGACTTTGATGGAAGCGCAGGAGAGCCAGATGTGGGGCAAGGTAGACACAGGTAAATCAGCTCACACAAAGAAATCCAGGACAGAGGGGACAGTGGGGATCAGACGTGTTCTCTGTGTGTTAACCATCAAAATACTTTATTACAATCAGACTCAAATTCACAGAGAAATGAGTCTGATCAGGAACTGAATTTAGACGCGGTTAAACGCAAAGATAAACGCAGAGCACGGACCTGTGATACAGTCAGCTAACCCGCCCCGCAATGAAATGGGAATTTCTTGGCCCGCCCCAACATCACCCACGGGTCAAAAAACAACCCGCGTATCACTCCCAGTACCATCTTTCTGAGTAAATATCTCACGTTACAATGGGGACACCTGCGGCTTAGACAGGTGCGGCCTATATGTGAAAAACATCAGATTTATTATTTGATGGTGGGCAAGGCAATACCACAATTATAGAAACAAGTCATGAAAGATTATTATGATGGAGCAGTGCAACACAAATAATTTTATATTGTTAGGCTGAGCAAAATAATATGTCTGTTTGCCGTAACCCGACCGACCCGGTGTGAAACTAGCCGACTGGAAAAAAAATATCAGCATTTTGTTGAAAAAACGTCAAAATCTTTTATTTTTCAATTATTCACTCACTCACTCACTGACCGGTCTTTCCTAAACCGCCGTGTTGAATATTTTTATCACGCTGGTAACTCTATCTTTCATCCCAAAGGACTGATCACGCACTGCGCAACACATGCGCGACTTCATATTCAGTCCTCCACATGAGTCTTTAACAAAACAAAACGCACAGAAGTGTCGATGTATTGCCTTTTACAAGTTGGTTTGCCTCTGTCGGCGCCACTACATTCTGGGATTGAAACACGCCCAGCAGCGTCATCACAACAAACATGGCGGCGCCCGTGTTCCCCCCGCTCGCCTTCGCTACCAAAATAAAGGATAACGGCGTACAAAAGGTCGATTGAAATATCTTAAAATCGTGAGATTTAGTCTCCCGCTCGGTTTGATCGAGACGTTCTCCGTCATTGACAGTTGAAGCCTGACCCCTGGACTGTTGAAGCCTGACCCCTGGACTGTTGAGGCCTGACCCTGGACTGTTGAAGCCTGACCCCTGGACTGTTGAAGCCTGACCCCTGGACTGTTGACGCCTGACCCCTGGACTGTTGAAGCCTGACCCCTGGACTGTTGAAGCCTGACCCCTGGACTGTTGAAGCCTGACCCCTGGACTGATGAAGCCTGACCCCTGGACTGATGAAGCCTGACCCCTGGACTGTTGAAGCCTGAAACCTAAACTGTTGAAACCTGACCCCTGGACTGTTGAAGCTTGACCCCTGGACTGATGAAGCCTGACCCCTGGACTGTTGAAGCCTGACCCCTAAACTGTTGAAATCTGACCCCTAAACTGTTGAAGCCTGACCCCTGGAGGTCACTCAGAGTCAAAAAATGGCAAAATTTTGATCTTTTTTTTGCCTTCAAAGTAAAAAAAATAAGAATTTGCCTACCGTCCGACCCACTTGAAAAATGTTGGCTCGGGTTACAGCAAACAGACAATTTATTTGGGGCAGCCTTACTGTAAATCTTTTGTCACTTGTGAACGTACTCACAGTGAGAAGAGGAACCACAACTTTGACTCAACTGTGGCACTGTACTATTTAAGCAGGAGTTAAATTATGCAGGCTGATTACTACTTCATATCGCACAAATCTGTAATGTAAATGTAAGTGAGTAACTGCAACTGAGCACTACCCTAACACCTAACCCCGCCTCTGAAGGGAATGTTCTGGCTTATGACCTGAGCTGATCTGATTTGCTGATCTCGACTTGAGTGTGAACACCAGTGTCCCCTCGCTCACCTTGGCTCTGGGAGAAGATGTCGGTGTAGAGGTCGTCCTCAGCCCCAGAGCGCCGCGGGGGCAGGAAGCAGAGCTGCTTCCGGTCTACAGGGGGCAGTGTGCTGACGGTCAGAGACAGGGAGGCCTGGGAGAAGGCTACTTTCATGTCAGAGAAGTTCAGACAGGGGGCGTCCTTCTCGTTCAGCTGCAGGATCTCGTCTCCGGCATTCAGACCTGATGGGAAAGATTTATCATTTTAACTACTTTTATTATGTTTATAAGTCCACATCTCTGGCAAATACTTATACTAATAATAAGGAATAATCAAGAAATCACTGATAACATTTTTTAATAGAATTTAAAAGGGGAAACATACTAAATTAACTTTTAAACGTTTTCCCTCATGTTTGAAAAAGTCTTGTTCTGCATTTGAGGCTCGAGTGTTCAGAAAATGTCACCCGCCTCCTACACTTCCCCCACATCCTTCTACTTGGCTGTTCGACTCAGAGTTTAAAAAAAGTCACTAAAATAAAATGCAAATGTCTGCTTGACAGGACGTCAATGGACCCAAGTCTACTATTACGTTGAAGATCAATGTTGTGATTTATAATGAGCTAAATGTAAGAATATTCTCTGCTTTATAAAGAAAATATCTGAAAATATCTTTACTTCTCCTGAAATGATCCAACACACAACTTTAACGTTCGGTCTGATTTCCTCACACATAAAATGGAACACATCCCATTTCTTTTAAAACTCTCCGAACATGTCTTCAAAAGCGATGAGTCATCTCCCACATGATCTCTGCTCCTGGTTCTCCACGCAGCTTTATGTAACAAACTAAACCCAGCTACACTTTCAGGTGTGCACTTTGTCAACTCTTTTTCAAGAGCCGGGTGGGCGAAAACATATTCCCGGGGAGTTTGATGGACATGTCCAATATTGACTTATTATTAGCGTCATGAATCCATTCAATTACAGTAATCTATTTTAGCCTAATTATTGTAATAACTAACTAACTGTGCAGACCTCACATTACATTTGAAAGTATACAGAGCTTATGTGTTGTAAGAGTGGGCAAGAAACTGCAGAAATATAAATTATTTTAATAGTTATAATAATGAGAGAGAGCGAGGGGACATTAGGGCAGTAAATAGTAAATGTTTTGGACGAAATTGTTTAAAAATGTACTTGAACAGTAAAAAGTAGTAAAGTATTTCACACAGATTGAAAGCTATTAGTATTCAATGTGGGGATTTTGATAAAGAATTGTGCTGATATTCAGTTCTAATCAATCTAATAAGTATTCTTGTGTATTTTATGTTCCGGTATGTATTTTAGTTTAAAGCTTGAACTCTTCACTTATGCTAAACACGACCCCTCCCATGCGCTCGTGTTCAAGGCGACTGTACAATACAGCCTGGCATTACACAAACACAACCTTGCACGGTTTGTAGGTGTAAATATTTAACAGCGCGTGTCGTTTTCAGCCTGTCCATCATCGTAATGCATTGTAGACTCCGTGCCCTTGAACACTTCTGCTTTATATTCTCACTTTATCCGTCCCCAAGTCAAATTTCATATTTATTAAGATGCTTTTAAATCTATATTTTTATGTTTTTTTGTCCCGTAGGCGTTTTTGGACAGGAGAGTGCAGCGTGAAATGGAGGCGAGAGAGGGATGGACATTCAGAAAATAAATAAAAACTGTGGCCGGCTGCACATGGAGCCTGGCATATGTGTTATCCACACCGCCACCCAGATGCACCCTTTGTACTATACTATTTCAATGCCGGTAAAAGTAAGAAGTATTATTCAGCTTGTTCCTGGCGCTCATAAACCCTTTGCCACATTGTTAATATTTACATACATTCTACTACATAAAACTGCTTTTAAAGCCGTGAAGTGAAAGGGGAGTGGACCACCCGAGCACAGCCAATCAGAGCACTGCGTTTGGCTCTTACTTCCAGGTTAACAAGAGAGGAAATACTTTGTTAGATGCAAACAGAGATCTCATTTTATCCAAAAGTGCAGCTCTCACAGGATTCTCTCAGGGCGGAGAACAAATTGGCTCCCCAACATTAATATTTGAGATTTATTTAGATTCAAGACTTTTAGTGCATATGACAGGTTTTCATGTTTTTTGAATTATTACGTGTTTTTTTGGAGATATTTATTATATCAGTCAAGTGGCAGTTTGAAAAGTAAAAAGGAAACATGTCATCCAAAACGCAGGGAAAACGTATAAACAAGGGGACATTTTATTTTAAATTGACAGTTTAAACATTAATTTGACAAAATTAAGGAGTTGTCATTTGCATTTATTCATGAACTCAAAAACTATTATGTAAATTAGACAAGATTTGCGCTTTGTTTACATTATGGTTGCTTGGTAAGTGAAAATTACCACTGAGTCAGAAAGTGAAATATAAACTTCAGAAAAAAAGAAAATAAAAGACAAAAAAAAAGACATTTGGAAAATGTTTTGGTGAAATCAAATGTGAAATGAGTAGTTTAACCTGTCAAACGCACTTTAAAGGCGGTATGGACGATTTTTCGGCGATTTGAGAACGCAGGCGGAAGTGCACATGCCACTCCCCCGGGCACATGCCACTCCCCCGTGCTCATGCCACTCCCCCGTGCTCATGCCACTCCCCCGTGCTCATGCCACTCCCCCGTGCTCATGCCACTCCCCCGTGCTCATGCCACTCCCCCGTGCACATGCCACTCCCCCGTGCTCATGCCACTCCCCCGTGCACATGCCACTCCCCCGTGTGGACTGATACAACACACACGTGCGTTTGTTTATTAGCGCAACGAAGCGCATCGCATCGCTCGTCTCCCGTAGATTTCTGTCCACTTCTGCGTCAGCTCGAACTGTCTTTCTCCGTCTTCATTTTGCCCCGTACACTGAGGGAACTATATTATGATAGATCCATGCGCTTAGGCACGCGGAAACGTGGGGACGAGCCTGACGCGGCTGCAGGTGAGCGGTAGGTGCGTTTTATGATTGATACGTGGCAGGACAAATGATTTATCCACGCCACGAGGAAATATGATACAAAATTTGAAAAAATCGTCCATACCACCTTTAAGTTTTGTGAAGTTCTGTTTACCTCTCATTGTTTTTGCCCAGTAAGGTTCCAATATAATTAATACATATGAAAAAATAATAATACCGGTAATAATAAAAAGTTTATCAGATATGAAGTAATTTATTCACGTTTCCAACTACTTTCACGCATTTTTTTTTTTTTTAAAGAGTTTGGTGCATTTTGGAGAATTCTGTGAGAAAACTAGTATTTCAGAACAACCTCGAACAAGCAGAAACACAATCATTGGGTGAGGTGAGGTTTTGTGTGACTTTCTGGCGTGTGGATGATGTGCAGACCTTTGGCGAAGGCAAGCCCTCCAGCCTTGACGTCGGTGATGTAGAGCTGCTGCACTGCATCCTCCTCCACCACAGAGATGGAGAAACCTGGAGGAGGAGAGGACGTTACATAAGACCTGGAACAGAGCGGCTAAAGAAAGCCTGGACACTGACGACGTCGGGTCAAGAACAGCAGTGAGCCGAAGTGACACAGACAAATACACAAGTCAATATTTCTGTTTACTCTGCTTTTCACGCAGGTCAGAAGGTTGTGTTCAGCTTCAATTTCTACATTCCAGATGGAGGGCAGGAGGAAATATTGACTGACTGAAAAGTACTAGTACAAGCGTGGGCAAACTACGGCCCGCGGGCCACATAGGGCCCGTTTGTCTTTATAATCCGGCCCGCCAAACATGCCAAGTAATATTAAAAAATAATAATAATAATAATAAAAAAAAATATATATATATATATATATATATATATATATATATATATATATATATATATATATTTGTCCTTAGGCATCCGTTTGCACGTGTATCCTTAATAAAGATTATGTGAAAATAATTAAATAATAGATTAAATAGCCTATTTGACAGAAAAGTGATATTTTATTTGATATTTAATAATAAGAAAGAAAAATAATTCACACAAATGATCGTGGCCGGCCCTCCGCTACTTGCCTGGATTCGAATATGGTCCTGGAGGAAAATAATTGCCCACCCCTGCACTAGTATATATACTGTATACCACAACAACTTTTATATTCCTGATAAGTTTCATTATGTTTTGACTCACACAAATTGAATTAAATGTGACCTTCTGGACAGTTTTACAATGTCTTGATCTTTATCAGAACCAGCACTAGACCACATGGTAACAATCATGTTGAAAATGACAATATATTATTTATTATCATTGTAGTTTCCAATCTGGTACAGAGCAGCGAGCCTAATCCTTAGTGTAGAAACTAATGCATATTTTTTTACTCCATGAAGATAGATTTGGCAGAGGACCAGTGGGGCCGAAATACTGAAGTATATAAAAAAAAAAAAAAAAACAATATTGCTCTGTCACATAAAGGCAGGACAAGTTCAGAGCAGATCTAGAACTAGACCTGGTCCTGAACCAAGACATCAGGTTTAAACAACATCTTGAACCAGGACAAGACCATAGAACCTGAACCGGGACTAGACCAAAGAACCTGAACCGGGACAAGACCACAGAACCTGAACCGGGACTAGACCACAGAGCCTGAACCGGGACAAGACCATAGAACCTGAACCGGGACAAGACCATAGAACCTGAACCGGGACTAGACCACAGAACCTGAACCAGGGCAAGAACATAGAACCTGAACCGGGACAAGACCATAGAACCTGAACCGAGACTAGACCACAGAGCCTGAACCGGGACAAGACCATAGAACCTGAACCGGGACAAGACCATAGAACCTGAACCGGGACAAGAACATAGAACCTGAACCGGGACAAGACCATAGAACCTGAACCGGGACTAGAACACAGAACCTGAACCGGGACAAGAACATAGAACCTGAACCGGGACTAGACCACAGAACCTGAACCAGGACAAGACCTGTACAGTAGTATGGAATAACAGAGAAAAACAATTGCAATTGAAGACGAATAACTTAAAAGGTGCAATGGACGATTTTTCGACAATTTGAGAACGCAGGTGGAAGTGCGCATGCGCACTCCCCCGTGTGGACTGATACAACACACACGTGCGTTTGTTTATTAGTGCAACGGAGCGCATCGCATCGCTCGTCTCCCGTAGATTTCTGTCCACTTCTGCGTCAGCTCGAACTGTCTTTCTCCGTCTTCATTTTGTCCCGTACACTGAGGGAACTATATTATGATAGATCCATGCGCTTAGACACGTGGAAACGTGGGGCTGCAGGTGAGCGGTAGGTGCGTTTTATGATTGATACGTGGCAGGACAAATGATTTATCCACGCCACGAGGAAATATGATACAAAATTTGCTGAAAAAAATCGTCCATTCCACCTTTAGGAAAAGTTGTGAAAAAAATGTAAAAACGAGAAACTCCAGGCAAAACACTTCAATGCTGAGTTTTTTGGTCAGTTTACACCTCTCAACTTTAAAGCTTCCACACTGTTCAAGATGTTTTATCATTTCTTGAATCCACATTTATATGGGACATTGTGCATTATTTAATTTATTTAATTCTCAGCCTGATTTATTTCAGTTTTATAAAAAGCAACATTTGAAGTTTTACGCCAAATGTTCAGTATTAGTTTTGCTAACATATTAAATAGAAAAACATGGTCCCAAATATGTGCAATTTTGGCCACATGAAACATTAAATTAAAAATATAAAAATAAAAAAACATACAAATTGAATTTATATGAATACATTGTATGATTCATAGTATAGTAAACAAAACCTATAAAATGTAGATCAATTAAGCTGAACCTTTTCCCCGTTCACAGGGTCACTTACCATATCCGATCATACAGGACTCGTCTCTGTCAAACTGGATGACTTTGGTTATTTTGGAGCAGATCTCGATTTCTTTGTAAAGCTGTAGAGAACAAAAGGAAGTCATTATATAAAGCACTCAACTAATAATCACAGGCTGGATTCACTGCAGTGGGTGTTGCATGACAGCCAGGAGGCAACCCGTTCATTTTCACTATTTCAGAACTTGTGAAGACGATAAAAATACACCAGATAACATTATTATTACTACAGCACTCCGGGAATCAATCCATCTCAGCCACCACAGGAAACAGGATTATTTCTAGAGATAAAATACAGTACTATAAATTAATAATAAGGTATTGTACTGTGTTGGCGCCGTGATCAGAAGGCTATTGTTCAAATTGTTGTTTAGTTTGCTTTGTAAAATGTTGAGGCACTTACGAGGTCGCACACGTCCTCCTCCGGTTTGGGGATGTAGAATTGCACTTGACTTTCAATGAGGAACTTGAGACGCAAATAGTGTTTGGTGTTATCGAGGTGATGGGCCTGCGTGACATTAGAGTAACAATTAAAAGTGACATCATATACATACAAGAAGATGGAACTACCAGTAGTGGTGGTACGCATCAGGGCTGATCCAATATATTGAGGTATCAAGACATTTCATTTGGTGATACGGTATCAATATCGTGGGTTCCTTTATCGATATATTTGTTTGTGCATATTAAACAATTGTTTTGCTTGTTTAGAGAAAGGAGGCCTGTTTATGCAATACATTTGACAAGTAGTTGTCAAATGTAGTTGAAATGTATGTTTAACACACACACCACACACACCCCACACACCCCACACACCGCACACGCACTGAATGTTCCCTCTGCACAGGCGCAGTTTATAGTATAAATAATAGTATATTCCCCCATCATCCATTGCTCTGTTCTCATAGAATCTTCCGAGTGACGGATCCATGTGGTGGTTATCCGGGATTCATAGAACCAGAGTTACATGTTTTATGTCCCGAGTGTGGATGCTTTGGACTAGCACTACCCGCATTCACATTTCCAGTATCTGCGCCGATATCGATACTGGTATCGAAGCATCTCCAGACCGTGTCTGAGCTCACAGTATTAAAATTAAGCTTCCGTACGTTGCATAATTGGATTATTCCAATTATGCAACGTTATTCCTCATCTTTCAGCAGTAATGCAGCGTTACCTTGCATATATTCTCCAGCACACACAGTGCTGAGTCCCCAGGCTGGATGGTGGTTAGCACAGGCTGGTCGTTGGGCAGACACACCCAGGAGGGAGTGAGGTGGTCGGGTACCCACATGTCGCTCTCCGTGCTGGGACGTGGAAGACTCTTCAGTGTGCCCTCCTCACTTCTCTGAAAGTAAATATATGTGTGAAATCAAATCAAATGGCTTGTTTTGTAATGCATCTTCTATTTGTTGAAGAACTGGTTTTCTTACAGAATGTTGTTTGGTATGTTCCATATAAACATCATCTCCAGGGGTTTTTGCCGTTTCCTCGCCATCAGCAAAGACCTGCAGGGGGAAACACACGATCGGTTTTACTGGATGGATGTGGAGATATTAACAATATTCAAATCCTCTGTGTCTGAAACGGTCTTGGTTAAGGTTCAAGTATCTCAAAAAAACTGTAAAATTAAAGGAAAACACTAAAGGCCAGACATATTATGCTATATATTATAACTCTTGGCAGATTTTAGTTATTAAAAGGTGAAATAGTTACTAGTAGTTAATAGTAATACAATTTTACAAACCTTCAAAAGATCAATTTCAATATTATTTTGCAGAAAGAATATCCCCAATCTTTATGCAATGAAAACCCAACCAGACAGTGAGTAAGGGCACGGTTAACCACACAAGCATTAGGCATCACTTAGTAACACTAGTAACACGCAGAAAGGAAACCAGCTTTGCAACATTTTACCCAATTAACTGGTGCATTTCATTTGCCTTGTCTAATTGTTATACTTGTAATACACAATTGTACCACCAGAGAGTGCCCAAGTGCCCTTATACAACTGCTGTTGTATAAGGGCAATTAGGCATGTCAAGGTTATTCGGTTAGTCAATAATTGTGATCATTTTAGGTAATAATATAATCATAACAAAATAATAATATAATAATAATTCATTTCAGTCCAAACTATTGTCCAAAAAGACAAACTACATGTTAAGTTCTTTTTTATCTGGCCGTTTATATGACAATGTATGCAATGTTAATCACACATGGTTTATTTCACATTAGTGAAGAAAACTAATTGGATTATTCAGCTTTTTGCTAAGCAGCTTGCGTCTTTATTTAAGGGTGTGGTCACACTTCCTGGTCCTGTTCTAGTCCCTGTTAAGTGTCTGGCTGTGATCACAAACACATTATCTGCAGTGTGTACCTGGTTGATGGTGGGGTGGGCTTTTGTTTTCTTCTTTGAGGTAGTGTCCAGGCCCCACAGGGAGGAGAACCTGCTTTTGCGTTTGCTACATGAGCGCGACATGGCCTGGGTCCGGCGCCGCACTCCGCTTTCTGTGCGAGCGGCAACCTGGAAGAACACAGCACATTTAAGGCTAAAGTAGGGCCATAACCTGGAAGAACACAGCACATTTAAGGCTAAAGTAGGGCCATAACCTGGAAGAACACAGCACATTTAAGGCTAAAGTAGGGCCATAACCTGGAAGAACACAGCACATTTAAGGCTAAAGTAGGGCCATAACCTGGAAGAACACAGCACATTTAAAGGCGTAATGTACGATTTTTCGCCAATTTGGGAACTCAAGCGGAAGTGCGGATGCACACTTCCCCGTACGGATGCACACATCAGCCTCACTTCTACAAGTGCGTTTGTTTATTAGCGCGACGCATCGCATCTCTCATCTCCATGGATTTCAGTCTCTTCTGAGTCAGCTCGAACAGTCTTTCTCAGTATTAATTTTGTCCTGTACACTGAGGGAACTATATTATGATAGATCCATGCGCTTAGACACAGGGAAACATAGGCTAAAGTAGGGCCGTAACCTGGAAGAACACAGCAGCTTTAAGGCTGCGGCGGCCGAAGCGTCCAGTTTACATTCAAAGTCAACCACGGCGCGATTGGTGCGTTTTCGTAGGCTCTCGGAGCTTTGGCGCCCAAAGCGACATGCTCAGCTTTGTTCAGCTTTCTGCGGCAGATGCGCCGCAGGAGCCAATCAGAGATGACGTGCTACGCACGACCCGGAAAAAGACCCAAAACAAACCCCACAAGACAAAAAAAAAAAAATCCATAAAACGCAGCTCTGGGAGCAAATAATGATATTGACTAAACTCTGCTCAGCTCTGAAGTATATGCAGGTCCCAGACGGGCCCCGGAGCCCATCACCTCCACTTTTGGACTTTGTAAAGTTAATAAACCAAAGCCATGGTCCAACATTAAACTCCATTTACACCACGAGAAAAGCAACACAGCACAACTCGTCCACTGAGCATGTGCAGGACGACTCTGATGCTGAGTGTATTTTACGAACATGAGTCCGGGGCGTCGAGAACGCCCGTCTGATGCGTTTGTCTTTCAAATGTACATGCGATCAACTTCTGCGTCGGGCGCGATTCGGCCGTCGCGGTCTGTACGAGGCTTAAAGTAGTAGTCCTGTAGTAGTCGACTAGTCTAATTATTGTTTCATTATATAGTTAATTATAGTCCTCTAGTCAAACTATTATTTCCACAAATGTCTGATCATCTTTTTTGCAGTTTGATTTAATAACGCCTTTGTCTTTGTAATAAAACCTCTTTTGTCGTGTTTAAGAGTCTGTGCAGCCCAGACAACAAAAACCCTCAGCTTCAATTTTAGTAGTCAATTCATCAAGACTATTCCACTTTATTATTCCCGTATTTATTATTTGATTGAGCTTGGCTTGGACTACTTTTCATGCATCATAAAGCAACAATATCTTATTATAAATTAAATATTTACTTACAAGCGACAACAAGCCTCCCATAGAACAAGTCGAGTGTAAAAAAACATTGTAAATCATCTTCATAAATAATGCAATAGTGGTTTTAGTGTTGCAATTATGCCTCGCTCACACAGACATTGTTATTTTTGAAGCCGCTGTGGAATACTGCAGGTTTACATGTCAAATCAAACAGAAAAATACATTTAAAAACATTATTTTTTCCGTTTGAATCCTTCCTTTGTTCAACAGAAAACCAGATTATTTTTAAAATCTCGTCCATAACTCATTAGAGGGCGTCTGAGGTGGATTGCCCAAGGATTTACTGGTAATATGTGCTTTCTAACATTAAGAAAAACATTACTAGAGCATCATTTCCTTTCCTCTTCCTTGCATAACTCTTATCTGGCCCATTCCAAAAATAAAAAGCGTTCCATGTCCTCCTCCCCCCCCTCCTCTCGCCGACAGCCGCTCGACCGCCCACCGCCTGCCTGTGCGTCGGCGGAGCGGCCACACCGGACATCAATAGTCCACAAGACCAGTCCAAAAATCAAATGTGTTCCTGTTCTACCGGTGATTTTCTTACTCTTTTTTTAGGACCGGGCTCAATGTGAGCTGTGGGAGGCCTCTAAAACAAGGGCCCGTGAACAAGGGCCCCGCCGTCGCACGCACGCCTGGGATCCAGAACAACAGGACGTCTCGGAAAACCTGCTCTGACACTGCGCGCTTTCATTTGGGAAAATCGATTGTTCTCCCGGTCTCAAATGCACACAGCTGCGCAAGTGTGTGCTGCCAAGGGTCAATGTGGGGTAATGTTGGCCCTGGTTGCTATGGGTTACGGAGAGAGCAGGTTCTTAAGAATTTAAAAAGAAAATGTATGCATTATTTGTATTGTTATTGTTTCAGAAAAGCACACATTACTTTACGTCAGTCAGGCGTTTCCCATGTCAGTAATTGAGTTAGAGCTCTCTCTACAGGCAACAGAGGGAATTACCATGCAGGTTGTAATGAACAGAAGAAATGCTCTGAACAAATGTGGCGATGATTTATGGACTTAGAAACGGCAAAAAAAGATCTCTGAGCTTATACTATGATGTCACCGACCTGGAAAATTGAGAATGGAATGTTTATCGAGGCTCAGAGGGTGAGGACTTACTAAACAGGATTAATCAAACAAATGTGAATGAAACTAAATACAACTGGATGTTTCTGAGGGAACAGAGTCAACAATGGATCAAAAATATCACATATTTTGCTAAATTATTTGATTATTGGGGCGGGACAGAGTTCATGAACTTGTGGTAGAGCAGGCATGTCCAAACTAGGGCCCGGGGGTCAAATCCGGCCCTCAGACCAATTTTTGTTGGCCCTCCGGCTTCCTGCTATGTCGGCCCAAACAACAAAAAGTAGTACTTTTTACTGTGAAATTGTGAAAATTAAGGCATAATGTTATACCAACCTAATATAAATGTGGAGGCTCATCGCAATTACATCAAAAGCAAAATTTTGAATGATTCACTTTGTCATTCAACAAATTCAACATTGTCAAGTTGTTTGTGGCCCTCTGCCTGTATAAGTTTCAAAATGCGGCCCTTGGTGAAAAAAGTTTGGACTCCCCTGTGGTAGAGGGACCCCTAGTGGCATGAGAAGAAAAGATTTATTATTCATGATTTAATGCCAACATTTTTAAGTATCCTTTAAAGACCGCGCCAGCTCTGGTGTGGACCAATGAGAAGGATATAAAACATCTCAAATTTATTAATAAACACATTTGTAATTATACTGCATATTGTCAAAGTGCTTTTATTATTCCACTTATTATTTTATTATTCCACTTATTTTATTATTCCACAAAGCTTAATTTATGCCTCATGGTGTAAATGTTGGTGTGCTTCACTTTGGCCCAGGTCACACATGAAAAGGAGGTTTTCCATCTCAATGGGATTTTTAAACTGGTTCACTAAAGGTTAATAAATAAATGAATGAATTGTAAAGCACATGTGTCGGACAGGGACGGACAGAACTGCATTTGGTGTTTGGCAAATAAACAAACTGGATTTGACCAGATTTTTTGTCCCTGGAAACAGGGAGTGATGCATTTTACACATCTAAAACCACCTTCACAGATGTATTTATTCATTTATTCTGACCATTGTAAGCTGAGGAATACAACTGATATTCAACTTTATGTTGCTTTTTACAATGCTTTCAATGGCCACTTGGGAGGGTACCTAATTAATTAAATTTATTTTGGCCCAAACAACAAATACTGGGGTAGTTATAAAATGAGTGAAAAAGATTAAAATGTTGCCATATTTTTAAAAATGCAATTAACTCACCAAATTCAAAATTATTCTAAAATCAAACTCAAAAAAGAAAATTTTAACGCTTTAAAATAAGGTGTTAATGAGCACTATTTGTTTGTTAGAGGCACTTATAAACAAGTGATCAATGCTAGTAAAAGCCTTTTATAAGAGAATGAATAAGCTGCTTATTAAACTTATTTTAACATGGTTTAATAAGACACATTTATAAAAAGGTCTTATAAGCCATCTACAAGAGCTCATAAACATATAAGGCCACAGTTATTTTATTACTTGGTTTACGGATCCGCCACACTTAGATTATTGATTTCTACGATATAAATAAAATAAATTATAATCATTTTTTTTTTCTAAAGTACCGCCAACAACGCAAAATAGCTTCAAATGAAATAGAAAAGGCGGTATTAAGTCAAAAGATAAGAGCGCGTGAAGTAATTTTTCATCAAAATCCTGCTGGAGTCTGTGACGGAGCAGGTCCCTGGGCGGCCCCGGCAGAGCAACTCCTTTATATCGCAAATACACATTTTAAACCCGTTTACCACATTTTCTCCAGCGCGTTTTGCCGTGACTAAGGCTGCACACTTAGAAGCGTCAATTCCAATGCCAATGCAAAACACGCAAAATCTACTGTTTGGCACCCCCCCGTGGTGCATTTTGGGAAAACCCAGAAGAAAAAATCTTTTGAAATTATATTTATATTTCGCCCGCCTGTTCAATATATTTCATTTAAAAATCCGTAAACCAAGTAATAAAATAACTGCTGCCTAACTAGTGCTTATTAACACCTTATAAATAGATTACAAAGGAACCTTATTTGAAAGCGTTACCCTACAAGTGAGCGGGAGCACGGCGCTCTGCAGGGAGCACGGCGCTCTGCAGGGGAACGTGTCAAACGGTCGTCATGTAAACAATGACTCACTCTCCATGAGCCCGGAGCTGCAGGTGTGTTTGTCATATTCACCAGAGCGTGGAAGGAAGACACTGAGAAGATCCCCAGGCGGCCCATCGCCAGCTTGGTGGGCCGGGACGCGAAGGCCAGGAGGCGCTTGGGGTTGGGCAGCTCTCCTCCCTGCAGACTGGCCAGGTAACACCGAAACCTGAACAAGTCCATGTGAAACTGCTCCAGGTTCTGCTCCCACAAGAAAATCTGAAACAAAAACGCACACGTTCAAACCTACGTCCCGTTTTTTGTCCCCTGCGACCGAAGTGCCGCTAGTCCCGAGTCCCGTCCCGTTCGGCTGTTTACTGGGCCAGTGGAGCAGGACATTGTGGTTATTCAGCGGGCCGTCTCCCCCGTCACGGTCCCGCACTGGTGTTTAGGGGGTACAGAGAGGAAGAGAGAAAGGGACCGCGATAGAAGGGGGCCGGCGACGTTGCCAAGTTGCAGGGAGATGAGGGGGAAAACAATAGTGTGCATTCCACTGGCCGATACAACGCCGAGCCCGTCCAAGACCTAGGCCCAGGAGGAGCTTTCAAACGGGGCACAATGTGGAACCTGACGCTGCCAAACCGAGCCGCGCCAAGGGGGTCTTGCCTAAATGTGAGCGCACAAAAGGGGTTTGATCGGTTTCTCCCTGGACGCTTGGGTTGAAGGGAGAAAGTAGTGCAATCAGTACAAAGCATGTTGGTTACATACTAGCCAGTACAACAATCGGTGACACGGATACATCGGGAAACGTACCTCTAAGTGAAGTACTATAGGTACAAGAGCAGATTATAATCCAGCAGAGTCTCACAACCGTTTCAATCAAGAGCTATTTTAGCCACAGGATGCATTTACGTAGTTACGTTCTAGTATCTTTACAGGAAAGGACAAACATGTCGATTTAGAAGCTCTCTTAACATATGAACTTTGACCTGGAAACAACCAAATCTGCTTCTAAAAGGTGTTTTAATTTTTCAGTGAATTCACTTCAAACATAGATTTCACTGGGACGTTGTAAGTTTAAAGTCTGTTTTCTCCAAATGCATTTCGCTCCCACAGAGACAGAAGGATCAGCTCCTACACACACCAAACTTTACAGTCTTGGAAGATTTTGTTTGAAAGAAGGATTTGTTCAGAACTATTTCCAAGCCTGACTTATTACAGTTTCAACTCCAAAAAAGGCATTTAAAACAGTCATTTTCAGTCAAATCTAGTTTTTTTCTAGTGAAAATCCACTCTTAAAATGCATGTTTAATTTTGTTGACATAATCAATGCAAAAAAATTAAGAACCTATCAATGTGAATTCTGACCTACATAACGACCTATTTTTATGTGAAAACATTACAAGATGAAAAACTTGCCATCATTTTTTCCTTTATGCAAGTAAATGAGAGAAAAGGTTTCCATTTGTAATAGAGGATCTAGTGAGGGTCCAGTGAGGGTCCAGTGAGGGTCCGGTGAGGGTCCGGTGAGGGTCCAGTGAGGGTCCAGTGAGGTCCAGTGAGGGTCCGGTGAGGGTCCGGTGAGGGTCCAGTGAGGGTCCGGTGAGGGTCCGGTGAGGGTCCAGTGAGGGTCCAGTGAGGGTCGTCCGGTGAAGGTCCGGTGAGGGTCCAGTGAGGGTCCAGTGAGGGTCCGGTGAGCGTCTAGTAAGGGTCGTCCGGTGAGGGTCGTCCGGTGAGGGTCCAGTGAGGGTCCGGTGAGGGTCCAGTGAGGGTCCGGTGAGGGTCCGGTGAGCGTCTAGTGAGGGTCGTCCGGTGAGGGTCGTCCGGTGAGGGTCGTCCGGTGAGGGTCGTCCGGTGAGGGTCCAGTGAGGGTCCGGTGAGGGTCCAGTGAGGGCCCGGTGAGGGTCCAGTGAGGGTCCAGTGAGGGTCCGGTGAGGGTCCGGTGAGGGTCCAGTGAGGGTCTAGTGAGGGTCCAGTGAGGGTCGTCCGGTGAGGGTCGTCCGGTGAGGGTCCAGTGAGGGTCCGGTGAGGGTCCAGTGAGGGCCCGGTGAGGGTCCAGTGAGGGTCCAGTGAGGGTCCAGTGAGGGTCCAGTGA
The DNA here is from genome assembly GCF_026437365.1 of Eucyclogobius newberryi. Lineage (NCBI taxonomy): Eukaryota > Metazoa > Chordata > Actinopteri > Gobiiformes > Gobiidae > Eucyclogobius > Eucyclogobius newberryi. The sequence goes on from NW_027315724.1 coordinate 6,247,318, forward strand.
GGGTCCGATGAGAGTCCGGTGAGGGTCTAGTGAGGGTCCGGTGAGGGTCCGGTGAGGGTCCAGTGAGGGTCCGGTGAGGGTCCGGTGAGGGTCCAGTGAGGGTCTAGTGAGGGTCTAGTGAGGGTCTGGTGAGGGTCCGATGAGAGTCCAGTGATGGTCCGGTGAGTGTCCGGTGAGGGTCTAGTGAGGGTCCGGTGAGGGTCCAGTGAGGGTCCGGTGAGGGTCCGGTGAGGGTCTGGTGAGGGTCCGATGAGAGTCCGGTGATGGTCCGGTGAGTGTCCGGTGATGGTCTAGTGAGGGTCTAGTGAGGGTCCGGTGAGAGTCCAGTGAGGGTCTAGTGAGGGTCTAGTGAGGGTCCGGTGAGGGTCCGGTGAGAGTCCGGTGAGTGTCCGGTGATGTTACCTGGTCCAGAATGGTCTTCCTCTTCTTGTTGTCGGTGACCGCAGACAGCTGCATGTCTCCCATCTTCTTCATCTTCTCGTCCATGTCGATCTTCTGCTCCAGCCTCTTGATCTCGGTGCGGAGCAGCCGGACCGTGTCCTCTCTGTGGTGCTGCCGAGCGACCGCCGTGGCACAGGCCGAGTGGATGGCAGTGATCCAGTTCTCCAGCTCTGTCTGACTGCACGTCTGAGGAGGCAAAGTCCATTTCATTTATAGAGTCGAGACCTTTAACATGCTGGTGGTAGAACGGTCAAAAGGATTCAGATCCAAATACTAATGATCTAAGTTTTTGTAATACTAACAGTAGTAGTAGTAAATGTGTTAAAAGGTGGCTCTGATGTCACTCACATGTCCGAGTGGTTTTCACTTGCCAAAACCGCCTTGATTTGTCCTATTTTGTGATTATAGAAGTTAATCCCAGTTTCTTCACTGAAATCACATTATGTTCCATTTCAATTTTGCTCCATTCTGGAATTTAGCTGAAAGTGTGGCAGACGGACTTCTTGTTGTAGTAAATAAACTGTAGTGTAGTTTTGTATTAAATTAATTTTAAAAGCTGGTCCCTCTTTGATAACGGCATCTGGACGATATGAACATGACTCTGTGGATGTAAGGATGAGACTTCACCTGGAAGAGGAAGGCGTCTCCCAGCGAGTTGCTAAGGCAGAAGACAAAGTCCTTCTTGGGGTGCTCTGGGACGGCCTGGACGATGCTGTTCTCTGCCCACACTGCGTGTTTGGGGACACTGGTGTGGTCGATGCCGGAGCGGTCATCAGTCTCATAGAAAAACAATGTGCAGCCTGAGGAAAGCAAACACACAGTTTAGAACAGCAGTGATGAGACGGAAAAGCTTCTCAAGCAAGGGAATCCTGCTCTCCAGTGGCCAAGATAAGAAGTGCAAGATCAAAAGGGAGTTCTAAGAAACACTGATATAACAAGTCCACTATTGGATCCTGAACCACCATAATGCTTATTGATGGAATAATTGTCAAAGTAAGTACTTTATCAGGGGTCTAAAACTTATTTTTGTTTGTTTTTCAATAGTTGTTGAATTGACAGAAGTCTGAAATACGCTTACGCAGCTAATGTTAGAGAAGCATTTGCTCTAATGAGGTGACAAAAAGCTGCGAGTTTGTGTGTGGAGCCACATGATTAAAAGCTCAAACTAGGGATGGTTTGATATTGATTCTTTGAGCCGAAACTGATCTGCAATATCCGGCTTGCTGTTGTAGTTGGCGTTTGTTAATACCAATATTTGGATTTTAAAATCTATAACCAGTTGATTTTAGTGTGAAAACCTTCAGATATTCAAACGCTCAACATAAATGAGACCCCCCCCAACAGGCCTGCAGGTGGGACACACCTTTGAGAGAAACCCAGTAGCTCTTCCACTTGCGCCTGGTGGCCGACTCCACTTTCTTATTCTTCTTGTGCACCAGGAAGTTCTTGACGGCCAGCCTGCCGGCCTTGCGCACCATGCCCTGCGCCGTGGACAGCAGTAGGCCGGACTGGTAGGCGGAGCTCAGGGTGCTCTGCTCGTCGCTCAGGGCGCCCTCTTCCGGGCTCTCAGCTTGGCACGAGCTCATCTGAAGCTCCTGGCGAAAGTTCTCGTAGACGCCCTGAACGCAGTCGCCCCCTGCAGGCCCGCCCCCGCCGCCGCTGCTGCTGCCGCTGTCGCTGCCGGCGAACAGGCCCCGCCCCCCGCTGGAGCCCATGGAGAAGGAGGCGGACATGGTCTTGTAGCGGCGCGGCTGATGCTCCGAGTCCGGCGTGAGCCCATCGATGCCACTGTCGTCGTGCTCGCTGCCCTCGCCAGCCGTGACGTCCTGCGACAAACCAGACAAGGAACGACTTTTTACAGTGAGTGAGGCCTACAACACTGCTACACAACACTGTGCAGAAGTGTGTGTAGTGGCGTTCCAGGTCAGAAACAGACCGGATCATATCAGACATGTGTTTACCTCGCCAGCACATGTTGTTTTGTGTTGATCCTCAGTGTTAAAGTGAAAGTAAAAACTACCGGAGCTTCAAAGCTTCAAATCATTTATGAGCTTAGTATGTCTGAAAATCAAATGAGTTGTTGCTTATCTATGTTTTGCCAAAAGTTCTGTTATATGTATGTTACCTGTTGTTATGAGCAATTATAGCGCGCAAAGTTTTAGTGCTAATGCTAAATCACTAGACGCCCTCGCTCGCAACTAATCGTTCTTAGACTCTTGTCCCAGTCTGCAGCAGCTTTTTGGGGCAAAGATGATTTGAGTTTGGTTGTTCAGCGCACTTGGAGTTCTCTCTGCACGTAAACAGAGTGACTAAGGTCCTTCAAAGAGGCAATAATGTCTTGCTCAATGACGCAACTGCAGTAAAAAGTCTGAGCAAAGAACCTTTCAGCAATTCCGACACATATTAGAAGACATCTAAACAACAAACTACACACACACAAAACCAACATTGGGGTATTAGACGTGCAAGTCCTTCACTGCTCGACTGGCGCTCCATTGACATTCGCATACCTTCATCTCGCCGATCGTACCCTAGCCCCGCCTCCTCTTCAATCCCTCACTTTTCCATTTTTGTAGTTCGCGGGACAGGACGACTCCGGACCACCACCTGAGACGGATCCGCGCCCATGCTTTGTGCTGCTTCAGCCCCGAATCCATCCACTTTTCCACGCTCTCCTCTCCTCTGGTGCGTGCCTACCCTGCCGATGGCACCGCCGCGTCTGCCCCGTCCTGCCCACACGGCCCAAAGTGGCGGTGGGGGGGGACAGTGCGACCTCCCTATCTGTATATAATCACATGACCAAATCGCATGCGCTCCAATGCTCTTTGTTTTCTTCTCCCCCTTCTTACAGTTACTCTTCCCCGGAGCGCCCCATGCCATTACCATAACAAAGGGCTAGGCATTTCAAAGGGGGAGTCACAGTATAAAGCCAAAGCACCCCCAGACTCCCGCCCCGGTCATCAAGCCTTCACGGACGGACAACAAGTCTATCAGGAAAGGACAGGCCGTTTTCCCCAGTGCACTCAAATAAGGTAACACTAGTTTGTAGTTTAGGGGTCACGTATGAATGGCTACCTAACAATGAAAGGTGTAAAAAGTCTGTTAGTATTCATAAAGTACGTATTTGTGCGTTTTTATTCATGTAATAAAGTAAAATCTGTTCTGTCCCAGTATAGATTTATTGTAAAATCAGTTCCTAGAGTCAGACTCAGACCGCTGTGTTGTCTGCATCATATTATAGTGTTTTTCTTCTCCACAAAACAGGAAGTGTGCCATTAGTAGGGATGGGAATTGATCAGATTTGATCGATATGAACAAATAGTGTGTTTTTTTTATGTATCTAGTTGTATAAGCCTGCATTGTGGCTGACCTAAACGGTAATTTGACAAATAAAAATATATGAGAGCACCTATATTATATTAGAATTGTTTTAGAGTCAAAAAACTCATTTTGTGTAAATTCTGCATAAACTTTGGATGGATGAGTGAGTGTCCCTATTGTGATGTCACTTCCTGTTATTTTATACACAGTTTTGAACTTTTCTCCACAAATACCAACTCGATTGGTGAAAAACTATCAATTATATTTACAGCAGGTATAAATACACCAAATAAAAATGAGAGCATCATATTAATAAGCATTTCAATTATTACGTGTTTCTGACATCTGAACCAACACTAACTAGCATACCAATTACCACTTAATTAGAGGTTAATGTGTGCTTCTTGAACCTAAATGGGCCCAAACTGATGTGGAAATAAGGAAAATGTTGCTCATGTTTCCACAAACCTGGGGCCAATTTGGAGAAGGCAACAACAACATGGGTTGAGGTTAATTCCTGGTTCAATTAAACCAAACTAAAGTATGCAAATGCGCGTCAGGCCAACATATGGTCTACTGTCTGGGGTAAAAGGCAGCGTGCAGTGCAGGAGAGGCTGAATGTCACAAAGGAAGAGTTAGGGAAAAGATCTGGACAAAACTGAATTCATGTATTTTGTTTTAATGCATAAAAGCCTACTTACATTTGGAAGTGTCTCCAACCCTCAATTTGGAAATTTCAGACGAAGACGGCAAAACAAACTTAAATGTTGTATAAATTATTAAATACGAGTTAAGTTACAGCTTGTTGCAAAGAAGGAATTTTTGAATAGATTCCTCAGTAGTTCTAGTTAATCTACAGGTAATCTATAAAAAATATTAGATACATAAACAAAAAAGTGCCTTTTGCTTTAAAAACACACTGAGCCAATATTAACAGTAAATGAGCGTACTTTATATCATGCGAGTTTGATCAAACAAAGAAAAGTAGAGTAAAGTTCCTGCTCCCCTCACCAGAATAATGATGGCTCAGGAATTTATTGATGCTAGCAGCTAATATAAAATATTTCTACTGGAGTTTAATCCACGCCTATCATCATTATGACCATATAAGTGTTTTAAATTATTAAACGACTATTATGGGTTTGATGTACTGTGCATGTAGTGCAGCTCTGCAGATCGATTGAAATTATTCTATTCAAGACAAAGGCTCTTTACATTATGCTTCATGTGGTAAAAGCAGCTTAAGAAAATATATGAGAATAATATACAATCGAGGCATTTAAGAAAGCATTTTATTAAAGGCGTAATGGACAATTTTTTGGATGAACGCACCTACTGATCACCTGCAGCACGTTTCCCTGTGTCCAAGCGCATGGATCTATTATAATATAGTTCCCTCAGTGTACAGGACAAAATTAAGACGGAGAAAGACAGTTCGAGCTGACTCATAAGAGACGGAAATCTACGGGAGACGAGAGATGGGATGTGATCCATCGCGCTAATAAACAAACGTGTGTGTTGTATCAGTCCACACGGGGGAGTGGCATGCGCACTTCCGCCTGAGTTCTCAAATAGGTGAAAAATTTTCCATTGCGCCTTTAAGTACAAACTCAGAGAAAGTCCTGACTATTCTTGTCCAATCAGGCTCGTTGTTCAGTAAGAAACATGAGTTAAAACGACAGTGTGAGACTATCGCAGTTGGTTCTGTGTCACGGGGCAAACTAAAACCTGCTCCTGATTCATTATTTTGCTCAGAAACACATAGTTCAGAAGATGGTGAGCACGTTACCTGTATGGTCTGCGCCCTCCTGCCCTGCATGCTGGCACACATGGACACTTGGCGCTGCCGGCGTCCCTCCGACAGGCAGTGGGAGCGGCGGCACGGCAGCGTGTACGCACTGTAACCGGCCCCGTCCTCCTCTGAGGGCGACAGCATCTTCTCCTCCGGGGGCTCCATCGTCGCCGCCCTGCCCGACCCGTGCCTTTTGCTTTTCGCCGGCCTGTGGGAGCTCGCTTTCTTTGCGTACAGCTCGTCCAGAGAGTTGGCCCTGTTATCTGCCGAATCCGGACTGGCGGGCGTACGGGCGTCACAGTGCGTGTAGTCCTCTTGGCTGGTCAGCTGTTCCTGGCTGAGGTCGGAAAGCGAAAACTCCAAGCTATCGTCGCGCCACATGTCCGCCGACTTGGAGCGCTTTTTCTTGAAGCTGGCCGTCTCTTTGGCTTTTTGGAGATACTTCACCTCCGTCACGTACATATCCTCGTCCAGCCCTTCGACCGTCGGCCCGGGCATCGTTGCGCGCATCTTCTCCGTCATAGCATTGGCCAAGTCGCTGTGGAAAGACATGGGGCGCAGGTTCATGGCGACGCGGTCCACCCAGATGGGGCTGCCAAAATCGGGGAGGAGGCTAGTCTCGTTGAAGGGTTCTAGCCCATGGTCGGCTAAGGACTGGGGCAGGCTAGGGGTGCTGCTGGAGCGCGTGCTGGTCTCGGAGTTGCGGTGCTCTATCTTGCCGGACGGGTTGTGCCGAGGGTTCCGCGACTGCTTGTGGCTGGGGGGCACGCGGAGGGAGCGGGACGTGTGCTTGCGGGACAGGTAGCCGCGCTGCTCGGTGCCGTAGAAGGCATGGTCCCCGTTTTGGCTCTCGGCATTTCCCATGGTTTAAAGCCTGAGAAGAGGGGGGAAAGAAAACATATAGATTTTTTTTGGAGATCGATACAAGACAGGGGACATGCCTCAGGACAAGAGATCACAAGGACTAAACGCAGACGCTTTTACCTGCAGGATGGGAACGATTTGTGGGACATTTTGGTTGTCAGTGAATCCTCAGACTGTCTGGCCAGGATCTGAAAAACAGTAGAGATGAAAAAAAGTGTGAAGTGTGAAATAAAACTACTTTGAGTTATTGTTTTTTGACGATCTTGACAGAAAAACTACAAAGTGGTTATGAAAAGTGAACGAAGGATTTGGACAGGAAGAAGGATGACTAATTTGTCACAATATGTACTACAACATTTGCGAATATTTTCTTTGGAGTAATCATGACCAAAAATCAACCAGTGAGGAGGAGGATAAAAAGGATGGGACAAGATATTGTGCCACAAGATTTTGCAAGTTAAAATTGCTGCAAAACTGTGCACAAATTGGGAAAAATTGGGAAAAACAGCACAATATATATATTTTTATGGATCCTATCTTGTGGAACTTTTGCCTCGTCTTCTAGAACGGTATCATTTAAAGAAAAAACATTAATCTTAAAATAAGGTTAAAATGTTGTTTAAAAAATGAAATTAAATAAATAAATTGAAATAATGGTTTGCCAAATCACAATTAAACACAATTATTTTTTGGGGGGAAAAAATGGTAACGAAAATGTGATTAAAGCTCCACATCCTATTTTGAGATGATGTGAACACTTTTCAATTGATGCATTTTTTCTAATATATTTCAATAATATTCTGCATTTTGTGATAGAACGGTCACTTCCTGTCCTCTGCGTGGCACTTGCAGCTACACGTGAGGGGCACACAATCACGCCATGAGAGAATGAACATGAGTTATTCCGCGGCTAACAGAAACAAGCCGGCCGTGTTGTGTCCTCATTGTCCTCTCAGGCAATAACTTCTGTGGGACAAAGGACGTGTTCCCGTAACCTGCTGTGAAAACCTGTCCTCAGTCCAGGGGCCCGCCGTAAAAGACCTGCTTCAAGCCTGGGACCGTCAACAGCTGGGGCACATGATGAAGAAACTGCTTTGTATACGGCCTCCCTCCTAAGGTGCGCCCCCCTGAGGAGAATATCATGAAGCTTCTGCTGTGTCCCCTGAGGAGGAACAGGGCAAGTACACTAAACACGTACAGTACAAACTAAATGTTGCAACAGGTTTCAAAAGTCTGGTTTCGATAATATTTTGACTTAAACTTAGCCCAGATCATTCAATATGAGCATGATTCATTATAGATTTGAACTTAAATCTGTTTTAAAAGTAGATGATTTTATGGCACCCTGCGACGAGTTGGCCACTGTCCAGAGTGTACCCCGCCTAAGGCCCGAAGTCACTGGGATAGGCTCCAGTCACCTGCGACCCTGAAAGGGAACAAGCGGTAAAAAATGGATGGATGGATGATTTTATGGTAATTCATGTTTTTTGGCAATATTAGGACAATATAACGGCGATCATGCAGGAATATGCTAAATTGTGCCAGTAAATTACTTTGTTGCTGTTCACGTATGACACAAAACACAAATTCAACCCCAAAATATATCACTTTCTACCTTCGTTTCAAAAGATTGTACCACAAGTAGGCATGTCACAATATAACGTTTCAGTGTTACGATTATTGTGAGAAAAAACATCACAATCTAACGATAATTTACGATCATTGAGACTGTGACCAAACAACAGTGGAATCTTTCATGTTCCTTCCTTCCCGAGGTCTGACATGTGACTGTTCATCCAGTTTGTGACCGACTTTACAAAATCAAACTTTCTGAAGCTATTTATGTGACAAAAACAGTCAGATAAAATAACTTTCTTTACATTTGGGTCTGTTTTGGGCTATAAACGTATTGAACAAACAAATACTTTTTTTTTTCTTCAAAAATTGTCACAATTAAAAAAAAATTGTACTTACGATTATACCGTGACCTGAATCATTAAGATGATTGATTAACCTAATAATCAAATTCAACACATCTCACCTCTGTTCATTTAGTTTACATTTGAAATCTATATAAAAATATCGTAATTTAACAAGTAATTCACTAAGATCATTTATTAGATATATTACTACATTACATTACATTACTTTTCCCCATATCACGCTTCCCAGAGGGGGAAGCGGCGTTGTATAAACTCTGATCTCATTTGCAGAACGTTGCTCAGCTTCACTTCTGGTTCGTGCTCACTCATCACCTTTTAAAGTTTCGCTGCAGTATCAAAGTTAGATGGTGGTGCATTTATATTTCAGATCGCCCTGCAGTCAAACCACTGGACTAGATGTGAGCAGAAAGGAGTGATACAGAAATAGGAATCACAGGCAAGTTAAAAACAAAAAGTGGAGCTAAAAGCAAAGTAGTTTTGCAAAGGTTTGAATGCTCTGGAGCCCGAGATTGACCCGTGAGACAAGAAGGCAACATCTACAGTCAGAAGTCAACAAGCATGACACTACAGAAGGTTTTGACTGTTCCTTGTCAAATTGGCTCCATTACTTAGAACGAGACGAGATATTAACATATTGAGGTCAAGCAGCCTCATCCAACCATTTAATTCAAAACTCACAATTTTGGATTTGAAAGTTTTGTGTAAAACTGCTAAACTAATTCCAATACTACACCTACTAGAGGTGGGACGGGAGAATTCTCTTAAGATCAAGACTGGTCCATGAGACAAGACGAGATTTCAACATGTTGAGGTCAAGCAGCCTCATTAAACCAGCCAACTCAAAACCACTCATTTCGGTTTTGAATGCGTCTTGTAGAACTGCTAATCTAATTCTAAAACTAAACCTACTAGTGGTGAGACAAGAGAATTCCCTGAACATGAGATCAAGATTGGGTCCACGAGAACGAGACAAAATTGACACATTGAGGTCAAGCAGCCTCACTAAACCAGACAACTCAAAACTACTCATTCTTGATCTTCCATTCCCATTACTTTTGGAGTTTTTGCTGAAAGTTTAATGGCCCCAGATGTGGTCCCTGGAGTACACCTAACAGTTGCGTTTGTTTAGTCCGAGCCGGATCTCCACAGTCCACCGGGTTCCGGAAATAAAGCATGCTGGAATCTGTGAGCCAAAGTTTGGAGCTACATCAGGAAGTTTCAAGTTTACAATGTACTTTAGGGTCTTTTGGATTTTAATGTTTAGTGAAACTAGCTTGAACTTGTTTTCACTGCAAACAGGGCCAAGTAGGTAAAAATAAATGACTATCATTTAATCAGCCCAGTCCCAGATTACGTAGTATAAACTATAAATACATCATTCATAAGCGTCTCACTGTGTTTTACGGTCTAATTAGGAAAAAGAAAATGATTCACGACTCACTAAAAGATAATTTACTGGTACTTTTTTAATTAAAACATTTTATGACTTTGTAGAATTGTCATCTCCCAGTTTGTAGCTTGTACCGCTAAACAGGAAGATCTTAGGTTTTATTACAAATGTGGCAATACAAATTTTAAGTTCAGGGCTTTTTTGGACGGCAGTAAAATGAGGATGAAAGTGGGGATAAACTGTCAGAGCAGCGATCCATAGGCCATCCCGGAAAACGTTCTTGTTTTGTGGCAAACCAATGAAAGCTAGACCACAATGTCTGAACTATAAGCACATAAAAAGCAACAATATTCCAACTTCACATGCCGCACTTTTCCAGTTCCAACATATCTTCAGGTGTGTAACTTAGTTCTTTGCATTCAGCACTGCGCTGACGGACAGGAATGCGCCGCGGCCACTAGTTACAAGCTTCAACAGTGTCCCCTGTAATCCCAACAATGAACAGTGAAGTCTGGATAATGACACAGGTAAGAAGCAGGAGCGGGGCCGAAGCACAACAACTGCAGCTCGCGTTTCTACAACATTACTCCAGCGCGAACGTCTCATGTCTCACTCAATTCCACAACCGTACCTACAGTCGTTTTAAAAGCCAATGGAAAATCTGACTCCGCAAAACTCGGTCACTTATTAGAGGCGTTTTATTAGTGCGGAGTTGATGAAGAGGGCTTTATGTGAGTGAGGCTGCAGCAGAGGAGCTAGGAGGACCACGTTTTTTGGAAAGAGAATGTGTAGCCCTAGAGACGGTGAATAGGAAACAGCTGGACAGAAGCGCTCGGGGAGATAATGGAGGCTGGAAGAGTTGAACAGTTTGTCTCCAAAGTGTGACAAGCTCAACTCGTTTGGCTCGGGTTGGGAGAAACTCTAGACGAGCCAATGGCCGCTGACTGAGGTTGTGAGTTCGAGCTTCTGTGATGTCCTTGGGCAAGACGATCGTGTTGAGGCACGATGGAGCGAGAAGCCAAGTCGTGACGCCTGGTCGGGCTGCGAGTCAGTCAATCATCATTGACAGACTTAACCATGTGCAATACCGTCATATTCATGTGCAATACTGACTTAACCATGTGCAATACTGTCATATTCATGTGCAATACTGACTTAACCATGTGCAATACCGACTTAACCATGTGCAATACTGTCATATTCATGTGCAATACTGACTTAACCATGTGCAATACCATCATATTCATGTGCAATTACTGTCGTACTCACAAGCAATTAAGGCCATATTCATGTGCATATGATGTAAATAAGAATCTTTACTTACCATTATTATTTAGTCTTATGCTAGCTATTTTTACTTTACATTATTTTATTTTTATTTTATTTTAATCTTTATCTTTTCATTTTCTTTCTTTATTTTTCCTCCATTCCTATTAAGATATGAGAGGAGTTTTGTTAATAAGAGTTTATTGTTTTGTTTATAAGAGTTCTTCTATTAAAAGTGTTTTTTTTTAAACTTCCTATAAGTTATGTCCTTTTCCTCTGTATCTACTGCGTTGTCACACCGACATTTTCCCATGTGTGAACAATAAAGGAATATCTTATCTCATCTTATCTTATAATGGGATCGTAGTTTGGATGGTTGTAATTGGCAAATCGCAAAGACCGTAATTATGCAAGTAATGACTAAATATCCTGCCTGAAATGTTCATTGTTGCATTAAAACATAAATCCAACAGAAAGTAAACTAAAAACAATTAGATATTAGGACTGCAACAAATGATTATTGACTAGTCACACGTTTATTTATTTCTAATGAAGACTTTTTGAATACATTATCAACCGAATAAAGGTTCAAAATTGAGAATACGTGTTTACAAATGTGTTGTTGATAAAAATCTGGACTTTTTGTGATTGTTGACATTTTGCAGCGCCTTTGTCATAAAAGTGTTTGTGTGTGTGTTGTGTTTAGTCCGGATTACAATGAACAAGCACAATTAGATATTTTCCAGAATTGTTTTGAGTGCCTAGCTTAACTTACAATACTCCAAAAACACATTTGACCCAATACCTAATGGCCCCCGTTTGCAGTATAAATCAATTGAAGCTAATGAGGCTTTCAGGAAGATGTTTAAACATATTAATGCCCTCCAGGACTGAACAATTTTGGAAGGAAAAAATAAAATAAAATTGCGATATCCTCAGACAAACATTGAAATCGTTGTGTGATTTAACTTTAAATGGTACAGCTCGGGTCTGTTCTGAGAGAGTCTTAAAATATTAACATTTGAGAAAAGCCTGAAATATGCTCAATTCTACTGTGATTGGTCAGAACTGCTCGTCACTCATGCATGACCGACACTGACCAATAGGAGTCGGAGTTTGAACATAGAGCTACATTACAGCATAAGCGTCACTGTAAACACAGACTTGTCTTACATAAGTGCCCATCGCCTCACACTCGCACCGTGACACAACAGTAACAGCAGGTATTTTTCATCAGCTTTGGTATTCTGTGAGCAGCTGTTTTCCCGGCTTCACAGGGCTCCCAGCTTCACGGGGGCCCCAGCTTCACAGGGCCCGCAGGTCTGTTTTGAAGACAGCACTGAGCCTGGGGACAGGAATTTCCATTGTTTCCTACACAGAGCGCTCGATATTCTGTCCCATCGCAGGAACAGGTGAACCCTCCTCCCCCCTGTCCCAACAAGCCCGGCCACGCAGTCGTCATATCAGCCTGACAGTCAGGGGCCCGCAATAACACAGGGGCCCCAGAGCTCCCTGTCACGGAGACACCAGAGGGTACGACAGTCCAAGTACAAGGCACTGTACTCAAAACAGTGTGTCACTTTATTAGGGAGTTAGAGTTGTGCGTGAGAATCAAACTGTTAGAAGACATTTAAATGGAGCGACACATTCCACTGCTTTGTTGACATTACATTAGATCTTCTTAAATAGGCCTTCTCAATAAATCTTTGTTAAACGTATTTTGAGACATGATGGCAACCATAAAATCAAACTGTAAGTCTTGTTTTCTTATAGGATTTTTTTTTATTTCTTTGTCGGGACATTTCAGAGTGAAATGGGAACGAGATTTGGGAATGACATGATGCAAATTGTCGAAAGCCTGATTTGAACTCACAATGCTGCTGCCTTCTCCACACAGTAAGTGGCATGATTTTTGCACAAATTTAATGCATTTAGTCTTTAGACTTGGAATAGTTTTTAGTTGGCAAGCTAAGAATCGAATGTTATTCTGGAAATAATCTGAAATATTAACAGTTGATCATATGGACAAAACGTAAAAACTATCCATTTGTTGCCTAATCTTAAAAAAAAAAAAAATCTAATTTGACCTTAAACGTGTAGAGTATTCTCTAAAATAATTGTACATAACTTCTTATTTAGTTTCCAAATTCCCAATAAAAGGTTAAATCTGCAAATGACAAAATTCCCAAAACAGGCACTTTACGGGAATTTAAAACGATAATTTCTCCATTTAGACGCTCCGTAGAGCGTTCTTTACTCTCACGTAAGAAATACATGTAAACCTGCTTTTATTTTGTGCTATAAAAGTGGTCAAAACTTGAAACCTTGATACCAGAACCGCCCTGAACGCTGATGAAACAGAATAAATCTAAGAGATGCCACGACATGCCATCAATCACCTCACGGCAAAGTATTGCATCCGTACTGCAGTATTTTCATATAGAGTACTATCACTATTCAAAACAGTCCACAATATTGGCGTTTCCATTCATTACCTCCATGTCATCTCCCATAGCTCCAGGACTATTTCTCCCTCAGCTGCACCTTGCACACAGTCACTCCTCCATTACTCCATTACTCTGCCTGACACTGGCTGGAGTGATTTCCTAACCACCTGCGCCGGGGTGCCGGGGTGCCTGGGTGCCCGGGTGATGGGGTCAGCAGGTCGGGCCCAGAGCCAGCTGTTCTCCACGACATGTAGTGAGGCCTGCACTGAATGAAAATGACCAGGGCTGGGGTCACTGTGGCAAAGACTGTGCACGCTTTGAATTAAAAAATGGATCAGTCAAGAGAAGTGTACAGTATACGCACAGGATATATACATTTTGGGGATGTAACAATATCCAAATCTGCATCTCACACTATGATTTGAGATATTTCATTTCTTTCCTTTGGTGTTTTGCCGGTAGTGCAACTGTCTGGTCAGGTAAAACACCAGAAAGATACAAATAAAAAGACAAACGTGCAGTTACGTCTTCATGTTGTCTGTCCTGGATCGTGGTCTGTGGAGTTCCAAAAGGATGAAACAAGATCTCGCAAGTTACATTTGCCACAAGATTGTGCAAACGTGTGGAAAATGAGATGCTTCCCCGTGCGTTTACATTTGAATAGCACAAAAATGATGAAGAGCAAGTTTGTTACTCCACATGAGAAGCTGCGGTTCCCAAAGGCAGTGCTACATGAATGAACAAAAATGTGAAGTGAAATTCCCACAGAAATGAACTGTGGCTCCAGGAAGCAAACCACGATCACCATCATGGGTTCAGCGACTGTAGTTCAGCGATATTGGACTGAAATGAACAATGCACTGCAGACCGTTTTTGTCATTGCCTCTCAACTTTAGGACTATGTATCTTTGCCTCAAAACTCCTGCCATGGACACAATGAACGGATACATTTGGAATATACTGCAAGAAAGAGGCCGACGCAAAGAAATGGATGACACAAACATCACCAACGATCAAGGACTGGACTGATGGGAACAGACATCAGACAAATAGACGTTCTTCACCGGCAAAATATGTTATTACATCATTTTAATTGCCTGACCCGCCAGCCCCGCCTACATTCTGTTCGAATGCGTAAGCGTCTGGAATCGAGTCAGAGCCAATGAAATCGTCGGTCATCCATTTACCGACCAATCCCAGTCGGAGGTTTTAACGCGTCACACGGAGATACGGAAGTAGCGCTTTTCACCCCCGTTCCAAAACATTCAAGATGGCAGACCCGGCTCGTGACCCGGCCCGTGACCCGGCCCGTGACCCGGCCCGTGACCCGGCTCGTGACCCGGCCCGTGACCCGGCCCGTGACCCGGGTCGTGACCCGGCCCGTGACCCGGCCTGTGACCCGGCCCGTGACCCGGCTCTTGACCCGGCCCGTGACCCGGCCCATGACCCGGGTCGTGACCCGGCCCGTGACCCGGCCCGTGACCCGGCTCGTGACCCGGCCCGTGACCCGGCTCTTGACCCGGCCCGTGACCCGGCCCGTGACCCGGCTCGTGACCCAGTGTTTACTTCTGCTCTGGCTTCGGTTTGAACAATCATGAAAGTCCGCTCTACTCGCCGTGATGAACGTGCGTTAGATGCGGTTATACGAAGGGCGTCATCGCGATTCAGGAGACATTTTCTGCTTTCAGGACGGATAACGCGGAACACGCCTTGTTGACATGGGCTACGTAATATCCGGTTTTTGCATCACTTCTGGGTTCATGTGATTGGTTCTGTCTCTGCTCTAAACTCCGCCCTAGAAATTAAACCGCAGCGGTCGAGCCCCAGATCCACACACAGTTTTGATCAGTAGTTTGCCAAAACGTGTTGGGAATGAATGGTCAGGCAAGGTTCTCCCAGTGTACGAGAGCCACAACTTCAAACTTGATCAACCTAAAGCCAGAGATGAACACAACTCAACACCCCCATGCACCGCACTCCTCTATATGGACAAAAAAGCTCACTTTACACCTTCTAAAAACACTGAAGTACATATACTTCATAATTCACATCTGAGTATCCCACGGTGGCCAATGCGTTCATCTCGTCCCGTTCTAGGTCGCTGTGCGGAGCAGCAGCTGGTGATGTTTAGCCTGGCTGCACCTCTCGCCGCTGCCAGTGCGTCTCTGGGCTGTCGCTGTGTGCAAGAGGTCAGAGGTCACCCAGGCCGCCGCGGATCGGGCGCGGTGGGGCTCCCGAGCAGCAGATGCTACAGCTCCGGAAGGTCAACGCCGCTTTGGGCCGTCCCAGACCGGGTTTACAGGGATGATGACAAAAAGATTCAACCTGGATCAAATATTACTGCTCCAAAACCAAGTGTGTAACTTAGGACACACAAATGCCAACGAAACAGGATTTGCTTTCAAAAGAATACTGTTTGGACCCAAGTCTAGCAAAGATAAGACTTATTCATACTGTGAAACCCAGTACCAGCAGAACAATTTATAAAGTCACCATTTAGGCAAAAATGTAATTGCAATATTTCTGACTATCATTGCAATTGTGATTACATTTGCGATTTATGTTTTCAAAGTTGGAATTCTGTTCAAACTTCACATTTTAAACGTCCAGAAACATCAACATCGAGACGAGACTAAAATCTTAAAGCCATAAAAGAGGTCTAAACTACTGGGTCAGCAGGTTTTATACAGGAGAATACATGATCATTTAGAATTGACTAAACTGTCAATTGTGCATATATCCAGTCAGTTATTTTTTATTCATGCATTATTATCATCATCATCATTATCATTATTAATTTTTTTCATATATTTTGCCATTTGTTGTTTCATGTTGCAAATTATTAACAGTTCCTAGTTTGTGAATCTTGTTTTTATTCACTGACAATGGCAATAAAGTTTTTTTCTGATTCTGAATTATATTTGATTCAATCTTTTACATACAATTACTCTGACTATAGGTGCCCCAGTTTATTTGTAGGAAATTCAGAACAACTAAAATAAGAATTAAAAAAAGTAACAAAACCCAATTCAAAATAAATACAGTTTACTCCAATTCACTGTTAATTACACATGACAAGGACAGGATTTTGTGCAATTATTTACATTTTAATTGAGATTCTGTTGTGTCATCGCTCGTTTTAAATGTCACGGACAGTCCTCCGTCAGGAAAAGCACGTGGTTTGTACCAGAATTCAGAGTTTAGAGGAAGAAAATTAACAAGTCGGTGTAAATAGACAAATGTCGTCTATATTATTTTATATTAATTTGAATTAATGACTAAAACAAATCCAGATCCATATGATAAACATTTGCCACAGAAATCTAACTGCATTACTTCCCTTCCGTTCCGTTTCTTCACAGTTTTGGTGCGAGCGAAGCAAACAGCTACAAAAACAGACCTTTGCCGTCGCTTAATAGGGAGAAGGAGGACGCTCTGCAGACACGGGTTTGACTAATTAGTACAAAATAAAAGCATGATCTAAACTTCCAACAGCCTAAAAAGTGACCGAGGTGAAGGACGCTGACCGCTCAGATCCAGATCCTGCTGCATTTATACACAGAGCTCATGATTATTGCACCTTTTAAACGAATAAATGTGGATTCATTCATGTTGTGTCTTCATAAAGTACATCTATCGAAGAACGGTGAGGTTTGGTGAACTGCAAGTACGAATCCAACCAATACAATACAAGAAAGCACGAAATACATTTGGATTCTTGATAACGTGATTTTCTTTCGTCTCCTTCATAAATCAACAATCTCCTGAACATAAACACAGACTTTTAATCATTTAACACAAAGATAATGACTAGTCTTTCTGAACAGGGCGATCTCACTGAGACGGCGCGGAGGTGTTTGTTTGGGTGTCACGTTCTTTGAGCTCACACAATGGGACATTTGCTCGCAGAGTGTCAGCGGCGTGAGCGATGCTTCCTGCTCCGAGCTCAGAAGTGCGACCACAGCTGCTGCGGACAGAACTACAACAGTGGTGGTCTGCTCCTCCCTCCTCCCTCCTCCTCCTCTCTGCTCCTTCCTGCTCCTTCCTGCTCCTTCCTGCTCCTTCCTGCTCTTTTCTGCTCTTTTCTCCTCCTTGCTCCTCCTTGCTCCTCCTTGCTCCTCCTTGCTCCTCCTTGCTCCTTCTTGCTCCTTCTTGCTCCTCCTGCTCCTTCCTGCTCCTTCCTGCTCCTTCCTGCTCCTTCTTGCTCCTTCTTGCTCCTTTCTGCTCCTTTCTGCTCCTTCTTGCTCCTCCTGCTCCTTCTGCTCCTTCTGCTCGACCACAAGCGTTAAAGACACATGCCGAAAGAGTCTTATTACGACGTTTAGCCATGTTTGGTTTTAAGTTTGTATGGAATTTTGCATTTGAGGCTGTCATGCAGTATTGTTAATGAAAAACAAACATTTATCACCATAATTTAATCATCTCCATGCATTGAAATTTGTATTTTGGCCCCATAGAAACGCACAATCCATCAGTAACGTGCTAAAATATGCCTTTACAATAAACCTTTTCCCCGACAAAATAAATAAACTGATCACCCATGAAGTGATGTACAGAAACCGCTCTTGAATACTTGTTGATGTTATTGTTAATAAAGGTTAGTTTTGTATGTTTCTTGCGTTTTATAAGTGGTGCCAGCGACTCGCCGGGCAGTAAAGTCCGAACCCAACACTTCTGTCTTCTTTTGCCACATGTTTTTCTTGACAGAGGATTGACTACTTCTCCATTAAAAGACCCGAGGAGATCACGGACTATTAGAATTTGATTAATTGTTAAGCTTAACTATATTACTTGCCCCTCCCCTCAGTTTGAGAAGCAATGCACTCAGGCTGAAAAGAGCCAAAAACAAAATAAAGAGGCAAATTCATCACCGTTCGTTCTCCGTCGACATCCACGGCCGACCTTCTCGCTCCCTGCAACTGTCGCCGATCTGGAGAGGTTTCCCCGGGCGACCGAAAACGCCAACGAGGCGCTTTGCACTCCCAGCCTCTGTATTCTTGAGTCCAGACCAGCAGCCTACACCCATGCGCCTGACACTTTTACGATTATTGATTTGTTTTTGGCGTTGGGATCAGCGCACGGGGGAAAATGCGCGGTCACGCGCAGGAGAACGTGTGCCTTGGCGTGATCTTTGGGGAGCGAGATCCTGACACGAGCTGACTCAAGCTGACACGGCCTGATGAGGTGATTTACAACAGCAGAAGAGAAATGTGTGCGTAGCTAGAGGCGCAGAATGTGAAAATCATTAGTCTGGCAATACATCAATGTTCACTATTCTGTCAGAAGGCACATTGAGGGGTTTCAGAGGCTTTCAGAATGTGTAAAGTTCATTGACAAAGTGCGGGACATGAGTGTACAAACAAATAGTTGGTACCGATCAAATTATTGCGGTTAAACTTCAGAATGTCTCTGTTCGTAACAGAGTGCGCTGGATGTTTAGATTCCAAAGTACCGGCTCAAACCCGAGTAAATAAACTTAACCCCTCCAATGTCCAGTTAACTGTTGGCACAGGAATTTAACAAAACATTGGTTTGATAAAGGGTTTTCAAAAGTATTGAAAATCAGATACTTATTTGAACAAGTATCTGTTAAAAAAAATAAATGTGACATGCCCTTAACAGTTCTTTGTTCTTAAGAATTTGAGAACTCCACCGTGCGGACCTACACAACAGCCTCGCCGTGAGACGTGCGTTTTTTTATTAGCGCGACGGATCGCATCGCATCTCTCGTCTCCGTAGATTTCCGTCTCTTCTGAGCTCGAACTGTCTTTCTCTGCCTTAATTTTGTCCTGTACACTGAGGGAACTATATTATGATAGATCCATACGTGGCAGGACTAATCGGCCGTCCACGCCACGAGGAAATGAGACTGAGATTTGGGCTAAAAAAATCGTCCATTACGCCTTTAAGCTCGATCAGAACTTGTTTAAGATCATATTTAGTGTTGAAAATGACCACAAAGTCTGAGCTCTAATGTGGAATTTGTATCGAGAATAGAATCCTTACTATCAAAATTCGAATCCAACTTGATTTTTTAGTGTTGTGACAACACCAGGTTCAATATGGCTTTAAAAGTGATTATTTGGCCTTATTTTACCGACTTTTTTCCAAGACGTGCACTTACAACCCAAAGAAAAGACAGTAAAGGTGTTTTTCTAGTTAAACATAAATTTGCTTGTGTAAATCTTTTACCAACATTTGCCTACAAATTGGATTTACTTTTGTTCCAATCTTGCAGCTGACCAGCAGAAGAGTTATCAAGAAAAAACTCAAACTAAAATGAAATATCAGTATCACAGTAAGAATACAATACTACAAATCTGTCTTTTATTTGCTAAACACACAATATAAAACAGAAGACATTAGATTTAACTTAAATCATCAGAGCCAGCACTATGTCTATGTTTTTCAACTTTTCCGTATAATTTCTTATGTTACTACTGTCATTGTTCGTTTGTCTCACTAAAATGCAAACATATACATAAAAAATAAAGATTACTTGTTGAAATCTCAAAAAATATTCAGAATTCCCGTCAAAAATATAAGATCTGAAATGACAAACTTCTACAGCCTTTGCTTTTCACTGCTCTCCTCACATTTAAGTGTTAAAATACAGCTCTACACGCGTATGGTCAGCTCAAACTAAATATCGGCCTGTGCTGGAGATTTAAGACTGATAACTAATGCGCAAAAAATGGCAAATATCGGTCCGATAAAATCAGCAAAACCAACAGCACACGTCTCCATATCCTCACAAGGCTCATTCTGTGCACGGCTCCAGGCTGCGCCGAGCTCACGACTCCTGCTGTGCCTCACTAATGGAGCTCCTGTTAATGCCTATGAGCACAAAGGTCAAGGGTCAGCGGGGGTCCTTCTCTGCTACACTAACGAGTACATGATCAAACTGTAAAGAATACAAGACTCACATACAAGTAAGACGGTTCCACATCCACAAATGCTACTTTTGTCAGGGCGCAATTATAAAGTGGGTCAGGACAACGTTATATAAAACATTTTACGTGATGTATTTCTTTAGATTTGCATGAAATAAAAGTGTTGGACTCTAGGAGGGACGGACCTGAGGTGAAGCGAGGACACTGGACACATTTGCATGGTGAAACAGGATTAGATGAACCTTGGGGATGTCATTACAAGTCGTTCTGCATAATAAACTCTCAGAGTGCGGCTGATGGAGACTTGATTAGAACAGCACAGACTTCTTTAACAGACTCTGCTTGTTGTCATTTGTTTCAAACGCACTAAAGCTTTGGCCCCTCCAAAGGAAAGTGTCTCCTGCAGGATGTGTCCTTCCTCTGCAGAGACGAGCCCACATGGGACGCTCTGGGCAGCAGGACAGCCTGGGAGACTCACCAGGCGACGCCCAGAAGGGAAAATGCAAGTAAATACAGTGCAGCAGTAACGAGATATGGCCCTGGTTCAACATTGAGGAAGTTTACCTTTTTATTTTGCAAATGAGAAGGAAAAATACGAAAATGGTCAGTTTGAGGATTTGGCAAATCAAGCAGACCAGAGCTTATCAATTTAGCTTGGTTTGTTTCTTTCTGGTCTCGCCTTGTATATTTTTGTTGTTTTATTTAATTTTTTGAGTGAAAAATGTAAAAAATAAGGAAATCAGCTGCAAAAACCATCTTGCAAACAAGGGTATTACAGAGATAATGTTTGAAAGTTTTGATGTTTAATACACACCGTGCTATAATAGTTTCCCTTCTCATTCTAATCTTTATTCTTGTAATCAAGATGCTATTGCTCCGTTTGTTTTGTTTAGTAAGTTGTAAGTTTGCCATTTAAATTGTCCAGAATTAAAACAAATAATCCATGGGTGTCATAGATTATACAGACAAAAGCATGACATTTAAACATTTATAGGCTCATTTCAGCAAATTCCAGCAAAGTTGATTCATTTGACCAGATGTCACAATGTAAACCGGGAGAATTTCCAAACCAACAAACATTAATAATAGTATAGGGCAGCAAACCATATATATATATAGTTGTATTTTGATCATTGTAATTGTTTTCGGTCCAAACCACACGCCAAAAGATCTTACACAACAAAGACAGTGACATTATTGACTCAAAATGCAAAAAAAAATAAATCTAAATAAAGCTTTGTCATCACTAATACACATAACTGGTAAATATTCTCCACCATGTACATAAAAGAGTCTCAATGTACAATAGAATCATAAGTATTAGCTCTATGGGATACATGTGTGTGGTTCCCTCGGCAGTGGTCACTCCGGTCAGAAGCGGCACGTTTGCTTCCAGGTCAGTGAGTGGGAAAACCAAACATGGCCGCGCGGTCTGGCCCTCTTCTCTTCACGAGCGACCACATGTTCAGACAGAAGCCACAGCCCCGTCACAACAGATCTGGGTCAGACTATTCCCAGCGTCGTCATATACAATATTCATACGCACAGTTTACAAATGCTTTGGAGCAAACGTGAAGCGACTGCACGTTCAGAGTCAGAAACGCTGGGATTTGAGTTTTATTGGAAGGATTTTTTGAAAACCTGGATGGGATGTAAAAACAAGGGTGAATGTCAGGTACCTTTCCGGATAATATATAGGCTGTAGTCGATCAAAGACGTTTTTGGCTGACTAAAGACGTGCCCTTTGCATCAATTTAGTCAATTATGGGCCTTTTCCATTAGTACTTACTTGGCTCTACTCGACTGTACTTGGCTCTAAAAGGGAGTGAGGAGTAGCACTGCAAGAGCTCTCAAAATGATTACTAATAGCCATATTTTGACCATATAAGATCATAAGTGATGTATACATATATCTTTTTGATTTTATGGATTTAAATGTGTCTTTAAATGTCTTGTTGAGGTTCAATTATTGCACAAAACATGATTAAACTATGAGAAGTGCGGGAATATAATTTCATACCCGTTTTTGGAAGTTTAAACTGGACATTTCAGTCTTTTTAAAAGGTCATTTAATTAAAGGCGATATGCTAAATTACAGTATAGAGTAGATCTACAAAACAACAATTGAGATTTTATAAATGTTTAAATATATCTCCACCGCTAATCATAAAGATGTCATAAGTTTATTCAGTAACAACTTGGCATATGTAGAAAGGTACTATTTGTTTCCAGTCCTTTTTTTTTCTTCTTCCCAGCTGAAGAACAGTCCAAACATGCTGTATCCATCCATTCTTTTCATTTCAGGAGTTTCACGTCCCAGATACATGGTCTTAAAATGAAGTGTGAAGTCAACATTGTCCATGATTTTATCCAAAAGAAGCACAACTGATGCCAATGAAAACACATCAGAATATACAAGATACACTCAATTTACACAATTTCACTTCATAATAATGATATTCAGATGATATGCGTCTGAGTCCCCAGCCTGAGTCCCCAGCCTGAGTCCCCAGTCTGAGTCCCCAGTCTGAGTCCCCAGTCTGAGTCCCCAGTCTGAGTCTTGCTTGTCAAACCAACAGAAAGGTGCCAAAACATATCGTGAAATGTATTAATTGAGTTTTAATTTGCACTAGACAAATGTGAAATAACTGTGAAATGACCCACAAAAGTAAAGAAATATCATTTTAAACTAATTTTATACTATATATTACAACCTAAAAAACACCTTCAAACCAACATTCACAGCATTATCCAGATTAGTCCATCTGCAGTATTGTCTTCCTCTAGATAACACGTTCATAACACATTCTGCACTGCTCGTTCCTGTTGTGCCTCTGAGCAACACGTGCAGCTCCGGGTTCTACTCACCTGACTGGGCAGGAGCAGAGTCACTGTGACCGCGGTAACGCACGGGCCGTTCTATTGCACCAGAGATGCTGCAACCTCCACCGTTTGTCAGGCGCAGCTTTTAAGAGCCGTAGTAAAAGGCATCGGAGCGACACTCAGGACACTCCCTGGTTTGAATTCAAAGTCAACATGGCAAGTATGTGATTTTTATAAGCTTTTAACAAAAACAACTGAGAAAAAATACTCAAATGTAGTTTTGTGTTCTGACTGACTAGTATTGTATTTGTCCAGTATAATAAAAATGACCATTTAGTGCTGCAACAAGCTCTTTTTTTAATTAGTCGAGCGAGTATTTCTTTTGTACATTTAGACTTTTGAAATATCAACCAAATAAATATAGCGGCTGAAGTCATGAATCGAGGCGAATAAGTCACGTATAAAGTGTATTATTGATGAAAATTACAAATGGTTGAGTCTTTTTTGACATTTTGATTTGTCTTTATTATAAAAAGGTCTAGGTTTTAGAGTCTGGACAGTCAAAATGCGACTCTTTATGTCGACTTATGAATAGTTGCAGCCTTATTTTCATTTACATCGCCGGCCACTTTTATGAACCCATACTGCGGAATGTAACTGCAGATCAATAGATTTAATTTGGAATTAACAGAAAAGAAAATGCTGCCGAGTTTGTATGAAACATTTCCCCAATCTGTGTTGCATAAACGCATAAGCTTAAGAAGGGAAGATTTAACAGTGCAATGTAATCCTACTTCAAAAGCTTTTGTTCAGTCCGGATGGGGAACTCCACATTTGTCCCACTCCATGTACAAAACAAATACATTTGAAATCCAAAGTTCCACCAAAGACAACATTTGCATCACTTTCAACACCTATTGAAGTCTGGAATTTGTAAACCAAATTGAGTGCACGTGAAAAAAAGGAAAGAGAATTTTTGATGCAGGTGAAGACGGAGCACAAATCAATAGCGTCTGGGCGAGCGGGTTTAGAGCCGGGTGATTGGTGGAGGATGTGAAGGAGCACCTGATCCCACATGAACTCTGCTGCCCGTGGAACCACAATATGGCCTTTGTTTGGCTTTTAAATCGAGTCAAGCTTATGACACTAGAGCGAGCGCGGTGAACGGGCAGGGTGCAGCGGGCCGGGTGCAGCGGGCCGGGGTGCAGCGGGCCGGGGTGCAGCGGGCCGGGGTGCAGCGGGCCAAGTGCAGCGGGCCGGGGTGCAGCGGGCCGGGGTGCAGCGGGCCGGGGTGCAGCGGGCCGGGCCGGACTAAACATGGGGAATCTGTGTTTCAGTTTTATGCAGCTAAAATCTGGAACAGTCTTCCAGAAGATGTGAGACAGGTTCTACTCTGACAATGTTTAAATCCAAGCTAAAAAACAGTTTTATTTAGCTGTGGATTTGACTGAAAGGATTCTATTTGGACTCTTAACTTTTACGTCTTAAACTGTTTTGTATTTTCTGTCATGTCTTTGAGATCTCACCGCTTTTTAAAAAACTGTTGTTTAATGCACTTTGAACTGCCTTGTGAACAAATTGTGCTCTATAAATAAACCTTGCCATTGCCTAAAACGTGGTCTGGTAAAGAGCAACAAAATCCTGCTGCGAAAAGCCTGAACTGGGACAAGATGCCATAGTATTGAAACTTCTGGGTTAAGTAAGGGTTAATAAAAGGTTATATTATGCAAGTTTTCACCTGTTGTCTCATGCAAATGTTATTATCTTAGTCATTTTTATTGCCAAAAACAGAAGAAAAAAAATGTGGGGACCAGTCAATCTGGAGAAAAGATAGTATTTGGAGGGTCTGAAACTAAGTCCCCCTTTAAAGTATTAAAACAACTGCTTTAAAAATGCTCTCGCAAAAACATCGTCAAGATTTGAAAGATTGTCTTGAAGTAATGCGAGCACAACGTCGCACAAATTGCTACTTTATGACGTTGGATCATGCGAAAGTAGATGCACGCCGGAACGCGGTGCAGTCCGAGCCAACATGTTAATTATAGCTGTCGGACGAGCGGAAGAAGTGAATTAATAATTAAAAAGGTGGCACAAAATAACAGCAGCAGCTTAGAAAAAAATAGTCAAATTGTTGAGATAAAATGATCAGGCAATACTGAGATTTCAAAAGAAGAAACCAATACCTTCCATAGTATACAATATAGTGAAGGTAAATTGCTGTAACGTGGCAAAATTATTCCAGATAAACAACTTAAATAGCGTTGCACAAAGATACTCATTCAACATCGAAAGAAGTGTTTGCTCTTTAAGTTTCTATTCACTGCAAACATGCTGCAAATCTTTCGCAAATTAAATGTTTAAATTGGCCTTGGTTTAGTTTACTTTTCCCAGCTGTGACAGAAGCCATTGTGAAGATTCTGAAAAAGCCTTGGGCGGATGAGGCTTGACCCTGGCGTCCCGTTTAAGCCAATACATTTCCATAACTATGACACCAGATGACCACCTCCTCGCGCCCCCTTTTCCCCTGCACCCCGGGAGTCACGCCGTTTCCATTCAAAGAGATTTTTAAATGAACTTGCACATCATATAAAGCAAACCCCCCCTCCACTTCGCCTCGCATCCTTTTCTTCCACATTGACAATTCTCCTTGACTTTGACCATCCAACTGCCACATTTGCAATTCATCATCTTTCCTCCCCAGTGCCCACGAGCTGCTTTGTCATTTCAAAGACTCCCCCCCCGTATTGTTTGCAACTGGCCGTGAATGAAAATGCCTAACAATGCCCTCCTTCCCCTTCTCGGTTCCTTGCGAGAGAGTGTTGAAGTGTCCCACAGGACAGGTACTGACATGATATGGCAACCCCACCCCCAACAAAACGTGCTCAAAAGACCCTCGAGGTATGCTTAAATTGGGAGTACGGTAATTATAGATTAAAGTAGCAGAACTAAATGGAGAATGCAGAAGTAAAATGTAGTCAGGGTTGCCAGATGTTCAGAGAGCGACAGGCAATTAAAGCATAATTAACAGCATTTTTAAACATCAAGAATGACTTTAAAACGTGAATTAATTGTTAACAGCCTGCGTTTCAGTCATTATTAGGTTTATTTAGCCCTGAATAAGGCTAAAAATCAGCTCTTTTGCTGCGTGTCTCAAGCCAGAAAACCGCAAAATGTCATAATTTGCAGAAAAACTTTCCCAAAAACACTGCCCAAAGTCTTTATAAAGAAACAAACTTTTAATGCAACTCTGAATGTTGTTCAATTGAGGTCTGCATGTACTTAAGCAAACTTTGGAACGCGAGAAGCACGAGGGAATCATAACATGCCAAACGTCTTGTCGAACAGCTGCACACAGCGCGACTTACCTAAAAAACGTGCGAGCAGGACATCCAAAGAGAAATATTCACAAGAGGCAAATCCTGAAGCGGAAGAACAAGAGCTCTCCGATGCTGAACGTGAGTGCGGTGAGTCTCACAGCTGACTGAAGGACTGAGGATGGGAGCTGAGACGAGGAGTGGACAGAAGAAGGGAGGGGAATGAGCGCACGCCTGCCGCGCTCCTCCAGCTCTGTGCTGAAGTCGACGCCTCCTCCCTCTCCACTGGCTGCTTCACACTCTGCAGCGCTTTCTCATTCAAAACTTCACCCCCTACCCCCCACCCCCTCCCTCTACCTCACTCACAAGCCCCGCCCACGTCTGCTTGGTGACTGCACTCACACCTCGACTGTGGAACTTGTAAACGCTAAATTTAGATGGAAGCAAATGAAGAGGTTGAATTGGAATTAAATACTTCAGTTAAAACAGTTAAAAAGGGTCACTTATGACTTTAACAATAGTTTTAATTAGGGGGGGGGGAAGAATACATATTTTAATCAGTGTCACATTTAACTGTCACAATTTCATGATAGAGGTGGGGGATGTCAAATTTCTCAAAATGTCTATGAATTAAGAGGTTAGAAATTACAAAAAAAAAACGATAAATGTCTTGTTTATTCTCTCAAAGTCCGTAAAATGATATTTCTGCCTTTTGGTAGATATTTTATTCTCCTTTCACGTTTTAGGCTATACATGAACCTCAACCAAGACAATTTACAGCCACATTTTAGCAACATTTTCTGATGCAGTGTAAATCCATCGTTATGAAAATACTAGAAAACATATCGTCAATATTCCCCACTCCTACTTCATACGATTATTTTTCAGATTTTTGCAGAATGATTTAATATCCAGCCATGTTTCAAGAGCCAGAGGTACACAAACATTGGCCATATGTCACCATCTGTTATAAAAAATACGGTCAGTCAAGCGTTGCACTGCTGCCGTCCTGGTTTATCACTCTTTCTTCTTAAATAATTCACAATATCAAACACGGAAATATCACATCGCCAAAAGTCTAACAATATTGTGGCATGTGACAATATATTGAATTAAAAGCTTAAACACAGAGGCAACTACATAGACCATGATCCTTTGCTCCATTTCAGTGCAAACAACATGAAAACTCTTATTAAGCACTTTTATCTCTCAATTCTTTGGCAGATGACAGAAATTATGAGTCACACCAACGTCTTGTCAAAGCATTTTAAAAAGGAAAAAGATACATATTTACATTCTGTTAGACCCTCTACAATATCTCAATCAATATAAATATCATGATAATATCGCACCAGGATATTTGCACAACTTTACAAGTGACTAACCATTTTATTTGACCACGACACTGATAATGTGTCACTATTTAGCAGCTAAACAATGCACATTAAGAGCATCACGCACCATTCTTCTTGTTAGCCATTGTCCTTTGTGATGCAACCGAAATTCAAATGTAAGCAAAACCTAACCTTAAACGCACCAGCGGCAAACAGGTCACACAGTTTATGTTGTGTCTGACAAAATGGACCTGTGGCTGAATAATAGCTCGGATTGGCCGTTGTCATAGCAGCAGTGATGTAGCGCGGCGTCAGCACAGCCCAGGAGAAGTGGAGCCCGAGTGTGCATCATGACAGTTTTACATGAGCTTAAAAGAAACATGCTCCGAGAGCCAGTGGAGGGTGCAGAACCATGACAACAGCACAGAGGCGGGAGAGAGGCGCTGATCCGGGGCCAGCGGCGGGGGGGGTCAAACGTCTAGACTTTGTGATGACTACGAGCGAAATGAAAAAGCCCGAGCTGCTGTGGTCAGAGTGCTTTCGCTTTGCTTCATGTCCTGCCAAGGTTCTGACCCCTGCGTTACAACAAGCCTCGTGTTATAGAACAGATGGACGAGGCTTGACCGCGGACACACTGCGCTTTGGAAAACAGACCTAATTAAAGCCGCAAGCGGCATCCAACGGCCCTCGCGGGCCGCCGGCCTTCCGACTCTGCGCTTTCGACTTGATAAAGATGGCGCCCTTATTGTGTGTTGAATTAAAAAAGAACTTAACAGATGGCGACACAATTGCCAATCCAGTGCAAATCAACACAAGTGTCAGTCAAATTTGCTGCGCCGCCGCACAGAGACCGTAGCACTTGGAATAAAAATATGGATAACTTTTGATGCCGCGCTTGTGTAGATGATTTTTCCCAAAGTAAAGCTTGATCGAGCTATTGCCCATGGAGGAGTTTGTTAAAGTGTGAAGCGTAAATGTGAACATTTCAAGGATTTGGCGTTTTTCCCATTTGTGACAGTATATTTGCAGCTCCACGGCACAGAGACCGTACCACTTAAAATGAAAATATGACTAACTTTTGATGCCCCGTTTGTGTAGATGATTTTCCCCAAATATGAGCTTGATCGGGCAATCGGCCTAGGAGGAGTTCGTTAAAGTGTGAAGCGTAAAAATGTGGTCATTTTAGAGATTTCGCTGTTTTCCCATTTCTGACATATATTTGCGGGTCCGCCACACAGAGACCGTAGCACTTAGAATCAAAATATGGGTAAGTTTTGATGCCCCGCTTGTGTAGATGATATTCTCCAAATATGAACTTGATCGGGCAATCGCCCTAGGAGGAGTTTGTTAAAGTGTGAAGCGTAAAAATGTGGTGATTTGAGCGATTCTACGATTTTCCCATAAGGATAACATGGGATGTTTCTGTCAACGCTACGGTTACGCCGTACAAAATATGACTTTGGCTCTCATACTTTTATGATCAGGATGGCAAATTAGAATTTTGTTCAAAATATCATGTCATTTGGAAAAACTCTATTGTTTATAGGCCACTCTGAAGGCCAAATAGTCAGAATTCTGGGAAACGTTTACGGCTCCGTCGCACAAAGACCGTAAAAGTTATCCTTAAAATTTGGATAACTTTAGATGCACCACTTGTCTAGAGGACGTACACCGATTTTGAGGTTGGTGGGCAAAACGCACTAGGAGGACTTCGTTAAAGTGTAAAACATAAAAATGTGGTAATTTGAGAGATTTTGTGGTTTTCCCATAGGGATAACATGGGAGGTTTCTGTCATCGCTACGACTACGCCGTAAAAATTTAGGCATTTTTGTGATTGGCTTTTGTGATCGGGACGGCAAAATAGAATTTTGGGTAAAGTTTAGACAATTTTGGTAAAACTAATTTTGACCTTCAATGTTAATTTAAAGGTCACTCTGTAGGGGGCGCTATCGCGGCCATTTCAATTTTGTCAGCCTAAACTGGTCCAAACTAGAAAGTTGAACAACTGATTCAAATTTGGTCCTAATCGGACTGGTTTTGATCAAATGGGAGCAATTTTTAGATCTGCAATATTCCAAAATAAGTTGTCCAACTTTGCGGCTGCGCCGCACACAGACCGTAGAAGGTATCTCAAAAATTGGATAACTTTAGATGCCACACTTGTCCAGAGGACGTCCGCCGATTTTGAAGTCGGTGGGCAAAACGCCCTAGGAGGA
The DNA here is from genome assembly GCF_026437365.1 of Eucyclogobius newberryi. NCBI lineage: Eukaryota > Metazoa > Chordata > Actinopteri > Gobiiformes > Gobiidae > Eucyclogobius > Eucyclogobius newberryi. Next base: position 6,277,363 of record NW_027315724.1, read on the forward strand.
GTTCGTCAAAGTTTGACATAAACAAAATGGCTAACTCAGCTTGTTTTCATTTTCAAAGGAAGATGGCGGCCATAGGGTAAGTCTGGGGGCGTGGCCACAATAATATTTTTTTTTTGTCCTCACGAGAGAAATGCGTGTCCCGAATTTCGTAGCTTTACGCCAAAGTTGACCTGGGGGCGTCTCCCATAGGCGCAATGTATTTTGACTTTTGTCGGTGGCGCTGTTGCGCCATTTTTGAACGAAAAAAAAAAAGGCCCAGAAAAAATCAAATTTTTCGCCGATTCTGAATTTTGGGCAAAGTTTGGTGAGTTTTTGAGCATGTTCAGGGGGTCAAATTAGAGCTCAAAAAGCAGAAGAACAAGAAAAATAATAATAAATATAGCCGCAAGCGGCAATGATCGGCCCTCGCTACGCCGCCGCCACGCCGCAAGAGGAGGGGGCGCTAACGCGCCCCAATTGTCCTTTTATTACGCCTACTGCTGAATCTGTGACGCTGTCACATCTTCTCCCCTTTGTTTTACCATCAAAAAACAATTTTATTTTGAATTCTTGGCAAAATGTGCGGCTTTGCCGCACAGACACCGTGACTCTTTGAATAAAAATGTGGATAACTTTTGATGGTCCACCCCTGAAGATGAGTCTCACCAAATTTCAGGTTAATAGGGCTAACGCCCTGGGAGGAGTTTGTGAAAGTCTAAAGTGTAAACATGTTCTGGCGATTTCCCCATTGGAATAACATGGAAGGTTTCGGTCATCGTTACGGCAACGCCATAACAATTATGACATGGGTCTCATTGACTTTTTTGATGGGGATGCCAAAATTGAGTTGTGTGTCAAATTTCATATTATTTCGCAAAAATAAATATTTAACCTCCATATAAAATCTGTAGGGGGCGCTGTGGTGCCAAATTAATTTATTTCACTTCAAGTAGGTTTAGGGCAAAGAGTTTAACAACTGATTCTAATTTGACGCAATTCGGACTTTATCTGCGCAAACGGCAGAAATGTTAAATTTGGGAGATTTCTGAAATTCTTGCTACAGTTTGCGGCTTTGCCGCACAGAGACCGTGACAGGTATCAATGTAATTTGGATAACTTTTGATGTCCCACTCCTCAGTAGCATTTTCACCAAATTTCAGCTTTTTAGGGCCAACGCCCTGGGAGGAGTTCATAAAAGTACGACGTTTGGAAAAACTCCGAAGTCATGTTTAGCCATTTTTGAAGCAATATGGCCGACATTTGGTTGGGCGGACGGCGTTGCCGTAATAATATTTTTTACTTCTCTTGTCACCATCTACCTCTGCGCCAAATTTCATGATTCTACGATCAGATTTTTTTTGGGTCATTTCCCATCTCTCAATAAATTTTTGGTACATTTGGGGGCGCTGACGCGCCAATTTTTTTTTATTTTAGAAAAGGGAAATAGCCAGAATGTAGAGAGGCACGATTTTTAGAGGTGTGCAAATTTTTGTGACTTTTCGTCAATGTTCACTGGGTGAAAAATAGGGGGGTTGGTCCCGAGAAGAAGAAAGAAAGAAAGAAAGAATAATATTCCGATACGAAAACAATGTTTCCCATTTTCCAAATATCATAAACTATACATTTTCGGAAAGCGCTCGCGCTTTCCTACCTCATGGTGTGGGTCCCTGGTCACTGACGGGTACTTTCGTTAATTTTGAGTGGGCTCCGCCCACTTTGTGTTTTTGGCCCTCTATACAGTAATAATGTTCATTTTTTGCATTACATGCTTATATGCACGGAACATGCAAGAGATGGGGAACGTATTCGTGAGGTACTTAGCGCAAATGAGTGCTTTATATGGGGATGACGACCGCGAAGCGGTTATCATCTCAATGTAAAGTGCTCGTTTAGTGCGCACTTTTGCACGGGCTTCGCCCGTTTACAACGGTAATGTTCCATTTTCCTACTACTAATTAGTATGCACGGGGCGTGCATGAGTGAAGGAGTGCGTTAGTGAGTGTTTGGAAGTGGGCGAGCGCTTCACGCTCGATTTCGTGCGCACTACGTGCGCACTTTCGCAGCCGTGCTTCGCACGGCCTTACGAGATTAATAGGCCTCTCGCCAGCTTGTGGCGCTCGGGCCTAATAAAAAAAATATATATAATATTTTTAGCAAAAACAATATAGCCGTTTCCACTATAACAACAAATTATACATCGTTTGAAAGCTCTAAGCCTTCCCGATGCCGCCATGGGGTGGAATCATCATTACGAGCGCTTACGCGCTCGTCACTCCCTATTCCGTCGGGATGCTCCGCCCACTCCCCATAGATTTCCATTGATTTGAGCAGATACAAGCATGGCCCATGCCTACGGCATGGACTCTCGCGTACGGGACGATGCCAGGAGGGTTTTTTGAGGAATGCAGCGCTTCGCGCTGCTGTTGTCAACAATGAGTGAATGGGCTACGCCCATTCACTCATTGTTTACTATTTCTGTCATAGCAGGAGTAAGTATGCATGATCCATGCCTTCGGCATGGGCTAGTTCACTGTACTTGCCAGGGGCGACGGGGCACCAAACATGCGGGCTGCGCCCGCATGTTTGGTCGGACAGTTGCAACGCTGCCTTCGGCAGCAATAGGCCCTCCGCCCTGCTGGGGCTCGGGCCTAATTACTGTGTGTAGGACTGATCAACAGTGCCAAGATATTTTATTAATAAAAAGATAATGAATAGCATTGGACTTGAGTCTGATCATGTGTTTATCATGAGTTATTATGAGTCATTATGAGTGAGGATAGTCTTATTTTGGTAGTAAGTTAGCAATTAATGCAACAGGAAATTAAACATTATGATGCATTTAAAGATGAATGAGTATGTACACCAAAACTATATTGGGAATTAGACCATTTCATCTTCACCCCCAAATCAGACAGTTGCATCCATTTCTATCCAGGAAGTGCAATTAATCACATTTTCATCAAGATTCGGTCATAGTTCGGAGCCGAGTTCAGACTTTTGGAGGGAGAAATTCTACTAAACAGGACTATTGAAGAGTCTGCATGGTTTATGGCCAGAAAATACTGAAAATAGTTTGATACAATTTTAATCTAATACAAGTTCTTGAAGGATTTCGACATTGCCTTCAAAAAGAACTCGTCACAACAAAGCCCTGTTTCTCAAATGTAAAAGGTAGAGACACTCGGCTGCCAGCCTCTGATTGAATTGGACTTCCAACACTGGGACAGGGACATTCGATCCCCTCTGTGCTGTTGGGCAGGTGGGATCACAGTAGCACACACACCGCTGATGTGGTCAGCGTGTCAACAGCTCCAGCAATCACTGCCAATCACGTCAACCGCTGTTGGCGAGAGGGAATCCACGGAAAGAAGACGCACGGCATGTCCTCTGGTCTCCGTGGACAAAGCAAGTTCAACGGATCCTCAAAACAAGCTCGAAAAGAAGTCCAATCTACTGCAATCTCAATATCTGTTGCAGCGTTTTCACAATACAAACACTCAATACACACTTGATTCTCATACAAAGGCAAATGATCGAATCGCAATATCCATTTTCGTACCAAAATGATAAAAAACATGTTTTTAATTCAAGGTTTGAGCCGATAAACTGATAACACATACACAATTATAGTCACTGTTCTACTGATAAAGCTCAAAATCTGTGCCTTTTATTTGATTTGATTCTTTAGCATCGAAACTTGTTCAAACAAATGTCTAGTTTTGATCGTTTTAGTATCGATTAGCATTCAATTAAATACTTATGACAATCCTAATCCGTAGGAAACATTGCAATTTGCAGTTTACAGTTACAATACAACATTTACACCCTGACTAGACAGTAGGGCGCCGTGTTCTCTCGTGCACTCACTTAAATCACCTCTGGCCCCAATTCAGCTGAACTTGGCACGACATAAACCATTAAACATACTTTCACGACCCAGATTGCAGCGCAGACAGTCACTTCGTCCGTCCGCTGATCAGAACTGCACTTGAATGTACACAAAGCCCCGAGTCAACACGCATCACGAGGAAGCAGATTTTAAACACAGCACAGTTTAGTTTTCGAGGGCGCACAACAGCCGTGACTAAAAAGCGTCACGTGCTCCGTTTGTTGAAGGTCTTGGCTTTCCCGATCGGCAGTGACCCCTCTGTGCTCGCCGTTCGCAGACAGAAGCGGTATTGTGAAGGAAGGGGTTTGAACGAGGAATATCTGAGAGGAGAAACGCAAGTATTACAGGAGACATGAAAGCGGGCGGGCCGGGGATCATTAGCGGGAGGATTCGGAGGTCTCCAGCAGCGAGGAGGACGGAGATCAAAGAGGGAGGAGACGCGGTGGGGGCTGTTTAGAATGCAAGCGCACGCCGCAGCGGAGAGAAGAACGCCAACGTACGGGACCACGGGCGGGAGACGGAGGGGAGGAAGGCTGCGATCGAAGGCGTAAAAGAGTAGACGCAGGTCGAAATGCGCTTTTGGTCCCATTAAAGCAGTGAAAATGAACCGAGTTTGGATTAAAATGGAGGGATATCATGATTTAGGGTTGATTGATGAAGGAAAAATAATAAATATTATTGAAATCATAATTGAAATCACATTTATTCAAACAATTATTAGGAAACCTGTACATATATTGAACACGTTTAATGTTGTTGTAATCAATTCAAGAAATAATCACAATTGTAACTGAAATTGTATTAATTGCACTGCCCAAACAGAATAAACTGATGTTTCAAGTAAGTCAAGACAGGATTGATTTTGGCTCGTGCTTGTGATACAAGAAGAAACGGGAAAACGAGACCATGCTGCTGTTACCCACAGTTTAACAGCAGCATGGTCTCAGTGCCAGGCTTGATGCTTGGAATGGGTAGGACCTTTTGTGTGAAGGGTTCGGCAATTCATCAAACCGAGAACGAGATTCTGTCACGTCTCATCGTCAAAACGTAATGGATTCCCAGTCTTCTGAGTCTGGACTTACGGACCGGCATTTTAGATGGTTTTAAAAGCTCCTTTAGGGGGCGAATGTTGATGAAACTCTTTTACCAGAAGCATCTGAAACTAGAACGTTGTGTCAACAGTGCTTTTTGTCTTTCTGTGTAGTTTGTATGCGAGTCCATGGCATTTCATCCTCATCCTAATTTCATCCTGTCCATCATCATCTTCTTCTGATCAATTAGCCATTTTGAGAACACAAAACATATTTTTACCAACTTCAACCTGGTAAATATTGACATTACGGCTCATTTTAAAGCTCAAACTCGACAGAATTCAGTTTATTTAACAACGTTTTGTTCTGGTTTCAATAAGTGTACAAATAATGCTGCAACAACAGTGATAACATGTTGAAGTACTATTAAAGAAAGTAACCTGGTATCGGCACATACTCAAAGCCAAAGTATTGATATCGGTATTTGAACAGAAAAAGCTGGATTGTATCACTTTGTTCACAGTCAATCCAGAAACAGTTCAGACCTGGAAAGAAATGAATTAAAACTCTAATTTAAGTCTGAATGTTCATGAAAATATTGAAATAGATTTGTATAAGTTTTTCAAATATTATGAGGAATTCAATATGAGGAAAAAAGGAAAGTATAGAATCACCGCAAAGAATATCATAGTCAAGTGAAAGCTGTGGTAATACTGCATGTGTGATTTGTATACATCTTAAAGTTGTACTAAAGCCTGAAAATGTTTCAAATCAAGTTCATCCACTGGCATCCGTGTGAGTCGAGCGTGCCGGAGTGCGAGTCCTGAGCAGCCCGGCGCTCTTAGTATCCATTATTCATCCTGACCGCACGTCCGGGCGGCGATCTGACAGGCGCTCCTCGCTGGGCCCGACAGGCGCTCCTCGCTGGGCCCGACAGGCGCTCCTCGCTGGGCCCGACAGGCCCTCCTCGCTGGGCCCGACAGGCGCTCCTTGCTCGGCCCGTCCGCTGCACCCGACCCTGGGAAAAGTCTACGGAGACCCGCCGACGCTCGTCTGTCATGTCTCCTCCAAATACACTCAGACCAAGAACTGCATAAATGAACTGCTCAAGCTCAAAATAGAACACAGGCCGCACAGACTGGAGGCTATTCTTGCAACAGCGCCCCCTGGCTTTGAGAGGAAGGAGGACTCCGCGTTTAAATAACTACAATTACAACTGGTTATACATATCATATTTTCCTCACAATGAAGACTGGAATTTGAAGCTACGTTGAACAAAGTATTTTTAGCAGTAAAATCATCTGTATTTGAATAAATGCATCTGGTGGATGAATGTAATTCCAGACAGTGGACTGTAGAGGCGCCATTATGATAAGATAAGATAAGATAATCCTTTATTGTCCCACATGGGGAAATTTCATTGGTGCAACGCAGGTAGATACAGAGGTAGATCCAGAAGAACAGATCACTTATAGGAAGTCTGAAAAACACTTTCAGTAGAAGATCTCCTATAAATAAATAAAAACTCCCATAGACAAATAAATACATAAATACCATTGCATGTGATCCCGACAGTAATTGCACATGAATATGTGTCACGACAGCACATAGATTGCACATGAATTTCACAGTAATTGCACATACGACAGAATTGCACATCAGTATTAGGTTAGGTCAGTATTGCGACGGGATAACGTGACAATCTCCGGGTAAGATGACTGTTCTCCGCAGTTTCATGAGTTCCTCCTTTGTGGAAACGCGGTACGGCGCAGGCCGGGGGGCGGGGCCGGAGCCGGGGGGCGGGGCCGGAGCCGGGGGGCGGGGCCGGAGCCGGGGGGCGGGGCCGGAGCCAGGGGGGCGGGGCCGGAGCCGGAGCCGGGGGGCGGGGCCGGAGCCGGGGGGCGGGGCCGGAGCCGGGGGGCGGGGCCGGAGCCGGGGGGCGGGGCCGGAGCCGGGGGACTCGGAGCCAAGACACATCGCAACGACACGACGAAAACACTCAATCCAGCCGAATAAAGTCAAAACAAGTTAATTTAAAGCGATTCCAGTGCGTGTCCCGATCGTTCGTGAAGTTCCTCTTTCATATAAACGTGTACATAAACGTGTACCGACGACACGCCGTACTTTAGCGCGGCCGGAGGGCGCGGGGGGGAGGGGCTGGTGGGCTCGCTCGGAGCTAGCTCACGTCACAACAACACAATGAACGCAACGAAAAACGCTCAAATCCAACCGAAAAAAGTCAAAAACAGTTGAATTAAAAAACTATTCCAGCGCGTGTCCCTATCGTACAGTAAAATAGAAAAAATATACTAACTATATTTACAAAATATAGGAGATAAAGCACAATAAGTGTGAGAAAGAAGAGAGAGCGTTTACACCGGGCTGCCAGCTGTACCAGCGCCTTATGACGTAATGACCGGAGATGAACAGTAATGAGCCGGAAATTTAGCTCTTGGAGTTTATCTTTGTCGTTAAGAAAACAACACATCTTAAAAATAAATCAGATTAAACATTTGCAACCTTTAAGTGTCCCGGATGTGCTTTTAAAGAGTTTAGATCGCGTCAATTGTGCCCAAAATCTGCAGAATCTGATTCACTTTCCACCTTCTGTCATTCAAAACGGTCTCTGGAGAAATAAACTTCATTATAAACCTCTGAACAGATCATATTTACTGATTATTAATATGATGTTCTCTTGATAAAATAGTTCAAACATGTTGTACTTTGACTAATGTGAAGGTTTTGTACATGGCAGGAGACTAACTCACTCATTTCAATTGAAATAAACACCTGAAAATCATTGGTTCGACTAAACTTTGCGATTTTATAAAAAAAAAAAAAAATTATGCAAATGTATTTTTAAAAAATATTTTTTTATCGTTTTGCATCAAACTTTGCTCTCTAGCTTAATTAACCAAAATAATAATAATAATAATCTATACAGAAGTACATCCATCCATCCATCTTCTGCCGCTTTATCCGGGGCCGGGTCGCGGGGGCAGCAGTCTGAGCAGGGACTCCCAGACTTCCTTCTCCCCAGACACGTCCTCTAACTCCTCCGGGGGGATCCTGAGGCGTTCCCAGGCCAGCCGAGAGACATAGTCTCTCCAGCGTGTCCTGGGTCTTCCCCGGGGCCTCTTCCTGGTGGGACATGCCTGAAACACCTCCCGAGGGAGGCGCCCAGGAGGCATCCGGAACAGATGCCCGAGCCACCTCAGCTGGCTCCTCTCGACGTGGAGGAGCAGCGGCTCTACTCCGAGCTCCCCCCGTGTGGCCGAGCTCCTCACCCTATCTCTAAGGGAGCGCCCAGCCACACGGCGGAGGAAACTCATTTCGACCACTTGTATCCGCGATCTTGTTCTTTCGGTCATTACCCAAAGCTCTTGACCATAGGTGAGGTCAGAACGTAGACCGACCGGTAAATAGAGAGCTTTGCCTTTCGGCTCAGCTCCCTCTTCACCACTGCAGCCGCTGCACCGATCCACCTGTCGTACAGAAGTACATTTGTAGCATAATGAATGAGCGCCATGACTCATTATTAATCCTCTTCTGTTGTCGACCTGGAGCTTTGTAAATCTGGTCAAATACTCAGTCTTTCTTCTGCCCTTGATAACATGTCCATCCCGAGAGCAAAAACACTTCACAATCTCAATAACGACCAAACAGAGACGTACTAGTGACCAGTCTTCATATGTAAAAGAAGAAAACACTCCAGATGCACCACAGCCTTTCCTTTTCTCCGGTTGTCCACATAAATCCTGATCACTCCAAGAGCACCATCAACCCATTCATCCACTAAAGAACTAAAGACGTACAGCCCTAATTCAACGCAGCACGGCTCACAGATCGAGCTAAAGTGACACTGATTTGAAGCCAATGTCGCTCGTTACACTTTCAACATTTATGCCCCCGCAGGCCAAGAGTAACACTGCAATAATGACTCTGCCGGTTCAGCCAACTTTACAATTGTATTCTGTCCATGACCGACGCAACGTGCGCTGAATCCAGATTGGATAACTCGCCTTGACAACTGGAATACACTCAGACCAAGTGTACGTTTGTGCCCGGAGTGGCGAGGTTTCCCACAGCGCCTGGGTGGAGCTCGCCGCTGGAGGGAGGAGGGCTCTGGAACTCATCTGGGGGGCTTTCTGGGCGAGATGCTCGGGAAGATAAGCCGCCGTCAGCATCATAAATTCAGCATGTGACCTCACAGTTATGTGCTGAAGGACTGGAGCGGTTTAAGCGGTGATGAATGAGACATGATGCAAGGCGTTTGAAACGAGGCCTGCATCAGATTAAAACCAGCAGAACAGGGAGACATGTACTTGGTTTTTGAAAAGTACTTTTGAACACGTCTGCATTGGTATTTAACCTTTTAGAACTTAAATGTGGCACTCTCATTTGGAATTAGGCGTTTGAAGCGCTTTGCTGGAAAGAGTCAAGAGTAAAAGAAATAAACTATTGTGAACAAGACACTAACGGACTCGTTCATAGAAGCTTCCAGTTCCATTTTTTCAGATATCAGTATTTGAACAATAATTGGGTTCCGGTACTGAAGCGCAGAACAGTACTTTTTGTTTTTTCCCTGTTGCTAATAATCACTATATTACAATATTCATAAAATTCTACAATCACAAACCTGTCATTATTAAAAGACACACAGAGACAGAGACAGAGACAGAGACACTATTTTGTACCAATAGTAACCTAAAAAAGATTTCTTTCAGGCATAAAGTCAAATCTGTACAAATATAGTGAAATATGTGAAAACTAAACCGCAGTGTGCTGTTTGCATCAAATTATAGCACGTTTTATTCTCCAAGAAGCAGGAAGTGTTCCGTTAGCATAATAGTTGTCATTAGCTTTACCGTGAAGGCAAATCTTACTTATAAACTCATTACAGTGAAAAATAAAGATACATGTACTACTGTGAAGAGTTTAAAATGAATTAGTTCAGTTTTTCACGCATTTAAGACGGTAAAAACCAGGTACAGCAGCTTTAACTTCTTTCCCGGTTCTACACGTGTTCTTAGCCATAGCAATGTTTGCACTTCCTGGTTTCATCGCTTTGTTGAAAGAGCATATTTGTCAGTTCTACAAAGTGCTCTTCATACGTTTGATGTCATGTTTCATGAGGTTGAAAACGCAAGCTTTACTGCGCCGCCACTATCGATAATAAACTGCTGCTCCACATCCTTTTATTCCATTTTTGGTTGATTAAATAGACCCTATGAAAGACTATGGTAATTTGAATCCAAACAAGATCCAATCATTCCAATGGCTTTTACACAGCACAAGTGGTTTATCTGAACGCCACGCCTCGTAATATTCCAAAGTGGTCCAAAGACGGCGGAGGGCGGAGCGCCTTGAGTGCGACACATTCGTCCTGATGGAGACGGACGCGCGTGCAGAGGACAAACCAACGCTACACAGACGTACACGGACGGACGCCCATCCATCACGACCCAACGCTGCAGTCACTCAACTCATAACCACGTTTGAACAAAAAAGGTTTGAATTGAGATTGAAAAGTGTTGTAAGTGGAGTTTTGAGGACACGACTTGGCTGCGTGCCGGGACTCATCGAGCGAGAATCCCAGAAGCGCTGCGATATGAACAACGCTGCACCGTCTGCCAAAGACTAGTGTGCGGGATGAGATATGGAATTCAATTAGAAAGCCGTAACATTTTGAAATTAGAATGACTCACTTTGGCAGAATGAATACGTCCGTACAGGAGTTACAGTTGTGTTTCAATGTCAAGCAAAAGAGTGTGTGGTACTAAATAAGCTAAAGCACGAGGGACGATATACACCTCTGTGTTAGAGATCTGTGACTTCAAGGACAAACTGGCCCAAATTGAGTTTCACCACGTTCCATTGTTCACTCGTCAAAAAAACGCTTCATTCGCGCTAGTTTGATGAGTCGTGTTGAGGACGTCCTCTCGCTCTGAGCGTCACTTTCCCTGATCTGTGATGTCATATTCGACCAGCTACTCCTGGCAGTGCCACGGGCTAAAGGTCAGAGGTGATCGAGCCTTTGCAGTGGCAGCTCCAAAACTGTGGAACAAAGTGCCACTCCTCATAAGAAAAGCCTCCTCACTGCCTCTTTTTAAATCGCTTCTTAAAACCATCTGTTTTCTCTGGCTTTTAACTCCATGTAGTGTGTTGATTGTATGTTTTATATGTGCTGGGAGAGCAGCACCTTTTATTTTGTTTATTTTTATTCCATTGATTTTAGTGTGTTTGTTTGATTTAATTTTCTATTTGATTTTGTTTTTATATCTTATTGTATTACTTTTATCCTATTTATGCCTCTGTAGTCTTTTACCTGCTGTGAAGCACTTTGGAACCCTCTGGTTGTATAAATCGTGCTATATAAATAAAGTGGATTGGATATTCTACCTGTGACACGGCTCAGAGATCTTCTGCGCCGTTTTTAAGTTCAGAAATCATGTTGTTGTTGTGAAATCATGCGCAGTATTTCTTCTAAAGAGTATTATGATGACTTTCTGTTTTTGTACAAATATATACATATATATACACACATTGAAATAAATGTAAAACATGAGATGCCAAACTAATTCAAGGCCAAGAAAAATACAAATAATGCTTAGGATACATTTGTGGTCTAATTATCGTCTCTACAAGTGTTGGTTATTGGTCACAACAGTAAGACATATGGGACCATCCCTTGTAACCACACGCACACGCTGAGCCCGGCACCTGGAGATGGGCCCCTGATCCTAACAATAAAGAGTACTTTGACCTTAAACCTTAAAGTTAAAGTTTCTGTACCGGATTTAAAATGGCAAATAGATAATTTTAACAGTTTGCAGCGGTCCAAAGTTATAGCTCACTTAGTGCATTCTGAGCATCTTAATTAGGGCAAAGGTCATGGTAAAGCTAACAACAACTAGCATGCTAATAGATGGCTTCCCGTTTCAAGGAGAAGCCATCAGACAGTAATCTCATTTTAATCATACCAGCTTTTCCGTTATTTTATGAAAATAAAATAGCAGGTATAAACATATCCTGTTGCCAGAGGTGCAAAATCACTGAAATTGCAAAAATGCCAAGCATGTTTTACAGAATTAACGGTCTCAACTGTAAAGTGGATGTACAACATGTAGTTGCATTTTATTCTCCGACAACACAAATCTATATGATGTGGGTTAAGTCTCACCTCTTTCTTACGCGACTGCTTCTTTTGCCCGTTTAGCACCGCCTCAGTTCCCCCATCATGCACTGCAAACCACCGAGAACTCCACAGCTGATTCAGAACTTTGCTGGTCCCGTCAGATCGCCAGAACGTAAAAGCACGTCCAACACGAACCGCGACAAACTTGGTCTAGTGTCACGCGATCGCTGTTAGGAACGAGTCCCACCGTTTACCCGAGGCTTGGCTAAACAAAAGAGTATTTACTTTGGAAATAAACGAGGAGTTAAGTGCGTGCGTGGGGCAGGACACACAAAAGACCCGCTATGAAGGGTTAAAATATGCACATGCAACACATCAGCCGGGCATCTGACAACACCACTGTACACGCCCGCCAAACAAAGCCCCCATTGGGAAGGAACGCCCACGTATTATCCTATGAATGTGGCCTTATGAATGCATTCTTTCACCACGTGTTGCCGTGTTGATCTAACGTTCGGGGTCTTCAGAGCGGAGTGGACACAGGACAAGATGGTGTTACATATCACTTCTTGAGAAGTGATATGTGACAGCAGCGCTCAGGTCGTGTTACTCGCCTGAGGACGCATGGCTGAGCTGGAGGAGCACATATGCCCCCCAGCGGGAGGCTTGTTCAGGCAGATGACCCATGTCTAAAGTGTGGGGGGTCGACACGAAAAGGCCAGTGCATCCAGTAGGCAAAAGATACATTTAAAACCGCCATGTTAGAGCAAATAAAACATGCATTTTACAAACTAAATTTCAATATGGTAGAATTAAAATGTATCAGGTCAGAATATATGTTTGCTGCACAATAATAGCAAACCACATAATAAGGATTCCTATACAAGACAACACGTGACCAACTTGACTGGGCTTAGAACATATAATCCTCCCCTGTGACCGAGTTGGTTTGAGGCCTTGTGTGGAGTTTGCATGTTCTCCCTGTGTCTGCGGGACGTCCCAGAGGAGGAGAGTCCAAATTTCAGCAGGACTTTTCTGGTAATGTAGGATTTAAGAGTGTTCTATTTTGTTTTTATTCTGTTTACTTACCTGCTAATAGTATTACCTATTACCTAGTCTTGTGCTAGCTATTTTTACTTTATTTTATTCTATTATCATTATTGTATTATTATTATTATCTTTATCTTTTTATTTTTTATTTATCTATTTTATTTTATTTCCCAAGAGTGTGTTTTTTTTAAACTTCCTATAATCTGTTCTTTCCTCCTGTTTCTACTGCAGTGTAACAACGAAATTTCCCCTTGTGTGGATATTAAAGGTTTATCTTATCTTATCTTATTTTGGGGATTTAATCAGGTTTTGACAATACAAAACATTTCCAACTCAATTTTGATACTAAGGAAATGGCTCAATATCCATTTTTAAACCATAATAATATCGAGGGGCGGGGAAAAAAAAGTTATTATATTTATAGAATGTCATTTTTGAGACAAAACACTGCTTAGTTCGTAGTTCCATGCGCAAAACCCTCCTTTTGACTGCATTTCCAGTTAAAGATCTGGACATCCCTGTGTCTGAAGCAAAGCGGATTCAGTAAACGTGCCACGCCTCCTATAATAACTTTCTGCACAAGCGTCCTTTTCCCCACACGACTTCCACAGTCTCCTCGTAGCAGCTTCACACAAAGCACCTGCCAGAGGAGGAAGGGCGATTACCAGGCCTCACCGTGCTCCATATCACACGAGGACAACAGCCGAGGACGCTGCCAGAACGCCAAACAAAGTCCACACCCCTGAGGTCCCGCGGGAGGAGGGTCCGCTTTCAGCACAGACACCTGCACCCGGCCCCGCGCAGAGGAGGTGGGCACGGGGCCAGAGGTGGATCACATCACAATGGGCAGGTGGCAGGGGCAGGGCCGGGCGAAGGAAGGGACATCTGGGACAACGCTGGACACCCAAAGCGGCCCCCAAAATGTCACTTCAGTGCCACGTGACCAGGCTCGGCTTTGGGACAGTCGACAAAATAAGACAATACATCCAGACAACAGCTTAAACATGTGAAGCAGGTCTTTTTTTAATAATAGGCTTGAAAACTGGTGCATTTAATGTGTTTCCGTTGGATAAAGAGGGACTACGTTTATTTGATACTTTATAAAACGACTATGTGTGTTAGTACGTGCGGAGCAGAGCAGGGAAGTCAAAAGTTGAACTCAAGTAAACGTATCCCTAGTTCACTGTAAGGGTCACAGAATTGAGAGTAAAAAAGTATCATTTGTCAACTCATTTTGGCATTGAAATATAATGAGGTTAAATGGGAAATGGAGGTTTTTTTCTAATATAGAAAACCAGGAAGACACAAACAGGAGAAAGGTTCATTTTAAGAGGATTTTGTCAACACTAGCCTGGTAAACACCCATTTGAAAACGTTGAAAGCTGTATTTACACCTCCCCCAGGCCTCAGCACGAGTGAGGGGTCAGATCTGGTGTGAGGGGTCAGATCTGGTGTAAGGGGTCAGATCTGGAGTGAGGGGTCAGATCTGGTGTGAGGGGGTCAGATCTGGTGTGAGGGGGTCAGATCTGGTGTGAGGGGTCAGATCTGGTGTGAGGGGTCAGATCTGGTGTAAGGGGTCAGATCTGGAGTGAGGGGTCAGATCTGGTGTGAGGGGGTCAGATCTGGAGTGAGGGGTCAGATCTGGTGTGAGGGGGTCAGATCTGGTGTGAGGGGTCAGATCTGGTGTGAGGGGTCAGATCTGGTGTGAGGGGTCAGATCTGGAGTGAGGGGTCAGATCTGGTGTGAGGGGGTCAGATCTGGAGTGAGGGGTCAGATCTGGTGTGAGGGGTCAGATCTGGTGTGAGGGGGTCAGATCTGGTGTGAGGGGGTCAGATCTGGTGTGAGGGGTCAGATCTGGTGTGAGGGGTCAGATCTGGTGTGAGGGGGTCAGATCTGGTGTGAGGGGTCAGATCTGGAGTGAGGGGTTAGATCTGGTGTGAGGGGGTCAGATCTGGTGTGAGGGGTCAGATCTGGTGTGCGGGGTCAGATCTGGAGTGAGGGGTCAGATCTGGTGTGAGGGGGTCAGATCTGGAGTGAGGGGTCAGATCTGGTGTGAGGGGTCAGATCTGGTGTAAGGGGTCAGATCTGGTGTGAGGGGGTCAGATCTGGTGTGAGGGGTCAGATCTGGAGTGAGGGGTCAGATCTGGTGTGAGGGGTCAGATCTGGTGTGAGGGGGTCAGATCTGGTGTGAGGGGGTCAGATCTGGTGTGAGGGGTCAGATCTGGTGTGAGGGGGTCAGATCTGGTGTGAGGGGTCAGATCTGGTGTGAGGGGGTCAGATCTGGTGTGAGGGGTCAGATCTGGTGTGAGGGGTCAGATCTGGTGTGAGGGGGTCAGATCTGGTGTGAGGGGGTCAGATCTGGTGTGAGGGGTCAGATCTGGTGTGAGGGGGTCAGATCTGGAGTGAGGGGTCAGATCTGGTGTGAGGGGGTCAGATCTGGAGTGAGGGGTTAGATCTGGTGTGAGGGGGTTAGATCTGGTGTGAGGGGTCAGATCTGGTGTGAGGGGTCAGATCTGGTGTGAGGGGTCAGATCTGGAGTGAGGGGTCAGATCTGGTGTGAGGGGGTCAGATCTGGTGTGAGGGGTCAGATCTGGTGTGAGGGGTCAGATCTGGTGTGAGGGGGTCAGATCTGGAGTGAGGGGTCAGATCTGGTGTGAGGGGGTCAGATCTGGAGTGAGGGGTCAGATCTGGTGTGAGGGGTCAGATCTGGTGTGAGGGGTCAGATCTGGAGTGAGGGGTCAGATCTGGACCCAACGTTCTCCCAAGTTCTGGAAAATACAGGATTCACTCACGGAAACTAGTTGCAGAATGATATTATGAGAAGCTACATGAGAAGGTACAGGCATCACTGGAGCCAGCTACTTTTCAACTTGAGGGTCTTTAGGGTCAAATCTCATAGAAATATCAGACAGCAAAAAACAAAGCACTTCATCCGTTAAGAAAAGTTGAAAAGCCTTTAGTCAACGTTTAATTCTTTATAAATCAAGTGAAAATGATGAATTTGCCCCTAATCCCTCCATACTAAACATTATAAGGAGACATATTATGCTTTTTTCCAGGCATTAAACTATAACAAGTACATTTTGTTCATTATAAAAAAAAAACAATAATGCTCTAAAATGGCTTAGTAATAGAAACTGGTCCATTGACTTCCTGTTCAGAGCTGCAGAACTGATAAGCCTCTTTCATATTTCACCGTAACGAGCAGCAGATTGTCATTTAAAAAAAAAAATTTTTTGAAAGTGGCTTTGTGACATGTGAGTGACACTCTACATGTGTCACTCAGAGACTTCATTTTCAAATAATCACACTAATTACAGGAATGTGGGCGGGGATAGGTGAAAACAGGACTTTTCTGAGCACTTGAGCCTCAGTTGCAAGAAAATACAGGCTTGACTCAGACATACAGGACTCACAACACAACTGAGAGTAAAATAATGACGAGGAGATCCTGTTGTAACGAGCTCGATCAAATGGATTTAGCAGAATACGTCCCCTTTAAAACACGCGGTAAATTGGCTTTAATTAAGAAAAAACGTGGAGCTCAAGTCAGTTTTCTCTCATGAGGCAAAAAAAAACACTTCTATTCCAGGACCAAACCGCCCACAACGCCACTCTCACCCGGACCGAGCTCACCAGCACCGACCCGTCTCACCCACACCGACGGGGCTCACCAGCACCGACCCGTCTCACCCACACCGACCCGTCTCACCCGCACCGACCCGTCTCACCAGCACCGACCCGTCTCACCCACACCGACCCGTCTCACCCACACCGACGGGGCTCACCAGCACCGACCGACCGGGCTTCTTTTCTCCATCTACGTTCTCACCTCTGACAATGACGCATGCAAACTTGAGCTCGTCATAACACACACAGTAACACACAGTCACACACACACACACACACAGTAACACACACAGTAACACACACACACACAGTAACACACACACACACAGTCACACACACACAGTAACACACACACACACACACACAGTAACACACACACACAGTAACACACACACACAGTAACACACACAGTAACACACACACACACAGTAACACACACACACACACAGTAACACACACACACACACACACACAGTAACACACACACAGTAACACACACACACACACAGTAACACACACACACACACACACACAGTCACACACACACACACACACACACACAGTAACACACACAGTAACACACACACACACACACAGTAACACACACACACACAGTAACACACACACACACACAGTCACACACACACAGTAACACACAGTCACACACACACACACACACAGTAACACACACAGTAACACACACACAGTAACACACACACACACACACACACAGTAACACACACAGTAACACACACACACACACACAGTAACACACACACACACACAGTCACACACACACACACACACAGTAACACAGTAACACACACACAGTAACACACACAGTAACACACACACACACACAGTAACACACACACACACACAGTCACACACACACACACACACAGTAACACAGTAACACACACACAGTAACACACACAGTAACACACACACAGTAACACACACACACACACACACACACACACACACAGTAACACACACACAGTAACACACACACACACACAGTAACACACACAGTAACACACACACACACACAGTAACACACACACACACACAGTCACACACACACACACACACAGTAACACAGTAACACACACACAGTAACACACACAGTAACACACACAGTAACACACACACACACACAGTCACACACACACACACACACAGTAACACAGTAACACACACACAGTAACACACACAGTAACACACACAGTAACACACACACACACACAGTAACACACACACTCACTCTCTCCTCCGCCGCCGTGTCCATCCCAAACACGACGAGCCCCGTTAACCTGATGTACCGGGGCTCACCGCATGACGCAGAGCCGTGCGCCCCCCGCCGCGCTGCCGTCTGGGCTCCTCCGCGTCCATGTGGCGCTCGCGACGTTCAGCCGCTTCCGAACCAACGATTTACCGCCTCAAAAATGTTGCAAAAAATGCCCAATACCGTTAATAACTCCTCTGCGCATTCGGCCGCGCGTAACGTTCCCACCGCCTCACGGTCAGAACACCGCGTTTGTGACGTGTCGGCGCGGCGCGGTGCGGTGCGGCGCGGGAGCCGTCACCTCTCATAAAACTTGCCTGATTGAACGGCGCCGCGGCGGAGCACGTTCCCGAGCCGCGGGGAAGTCGGTTACTTACGTGCGTTCGGCGTGCTGCAGCTCGCACGGGGCTCGCGGGGACGTGGTAGCGGTCATGTTCGAGCGCGACGGTCGCGGGGGGTTTGTGTGCGTCCTGGCGGTGCCCGGGAGGAGGACGGAGGCGGGGATGAGAGGGGCAGCAGACCGCGCGTGTTGTTGGGGTCTTCGGCGGCGGAACGGGACCGGGAGGGGCGGGCCCGGTGGTGCCAAGTGGATCGCGAGGATGCCGTTTGTTTGTGCGCGCAGCCAATCGCGGTCTGGTTACCACACAACACCGCGCGATGAGGGAAGCTGCGTGTCCGGGTTACGGGCGTGTTGTCAACGGGAGTTATTTAGCCATTTTTTAATTTAGTTGTAGATTTTTATGATCAAAGGAGACATAGTATGATTTTTATCAGACATTTAGTATTGAACTATAATCAAAACAGATGATCGTTTTACATTTTGTTCATTATAAACCGCAATATTGATCAAAAACGGATTAATAGTAGAAACAGGTTCATCGACTTCCTGTTTAAAACTTGAGAACTGATAAGCCCCGCCTCTTCTTAGTGACGTGTCACCGAAGCAACAGCTAAATGTCACGTATGTGGTGTTTTTGTCTTTGAAAAGTGGCTCTGTGACATGTTATGCTGAGTTAATTTGTGCGTTTTTATCTAGGAAAGTTGTGATTTTGACATTGCCAATAATAAAATCGCAAATTAGACAAGGAAATAAATGTATATCCACTCACTCTAAGAGCTGCGTTGTCTATTTCTCCTTTGGTTTAATATGTATTTGTCCAATGGAAAATTCTCTGAGATGTGTTGACACAATTTGAGCTTTGAAAAACATAATTGACAATTTGACATGTTAATCCCATTTTCATTGGCTGCTGGATTATTTCCTTGTATTGATGCTTCTCTTCTATTTTTACCCTAATTATTGTAAAACATAAAACAACACCACACAGAAAGTTAAAATGCAAGTCTTTTCATTTTTAATATTCACACACTTGTTTGTCCTCATAATGTACAACACTGATGCGCCACTGTGGACACTCCGCCCTCTAGTGGCCACATAAGGATCTCTTCATTTCACAGTTTTTCCAGTTGTCACAACAAATCAAGAAGTGAGAAATCATATCAAAAATATCTCTTTGTCTGAAGAGCAAAGAAACTAGACGCATACAAATATACAAAGAGTCTTTACATTATTCACAACGACCTCCAGTGGAATATTGTCCTTTCCTTCCATTTTGGCAAAGATGGATTAAAAAAAAAATGAATGTAGTATTAAAAGGTTCTACCACCGGGGTCTGAAAGGTGGTGGTCCGAATCCCGGTCGAAAGTGTCCCATGTCCATGCCGGGTCTGGGGAAGGGTGGCCCGCGAGGGGGGAAGGGCATGGGCATTCCGAAGCGGTCCGGGGGGAACATATGGGGTCCTCCCGGGGGCATCATCAGGGGGCGACCCATGTGAGGCGGCGGCATGTACGGGGGCATTCCCGGAGGGGGCATCCCGGGCAGGGGGAACGGGCCGGGCATAGAGAAGGGTGGAGCCGCGGTGGAAACGGCAGAGGCCATGTTGGGGTGACCTTTAGTGTCCGATGTCGGGGACTGGGCCGCCGAGACGTCAGGGTTCAGACTCACTGTGGGAAAAGACCATCAATGTCACCAATTTTGCTCAACTTTTTGCTCTAGTGAAGTAAACACAATGAATCAACAAATAAGGATGTAGAGTCGAGCGAGTGGTCATGGGTTAGGGTTTCCACACCCCACTGACCATGAGGCCGGTCTCACTCGGTCTCTTTATTTTCTTTTCTTTTTTTTAACAAAGAATGATTAAAAAGGAACAGATTTGTGAGCACGGATTGTAGATCATTGTAAATGAAAAAATGCAAAAATAATACATTGTTGACAGGACGTTGATGTCCAAGGACAGGTCTAAGGACAGGTCTAAAGACAGGTCTAAGGAAAGGTCTAAGGACAGGTCTAAGGAAAGGTCTAAGGACAGGTCTAAGGACAGATCTAAGGAAAGGTCTAAGGACAGGTCTAAGGAAACGTCTAAGGACAGGTCTAAGGACAGATCTAAGGAAAGGTCTAAGGAAAGGTCTAAGGACAGGACAAAGGACAGGTCTAAAGACAGGTCTAAAGACAGGTCTAAGGACAGGTCTAAGGACAGGTCTAAGGAAAGGTCTAAGGACAGGACAAAGGACAGGTCTAAGGACAGGTCTAAAGACAGGTCTAAAGACAGGTCTAAGGACAGGACAAAGGACAGGTCTAAGGACAGGTCTAAAGACAGGTCTAAGGAAAGGTCTAAGGACAGGACAAAGGACAGGTCTAAGGACAGGTCTAAGGAAAGGTCTAAGGACAGGACAAAGGACAGGTCTAAGGACAGGTCTAAAGACAGGTCTAAGGACAGGACAAAGGACAGGTCTAAGGACAGGTCTAAGGAAAGGTCTAAGGACAGGACAAAGGACAGGTCTAAGGACAGGTCTAAAGACAGGTCTAAGGACAGGACAAAGGACAGGTCTAAGGACAGGTCTAAGGAAAGGTCTAAAGACAGGACAAAGGACAGGTCTAAGGACAGGTCTAAGGAAAGGTCTAAGGACAGGACAAAGGACAGGTCTAAGGACAGGTCTAAAGACAGGTCTAAGGACAGGACAAAGGACAGGTCTAAAGACAGGTCTAAGGAAAGGTCTAAGGACAGGACAAAGGACAGGTCTAAAGACAGGTCTAAGGAAAGGTCTAAGGACAGGACAAAGGACAGGTCTAAGGACAGGTCTAAAGACAGGTCTAAGGAAAGGACAAAGGACAGGACAAAGGACAGGACAAAGGACAGGTCTAAGGACAGGTCTAAGGACAGGACAAAGGACAGGTCTAAGGACAGGTCTAAGGAAAGGTCTAAGGACAGGACAAAGGACAGGTCTAAGGACAGGTCTAAAGACAGGTCTAAGGACAGGACAAAGGACAGGTCTAAAGACAGGTCTAAGGAAAGGTCTAAGGACAGGACAAAGGACAGGTCTAAGGACAGGTCTAAAGACAGGTCTAAGGACAGGACAAAGGACAGGTCTAAAGACAGGTCTAAGGACAGGACAAAGGACAGGTCTAAGGACAGGTCTAAAGACAGGTCTAAGGAAAAGTCTAAGGACAGGACAAAGGACAGGTCTAAAGACAGGTCTAAAGACAGGTCTAAGGAAAGGTCTAAGGACAGGACAAAGGACAGGTCTAAGGACAGGTCTAAAGACAGGTCTAAGGAAAGGACAAAGGACAGGACAAAGGACAGGACAAAGGACAGGTCTAAGGACAGGTCTAAGGACAGGACTAAAGACAGGACAAAGGACAGGACAAAGGACAGGACAAAGGACAGGACAAAGGACAGGTCTAAGGACAGGACTAAAGACAGGACAAAGGACAGACAAAGGACAGGTCTAAGGGGTTCAGAACAGTTTAGCACCAGTTTAGCCCTACTATAGTCCTAGTTTAGCCACAGTATGGTCCTAGTTTATCCCGTTTTGTCCCAGTATAGTCCTAGTTTAGTCCCACTTTAGTCCTAGTTTAGCCCCAGTTTAGTCCTAGTTTAGCCCCAGTTTAGTCCTAGTTTAGCCCCAGTTTAGTCCTAGTTTAGCCCCAGTGTAGCTGGTGGTACTTGGACCACTGGCCTGTATTCGAACGCTGCAGAGTGTGACAGACTCTTACTTGCAGTGCCGATAACAGCAGGGGCCTTCTCTAAGACGATGGGGGCCTCTGCTGAGACAGACGTGGGGGACAGGAGGCCTCGGTTGGGGGGGCTCGCCATGGGGGCTGCCTGCTGGTGCGGGGGCATCTGTAACACACAGACAACACCATGGTCAAGACAAATCTAAGACAATGGATGACGAGAAGAAAAATGGTTTCAATCAGGACAAAATAAGACCTCACTCATTCTGGTTTAGTTTTTTATTAACACTTTTCTGGGCTTAACAGAAAACAAAATGACACACACATTGATTGGGCTTCTATGTAATTCAAAAGAAGAAAAGAACACAATATAGTTAATATAGATAATTATAACTATATATGGCTCGTTTAAGGCCTTGCACATGTGTGGTCACTGAGCCACTGAGCCACAGCCTTACATTATGAAAACAGCGGCATTTCACCCAAATAGGCAGTGGAGTCTAAATTTAAAAAAAAATACAGGGGACTAATATATAAAGCAAATGATAATGTTAGAGAGCTTCCATTTGAACTTTGCACAGTCCATAAACAGAACTTTGGGCTGCAGCGCTTTCAGAGATGAGACGGGAGAAGAAACAAGTCCTTACGCACACGTGAACGTTAAGTCAGAAAAATTATAGGATTGTTGTGAACAACGATGACAACAATCACAACTGAGGTTTTCTCTAGTCTAGAGTGCATCATGCTCTGACATGCCCAGGGCGCATGTCAGAGTTTCCCTGAATGAACAGAATACTATGCTTTATTTAAATGACCATTACTGTGCAGTAAATGTACTCTGACCTCAATGACCCTTGTTTATGGTTATAACATGTGCTTAGGCACACAAAGGTTTTCTTAGTAAAAAGGCATGATATTATACTATGTCATACTAAAATAATAGTTCAAAGGACAGGTCAATAATAGGTCAAGTTCTGTCAAAAAGGTTACGAAAAATGTGTATATTTTTAAATGGTGAATAATACAGGATTTGATTATACAATTATTTTAGCAGTGCAATTCATCCATCCATTTTCTACCGCTTGGTCCCTTTTGGGGTCGCGGGTGACTGGAGCCTTAGGTGGGGTACACCCTGGACAGTGGGGCCAATTTAGAGTTACCAATTTTGCCTAACACATCATGTGTTTGGACGGTGGGAGGAAGCCAGAGAACCCGGAGAGAACCCACGGTAACACGGGGAGAACATGCAGACTCCACCCAGAGAGATTACCTTGCTGATCAGGTGCTGGAGGGAGATTTACCCAATAAACATTTGCCAATATCAATATTGTTTAATCTATAGCAAGGCCTAATACGGTAGTTTGATTAAGAAATACACTTTTCAACCAGATTTTTAGCTTCTTTGCTTCTCCATTTCCATTAGCCCTCACTACCAGTCTATTTAAAAAGACACACAGAAGACTATATCTATCAGGAAATGTGCATTTAACAAAGTGATATACATTTGAACACAAACAAGCATTCACTCAGGGCATCAGATTGACCTGGTGTAATCCGTGGAAGAGCTGATGAAGAGCAGATAAACGACCCCCGTGACACTGACACACCATTTCAAACAGAACTCAATACCTCAGCTAGAACAGTCATTTACACGCAGGCAGGAAAACCGAATAAGCCTAGTGATCGTCCAAAGTGCATTTAAACCCGGGCACGTGGATGAAGGTGCTGTGGATCAATCCCCCCAAACTACAGCTACAGCCCTTCCACCGCAGACACAGCATGTGTGTGGTTTTGTTTTTAAATAAGAGCAAAAACTACCAAAGCGTCAATGTGTTTATTTGCGCTGCGGAGAACAAACGTGAGCGATGCATGTCTGAAAGTCAAATACTCCACGTAAAAGAGATGTTGCTTATCTATGTATCCATTTGTTTCTTTTGTAGCTGTAAACTGGGACAAGACTGGTCTGACAGGTTTTGTGTAAAAGACAGTGAGAGAGGCAAAAGCTAACAGTGGCTCTTCACATGCACTAAATGTATGTGAATCTTAAAAGGTCCAGAAATCTATATTCATGACATGCAAATTCATAAAATCAGATGTGAGTGAACAGAGGAGCCATGATCAGTGAAATCCGATGGTATTGCAGTTTACATAGTCACATAATGATGATAATCTGAATTGGAGAGCACATAGACGTGGCCAGAGCTAATTTAACAACAAACAGGTCATCCTGATACTATCTTTGTAGCATTAAATATAATACTTATAGTGATGAAGTCATAACAACAGGGTTGATTATTGTATTAATTCTTCAGTTTATCAAGCATGTTTACAATAAATCAAATACATTTAGTGAGCACTACTTCATGCACCTTCCACTAAATGTACAAAGGACCAGAATGTTTGAATAATAAAATCTCAGATAAAGAGGTTGGATCTTGCCTCCTTGCATCCAAAACATATCTGTGGGCCAATATTTACTTAAAATGTTCTTTTTTACTTTTCATTTAGTGAAAGCAATTTGTTGTACAGCTGTGGTGAGAAACCGCAGAATATCAAAGATGAAAAAAGATTTGTCTGAACTTTATGTGTTGAGTGGGACCTGCTGCTCAGAACTACCGTATTTTCCGGACTATAAGTCGCACCAGCCAAAAAATGCATAATAGAGAAGAAAAAAAACATTTATAAGTTGCACTGGAGTATGAAATACGATTGCAAGTGTGAAAATAACAAATAATATTACTTATACCTATACTCCAGAGCGACTTATAAGTATATAAGTATAAATATAAGTAAAAGCCGCACCCCGGCCCAAAACTATGAAAAAAGGTGCGAGATGTGAAGAAAAATTTATGAAATTACAATTGTTTTAGGGATTTGAAAATTAGAATATTGAGTATATTGTCTAAATTAAAATGACAAAAGAGACAGCAAAAGAGACATACTGTAGAGGTCTAATTTACACTTTAAAATGTATGGTCCATACATGTTTTGTGCGATACTTGAACTTCAACCAAGACATTTACAGGCACATTTTAGCACATTACTGATGCAAAATACCATTGGATTATACAGTAGTTAAAGAAATTGGCAACAAATATTGAGGAATTAATGTTGGTGAGTATCACCCACACCGTGTGTTGTGAAAGTCTAAAGGAAAATGTGGGGAAATTCTCTGCAGTCGACAAACGTTTGTTTCAAAACGGTCTGTCCCCACACTGACCCCACCAGGACATTATAGAAAACAACCACAACTCAGCCTAACCTGTGACCTCTGTGTGACCTCTGTGTGACCCGTCCAAAGGTGGCATGTCTGTCAGCAGTTTACCGTGACCTTGCTTGTGTCTTCTATAGAAATGTGCATTTGACAGCTTCATGTTTTTCTAATGATAACTTCATTTGGTGGGACAGCATCTGTAGGGACTATCGTAGTTTAACATCAGTCACGTTAGTAGAGAAAATTTGAAAAGTAAAAGTTTAAAATTACAGGAAGTATAAGGAAATCTTATATATAAGATAAGATATTCCTTTATTGTCCCACATGGGGAAATTTCATTGGTGCAACGCAGGTAGATACAGAGGTAGATACAGAAGAACAGATCACTTATAGGAAGTCTGAAAAACACTCTCAGTAGAAGATCTCCTATAAATAAATACTCCCATAGACAAATAAATAAATACATAAATACCATAATACCATAAATGACACCATATTGTGTCATTTATATGGATTTTGGCCCTTATTTACAATAAGGTTGCTAGGTAACAGTTATGTCACATCTGCTGCTCATGTCCAACCAGGAACATCCACTTCACCATGTTTAACCTGTCAGGTGCACTTTAAGAAGGGCTTGTTTCTAAAAGCAGGTTACACACAGGCAATTCATCATATTCACCGAGAAATTAGTCTAATGAGGAAGTGAATCTAGACACGGCTGAACGCAGACACTCGTGGAGCGCGGACATGTGATATACGGGTCTGCACCTGCCGCACTTTCTTGGCCCGACCGGCCTCATGAGTCAAAAGACAATCCTGCATCACTATCGTGGAACATATTTCAGTGTAAATATCTCATATTACGACGCAACACTCTCTGGTTAAGTACGAAATCAGGAGCAGATGAACCAGATGTGAAGACACAGACACAGGTAAATCAGCTCAGAGTCATCAAGGACAGAGGGGACAGTAGGGACAGCTCAGACGTGAATGCTGTGTTTTATTACAATTCAGCTCATATTCACTGAGAAGTTTGTCTAATTAGTCCCACTGCG
This sequence comes from Eucyclogobius newberryi, assembly GCF_026437365.1. NCBI lineage: Eukaryota > Metazoa > Chordata > Actinopteri > Gobiiformes > Gobiidae > Eucyclogobius > Eucyclogobius newberryi. The sequence goes on from NW_027315724.1 coordinate 6,303,652, forward strand.
CAGGTTCACCGCGAGCCCCTCAGTTCAAAAGACAACTGGCGCATCAGTACAGCGTTTATGTGTAAATATTTCATGTTACAACGTGGGCACCTGCAGTTTATTGACTGGTGCGGCCCGTATATGGACAATTTCTATTTTCTTAGTTAATTTCGTGTGGGCGGATTTTATTCAAGAGCGCTGTAAAGCCCAAAAAGTAGGGCAACTGTGGCATTATTATTGCAAAGAAGAGGAACCATACTAATGTTTGTATGTGCCTTATCAGAAATTAAGGCATTTTAAAAAGGGACGATATGAAGCCTGCAGTTTTAATGTTTAAAAAGACTGCTACAATCTGTGTTTCCAGAACCTTAACCCAAGATAGAAACAAATCCAAGTGTTTGTCCTACTCATTATTTTTTTTTTTCCATTATTGTCATTTGGTCAAAACTAAAAGTGTTAAACATCCAAGCACAAAACAAAAGAGGAGATTTAGGATATTTGCTTTTTGACCAGGTGGAGGCAGAAGCCAAGGCTTATTCCGTCTCTCAAACTCTCACATTGGTGGACATTTGTCATTTTGTAGAAAACCAGACAATTCATCAACAAAAACTACATCACACTAGACAGGATGCTCACAAGTATCCTTCACAAGCGCTCCAAGTTTCACAACAACAAAATGTATTTTTATTCTGCTTTTAAACCGAAATAAAGTGGCTTTTTATTCAACTGTTCCAGAATATGACTCCTTTACTAGATAAACAATGTTCCCTCTGCGTGGTTCTCACATAAGCTCTGTCAAACATACACGCTCCCCTTAAATTATATTTACTTTCTCTCTGGGTAAACTTTGTCTTCAATGGTTTAAGGATTTGATTATATTTGACTAAATACATAAACTTAGCAGTATACAAGTCTACCAAATCCTAAAACTTTAAAAGATTAGATTGTATGACTCTAGACGCCTTGCCTTGGTTTGATCTGGCCGTGATTAGGCCTCCACGTCGTCCAAGTCATGATCAATGTCCCTTTCCTCCAGAAGCATGTGTCTATTGTAGCCTCCACTGCCTTGAACTGGTGAATTTACCCATAATCCACCATGGTAATTTTAGATTCAAAATATGAGTACATCTGTATGACGTTTGAATCAAGTTCAAAACGTACTTAACACAGTATAACAAAAACTATACTATTGTTAGAAGAACAAAAATAATTGGTAAAATAAATCTAAATTACATAGTAAGTCCCCCTTCCAAGAAAGACCCCAACACCACATTATGTGACCCCAACACCACAGTATGTGACCCCCAGAATATATATGACCATCACCCCCCCTACATTTGTGTTTATTGGTGTGACTGGTGCTGCTGCTCATTCCCTCTGCAGATCAAGTCTGGAGGAACATTTCAAAAGCAAAGAACAGCTTTGAGAAACAGCCCATGGCTCAAGTTCAGCTCCTTCTCCTCCAGAATCCCAGGCTCACTGAGCTGCAGAGGCTGAACTTCATGATCGGTGCAGGTGCCTGGCTTTATGTAGTGACCAGTCAGATCAGAGAGAGGACACAGAGGTTGAAAACACTGGAATTGGCCTCATGTGAGGCTCGCTCGGTTTCTGATTGGAGAGTCGTCTAAGGCAGTGGATCTCAAACTTTTTTCAGTACACGTAAAAAAACATTTGGCCCTCCGAGTACCACCAGATCTAAACGTCTAAAGCAGGACTAATCTATGGCAAGAGGTCTAAAATTGGACTAGACAATTGCTTCACTAGTTTAAACAAGGACAAAGTCAAAAGAGGCCATGAATGTGGATTACGATGACTTTTATCTTGCTGCAACTGCAGATGAGTAAATGTACCCCTGAAGGAGCCCCCATACCACCAGTGGTACAGATACCACCAGTGGTATAGGTACTGAAGTTTGAGAACCAAAGCACCAAATGACAACTTGTCCATCATGTCCAGTGTTTTTGTAATAAAGAGTAAATCACAAGTTATATTTGATTTAAACATGTTTGCCTTGTAATGGGCACACAGAGAGATCATGTTAATATTTAAAATCTAAATCTTATACAGCTTTAAACTTAGTTTACTTGAACAAGGACGAGCTTATTTTAACAGTTATGATAAATCAGTGTATGTAAATTCAGTCTAGCAGAGGCAAAACAGGGCTTATAATGCGATATCAATATGTTTAAAGTCTTTCCCCCGTAACCACATGTTTGTATCATATCAGCCCAACACAGCATTCATGCGGATGGACAACAATATACTGTATGTAGTTGACAAGTTTAATACAACAGGAAAGAGGAAGAGGGATTTATGGGTAATCGACCCAGTTGCACAAGCTCTCTGGGTTTCCACATTACCTCTTTCCACGTAGAGCTGGGTTTCGATTCAAATTTCAAGAATCGATTTAATTCCGATTTTTACGTTTCAAAATCGTTTTTTTTCCGATTTCTCAGATTCCATCCGATTCGCTCCGATTTCGATCTGATTTCCGATTCGATTTCGATTCGATCCGGGGGTTAATGTTATTAAAAAATGAAAAATGTATTTGAACCGTTTCCTTCACTTCATGACTGTGTAGAGAAGCAACATATTCAAACTAGTATTATATCAATATTAAACAGTAAATCTTACAAGTATTGGTAGTTACTGATGGAAGACTGATGAAAGGTTAAGGGTCAATCTACCTTCAAGAAAGATAATCCAGGAGTCCTGAATTATCTTTCTTGAAGGTAGATAAAAGTTCACTGAGGGAAATGTAGAAAATAATTCAAATTTTAAAAATAAATACAAATAATAATAATAAAAAAAAATCGATCTTTGGACGTACAAATCGATAATCGGTCATTAATATGCGAATCGATTAAAAATCGGAAAATCGATTATTTCAACCCAGCTCCATTTCCACGGTTAACAAATTGCTCGTGCCCCCGCAGCATTTTCAGGGGGTCAAATGCAGATGACTCATTTTCAGGGGGTCAAATGCAGATGACTCATTTTCAGGGGGTCAAATGCAGATGACTCATTTTCAGGGGGTCAAATGCAGATGACTCATTTTCAGGGGGTCAAATGCAGATGACTCATTTTCAGGGGGTCAAATGCAGATGACACATTTTCAGGGGGTCAAATGCAGATGACTCATTTTCAGGGGGTCAAATGCAGATGACACATTTTCAGGGGGTCAAATGCAGATGACACATTTTCAGGGGGTCAAATGCAATGACACATTTTCAGGGGGTCAAATGCAGATGACACATTTTCAGGGGGTCAAATGCAGATGACACATTTTCCTACAGAGACAATCAAATGTGTACTGTACCCAAATGTCTAAACCAGGCATTAGAAGGTTCTACTGTACATATGAAAAGATACATTTTAAAGCCGTATTACAGTGATAACTCAAGTCACATAAAAAGTATAATAATGTAGTGTGCATTGCAGCAACAACTTAAAGGTGCACTGCGTAACATTTCTGATGGCAGGTAACACCAGCTCGTCTCCATGGAGAGATTGTAGTTTTGACCGAAATGTTCCATAGTATAAAATGTTTACCCACTTACTGTGGAGTGGGGTCACCACCAGCTCGTCTCCATGGAGATGGGTAATTTCAAAGTAATAAGTGGAACAATCAAGACAAGCAGGTGGCATACTCTCCACCAGAAAGGTTACGCAGTGCATCTTTAAGGAAAATGTGTAAACAGTGCCAACTAAATACATAAATGTCCTCTGAAGAATGTCTGTATCATGTGGAATTGACCGTTTACAGCCTTTCAACATACGATTCGGTTTAACATTCAATGTAGGCTAAATTAGAGGTTAGGCTAAAGTGGGGTACTTAACGCATAAAAGTGAAAGTAAATGCCCTGTGCCACTATTATTGAGCCACATAGTTGTGTCTTCATTAGTGTTTGATTGCAATTCTTTCTTTCATCCACAGAAATGAACAAAAATGAACACGTTACATTTTAAATGACAGATATAATACTTTCTACTCCCCTACATTAAAAAAGGGGTCAAAGTAAATGCTCACAGACTCACAAACAGCTTTAATAGACACGATATGAAAGATCAGTCTGTTTGCTGTTCAGGGACTGCTATAAATGAACCCAGCAGTTTTTGACAAATAACCCATAGGTTGGCAATGACTGTTCTAATACATGATTTAGGATGATATTTATGTGTTCTTATTATTTTAGATGCAGTCATCTTTCACCCCCCATATTTAAAAGACCTCGTGAAACAAAAGTACTTTTCAATTCTACATTACTTTAACTAAAATAATAATTTGATCAGGTGCATTTATACTTTTAATCAAGGAACGAAATGCAGTAGTTTAGTTAGTGACAATTCTGATCAGAGACGTCGTTTAGGTTAAAAGCAACTGGATTTGAGGCTCATGTGAGGCTCATCTGCTTTCTGATCGTCTGTGGTCTAAAACACCCAATTATTCCAACAGCATGTCTGGTGGTTCTGTAATTGAGAATAAATCAGCATAACAATCGTTATCAAAGCTTTATTTGATCTGAAATGTTTTATCTTGTATTTGGGGACTCATGTTTTATCTTACATACGGTTCCTAAATTATTATTTATGTGGGTCTAAATAGGCTGTGACAGCATGTAAAACAACAGGAGATACTTTTAGACTTTACTTTTAAAATGTTTTAAAAGAGAAATACAATGGACAGTTAAACACGGACAGAGGGCTTGATACACACTTGGGAATTCACGCCAAAACTAAATTCGTGCCAAAACACCAAACATATTCAATGTGACGTATTATCTTAACATTGTAGAAAAAGATTCAGTTGTAGTCATCTGGACACTAAAAAACAGTGTCCGGATGACTACAACTGAATTGGTTTCTATGATGAAAAAACTCCAGGAAAAATGAGGATTACACCAAATTATCTTTACACGTGATTACGGCGTTAGTTAGATTGTGACCGATCATGCTAATTGCTCTAAATGTTGTTGTCTGTTGTAACAAGGATGTCCTTCCTGCCAAGTAAAGCAAATATATTTTTCATACATTGATCCTGATAATTAAATTGTTAATTAGCTATTTTTAACTATTCATATTACAAATGAGTTCAAATGTTTAACACACTTTTAAAGGATCTTTTGGCCCGAAAGGACAAGTGTTGAATGGAGATGAGGGAAATTTCAACAAATCAGCAATCAATGTGAGCCACTCAGTTATTTCTATACAATTGAAGACTAAAATATGAACAGTTGAAGAATTGTACTAATTGATCATTTTCCACAAAGAGACAATACATTGTGAAATTGTCATTTTCATTTAATTGTAGTAAATTGTGTAGTACTACATAGAATGTATTATGACATATTCTTTGTTACATAAGCATTTCCCTTGGGCCAAAGCCCGCAAACAGCTCCTTTATCACTAACCTTTTGCTACTGAGTGGAGAGGGAGACAAAAGAAGTGTGGAGAGAACTGAAGACAACTAAACTCAAGAACAATGCTTACACCTCCTGAGAGCGCTGAGTGTTTCCATCGCTCGTCACTGTATCTCAGACAGGCCATTTAGCCATGTGACTGGCTTTCAGTAAACCCATCCAAGGCTTACACCCACAGGTTGAAGAGGCACCACGTAATATTGAGGAGAATCTTCTATTTATAAACGTTAAAGGAATGATATACATATCTATTTTAGTTTTTGGTCTGAAGCAGTATAGTACTGTATATTGCACTGAAGCACAAGCTTGTAGATCCAGGTCATGTGATGTCCAGCGGCCAAAGAGAACCCTTTGCGAACCCTCTGAAGTGCTCCAGTGAGTAGGCGTGTCCTCCATGGCCCGGGACTCCCTGTATGATAATGAGGGATCCACCCATACCAATGTCATGCCTCCTACTTTTAAACTGTCCCAGGAGCCTGTAATGGCTGTAATGGTTGAACATCTACTTGAGAATCAGTAGAGTCCAGGTCCAGAGAAAACTGTTGAAACACTGGGTACTAAAGAAAGTTATCCACACTGTAGTGGAAATTAAAACGATTCTCGGAAAATAAGACTACTCTAAACTATTGTTTTACTTTGTCTCAAAAGTGAATGTTTAATCCTGTTGTTCAATCAGAAATAAACTGTCCCTCGTGTGGACAGTCACTCTCATGCAGAGCCCATTCGTCCACACGTCCGTCTGCTCCTGCATTGCTCTCCTCCCCACCAAGGGGTTCACGTTCATTTTATAGTTTACAGGTCGGTCAGGTGGTCACCTGACCCACTTCGAAAGAAACATTTACATTTCTTTACAGGCAGGTACAGGAAGAGAGGCACATGGTGCAGGTACAAGGAAACAAAAGATACAAAGGCCCAAGGAAAGAGACAGTAGATAACATTTGCATTAAATCAATTCTTTGAAAAACAGTGCCCTAGTGTGAAACCAAAACTGGGCCTGGCCTGGTGTCCCAGACATGTAAGTATCAGTTCTAATCCAATAGAAGGTTCCAGGAGAGACCAGGCACTGAGGATAATCTAGGTCTATAATGTCACAAAGCAAAAGGGCCAAATTATATTTTTCCATAACAGACTTTCAGATGACCAGTTTCATAACTGCGTGGTCACTCTTTTTTGTGATATGTCTGTTGGTGAGTCAATAGTAGTAAATAATTTTTTTAAAAGTTGAGAAAGACAGAATGTTATACAGCAGGTGGCATGATAATAAACAAAAGCAAACATATGCAAAAACATGTTCTAGATAGATAATCTAGAAGTGTCTAGAGAAATGCATTTGTGTGAAGTTCCTCTGAGCCTCAATCTGAGAACTCTGAGACTGCATCAGTCAGATCAAAGTCACATGTGCAGCCCTTCCCCCACTTGCCTCTCCTCCTACTGTGCTTGCACTCACACACCTGCCCCTCCCTCACCCGTGCACGCACACCTGCCCCTCCCTCACTCACCTGTGCCTGCCCCTCCCTCACCTGTGCCTGCACTCACACACCTGCCCCTCCCTCACCCGTGCACGCACACCTGCCCCTCCCTCACTCACCTGTGCCTGCCCCTCCCTCACCTGTGCCTGCACTCGCACACCTGCCCCTCTCTCTTGTGCCTGCCCCTCCCTCACCCGTGCCTGCTCTCACACACCTGCCCCTCCCTCAATCACCTGTGCCTGCACTCGCATACCTGCCCCTCACTCACTTGTGCATGCCCCTCCCTCACCCGTGCCTGCACTCACACGCATGCCCCTCCCTCACCCGTGCCTGCACTCACACACCTGCCCCTCCCTCACCTGTGCCTGCCCCTCACTCACCTGTGCCTGCCCCTCACTCACCTGTGCCTGCCCCTCACTCACCTGTGCCTGCCCCTCACTCACCTGTGCCTGCCCCTCACTCACTTGTGCCTGCCCCTCCCTCACCCGTGCCTGCACTCACACACCTGCCCCTCACTCACTTGTGCCTGCCCCTCCCTCACCCATGCCTGCCCCTCCCTCACCCGTGCCCGCACACCTGCCCCTCCCTCGCCCGTGCCTGCACTCACGTGCCTGCCCCTCCCTCACCCGTACCTGCACTCACACACCTGCCCCTCCGTCACCCGTGCCTGCCCCTCCGTCACCCGTGCCTGCCCCTCCGTCACCCGTGCCTGCCCCTCCGTCACCCGTGCCTGCCCCTCCGTCACCCGTGCCTGCCCCTCCGTCACCCGTGCCTGCCCCTCACTCACCCGTGCCTGCCCCTCACTCACCCGTGCCTGCCCCTCACTCACCCGTGCCTGCCCCTCACTCACCTGCCTCTCCCTCACCCGTGCCTGCCAATCCCTCACCCGTGCCTGCACTCACACGCATACCCCTCCCTCACCCGTGCCTGCACTCACACGCATGCCCCTCCCTCACCCGTGCTTGCACTCACACGCATGCCCCTCCCTCACCCGTGCCTGCACTCACACGTATGCCCCTCCCTCACCCGTGCCTGCACTCACACACATGCCCCTCTCTCACCCGTGCTTGCACTCACACGCATGCCCCTCCCTCACCCGTGCCTGCACTCACACGTATGCCCCTCCCTCACCCGTGCCTGCACTCACACACATGCCCCTCTCTCACCCGTGCCTGCACTCACACACATGCCCCTCCCTCACCCGTGCCTGCACACACGCATGCCCCTCCCTCACCCGTGCCTGCACTCACACGCATGCCCCTCCCTCACCCGTGCCACACGCATGCCCCTCCCTCACCCGTGCCTGCACTCACACGCATGCCCCTCCCTCACCCGTGCCGCACTCACACGCATGCCCCTCCCTCACCCATACCTGCACTCACACACCTGCCCCTCAGTCACCTTTGCCTGCCCCTCCCTAACCCGTGCCTGCACTCACACCTGCCCCTCCCTCACCTGCTGCACCTGACTGCTCCTCATCAACATGAACAGAGACTAAATAGTACAATGCAAACTGATGTATAATAGCACTGTATTAAGAGAGAATGAATGGGGCAAGATGCAAGATTTTGGGCAACAACCATTATCCCTCAGCATTGGAGATGGGTCGTGGCTGGATCTTCCAACATGACAATGACCCCAAAGCACACAGCCAGGATAGCCAAGGAGTGAGAAGCATATCAAGATTCTGGAGTGACTTAACCAGTCTCCAGACCAAAATCCAATAGAAAATCTTTTGAGGGCCCTGAAACATTACTGATCTGGAGAATATCGGCGTGGACCAAAATCCCTGCTGCAGTGTGCGCAAAACTGGTCAAGAACTACAGAAAACCTTTGACCTCTGTAATTGTAAACAAAGTCTTCTATACCAAATATTAACATTGATTTTCTCATGTGTTCAACTTCTTAGTTGACATAAAAGCAATTATCTAATTTTATTTTTGGCGTTGTTTTAGATCCGGTCTCTCACAGTGGAAATGCACCTAAAATGAAACTTTCAAAAACAGGGTGTTCAAAAACTTATTTTCCTCACTGTAAATGCATTCTACAGCAAGTCATCATCTGATGCAAGAAGAAAACACTGCCTTTTGATTTGGCTTGATTATTTAAACAAGTTCGCTGAACATCAGATCAAGGATTCGCCGATTAAGATCACATGACATTTTCGAGTTCCACTGAATCAGTACAGAACTTGAGTAAAAGACTTTCAGGAACTTTGCTTCTGGCTTATGAAACAAAGCTCAAATACTTTTAAAGTTAAATTATAATTTTTTTTATTGACTTTTGATTAATTAAAAGCACTTTTAAAAGACTATCCTCATAAGCAGTACTCTTGTTTCAAAAGATTTTATTCCATATTGTGTATTTTATTATTCTTTTTTGAATCCTTTTTAATTAGCAATTGTGTTTTTGTGTCAACAGTACGCTCATGTAAATGAAAGCTTGCTCTCAAGGGCCTTCCCCGTTCAAATTAAAGGTTTGTGGCATATGGTGATGTCGAAAAATGCACAAAAAGTATGATTTTTTTGTGTTCAAAAGTAAAGTTATAATATATATATATATATATATATATATATATATATATATATATGTTTTTAGCTTCAAATCCATATGTATTTTATACAGAAAGTAGAGGTGGAATCACTGATTTCCTCATTTAATTTGATGAAATCAGATGAGGTTAATGACAAACAGCCAAATCAACCAGCATCAACCAGTTTGATGTAAAAAATATTTTTGTATATGTATTTGGTGACATAAAAAAAATAAATGATTATGAAAGTAAATTAATGGTCCTTAGATGTGACCAATACACATTCAAGAATTGAACAAACAACTTGTCACTATTTATATGTAGAACATTTGGCAAAGGATAAGCTTTGAATATTTTTTTTTTTTTTTACAAAACTTTACCTTACAGATTTTTTATTCTCCAAATTCATAAGCAATTCACAAGTACTCACTGTCCACTCACCAGTCTCTGCTCCTCATTCAACATAATCCATGACAGCAGCCCATGATCAAGACAAAGAAAAGCAGTGGCTTGTTTGATCATTTGTAACGGACTTCATTAAAGTAAGGTGATTTAGTTGTCTGATTGAATCCTTAATATTGTATGCAAATAAGTCCTACTACTGCACTTACTAAAAGTCAGATGTTTAAGGTTTAGACACAAATCAAATATGGCACTGTGGTCATAGCAAATACCAATTCACACTAAATATTTTTGACTGACATCCTCCGAATATCACTTAAAAACAGGAAGCTGAAACCCATGAATAAGTTTCAAAACAAATGTAAATGAAACGTTGAAAAGGAACAAAAAAAAAAAAAAAAAAAAAAAAAAAAAAAAAAAAATCACATTTAAAATGATTGAAAGCATACCAATGCATTTCTCACGGGTAGAACTACTGCAGACAGAGCAAATACAGATCAAATCTTCTGCATAGAAAACTAATGATAATGTATTGATGTTGGCCTTGTACACAGGCCAGTGTCAGGCTGCACTCAGCAACGCTTCAGAGCCTTTACCACGAGCAGAATGTGCAGGACACTGGGCTCATTCTAGTTCAGAGCAGGTCCAGAGTTGTCCCACCGGTCAGACACACTGTGTTCATCCTTTCTCGCATGTTACGCTTTCACTATTCGAGATTAACTCCACAGTATTATCATCAGTAATATGCATACTCTTTAGCAATGAGTTGACTAGCAAATGAAAGAAAGTGGTGTTACCGTCTATGGGGCTCTTTGTGGTTCAGCCACTGCGCAGGCGAAGAGTCACTCACCTGTGTGAGGCTTCAGGTTGATTGTGGCTCAAACAAGGATTAGTTCATTGTTGTTACTGTTCCTCTGCTTCAAATCATTCTTCTTTAGAAATGACTGAAACGAGACCACTCAGGCTGCATTACAAACCCTTCACTGCAGGTGACGTTTAGATCAAATATATTCTACCTATATGGAATATTATCCTTTAGAGCTGCCCAAGAGTGTCTAGATTTCCAAATTGGGGCTGGTAATATGTTAAAAAAGTAGAATGCATTGAGTAAGTGGAAACAACATAAGACAGTCACCTTTTTCTATTAGTAAAAAAAACCTTTGTGTCTAATACATTGCAAAACCTTGTGCATGCTTCTTAAGGTATGCAATATAAGTCTATGCAGACCAAGGACATTGTAATAAAGCAGTTTCTGACTAACATTTTATGAAATAAATACATTTAAACATGTTACTCTTAGGCAGTGTCCTCCAGAAGAAACCATGTGAAATAGTAGAGCATTCCAACAGTTAGAGATCCCAGAGTAATGCTGTGTACGTACAAGCCAATATATAGGCTAAATGTAGCAATGTTGTTGTTTTTTTGTGCTATGCATTTCGTATCAGAAACCATAAAGCTGCGGCGCTCCACTGCTTTCAGTTATAGTGCCTGGACAGGGGAGGGCAGCACTGTACATTGAAGTACTGGATCTGCCAAATTCTACAACATAATCAAATATTAGTAATAGTAGTAGTAGCAATGGACATTTGTGTGGGCCATGTGGACCACGACAAAGCTGGTGTTAGCATCAGTAATGTCAATAGCAGCTTTGGTGCAGATTGGTGTAAACAAAAGGGAGGAACCATGTATTAAAAACATTCATGTACATTTTTACTTCAAATGAAATTCAATAACGTTTAGAAACCTGATGCATCAATTAAAATTTACTCAGGGTTAAGTATTGCCCTTTATAATATTATAATAATTGGGGTACAACATGAATCGTCCTTTATGTTTCGCAATATGTATGGTTTCATGACAAAAGCATATAGACCCAGCCCGATAGTTAAGCATTAGACTTCAAACAAGAAATCAACAGATTCAATTTGATTTATGAAACGGATACGGTCACATGTTCATACATACTTAATTATGCTCATTCACACATTTCCACACATTTCTCATTATCTACTTATATATAAAAAACAAGTGACATCAAACTATTGTTGAATCTAAACTCTATGAAGCACACACATCATATTTAGCTGAACTCATTCACAATCTTTGCCCGTTACCTTGGTGTCCCACAGGGCTCTTTTCCCTCTGGTCTTTGGCTCCAGAAATGTTCAGATGAAAACTGTGCCCATCGACCGCATTCCTGTCGTCTCTCTCGTAGATGGAAAAGTCCCAATTTTCTGTCTCGTCCGTTTACATTTCCGCTCTCAACAAATATGATTCAATTAAGTTAGGATTCGAAGTTAGACCTTTTAAGACCTCTGGGCTTTTGGAAATATTCCAGGTTTAAAAGATCCAAACGTTTACAGAGTGGACCCAGCTGCAGACACTGCAGGCGCCTAAATGGCACCACCTGTGCTCATATGGACAATTAAACAGTCTTCAGTCTTACTTTGCTGGCTTACCTTGCTTGTCCTTATAAGAAATCAGCCTCCAACAAGCCTAAAAGCTCTGCATTGTACTTTTAAAGGATTTAGATATGTTCTAAGTTTGATCAAAAACAGAGCTGCAGATGAGCATTTTTGGTTTTCTAATATTCAGATTGAAAGACATTTTATATTGTTAAAATTACATTCCATGATGCTACCTGTTTGCCACTTATGAAATGTTGGCCAGAACACACTTTAAAAAATAAGAAGAGCCAACAGTTTAAAAATGACTTTATATTTCAAATTGCTCTGAAGCTCAAATAAACCTGTGTTTTAGATTTAAAAGTGCATCACTTTCTCCACCCAGCAGCTCTTACATGGCTCATGTGTGCATGACACATGGAGTTTAGAATGATTTCAAATGTACTGTATATTGGAAATCACAGGGTCCCTCGCGATTCAATACACGGCTCACGATACGATATCACAATAATGTGATATATGTGATAATCCATAAATCGCTCATAATATTCTATGATATATCACTATTTTTAAACCCAAAACATTTTAACATTTTTCTTTGTTAAACCACGACCTTCATAAGCTCAAAATGAAATACTCCCATTTTAATCATCAAAACAGTCAAAATGTCCATTGTTTGCGTTAATAAGCTTCCTTTCTTTAAACACGCAACACAATTGTAGCACAGTCAAAACATTATTCGGGAAATTATACTCATGGCGATATATCGACTCAGCAGCCCATGACATTGATATTCCATCACCAAATTTACCATACTTTCCGGGCCATACAGCGCTCCTGAATAAAAGCCGCGCACACGAAATGTACAAAGCAGCACCTGACAAACCGCAGGTGCCCACGTTTTAACATGAGATATGGACACACGATGGTTGTCTTTGAACCGGGGGTCTTGTGGTCCGCTGTGCCGCGGGACTAATTAGACTATTTTCTCAGTGAACATGAGTTGGATTGTAATAAAACACAGAGCATTTTGAAGCTTAAAATATAGAGAACACATTGTTTCCCCTGGACAGTGCTTCGACTGACATCTTCTGCTACAGAGTGCCCCCTGGTGGCCGTTTGCCAGTAAAAATCTAAATGAGACACCGTTGTAATAACCTCAGGGTTAAAAGCATGGGAAAAAAGTAGCGGCTTAAGGTCCGAAAAGTACGGTAGTATCACCATATATCAATATTTCCATATTTTGACACACCCCGGTATACGGTATATTCAAATTATTTCTGCAAACCTGTGCTCATTCCTTCACATGTGCTCTTCTGTCCCACATCACACACTGCTCGGCGGGAGGAGCCTTCAGGACACACAGGACTGGTGTGGAGACCGGTGCACAAACTCACCTCTGCAGCAGCTAGAATCTGTCCAGGCGCTCGCTACGATCCCTCCTGGCTCTTTCCGCTTTGCTTTACGGTCTGTGTAGCGCTATCAGGTCCCGTTTTTAAAAATCCACTGCAAATGTTAGGAGTGAGCAATGTCACTTTTCCCCTGATAAACAACTGAACGTTTTCCGTAGTGCTTTCAACATAAAAACGTCAGCATTTACCACCAGCAGAAAGGACCTTATTGTGGCCATGCACAAACTCTGTGCAAACAACATAGAATGACAGCTCGGCTGAAGAGAGAAAAATCAAGTTTTTTTCAGAGGCAACTCTGGCAGCAGTAAACTTGTAACCATGGAGACGCATGGTTACACTATGGTACAATTACACCATAGTTGCAGATTTTGCGGAAAAACTGAGTGAATCCCCCAAAATCAAACGGAATACAGGGTTCAGATTAAGGATTTTCACTTGTATAGCGGCGCTGCTAAACAATCCGTTCATTTTTTCAAATTTGTATAGCAATTTGATAATTGCATAGCAAACCACGAAAGTGACTAACAATCAATATTTTCCATTCATGTAACAAGATTATTTATTTCAAAAATATTTGTAAACATTCTATTTAAAAAAAAACCTTTGTTGTTGAACAAATTAATTAACACCAAGTTAGATTAACTTATTTACAACTTTCTTCCATATCATCATCAATCAGATGACTATTTGCAGAGTCTCATTTACATATTAATTTACATATGTGTTAAGCTTCTGATGGAAAAATAAAGGTTGCTGTGGTGTTTCCATCATGGTCTATTTATTGTGTTATTCAAATTGTACCGCTCTATTTGACGTTCCATTCCAGCTATAAAACGTTTCCATTTTTCGTTTTGCTATTTGATGACGGTCCCCAAGTACTTCGTCTCGGCTCCGGCTGCACATTTGATGAAGGTCCCTAAGCACTCGTCTCGGCTCCGGCTGCGCATTCGGATCAGTGTAATTCGCTGCGCCCAAAATACGCATCTGATTTTTAAAACGAGGTTGCAGTCACTTGGCAGTGTAACTGAGTATTTTGGCTGTGTATGATCTGTAAAGACTTTTGCCTTTAGGAGTTATTGACCTCGGACGTCTGAATCTGTGACGCCAACTTTACCGCACGTGGCTCCTCCCACTTTCAGACTCACGCTCTGAGACAGCAGCGGGACTCGTCATGTCAACACAGCGTCCTACATGTGTCAGGCCGTTATTGATGATCGATTGACGAGTGATCAGTACTTTTAGGCGCTTTGATTATACAATTGAACACACATTTTTGTATCGCAAAAGCTGCGATACAAAAGCGCTTTTTTCTGACGAACGCATCGCATTTGAGAGAAATTGCGTCGCATTTTGCGATGCAATACCGCTTATTCTGAACCCTGGACTATAAAGTTCTGTTTACGCTTGACGAGTCTGCGACGTCCGCGAGGGTCCGT
Source organism: Eucyclogobius newberryi (assembly GCF_026437365.1). Classification (NCBI taxonomy): domain Eukaryota; kingdom Metazoa; phylum Chordata; class Actinopteri; order Gobiiformes; family Gobiidae; genus Eucyclogobius; species Eucyclogobius newberryi. Next base: position 6,318,708 of record NW_027315724.1, read on the forward strand.
ACGGCGAAATGTCTTCATTTTTGCCGATACGCCCCACCACACAGCGTCCATGAAATGAGTAGGATTTCCTTGCATGCAAATACTATATATTGGCAAATATTGCCAATGTTGTCTCTGCTGCACTTTGTGCGTCTCGATTCAGAGCAAAATTTATTTGTGAAAAGAATAAACCAAGCTGAAAAATGACTGACAGCGGAGAGCAAAGTGTCAGCTCATCACATGAATATAGATTCATTAAAAGGTCAAATGGGTAGAAATATTTTTGGGGAAAATAAACTACACATAACCCCTTTCAAAACTGTAAACAATACAGAATCTTAAATGTAAATCAGAAACAACATGCTAAACGCAGCATTGGTCACACATCACAGTGTTAACTTTTTCACAGCACCAGTTTTATTGCACATCATAACTTCCACAGAAGGGCAGAGTCAAAAGAAAAAGCGATTCAAATTGTCGCATGCATCACCAGTGAACAAAACATATCAGCAAAGGAGCTTGTCCAAGTTTGAATAATTACTCAAAATATGACAACCTATTCCACTAAATCAACTCTAACCTTCAAAGCTGATTTTCCCAACTGCAAGTACACTGCCTAGAAACATGCCCGTTTTTGTTTTGTTACCACTAATGCCTCTGAGGACATAGAAACCCATAGTCTTCCATTTTGGGTTGAACTTTTCATTAAAGGTCCCATATCATGCAACATTGACTTTTCAGAGTGCTATTGGTGCCTCATATATGTGCCAAAAGTGGTTTTCTGATTGATTCCTGCCGTCTTAAGGTGGAGAACAGTCTCTCTCCTTCTCCTCGGATGAGCTGACGGACGGGGCCTAATCACCAGGATGAGTCAGCCAGGTGAATGCTATAGCACGCTTCCCTGTTTCAGCCCCTCCTCTAGGAAGCACTCTGTACCTGTAACCCCCCCCCACACCCCTGCCCCCACGCTCGAGAGGAACCGCGGCTATTTACAGGCACAGTTAGCTTCAAACGCTTCTTCTTTTGTTCCAACGCTGCTGTTGACATGTGCCGCTGTGTCATGCGCTGTGTAGCAGCGCACGTCTAGGGCTCTGTTTACATTCCCATTGTCTCCACGCCGAGACTACATCACGGGTTGGGCCGGGGCGGCAGAGCGCTCTTTGCGAGGGTGGGGGCGAATCTCAAACTAAGCCGTCTGCATTTCCGGGTTTGTGAGCAGGGTCCAAAGTATGGGTGATATTTTATGATAACTATTATGATATGAGTGTTGCACAACACGTATTATCATCAAATATACCCTTAGAGTAGACTACGAAACGGTAAAAACAGCATGATATGGGATCTTAAAATAACAAAACCTGTAACTTCAGAGTTCTGTTGATTTGAGTCTGTTCTGTTACTCTGAGCATTTGGTCTGTTTGAAACATTTCTACGAGCATGAGTCGCCATGTTTGTTTCACCTGTCTGCCATTATAATGCCATTATAACTTTTCCTCCTAAACAATCAGTTTATACAATTTTCCCCCGTGGAACTTTAGTGTGAATGGTTTAAAGGAGAAGAGACTGTGATGATGGTCTGATCAGACACAGAGTCTGAGGAGGCACGGACTGGAGAGACTTTAGTCTGAGAAATCATCTAAATAAAATAAATAAATAAAGAATAACCATACTAGTGTAACTATATCTGAACATATAGCTAAATAAACCAGAGCCAGAATCAAAAGTGTTTCCTTTTTTTCATGAATGTGTTCCAACTGGTTCTATAGTTTAAATCAAAAATGCAAACGTTTGGGGCCTGACCGGTATATTGCAATATTCACTGCGGACAATCTTTTGGAATCAGGATTAAAAGACATCTTATTTGTGAAGCGTTGTGATCTGAGGTGGCCTGTTTGAGCAGTGAGTGTTGTAATTGTGTCCATTTTGAGGCTTTGTTTAATTCCTTGACTTTAGTTAGCGCTTAGCTGGTGAAATGCTAACACAACAACGTAAACAAGGCTTACAACATTGTCTCTGCTCCCTCATTGGTTACTGTAAAGTGACAGCAGCTGTATTAGTGTTTACTGGACTCACTGACATGTAAATGAGTCGCGAAAAGAAGCGTCAGAATTAATGCATATGAATTAATGCGATGCACACGCATTAGTTCGGCTCATCGCAGACTCATGAATTCACTTCAATAGAGACAAACGGGCAGAAGCGGGTGGCTTCAGTCAAACTTAAAAATGTATAATTGACAGGTCTGCATCAATTTGGAATCGTTTTATTAGAATTGATAATGCATCTACAAAACTATTCCCCACCCCTAGCGCTGATGCACACCATCTTAAACTCATAGCATCAAGAGGATTTTGCCCTTTCCTACCAGAAAAGAGACCTCCAAATGTATAATACAACACAAGGAAGACTAACAATGCTTATTCAAACATGAAAAGCTCCAGAACTCATATGAAACACTGGCAGTTTCGCAGTGAAGAACACTGGAGAGCAGAGGTGCAAAAAGAGCATAATTACCTGAACTAAACCCGAGGCTGCTCCTTCGGTCACTGGGCTGTCTACAGCTGCTCCGGCCGGCCTCTGTTTGTTGAAAAACTCCTCTGAAATTCCCCACTCTGTAAAAAGGAACATCATTTGAACTTCAAATAGACAGGTTCAGGAAAAAATATAAGAATTAATCATCAACATTTTAAAATAATAATGTATTAATATCAATAACTAATAACAATAACAGACTATGTTTCCAGGGAACTTGAAGCCCTTAAATAACACGAGCCTGGTCTCCAGAGAGGCCGCTGTGAGGGTGAGGTTTACCTGGGTTCACAGTGTCTGCATCAATCATGCCTCCTTCTCTGTAGCTCTCCAGCTCCTCCACTTTGACCTTGTTCCACGGGATGTAGGTGACGCCGTGCTCGACGTCCCAGAACTTTTTATGTGCCGATTTAATACCTTTGTTCAGAGCCCAAGCAATCTGCAAACAACAAGAGCCAGTTTCTTGAAGGCGCACAAGGCGGTCAGGGAAAAGTGAAACAATAAATACCTTAAATGGTTTTTGATTGACTCGGAATGGTCCTCGACTGAGCTTGTTCAAGGCTGTGTTGGCATCTTGTCTATGGATCATGACAATGTAAGCACAGCCTCTTGGTGGAATCATCTATTTAATAAAGAAAGCAACAACAACAACAACTATGTTAGCAACATATTATGTAGCGCCTAAAATTTATATACAATGATCCCTCGCAATAACGTGGTTCACTTTTCGCGGTCTCGCTGCTTCGCGGATTTGCATCATGCATTGTGTTCTACATTCTGATTGGCTAAACATTCTCTACGCGTCTTCTCTACCTGTGTGTCAATAACGTTATGGATTAATATGTACACGTACGCAAAACCGCTTGCCAAATTGAAGTTTGCGAGGCCGGTGAGAGCAGCGCGCGCGTGAGAGGCCGGTGAGAGCGGCGCGCGCGTGAGAGGCCGGTGAGAGCGGCGCGCGCGTGAGAGGCCGGTGAGAGCGGCGCGCGTGAGAGCGGCGCGCGCGTGAGAGGCCGGTGAGAGCGGCGCGCGCGTGAGAGGCCGGTGAGAGCGGCGCGCGTGAGAGGCCGGTGAGAGCGCGTGTGTGAGAGGCCGGTGAGAGCGGCGCGCGTGAGAGGCCGGTGAGAGCGGCGCGCGTGAGAGGCCGGTGAGAGTGCGAGTGTGAGAGGCCGGTGAGAGCGCGTGTGTGAGAGGCCGGTGAGAGCGCGCGTGTGAGCTGCGGGCGTGAGAGGCCGGTGAGAGCGCGCGCGTGAGAGGCCGGTGAGAGCGCGCGCGTGAGAGGCCGGTGAGAGCGCGCGTGTGAGAGGCCGGTGAGAGCGGCGCGCGTGAGAGGCCGGTGAGAGCGCGCGCGTGAGAGGCCGGTGAGAGCGCGCGTGTGAGAGGCCGGTGAGAGCGGCGCGCGTGAGAGGCCGGTGAGAGCGCGCGTGTGAGAGGCCGGTGAGAGCGCGCGTGTGAGAGGCCGGTGAGAGCGGCGCGCGTGAGAGGCCGGTGAGAGCGGCGCGTGTGAGCTGCGGGAGAAGCCGGTGAGAGCGGCGCGCGTGAGAGGCCGGTGAGAGCGGCGCGCGTGAGAGGCCGGTGAGAGCGCGTGTGTGAGAGGCCGGTGAGAGCGTGCGTGTGAGAGGCCGGTGAGAGCGCGTGTGTGAGAGGCCGGTGAGAGCGCGCGTGTGAGCTGCGGGCGTGAGAGGCCGGTGAGAGCGCGCGCGTGAGAGGCCGGTGAGAGCGCGCGCGTGAGAGGCCGGTGAGAGCGCGCGCGTGAGAGGCCGGTGAGAGCGCGCGTGTGAGAGGCCGGTGAGAGCGGCGCGCGTGAGAGGCCGGTGAGAGCGCGCGTGTGAGAGGCCGGTGAGAGCGGCGCGCGTGAGAGGCCGGTGAGAGCGGCGCGTGTGAGCTGCGGGAGAAGCCGGTGAGAGCGGCGCGCGTGAGAGGCCGGTGAGAGCGGCGCGCGTGAGAGGCCGGTGAGAGCGCGTGTGTGAGAGGCCGGTGAGAGCGTGCGTGTGAGAGGCCGGTGAGAGCGCGCGTGTGAGCTGCGGGCGTGAGAGGCCGGTGAGAGCGCGCGCGTGAGAGGCCGGTGAGAGCGCGCGTGTGAGAGGCCGGTGAGAGCGCGCATGTGAGCTGCGGGACACGCCGGTGAGAGCGGCGCGCGCGTGAGAGGCCGGTGAGAGCGTCGCGCGTGAGAGGCCGGTGAGAGCGTCGCGCGTGAGAGGCCGGTGAGAGCGCGCGTGTGAGCTGCGGGAGAGGCCGGTGAGAGCGGCGCCGCGCGGGAGAGGCCGGTGAGAGCGCACGTGTGAGCTTCAATGTTTTATGGAGTATTTCATTGTATAATAACTGTAAAAAAAATAAAGGTTTCTACTTCGCGGCTTTCGACTCCCGCGGGTTCTTCTTGGAACGTAACCCCCGCGATAAACGAGGGATCACTGTATACACATTACATTTACAGTATGTATATTTACATATACTTACATTTACAGACTCGATCTGACCAAACTCTTCCAGGAGCAACAATATATCAGTCTGCTGAGTCTTTTTGTCCAGCTGACCCACCCAGAGTGTAGTGCTGCAAACTATTCACAAAAACAAAAACAATGTTATTTCAGGTCAACAGCAGCAACACTCTCAAAACTAAATGCTAAACATTATTTAAACTGTCTGGGCTGTACGCTTCAATCACCCTAACCCTTTAGACAAGTCCAGCTTTTAAAACAGTTTGTTCATGAGCTGAACAGAATGCAGTTGTGCCTCACCACTGAGGGTCTGGCCCTTGATGCTGGGGAGGCCCCTCTGTCTGCGCTCCCTCTCCTTCTCTCGTTCACTGCGGTCCATAGAGTGAGACCTCTTTTGGCGCTCTCTGGAGCCCGAGCGAGTGTGTCGGTGTCTGGACTTTCTGGAGCGTGAGGTGGAGCGGGAGCGCCTCCTGTGGGGAGATCTGAAACACAAGCCGACTAATGAGACACTGTGAATGAAAAATATAAAGCATGTGCATTGACGTATTCTGGAAGTAATGCACACTGGTCAAACAAAGCACATTTTGGCCACAAATGCAGAAGTGAGTCCTTATTACTTGACGTAATGGACGATTTTTCCCAGATTTGAGAACTCAAGCAGAAGTGCGCATGCGCACTCCCCCGTGCGGATGCACACAACAGCCTCACTTCTACACGTGCGTTTGTTTATTAGCGCAACGGATCGCATCTCTCGTCTCGTAGATTTCCGTCTCTTCTGAGCCAGCTTGAACTGTCTTTCTCCGTCTTAATTTTGTCCTGTACACTGAGGGAAATATATTATAATAGATCCATGCGCTTAGACACAGGGAAACGTGCTGCTCTCCTGGGGACGAGCCAGAACGAGGCCAAAAAATCGTCCATTACGCCTTTAAATTACACTCAAAGTAAATCCATTTTCCAAAATGACAAGATGGTGTATACTGTACAGGCAGAAGATGATTTCATTAAATATGACAGTAATGTCTGCACCATTACAGTGTTTTAACAGGACTCTGATGAGAGGAGTTTTGGAAACTACATCGGGTTGAGATTAGAATGTTGACACGTGTTATGCAAATCCTGTTTATGCCCTTTTATTCAGACTCCATAGTGAAGCGGATTTACCTGGAATGAGACCGGGACCTCCTCCCATAGCTTCTGTGTCTGCCGTCTCTTCTCACAGGAGAGTCGTCTCGGAGAGGCTCCTGAGAAGAAGGCCACAGATGGTCACGTGACTCCAGCTTATATATGTGCCGATCAGAACATAGGACTGTGTCTTACCCGTGTGTAGGGCTCATTTACAGCTGTATACGCCATGTCAGGGCCTGGATGCATCACCTCCTGGTTCACAACGCTCCCATCGTGCTGTGGGAAAAGGGAATGCATTTTAAGTCAATGTAATGTGACGTAATATGACGTAATGTAGTGAATCCAAGGTGAAGCTTCGTTTACCGGGACCATTGTCTGTGGCTGAACTTCCTGCGAGTTAGGCAACTGCCCAGCAAACTGTTTGAGCACATTTTCTGCTATGCTTCTGTAAAGGAAACACACAGACTCAAAACATGGTGGAAACAAAGAGCATTTGGACAAGAGAAACTCACAAGAGCGACACTTACAAGAGCTGAGCGTGATTCTCTCTGGATGTTTTATCCTCTGGTTCATCCTCATATTCAAACCGGTCCAGAAGTTTCTAGAGACAGAACACATCTCAAGTTAAGCATTATGTGAATACAAAAGTTGAACCCTAGAGTGTTTTTTTACCTCAGCCAAGGTGTTATTGCTGTACGTGCTGGGATGAGCTGCAGACATTTGAGCAGGGTTTGCCAAGTTGTTTTCAATGGCGGCTGCCAGATTCTCATTCCCCTGCTGCAGATTCTGGAGCACTCGCTGTAACTGCAACATCCATTTCACAGTTAGAATGGTGTTTGATCCAAACACAAGGAAGTGACAGTGCAAGTGTGGTGGTGCCTCACCTCCTGGCCCTGAGGAGACTGGAAGAGCTGGGCCATAGCAGTCAAAGCATCCATGTCGGACAAGTTGGGCTCCGCAGGCACAGCCGGAGCAGCGGGCACAGCGCTTATGTGAGGCTCCGTGTTCACAGGCTGGAAAACTGTGAGGACAAAGTATTTTAATAAACAGACAAAAGGAATAGAAAGAACACTACAAGTCACAAGAGGATTAATATGAAACAAAGTGACGTGTAGCACCTGCACACTTTGCAGAGGCCTTGTTACTATGGACACTGGTCTACATCGTTATCTATCCCTCAATGAGGTACTTCAAAACACACAGCAATTGGAGGTAGAGCCTCTCGTAAGCTACTTAAACATGACTATATTATTGAGTGTAGAGGTGTTCACCTTCAGCAGCTGCTGTCACTACAGACCCATGTGCCATGTCCATGAGGGGCTGGATGATGTCCATGTCAAACACACCATTCTTCTGCCACAGGTTTAGCACACGCAGGATTTTAGTCTGGCAAAGAAAAGCAAGAACAGTTTCCTCTTGTTCAGAGCTTCACCACTACACAAGTGTCCCTCCCACACAGTACCTTGTCCTCCTCGGGGCAGCAGTACAGGTTGTGAAAGGTCTCTGTGAAGTTCTTGAGGAATCTGGGCCCAAAGACGTCTTTGTCCACCCCAAACTGATGTCGAGACTGGCGCACGATGGAGTCCACCACATACAGGCCTGGGACCTTCAGGTCAGACTTGCACTGGAAACATCCGCTCAGTTATTATTACACCGTTAAGTGTCACAAACGGACTATAAAACTATAGTGTTACATACCTTTTTCACAAATTTCTCCACAAGCTGGACAACATGTTTGTACAGCTAAAAACAAACAAAACAACAAAAGTCATGTCAAGCTATTGCTCCATCAAAAATCATTCAACCAAACACACAAGGACATTTAGGGCTGTAAAAAGTGCAAGTACAAATGGTAAAGGAACAAAAAGTACCCAAAGCTAGTTCTTGGTGGGTGCAGGGAAAGCCCTACAACAGGAAGCTACTGGACAGTGTGACCATGAACGAATGTTTCCTTTGGGAAATGGATATTCAATAAATGTTCAATAGATAAATTACTTTAATTCATCTAGATAATGACCAATACATTATAAAAAGAAGAACAAGTATGGTTCAAGCAGTGGTACCTATGGACACATCCATAGCTGAAATCATAAACACAATATTCACGTTTGATCCTTTTGTTTGAACGCTCAAACTTAATTTGAGTGTTTTAGCGTTACTATTTGAATTGTAATTTTGATTAGATTGTGAATACATTATTGAGATGTGCTCTGAAGAGTACTGAGAGAGAATGAGTTTCTGACATGTACATCCACAAATAAGAGAAATACTGTAAATCAATATATAATTCATAACATAACGTTATTCATTGAAAACTGATTTAACTTGAGATTTTCATCCTGTTTGTTACAGTAATGTAACTTGTTCACTGCCCCGTCACAATAAACTACATACAAATAGTAAATGTAAGCACAAGGGCTAAAGCTGAGGTGTAATGACCATCACCATTTATGAAATAGATCAAATAAAAACTGATCACATGTGTGAGCTTATTTACCACAGGTAAACGGGGGTAAACTGTGTGTGGTGTAAAATGACGTTGCAGATTTCAAAGCAGTTGGTGTTGGTCCTGTGCTTTTCCCTTCTCTGTGGGGCCCAAACACACGCGAAGGAGCAGAATCACTTCTAAAGCCTTGTACAGACCGCGGCATCAAATTTGCGCCCGACGCAGAAGTTAGACGCATGTACATTTGAAGACAAACGCACCAGACGCGCGTTCTCGACGCCCCGGACTCATGTCCGTAAAATACACTCAGCAGCAGACGTGCGTCTGAGTCGTCCTGCACATGCTCAGTGGAGGAGTAACACACTGTGTTGCTTTTCTCTTGGTGTAAATGGATTTTAAAGGTCCCATAACATGCAAAATCGACTTTTCAGAGCTTTTAACCTTCTTAAATTGCTTTTTGTGCTTCATATATGTACCCAGAGTGTTTTTTTGATTGATTCCCGCAGTTTGTAGCTATAGTACAGACTCAGATCTCTCAGATCTCCTTTCCGCGAATCTCCAAACTGACGGGCGGTGGGTGCAAGACCGCGTCATAAGGGCAAGCAGGCGTCACCATGAAGGCCCCTTAACACTTTGGTCCCTGGGGCTGCACTTTTTCAGTGAGTTCTCCTGAAATCTTTTCACACGGGAGACTCGTAAAATAATAAAATAAATGGTGTGTTTCCAGTAACATTGAAAAAAAATATTCAGGTATGTAGGTCGGATTAAAAATGTTCCTTTTTTTCATAATTTTACAATCCTCGCACAGGTTTTGCAGAGTTTTCTTTTCTCAGAAGTGAGCGCTTCGCATTGAAGTAGCCTTATGGGCAGTGTTTCCTCCAGCCCTATTTAGCGTAGCGGGCTGATACCCCCTTATCCTGAATCAATCAAAAGCCGCGACGCTGCCCTAAAGTATCTGACAGTGCGTAGCGGCCGATACCTTAAAAATCACAAAAGGACCATTCATAGAAATCAATCAAATCTTTTCAAATTAAGCCTGGGGTTGTTGATATAATCCCAGAAATTCCGTCTTAAAAGAATAACAGGATTTTTCGCCAATTAGAGAACTCAAGCGACTGTTAGTCCCACACGCTGCTACACGTGCGTTTGTTTATTAGCGCAACGCATCGCATCATCTCCACAGATTTACGTTTCTTCTGAGCTCGAACACTCTTTCTCTGTCGTCCCTCGGCCATTTTTGTACTGTACACTAAAGCGATGAGAGGCTTTTGACGAGCGCCACTACGTCGGCCCGTCTGAAAACCATGGCTTTGGCCGTGGCTGCCAGTCTCCACGCTGACCAAATACGAGCACCTGCAAACATGGATTTCATATCTTACGATCCCCACAGATGATTTTTTTCCCGCAGCTTTTGGATTCTCTCTTACAATTTGACATTCTCAAAACGTACGGCCAGTAAATATGCCATAAAATGTTTAAGGTCGGGTTTTCTTTATTTTGAAATTCAGGTCGGTTGGGTTACCGGAAACACACAACTTTGTTTTTGGGCCTCATAAAAGAGTAATACCGTGTCTGACATCGTAGAATTACTCAAAAATGTGTTGCCCTGCTGCTGTTTACCCTCGCTCTGAACTTCCTGTAGCGAGCCTGAGCTGCACAAGCCCATATTGGATTATTGTTATGTGCTCTTGCTATTATTGTCATTTATCATTGAGCACAAATTCTTGTGGGACTAAAATTTTTGTGAAAATCTGCCCAAAAATCACAGTGTACGGCAGGGCTCTGGGCCGCATCCGGCCCCACAGACGTTTTAATCCAGCCCGCAGAACAGTTCCAATTTATATTGATTCATTTCCTATAGATATTAAGAGTTTTTAATTGCTAGAAATACGAGTCTCACAGTCCTTTGCGGCAGCCTCCCCCCGCAAGGCTGGAGCGTAACTTTACAGACTTGACTAGAGCTGAGGTGTGAGCGGGAAAGAGACGTGTGGTTTTGGGAAACACGTGGAAGAAAGACGTTAGAGCTGTGCTAAAAGCGGCGCTAATGTGGATTCTGTGATAATGCTCTGTGAGGGAAACATCCAAACCAGTGCAAACCTGGCAAATCAGGAGCCATTTTTTCTATTTAGTCACACCAACTTGCGCCCATTTAAACTGACAAATAAGGTCAAAATTATGTGCCAGTTAAAACGATCATAATAAACCAATGCAATGATGCAATGATCTCACCCTCCCTCTCCCTCGCACTCCCAGTCCCTCGCGCTCCCTCTCCCAGTCCCTCGCACTCCCAGTCCGTCGCGCTCCCTCTCCCAGTCCCTCGCGCTCCCTCTCCCTCGCACTCCCAGTCCGTCGCGCTCCCTCTCCCAGTCCCTCGCACTCCCAGTCCGTCGCGCTCCCTCTCCCAGTCCGTCGCGCTCCCTCTCCCAGTCCGTCGCGCTCCCTCTCCCAGTCCCTCGCGCTCCCTCTCCCAGTCCCTCGCGCTCCTTCTCCCAGTCCCTCGCGCTCCCAGTCCCTTGCGCTCCCAGTCCCTTGCGCTCCCTCTCCCCCGCGCTCCCTCTCCCCCGCGCTCCCTCTCCCAGTCCCTCGCGCTCCCAGTCCCTTGCCCTCCCTCTCCCTCTCCCTCGCGCTCCCAGTCCCTCGCCCTCCCTCTCCCTCGCGCTCCCTTTCCCTCGCGCTCCCTTTCCCTCGCGCTCCCTTTCCCTCGCGCTCCCTCGCGCTCACCCTCCCTCACGCTCCCTCACGCTCCCTCTCCCCCGCGCTACCTCCCCCGTAACCTGTCTGCAGTGGGAGAGTTCAGAATTGGCGCTTCACTGGAGGTGAATGAGAATATGCACTCACGTTACTTCTCGTCACTGTGGATCACTTACCACTGAAGGTCCACGGCCGTCACACACAGACTGCTTTCTGCACGGAGCTGACTCGTACTAATGCACTTTTGTTTCCCATTTAAGATTTATACAACCCAATGAGGAGTCAGGAGCGGAGCCAGTTTATTTTTAGTATTAAAGAGTGGAGGGAGGAGACGAGCACGAAGGGAACCAGGACAGAAGTGCGCAGGGGAACAGAGGAGGGAAAGAGGGGGACAGAGGAGAGACAGAGGAGAGACAGAGGAGAGACAGAGAAGGGACAGAGGAGGGACAGAGGAGAGACAGAGGAGGGACAGAGGAGAGACAGAGAAGAGACAGAGAAGAGACAGAGGAGGGACAGAGGAGGGACAGAGTAGACACGAGGAACAGAGGAGGGACAGAGGAGGGAAAGAGGGGGGACAGAGTAGAGATAGAGTAGAGACAGAGGAGGGACAGAGGAGGGACAGAGTAGAGACAGAGGAGGGACAGAGTAGAGACAGTAGAGTAGGGACAGAGGGGGGACAGAGTAGAGACAGAGGAGGGACAGAGTAGAGACAGGGGAGGGATAGAGTAGAGACAGGGGGGGACAAAGTAGAAGACAGAGGAGGGACAGAGGAGGGACAGAGGAAGGACAGAGTGTATATATGCACATGGAAGCCAAAGCCGGGCAAAGACGTGTCCTCGCTGCTCTCTCATATTTAGAGAAAAACCCTGTGTTGGCACTGGACATTTTTCTGTTGCTCAGAACACGTCTGTCACACATAATGCGCGCACATTTCCCCAAATGTCTCGTGCCCTTCCAAACGGGCACAACATTTTGACAAAGGGCTTAAAGGTGGTATGGACGATTTTTTTCAGCTAATTTTTTTTTATCATATTTCCTCGTGGCGTGGATAAATCATTTGTCCTGCCACGTATCAATCATAAAACGCACCTACCGCTCACCTGCAGCCGTGTGCGGTTGGTCCCCACGTTTCCGCGTGCCTAAGCGCATGGATATATCATAATATAGTTCCCTCAGTGTACGGGGCAAAATGAAGACGGAGAAAGACACTTCGAGCTGACGCAGAAGTGGACCGAAATCTACGGGAGACGAGAGATGCGATGCGCTCCGTTGATACAACACACATGTGTGTTGTATCAGTCCGCACGGGGGAGTGGCATGTGCACTTCCGCCTGTGTTCTCAAATCGCCGAAAAATCGTCCATACCGCCTTTAATATAGGCTGCCTTATATCAGAGTTAAATTTAGGCAGATCTTCATACGAGGTCAATGGCTGTTGACCTCCGTCCAGGCTTTTAGCTAGAGGGCCGTCTTCCCGTTTTTTGGACGGGGTATCTCGACATGTGGACGGACATTTTCGAGGGCAAGGACGGTGTAATTTTTATTAATACATTTTAGAAAAGGGAATACCATCATTAAATCGGGCCTGGAAGCGTCTGACGATAGTCCACCACGGTCCGCGCCATGACAGCTCACTGTTTACAAGTGAAAATTTGCATGCTGCGCGCTGACTGGTCGACAAAGTTTGTGTGCTTGGCTCTGATTGGCTGCCGAGCCGTGGTCTGGAAAATGCCGAAGCTCCACGTTTGCCAAATACCATGTAAAATACTGTGCGATACGCCGCTTGAGTTCTCTAATTGGCAGAGTGTGATCAGGCGGCGCCAGAGTATGAAAAGTCAATATGAGACGAGAGGCGTGCGGGCGCCGCTCTAGATCGCTGTGTAGTCGCTTCCGCGTTAAAAGCGCTGCTTTATCTTTGTAAAAGCGTCGAAAAAAGGTCCCGATACACATATTGGCTTTCCATAGACTTCCGGTTAAGCCCCCGGTTGGACGGGGTGTTTTCAAATCCTAGCCAAAAGCCTGCCTCCGTCTGCTTTGTACGTACACGCTCAGCCCCTGTGTAGTTCAGTGTGTAGTGTGTGTGTGTGGGTGTATGGGTGTGTGTTCGTGCGTATGGGTCTGTGTGTGCGTGCGGGTAGGAGTGTGTGCGTGCATGCGTGTAGGAGTGTGTGCGTGCAGGAGTGTGTGTGTGCGTGCGTGCGTGCAGGAGTGTGTGCGTGCATGCGTGTAGGAGTGTGTGCGTGCGTGTAGGAGTGTGTGCGTGCGTGCAGGAGTGTGTGTGTGCATGCGTGTAGGAGTGTGTGCGTGCGTGTAGGAGTGTGTGCGTGCGTGTAGGAGTGTGTGTGTGCGTGCGTGCGTGCAGGAGTGTGTGCGTGCATGCGTGTAGGAGTGTGTGCGTGCGTGTAGGAGTGTGTGCGTGCAGGAGTGTGTGTGTGCATGCGTGTAGGAGTATGTGCGTGCGTGTAGGAGTGTGTGCGTGCGTGTAGGAGTGTGTGTGTGCGTGCGTGCGTGCAGGAGTGTGTGCGTGCATGCGTGTAGGAGTGTGTGCGTGCGTGTAGGAGTGTGTGCGTGCAGGAGTGTGTGTGTGCATGCGTGTAGGAGTGTGTGCGTGCGTGTAGGAGTGTGTGCGTGTAGGAGTGTGTGCGTGCATGCGTGTAGGAGTGTGTGCGTGCGTGTAGGAGTGCGTGCGTGCAGGAGTGTGTGCGTGCATGTGGGAGTGTGTGTAGGAGTGTGTGCGTGCGTGTAGGAGTGTGTGCGTGCATGTAGGAGTGTGTGTAGGAGTGTGTGCGTGCGTGTAGAAGTGTGTGCGTGCATGCGTGCGTGTAGGAGTGTGTGCGTGCATGTAGGAGTGTGTGCGTGCGTGTAGGAGTGTGCGTGCGTGTAGGAGTGTGTGCAGGAGTGTGTGCGTGCATATAGGAGTGTGTGTAGGAGTGTGTGCGTGCGTGTAGGAGTGTGTGTGTGCGTGTAGGAGTGTGTGCGTGCGTGTAGGAGTGTGTGCAGGAGTGTGTGCGTGCGTGCAGGAGTGTGTGCAGGAGTGTAGGAGTGTGTGCAGGAGTGTGTGCGTGCGTGCAGGAGTGTGTGCGTGCGTGTAGGAGTGTGTGCGTGCGTGTAGGAGTGTGTGCGTGCGTGTAGGAGTGTGTGTGTGCGTGTAGGAGTGTGTGCGTGCGTGTAGGAGTGTGTGCGTGCGTGTAGGAGTGTGTGCGTGCGTGTAGGAGTGTGTGTAGGAGTGTGTGCGTGCGTGTAGGAGTGTGTGTGTGCGTGTAGGAGTGTGTGTGTGCGTGTAGGAGTGTGTGTGTGCGTGTAGGAGTGTGTGCGTGCGTGTAGGAGTGTGTGCGTGCGTGTAGGAGTGTGTGCGTGCGTGTAGGAGTGTGTGCAGGAGTGTGTGCGTGCGTGCAGGAGTGTAGGAGTGTGTGCAGGAGTGTGTGCGTGCGTGTAGGAGTGTGTGCGTGCGTGTAGGAGTGTGTGCGTGCGTGTAGGAGTGTGTGCGTGCGTGTAGGAGTGTGTGTGTGCGTGTAGGAGTGTGTGCGTGCGTGTAGGAGTGTGTGCGTGCGTGTAGGAGTGTGTGCAGGAGTGTGTGCGTGCGTGCAGGAGTGTAGGAGTGTGTGCAGGAGTGTGTGCGTGCGTGTAGGAGTGTGTGCCTGCGTGTAGGAGTGTGTGCGTGCGTGTAGGAGTGTGTGCAGGAGTGTGTGCGTGCGTGCAGGAGTGTAGGAGTGTGTGCAGGAGTGTGTGCGTGCGTGTAGGAGTGTGTGTGTGCGTGTAGGAGTGTGTGTGTGCGTGTAGGAGTGTGTGCGTGCGTGTAGGAGTGTGTGCGTGCGTGTAGGAGTGTGTGCAGGAGTGTGTGCGTGCGTGCAGGAGTGTAGGAGTGTGTGCAGGAGTGTGTGCGTGCGTGTAGGAGTGTGTGTGTGCGTGTAGGAGTGTGTGCGTGCGTGTAGGAGTGTGTGCGTGCGTGTAGGAGTGTGTGTGTGCGTGTAGGAGTGTGTGCGTGCGTGCGTGCGTGTAGGAGTGTGTGCGTGCGTGTAGGAGTGTGTGCGTGCGTGTAGGAGTGTGTGCGTGCGTGTAGGAGTGTGTGCGTGCGTGTAGGAGTGTGTGTAGGAGTGTGTGCGTGCGTGTAGGAGTGTGTGCGTGCGTGTAGGAGTGTGTGCGTGCGTGTAGGAGTGTGTGCGTGCGTGTAGGAGTGTGTGCGTGCGTGCAGGAGTGTGTGTGTGCATGCGTGTAGGAGTGTGTGTGTGCGTGTAGGAGTGTGTGCGTGCGTGTAGGAGTGTGTGCGTGCGTGCGTGTAGGAGTGTGTGCGTGCATGTAGGAGTGTGTGCGTGCGTGTAGGAGTGTGTGCGTGCGTGTAGGAGTGTGTGCGTGCGTGTAGGAGTGTGTGCGTGCGTGTAGGAGTGTGTGCGTGCGTGTAGGAGTGTGTGCGTGCATGTAGGAGTGTGTGTGTGCGTGTAGGAGTGTGTGCGTGCGTGTAGGAGTGTGTGCGTGCGTGTAGGAGTGTGTGCGTGCGTGCGTGTAGGAGTGTGTGCGTGCATGTAGGAGTGTGTGTGTGCGTGTAGGAGTGTGTGTGTGCGTGTAGGAGTGTGTGCGTGCGTGTAGGAGTGTGTGCGTGCGTGCGTGTAGGAGTGTGTGCGTGCATGTAGGAGTGTGTGTGTGCGTGTAGGAGTGTGTGTGTGCGTGTAGGAGTGTGTGCGTGCGTGTAGGAGTGTGTGCGTGCGTGCGTGTAGGAGTGTGTGCGTGCATGTAGGAGTGTGTGTGTGCGTGTAGGAGTGTGTGTGTGCGTGTAGGAGTGTGTTCGTGCGTGTAGGAGTGTGTGCGTGCGTGCGTGTAGGAGTGTGTGCGTGCGTGCGTGTAGGAGTGTGTGCGTGCGTGTAGGAGTGTGTGCGTGCGTGTAGGAGTGTGTGCGTGCGTGTCTGGTGTCTGGTCCCTCACACAGTCTCTCAAACACAGAAGTGCGTGCAGAGAATAGTTTGAGTCTCTGGGCGTCGTCATGGCGCTGTGGAGCAGGTGGCGTGCACATAAACATGTTTGAGAGGACACTTTTGGCTGGTGACATTAGGGTGCAGATGCAGCGCAGATACACAGGCCGCTCAGAGGACCACCGGGACATGGCTGCGGTGTCATTTTAATGTTGTTTTTCAGCACACCTCTCTCAATTTCACGTGTATATTGTGACATTTAAGCATCGCCCCGAGCAGCAAGTAATAAACAACATTAAAATAACGTTAAAAAACCCTCCTAATGTGAGAACATACAAGGCTTTCAACATGGTCTTGTTTAACAGATAACCCAAGTAAACACGGCCCTGGCAACTAACGCTAATACCACACAAACAAATGATTAAAGCATCACAAAGTAAACAAACAGTGGAAAAATGGAAACCTTTCTTCCTGAGTGAATTCACACCATTGTATCTGGTGCAAGGGAAAGTGCTGCGTCTGTGGCATTTAAAGATGTCAGAATAAACACAAGCACTCACCTTTATGGCTTTGATGGCAGACTTCGTCACAGACATCATCTTGGCTCTGGATATGGGAGGCTTCATGTCAATCATGGAGAAAAGCTGAAGAAAAGGAAACAAAGTCCAGCTTATTTCAAATGATATATCATGTTTAAAAGAAGAATTAAGGTGAGACACTACAGGCAAAATATTTGTTTTGTTGTCGTTTTTATTTGCAATCTAGTGTCACAATTTCATCTGACACTAATTCGATGCCATAATATTAAAACACTCTTTTCAACACAAACTAAACGACCCTTCTTATATAATACTCTTGTTATACACTTCTTATACTTTCGCTTATACTAGTTTTGATAAAGCTCAAGCTCATTCTAATTCTGTTCAAATCTAGTTTTGATAACCATTGGGATCCAATTTTCTATACTTTGACCATTTTTTTCCAAACACATACAGTGACTTAATTATATTATGTGAAAATATTAAAGGATTGAAAACGGTCATACATTTATACGAGTTAACTAGAAAATAGAAAATAGACATTTCAAATGGACCTGTTCACTGCAATGTCTCGGGATACAAAAGAAGTCAAATCATGATAGAATAGTGGACAGCCTCGTGGATAATACAGTATTCACATTTACACCTCTGTTCAGGGCCAAAGTGCACCACTGACACCAACCTTCAACCTGTTCATATGTCACTTAAGGATCAGACTGGTAGAACTATGCTAATGCTTGCAGATGATACAACTTAAGGAGTCTGCTTTGTAGTTCATAAAACAGTTAGTAAATGATTATTGACGGTAATGGTGTCGCAGGGCCCCGCTTCAGGACGACGTAGCGTAATCACGGGCCCATCTTAACCTTAACTACTAGTCACTACTATAACTTTATATTCTGGCATGTTTGGAGTGGACGTCATAAACACACGTCCATGGTTGATATCAGGTGTCATTCGTATCTGGTCCACTGTAATCCAGAGCTACACGCTTCATGTTACTGCTGTTATCTGATAGGTGTGGCAGAGCTAAGCTAACTAAGCTAACAACATCTTTACCTCCGCGTTGAAAGCGTTAACAGCGTCCATGTTGGCTTCTTCTCAGGTGAAAGGTCGATGTATTTTTGATTTATAATAACGTCCAATACTTCGCTATATCATAATTATGAGTAAAAAAACAAGGAAAGAGTCTATATTCTCTAGCTAACGTAAACAAGCAGCGCGCAACTGCGTCCTCGCGCAGACTCTAACGTCACATGGTTAAGGTGAGACTATTACGTCATAAAAGCATTTTTATTTATAGAAATTAATAGAAATATCTGGTACGCAATGCCTAAATGTATGAGAAGATAATGATGATAAAAAATATAGTGTACAAAAAACAAAATGCTTTTACTCGTTTTGTGGCCAATGCTGCGTCCTTGTGGCCAAAGGCACACATTACAGCACAGACTATTGTCAGTCCAGGTTTTTTTTCCTGCTCATGGTCTCAACTTAAACTGAACACGCCTGGGCTCTTGGTTCATTCGTGTGTACAGACTGCCAGAAGACAACACACCATATTATCATTTTCCTGATGGAGAACTCAACAGCAGAATGGGAGTATTATTATGATTATGTGGATCCGGTCCTAGTAGACGAAACCAAACTCGCATTCAACAAATGTAAGGATGATTTTCAGATTGTCTCTTCATTTCTTTAGACTGAATTGTAAATTTTTTCTCTCACAGACCTAATTGTTATAATATTTTGGTTTATTCTGGCTGCATTTGTGGGATTTCTTTTTGTAAGCTTAAATCTACTCTCTCGATTTGGGACCATGACAAAGTAAGTAATAACCTTCCCAGAGAAAATTATTCGTTTCAACAATTATATTGGTTAATAATTATATATTTTACTTTCAGAAATAACCACGACCAAAACAAAGGGAGTACTTCCTGACACGTGGCAGTAAATATATTTCGTTTTATCATGGCATTAATAAAAAATAACAATTACATTTGGGGTTCTGGCCGTTGAACTCATTTGTACACATGAGGTATTATTACAAAAAAATGAATATTATTTCAACCATGGCCTTTTAAATACAACACATGATTAAACACAACACATGATTAACTATACAGTAAAAAAAAAAAAAACTATTTTTGTTTTATTATTCTTTAGTTGACGTAATGATGTGGTTACAGATGGTTCTAAGGGGCGACTGCGATAGTGCGGGCCCCTTCTTCTTCTGTGCGTCGTCGGTCACCAAGCGGACGTGGGTCATGAACAGTTGGGCAGACGGGACCCCGCTCCACAGCTCGTGGATGTAAAGGGAAAACAGGAACAGCCCGGCATCTGCAAAAAAATACAACTTACAAATTAACTTGAGCAAGAATATGAAAAATGCCATGCAAATAAAGCTGGGACTGGTGATTATTATAAGTCCATTAAGTTTTTGATTCGTCAACGAGTCAAAACGATTATTTCTATTGTACATTGATGCGCATTGTCACCCAAATAAAAGGTGGAAATATAGTGACTGAAGGCTTTTGGATAATGAATATTTATGAATAAAGTGTGTTATTGATAAAAATCTAAAATTGTTTACACTTTTTTGACATTTTGATTTTATAATGCAGCCATCTTTGCTATAAAATTGTCTTTTTGAATGAAATACTTCTTCAGTATCACATGCCAATGCATAAAAAAAAAATCAATTACACTTTGTGGATTAAGTTGTAAATGTATTATTCATATTATCCTTTCTAGATACTGTTGCTAATGAAATATTAAATTAATTATCATTCTCAAATGCGTTAAATACAGCACACTGGTCTACTGTATATTTTCGCCACATGATAGACCGTTAAAGGTGCACTATGTAATGGTTCGCCATATTGATGTTATGTAAATTCACCCATCTCCATGGAGACGGGCAGATAACACCGCCAGGCCAAGTTAAGGGTCGAATCTGTATATGTCTTAGTTTTAGTTTATTTTACTCAACACCTTATTTTTATCCATACTGTATCTTCTCAAAGTTGATATTTTACTCATTGTTGTGTTTTGTAAATGGCGCCCGGGCGCTCAGATATCGCCCGCCCTCAGTGGCGTGGTCTCACCGTGCCTGGACCGCTCGCCCGCCTCTCCGGACAGGCACGCGGACACAACTGCCCGGTGCCATGCCGGTGTCTGGCCTTGGACTTCCACCAAACGCGTCGTGATTTTGGTTAACGATTTCAAAAGGCTCATTTCTGTGAGCGACTGGAACTGGAACGCCCGGTGATGCAGCCTGAGGAAGTCTGCTTTGAACTGCGCGTCGAGCAGCAGGGCGTCCGCCACGTGGCCGTGCTCCGTGACCGCGCGTTCCAGCCAGTGCAGGAAGTCGGCTGTGTGTTGCGGTGTGTGCGGGCCCTCCAGCAGGCTCTGGAGCGACCACCTCATGAGCAACAGCGCCGTGTCCTTGGCCAAAGCGCCGGGCTCCGTTTTGTCTCCGGGCCGTGGCGTTTGGCCTTGGGGGAGGGAAAACACGGGCGTCCAGTGACAGAGCACGGCGCACAGGGGCAGCGGGCTCGCGTCCGGTGGATGGTCCTCGGCAGACGGCGGCGCACTTTGGGGAGGAGCTTGGGGGCCCGGGGTTTGGGGGCCCGGGGCTTTGCCGCGGTTTTTGTCTTTTACAGTGGCTGTGGAAAAGAGCAGAGAAATTGTGTTTTTAACAGATTTGACTTGACGTGTTTATGACTTCATCACACTTAAAGACCAGTTCAGTGTTTTGGATCTTAGAAATCCAAACGATACAAAACAAAAGTAGATACACAAATGCACATATATGAATGAGGTATTATAGATATTTTCTCTTGTTTACTGGTTTATTTTAAGGTTTGTGTGAGTTTAGTCTGGTTTAATTAGACTGGTTTAATTCCGATTTGTCCCTGGTTTAATTTAGGTTTGGTGACGGTTTAGTTTAATCCTGGGTTAGACTTTCTGGATTTAGTCCTAGTTTTATTCTGGGTTAGTCCTGGTTTAGTCCTGGTTTAACCTTCCTTCAGAACTAGTTTAACAAATAGATTTTTGTAAAGCCTTTTGCATTTAATTTTCCCACAAAAATCTAATATAGCACTTGTTTCTTCTCGTCATTGAAACAGATCTAGTGTTGGGAAGAGTTCCTGCGACACCAAACTGCCACGGCCCTCCAAAAAATCTGGCCCTAAGGAAATATATCTATGTACAATTTTAGGATTTTTAACATTATTGTTGTATTTTGTATTTTAGCCAAATTTAAATTTCTTTGCCACAACAAACGAATGCACGTTTTATTACGTCTGTGACTGTGACTGGAATTGGAAAGTGAGGAATATTTGAGTTTAAACCACCAAATCTATACTTTTCACTCACTAAAGTTTCGTCAAAGTATATCAAAAACTGTGCAACGGTTTATATATTCCAACAAGGTGTGGGCAATCTTGATTCTCTACCTTTCAATCCTGATAACTATAATCAGACGATATTATGTCAATCCAACAGGAGCCTGTTAAAACGTGTCTTTAAACTTATTTGTTGAGGTTTAATTATCAGATAGATGTGAAATGTCTGTCACATTGATCCAAAAAGAGCAGAAATATCACCTTATACTGTGACCATTTCATACCAGGTTCATTTAAAACCTTCACAATTCACCACTAAAGTTTTATCAAAGTACGTCCAAAACTGTGCAAAGGTTTATATCATCTCCTTTGGTACTTTTGATTCAGTATGTGAATAATAAAGCTGCTGTGGCGCCCCATGTGACGGGAGAATGCTGGTTAAACTCACGGAGCAGGTGTTTGAGCTGGTGCTTGAGGCACAGGCTGTGGAGCTGCTGGAGGAGCTGGCTGTGGCGGTGCAGAGAGGCCCAGCAGAGGAGCAGGCTCAGGGCTTCAGAGCAGGACAGAGGCTCTGGGAGGAGGGTGAAGCGCTCCGCCTGTGCGCTCGTATCCATGGACGCCACGTAATGTTTCAGCACCGAGCTGTACGTCTGGAGGAACAGGCTCAAGTGGCCGGCCTTCACGCCCGACCTGGAAGATAACATCAATATAAATGTGAATGTAAAGGGACGCAAACAGAGTGGTGGTGTAGATGACCATGTCCCGCCTGTACAACAGGGTGTTTCAAACCTTCTTTGTAGACATTAGATTATTATTTTTTAAGTGCATGTCCATCAGGTTTTAGTTTCAGGTAAAAAAATAAGTGTCAGATTTACTTCCATCTGTAAACACACGGTGACACGAGCTCGTTCCCACAGGAGCAGCACCTTTGAACAGAGCTCTGACGCCCGGAGGCTTCATCAGACAGGACAGCATGGAACGGGGATGCGACTGGGGAAGGACATTGCAGCAAATTGTCAAGAACCAGATTCTGAGAACCGGATTCAAACTCCCTATGCTATGGTTGCTCACATGCACAAGTGCTATCAACTAGGCCACTGAGCGGCACCTGGTGCCCATGTACACTTCTTGTCCAAAAGTTTGAACCTGAAGGATTTAACCTGCACTTTGAGTATTATAATGTCTGCGCCGTCTCTGGTTGTCTCTGCGGTGTCTCTGGTTGTCTCTGCGGTGTCTCTGGTTGTCTCTGCGGTGTCTCTGGTTGTCGCTGCGGTGTCTCTGGTTGTGTCTGCGGTGTTTCTGGTCGGTGTCTGCGGTGTCTCTGGTTGTCTCTGCGGTGTCTCTGGTCGGTGTCTCTGGTCGGTGTCTGCGGTGTCTCTGGTTGTCTCTGGGGTGTCTCTGGTTGTCTCTGCGGTGTCTCTGCGGTGTCTCTGGTTGTCTCTGCGGTGTCTCTGGTCGGTGTCTCTGGTCGGTGTCTGCGGTGTCTCTGGTTGTCTCTGGGGTGTCTCTGGTTGTCTCTGCGGTGTCTCTGCGGTGTCTCTGCGGTGTCTCTGGTTGTCTCTGCGGTGTCTCTGGTCGGTGTCTCTGGTCGGTGTCTGCGGTGTCTCTGGTTGTCTCTGGGGTGTCTCTGGTTGTCTCTGCGGTGTCTCTGCGGTGTCTCTGCGGTGTCTCTGGTTGTCTCTGCGGTGTCTCTGGTCGGTGTCTGCGGTGTCTCTGGTCGGTGTCTGCGGTGTCTCTGGTCGGTGTCTGCGGTGTCTCTGGTCGGTGTCTGCGGTGTCTCTGCTTGTCTCTGCGGTGTCTCTGGTTGTCTCTGCGGTGTCTCTGCGGTGTCTCTGCGTTGTCTCTGCGTTGTCTCTGCGTTGTCTCTGCGGTGTCTCTGCGGTGTCTCTGCGGTGTCTCTGGTTGTCTCTGGTCGGTGTCTCTGGTTGTCTCTGGTCGGTGTCTCTGGTTGTCTCTGCGGTGTCTCTGGTTGTCTCTGCGGTGTCTCTGGTTGTCTCTGGTTGTCTCTGGTCGGTGTCTGCGGTGTCTCTGGTTGTCTCTGCGGTGTCTCTGGTTGTCTCTGCGGTGTCTCTGGTTGTCTCTGCGGTGTCTCTGGTTGTCTCTGCGGTGTCTCTGGTTGTCTCTGCGGTGTCTCTGGTTGTCTGTGTCGTCTGTGTCGTCTGCGGTGCGGTGTCTGTGGTGTCTGTGGTGTCTCTGGTTGTCTCTGGTTGTCTGTGTCGTCTGTGTCGTCTGCGGTGCGGTGTCTGTGGTGTCTGTGGTGTCTCTGGTTGTCTCTGCGGTGTCTCTGGTTGTCTGCGCGGTGTCTGTGGTGTTTGCGGTGTCTGCGCGGTGTCTGCGCGGTGTCTGTGGTGCACGTTGAGTGGTGGAGAGTCTCCAGTGAGACATGATGTTATGATGAAGTTATGTAAACGTATTTCATATCACAAACAGACTTAGTTTACTGAGGATGTGACAGACGTGTTTAAAGTGCATTTTAATGCAACAAACCGTGAACGCAGCGGAAATAAACGTTATTTAAAAGAGATTTTAGAGAGTTTGGAATCGATCCAGAATGTTTAAGAAGCAGAATCGCAGAATATATTTTTTCACCCGAGTCCACACTCACTATTCACCACGCTGAGTTTAAAAGTGCTTTTTACACCTTCTAGAGGCCAGAGCAGAGTTCACAGTAAAGCTAACTAACATTAGCATGCTAACAGTGCACTTCCTGCTTCCTGCTAAAACACTCCCACTCACAGCGGCCTCATTTTCACCCTTTTACAAAACTGGGGCTAAACAGATGAAACTTGTAAAAAACATGGGACTGAAACATGAAAGCATGTTTTGACACTTAAATTAAACCAGTAAAACATTAAATTGTGTAAAATAATCTTGAAATGTAAATATAGTGTAAATGTGATAGGAATAAATGGTTGCCAAAATTTCCATCACAAACACCACTATCAAAATTATGCGTTTTATTTATATAAATGACTAACAAGTTTTCCTTTGTTAATGATTGCTGTGTTGTTCCAAACTTGAAAATAATAACTCTAAATCTAATCCACCTTCCTTGCTCACCTCCATAAACTGTGCTAATATGAACCAACAGCAGCTCTTCTCTATTATGAGTCAACAATCAGCCTAATTCAATATAAATGACATAAGGTGATGTTACTGCGTTTCTAAGATAAGATAAGATATTCCTTTATTGTCCACACATGGGGAAATTTCGTTATTACAACGCAGTAGATACAGAGGGAAAGGACAGATAACTTATAGGAAGTTTCAAAAAAACACTCTTAATAGAAGAACTCTTATAAACAAAACAAAAAACTCTTATTAACAAAACTCCTCTCATATCTTAATAGGGAATGGAGGAAAAAATATATATAAATAAAATAATAAAATAAAGTCAATATTAATTAAAAACAATAATAAATAATACTAATGGTAAGTAAACACTCTTATTTACATCAGTTATATGCACATGAATATGGCCTTAATTGCTTGTGAGTATGACAGTAATGGCACATTGTTTCTGCCCGTTTACCTGAGGTGCTTGGTGATGGTCGATGCCACGCAGACAAACTCGCAGGTGAGCGGGAAGGGCAGACACTTCACCGCCTTCTCCTCGGGTGGAACTGACCCAAGTCTGTCCAGCTGCTTCTCCTTCTGCCCCAGGTTCGTCCGCCACAGAGAGTGAACCAGCTCAATGATGGCGCCGAGCTGCTGCTGGTCACATTTCCTGAAAAAGAACAGAAAAGGACAAATATGATCCATTATTGGTATTGTTATTGACTACCACTGCTTCGGCATCTCACGTTTTAGAACTTAAAAGTAAAACATCTACAGAACTACTGTCAGGACTTGAGTTAGAGCTCCCTCTACTGGCTCCAGAGGGAATTACGTAGTTCTCTCGACACGCTAACAGATGTTCTGAGCATTTCTGCCATCAAATCTCGTCTGACAATGATTTATTAACTTAAAAATAGTGCAGAAGATCCCGGAGATCTATTCATGACATCACAAAACCGGGACATTTGAAGCAGAGTGTGTGATGAGGCTCAGAGGGAGAGGACTTCATCAAATGAGCGTGAATGAAGCTAAGAACAACTCTAGCTGTGTTCCACCAATTATAACATGGTCAAAAGGCTCAAAACAGACCATTTAGCATCATGTGTGTCCTTTAAATCAGCACTCACCGTTTATCAAGTAGTTGTATGATCCAGCTCAGCAATCCACAGCTTTTAGTGAGGTTGTAGGCGGCGTGGGTCGCTTTGGCAGCGTGGCACAACACCCGCAGGATCTGGGCCTTTTGGAAAGCAGAACCAGCAGTGGATTTAGATCATTTATTCACATTCTCTTTTACAAATACAGTAGTCGTGTCCATCATGTTCAAGAGACAAGGAGGAGACAAAAAAAAAAAAGACTCAAAGACAGAGACAACTCATCTTTGAATGTGATGCAGATTAATTTGATATGAACTCTGAAACTACTAAACTATTTTGACTAGTTAACGATACCGGGTAAAATATTCTGACTGAAAGCTTCTAAATGGAGAATGTGTACAAATTAAGTGTATTAAGGCTGAAATGATACACATATTTAACATTAAATTTAATATTGCTTGACTTAAATGTCTTCTGGCATGAGGTGTAGGGTCTGTATAGTCCAGATGACAATTAACGATTATTAAAATAGCCAACAACAGACGTTATGTAGCTGATATCGCAATGACATATTCTCCAGTAAGAGCTCAAACAAATCTAAAAAGTTAAAGCGCTGCTACAGTATAAATATAAACGTCTACAACTCTGCTACACAACCAGGTAAACAAAGTCACTGCAGACTTTGAGAACACACACAGTAGATCGGATTTCTCCTTAAATAAAATATTTGTGAGTCTTTGTATTGAGGAAATGAATTGTTGCTTCGGTGATAAAGTGTCCTTTATCTCCCCCTGCTGTAAGCAAACGAGCGAAAGTAAAACTCTGCAGTCGAAGCAACAATGGAGAAACTATTTTCAGTTCACATTTTAAAGCGCAAAGTTAATCTGAGCGGTACAGTAGGATAAAAAGGCCAATAATTAGACGTAAAAAAGCAAAGAAATACATTTTGTCCGTTGTGCTGGCCATAGTTTTGTCACAGCCATGAAAATAAACGATGTCAGTGCATAACCTCAACATCATTCTACAGGCCAAGCATATTTAATACAGACGGGGCAAGTCTGCATAATAGCTGTAATAGAAGGAGTTTGTGAGTCCGGTCATTTTTAAGCATTTGTGAATTTAGTGAAGATTTCGTGAATCTGTCAAATACAAATGTCATCAATAAATTGCGTTCACGTGACATCACAACATTCAGTCAGCCAATAAATCCCATTCTAGAAGCGGAAAACATTATTATTACACAATTATTATTCCAATAGGCTCTGTTCACTTTCCCTATCAATTGCGGGTCAGAATTCTCAAGTAAAAATGTAGATTTGTTGCCCGACTTTATGGTTCATATCTCTGTAATTACTGGGCCTATTCACATCAAACAAAAACTGGCACAAAGTTCAACATCTTCTCTATCACTATAAATAAACAAAAGTGAACCAAGAAGGTAAGCAGGCCTGGGTCTGGTTAGTACTGGGATGGGATGCCTAGTGTTTGTAGATATTTTTTTAATACATTATTAAAAAGAAAAGAAAAAAAAAAGACACAACCAGAGAGAGAGCAAACACAAAATAAAAGCAGCAGACATCCAACAAATAAAATAAAAGAATTATTAATAGAGTCATGGTCAATCAATCAAAGTACCATTTTGTCCAAAGTCTGTCAAATTTGTCCATTTTCATTTTTAATCAATCAAGTCCAAATGTAATTTTTTCCATCGTACATATGTCCGTTATGATCACAGTCCAGTCCTTGATTGTAGATGTCTATTTTGGATATTTCTCAGTAGTCTCACACACTGTAGGCCCCGCCCTCCCACTGAGATCATGACATCATCACGTCTTAGACCGTGAACACAACCTGGCAATAGCTTCAGCTCTTACTTGGCCTAAAAGAAGCAGAAAGCCTTGAGCTTCTGGAGTATCTGGTGCTGTGCAAATACCTGGGTGCCCTCGTCGCACAGGGGCGAGCTGCAGAAGCCCAGCACGCTCTGGAACACTCCTTGTTGCTCGCACAGTTCGTAGCAGTATCGGTCGCTTATGCCCTCCTCCAGCACGTTCAGGATCCAGTCCCGCTCCAGCTTGTGCTGCAGAGAAAACATGAAAACAGACAGTGAAGGCCTCTGGCAGATAAGGCTGAAGGTCGTGGTCCTCTCTCAAACGTCACTTTACCTCCAGCTCAAAGCCGTAAAAGAGCTTGAAGAACTCCGGGACCCTTCTGAAGTCCAGACTTTGGTGAGACAACAAGAACCTATTTAAGACGATGTACATGTGGTCTTCTGCAGAGAGCGGGGGAAACAGATTAGACATTCTGAAATCTTTCCCAAACACACAAATAAATAACACATCTCTTTGCTCTATATCATAGATGTCAAACTCTAGCCCGCGCGCCAAATCTGGCCCGCCAGACGTTTTAATCTGGCCCGCCGAACATTTCAAATGTATATTTGAAAAAAATAAAATAAATCGATTTTTAAATCGATTCATTAGAACCCTAGTTACAGCCGTAACCGTTTTTATCGCTAAAACTACGCGTCCCTCAATGCCGCCGGTGGGCGCCCCTCCCCCACGGGGCTCTGCTGCACTGCTGTGTGAGCTGCCGAGGGAGAAGTGCACTTTAAGCACTTTTGAGCAGAAGTTTAGTGGTTTGTCAGTTCAGGTGAACAGAGAACTACACAGACGTGGAAATGTTAGTTCGTACATTTAAAAGTTTTTTTTAGATCTTGAGAAGTTTATTTTGTTATAAAGTCAAATGTTTATCTCTGTGTAGAACTGTAAATCAACTCTGAAGTTGTAATGCACATAAACTGAAGCAGTGTTGGTGAAATTACACTTGTTTTTCTAAATACATTTCAGTTTATGAGAACAAACGTTTTGTAATTGTTTTTAATCGATCCAGTAATTGCTTCAAAACAGCGTAAGCTATATAAAGCTATTTTTTTTTTAATAGTTTTATGTTTTACGTTATATTCGGCCCACGGCCCAAATGAGTTTGACACCCCTGCTCTATATTTTAACAGCTCTCCACTGAAATAGATGCACTTATTTGGGACGGATCATTGGGGGTCTATATTGTTAAAACATGAGGAGATGGCATAGTTTTGAAAGAGAGACATGCAAATGAACAGTGCACAAGTCATTTTCAACTTGACAGTCGTGTACCACAGTAGGATTATGTTTAAATACAACTTTCAGATTCAGATACAAAACATATCTGTGTGTGTTCTGGTTCATAACCAAATCAGAAAGCAGAATGAGCCCTTTGTTTTGGAGACACACACAAAAAAAGCACTGAACTATTTGATCTAGAATTAATCTAGATTTGAGTTTTGTTTGTCGATTGTTGTAACATAAGTGGGAAAATTTACTTTTAAAAAGGGGTTTTTACCAGATATTTTTATATTAAGTCAAATCTGTGTCGCTCCAGAAAAGATGCATTGTAAAAGCAGCTCTGGAATCTCCTCACAGTGATTATTTAGGATGCTCAGACTGTATTATGTAAGTAATAAGAAGTTTGGGCTGCTGCATAGAGTTTAGAATGAAGTTGTTCCGTTTGACATGTTGATGTGATAATCAAGTACAGCACCTTTAAATCAAGTAAAAAAAGTCTTTGTTTTCTACTAAACTATGGGATTGTGTGTTATTTCAAACATAACCGCTAAAGGCATGCCAGGTTCTGTCATTTAAAATAATAAAAATTGAATCAGTGTTCATCTTGCTTTGAGTTTATTTTCACTACTTTCAAGTAAAATGGCCAATGGAACAAACATGAAATAATAAAATGAGATAAAGACAAGTAACCTTAAAATGCTACCTTAAAATGAGGACAAAAAGGCTACTACACTTGAAATAAGAACGACACTTACTTGTCCTAGTAGCAAATCAGTCAAAAATATACTCAAATTAAGATAAATACTACTTTTTAACACATAGTGGCCTTGCTTAAGATCGTCATTGTTTTGCAGTCATGACTATATGTATTCCTGTTACACAAGTCAAGTGCATGTCACAGTTATTACCTTTAACATGCTCATATGGTTCAAATATCACCAGCTGAACCGTCTTTATTGCAAAAGCGTGTGTAGCTCATGTGTGGATGTTATTTACGGACCGGGTCTGAGCATCTGCTGCATGGCTTTGGACATAAACGTGGTCAGAATGAACGGGAGACGCTGGTTCTGCTGCCGGACGCTGTTCTTCAGGAGGTCCACCAAATATAGCAGCTGTTTGAAACATACATCCACAGTCAGAAGAACCTGGAGCCACAAACTAAACCTCTAGGTACAAAAGAAGGGGGCATATGATGTAAAACTGACTTTTATGAGCTGTTGTAATGGTGTTTCCTCGTCGTTAGTTTACCTAGAGTGGTATTTCAACTGATTTAATGCATATTTGTGTCTGTAATCCTGTAGTTTCCTTTGCCCACTCCTTGGCTTTTACTTGTGATTATAGACATTCAGACTCCGTGTCATATATGTAGAGTTAACAATAAAAAACGTACACTGAAATCCACTACTTGCTATGATGAAATGTCACTGTGAAGAGGCGGGGCTTATTAGTTGTTTCTATTCCGGTTTTTAGCATTTTTTAATTTTGACTTTATTTGGTGTATTCATACCTGTTGTACATCTAAAAAATATAGTTTCACACCAATCGAGCAGGTATTTTGTGGTGAAAACGTTAAAATGTTCTGTAGAAAATTAGTTTCTGCATAATTTACACAAAAAAACATTTTTTTTTTGACATTCTAAACATTAATTCACCAAAATAAAGGTGCTCTAATATATTATTATTTGTCAATTAAAAAAATTGTGACATTAGATTTAATTTTTGCTGGGTAATTTCCTAGTGTGATGTCATCAATTACAAACAGGAAGTGAAATTATAATCCCAAAAATGTGCTATTCTAGGATAACTTTCTAATAAATTTGAGCAAACTTTGAAATATATTTATCTTAACTGCATTTTAGTTCAATGAGTCGTCAGACCTGTAGGGGGCACTTTAAGCCATTTTCAAACAATTCTGCGCGTTTAGAACGTGTGGGAAAATGTCATGTTTTATACAATAGCTTTAATAAAAAGAATGATCATGTACTTGTCACATGTCATATAGTTAAAAATATCCCAGATAGTTGTTAGCGTATTAGCATAACCTATGCACTGTTATCATTGTTAAGTGATCAAGTCCTGAGCCTTTTACGTGTAAGGTCTGTGGATTGAAGAGTTATTAGTAGTTGATTCTGTGGACGTACCTGTTTCTTTTCTTTGAAGCGTGCTCCCTCAAGGTGGTGGTAGAAGCGGGTCAGCACGTGGTAGGCCGCCGCTCTCATTTTGGGGTCGTAGCTGCTCAGTGCGGCGGCGGTGAAGCCGAGAGCGTGGCACGAGACAAACTTGAGGCAGTCGATTACGGACTCTGCGAGAGTGGAGAGGGATTCAAACACTGTAGCTTTTGTTTTAGAGTAATATGTGAGTGGTCAGGGGGATGTTTGTACCTGGTCCCAACACGGCACTAAAGAGAGGCAGGAGAAAACGTGGGTCGTATAAAGTCTGAGGGTCCTTTGCGTCATCTGTTTGGAAGAATGGCTCGTCGTCCTACAAAACAATAAGCGATCTTTGGTATTTGCTTCGAAACTATTAACATTGTTATTTTAAAGTAATTTAATGATGATAACAGGTGATTTTAACACACATAATTAGTCCATTTCATTATCAGACAACCAAATGACTCTTTCAAACTGAAAAAAGGGAGAATAAAAGACTAAACAGCAGCGGTCTGGAATGGACTAAATAATGGTTGTGGGCACCTGTGGTACGAGGCGGCGCTGTTGGGGGAAGTGTGTGATGCTCTGGGTCATGGTGTCAGGGCTGAGCAGGGCTAACAGCTCCTCTGTGCTGCTCTGCTTCCACAGGGACGAGCCCAGGGACTTCTTGGCCTTGTGGTGCTCCACTGCAGCCGGCCCCCACACAAACGACCTGGACACGGATTAAGAGTGTGTACGTGTTATGCACTCTCCTCTATCATCAGAAATACTTTGAACAAAACATATGCTATGTTTTTGCCTCGCCACCAATGACTGTCTCTGTCTCTGTCTGTCTCTCGCTCTCGCTCTCGCGCTCTCGCTCTCGCGCTCTCGCTCTCGCTCTCGCTCTCGCGCTCGCTCTCGCTCTCGCGCTCTCGCTCGCTCTCGCGCTCGCGCTCGCTCTCGCGCTCGCGCTCTCGCTCTCGCTCTCGCTCTCGCTCTCGCGCTCTCGCTCTCGCTCTCGCGCTCTCGCTCTCGCTCTCGCGCTCTCGCTCTCGCGCTCTCTCTCTCTGATTTAGGAAATTGGCCATGATACCCAGCCCTAGTCGTATACTGTGCTTTTTCAACATCAGCAAAAGAACAAACTTAAGACAGTCACGATACAAAAAACGTGTACTTACTGGAATTTCAAGAGGCTGACATTGTTTCGTTCGTATTCCTGTATAAGTAGCAGCAGCTTCTGATCTGCAAACACACGACAGGTTAAAAGAGCTCAGCTAAAAAACAGTTTGAATAGAAGTTTACCTAAGGTGGTGAGAGAGGCTCCGTAAGCCCCCAAAAGCACGACAAAGTGGTTCATGTCGCAGACTGAGGGGCACTTCCTCACCAGGCAGAGCAGCAGAGACACCAGCGCTTCTGTACACAGTGTGAGCTCTTTAGCATCGCATTTGTGTTGATGTTATCGCTTATTTCTTCATTTAAATGTTACTTTAATGTTTACTTTTGTTGCTTCTATAAACACATGTAAAATCTTATAATAGATGTCACTAGTAATAAAAACATTGTGTCTACTGATTCTATTGCTTGACACGCCAGCCCCACCCACATTCTGTTCGAATGCGTAAGGGTCTGGAACCGACCAATCCCAGTCGGAGGTTTTAACCTGTCACACTGAGATACGGAAGTAGCGCTTTCCACCCCCGTTCCAAAACATTCAAGATGGCGGACCCGGCTCGTGACCCGGCCCGTGACCCGGCTCGTGACCCGGCTCGTGACCCGGCTCGTGACCCGGCTCGTGACCCGGCTCGTGACCCAGTGTTTACTTCTGCTCTGGCTTCGGTTTGAACAATCAGGAAAGTCCGCTCTACTCGCCGTGATGGACGTGCGTTAGATGCGGTTATACGAAGGGCGTCATCACGATTCAGGAGACATTTTCTGCGTTCGGGGACGGATAACGCGGAACACGCCTTGTTGACATGGGCTACGTAATATCCGGTTAGAGCGTCGCGTTTTTTTGCGTAACTTCTGGGTTTATGTGATTGGTTCTGTCTCCGCCCGAGAAATTGAACCTCAGCGGTCGAGCCCCAGACCCACACACAGTTTTGATAAATAGTTTGCCAAAATGTGTTGGGAATGGCTGGTCAGGCAACTGATTCTACAGAGCTTCAGATGTTCAGAAACAAATTTAACTTCAAAATCCTTCAATACTTACACATTTAAATTAATATTAGATTTGCATTACATTATAACGGCTGGTTTTCAGATGACATCACAGCATTTTATTGGCCAGCACTATTTAATACAATATTGTAATAATGTTATATAATGATTCATGATAAATTACAATTTTATCAGTTGGAAAAACTGTCCCTTCATCTGAGAGTTTAATGTCTTGTTACATTACCAACATTTCAAACTGGAAAAATGTAACGAATGCTTGAAATACATAGGATTTATCATGTTTTGAGTATATTTGACAGCCTTAAAATAAGATTACCAGTGGAACAAGCAGAAAATATTTAGTTTTGCTGGAAAAGAAGAAAAATACAAGCATTTTACAACTTGAAATGAGAAGAAAATGCTTAATTTAATTCAACCACTTTACAGTATTATCATATTTAAGATTGTAATTGTTTCCAATGTACACAGATTCTATACCACAACAATCACAAAAAACACTCTTCTTTAGACGATAGCCTGTTAGCGACGACAAACATGTTAGCAGTAGCATCAAAATGAGAAAAAGGGCTACATCTATGTTTTTAACAACCAACGTTTTTACCATGATGAGGTTTATCTTCAACAATCCGACCCAGGACCTCGTTGCTGTGATGTGAGAGTGCAAACCTGACAACAATAATGATAATAAAGTGTAATATAGTGACCTTTAGCGTGCGCCCCGGTCTGCTCCTCGGAGGCGTCCAGCATACAGGGCAGGAACATGGAGTGGCTGCTGCTCATCATGTGGAGCGTGGCTAAAGGCAGCAGGTCAGTGTGCGCCTCGGCCTGAGCGTACATCACCTGCACCAGGCCGGGGAGCGAGGAGAGGAAGGCCGCGTGTTTGTAACGGCATCTACAACACAACACTGTTAAACACCTGTTGTCTCGTATTTGCATCAAACCTACGTAGGGACTAAACTGGGGGAATAACGTCGTCGTGTGGGTTATACCGATGTTTAAGTTCGTAATTGGAATCCTGTGAATCGTTTTACAAGATTAATTTCCCACGTGACAGGTTTAAGTAGCAGCTGCTGCCAATTCCAAAAAGCTAAACGTCAAATTTGCAAGATGTGAAAACGTGGCTAATATAACTGTTGTCAATTCCCAATACGAGGCAAGTTGGGTCAAAAAAAAGTAATGAAAACACAGCAGTTATTTGCCTGGCTTTGGACCTGGTTCAGTTCGGCTTTGAGACAGATCCAGTTCTGGTTTTGGCCCGATTTGGACTCAATTCAGTCTAAAAACTAAAGATAAACAACCATTCAAGTGTTAAAAAAAGTATTTCAATGCAGTTTTGTGATTTTTTTTCTATTGTGTTTAAGTCTGTGTTGTGTTATGTATGCAATAACCCAAAAGTGAAATTTGAAACTGAAAACATTTAAGCCTTGTTTTGGGTCCAAGTGACGTTATGAAAAAAAAAAAAGAAATAAACATCACATTTCAAACATTTGTATATATTGGAAAAATAGTTCAGGGGTCAAAGAATAAGACACAGGTTTGCTTACTTGAGTCCAGTTTTGACAAAGCTGTTCCATTCAGAGGCCGAGATGTCTCCAGCACTGGTCTGTGGAAAAGAGTGAATGGATGACATGAGATTCAGAGCGTTCAAGTTAAACAATTACAGAAAAAGTAAGTCTGAAGTGGTTAAAGCTGAACTATCCTGTCTAATAAAGCCTACTGAAAAAAACAATCCTTTCTGACAAATAAAGACTAGGCATTTGACAAAATTCAAGATTAATTTGACGATTTAAACACCCCCAGTGGTAGAGCTGAGACAAAGCGATAATAGTGTTATAATACGAATATTCCATATTTGATTTTTCATGATTAGGAATAGGCTCGAGATTGATTTCGATGCCATAATCTTTTTTAAATATATTTTACAGTACTTTCTTTACGTTAGATCTTATACTAGTTCTTACAAAGCTCAGGATTATTCTAAAACTGTTCAGGAAAGCTTATATTTTGTCCCCTTTGTGTGTTTTCCTCAACACTTCACATGAGTTAGTTATCTTTTTCAATATTCATTTTTAGTACAGTTTTGTGTCTAAATTAGATGGGCTTGTCAAAATGATCAAAAATCAGAGTTGATATTTGGGAATTCTGTTTTGATTGATAGACTTAATAAATTAATTAATATATTTTCTTCAGGCAATGCATTTCTTTGCCTAGTTGATGAAAGGGAAGTTTTTAAATGTAATGCATCTGGAAATATTCACTGCAGTCATGTAATTTTATCTAAATGTTTTCTTTTGTATTGTGATTTTAATGCATTTTAATTATTATACAGCGTTTTTCATTACTGATGGAATATCAAAAAACAGTATTAGAAATAAATGAATACATTTTGACCATTAAATTGGGTCTAGATTTGAATTTCAGTGGAAATAAAAAAATAAACAGTACACAAACTGACCAGTCGTGTGTGCAGTGTGTCCAAAACGCTCTGCTCCTGCTGTGACCGCGAGGCCTCTGGGTCTTTAAACTGACTGTACGACGCCTTCAGACACACGAGGGCAGCAGAGAGCACGCACTTCCTCCAGCTTTCAGACTCCTCCAGGTTCTCAGCCAGCTTCTCCGAGATAACATCAACCAGTCGCCACCTGGAGGACAACACAGGAAATACACTCAGCAGCTATTCAGACCGGAAAGCATGTAATACGTCACAACAGTCCAGGAAAATAGTATAAAATCAAGAAGTGGTCAACATTTTCCATGACAGGTTTTTACGATTCTATCATTTTTTACTTTATTTTGTGTATTTATACCTGTAGTACATATAAATTATAGTATTTGTGGAGAAAACCTTGAAAAAGCTGTAGAAAAAAGTTTATGCATAAATTACACAAAAAGTCACTCTCATGCATTTTCATTTGTCAAATCTCAGTGGATTCTGGGTAATTTGATGTGATGTCATTAATTACAAACCTAAAAAATAATTGCTTTTCTGGGACTACATTTTAAATATATAAAACTTAACAACATTTTAGTTCAATGAGTCATCCGACCTGTAGGGGGCACTTTAAGATGTTAAGATTGTTGTTAATATCTCTGTAATTATTGAGCCCAATGACATGAACAAAACTGGTAAAGTTCCAAGTCTTAAACCTTCTGCACATTAGGATTTTATGCCTGATTTCAATCCTGATTTCTCTCCATAAGAGTTTGGGGAGGCGTGGCCTGAGCAGAGTTTATTTGTGGTGGTGAGGAACTTTACAACAGCCAATCAGAGCAGCCATACAGCGCCAGGCTCTGTTGCCTAGTGATAGCGCTCTTGGGCAGCGTGGGGCCTTTCTGTGAGGGGTTTGCATGTTCTGCCTGTGTCTGCGTAGGCTTGCTCCGCCCACTATATGCTGAAGTATGAATGAGAATGTGATTGTTGTCAGTTGAAAGGACTTAATAAAGCTAGAATATGAATATGACAAGTTTGTAGAGCCGATTACAAACAAAGAATGATGTGGTTCAACATTCAACAAGTAAAAGGAGGAGCTCAGACGTACATTTTAGACACCAGAGCCTTCCTCAAGTGTATTTTCTGTATTCATGATCAGATATCGGGTGTGCACATGGTCTCACTAGTGCGATATCAAAGCCTGTGACAGGAGCACCGCAGAGCTGCAGGTTTCATGTGAACTCTCCATTGTAAGCTCCAGCACAGCAGTCGCAGCTGCCCCGGGGCAGTGTGAGCGAGGCCCGTGTCCTTCATCTGACATTATTGAGGCATCAAATCTAGAGCGTAAACACAAGCCATTTAAAATGTGCCTTACCTTTCCAAACAGTCTGCAGTCCGCAGGGCAGCAGGGAGCTTTGTACTCAGGGCTTTAATATCTTTGGTGTCTGCAGAGAGTTTGATCAAACTGCACAACGTTTCTACATATTCCACTCCGGAGGATTCAGGGAGATTTTCCAGCACACGTTGGGACACTTTGGGCAGGAGGGAGCGCTTTAAAGTATTCAGCACTTGTTCTCGCACTACAAAAACAGGAACATACAAAGTCAAATCATTAACAGACCCTCAGTCACCTTGGCAAGTCAAACATCTTCAAAAACAAGTGCAGAATACTACTGATTATTAAACGTCTTTACATTTTTGTTCAACCGTTTGGACAAGGGCTGACACTTTTGATCAATCAATGTTCAGTTTCATTTTGACTTATTAAAAACAAACAATTACAATTTGAATTGTAATTTCTTGAAAGCAGAGGTTTAATCAGTGCCATTAAACACAAAAAGTCAGAGGAGTTGATTGTATCCACAGTTAATCTTGACTAAAATTGTATTATTTATTTGCACAGCCATAGTTTGGACATAAATGCATGTCAAGATTACTCGACTAAGCAATAATCAAGACACAAATGTTATCTAATTGTGAGAAAAGTAACCATCTAAATGCAGCAAATTTGTAAATCAATAAATGCACAAAAAGAGCCAATTATTTCAGTGGGACTACTTTCTTGTGCGGAAGGTGAAGCGGTTCAGTTTCAACCCTGCCTCCAATGGTTTAAAAGTCAACTTGTGACCATAAAACATATTATTAAGTTTAGCTCCATTACAAAATTATTTCACTCTAAAAAACAAAAGTACCCACCGTCTTCGGGCCTAGCGGGATCCTCTTTCCCCGCCAGCTCCAGGTACACGTTAATAAGTGAGTGAAACGTGTCCATGTCTTGGACCAGCTGCTCCGCGTTCCCCGACTCCAGGCACCACTTCTCGAAGCGGAGCCTGTGCGTGCTGCAGTTCCGTAGCAGCAGACCCGCTATCTTCTGACCGCCTTTTCCCCTTTTTTGACCGAGACAGTGAAGCAGAACGCTGGTGTGGATGAGCTTGGCGCTCCCCGGCTCGCTGGAGAGGATTTGGAGGAAGAAATCCTCCAAAGCGGGACTGGGACCGGAGGACAGCAGGGTCCCGAGGCCGCTGAGGTGAGCTTGGGTCAGAAACACAGACTCGGGTGAAGCGTTTTGGGTGAGGATCTGCAGAGCGGCGCGGCCATAGACGCTGAGCCCGGTTCCTTCTTCGCCGGTGGTAAAAAGGAGACGTCGCGGAAGTAGGAGCAGTTTAGAAACGACGTCCTTAACATCGGAAAAGTCCATGTAGTGGAAAAGCGAAGTGAGAGCCTGCATCGCTCTGGACTCGCCGTTGGTCTGTTGCGTTGCGTTTGTCGCGTTTATCTCGGTCAGCTCCTTGAGGACGGCTTTGGCGGTGGCGTCGGTGAAGTGTTTGAGGAGGTCCAGCCGGTGGAGGTTTTGAAGCGTGGGCGAGGCGAGGGCGAGCAGGCTCTGGACGTGCTCGGACATCAGGGAGCACAGCTGTTTTAGCCGCACGGGTTTGAGGTGGTGCGGGGGGAAAGCGGCCCGCTCCAGAGCCAGGAACCACTGCTGCGCACAGGGATGCTTCAGGACGGAGGACAGGCCAGAAATAATGACCTAAGGCGGGAGGAAAGTGTTTAGAACCATTTCAATGCTCGGGGTTGACCGTGTATTCAAATGACAAAAGCTCCCTGATTTCATTTCTATTTGCAATTTTCATTTTTAAAAGTGAAAGAGTGGCAAAAAAATGAAATTCATCTAAATAAAAAAAAAGTTAAATGTTGAGGTTGTTGTTAAGCAGATGTACAAAATGAGTATAGTCTGTAAATAAAAATAATAAAATTGACAGTAACGTCTCCAAAAAAAGTGTATGAAGTGATATTTCTGTTCATTTTATGCTCCATTAATGATGTGTGTGATACTTGCCCTCAACTAGACACATTTTACAGACACATTTTAGCATTTGTTACAGAAATAATGCACAAAAAAAAAAAACAGAAGGCATTCATTTTTGTCAATATTGCCCACACCTGGCAATAGGAGTAAATTGTCAAGTCAACTGTGCAACATTTAAACCCTTATCTTATCTAGAGGATTAGAAGACGTGTCGCCAAATACTCTTGGACTATAGGACTACTACTAACTCAAATAAAAAGTACTAAAATGTGTAAAAAAAAAATCCATGTCTTTCCCTGGGGCCACACAAGAGAAGAGCAGATTCAGTTTAATTTATTTCAGGGACAGTTTGTGGGGATTTACACTGCAGAATGAGTCTTACTCTCAAACTATTCTGCTGTATACTGTTACTAAAGGCATGTGTGATGAAATGTACATAACTTCATCATTTCTATCCATTTGTATCAACACACAACAAAAAGAAATGCATAAAGTAAAGATATATAAATCAAAATTTCGTCTCGTTCTCGTCCGGCCTCGCCACAATAACGTTTTTTCTCGTGCCGACCTGCTCTCTGCTCGCTTCCTCCTCAGACGACTGCTCGATGTGGAGGAAGAGTTCGGATCCCTCTGCCAGTAGTTCTGACCGTGCGGTGTCGTCGGTCTCAAGGAGCCAGACCACCAGCAGCTGCAGGATTCTCAGCAGATTGGTCAGCGCGGCGTTTCCCTCGTCTTTGGGAAACTGCAGGAAAACATTCTTGTGACGGTTTGAAGGAGATGAATTGGATGTTAGTTTGGTGAGCCTTACGGAGTCAAAGTCCTCCACGGTGGTCTTGATGTACAGCAGCACTTGTTTGATGGCGACGGGGAACTCGGCGCTGGACAGAGCTGCCTGTGCTTTATCTACAAAGGCGTCTTTGGTCAGCGCGGCGGCTCCTTGGACGTACGCTTCTTTCAGCAGCGCACTAAATGTAGCTGGAGCCTGAAGATCTTTGACGAGGACAGACTTGAACTGTTGATATAGAAATATTCAATCAGGATTAGTTTAATACAAATTATACTAGATTAACTAGTAATCTTGTTAAAAACTTGTTTCTACAGTTTTATTACAGAAATGCACTTAGGTTACTTCTTCACAGCAGTTTGTTTTGTGTCTTTTATGACTTTTTAATTGTTGAAAAAAACTGTTATTATTACTGTTTGTGGTGAATTTATATTAACATTTAGTTAATTTAGCAAAAACAGAGGGTAGAGATATTTTGAATGGACATTAGCTACAATACTCAGACTAAAAACAGTCCAGATCACAGACAGGACTAGAACTATGGTATAATCATATTTTTAGACATTTTCAGAGACATGGATAATTGGCACAGGATTAAAAACACTGACGATGTTTGTAATTATTACAATTTACTCAAGGTCCCGGAGTAAAACTAAACCTCTCTGAAATATGGAAAAGGATCCTGGTCTATGTAGTATTTTAGACCCAGGGGCTTTCCATTCCATATGACAAAAGTAACAAATCTTTGAAAAATTATTCATTTTTCAAACATCACCGATATTACGTGTGTGAAAATACTGACCAGTGGCTCGTGGCTTTGCTGTGGGAGCCATTTGGAGTAGTACTGGTGCAGCTGGAGAACGGCGGGGTGAGGGGCGTGCTGAGGGGTGGGCTGAGGGACGGGGTGAGGGGCGGGCGGAGAGGTGGGCGGAGAGACAGGCTGAGGGTTGGGCTGAGGGTCGGGCTGAAGGGCGGGCTGAGGGGTCATCAGCTCTTTGTCGTACTGCAGCAGGGCCAGGCACAGGGGCAGTGGGTCTCTCTGACAGTGCAGCACCTGAGACAGGACCGAGCTCAGGTACTCAAACACCTCGTCTGCAGAGGGGGAGAGAGGGGGAGAGAGGGAGAGAGAGAGAGAGGTAGAGAGAGAGGGAGAGAGAGAGGGAGAGAAGGAGAGGGGGAGACAGAGGGAGAGAGAGGGAGAGATAGAGGGGGAGAGAGAGGGAGAGAGAGAGAGAGAGAGAGAGGTAGAGAGGGGGAGAGATAGAGGGGGAGAGAGGGGGAGAGATGGTTTAGAAAGAATGTAATGAAAAGCTCATCGTATTACTTTTCCTCCAATCATAACCTGACAAGTCAATGTGCTACTGCCAGAAGTGGGTAGAGAACTTCAAAATAATATGAATCAAGTAGAAGTACAAAGTAGAGGTCCATGTAAAATTAATACATATCTGAGGGAGCGGTGCAAGTACTGCTACTGCAAACTGATTATTACTCAAGTATGTAGGAGTCAAAGTAAGGTGTCTAAAAAATACTCTGAAGTACAATTTATCTGAAAGTACATGTAACCGAGCTCTTCTTACTGCTACTACTCTTAATTATAAACATCACAGATTAAAGCTCAGTGGTCTGTGATATGATATGATATTATCTATTATAACTAGGGACGCGTACCGCTGCAACGGACCGGATCTGGACTTGTAAAAACGTTTCGGTTCAGGTCCAAAAAAACCGAAACCCTGGTGATTCGGTTCTGGACTCATATAAAATATAGCACTGACATACTATATCCTTTTTGTTCTAGAATCTAGACCATCTTAAACCTTCCATTGATCGCGAAATTCGTGCTGGAAAAGACGTAAACACTGCCCTGCGCCGCTGTCAATAGCGCACACGGACCCTAATTGGCGACGCACGCGTCTTCCGGGCATAAGTTGAAGCCAGCGAAATAAGTTTAAAGATGCGAGAGACGGGAGCGCTTCGTACGTGTCGAGCTGCGCGGAACCGTGTATATATGAACATTGAAGCGGCAGCCGGTAAGATCGCTGGCTTTATTTGAACTGTTTTAAGCTGTGGCCGCCGCGTGCGATGTTTTGATGGTTAATGTGCTGCGTGCGTCCTCGTGTGTTAAAGGGGCGGGGTCAGCGTGGTTTCTTGTCTGGGTCTTTGGTCTGGGTGTAAATATGAATGAAATAACTTAAGTGTTATGTTGTGGTGTGATGTATTTGGCATTAAGTAAATACAAAGTAAAGTCAAAGTAATATTGCTAAATTGCTGCATTCATTAATTGGAGTTTATATTTTGTAATAGTATTTTGTATTTGTATTCTACAGTTGTTAAATATGGTCTGGTGTTTAATGCTGCTAATGTGATGTATTATTTTGATGTGTTGTGTAAAATATTTTCATATTCTACTTTTGATACTGCTAAGTTGATGCTTTATAGTGATTCAAGTTGACTTTTATGCAATTTTTTGTAACTGTTATTTTACACTGTGACTTAATTATTTACACTGGTGTATTGTCTGTTTGAAGGTTTTTACCTGATTTTTGATGCTAATGGATCTGCAAAATTAAAGAGTGGAAATGTGTCTAAAGGCAAAACATTGTATCAGATGAAACAGCTGCTTTGACCTTTGACCCAGACTTACTGTCAACAATAATCAACATGCTCTTGTTGTTGAGTTGAGTCTTGAGTTGTTCCTCAAGTAATGTGTGTTAACTGTTAAGCTATAGTTTAGCAGCTAGCTCGTAGCTAGTAGCTTGTGATTTGTAAGTTGTAACTTCTGTTAAAAAACAGGCCGAAATTTCCCCATTGTGTGGACAAATAAAGGCTTATCTTATCTTTATTTCAGTCTGCAGTTAAGCCTTGTGTTTGATAGTCGTCCTTGTTCAAGTGTCTTCAACTTAATTTAGCCAAGTAGCTTGTGTTATGCTGTTGTAATATTATGCAAATATGGCATGGTTTAGGTCCGGACCTAATGAGTCCGGACCTGAACCTAAACCTCTGGATTCGAATCCGGACTTGAACCTGAACGCGGGTTTAGGTATGCATCCCTAATTATAACATTGTCCGATTAGGTTCATTAAGTCTTCACGTTGTTCTTCTGTTTAGGATTCAGTCAGACTTGTATTTCAAGTTCAAGGTACAAGACTAACATACAGTTCTGACTATTTAGTTAAAAACCACATAAAAGTCACTTTGGTGTAATAAACAGTTGGACCTTTGTTACAGAAATGCTGTTTATAAAAAGCAAAGCACATGATCTGGGGTGAATTGGACAAACAGATGGACACGACCTGCCTAAACTCCATAACCAAACTGAACTGAAACGCTGGCTTCAAATCGTACCTTTTCCCGGGGACAGTTTGTTTCTTGCCTCCAGCGCCGCGGGCACCAAGGCGCTGAAGGGGAACGTCTGAACGATGAGCTCTTCACTCAGAGGCGGTCCAAACTCCTCCATGTCTCCATCGCTGCTCTCCATGATCACGTCCAGCATGTCCAGCACATCTGAAGCGAGCGGAAGATGTAACGCAGCAAGTCAAATCCAATTCAATTTTCAATGTGAACGTGAATCTTTAAAACTATGACATCATCCCGTTTATTCTTTACCGTCTATATGTGAGACGGGGATACTGGCGGCGTCCCCCTCCTGGCCGCTGAGGTTGGCCTGGACGTAAGCCGCCTCCTGGACCAGACTGGCCACTTTATCGGTGTAAACGTGAGAGGAGGAGACCAGCTTCACCAGCACCTGCAGACGAAACGCCCACGTCTGAATATACAGTCGTCTTTAAACACGGGTGGAACGAGGACTCCGTTTGGAAGATACAGGAGCAACAATGTACTCAAGTAAAAGTGTCACGTATAAAATCTACTCAAGTAAAAGTATTTTGCATTGACTATTAAAGAATGAAATGTGGTCATCTGGAGAGAACTGTCCTGATGTTTTACGTCAATCAATTTCTCAATGGTTTTATATGTATATTTGTTTGCTCAAAATAAGTATAAATTAAAAAGCAGAATTTCACCATGAATTTGCGAAGCAAAAAGAAAAAACAAAAGACTTTTTACATTTCAAAAATGCAAAAGTACAGATATCTGCTCTCAGATGTAGTGAAGTAAAAAGATCAACTTTAAAACGTACTTAAGTAAAGTTCACCTAAAAATGATACTTAAGCAGAGTACTTTTACTTTAGTACTTTGTTACTTTCCACTACCGATTTGAGTAGTTACTTTTTCCAGGAAATGGATGACAGTTTCCCGTTGACTTGGCTGAAGGGCACAGAGCTGGTCCAGCCACAGCTCCAGCTCGGTCCAGGTGTATTCAAACACGCCGCTGTCCTTCAGCACCTGCACACGAGAGGGCATCAGCACGTTTAACAACTCAAGTATCAACTCAAGTATCAACTCAAGTATCAACTCAAGTATCAAAGCCTGGAGCACAGACCTTTAAAACCAGCTTCCTCGTGGAGGTCTTCAAGTGGCTCGTGCTGCTGCTCACAAACATGTTCAAAATCTGATAAAGAACTGACTTCTCTGAGGACGAGGATTCACTGTCTGCAGCGTCCTGTAAACCATTTATAAATAACAGTTTTATAGAGCCTTTAAAATGTGATGTCAACAACTTTCTAAATTCCAAAATGGAGGCGACTGGAGCCAAATGAAGCAAATCTGAACACATTTTCAATGATTATCTGAGATCTGATCTTTTTATAACAAAAATAAGCTTGTCTCATATTGTACCAATCGTATTACTCCACACTCCAAACGGAACCAGGAGAACTTGCA
This sequence comes from Eucyclogobius newberryi, assembly GCF_026437365.1. NCBI lineage: Eukaryota > Metazoa > Chordata > Actinopteri > Gobiiformes > Gobiidae > Eucyclogobius > Eucyclogobius newberryi. Next base: position 6,362,579 of record NW_027315724.1, read on the forward strand.
GGAGGGCAGCTCCAGAGCCAGCTGCAGAATGTGGTCCTGCAACATGGGAGGAACGCCTTCCTTTATGCCCTGCTCTGACAAGATCCCTGAAGGTAAATGAAATGGTTCAGTTGAGAGTTTAGGAGCATTAATCACATCTACAATGATGTGAGAGGCACTACCTCTCAGGAGTTTGCTGAAGTCAAACTTGCACTGTCCCACCAGATGTGGCACCACTTTCTGATACAGACAAATGACCTGAAGAATGAGCGCTTTGAGCAGAATCACCTCTGCAGTCTCTGGAACAGGAAAAACATGAATACAATTAGACTAGCGCATCAGACTGTTACTGGGTGACAGACACAATGAATATCTCAGTTGTTTTAGATATTCAGATTATATTATGTCAATCTAAAAGCAATGCATCAAACATAATAAAGTAAAATTACCACACAAATGTCAAATATGTAAGATTAATCAAAATATTGTAGATATAGTCCCACAACAGTATCGAAATTGTATTATATTATGATTCAGTTTATGATTTTTTTGCGAGAAATACCCAAAGACTTAAATTAATCCCAAAAAACAGTACAAAATTTGATCCGTTTTTTTTTTACTATTATTGTGGCATCGAAAAAGGAATCGAGTATCGAGCCTAATCCTGAATCAAAATAGAGTTTGAAACAACATTAACTGCAATATTGTGAAGAGGCAAACTGAATTGTAAAAAACAATTACTGTCGATATACAAAAGTGCTAAATAACAGTTATTTTCACATGTAGTCTGCAGTGAGATGGAGCAAATTATCATGGATCCACCTGCTGCAGCATAACCACCATCATGACTTTTTTAGGTAAGATTGGGCATTCTCAAGGTGATATGAGATTTATTTGCAAAACATTCAGATTTTCAATGTATAGTAGTGCAGTAGTCCAACTTGTGTTACCTTGTCCTGCCTTTTCACCAGTATCTTCAGTACTCTTTTCATTCTTTGCGTTTGTGGCATCACTCGCTACTTTCTCCTTCTTACTCAGGGCCTGCCATTTTCCAACAACGGTCGTCATATCAGGCAAAATCTAAAGGAGAACAAAAGACGTTCAGCACTTCACGGCCCTGGAGCATCAAAAGCACGGTGTGTGTAATGCTTGTGGTGCTGCTGTACTTTGGTGAGGCTCTCCCTGTAGAGCTGCAGCAGGTCGGCCGCGACGTCTGCGCTCGGCCCGTCTGCAGGGCTGCACGCCGCTCGCTCCTGGAGGTGCGCCATGTTCTTATGGGCTCGCTTCAATATGAAGTTCATCACGGAGAAGGTGGTGAGCTGCACCGCTGTGTTTGGGAGCTGGACGAGAATGAGAAACGTGTGCTGACAAATACAGCATTTGTAATGGTAACTAACACACAAGGCAAATAAATAACTAATTATACACCTTGGTTATAGCAACACACTGAATAAACATTTATCACTGTTTCAACAGACACATAACATATATTTCTGAGAAGTTTGATCTGTATTTTCATTGTCTTTGCTATAGCAATGATAGCTTTAGAAGTCCTGAATGTGCAACACAGTTCATTGTGCAGATGATGGCGCTTTCTCCACTGGTTCATCTGTACTCAGCCTCGTGTTCATTACTTTAGTGTTTGTGTGTGGGGGCAATAAAGTTTAATAACTAAATTTTTTATTTGATCTGAACTATAAATGTAGAGTTTCTTTACAACTATTTGTAAAGAAACTATTTGAGGTTATTAATGCACAAAGGTTCACATAGTAGTTCATGTGAAATTGGAAACTTCTAATGCTCGTAGTGTCGTAGAGGTCAATGATTTGCTGGGGGTTTTGCTGGCACACATCAGAAGCACCACAGAGCTATGAAGGTGTGTGAAGTGTGGCTTACGTTGAGTCCCTGTGTGAAGAAGGCCTTGTTACAGACAGGAGGCAGTGACAGCACGTGGATCATGCTGAGCAGGCGGCTGCTGGGGACGGCCTCCTGACTCTGCAAAATAGTGGAAACGTCTGGCTGGGCTTCATAGATCTGAAATGATAGTTACAATAAACACACAGTAAACAAAGCGTTTGAAGGGGTATTTAGGTGTTTGTATCCTGCTTCCGAAGAGTGCACACACTTTTTTGCTCGCTCCGCTTGCTATCGCTGCTTTCCTTATTTATTTTGCTTTTTAATCAGTTTTTGTCTTCCAAACATTTTTGCTTTAGACTTTTTCAAGTAAACCAAGGATTTTAAGAACATTTTTCCAGTTTTAACGACATATCTGACGCCAGCGACATGCCCGGGAGAAGAAGGGAGAAAGACTGTGAACGCTGTCGGAAATATCAACAAGAAATTAATGAGCTGAAAACACGGATATTTGTTTTGGAATCTGAAAAAGTTCTTCACGATACCATTCCTGTGTCAACCGATGGTAAGAAGAGCACACTTTTTTACAAGAAAAACTGCTACTTTCAACCTAAACCGCAGTGACTCTGTGTCGTTTCCAAAACTGTCTAAAAACCAGAAAGACCAGGCTGTTTCTTGGAACAAACTTGGAGCAAAGCCTAAACGATACAAAGATAACGTGAAGTCACCTAAAATACAGCTCACCAACAGATTTTTACCACTTTCAGAGATGGAATTAAATGAAAAAAGGAAAGATGACGTGGCCAAAATACAGCGAGGAGGATCTGTGCCAGGAGCCAAGGTCACGCAGATTGTTTTGGTTGGGGACGGCGCGATAAGTCACGTGACGCATGAAAAGATAAACACACATTCTTTTCCAAGCGCCACTGTTTCTGAGATAACGTCACTCCTTCCAAATATTATGGCTAAGCATGGAGGAGCTAAACAGCTGATTGTGCACGTGGGTGCAGTGGACATGCGGCGGGAACAGACTGAAGTTTTGAAAAAAGACTTCTTGAAGTTATTCGACGTGCTTGATAAAATGGAAATCAAAACATTCATAAGTGGACCTCTTCCAAACATCGACAGGAGGATAAACAAGTTTGGCCGGCTTCTTCAGCTGAACACATGGCTGTCCAAAGAGTGTACCCCTAGAGGACTACACTACATTGAGAACTTCTATCTATTCTGGAAACGAGAGGACCTGTTTAAGAGAAATGGCCCCCACCTATGCAGAGGTGGAGTGAGGGTGCTGACAGAGAACCTGCTCCAAGCTCTGAGGCATTGGACTGGGCCTGGACAGGGTCCTGAGCAGATAGTTAGAGAAGAGAGGAATGAGAAAAGAATTCCTGCTCCATCAGCCAGAGACCGAGCCAATGTTTCAACATCAAAAGCACCACAACCTCAGCCTCCACCAAATGATTCATCAGCAGCTGCTCCACCACCACCAGCAAAGGATTCAGCTCCAGCTGCTCCACATTCACCTCCACCGCCTCCAGCAAAGGAACAATCTTCAAAGGCCTTGGACCCATCTGTGACAAGCCCAACAACATCCCTGTCATCGCCCCTGCCTTCACACCAGCCCTGGGTTCCCCCTGCAACATCTACTCCCACTAAAGATTCATCATTCTCCTTCTCATCTCCACTCTCACCCATGGGCCTTCCCAGCCATTTTGAAAGTCTGATCAAATCAGGCATTAAGATGGCTCCACTCACGCCCAATATAGCAAGGGCTATGTCAATATGTATCAACTCTTCCCTGCACAAGCCGACTACACCAACAAAAGCCCCACCACCCATCCCCCCTCGCCTCTCACCTGGTCCCAAAGTCTCCTTGGCTACAAAAGCCCCACCACCCATCCAACCTCGCCTTTCACCTGGTATCTCCCATAGCTAGGATGCACTGGGTCTCAGCGTTGCCGGGACTTATTGTCACATTAAAAATCAAACCAACCCGGGGCCCTATGTAAAAAGAGCCCCCCCTAGTGCTATTTCTGTAGTCACATCATCACACAGATGGAAAAACAAAATGCGAGCCAGGCCCAATCTGAGAAATGTGATTCATATTCCCTGTGAAAAGATAAAGCCCAGTCCCACTGAAACTAGTCTGAAACTTGCTGTGCTAAATGTCAGATCCTTATGTAACAAATCTCTCTTAATTAATAATTTTATTTCTTCTTATAATCTTGATTTTATGTTTTTAACTGAAACATGGCTTGACAAAAACACAGGAAATGTAGTTCTGATAGAATCTGCTCCACCCAACTTTAAGTTTGAATCTGAAACACGAGAAAACCCAAAAAAGGGGGTGGAGTCTGTGCTGTCTTTAGAGATGAAATAATTACCCGCAGGTTGTCTTTTGGGGTGTTTTCATCATTTGAGTATGTATCCTTTAAAATGGAGCTAAAACGGTCTCCATCCATTCTCTTCATTGTTTTATACAAGCCTCCCCAGCACTGCCAACGTTTTATTGATGATTTTACTGAGATGCTTTCAGTCATATGCACAGACTTTGATGGTTTGGTCATTACAGGTGATTTCAATGTGCATGTTGATAATATTTGTGACAGAAACGCTAAAGAGCTTGATGCTGTCCTTGAAACCTTCAGTCTTACTCAGCATGTGAGAGGCCCCACCCACAGCAAAGGACACACTCTAGATCTCATAATTACAAAGGGGGTAAATATTTCAAATGTTAATGTGATCGATGTTGCTCTGTCTGATCATTTCTGTGTCTTCTTTGACCTGTCTGTTTCTCCCAAACCTCCGGTTGGTCTTGCAGTTGTTCAGAGGAGACACATAAGTGATGGCACAGGTGCACTGTTTATGGAAATGATACACTTTGAAAATGTCTCATGTTCTAATGTAAATGATTTGTTGAACTCTGTTACATCTAGTGTTTTGAATGTTCTGGACACCATCGCCCCTATAAAGGCTAAAATGGTTAAAAATAAGCAGAAGGCGCCGTGGAGAAATGATGATTCGGTCAGGGCACAGAAAAGGGAGTGCCGCAGGGCCGAACGGAAATGGCGCAAGTCAAAGCTCCAGGTTCAAAAAGAGATTTACAAAGAAAAGCTGAACATGTACAACCTAATCTTATGTAGAACTAGGGAAAGATATTTTTCTGAAATAATTGGAAGCTGCAGTAACAACTCGCGTGTCCTGTTTGCCACAGTAACAGATTAACAAACCCTCCGGCTCAGCTGCCGTTAGAACTCATTTCCACATCAAGTGTAATGAGTTTACATTATTCTTTAATGACAAAGTTCAGGGCATTAAACATGCAATAAATTTACAATGCAAAAAATTACCCTAAAACCACCTAGACACTGAGCTAATTCACTTTGCACCTGTAACTGACAAAACTGTCCAAGAGATCATCACCAGTCTGAGTTCATTTACATGCTGCCTCCATGTGTGACCCTCCAGATTTCTAAAGTCTGTGCTGAACAGTTTGTTAGCACCATTCACTCACATAGTTAACATGTCGCTTTAATCTGGAACATTTGACAACTTTGAAAACTGCGGTCATAAAGCCTCTCCTAAAGAAGAGCAGTCTTGATGTCGCAGTACTGAGTCATTACCGGCCCATCTCTAATCTGCCATTTTGGGGCAAAGTCCTTGAAAAGGTTGTTTACAAACAGCTCACAGATTTCCTCTTAATAAACAACTCATTTGATGTTTTCAGTCAGGTTTTAGACCTCATCACAGCACTGAGACTGCTCTTGTCAAGGTGACAAATGACATCCGCCTGAACACTGACACGGGCAAAGCCTCAGTCTTAATTCTGTTATATCTGAGTGCTGCTTTTGACACTGTCGATCATGGGATCCTCTTACAGAGACTAGAGGACTGGGTGGGCATCACTGGCACTGCCCTAAACTGGTTAAGGTCCTATCTGGAAGACAGGAAGTACTTTGTTGAAATTGATAGCTGTGTCTCAGACCACATGACCCTGACCTGTGGAGTGCCCCAAGGGTCAGTCCTGGGTCCCCTTCTGTTCAACCTCTACATGCTGCTGTTAGGTCAGTTGATACGCAGTGAAAATGTGTCCTATCACAATTATGCAGACGACACTCAGATCTATGTTTCACTATCGGCAGGTGACTATGGACCAGTAGATTCACTCTGTCACTGCATCCAACAGATCAGTTTTTGGATGCAAAACAACTTTCTCCAGCTGAACTCAGACAAGACTGAAATAATCGTTTTTGGCCCACAGAAACAAAGAGAAAGTGTTAGCGGTCACCTCCAGAGTCTCGCTCTAAAACCTACAAACCAAGTTAGAAATCTGGGGGTAATAATGGACTCAGACTTGAACTTTAATAGCCACGTCAAATCAATAACATCAGCAGCTTTTTACCATCTAAAAAACATTGCCAAAATCAAAAATATAGTGTCAAAACCAGATTTAGAGAGACTTATCCATGCGTTTGTCTCCAGTAGATTAGACTACTGTAACGGCCTGCTCACTGGCCTCTCCAAACGAGCTGTAAAACAGCTGCAGTACATCCAGAACGCTGCTGCTCGGGTCCTGACTAGAACCAGGAAGTATGATCACATTAGTCCTGTTCTCAGGTCTCTGCACTGGCTCCCTGTGGCTCAGAGAATAGACTTTAAAGCAGCTCTGCTTGTGTACAAGTCTCTCCATGGCCTAGCACCAAAGTACATCTTGGATATGTTAGTGCCATATGAACCATCTCGGACTCTGAGGACCTCAGGGACCGGCCTCCTGCTGGTGCCCAGAGTCAGGACAAAACATGGGGAATCTGCGTTTCAGTTTTATGCAGCTAAAACCTGGAACAGTCTTCCTGAAGATGTGAGACAGGCTTCTACTCTGACAATGTTCAAATCTAAGCTAAAAACAGTTTTGTTTAGCTGTGCACTCTTCTCTTTTGTTTGTGATTTTATTAGTTTAGAAAATCAGTTGGATTGATCATTTTTAATTTAGTTAATTTTATTGTATTTCTGTTTCTGTAATTTCTTTGTGATTTGAATGCATTTTTCCTGCTGTGTGAAGCACTTTGAATTGCCTACAAATAAACTTGCCTTGCCTTGCCTAGGGGGCTCGCAGTAGAAATCACACATCTTGCTCACATGTATAAGTCTGATCACAAATATGATAACTCGTTGATGTGAGATGACGTCCTCACAACCTTTTAATTTCCATAACTACATTTATTACAGTTTTGTTTTTATTACATTGCTCAGTCCTTTTTAAATTAAGTGACACTTTATGTCTTGATTTACTGAAAAGTCAACAATCGTTAAATGTACGAGCTGTAGAGTAGTTGGGTAATGTTTTGGGTGTTGATGCACAGTATAAAAGTACTTCTTCAGTCTGTTGTGTCCTTGTAAATATTATGAGGCAGCTTCATGACAGAAGTACAAGTGTGGATTATTTTAGAACAGTATCAATACCATAAATTAGAACAGTCGGGATCGAAGGTATTGATACTTTTATTTGATTTGAATTGACCATTACCTTCTTCATGAGGCTGACGTTGTCCTGCCAGGCGTTCTTCAGGCGAGGGCTGTAAGAGTGCTGCGTCTCTTTGAAATATCTGGACAGAATATCAGGGCTGGCCTTCAGGACCTTCACCAGCAGCTCTGCCACCAGCTCATCCTCGGGAGCCTGCTTCAGTCCCACCAGGAACTGCAGGAGAACGAGGTTTCCCACTCTAAAGGAAAATCATAAACCGGTTCATAGTGATACAGCCGTGTGCTTGTCTGCTGAGCTGAAGTAGGTTTTATATTCAAAGTGATATAATGCAGCTCTGCACAGACAGACGCAGTACTTTAACCAGTTACATTTAAAAGGTAATGCTAGCAAACACTGATAGCATCGAAAGTACTATTCAAAAGCTCTTCCGTTCCCATACCTGCCTGCAGTTCCAAAGCTAGCATCGTGAAAGCTAATGCCATGTTTACGAGAGCAGCACAGGTCCACGAGAAAGCTGTGCACCTGCGCCCGAACCACAGACGCTCCACTCTGCGGAGACTCCTCCATCTTAAAACAGACATAATCCATTCATTCATCACATTTCAGACAATTTCAAGAAAGTATGTAGAATAAAACTTACAGATTCTTCTTCAGTGGCAGCATCCACAATCCCGTTCCATTTATAAAGAGATGCCAAGTTTGCCAATACGGCGGGAGTGAAGAAGCGCACCTTCTGAGTTTTACTCATGCCTTTGTTCAGAACAACCTGTACAGACACAAACACAATGGCAGAAATAATACCATTTTGTATTCTTGGTACATTTAATTTCGGTATTCACTTACTCTGCTCTTGAGCGTGGTCAAAATCAGGTTAACAACAGACAGCCTGTCCTCTTTCAGACCCGTGTTCAGGATCTCAGGCAGAAATTCTATTCCATGAAGAGGTGATGGGTTAAAATTAACATAAGCATCATGATACAGTACTTAACATGTGAAATATCATGTGAAATATAAGTAGAAGTATATAAGGCCACATAACATACAGACAGAATACGGTCTTTGTGGTGGTTTAAAAATGAGGGTCGTCAATTATTGCATTATGACTAATGATTTAGTGACAGAACATACTATAAACATACTGGTCTTCTGTCTATTGCTTTTCTAAAAATGTTTTTAGACTGACAGAAAATCTATATAATATTTTGAATAGCACTTTTGTTTACCTTTTACTTCCAGTATCTGTCCGACGGTGGTATTATCTCCAGAGACCAAAAAGGACAATACAAACTGGATGTAGGCCATGCGGACGTCTGGTTTCCCCTAAAAGTACACAACATTTAATAAGTGAATGCAATCATTGGGTACATTTTTACATTTGAACACGTTTTCATTGGTATTTCATGTTTCCATAATACAGATGTTTGACGTACAGATAAAGTAATCTAGTCTTATTCACCTGATTCACCGCTGACATGGATGGAGTGAAGGTTATTTATTATTATCATGTTATTTCTGGACTTAACAAACTATAAAAACACATACCAAAAGACCATTTTACAACAAAAGGTGGGATTACTAAACCAAAAAGGTAAAAAAGAATAAACGAGTTCTGCCTTTCATAAATAATACATGTTAACTGTGAATAGTCATAATCTTTATTTGGTTGAAAATGTAATTTAAAAGTCTCAATCAAAGAGTAATCACTGAATAGTCGACTGCTAAAATAATTGTTAGTTGCAACTCTAAGTATGAGTCTGGCAAAACTCGATATAGACTTTAAAAACAGAGGAGCACTTCCTGTATAAGAAGGACATCACCTCATGACATCAGCTGGTAGTACACAATATTTTGAGCAATTCAGGCGAAGAAATTAACAGAACACATCTTTTGTGTTTTTGATGAAGAAACAACTTTTAATCATGGTAAACATGGTAAGTACATTTAGCAATATATGATCACTAACCTGTTTGTCTCTTCTTTTTGCTAGACCTGACATAGTCTTGTAAGCATAAATGTGGCTTAAAACTTCTCTGGCAGCTTCTGGGCCCTGAGCCACCAATGCAGACAGGAAATTCAAACACTGACGCACAAATCTACCAAGGAGAAAAGGAGGAAACATAAACAACAAAGGCACGGACATATTTATTATTATTTGGACACTCTGAGAAGCTGAAGTTGTAAAAACCTGTGATTATTGGAGTGCAGAGAACCCAGGAGGCTCTTCATGTGGCTGGAAACTGTCTTCTTCACTATGGCATTCCCCACAGTGTTGAAATGTGAGAGGTCACTGGCGGTTCTCAGAAGAATCATCTCAAGACTCTCAAAAATCAACATCAACTGTAGAGAAAACAGGGACGAATCAAATACTAAACAAGGTACAAACTAAATGAATAAAGCTTGAAAATGTTGGCCACGTGTTTAAGTAAACGCGAGCCAGTTTTTGTGTGGAATGTGCTCAGCAATGTTAAAATTTTCTGGTAATTTGTTATTTGTTTTTACTTGGTGTCCAAAATGTACATCAAAATAATTAGAGGACAAATCTTTTATGTTTTAATTTTATTGGCCTTTTGGAATGCTCTTGAGTATCTTTACTTTGGCATTTCATATTTTAGAAAAAATAAAATAATAAAAAATATTAAACAATATTAGTTTGTCACAGCCTTGAGAGACACCAGACACTTCTATCTACTGGCTGCAGAGAGAATTACATGCAGTTTCAAATAAACATTTCAAGCTGGCTTCTCACTTCAGGGTCTCAGCACGCAGTTGTACTGATCGTGATTTGACAGCAAATATCTCCAGAACGATTCTGGCTCTGAGACTTTCTAACAAGGAATCATCAAACTAGTTTGAATGAAGCTAAATGCAACTCCAGGTCTATTTTTGATGAGGACCAAAGTCATAACATGTTAAAAGCTCATGAAAGTCAAGTCTGCATATGTGTCCCAGTGTTCTCGCTGGGCTGAGGTTGAAGGATGGCGGTGGGAATGCGCTCGCGAAAAGTACTTAAAAGCGCAGTGTGCGCAGTGCGAGGTGTGCGCCGTACGAGCAAGCACCGTTTGCGCGGTGCGAGGTGTGCGCCGTGCAAGGTGTGCGCCGTGCGAGCGAGCACCTACGTGCCATGATCTTAATACCTGGCGGTATCTTTTTAGCTTGGCGGTGACCAGCCGGAGCATGGCGGTCCGCCATGCTAAAACCCCTCAGCGAGAACACTGGTGTCCATTAAAATGCATAGTGGTCATGAGCTAAAGCAATAACGGGTATTTTAGTTTATTTAACCAATTATTTAAAAAGGTTTTATTGAGATTAAAATCTCTTTTCAAGAGCAAAAGATTTTTATGACAAGCATACGATCAATATTCTTATACAAACCTATCAAAATAGCTTAAAAAATGGCTAAAAAAGCAATACAATGTCAAATGTGTAAACCACATGTAAAGGTAGTTTATCCCCTGGCTGATTGAAAGATTTCACTTACTTCTAATAAGGGAGAGCTGACTTTCTAAAGCCCTCAACAATCTAGTATTTTTGGCTAAGGATATTATTCCTGCAATACATTTCTGTTTTGAGACTAGAACACTTACCTCACTTTCCACCTGAGCTTCTCCTTCCAACAATCTGAAGATTTCTGTACAATCCATAGAGATTTTGATGTATCCTTCCACCACATCATACAGATCTGGGCTTGGCAGTTTCTTTGCAGTTGATATGAATTTCTCTAATCCTGCAAAACCATTAAGAATTCAACCAAAATGTCATATGCAACAGCAAATATATTCATTTCAAGTTAACACCAACCTTTCATGGCTTGCGTTGGCTCTTTTAGCATGGTTTTAAATACAGTTCCATTAAATTCTGCAAACTTGTCTTTTTTCGCCGGGACGTGTTGCTCCGCCTTGTCCTCATTTTGACGCTTTTTACCCATTTTTTTGTCGGTTAAATAATGCTTCTCCTAAGCATTTAGGACCGTTTGAAGATGGAAATGACTTCTAGAGAAGTTCTATGACAGTAATAGTAACCCACGTTGTAAGCATGCGCGATGTAAACACAGCGGTCCGACAGCGCTGTCATCCGGAGGAAACGAGCACCGATGCAAAGGTTCCGGGTGAGTATTTTTTAAATACTTTCTTGAATAATAAGGATACAATGAGAAAGTAAATGGCTTCTCAAAAGTCTTGACTACCTATATGTAAAACGATTAAGAGTCATATTCGAGTCTCAAAGTTTTATTCAAGTTCTTTTTTTTTTCTTCTTTTTTTTACAGAAAAAACAACTTGCCGTGAGATTTTTAGCAATATTTCAAGAAACATGCATTACTACATTGCAAGTTCTGTTTGTTTTAAATGATATGTCCATTTGTTTTTATATTTATATTGAAATTACTTTTAAAAGAACACTGCCTCTATTTTACATGTTTTTACAGCACTAAGTATTGCACTAAGATGTAATACTCAGCAAACGTTTTTGAGAAGTGAGAGAAAGTGAGTAGAAATAAAAAAAATTGTGAATCAAAATGGCACATTTTGTGTTTTTCTTTCATTTTAATTGTACTTTATGTTATTATTTTTTATTTGCCTAGGTTTGTTTGTCTTATGCTTGTTCTTGTTGTTTTAAGTTTGAAAAAAAATGATATAGTAAAAAAAAAAGGCACATTCTGGCAAAGGAGAACTTTATGAATCAGAATTGGAAAGGGTTTAACAGAATTCACAATGGCATGACATCATGCCACAAAAAAAACATGAATAGAAGGCTTTAATAAATGATTTAGTTTCAACGTTTTTAGTGACATTTTTTTTCTTAAGAGCGGAATTAAAAAGTTAATTAAAAATAGGCAGTTGGGTATATTCTGTTGAAAAATTCAAATTAGTGCATATGAACTGCGTTTAAAAGAAATGTTGAAAACGCCTCACCACTACATTCCAGCAGAGGTCAGCAGAGGTCAGTGAATGCTTTATGTTTTGGAGAACGCTTGGTGGTGCATAAGGAGCAATATCATAGATCCATGATAACTTAAGGAGTGTCAGTAAATTAAAATGTACCAAAGAAATGTTGCATTGTAAGAATATGAAGAGAATACAACATTTACTGCCAGAGTGATAAAACATTTTTTCAAGCGCAACATTGAGTTGGATTTATTTACTATTCAATCAATAAAAGAAGGAAAAACAAATAAAACATTGTTGGGTGTGTTAATTCAAGCTGATTGGACTAAGCGTTATGACAGCATAGCAAACTGATAAACTAAATATTTTGCTGAATCGGGTTGAGAGAAAAGCACAGATTTTTCCCATCCACAAATGCACTAGACATATAATTTATAATTATAAATGCTTGTAGGTAATAATTTTTTTCATGAGCTGTATTTGTGGGAGCTGCAGTTTTGAACAAGGGCGGTCAATAGTTTTAAATGAGTTTTTTGGACGTCAAACAACAGGAACATTAGTTATCACGTTGCTGTTTGGCTTCTGTAGTGCCATGAAACTCTTAATATTTGAATTCCTTTTGGTTCTTTTTGGGACTTCTCTTTGGCCTCTGCCCGGTGGATTCTCCAATACTCTTCCTGGCACAAAGGCTCTGACCCTGGAGCAGAGAAACTACCACTGTTTGTGCACTAAACCAGGCCGTTTGAGACTCGCATGGGAGGCAGAAGTAATAACATTTTGTCCAAAATGTAGTTTTAAGTTTGTTGATTATGTTGTTCTAAGATAACACATCTGAATATTAAAGAATAAAACACATAAGTCATACTCTCTGTTTTACTTAGGGTCACTTTTTTTTTCTTCAATGTTTGTAGAAAAAATATTTGTCATGATTTTAAGTGATTTTGACTTACCACTGTCACGTTAACATTATATGGTTATTAGGGGGGAGCAAAATATAGAAATATTGACATATACTGATACAACATTTGGTAATACAGTATTAATATCATGGGCTGCTGTATCGACATATTATCATACATTATTTTTAGTATAATTTACCAAAATATTTTATGACAGCACATGGAAACTTCATGCAAAACATATGACAATTTCACTGTTTTGGTTATTAAAATTATTTTTATGTTGTGCAGGTCGTGGTTTAACATAGTAACAATGTGTTAAAATGTATTGGGTTCTGTTAAAAATAGTGGTACATTGTAGAATATCATGAGAAATATATGAATTATCGCACTTATCGCGTTTATCATAATATTATCGCATCGTGAGCCGCGTGTCATGAATCAAATCCTGAGGAACTCTGTTATTCTCAGCATTAATGATCACAGAACATTTACTGATGTTTTAAATTACACCATAAGAGGACGTGAACTTCAATATTTGTGAAGCAAAAATCTGAATATGGAAATCCCCATATTTTATAACAAGGTTTTGGTTGTTTTTGTACTGGAAGGGGTCCGGAAAACTGTCACATGGTCATCACGTTTCTATTTATTTATTTATTTTACGTTTATGTTCCATTTTGAATGCATAAAATCAATTTATTTTGTCAGTTTTATGACCACATAGTAAATTGTGGTTATTTTAGTAAAAAATTACCGTATTTTTCGGATTATAAATTGCACCAGCCAAAACATGCATAATAGAGAAGAAGAAAAACATATATAAGTTGCACTGGAGTATGAAATGCGGTTGCAAGTGTGAAAATAACAAATAATATCACATATAAGTTATTCCGAAGTATATAAGTATAAATATACCAAAACTATGAAAAAAGATGCGACTTATAGTCCGGAAAATACGGTAAATCTTTGATCTGAGGTCGACACATTTGCTTTTGCGTCAATGGTGCTCTTTATATTGAGGGTATGTTAAAATTCTTTATTCAAAAAGATAAAGTTTTGAAAGTTTATGATGGCCAAATGGCAGTAGTTTGGTTCCATGAGCCGACCATTGCTCACCACACACCATCGCAGAGATCCTCTTCCGTCGCACTAGTTCTCTCACCCACCAGGAGGTCACTTTTGTGTATCCGCTTTGCTCCAGTGTACAGTAGCAGTTGAATCTAAACTCTGGGTGGTTTGCTCCAGCTGAAGCCACTTTGCCATGACTGTTCTCACACTGTACACCAGGTCATGTGAGCGGCTGCCGTTTCCGCCCTCAGGATCCTCTGCACAATACACACACCACACTGAGCACACCACACTCCAGCACCGCTCGGCCAGGGATCAAAGACTGTCATAACCCTAACAAGCCAGTGCACCGACCGAGCGCCCCGGAACACATGTGTGGGCCGGCAGCAGCTGTCAGTGCCCCCCGCCCACCAGGGTCCGGACGCGGGCCAGATGTGCCAGGGATCGCACGAGAGCCACACATGTTTTTGCTCCTCACCTGCGCGCCACACGGCACGGAGAGAAGAGGACGATCACTCTGAAGTCTTGTTAGCATTGGACTGTTTGTTCTTGCTCCCAGATTGGTTTTGGTGCCGGGGGATGAGGTGCCACCACTGCCGGACTGTGGCTTATTGTTGTCACTGTTATGAGAATGGATTGGAAACAGGGCTGGCTATAAAAAGGCACATGTGTTTAGAGATGTGTTTTGAACGAGAACCACCTGACGTGACCTTATATTATACTTGAACTTGGTGACCCTAAAAACACTTTAAATTTATAGAAAATCAAGGTCAACTTTAAAGTTGTACTGTAAAACTTTTCTGAGATGTTATTGCTTTGTCTGGAATGTGTTGATCATTAGTTTACTCAAAATGTTTAATTTGATGATTCCCTTTGAGTCCCTTTTATTGTACTGACCTGCAGATGACCTCGGAATGTTGCCATGGTGACAGGAATGCGGGAGTAAGGTTTTACCATGGTACTGGAGTTTTATGGCGTCCCTGCAGGAACAGGAACTTCTTGCTTTGAACGTTGGAAAAAAACGTTTTCTATCAAATGACTGCTTTTGGATTCAAATTAATTCCATTTTCTCTCCAAAGACAAAAGCTGAAACGTAAAAAGACTATTCGGTTTTAGTAAACATCATGTTGTGTTCTGCATGTTCATTTTACCGTTTTATGACTCGTTTTGTGAATAATTTTACCTTTGTAAGTATGTGGAATGTTAATGCTAAACAATGGCTATTATTCCGGATCTTCTTCCCTGATCAAGCTCTGACTCAGCATGTGAACAATGGCGCCAAAACCCAACCCCCGCAGGGGTCAGTCAGAGAGAGGAGAGAGGACCAACTTAGTTCCATCGGAGATCAAGGAGGAAGTATCTCCAGAGAATGGTTCATCTCTGGCCGAGCGATGCTAAGGCAGACATTCCAGAGACACGCCCGTGGCAGTTAACTTTTCTCTCCCTAAAAATTCTGTGCCCATTTTTTGAACGTGATATAAATTGTAACATGCAAACTCAAGCAAAGGACCTTTTTGCAACTTTTCAAGTCTAGACCCAAACTTGGATCCAGGACAGTCTCTTCAGGCCAGTCTCATCAGTGAATCAGTGCAACGGCCCTTAATATCTGAGAAACGCCTCAGAGCCAAGGAGGACGCAGATCACTGAACCTGATCCGGTGCTTCTCCAGAGGGGCCGTGCCCTGTCCCGAGTGTGGACCACACTGCCACAGTCTCTCCCAGTATGACCCCTGAGAGGACCCTGGAGGAGTCACATGGACACACAGGCCCATCTGGATCAGGCAGCTTCTTCCTATTCTTGTCGTATGAATACATTTCACAGCTTGGCTCATATAATACAATCTTAGAATCAACATCACAGCACACGTATGCCAGGCTCCAAGTGCACCCGGCCGCAGTGTCGTGAGTTTTTCTAATAAAGCTACACCTAGATAGATCTAGAACAGGGGTAGTAGGCAGTGAGGGTCGACCGTGCCAAAGCGCGACGGAAAACGCCGGAAAGCTCCGGAAAGCGACGAAGTGCGCCAGAAAGCACCAAAGTGAGAGAAGAGAGAGGAGGTTCTGGTTAAGCTCAACATTCTGTCATTTAGCGTAGTTGTGGTCAGTATATGTTATTTTCAAAATACTCAGCTGTATTAAATGGTCTAGTTGATATTGCACATTTGTATGTGATAAACAATATTAGACTATTAATGAAAGCCAACATTGTGTTCCTATGGCCTAATTATGGTTAAAAAAAAATAAAAACCTGTTTAATACTGACAATAAAAATAATACAAAATGATTCAATAATTTAGATCTATAGTAGATAGTAGGTCGATTTTCGGCATTTGTCAAATATAAAAGTAGCTCATGAGCCAAAAATGTGTGGGCACCCCTGGTATAGAACAATCATGTCTCTGTCTGTTCCCTATTCATTTTACCAGTTTAAGTATTTGGTCAATAAATCTTCATAAACCATATTTGCAAAGTGTTCATTCATTTCCAGAAAAGGGGTCAATGTCACAGTTACGTTCTCACAAACCTTCAGATTAACGAGCTATTTTTATTTATTTTTTAAATAAATTGATTTAGATAATTTATTATAGAATTGTTAAATGCCTAATATGGCTGGTGATTCCAGAAGAAAAAGAACCAGGAGAATATCTTTCTTATGTGGACACTGACAAAAATTGTATTACAAAGAATAACATCACCAATAAATAGATACAATTTGACACCAAATATATATTTATCTATTTCTGTCTCAATCTACGTTTGACAACAGCGCAGAGAGGACTGTTAAATGACCTTTTTCTTTAAGAAGATTAGAAGATTAGACCAAAGTAAAGGCCTATTCTCTAATCTCACTGGCAGCCCAAAACGTGTTATCTAAAATGTGCCCGATTTTTTGGCGCCTATAAAATAAAAATCCTCCTTGGCTTTTTTGTTTGAAACTGGAATGAAATACAGTAAAGTATTTGAACTAAATGGACATGGAACATTTGCAGTTTGTTCTATGTTTAGAAATACGTAAAATACTATACAGTCTCAATAAGTAAATAAAAGCGGATACTTGAAAATAATCTGTAAATAAGTTATAAAGTAATGTAAAAGTCAGTGCTGACCCTGATAGGAGAGTAGGACTATTCCGACAACTCCTCACAGTGACATTTTTAAACTCTTGGACCTTACCACACTTTACTCTCTCGACTTCTCCGCAATAAAAACACATCGACGACTGCGCCTCGCCGTCGGAAGCTTGGTCCGAGTCCGGGTCGGCCTCTCCTCTGTCTGAAAGGGTCGTGCACTTCAGAACAGCAGCAAAACAGCAGATCCTCCTGTTTGTTCTGGCTCCTTCTGCAGCACTTGAACCACAACACGCTGAAATATTTGTGATTGTAAAAACACAGACCATGCAGTATTTATTATATACACTTGGACATGTTATTTATGGAGGCGTCGTATCGTGTGAGAACTGGAACGACGCAGAGTTCACAGTTATGGCGGAGGAGAAAGTCAGATAGACTTCTTTTTCGCATGTGAAGCTCATAACTCATGACGGCTCAGGTGCAGTGAAGGAGAAATGTGACCAGACCAAGGGCTCGGATCCAAGAGAAGCTTTAGTTCTCTCAACAAACATTGGCTGCGAATGGTCCGGTTCCTGCTGAGGTTTTGGACCGAGGTAGAATGAAAATGGAGTTTAAATGTTCTGTAAATACATGTGTTAAATGGGTAAAACTTGTAAATTGGCCCTAGTGGATGAATGTGAGAGTGAATGTTTGTGTGTGTGTCTATGTCTCTGTGTTAACCCTGCGACGAGCTGGCCCCTGTCCAGGGTGTGCCCCGCCTGAGGCCCAAAGTCACTGGGATAGGCTCCACTCACCTACGACCCCGAGCGGGAACTAGCTGTAGAAAACGAATGAATGAAAGTTTTGTTTGGTACTTTAACATGGACAAAAATGTAACATCGTCCTCTGTTTGCTTTGTCTAATTCTGTTGAGAAATGAAGAAGAGAAATATAAAGAGTGAAGAATTACTTTGGAACACACTAACATTATAATGAAATCTGTTTTGTGTGTTACTAATTGACAACATTTTAGTACATTATATTTTTCATGTGTCTTCTTGCTCATAATTAATTGTAAAATACTTTTCTCATCCGCAAACCAGGAAGTGCGCTGTTAGCATGCTGTGTGGCTAGTTGTTGTTAGCAGTTGTGAAAAGCGCTTATGAACTCATAGTGATGAATAATAAATATACATGCTTGGAATGCGTTAGGAAATAAGTTTGAACTGCTGCAAACTGTTTAAAATGAACTACTTCTATTATTTAGAATATCAGGAACAGCGCCTTCCAACTATGTGATTCTGTATGGAGATCATTATTTTACAGATCTTTTATTGTAAACCGCAACATTGATCATAAATGGCTTAAAGACAGGTCCAAGTGAAGAGTCTCACAGTGATCTGACATGGGAGAAAACTACGTTGCATCAGTAGGAAACGTGACTTTTCCCCTCTTCTAAAGTTGTATTTCAAGCACATGAAATCACATCACAATTGAGTCTTAACAGAAGTTGCTGCTTGTGTTACTTCAGAAAAGAACCAGCCCAGGCCTAACCGCGCAAGCAGCCAATCAGCTTTCAGAACCCTAACCCAAAAACAGTGATTGTCAGTTCAGAAATATGAATGAATCGATGAACCCAACCGCATATTCAAATGTATTATCATGGGTTTCAGCTTCCTGTCATAACATTTTAATTGCTATGGTAAGTGTCCTAATTTTTCAACATTTTGAAACCCATGAATAAAATACAAACTTGTTTGTCTCACTGGTCTAAGATGGTCCACCAGCAATACACCAGCATAGACTACCATAGACCAATAATGCAAACACAGCAGATGGCGTCTCTGTAGCCTTTAGCTCGCATCTACCGTTAGCATTCGTGGGTATTTATACAAAGAAGGGCCACTTTATTCTTCGTCATGTCTTTGTGTCTATATTTGGCGTAAAATAACTCCTAAAGTTCCAAAGTGTTTGATTTTCCACATTGAAATGAATGAATCACTTCCCCCTCAGAGGCCGTGGGGCGTTCCCTCGGTTGTCAACTGTATCTATGCAGAAGTGATGGCCCCTTCAGAGTGGCATTTCAGTGTTCAAGCAGCAGATCATTTACTTTTTTTATAGTTGAAAAATGGCTGTATGATATGAGCACAGAGCAGTGGGCTGAGAAAGGGGGTAGGTGACGGCAGACATTTTCTGCACACTCAAGCCTCAAATGCAGGACAATACAGGATTACTCAAATACGCAGGAACTATTCGATGATTCATGTAAAGCAAAGTAGTGCACAAAAAAGGTCTGAAATGTCTGACATGGAGCTTCGGACTTGAACATGTTCCAGTTTCCATATTAGAGTTTCAAAACTAACATGAAGAAGCTTAGGGTCCTGCTCCTGCACGTTCCCTTTGAACTCGCAATTATTTTATCTCCAAAGATGGCTATGAGACTTTATGTTAATTATTTGGCTCTGGGCATTGCTCCAGGCCATTTTGGACTACTATCGGATATTAAAGTAACCTCAAGCCAACTTCAAATGTAGAAATTAGATGTGGTTTCTCAGAGTATTGGAAAGAAAACAACTTTTTTTAGTTATTAAAATGATGACGAGACGATGTGAGGTGTAATTGCTAATGTAAGGCCATGCGATATGTATATTTAGCAGTGTTTTTAGCCGCTGGTTTATGGCGTGCTCCTGATTATAGCGTTGGTAAAACCCAAAGTACATCTGGACTGGCTGAAAACATGTGCACCCAGACTGTGCAGACAATACTGATGCTGAGGCTTCCTGAGCAACATTATTTTGACCATCTTTTTACTTCTAGAGAGGTTTTTTCCCTTCCCATAATTTTCCTATACACAAACCTTTGAGACTTTTGTCCAGCTGCACACTACTTTGACATATAAAAATGTATGTGGACGCTGCACACATAATACTACAAAACTATTTGAAATAAACACATGCTTGACAAAACTTAGACTGGACTGGGACACAATGTGCCACACTGTTTTTGAACAAACAAGACGTTTCACCTTTGATCCAACTCCGCCCACGCAGGACATTCCGCCCATTTAAAGAAAAGAAAAAAACGGTGTCCAGAAGACTGCATCTGATTATGTTTCTACGATGGAACACTCCTGGACGAATGAGGGTTAACATTGGCTTAAAAATGTTCAAACTATCCAATCCAAACTATTTAGGGATGCAAACACTAGGATGGTCACATTCTCTGGTGGTTTGTGATCTGATTTGTTACAATTTTCTACGGAGAGGACCTCCAAACCCCCCATTACATATGAGGTTTCCCTCATTTAAAGCAAACAAACAAATAAACAAACATTCCAATACTGATGAATATGTGGCCCGCTCTGCCAACTTCTAACCAGTCCAACCCTGATTTAAATGATATATAAAAATAACAACTCTTTATTAAAGCAGTTTGTGTATTTTGGTGGTCCACAGCCACCAAATGCCCGGAGGTGCCCTGTTCATGTGCAAGTGAACGCGGCACTGTTGCTCTGCCGGCTTGAAAGTGACTTGGTACTCTGTAGGACTTTTCTTCTGTAGCAATCGGCAGCCATAAATCACACAACTGAAATTATAATGGCGATGCCCGTGGCTGTTTTTGTGTTGGTAGAAAAAGATGAAACCAGCAGACCAAGTCTGCTTCTTCATAGCAACTTTGGGCTTCTATATTTGAAAAGTCGCTTGCATATTTTGACATTGATATTTGATTTTTTGGGCTTGCACTTTGACGTCATAATAGCAATTTTTAAGCCTTATTTCTGTTTCACCACAACAGTTTTTTAAAGTCGGTTTTCTAATGTAAAATATGCAATTAAAAATGTCCTTCTCATTAGAACTCATTCAGAGGCGACACACAACATTTAACTAGTTTTTGTGGGTCCCTTAATTTGGCAGGTAAGAGCATGGAGGGTAAACTGGAGTCTTCATTACATTGGGGGATTTTTTTTTAAATAAAATTTTATATTTATGCACAGAAAAGGACAACGTACAGTTACATTATGCAAAGATGCTCATACCAGATTCTAGCTATGACATCTCATTTCCATCGACAGTCCTTGAAAAGTGCAACAATACTTATATTCTCAGTTTTTCACAGCCACATATCACAAAACACAATAGAATGCAGATATAGCAGCAGCTGCTACATGTTGGAAGGTTATAGTATTAGTTATCAAATATCAATGCAATACAATATATCATATAATATATAATTAAAAGGATTAAATGAAATCTTAGAACGACAGTTGCTTTGTGTTTTCTATAAAAAATATATATTTAGACCAAACATTTTAAATACATAACTGCATAACAAACTGATAAAATACAGTTGATGAATTCAAATATCTTGGGTTAGTGCTAGACCCCCAACCAAATTTGATAAACACATTAAGAAAATATGCAAAGCAATACAAATAAATCTAATTTGCTTTAAACTAATCCGATACTACATTCTGCTGTACACTATGATGTTTCATACTGCAGGACAGCGAGGGCCCAGCTCCCACACACACAAAGCACAACCAAGCAATCCATTTTATGGATGGAAAACCTAGCTGCGTTCATCACTGCCACATCATTAAAAAATTTAATTTATTAAGTTTTGAAAGCTTCAGTAAGTATTCATGACTTGGCCCCTGAACCTCACAGTACATTTATACAGAGTCAACACAGCAGCAGTGAGAAGAGGCTCCTCAAACCAAAAGTGTCAAATCCCAGAGTGCAGAACATCTTTTAGACAAGCAACCTTCTCCTATAAGAGCTGTAAACTGTGGAACTCACCACCCACTGAAATAAAGTGCATTTCTGAGGTAAAAATGTTCACTTTTCGACTTAAGTGCTGTCTGAAAGAAATTCCAACCTGTACCTGGTGTAAGTGTTATGAAAGTGTGAGAGTGAGGGCCACAGAAAGACTGAGCTGTGTTGATGGGCACATTTTCCACTGATGTATTTCTAAAATGGAAATGTGTTTTAATCTCTATTATATCTGTAAAAAAAGTGTAGAAAAGCCCAACCAGGGACGAGAGTTGAGAATTAGCGCTTGCTACATCGCATCAGCTACAGTTAGTTAGTTGTAGCTATGTGTGACGGCTTTGTCCCGGCCAAATAAATAAACAAATAAACAAACAAATAAAAAATAAAATAAATAAATGTTTTAGCAGCACAAACAGTGAATTTAGGATGATAGGGCTATAACACAAAATACATTGCAGCTATAAAAGGTGTGAATTTCATTGTTAAATCTGCTTCTGATCGTTTCATTGTTCGATTTTCTAACCTTCTGTTCTGTTTTACACTTTGCTGCTACTTCTGTACATAATGGTATTGTAGGCATATTTTGTATTATAACATTATTGCAAACAGAGGGCAAATCATTAGTATTTACCTAACTCTTAGGGTTGATGTAGTACCTTATTAGCTTTCATAGCCTGGTGCTAACACAGGATTCCTCCCAGTGTAAATGTCTCTCATCCCTCATGTCCTCTGCCTTCTGTTTCCACACCTCCTCCTGCTCAGTATGCCTGTGTTGGTGTTTGCTGACAACATTCAAACATTGATCAATAAAACTCCTCTCCACATAAATCATACTCTTAGACTAACTGATGATAAAACGCTCGAGCTGAGACGCTGGGCTGGGCTGGGATGGGACGCAGCATTAGACACAGAAAAACCCACAGATTGCACCTTTGCATTGGTAAAGAAGTGTGATGAAAATACAAAACTACTGATGAGTACTGTCAGTGCAAATCCCCTGACACAGTGATGTTTTGCATATCTCTCTGTACATTTATTGTAAATTGGGTTGATTTGTCGATTTGTGGTCTAAACAATTGTCACCACAGTCTGTCACTGCATTTGAAGAGGCCCAGGTCAACATCTCGTTCGGGAGAAATGTGTGCTTTCAGTTCATACATTATTTTAAGTTCTAAGTTTAAGTTCTAAAGCATTTTTAAAGAACAATATCAATACAAATATAGCATAATATGTGTCCTTTAAAGGGCCCACATTAGCGTTAGCATTTTGTGGATTGACTTTGGATACCATAGCTTTGGCTATATTTATTGCATTTAGTATAATTGATGCTATAAATATACTTATGTTATAAAAGAGAAGAACACCAGCAGATGGCACTTTGGTACTGAAAAAGTGAGCAGTTTGTAACAAGCCAAAAACAATGGCTGCAATAGATTGGTGAAGGTGTATGGAGTATAAAAACACAGTAGATTTAGTATCATAATAAAGATCATTTTATTTTTCTTCATCTCCTTGATGGGGGGATGTAGCCTACAGCCCTCATCTCCAGAAGCCCCAAAACCTACATTCGTGCCAGTGAAACATACGGTAAAAGAATATTGTTGCCAAATATGGAATCTTAAGGAGTAATTTCTGGTCTCCTACAATCTGAACCCTTTGCTCAACACACCTCTTATATGTATGTTTCTTTTTATTCCCCGTACAGCCTATTTGTCACACATGCAGCCACGTCGCATGCTAGCGCACAATGCACATACTAACGCAGGGCCATATTTTAAAGCTGTCGTAGGCACAGACAGGAGAATGAATGGAGGTTGCCACAGCTGTGCGCCCCGTTCTTTGCACTCACACAATCCAAACAGAGCTTTTCTCCAAACATCATTTTTATAAGTCTCATTCATTTGAAAGCTGTGCACTCGAAAGCAATTTCAAACCAGACACTGAGCCCGTAGAGAGTAATTTATTTGCATGCAGCAGTGGTAAATTAATCATGAGGCAAATGAAGGAGCGATGAAATGCACAGTGGAGAATTTGTAAAGAATGTCTGCTGCATGATCGAGATATAAAAAAGTACTCCCTATGCTTTAATAACTACTTAAAGGTCCCATGTTATGATAAATTCACTTTTTCGTTTTTTAACTTAATAAACTTCTTACCCATCATAAAAATATAAATTTGTGTTTTGGTTCATTCTCACGTTTTTGAGGAGAATGAAGGAGAACGTTTCCTTCACCAGAGTGCCAAATAACAGGTTGCATCTAGTGACATCACCAGGCGGTAAACCAGGAATTGCTTCCCTTTGTTTTTAAAGGACACGTTCTACATTATTTGCATAGTGTTTGTCCTTTAATCATGGAATAAAATAATATATATACTGTTTTAACAGGAGCCTTTTCCAGAGGGCGGTTCCAGATTGCTCTTTTGCTTCTTTGCCGAAGTTAACGCTGGTGTAAAGAGGCGGGACTTGGGATCGAAGTGGGATGTTGCCAGTCCATATTTGGTGATCGAGTTTGACCCAATGACTTAATAAGCAATAAAATGGTTTGGTTTTCAACTTGTTCCCAAAACTGAAAAAAAAAGAAAGAAAAAGAAAAAAATGAAATTAAATATTGAATTGCAGCCTTGGATTGTTGTTGTTTATTTAATTAACCTTTATTTGTTTTGCACAATGCAGAGAGCTCAGACTAAACAAGTCTAAACCAGACTAAACCCAGACTAAGCCCAGATTAAACCAGGTCCAGAACCTGGATATGCTGAGCACAGAATATGGCGCAGTCCACTCACACATCTGCTTATAAACTCGACTTGAGATCCATAAACAAGGACAGGCAGCAGCAGAGCCACAGGAGCGGGTGATCCTGAAGCGCACACCCCCAGACTGCTGCGATGACCCACATTAGTCCCGGTGCCAGGCCTCTGAGCCCCCGGTGATGGTTGCTACGTAGCATGGGGAGTTTACAGACAGAGATGTGAGAGCGGACTTCAGTGTGTTCTGTGCTGAGCACCGTTACACACAGCTGGACATCCAAGTGCTCAGTGGGATGCTGAGTGGTTCAGAGGGCGCGAGAACAGGGTTACCCCCCACGAGTCCGAAGGTTCGCTAGTCCGAAGGTTCACAAGTCCGAAGGTTTAAAAGGTTCACTGGTCCGAAGGTTCGCTAGTCCGAAGGTTCACTGGTCCGAAGGTTCACTGGTCCGAAGGTTCGCTAGTCCGAAGGTTCACTAGTCCGAAGGTTCGCTAGTCCGAAAGTTCCTCATAGGCTAAAGTGAAGGTGCACAGACGGCATCGGGATGTAGTCAGTCTGTAAAATGCGCACAAAGCACGAAGACACGCACTGGGGCTCGTCACAACGTTTAGTACACCAGCTGCTCACAGGAGGCACCGCAAGTTGTACTGTGTATATCGAAATAACAAGGGAACATCTCGAATCCTCCACTCTATGCCTTCATTTGGTCATAAGTATAGAAATACGCGTGATCCGATCACAGTAGGATTGGTAGTCAAAAAGGAAATTCAGCTTTTGAAGGCCGAAGTGTCTATTTTGCCGCGGCGCGGCGGCCGAAACTGCTCTGCTATTTTGTGCCGCGGCTCCTGAAACTGCTGGGCTATTTGACCGCGCCGCGGCTACTGGAAAACAGTTTAATCCCTAGTGAACCTTCGGACTCGTGGGCAGCCACCGAGGACAGGGCCCACTGTGGTCAGCTCCGGAGCCAAAAGTCTGATTATACGTGTGAATATCCGTGCCAGCTTTATGCAGACTGGGACAAGGATTGTGGGGAGAGTAACACGACTCCAGTGCACTTGTTTAGAAATGTATTAGTTAAAATTCTAGCCACAGTGTGTCTTCACAGAATGCACCAGACCACGTCCTCAGTTTGCTTCACTCCACCTCATATATATATACATATTTTGGCTTAATCACGGCCATGCAATATGAGCTCCTTAACACCCAAGTTAACGCTAAGACCGGGGGCAAAATGAGAGTGTGAATGAAACCTCTAAATACAACTCCAGGCATATTTTTGATGAAGGAACAATGTTAGAACATTAAACCATCACTTTAACACCTTCACCACACTCACACACACGAAATGAATAAATACCACTCAAATTGACTCAGAAATGAGGGCTTAATTACTATGACTTGTTACAGCATATACAACATTTAAGATGTATGTGCAGTGCCCAGGGCCCATCTTCAGCCTTAGCTGCCTTAGCCTTCAGCCTTAACCTTAGCTGGAGGACATTATGTTGGGAAACTGGAGGGCCCGGAGGAAACCCACTGGGGGGAAACCAGGCATGGAAAGTCCCGGTCCAGACCCAGGACCCTCCATTAGAAAAGCCAGTGCACCTTTAAGATTACAGCCTCCACTTTGGATAATAATTAACTGACTAAAAAGTAGCTGTTGTTTATCGCTTCATCTGCAGAGCTGACACATGAAAGGTGGGACAGTGAGCTGGGGGCTGTCCCACGGGCAGGACGTGTGCTCACTGAACCTGTTTATCTGCCTTTACATCCAGCCCTTTCCATCAGCCTCCAGGCACTGCATCAACATCGCCCAGGTGAAGCCAAAATACATGCAGAAAACTTTCTCACACAAATATTTCATAGTGCCAATGGAAAAAAGTATTCTGAGACATCTCGTTTAGTTAGTTTATTTATTTATTTGAATGGGACGGCATGTATTAATGAACAGCTAATGTTGTAAAAACACTAGATTGAGAAACAAATTACTCAAATAATTTAAATACCATGCTTAATTTATGTATTTGTATGAAAATACATTGGTATTTAACCCATATATACAGGCATTAACATCTTTATGATGTTGATTTTGACTTGGACCTTATCTTTTTTTCAAAATCACAAAATGCATTTAGTTTAAATATTGCAATGAGGAACACAAATCCATATTGTGATGGATTCATTGTAAAGAATTCTGTTATGAATTTAAATATACAAAGTCTTACAAAAGATTATAATTACTTAGTCACTTTGTTAGCTTCACTGAATCATTCTTTGTCTGTTATTGGTCTTAGTGAAACGTGGCTAAGAGTCTGGAATTCATGAAGTGCCTGGGAACGAGGCTCTTCATTTTCTGATTTTAAACAATGTTCAATCAGTATCTATTGAAATTATCACCACTAAAATTAAAAATATTGTTATAGGTTTTATTTATAACCCTCCTGCTCTTGCAGACATGACATCAGAGGTCGGAGTTCAGGAGGGAAGGACAAATGGATGTGTAACATCCTCTTATAGGAGGGTTTATGGCTCACAAATCTTATTATAGGAGACAAGGCTCTGTCATACAAGTCATTGTGAAGAGGAGATGAAGAGGTGAAGAGTGGGGCCAGACTTTCAGCAAACTGTTGGAACCATGGAATAAACTTACAATATAGAGTATATTGTGACGGCCAAACCCCTCAGCCATAGTGCAGTACAAAGGCAAAGAGCACTGCATTATTCCTTCATGGATAGTTCATTGATAACTTCTACAGTAACTAGAGCTGCCCTGGGGCTGACTGGTAGACAAGGTGACTAATCTGATCCAACGGCCTCTCCAATCACCTCCAACCACCTCCATTCTCAAGGCAACCAAAGGTGGTATAGCATTGCAATTCTCAACTAATACAGCTGCATGCTTTATTATATTGTACAGTGCAGCAGTCTCTTCTTGAGTCAAAGCTTTGGATCCTCATCCCACAGTGAGTAAGTCTAAAACTTTATGTTAACAACATTAAACATGAACATTTGTTCTTCTCATTTTAATTTTTCTTTATTTAAAAAGGAAAGTTCCATTGAGATACAACAAATCTTCTTACAGGGCGCTCCTTCAGATATGATTTAGCTTTTCTTTTTTTGGAGTGCATCCTCACACACACACACTTACACACACACACACGCACACACAAACACACACACACAAACACACACACAGAAGCACATCTACACACACAAACACACACACAGAAGCACACCTACACACACCTACACACACCTACACACACACACACACACACCTACACCCACACCCACACACACACACACCTACACCCACACACACACACACACACACACACGCACACACACACACACGCACACACACACAGAAGCACACACACACACACGCACACACACACACACGCACACACACACAGAAGCACACACAAACACACACACGCACACACAAACACACACACGCACACACAAACACACACACACACAGTGAAAGAGTGCTGCATGTATTTGGAACATAAAAATAATGAATGAAGCCACTGAAGATAAGAGAACCTTTATTTGTCCCACAATGGGGAAATTCCACTGTTGCAACACAGATTAAGCACAGACACACAGATTAGAAACAGTGGAATAATAAATATACATAAATCTAGTATAAATGTAAAATGTAACAACAAAAAAGTATAGAAAAATGACAGACAGGTGGCGCCCTCAGCGCCACTTCCTCGTGAAGGCATCAACTGCTTTTACTCTGGAAGTCACTTTAGATCAATATTGCAATTTTGAATATCCAAATAATGATCCACACGTGTCATATGATAATTACATGAAGGAGACAAAAGCATCTCTTCTGCTGGTCCAGACAGTTACTCCTGTGCAAGTTTCCACAATATCTTTGTCTAGAGTAATTAGTTGGATCACCATTCTTTTTGAGTATTATTATTTTGAAGTAACTTTGAAGTACTTTTGAATGCGTGTTAGGTGAAGAGTTTTACCCAAAGAACAACATTTACATTTGTCACAGCCTTGCGCTTCTAATACAAAAAACTAAAAAAGTATCCACGTTATTTATCCTTCAGACAAACCTGATTAGCTTCAAGTATTTGTGTGGCGTTGAATCACTGACGTGTCTTTCCCATATGGTCTAAATGCAGTTCCAAATAAAGTCTGTGTAAGTTTTCATTATACTTTTAATGCTGATAACAGTAATTGAAATGAACGCCTCTTGGAATGAACAATACCTGATACTAAAGTGAAAAACAAACTTTCCAGTCGCTCATTAGCTGAGACTAAATTAAATTCTCTTCCCCAGGTGAGGAGGGATTGTTTTTACATTGCTCATTATTTTGAAGCCATTTTTGAAGCTTCTAACCACATTGCAAACGCTCTTTCCTCCTCCAAACTTTGCGCATGTTTGACTGATGTTTTATTTTAGCCCGTTTCTCTCTGGTAATAATAAAGAAGTGCTCGTCCCTTCACCAGAATCGGATTGTTACTCACATTTCCCGCTCTTCCCAGTAAAAACACTAACTTTAGGATCATGATTAGAACCTCGTTACTCTTCAATC
This sequence comes from Eucyclogobius newberryi, assembly GCF_026437365.1. Classification (NCBI taxonomy): domain Eukaryota; kingdom Metazoa; phylum Chordata; class Actinopteri; order Gobiiformes; family Gobiidae; genus Eucyclogobius; species Eucyclogobius newberryi. The sequence continues at coordinate 6,391,877 of NW_027315724.1, forward strand.
ATTGCGGCCTCTGCTGCTGAGCCAAACACAACATGAAAACTGTCACAAATGACGAATATGGCTTTTCTTGTCATTATATTCCTATCCATAATGTGAAAATGTACAATTATGTAAACTACTTTCTAGCTTCTATTCTGTGGTCAAGGTCAGCAACTATATTAGAAGTATAAATCATTGGAATAGTCTAGATAATACTTTAAATGGAGCTACATCATTAAAGGCATTCAAACATTAGAGTGAAATAGAAGCATTTTAGTTTTAAGTGCAATGGCATAATGTGATTTGTTCATCCAATCTGGTGAAAGATTATTGTTAATTGATCAGATCTGACTAATTTGTACAAACTGTTCACACTGAGTTGACAATGTTCCTGTTGTGTTTTACATTTAGCTCTTTTACTGAGAGCGTATTATTTAGTATTATTTAGTCTTATGCTAGCTATTTTAATTTAATTTTATTTATCTTTCCTCCATTCCCTATTAAGATATGAGAGGAGTTTTGTTAATAAGCGTTTTTTGTTTTGTTTATAAGAGTTCTTCTATTAGGCTAGGCAAAATAATATGTCTGTTTGCCGTAACCCGACCGACCCGACTGAAGAAAAAAAAAATCAGCATTTTGTTGAAAAGAGGTCAAAATCTTTTATTTTTCAATTATTTCGCCGAGTCACCGACCGGTCTCCGTGTCGAATATTTTTATCTCGCTGATTAACCTGTCTTTCATCTCAAAGGACTGATAACGCACTGCGCGGCATCATTTTCAGTCCTCCACATGACTCTGTTTCAAAACATAGCGCGCTTAGGAATTTGTCATTATGTTTTTTACAACTTGTTTTTCCTGTTGTTGTTGTTGTTGTTGTTGTTGTTGTTGTTTTATGGCGGTTGGCATCCAAGTGTTGCATTACCGCCAGACTTTATTCCTCAGACTTTGTCGTAGTCCTCAGACTCTGTCGTAGTCCGTAAAAGTACTCCTTCCATTGCTTTGGTGTTACAAAGCCCATGAGGTCATGATATGTCTTTGTGACTAGAATAGTTGTTGTTGTTTTAGAGACCAACCGGCTTCAAGAGTGGAGGTCCCAAGTGTGCAGGTTCCAGAATTAATGAGAATACCCTGGTTGTGGATAGAGAGGATTTTGTACTCTTTATGGTGGATGTTGTAAACTGTGCTGCTCAGACTCAAAGCAGAACTGAAAGGATCAGGATCATTGCTAAAGCTGCAGGGAGATTCCTTGGAACAAAGGAGCTTGATTGGGCAGATATAGAAAACAGGCTAAAGGCGCTAAATGGGAGTCGGAGTGATGGGGGTCTGCTTTTGGGGAGTCAGAGTGATCAGAGTGACGAGATGGGGGTGGGGGTGGTCTCCTGTCCTCGTCCAGTCTCGTAGACGCACGGCTACCAAGCAGCGACATCAGTGGAAATATTAAAGCCTGTAGAATGAAGCCTAAAGAATAAAGCTGTACGGTGGAAGCACCGAACGTCAAAGAAGGAGAGGAAGATGAAGAAGAGTCTCCCTGGAATAAAGCCGGTTGTTGTCTGAAACAACAACAACTATTCTAGTCACAAAGACATATCATGACCTCATGGGCTTTGTAACACCAAAGCAATGGAAGGAGTACTTTTACGGACTACGACAGAGTCTGAGGACTACGACAAAGTCTGAGGAATAAAGTCTGGCGGTAATGCAACACTTGGATGCCAACCGCCATAAAACAACAACAACAACAACAACAACAACAACCGGCTTTATTCCAGGGAGACTCTTCTTCATCTTCCTCTCCTTCTTTGACGTTCGGTGCTTCCACCGTACAGCTTTATTCTTCAGGCTTCATTCTATAGGCTCTAATATGTCCACTGATGTCGCTGCTTGGTAGCCGTGCGTCTACGAGACTGGGCGAGGACAGGAGACCACCCCCACCCCCATCTCGTCACTCTGATCACTCTGACTCCCCACAAGCAGACCCCCATCACTCCGACTCCCATTTAGCGCCTTTAGCCTGTTTTCTATATCTGCCCAATCAAGCTCCTCTGTCGGCGCCGCTGATATTTCCATAGGACATGTGTTTCTCTGTCAGGGTGTGAAATTTGGACTTACGCAAATGCATTCTGGGATTGAAACATGCCCAGCAGCGTCATCACAACAAACATGGCGGCACCCGTGTCCCCCGCATGTTCCCCCGCTCGCCTTAGCTACGAAAATAAAGGATAGCGGCGTACAAAAGGTCGATTGAAATATCTTAAAATCGTGAGATTTAGTCTCCTGATCGGGTTGATCGAGACGTTCTCCGTCATTGACTGTTGAAGCCTGACCCCTGGTGGTCACTCCGACTCAAAAAATGACAAAATTTGGATATTTTTTTTTTGCCTTCAAAGTAAAACAAAATAAGATTTGCCTACCGTCCGAGCCACTTAAAATTTTTTGACTCGGGTTACAGCAAACAGACAATTTATTTGGGGTAGCCTATAAGTTATCTGTCCTTCTCTCTGTATCTACTGCGTTGTAACACCGAAATTTCCCCATGTGTGAACAATAAAGGATTATCTTATCTTACATTTGTAAAAATAGCTGTATTCTTGGTATTTTGAATGACTAAACTAACGTGTAATCTTCTGTGACGTGAGGCAGGAGCAGATGGTGATTGAGAATGTTGAGTTTGAAGTACCTCCTGAACCTGCTCTTTGCTTCTTGCCCTCACCGATCTGGCTTCTTCTGCTCATTTTCAAAACCAAGGAGAATCACTGAGTCTGGGAGCGTCGGCTCACATCACTTTCACCCATTAGCGCTCATGGAAGCCTGGAAAGTCCGACGCCGGAGGATCTCCTCTGACGTGTTTCTGATCTCTGACCATCTGAGCATAAAACGTCAAGTAGAATTACATACAAGGAGATCCAGAAAGGAAGGGGTTTTCCTCAGAACACTTTGGGTGCCCTAAGCAGAAAGCCCAACCCCTTTTGAGGGAGGTATTACAACTTCTACTGACTTCTCCTCCATGTGTTTGTAAAATGTCTTTCACGTCTCAAATCAAAGTTATTGTACCGCACTCTTCGACCCTGATCCCATTTTCCATCTCACAGAACCGTGGGCGTGAGTTCATTCCAGACTGTTCCTCGTCTGTCTTCATAAGCATTAACAGAAAGGCAAAAATTACATGGATCGTATAAAATAAATACATTCCTGATGAAACAGTAATGAACTAGAGGCCATAATAAGAGCGTTCACGGCTTCACAAATTCAAAATGACAAATGACTGCACAAAGGACCGGGCATACGCTGAGGGGCCGCAGTGTCGATAAAGTCCAAACCCTCACCTCAAGATCATCATGTACATATACTGCATATGCCAAGTACATCCTACAGTAACACAAGATGTACTACTGTGATACATAAGCAGAAGTCAGACTGATCTCAGGTCTGATAGGGTCAGCATTTCAATCTGGAAAAGCTTGAAAACGTTCAGGCCACAGCATGTAATATTAGCAATAATGCAGTGGTGGAAGTAGTACTCCATTGTGTTACTTAAGTAAAAGTACAGATGCATGTACAAAAAATACTCCAGTGAAAGTAAAAGCAGCACATAAGTATTGAAGTACCCATTTAGAATTGTGCTTCACACAGATTTTAAGAACTGTTAAAGCGATTTTGACTCAGAATTGTGCTGATCTTTTGTCAATAAAGATCAATTTGAATGAATTTAGATTTTTTTCCTCCAGAATTGTATGTGTATATTTTGTTTACTCAAAGCCTTTAGTCAGAATGTCACTCAAAATTACCCCTCAAACCATTTGAAAAGTACAAAAATACAATGGAGAAGAAAGTACAGATAACTGCTCTCAAATGTACTGATGTAAAAGTAAAGTATCCATTGTAAAAAATACCAAAAGTAAAGTACAGATACCTAAAATTTGACTTAATTACAGTACTTTTACTTCTTTACTTCGTTACTTTCCTCCTGCCCTCTCATGGCATTAGTGACTGCCCACCGGGCGGGACCTCCTGCAAACAGTCTGTCCTGTTTATCTATTTGTTTACAAATGGAAGTTTCACCTGATCTTCTTTGTTACCCTAACAGTGCTGTAATGGTTCGTCAAAGTCCTAGCGTTAGTTAGCTGTAGCTCCCTCATCGCTGATGAGTACCATATTAACATTAAAATGACCAGGGCTGATGCCTCCCCATCATTTCAAAATGTTGTACGATTGAACCTTAAACCTCCATTTCTTTTAACCAAAATGGCCTCCTCATCTCTTCTTTCAAACCATCTCTTCTCCAGCTTAGAATCTTCACCTCACTGTCCTCAAAAGAGGTGTTTGTGGTTTTAAGATGGAGACGCAGGGCGCTCTGTAACGCTGCCTCTTGTAGCCTTTTGTTCAGTGGTTCTTAAGTCTCACCTGTAACGCTCTTCACTCACTGTATTGGGCAGAATACAGTGCATTTGAGAACATGATATGTTTTCCAACCTTTAGAGAAGCAAACTTTCTGACATTTCTACCAGCTGGAAATTCAAACTTGCTGCTTATTTTTTGTTTATACATACTTGTAACTTCATACAAAACTAGATCTATCTCTAATATGTCAGTTAATCGTTTGAAGAAAAAAAATAAAAATGTATTATCATAATTTGGCCTCCGATCCAGAATGTTTAACATTGTGATGACAAGGTCTGTATTGGGCAGTCAAATCGTAATTACATGTGGAAATAAATGAATCCGGACGTTCCTCCTTCACAGATTTTGAGTTCAGACTGTTTTCTCTCTCTAGCACTTCACTCCATTGTCCCTCCTGTAGTACATTTCCCTCCCTCCTCAGCTCAGGAGACACATCTGAAACCCAATCCATCTTTTTGTGAAATTCACACATTCTTTTCCGATGTTCTTCACTTGAGAAATGTCAGCTTCACTAATGAGCTTTTATTGACGGCGCTGCTACGGAGAGCGCTGAGGAATTCTCTTCAATCTGCCCCTGTTCTTTCAATGTGCACGGGGCCTTTACAGAGATGGACCTTCCAAAGTCAAACCGCTCTCCATCTCTAACATTGTCCGCAGACGAGTGACGAGATGCCACGCCTTTTGCGTAGTTTCGTCAAAGGAATATCTAGGAATTGTTACGTTCTTGTTCTAGAGGAATCTTAGAGGACAATATTACGCTAAGGGTGTGGAACCATTAAAATAAATAATAAGATGGACTGAAACGAATAATCCGCAGCAGACTGTTTTTGACATTGCCATCAATCACAATGATATAATTTGAAAACTATGGCCTTAAAATCCCTGCTATGGACACAATAAATTGATACCTTTGTAATATACTTTTGGCAGCAGGAAAAAAGGCCATCATAAAGAAATGGAGGACATACAGCTCACCAATGAATAAGAAAAGGACTAACATCATAACAAACATAAAACAAACTTGGAAATTGACGAATTTTGAATGACTCTGGACCAGTTGGGATCATTATTTTTATTTATACGCCGTGATTTAGTTTCTTTGCCGTTTCGTTGATGTTCTCCCCCCTCCTCTGTTGTGCTCTGTGTTATTTATCGTTGGAAAAATATTGGGGGGAAAAATCCAGAATAAAGATGGGCGATTTTGACAAAAATGCAATATTAACTGAGCTAGAATGAAAAAAACTCAAATGTTATTGACAAAACCCGCCATCTTTGTTCTAAGCATGCACCAAAATTAGACAAAAGAAAAGAAAACATTTCAGCTTTACTCTGATACAAATATGTGTGCATTGAATCAGATATATACTAAAACAAGCTTGTACATTTTATTTTTTGGTATTTAACCTTTATTTGTCCTATTCAGTTTTCATTTACAACAGCAAAATGTCTTGGTTTGTGGTTCAAGTCAAGTCTTTCACACCAGTCAGTCTCTTACTTGAGTAGTAGTTTTCTCTGACTACTTTTGCTGTTCTATTCATGAACTAATTAAGTATTGACGCAGTTGTCCTCTTAAATTTGTTTGCCTAGCCAACAATCAGTCATTTAATTGTCAATCTTTTGTAGGAAACCTTGGTGTTACTATTGACAGTTCTCTTGAATGTGAGAAAAAAATGACTGCAGTAATAAAAACTAGCTCTTTTCAGCTCAGAGTTCTTGCCAAGGTTAATCCCTTCCTGCCAGTTTGAAAAAGTACTACACATGTTGCTGAGTCCGCGCTCGAACTACTGTAACTCGCTGTGCTACGGTCGTGATTACTCTTCAATAAATAGACTGCGGCGCGGTTGTTGACAGGAACAAAACGATTTGAGCACATGACTCCTGTTCCAATCACTTCAGCGGCCCCATGTTTCTTGTCACGTGTCATTACATTGAAAATCTTTGGCCTAGCCCCAGTGTACATGTCCTTTTATACGCCTTTAAGAACATTGTGACCATTTCTCTCAGAGAGTCCCGGATGGATGACATGCTTTTCATCCGTCCAGACGTCCGATGCCAGCTTAATTTGGATGATTTCTTTATGCACGGGACATAAGAAAGACACCGGAGCATCTCTGTCTGCATGCATGGCTGAAGCTAGACACTCAAGATAAGTTGGTTCTAAAACAAAGACAGTACATAATGTGCTTTTCCATTAAAAAACAAAGAAAGAATGCATCATATTTGCCAATCAAAATTAAGTTTAAGTCACCGCCTATACCTCAAACATCCGTCTCCGCGCTCTGCTCTTGTTAACTTGACTCCGGCCCCATCCCCTCGGGCCCCTTCCCCACAGTAGCCCCCTTCAGCGCTGTCTTTTTAGAACAATGTACTCCCACGTCAGCGCGCTAACTGCTCCACAGCCCCGTGCGCACCGCTGCCTCCTCATTAATACTCTATCAATCACACTCGGGCCTGTCTTTGGGGCACATTCCTCGCACTTTGTACACTTTGTGGATCCGATGGAGATCTCTGGAATTCATTCTCTTCCTGGAATTCCATTATTCCTTTATGCCGATGTGGACGTGGAATGTGAGTGACAAGGGAAAAATCTCGGAATTCCAACGCGCAAGAACAATTCCCAGATATTTCTTTGAGGGAATTGTGCCAAAAAGGGTCTAATCGCGTTACGCCACACTTGACAATGGAATAGCTTGAGAAAAGGTTGCCTGCAAATCCAAGAGCGTCGTTTAAAGGAGATGGAGGGAAAGTGAGATAACTATGGTGGAATTTGCTTTTATGCTGTCGAAATGCAAAGATGTAGTTTAAAAGCACTTTGAAACTTTTCTGGTGGAGGGCTCTAGATAGATAAGTGTAATACCATATTGTGCAGCAGATGTGTGGACACGCCAATTGTGACTTGGACTCGAGTCAGACTTGAGTCACTGTTGTGATGTTAAGACTTGATCAAATGTGTGGCGCTCGTCATGGAGTGGAGAGTTCATATGCCTGCTGTGTGGGGCTGGAACTGGAACATGTCCCTTCTTACTGCTCTATTTGTTAATAAAGCATTTCAAAAAAGTGAAATTATATCAACTGCAAAAATACAAGATGTATTCTGTAATTTGGTATAAAGACTTGACAGGACTTGAAACTCAAAGGACCGAGGACTTGACTTGGACTTGTGGCCCGGTGACTTGAGGCTTAAGTCAGACTTGAGGACAAAGACTTGAGACTTACTTGTGACCTGCAGAACCAGGACATCTGCAAAGCAAACACATTTACATGAAACAAACAAACAAACAAACAAACAAACGGTTGAGCGACAACAAGAAAATGTTCATAGAGCACAAACTATAAATACATTCTGGTAAGTTTACAGGAGAAAATCAAAAACAATCCTCAATTAGACATTAATTTAACTAAAACCTAATAATAATAAAGTATATCTCATCTCAGTTAACATCTTGCACTCCCACCATTTCTAATTATTTCATCTTCTGAAGAGCTGAGACAAATTTGAACGAAATCGTTGAACTCTTGTGTTTGTTTGAAAGTTTGCGCACACCTCCGTATGCAAGCTGCCTGTACTTAACAGGACCGGTTTTTATGTACAAAACTCTGTGAGCTCTTAGCGAGGCTGAAGTTGTTTAAAGGACTTTTAATTGTTTTAATTGGGTCTCGAGGGGGCTCTGTAAAACGTAAAACTCATTAGACATCAGAAGTCACCGCCAGAGTTGAAGTTTCAAGGCAGCTGTCTAAGCAGACGCTCACACTTCCTGCTCCACGCCCACAGATAAAAGGAAAGTGTGAAATAATGTTGCTCTCTCATCCACAACGTGCCTGTTGTGTTTCATTAAAACACTACCTGACTTTCATTTCCATTAGTAAAAGCAGGTTTCTGTGAAACACTGAGGATGAATAATACCTTTACCAGTGTTTCTCAAACTGTGGCACAGAAGTTCCTTCTTGTGGTACGTGAGCTCCAACAGTTCTAATATTTTCACTTTTATTCACATTTTGTTTGTTTTTTATTTCTTTGTTAGACCCTAATGCAGGCATGACCAAACTACGGCCCGGGGGCTCAAACCAATTTATGTTGGCCCTCCGGCTTCCTGCTAAGTTGGTCCAAACAACAAAAAGTACATAGGTGTGGAGGCATCGAAACAATGTCAAATGCAACCTTGATTCACTTTGTCATTCGACAAATTTGACAATGTCGAGCTGTTGGGCCTCTGCTCCGTATAAAGTTTGTACACTCCTGCCCTAATGTAACAGTGTTTTTGTCCAATATTAAACCTGTTTTAATTAAGACCTGAACTAGTCCAATTGCAGATGCAGTTTAGATCTTGAAGTACAAGGAAAAACTTTATTTTTCTCAGGTTTTTCTGGTACTCGGTATGAAAAGTTTGGGACTCTACATTTTTACAGAGATATGAATCATAAACCAGGTCAACAGATCTGCAGTCTGACCATTACACAGCATATTCTCCCATCGAATCAGTTCATGACAAAGTACACATATCAATAATAGAATTCAATTGGTCAGAGTCATATTGTTTCTACGCGACGCGTGTTTACTTGTTGTACTTTGCCCCATAATTAACTCTAAATCCTCGAGCAATAGAAACATGATTTGTAATGTCTGAATCTTTCTTTTTGTGTAGTTATAGTGCTGCATTTTGAGCTTTTAGTGTTTACATTGATCACTGTCTTTGCAAGTCATAAATTGTGAAACATAATCACATAATCAGGACTAGAACCAAGATGGCTGCCGGTGGCACAAATGGCGTTTCTGGCAGGAACCGGTTGCGTTCACATGACAACGCAACATTGTCCACTGAGCTGGTGATGGGTCAGAAATATAACGTCGATTTTGCACAATGTCTTTAGCTTACATGAGTATTTTGAGCTAAACGTGTACAAGGAGGACATTTTCTACATTTATTTCTATATGTGAAATCTAAATGTGTGTGTGCTAGCATCAAAAGGCTCGTTAATATGCATATAAACATTTTGAATTTCACAAGATAGAAATATCTGTTTGAAGAAGTATGCGCCAAACTGTAACACAACTTGACTCTGTGCATAACGTTTGAAGCGATGCAATGGTCCGGTTTGTCGCCCAGCTGTTGTGGTTTGCGATACAGTCTCAACCATGTCAGGCTTTTCGAGATGCCTCCAAGACCCTACTCCTAAAATGAGTATCAACAACGTCCATAGAATTGTGGACTCACATTGTTCCCTCTTCAAAAACATACCCGTAGTTTCGTTTAGCTTCATTCCAACAGTCAAAAACACTCAATCTCCTCGATGACTGGTGAGAATCGTCTCTGCTGTTTTAAAGCAGAGCTATGTAACATTTTCATTTTCATGGTTATATGTGTATTTTCGGGGTGTTTTGAATTTCACAAGATAGAAATATCTGGTTGTCTGCTTTTCTATTACAAATTACAGATAAGTAATAGTTTCTTACTACACCTTTTATACTTGTGGATACAATACAAAATCTGTACGGGTTTAATATTTCTGAGAGTAATTGTCGAATAAAACCTAAAAAACAAGATTTTGTGAGCTCATAAACTCCAATTAAAAAAACATATCACGTAAAATACAATGGCAAATGTCTTTAAACCAGCCTCTGATATCACTTAGATTTATCTGAGTAGTTTTTATTAGCCAAAACCATCTTGATCTTTCATATTTTGTGATAATCTGAAGTGTTGCGTAGTTTCACCTTTGAATTTGCATTATGTTCTACTTAACTTTCCAGAATGTTTAAAGTGTCTATTGCGTCCATCCATTATGTTTTATTGCTAACCAAATATTATCACAAATATTCTTGCCTTGTCGTCAACATCCTTAATTTGTTGAATGATTTGTGAGTGCCATCTGTGGGTCAGGAGGAAGCAGTAACCAAAGAATATCGAGTACTTCTACATGACGATTAACCCTCACTCAAAGTCAAAGTTGCGCTCTGATCCTGATGAAATGAAAGCCAGGTGTTCTGCCCATAAAGGAGCCCTCCACAATTATGTCCCGTGTGTGCGTTTGAACTGCACCGGGCCTGCATGTTTTATGGGCTGTAAAAGTACATTCTATACGTCTTTCAGAGGAGAATGTAACAAAACAAAGATTATATTTCTAAGCTCTGAGGAAACTGAGCACTTTTGGCTAGGGTTTAAATTTGCAACACACATATTTGAAGTTTTGTAGACTTTATTATTATCCGTAAGAGCCAGATATGATGGTGATTTTATACATTTGAGCCATCTCTCAGCCAGTGCCTTTAGATCAAGGGTGTTTTTTCACCGAGGGCCGCATTTTGAAACTTGTATGGAGCACAAACAATCGAATTTGAAAGTGAATCCTTCAAAATTTTGCATTTGAAATAGTTTCGGTGAGCCTCCACACCTTTAATCCTACTTGGAACATTAATAATAGGTTGGTATAACATCAAAATGCTTGAATTTGTCCAATTTTACTGTAAAAAGTACTACTTTTTGTTGTTTGGACCAAGCTGGAGGGCCGCCAAAAATTGGTCTGAGGGCCGCATTTTGCCCGCGGGCCGTAGTTTGGGCATGATGGAGCCTCTCCAGATCTTGATCCAGAGTCTTGGTCAGGAGAGCTTGCAGTACCTTTAAGGATTCCATCATGATCAAGGGTGTACGCATGTGTTTAGGTCCATGGTCACTTTATGCAGATACATAACAGCTGAGAGTGAAGTGGAGGAAGTATGCGCCAAACTGTAACACAACTTGACTCTGTGCATAACGTTTGAAGCGATGCAATGGTCCGGTTTGTCACTCAGCAGTTGCGGTTTGCGATACAGTCTCAACCATGTCAGGCTTTTCGAGATGCCTCCAAGACCCTACTCCTAAAATGAGTATCAACAATGTCCATAGAATTGTGGACTCACATTGTTCCCTCATCAAAAACATACCCGTAGTTTCGTTTAGCTTCATTCCAACAGTCAAAAACACTCAATCTCCTCGATGACTGGTGAGAATCGTCTCTGCTGTTTTAAAGCAGAGCTATGTAAAATTTTAATTTTCATGGTTATAATGTGTATTTTTGGGGTGTTTGAAGTGTCTGTCGTTGCCCCCTGCTGTCTCTTGGCGGAAAACTAGCCTTGAAAAATTAGCCGACAACAACCTGAAGACAACTCGACTGAAAAACCGCGGCTCTTTTAGACATAATGTTTGGCATGTGTCGTCACACGGGAGCTCTTTCGCCAAAGTTACTTGGTTCTGCTTTATAATCCATAAATCTGTTTTGTGAAATCCTGCCATCAAATCATGATAATGCATGCTTAAACCAGGAAGTCGGCAAGCAGCTGCATTAGCAAGCGGTGTTGATTGTGAAATTATGTAATTCCCTCTGCAGCCAGTAGATAAAACTATAGCTCAGTTACTCTAGCGTCTCCCATGGCTGTGGCAAAGTTAATAGTAATAATAATACTTAACATTTGTCCTTTAAAAGTCCAGACATTTTATTTCTTACACCTCACATGTCCATCCATACATTTTGTACAGCTTTTCCGCTGCAGGGAAGATGTCTGAACTGGATTTCTTTGATTTTTTCTTCCACTTTTTCCTCCGCTTCGTTTGCTTCATCATTGTATTGGATATTGCTTCCCAGTGCTGGTGTACCTTTAGCCTGAGGACATCACCCGGTGCTCCCCTGGTCTCGCTCCCGCCTGTGGCTTCACCTCCTGGTTGTCCAGCCTCAGAATAGTCCTGGTGAAATGTCCCTGCCCTGTGCTCTGATGTGGACAGCTGAGGAGAACAGCAGAGCTCCACAGCATGACCACATCTTCTGAGTCACCTGGCACCGGGAACAGCCAAAACCACAGCGTCCCTTGAGCCACTGTGCACCGAGCGTCGGATTAAAGTGTGTGTACAAGTGAAAAGTACACTATTCCTCCACATGCAGAGAGGTTTGGAAATATTAGATTGATGATTATGCGTTTCAGTCCAGGTTTAGTCATGCTTTAGATCTGATCATATCTGTTTGAACCTGAGTTAGAAGTCCTGGTTTGATTTAAATAAAAATAAATAAATGAAATAAAATAAATACAACAAATAAATAAAATAAATAAAATAAATAAAATAAATAAAATAAATAAAATAAATAAAATAAATAAAATAAATAAAATAAATAAAATAAAATAAATAAAATAAATAAAATAAATAAAATAAATAAAATAAATAAAATAAAATAAAATAAATAAAATAAATAAAATAAATAAAATAAATAAAATAAATAAAATAAATAAAATAAATAAAATGAAATAAATAAAATAAATAAAATAAATAAAATAAATAAAATAAATAAAATAAATAAAATAAATAAAATAAATAAAATAATTCAACAGATTATGCAAACACAATTTTTTAAAAAGCATTTGTGATAAATTTCTTCAAACTACTTTCTCTCACTTAATTAATAGATCAATGATAAATCCTAGAATCCATCCATCCATTTTCTACCGCTTGGTCCCTTTCGGGGTCGCTGGGTGACTGTAGCCTATCCCAGTGACTTCGGGCCTTAGGCGGGGTACACCCTGGACAGTGGCCAACTCGTCGCAGGGCCAACACAGAGACATAGACATTACAGACAGCCATTCACTCTCACATTCATTCACTAGGGCCAATTTAGAGTCACCAATTTTGCCCAACACATATAAATACTAGAAAACAAAACATATTCATAATGAAGGTTTTGAATTGTTTTGAAACTATGGTTAATTTATTCCCCAAATGAAAACCCAAATCAATGCAGAAATTAATTTGTAGCTTAATTAATGTGAGGCTTAACTCACTACAGTCTGTTTAGTTGCAGATATCCACTTCTGTCGATCTGGAGTTTTGTAAAACCAATACACTGCTTTGTCTTTCTTCTGCCCTGGGTCATTTGTAAATCCCGGAGTGCAGAAATAATTCATAATCTCTGAATCCACAATAAAGTTTATTAATTGCGGCCGATGCTGTTAGTTTCAATGCTAATTCCCTGTGGCCATCACTGCCGGTGTGGAGTTTGATGATGCATGCTGGGATAGCGAACTGCAGGAGCTCTTTATCAAACTTCCTGCTCAATTTTCTAAAGTTTAAGTACAATTTATGGTGCTTGATAAAATAAAACTAAAGTGTCATTGTCAAACCGCCCATTATGATTTTGGTGCATTACTGTCCAGCGAAACCTTAGATTTAAGAAATGTTTATTACGTGGTTGAAGCATGGATGCTAATTGCAGCACTAATTACTAACGTTAACATTCAGGCTAACATTAAGATAAGATAAGATAATCCTTTAATATCCACACAAGGGGAAATTCTGTTGTTACAACGCAGTAGAACAGGAGGAAAGGACAGATTATAGGAAGTTTCAAAACACACTCTTAATAGAACTCTTATGAACAAAACAAAAAAACTCTTATTAACAAAACTCCTCTCCTATCTTAATAGGTAATGGAGGGGGGAATTAAATAAAATAGATGAATAAAAATAAAAAATAAAGTATATAATAATAATAACAAAATAATAATGATAATAGAATAAAATAAAAAATAAAATAAAGTAAAAAATAGCTAGCACAAGACTAGGTAATACTATTAGCAGGTAAGTAAACCGTATAAAACACAAAATAGAACACTCTTATTTACAGGTATTGCACATGGTTGATTCAACATTGCACATGAATATGATGGTATTGCACATGGTTACATCAGTATTGCACATGAATATGATGGTATTGCACATGGTTACATCAGTATTGCACATGAATATGATGGTATTGCACATGGTTACATCAGTATTGCACATGAATATGATGGTATTGCACATGGTTACATCAGTATTGCACATGTTCAGGACTAACAGTGTTTGTTATAAAGTCTGACAGCAGCAGGAAAGAAAGACCTGCGAAACCTTTCCTTCACACAGCGAGGGTGGATCAGTCTCTCACTGAAGTTGCTCTCCAGAGCGGACAGAGTGTCCTGCAGGGGACAGAGTGTCCTGCAGGGGGCGACATGCATGGTCCAGCATAGATGTGAATTTAGTATTGTTACATCTGGTAATGTTTCTTAACCAGGCTCTGATGTTGGCACTGACACTTGGTTTGGTTGTGGGTTTTGTCTGTATAGAATTGTTTTAAGCCTGGTTTAGTTGAAGTTTAGCAGTTAAATTATGGATTGGTCTAGACATCGTTTAGGATTAACAGACTCATGATGATTCAGTCTTACAGTTTAGACATAGTTAAGATTTATTTCGCCTTGACCAGTTGATGTCACAGTTAAACTGCTTGAGCAATTCATTCAATAAAACCGGGTTTAGTCCAGATTTTAAGTTGGTTGAGACATGGTGTAGTCCCAGTATAGATTAGTTTTCTGTGTGTGTGTGTGTGTGTGTGTGTTTTTGTTGTGAATATTTAGTCCTGGTTTTGTCCATTGATTGTGATAAATATGGGTGAGTTTTTGTTTGAGCCTTGAGCAGACCCAGGTTCAGACCAAACTGCCTGAGGGCTGCAAAGACAACACTCTTCCATTAATCATAGAACATGTAAAGGCGTCAAGACGTTTCATTTCAGAGCACATTTCAGAGAGTTTCTCACACTAGATCAAAAATGACAAATCTCTTGATTTTGAAAACATTGTCCAGATGACTACTTTTAGAACCTTTTATTACAGTGGATGACTCCTGGACCAAAGAGGGATTACAAACACTCCCATTAAGTGTCATTATTGCACATGCTTCACATGAGGGAGCAAACACTTTTAATTGGATTTGCAGTTCACCCCTTGGCACCTCTGTCGACCTGGGCCTGGACTTGGTTAAATCAGAGTAAAATCCTAGTTTTACGTTCTGGTTTGGACTTGTGTAGCTCTGGTTTGGCATTGGATTGGCTCTGACAGTTAAGACCAGTTTCATGTAGATTCAGGCCTGGCAAAGCCCTTATTCAACCTGTATTTAGTCCTGACTTAACCCCGTCTTGGTTCTCACATCCTCAGCGCACATACTGTACTCCTACACTAATTTGTGACCCTGTAGACCTTTACCCTGGTGAGTGCGCCTCAGTCCTGCAGGGAGACAGAGCCAGGACTAATATATTCTCCTTTATTCATATAAAACAGCATAAATCACTGTCATTGAAGTCATGAAGGACACTGCAGGGTGATTAGCGATTAGCATAAAGCAGCGGCTATTGTCGTATCGAGTACAGAAGCGAAATTAAAAAACAGAACATGAAGTCTTCTTACGCGCATCTTGATTAGGAATTATTTATGAAAGGTAGTGCTGATGGACAGATCGTAACAGAGAAAAGATGTGGCAGATAACGAATACACAAAATGAAGTTGATCATAAATGCCACACACCATGTTTCTGCTGCGATTTATTTGTAGAATTCAAAGGATCCAATTAAAACGAGTTACAAAAGAGGAAAATTAACAGATTTGAGTTTTTAACACCTTTAAATGACAGTGGTAAACTTTGGGGTCATGTGAAAATCTGTTTATTTAGAGATAATTAAAATGTTAGGAAATGCAGCCGGCCAAAACAAGTTATTGCCTGAAATGTTTCACGTCACGGCATTAATTAACTAATATCTTACACTTATTCCATTAGAGATGAAAAAAGAACCTTGAATAATGACTCTCCCTGGGGTTCAGATCTGTTGTAGATTAATTTCTGCTTCTCCTTAGATGTTTCTTCTGCTTGATGCCGATGATTTGACCCTTCTCAAGCACACTGATATCTTCTCCATGACCACGGGACTCGTCTTTCCACATGGTTGTTTGAGAAATGAGAATCAGTTGGGTTTAAATACCGTGTTGAGGCTGAAAGATCATCACACGTGCTGCAGTTATCTTCAAAAGTAAGAAGCGAGTGTAGAGAGAAAGCGAGAAAGAAAGGGAATCAAAGAAATAGAGAAAGAGTGGAGGATAAATGGCGTAATAACAGAGGGCGAGAGGTGTGCGGGGGAAAAAGCAGTCACGCACAGATCATGGCTCAGAGGTTATACACAGGGTTATTCTCACAATAGAAGGGAAGATCAGCACGTCTCCAGGCTTTATCACACTCTACACTCTCTTTATGGACAGACAAATAGGAAATAAGAAAGAATAACTCCTTGTCTCAAGCGCTAAGGATCCCAAAGAAAGGGCACTTTGTCTCAAGATACTCAAACACTCCAAAGAAATAGTATAGGACGTGAAGAATTGGCAATGTTCACAGCAGCCTTGCTATAATCTGGTATGTTTACACTGTTTTAACTGTTACAGATGATCATTCAAATGCACTGTCCCAATCATATAGATGGATAGATAATTAAATTATTGATTAATTAAATAAATAAACATCTGATCTGATTTTTGCTGTGATCAGATTATTGAAATGTAAAAGTAAACTAGACTAAACTAACAGTAACAGTTACATCTGATGTGATTACTTTCTGATTGTTCACGTGTGCAGCTTTTGCCAGGGAAAATGAAGAAAAAATATGAAGAAAAAAAACAACAAAGATTTAAAGATTAAAATGTTTGAAAAAGTTATTTCAAAATTAATTGTACTTTGTCTCGAAAATTCATTCATCCATCCATCCATTTTCTCCCGCTTATCCGGGGCCTGGTCGCAGGGGCAGCAGTCTAAGCAGGGACTCCCAGACTTCCTCCTCCCCAGACACTTCCCAAGGCGTTCCCAGGCCAGCCGAGAGACATAGTCCCTCCAGTGTGTACTGTGTCTTCCACGGGACCTCTTCCCGGTGGGACATGCCCGAAACACCTCCCCAGGGAGGCGCCCAGGAGGCATCCGGAACAGATGCCCGAGCCACCTCAGCTGGAGGAGCAGTGGCTCTACTCCGAGCGCTTCCTGTGTGGCGGTGGCTGTGTCCGGCGGAGGAAACTCATTTTAACCGCTTGTATCTGCGATCTTGTCTTTTCAGTCATTACCCAAAGCTCATGACCATAGGTGAGGTCAGAACGTAGAGTGACCGGTAAATAGAGAGCTTTGCCTTTCGGCTCAGCTCCTCCTTCACCACAACAGTCGATGCAGCGACAGCATCACTGCAGCCGCTGCACCGATCCAACTGTCGATCTCACGCTCCATCCTTCCCTCACTCGTGAACAAGACCCCGAGATACTTGAACTCCTCCACTTGGGGCAAGGACTCCACACCCAAAATTCAACCATTCCTCTTTAAATCTGGTGGTTTTTTGATCATCAGATTTCTCTTGGAAATGTAAACACAGCAAAATCAGATCTAATTATTGGGTTATCTGGTTTTGACTGGCCATGTGAATGTGCCCAATTATGGCCAGCTGCCTTTGCCTCTCAACCAATCACTATTAAGCATTTCATTTAACTGCGCTGTCTCTTTCCTCATACGTGTTTGACCGGGAGTTAGGATTTTTGGGGGATAATTGCTTACAGAGTATAAAGTATACAGAGCAGTGGGCGGAGGGGATAATTCAAAACAAGACATTTCTAAGCGCTCAATTCTCAAAAGCAGAATAAATCAATTGAGATACAATTTTGCCACGTTATAACATGGTTGAAAGCTCCAAAAAGTCTGCGTATGATGAATCTTGATCAAAACATACTTGAGATTTGTTTGGTTTCATTTCCTTTTCAAGTTCAAAATCTTCTCTTCTGCTACACTCAAGTCTTCCATCTGTCATTTTCAGAATATCTTTTTTGATGTGGAATAAGTGCTCACTTGTGTTTAGTTCCTCGTATATTGGACGTTTGCTGTGCGTTAAGAGCACGTGTCCAGTCAGCTGATGTTTGCAGCTCCAACTCACTTGATGTGTGTATAACTACTATTTCAATTGGATGTTCATTTTGGTTGCCTTGACGTCAAATGTAATGGAGCTGCTCATCACAAAATCCATCTTTCTGTTTGTATTATGGTCCTCGTGATGATGCAGATTGATATTGTTGTTTTAAATATATGTGAAATACAATATTAAAGATGCACCAAGCTTGTTTCCATGGATAAACGTGTCTTTCTCCATGAGGACAAGCAGGTGACGCCAGAAGTTACAGGTCAGATCTGTGGAGAGCCAGCCCACAGTCAGAATTGTCTTCACACTTGCACTATAACTGTAAGTGAATAAAGGCCAAATGGGAATGTTTAATGCTGCGGGACATTCAGGCAGCAGACCCCAAGTTACTTTGTGCCCCTTAAAAGTTTTAATTCAAAGAAAGTAATAAAAAAAATATATATATATAAAAAAAATTATAATAATAATAATAACTATAAAGAATAAACATAGAACACAGAACTCAACATGTCCAGAGAGTGAAATTCAAAATAGGAACATCAAAAGAAACAAAACCCCAGCAAATTGAAATCAAAATAAAAAAAAGGCCCATTTGGTCCAAAGTCGGTCAAATTTGTCTATTTCGTGTCATTTTTTCCATTTGTCTAATGTCTGTTCCTATGTCAGTCCAGTCCTTGGTCATTGGTAAAGTTTGTGTCAGCCATGTCCTTGGCCTTTTCTCCTGTCGTCATAGGAACGGTCCAAAGGTATCTTTGTTTATTATGACCTCGGGAGGGGTTTTGCGTCTGTACATAGTTTCTGTTCTGCCCCAGTACAGATATAAACAGCTCCTGGGGTCAAAATGAGACCGCTGTGTGCTGTCTGCATCTAAAAATAGAGCGTTTTAGTCTTGTGTAATAAAGGTTTTAGAATGATTTGTGCATTTTGGTGTACAATTTTCACAGTCCATTATGTTTTTGTGCAATATTTGAGCCACATTTACAAGAAGGTTTGAGCTGTTTTCTAATGGAACATACATTTGATCTAATATCACCTTAATGACCTTAAACAATACTGACATCACACTTTCAATATCAGTTGGACAACACTGAGAAATAAATACAAAGTTTACTCTTTCTAAAACTCGGCATGCAATTTTGTCATCTATTTTGTTTGTCAAATGAAAACGACCTTCTGGCTTTGTAAAAACGTGTTCAGTTGCGCAGTTCTTGTGTTTGGACCGTATTATTCAGCTCCACAGCGTTCACTCAACACGCCTCGCATTCCCCCAGCTCCACGTGGAGAGCTCTCAGTCACTAGGGGGCAGTAGGGAGCAGTTTTTGGTAACACCTTTTGGCACCGGAAGAGAGAAATGTATCGCAGTTTCGACCCATATTGAACAACAGGAGTTTGGGGGATTTGCGCTGGAATCAGGGCTCGAAAGGAAAAGATTAGATTTTTTTTTTTTTTATCTCTTTGGCACAT
The DNA here is from genome assembly GCF_026437365.1 of Eucyclogobius newberryi. Lineage (NCBI taxonomy): Eukaryota > Metazoa > Chordata > Actinopteri > Gobiiformes > Gobiidae > Eucyclogobius > Eucyclogobius newberryi. The sequence continues at coordinate 6,411,472 of NW_027315724.1, forward strand.
TTTCTGAAACGTTTTTTAAAAATCTGGCCAAATAATAACACACTTTCCAACATTATTCACTCCATCATCGAGACACATCCTGGTAAATGTTACAATACTTTTAGACGTGTGTCGTGAGGGAGCTGCAAAAAGTGTTGAAATTGGATATAAAGTGTTGAATGTTCGATCTCTGAGTGGAACATTTGGGAGTTTGTGTCGGAATTAAGACGTTTGTGTCAAAGCGATTGAAGTTGATGTAAAAGTCGTGACATTTACAAAGTTAAGTCCACCCACAGTATGCAAATGATGATGAATTAGAGACCTAAAAGACCTGCGCACTGTTTGTGTCGGTTTGAGAGTCAGGTTTACGCGGCAAATATGTGCAAAATATGACACAAATACTTTACGTAACAACTAATAATTCACTTTTTCACCACAGTCTTGTGTCGTGCTCTCAACTCCTCCTATAGTCTCTCACACTCTCCTTCATATTGTGACTCCTGTTCGTCCTGCTGTGCGTCCTGCTGTGCGTCCTGCTGTGCGTCCTGTTGTGGATCACAGTGTGGTGTTTCCAGGTGCACAGACTGCAGAACATGCACAGAAAGTCTTTGAATAGTTGATCGTTGTGTTTTAGGTTCTGCAGAAAGTGTTTTGTAGATTTGATTTGAGAGTTAAGCTTGAAAATGGTTCGAAGGTTGTGCAAATCTAAGCAGAGCGTTTGATCCTTGAGTGGAAAGTTTCGAAATTTGTGCCAGAATTTAGACATTAGCGTCAAAGCGATTGAAAAAATAAATAAATAAGTAAAGTAAATCAACAGACACATTTTCTTATCGAATTGTGTTTCTTTAGCGCTTTAGTTTAGTTCTTTATGTTATATTACAGGGCTGAGAGAGGGAAGGACATGCAGCAAACGGTCGGAGCTGGAATTGAACTCATGGAGCCTGGATTTTGTGTGAGTTGTGCAAATGTCAATTTTCAATACAGAAGTGTGTCAAAGCATTTGAAAAACACGATTTTGAGTTTTTATCAGAATAAGAGCACAGAATAACCAGGGCTGGAGACCTTTCGCTGTGAAAGGTCGACCAACATTTCTTTTAGTTTTGGTGGATTTGACATGATTTATACTACAAAAAGAAGAAATCATGTAGTGAGTTATCTTGAGATGTGGGAGTGATAGTCAATTGAATCTGCTATTTTTTGTTTTGTTTGTAAACACAATTTACATGTGGTTTTCGGTTTAAATAGATGTAATAATTTTTTGGTAAAATCATAGAGATTCTTTGTCAACTAACTTGTCTCTAGAATTTATTTTGCCGACTACCGCACTGATAGAAATAACTAGGCTATCATTTTGTGTTAAAAATCACCTGATTATAATTATTATCTATGAAAACCATCACTGTGGCATCGAAATCGCGAGTGTTGAGTCTATTCGTATCGTAGTTTGAAATGTTATCGTGACACTACACAAGTCTGAACCACTCCGCTCACTTATCCTTTATTTTGTTCGATACAAAAGAAAAATAAAACCAAGCAAAGGTATAATACGCTTGAGAGCAGCAGACAAAACAACTCAGATAGCGTATAACATCCACATAAACTAAATCACGACATAGTGGCCTGTCCAAAACCCGTCTAGTCGCAATATTTTTTACTGTTATTTCTTTTCATATCATTATAAAGTCAGCCTTGATTTTAGGTGCAACTTGTGTCATACTTTAATGTTGTAATGCCCTTATTATTGCCCTTATATACAAAACTATCAATGAATGTCCTGTGCGACACTACCCTTTTGGAGCGCAAGGTGGCACCAGAATTCACCTTTTTACCCACGCCGCCCGCTCCTCCTGCTCCTGCTCCTGCTCCTCCTGCTCCTCCTGCTCCTGCTCCTGCTCCTCCTGCTCCTCCTGCTCCTCCTGCTCCTCCTGCTCCCCCCCCCCCCGGTTCCATGTGGCCCCTCCAGCCCCTTTATCCCTCCTCCACATCCCCAGCACCAAAGAGAAAAGCCCGCCCGGGTGATGTTGTAGTCGGAGCGCTCCTTCTCTCTCTCTCTCTCCCTCTTTCTCTCTCCCTCACTCACGCACTCGTCGTCACGTGCCGGGACGGTAATCGCATTTGCAGAGAAGTCCGATCGGTCACCGTTTGTGCGCGCGGCAGAGGCGGCAGACGCGGCAGAGGCGGCAGCGGCGAGCGGGACGGAACTTTCCCTATTCTGACATGGAACTTACCGTTACTTTGACATTCGAATAACGGAATATCGCGGAGGAGAGATTTGGGATCACTTTGATGAACTGTTTTGTCTTTTAAGTTTTTTTTGTTTTTTTGCAGCGGACGAGCGGAACGCGCGAATGTGAGTACGAGAGTCACACGCGCGTCTGGAGAGTTCATTCAAAGCGTCCGTTATTGTGTCAGTTAGTTTGAGGTTAGTGGCAGCGGTGTGGGACCAAAGTGCGCGCGTTAAAAATAATAAAAAAACAGAGGATTGTGGAGGAGGATGGAGGCTTTTGGTGCCGTATTGTGCGAACATTCTTCACGCGCGCGACGCAACAACTTTACGCGAAAGTTTGTGGCTGTGATACACTAGACTTTGAGTGATTATTAGCAGTGGAATCGTTGTGGAAAGATAAATAGGATTATTCTTATTCTCAACAATTCCCTGGCAGCAGAAGGACACTGATTCGACGCTGATAACGTTTATTTGCGCTCGTTTTGTTCATGGGTAAATAATGTTGATTTTGGTTCAATTTCATCATCAACGCAACAAAACATTGCAAATTCAACTACACTATATTATGTTGATTTTACATTGAATCAGCTTTGAAATGATTTATACCTGGAGGTTGCGTTTCAACTGTTTTTTTTGCACAAAGTTTATCCAAATACCTCTGTTTCATAAAGCTTGCTCCGACATATGTCTATAAATTAAATTCAGATTTATGCCTCATGAAAACAAGTTAAACGATCTCTTAAAACGATATAAAAAATGTAGTTTAATAATAATGATGTTGAATTAGGAGGTTGAAAGTGGCTGTAGCAATTAACAGGGTGTAAACTTTTGGTAAACTAATAATCACAGTAGAATTAGGGTTCTGTCTGATGTTTTTTGTGAAAGTTAAGTTATTCTTATTTTGTATTCTTGCTCCTAATTACCTTCTTTACATTTTCATCAAGATTTTGCTGGGGTTTTGTGATTGTTTTTGAGCATTTCATCTTCTTTTGTGATTGTTTTTGAGCATTTCTTCCCCAAATGTGCTTTCGATTTGGTCTGAACTTAATCCTTAATACACCCAAACTGCCGAGAACACAAATTCAATCCGATAAGTCCAAGGGGACATCAGTGATAAATAAAATACATGAACAGACTAAAGTTTGTGGAGAGAAAACATACATCAAAGACAACATGGAACAGATTTATGCACAAGTTGTAATCCGCTCACCTTCCTGGCACAGATGTGATCCTTTTGGCAAATTTTGTGCCAGTGCTTTACCCACTGTGCGCACTGGCCACAATGTTAAGTGTTTAGGTAGAGATACATTTGTTTTACCTTCTTTACGATGGGGAAAACAGGTATTTTGGTGTGTTTATAGGCAATAAATGAAAGCACCCACTGACTTTCCCCCACTGCATGTCCAAGATCCCAACTTTACAATGCTTTTTGGGGTGGATTGTAACAGTTAAAGTAGATGTATTATGCTAAATTAACTTTAATGAGCTTTTAACCTTGTTACAACAGAGTTTCCTCGTCACTATTTTACTCACAGTTTTGACTAATTCCTGCATTTTAAGTTAATCCTATTTTGTCCTGCAACTGAGGCTGGAGCACTTCTGTTCTCCGCCCACTCCCTAGCCCCGCCCACATCCCCGTACTCACTGTTATGATTATTTAAAAAAAAACAAAAAAAAAAAACAGACTCAGAGCATCATATGTCTCCTTTAAGACCTTTTACTTACCCATGTTCTCATTTATAAAAAAGTAACGTGGCATTTTCAGTAAACGTGTGCACAGACTGAACAGAAACGGCATCAAAATCACAAGATGTTCATCTCTGAAAGCTCTGATGCAACAAGTCTTTTTATAAATCCCAAACTTAACGAGGAAAGTGACGTACGTAGCATTTTTGTATGTACGCATGCTTTATAAATGAGACTCCTGGACTAGTGGAGCTCGGCCATGATGTTGTTCTACACTACTATGCAACACCTTTCCCCCCCAAAGGTTTTGAAGTCTCCAGTCGTCATGCGGCGCTCTCCTTTCCACATTCCAGTTCTTGTACCCGTCCCCCGTCTGCCACACGTCTGAGCGGGCTTTGTGTCGGCGGGCTCCTGCGCACTGACCGTGAATAGGTGTTCCTTTTTACTCAATTAATAAATTCATTAAGTCTCGGCTGGGTTCCATCAGCGCGCACGGCTCCGGGAGTGCCAGAGTTGCCATGGAGAGCCCAGGCAGGCATTATGCACAGTTTTGGGCTTTGAATACGGAGTCTCCCGCTTTTGTTTTTTGGTACAATTGTATCTAATTACCATGGTCTGGGGGTAACATGAATGCATTAAAAGTGTAAATGTGTAAGACAACAACGATTGCTGCAGTTTTGGGCACAATCTGGAGAAGTAAACACAAGTGCACTTGCTGTAATGTAGAAGTTCATTATCAGAAGTAAGAGTTTGATTTAGTCAAGTACATTTAAACTATCTTTGCTACTTAAGCATGTTTTTTACATCACGTTGTAACTTCTGTTTACTGTTATTTTAATGTAGTCTTCATGTTTGTCCTGGGTTTGGACCACATTTAGTCTTGGTTTAAGAATAACAACAGTATTGAACATACAGATACTAAAGCTTGTATCACAACTATAAAAAATATACAAAGTATAAGTATAGAGACGTAATATAATGTATGAAACAAAGGAAATACATAGGACAAAATGTGAACTTTCCTGAAGATTTGTTGTGCCAAGTGTCAACACAGCTTAAAGGTCCCATATCATGCAACATCGACTTTTCAGAGCTTTTAACTTACTAATAGTGCGATTGGTGCCTCATATGTGCTCAAATTCGTTTTTTGAGAACAGTCTCTATCCTTCCCCTCGGATGAGTCACCCTGGTGAGCATGCTTCCTTGTTTCAGCCCCTCCTCCAGGAAGCTCTCTGTACCTGTAACACCCCCCCCCCCCCCCCCCCCCCGGCAATGAAACGGCAAAAATAGTAATAATAATACAGTATCTTTAAAGATTAATATTCTTGTGCGGCTTTGTTGGCTGCTCTTCACATAGAATTTGCGCACTCTTATCTTGTCCATGTTGACATCTTGACATGTTCCCAGCACTTTAATGTGACCAAAACTGGGTTAAGAACATTTTTAAACTGACAAATCACCAGTAGCTTTGTCAATTTTGTTTAACAGTCGCGGCTTTGGTTACTCGGAGAAACAGAAAAACAAAACATTGATCTGATTCACACAATAGGAAACGGCCGACTCATTCACGCATTGGGACAAAAAAACAGAAGAAGAAAAAAAGCTTGGGAGTAAACAAACAAAAAGGGCGACGCTGATGGATGAAACCACTGCCAGACTCGCGGTGCTTTCATACGGGGCCAGATTGGACGTCAGAGCGGCCCGGGAACCGCATGAGGTCATAGGCGCACCACTCCTGATCAAGGGCTTGGTCTAGACGCTTAAATGAGATCTGTAAATGTTGGAGGCCGTCCTCTCACGACAGCAGGCGCGGGGAGAGACTAAAGTGAGGAGTAAATAGCCGGTGCGGTCGGCTGTGTTTGTTGTTGTTGTTGTTGTTGTTCTGCGTCACCGAGTTGGATATGTGGACGCTGGGCAAAGGAGCATTGCGTAATTGTCTGTGTTTTGTAGTTTTTGAAGAAAATGGAAAAGAAGTAAAATTGTATTAGTGTAATTTAAAGGTTCAGTGCGGTACACCATAGTGAATAAAGTTGTCTCCATTGAAAATATTGGAAAAGCAACAAATTTTAAAGGCACAGTAAGATTCTTTTGTTTTTCATTATGTTTCCTATTCATCTAAAATGTACAAAAACCTGTGCAAAAACTTGCATCTAAACAAACCTGACTCGTGTTTTTCATTTGGCTATATTATTCCACAGAATAACATAAAATGTATCTACTGTAGCTGCATGGAGAATGTTCCCAAGTATGGCATTAACTTCCTTTTTCCATGGAATTATGCAGGTGATTCTCAACATCTAGAAAGTTATTTATTGTGCCTTTGAGTATTTTATCAATCACAAACCCGGAAGAGTTGTGGGCGTCACTACAATCGGCTGTTTTAAAGCTTTGCACGTCCCCAAAAATAATGTACGTGACTATTAATGATGTGATGGTTTGTGAGACCCAGGAACTCTTTGGGAGATGTAAATACCAGTAGCGTGACTTTTATGGATGGGGAAGCAGACCTGGGGTGTGTAGTGAATAACACTCTAAAAGAAGCTGGTGTCCGCCCTGGTTCTAAAAGTTCACGTTAGAGAGCGGAGCATGAACGGGCCTCTCAACACGCTCCGAGAATGAGAAGTGGCGGGAGAAGAAGAACCAAGCTTCCCGCGCAGTACTGCTCAGCGGCCTGTAGAGCCAAGCTTCAGCAGCAGAAACCAGGCTTATTCGGATATGTTTTGGACTTGTCGTGATTCTACAATGACCGCAAAAATATGAAATCAATCAAAAACGGTGAACTGCACTATTCCTTTTATTATGAATTATGTGAAAATCTCATGTCTCTTTTTGCCTTATGGGAATTGTGTCTCTATAATGAAGCTTTAATGTTCAAAAACAAATTATAGCAGCAATTATCATTTCACCAAGTCCTGAGCGCTCTGTGACTTTAATGATATTGAAAAAGAAATGCGTTTTTCCTCTTGATGTCATCATTGTTTGCCCTGTCTGAAGAAGATCGACTGTTGGATCTGTCTGAATGACAAACATTTTATTTATTCAAGCTGGCGAAGTTTGTGTTAAATCCGCGGGACAGACGCTATATGTTTGATGTACTGTCCCTCTAATGGCGCATGACTAAATAAGTAAATCAAACTAAACTATAACTCCTGTCGTAGTAGAAAGAAAGTCAATTTAAAAAAAAAAAAGGTCCTCTACAAAAAAATGATGGTACTAATACACATTTTGGAAGCTGTTTTATTCATGTTCTTTAAGAGAACTTTCCTACACACGCTTACACAAATCTCTATTAGCAAATTTTAGAATGTCCCTCTTTCTTCATCGTTAGGTTAAATTTGAAGTTGCCAGGACAACACACTTTTTTTTGGAGCTTTGCCAGACAAAAGCAATTGATTTGAGATGAAGCCAATTTCATTATGCAACATTTTTTCCTAAACTTTCAGCTTTAGACTTTTTGAGGAGAAATGAGCTTGGCTTTCATGGCTGTCGTGTGTGGCTTTGGTCGTTTGCCAGACTCCAGACCATTGCATCAGAGCGTATTGTTACTGCGCATCTGTCACAACAAGGATTGCATCTGTACTTTATTAGTACTTCAAATATTTGAGTTATTTCCTTGTGTTTGAGGAAAATGTTGAGGTACATATGAAGGAGAAGGGACAGGTCAGAGAGAGAGAGGGGAAACAGAAGGTTTACAGCAGTGGTCCCCAAACTTTTTGACTCGAGAGCCACATTGGGTTCTAAAATTTGGCCGAGGGGCGGGGCCAGGACAAGGTGTGTTTGTGTGAACTAATGAATTACTATAAATGACACGCAAGATTTGACCTGTAACTTGTAACAAAGCAACAAATGCAAGGCTCAATTTACAAATTGTTTTCCAAATGCATTAAATAATGATTCATTATCTACTGTCTTCTACTGTCCACAAGAGTCTTCTACTGTCCACAAGAGTCTTCTACTGTCCACAAGAGTCTTCTACTGTCCACAAGAGTCTTCTACTGTCCACAAGAGTCTTCTTCAGTATCAAACACTTGCACTTCCTGCTTGATTGCACCCTGTGGCCGTTTGTGGTGAATTTTATTTTCTGCGCGTCATAGATTTTCTTGTGCGTGCAGTGCACTATGTGCAAGCAGTGCCGAGCAGTGCACTAAGTGCGAGCAGTGCACTAAGTGCGAGCAGTGCACTAAGTACGAGCAGTGCCGAGCAGTGCACTAAGTGCGAGCAGTGCACTAAGTGCGAGCAGTGCACTAAGTGCGAGCAGTGCACTAAGTACGAGCAGTGCCGAGCAGTGCACTAAGTGCGAGCAGTGCACTAAGTGCGAGCAGTGCACTAAGTACGAGCAGTGCACTAAGTACGAGCAGTGCCGAGCAGTGCACTAAGTGCGAGCAGTGCACTAAGTACGAGCAGTGCCGAGCAGTGCACTAAGTGCGAGCAGTGCACTAAGTACGAGCAGTGCCGAGCAGTGCACTAAGTGCGAGCAGTGCACTAAGTGCGAGCAGTGCACTAAGTACGAGCAGTGCCGAGCAGTGCACTAAGTGCGAGCAGTGCACTAAGTGCGAGCAGTGCACTAAGTACGAGCAGTGCCGAGCAGTGCACTAAGTGCGAGCAGTGCACTAAGTGCGAGCAGTGCACTATGTGCGAGCAGTGCGCAGCTTAGAGGGAACAGTGCCATCTCTTGGGGAAATGTGGGCATTACAGGCGAAAAGTAAAATGAACGGCCAGCCACTGTATCGTGAGCTTGAATCCCGACTCCGACATTTGCTGCATGTCCTCCTTTCTCTCTCATCATTCCCCTTCCTTTCTTTCTCATTCCATCTACTGTCTAATAAAGCCTACGGCAAAAAAAAAAAAGATATATATATTTTTTTTAATATAACTTGGACAAGCTTGGCGGGCCGGATTGAAAGGCCCAGCGGGCAGGATGTGGCCCGCGGGCCGTAGTTTGGGGACCACTGGTTTAGAGGAACATCTAAAAAAAGAAAGATTATGGATGTTAGTGAAGATGAGAACAATTTATCATAACTCTATAAAAATGCTGAAAGAATCTGACAGACAACAACAAGAAGGCCCAAGTGCTTGCGTTCATAGTCTCACACTGCTGCACTGAGGTGTGGAGCATGTTAAAGCCACAGTGTGTAACTTTTTAGCCAAAAAAATGAATAAATTAGAAGCATGTTGTTGTTTTTTTCATTTTAGTTGTTTTAATTGCAATGAAAACCCGTGTCTGTTCTGTGAGCGGCTCCATCTCCACAAACCTGACTCCTCCTGCTTGTTTCCATGGAAATGTTGTTCCTATGGTAACAATATTTCACAGAATGGTCTTTTTCTCCATGGAAAATGTTCAGAAGTATGGTTTTAACTTCTGAAAGTTACATGCTTCAATGTGAAGAGATTTGAGTGCAAACAATTCTGGCGTTAAAATGATTAGATTTAGTCTGGGGAAGGTTTATGCACAAATACCAAGGGGAACCGAGGGAACAGATCATTTGGAAGAGAACATTTATAGCTCAAGGACATTTACTTGATTCAAGTTTTAATCAAATTGTTCCCCTCACAGCAATCCATTGCCCTTTTAATCTTGCCCTTAAGAGTTCACAAACTCCTCTTTGTCAGGTTCCAGCTGATTCGTTTGCAGTGATAAACGGGCCAATCACACGGCATTTAGGGCCCAGCATCCACGGCCGTACCACGGCCTATTTTAGGAGGAATATGGACTATTTTGTTTTTAAAATACCACTTTGTACATTTGTGGATGAGAAAGAGGACGTTGCTTTTCTGAACTCTGGATTCAACACTATTTAGATTTTTCTGCTTCTTCCGCTGTTGTGACGCTTCGACCAATCAGGGCAAAGTATTTTTTCTACGTCATGACGGCTTTGGACAAGAGCCTTTCCTGACTCCAGACTCGATTCTGAGTGAGACACGGATCGATCTGGCGTGGGCGGGTTACCATCCTCTCCTCCTACTCGAGTAAAAGTGTTGTTTCTTCTTCCCACTGAGAGTAAATCTACAAGTGACAAACGCTTTATGTTCACTAAAATAAATGTCTTGCATTTCTCCTTCAGATATGATTTAGCTTTATTTTGGTGGACTGCACTCTTTGCATTCTTTATTGTGGAATTACATTAATTTTAAGTCATACATTTGCTGTTACGTTCAGACATTTTGTACAACAGTTGAGTTGGCTTCTTTACCCTTTCTTGATGCAATTGTAATTAAGTAATATTATTTTGAAGTAGCAGTATTCTTACTTAAGTACATTTTGGCCTACTCTGCCCACCTGTTTGAAATAAAGTAAAAACAGTACATCAATGTCACGCACTATATAACACATACCAACGCTAACTTGCCCTTTACTCGCCCCAGTCTCCTGCACGGTAAAAGTTCACAAACACATCAACTTTGCCCTGGGTCTCCGCCGTGCTATCCAAACACAGCGCGGGGCTACTGTAATCTGAAGCACATGTGTTTTAAATGATGCAACCCGCGCTCCCCAAAACGCAATATTAACCGGTGTCATCTTCAAAGGCGTCAGGTGTTATTTGTGATCCCCTCCATCTTAGCCAAACAGCTGAACCAACTCGCACGGCCGGGAGGGAACGGGGGGGGGGAGTGGAGTCGGATCATCCCTCTCGATGTGCACTTCACAGGGCACGGGACCGGGAGCAAAGGCGGGAGTGTTTTCTCAATCCACCGTGCTGTGGTTAGGCGGTCGCGTGCACGTTTGAAGGGGATGATGGGTTCCGCTGTCTTGTGCCCATGGGAGACGGGTTCACCTTGATCATTTGGAAAGCTGCATTTAGAATGGGTGCAGAAGACTTGGGTTGAATGAGAGTGTGAAGTGACGTAGTTGGAAAAGTCTGCACCGTAGAATCCTAGTCCTTTATTGTTGTTTTCTACACATTTTCGGGCCCAAAGGTTTTATTTTTGACATTTTTGACAGGACAGTTGTTTTCTACCTTCTCTTGCACCGTGAAATGGAAAGAGAGAAGGTAGAAAACATTTGTCAAATTGTCGTGGCCAGGAAGTGAACCAGGACTGAACTATTCTGGAAAAATACAGTATATTTAATCAAGATGTTTCTGATATGCTTTTTTGTGAGTTTTAATAATATGATTCTGTTGAAAGTATGGATGTCAAGATAATTTGGTTAATGGATAATTGTGATTACACTCCAAAAGACTGGAGTCTCCTCTTCCAGTTTACCTTTTAGTTAGTTATTTAGTTTGGTTTATTTTCCACTTGTAGTTTAAAAACCATATGCTGTGTGAAGCACTTTGAATTGCCTTGTGTATGAAATGTGCTCTACAAATAAACTTGCCTTGCCTATTGAAAAATGTGCAAAAAGCAAAGTAAAACTGCAGAATTGAAACTGAAATATAAACTGACAAACAACAAAAATCACATGTATAAGTTTTAACAGTTTCTATGCAAAGATATTTTAGTCTCTGGAGGAAATGATGGTATTACAGTCCAAAATGCACAATTATTAATTAAAGGGGCAGGATCTAATTTTCACTGCTTTGAAACATAAATAATGTTATATCCTAATACACGTTTATTGTAAAAGCATCTATTCAGGTGAAAATGAGACCACTGTGCTCTCTCCGAGAAGCAGAAAGTATGTCGTTAGCATGCTAATGTTTGTTAGCTTCACCTGGGATGAAAAAAAGCACATAAACTCATCATGAAAAATATTTAGGATGCTGGTAATGCCTTAGATAAGAGATACATGAGAATGACATTGAATTAATTAAGTGACCATTATATGAATTAATTGTACAGTTTCAATTAATTCAAATGTATAATTCATTCATAGTTGTGTGTTTAAATCATTTAATTTTGGCACACAAAATCCTCTATACTCAGGAGGCTAAATGTTTTCTTCAGGAGTATTTAGTGTGAAAGGCTGAACAAACCCAGCCCTACGCTAAGCTCTGAAAAGTATAGTTTAGAAGAAAAGAACTAGCACATTGTATTCCCCACACTGCCCTGCTGCTCCGTTTGTTCCATCAAATTGGATCGATGGGCCTGAACAAAACTGCACTAAGCGAGATCAGAGCTGGAGTCTCTGTGATGGCTCCCGCTCGCCCGGCTGCCGTGCCCTGGGACCCGTTCAAAGCCTGATGCGGGCCACAGAGGCTCAGCTCTCGAGAGGCGCAGATCTGGCAGACGTTCAGAGCGCTGGAGTTAGCTTCACGCTACGCCTGTCATCCCAATGTCCACTCAGCGCTGCTGTTTCCTCTACTGCCCCCGCGAGATCTGCTCCGGTCTGCCTCGCTCTGAAAACCACATGACCACTTGAGTACTGTATTTTCCGGACTATAAGTCGCACCGGACTATAAGTCGTACCAGCCAAAAAAATGCATAATAGAGAAGGAAAAAAACATATATAAGTCGCACTGGAGTATGAAATTCAGTTGCAAGTGTGAAAATAACAAATAATATCACATATAAGTCGCTCCGGAGTATAAGTATATAAGTATAAATATAAGTATAGGCAAGGCAAGTTTATATCACAAAACAATTTAAGACATAAAAGAGAAGAGTGCAAAGAAAAATCCTTTCAGTCATATGCACAGCTAAACAAAACAGTTTTTAGCTTGGATTTGAACATTGTCAGAGTAGAACCTGTCTCACATCTTCAGGAAGACTTCAGAAGTATAAGTCGCACCCCGGCCAAAACTATGAAAAAAGGTGCGACTTATAGTCCGGAAAATACGGTAAATGCAGAGTATATTTAGGCCCTGCAAGTAACACACTTGATTACACGAATTTTCTCTGAAGAATTTTGTCCTTCTTTCTATATCGACCCATCCATCCAGGTCGCTATGGCAACCCATCCAGAGCTGAGGGCAATGGGTGCATCTTTAGATTTCTTTATGATAATAATGCATGACTGGCAGAAACCTGGCTGCCAATCTGTGCCAGCAGCATCAGCAGAGGTGAGTAGAGTAGGTACAAATGCATTGTGTTTTATTCATAAATAACATTACTCATTGGAAGCACAAAGAAATGGTCTAAGAAATGACTCAAGCATGAATGTAAAAGTATTCCACTCACATAAGAGTCACATGTACAGATTTATAATTGGACATTGCTTTTATTGTTGGGACAGATGGACAAAATCAGATAAAAGTTGCTAAATCCGTTATCCATAAATACTTTTAGATGTCTAAATCGTAGTTTTCTGATGTAACAGTCCGATTTGAGCATATAGTTTCTTCAGAATCCACTTACACACGGGCCGTCGGTGCAGCTGTCCCCCTGGGCTTTTGGAGGACGCCTGTTTAGGACTCTTAATTAAATATGGACAGTTGAGGTGGTGTCAGTGTGGCTGGGGACGAGGGGGAGACGTCGTACCGTGAGAGTGTTTTGGCTGTCTTCTTGGAGATGTCAGATAAAAATAGGAAATTGCAATAATGGAGTGAGAATACGCACGGGACGAAACTGCTGCGTAGCGATGACACGTGGGTCTAACTGAAGAAAAAGTGCAAGTTCAGCCTGCCAAAATATAAAGATATATCAGGCTCTTGTCTGCTGTATGCCTGTAATCTCACAGTCGTGTGCTTTTTTTCTTACATCTAAAGTCACAATATTCATCTTAAAGGACAAATATTATGCGTTATTTGTATTGTTAATAGCCTTTAAACATGCTCTTGAGTACCTTCAGGTTGGAATTTTATGTTTTAGAACTAAAACAAACATTTGGATTTGCCATTTGCACCAGGACAACAGGATCTACTGGCTGCAGAGAGAATTAAGATAAAATGATAAGTCACAGTATTGGACATGATCATAACAGTATTGCACATGATTATGAAAGCTGAATGCCACGTTCAGGGCTAACAGAGTCTGACAGCAGCAGGAAGGAAAGACCTACAAAACGTCTCCTTCACACAGAGAGGGTGGATGAGTCACTGAAGCTGCTCTCCAGACAGAGTGTCCTGCAGGGGACAGAGTGTCCTGCAGGGGGCGACACTCATGGTCCAGCGTAGATGTGAGTTTAGCCAGGACCCTTCTGTCCCCCACCTCCTGCACCAAGTCCCGAGCACAGCCCAGGACGGAGCTTTGTCCAGCTTCTTCCTCTCCCTCTCTGTGATGCTGCTGCTCCAGCAGACCACACCTACAGGAGCTGATGCACCACAGAGTCAGAGAAGGTCTTCAGGAGTGGCCCTGTCACTCCAAAAAGGCCTGAGTCTCCTCAGGAGGTAGAGCCCACTCTGGCTCTTCCAAGAGAGAGAGCGTTTTGCAACGTGCAGCCGGCTCTCACCAGCACCCAACCAAAACAAAATGTAATGTATTTCAATCTGGCCTCTCTCTTCCTGGTGATTAGATGGGAGAAATTCTGGCAATGATTTATGGACTTAAAAAACAGAACCACATCACATAACGAGAAAACGTCAGTTATCCAGTCAATTCAGAACTTACTACTGCTACTCCAGATGTTTTTTTGATGAAAGAACGATGTTAGAACATGTTCAAAAGCTCAAAAAATGCAATTTTGCAAAACGTGTGTCCTGTAAATAACAAGTATAAATAACAAAATGATAAAGAAACAAGTCAGCTGATTGAAAATGTCTCTTTATGGTACATCACTGTAAACATCTCATCACATAATAGTTCACACTATAAGGTGATTTGACCAATTAAGTCTCCAATCTGTTTCTCTCCAACTTCTGGAAGGCATGACCCAACTTTGATCCTCGTGATTGATTTTCAAGCCGCTGTGCTCCTCATGTGTGGAGTGTCAGAGTGACCCTGAGCTGCTCCGTCACATCAAACCAAGAAACATCACCACCACTACTACAACAGCCAATAAAGCAGTGTCGGCAGAATGACAGACACAGAAGCGCAGGATACAAGATTAGCTTTCTGTGCTAAATGTCTTTTCTGATCCATGTTTTACGAAATAATGACAGCACAATTTTGTCTGTGGTCTACGCTTTTTGTCTCTTGTTTATGGATCATTCAAGACTCAAAAGTCCTGTTCTAGAAGACGTTTTAAAAGTAATGATAATTGGGGATTAAAGTAAGTACAGAGCAGTGGGTGTATCTGGGGGATGATGGGGATTTTCAGAGCGATGTGTGTTGAATGCAGGTGAATAAAGATGAATCACTCTAAATATTATAACTTTGAGTTTGTAAATGTCATGGCACCGTGCACATCTTATTGGTCATTTAATTTAGAAGTTCTTCAAAATAAATATACTTTTAATCTGCATCTAATCTCCACACTCTAAATACATTAACAACTGAAGTGCTCCTCCAGGTTTTTAAAGTTTGATCCGTTGTTCAACCGGCATAGTCCGACTGAGATTTCTATTACGTGGTTTTAGAGGTGGAAGTAACTTGACCAGAAATAAACCTTGTCCACCATATACACAGGGAGAACATGGAAACTCCACACAAAAAGGCCCCACCCCATCTGGGAATTGTACCCGGGACCTTCTTGCTGTGAGGCTTTCACACCCACAACAGCAATGAGACTTTGATGAGATGAATGGAAATTGAGCAGGTCCTGAATTTCTCCAGATCAGTGATGTGTTTAAGGTCGATGGGACACCAGAGGACACAATAAAACTCACCCATTGCTGGTGTGTGTATTAAAGGTGTAATGCTGTTGCGGACGCACACAACAGCCTCGCGGCTACAGGTGCGTTTGTGCGCATCTCTCGTCTCGTAGATTTCTGTCTCTTATGAGTCAGCTCGAACTGTCTTTCTCTGTCTTAATTTTGTCCTGTACACTGAGGGAACTATATTATGATAGATCCATGCGCTTAGACACAGGGACACATGCTGCTCTCCTGGGGATGAGCCGATGAAATTGCAGGTGAGCAGTAGGTGCGTTTTATGATTGATACGTGGCAGGACTAATGGGCAGTCCACGCCACGAGGAAATGAGACTCAGATTTGGGGCCAAAAAATGTTCCATTCCACCTTTAACCTGGTCTCCCCTGGTTCACTTTGGAGTGGTTCGGGATGGTCCAAAAGTGTCACCACTGTCTTTAGTAAAACAAACGAACTGTACAAAGCGGTCCAAAGTAGATCCTGAGACGTACAAGCTTCTAAAGTGGTCTGGCTCTCTTTGGCTCCTGGAATGCTTTTGAGCGAGATGATTGGACAGGAGAGAACACAGACTCCGGTGAAAACAAGACGGCAAAAATGTCTTGATCGTAATGGATCCTGGACTACCTCACAGACCGACCCCAGTTTGTGAGAGCCCGGGACTGTGTGTTTGACACCAGGACATGCAGTGTGAGGGACCTGCAGTGTGGGGGCGCCCCAGGGCACCGTCCTCGCGCCCTTTCTCTTCACCCTCTACACTGCAGTCCTCGGACACGACACGGACAGCTGTGTCCTGCAGAAGTTCTCTGATGACTCTGCTATCATCGGACTCATCACGGATGACGATGATGCGGATAACAGAGGACTGGAGCAGGACTTTGTGGACTGGTGTCAGCGAAACCACCTCCTCATCAACGCGGGGAAGACCAAGGAGATGGTGGTGGACTTCCACAGACGCCACCCCACTGCCCCCTCACCAGTGAACATCCAGGGACGGGACATTGAGAGAGTGGACTCATACAAGTACCTGGGTGTTCATCTGAACCACAAACTGGACTGGACTCATAACACAGACGCACTGTACAGGAAGAGCCAGAGTCGGCTCTACCTCCTGAGGAGACTCAGTGACAGGGCCACTCCTACGACTCTGTGGTGGCATCAGCCCTCCTGTACGGTGTGGCCTGCTGGAGCAGCAGCATCACAGAGAGGGAGAGGAAGAAGCTGGACAAAGTCATCAAGAAGTCCAGCTCCGTCCTGGGCTGTGCTCTGGACTCGGTGCAGGAGGTGAGGACAGAAGGGTCCTGGCTAAACTCACCTCTATGCTGGACCATGAGTGTCGCCCCCTGCAGGACACTTTGTCCGCTCTGGAGAGCAGCTTCAGTGACTGATCCACCCTCGCTGTGTGAAGGAGACGTTTCGCAGGTCTTTCCTTCTGCTGCTGTCAGACTCTACAACAAACACTGTTAGCCCTGAACACGTGTAACTGTCATACCCATGTGCAATAATGTCATACTCATGTGCAATACTCTGACATAATGTCAATCGTATTGGTGCAACATTCTCTGTCCATATAACTGGTGTAAATAACAGTGTTTACTTTTGTCACTATTATTATTATTTTTCTGATTTTCTTTTTTTCTTTCTATTTATATTAATATAAGAGTTTTGTTTATAAGAGCTTTTCTATTAAGAGTGTGTTTTTTTTAAAGCTTTCTATGTTTCTAAGTTCATCTGTTCTTTTACTTCTGTATCTACTTGCGTTGCAACACTGAAATTTCCCCATTGTGTGGACAAATGAAGGCTTATCTTATCTATAAACTGTTGTAGTTCCAGTGATGGTAGATGATGCTAGCTTCATGACAAAAAGTATAATTCAGGTACGATTTAGGTTTAAGTGCTCCACAGAGCTCTAAAGAGAACTGGGGGTCATGGTCAGTCGAAACGTGGCTATAGAGTAACTGACATTTGAGGGGATTCTTACATTTCCTTCAATATTCTTTGTTGGCCGCCCATTATTATTCATTGTAAAAAGGACCAGGCTACATGGAATACTTAGTGTCAAGTCAAATCGCCTCTAATTGGAGCAGTCATTGTGCGTGTGATGATGGGGGCCCATTCAAATCCAGATCTGACAAAACGCTGTCATTATTTTGTGCTGATGAAACCTTTACAAAAAGGTGTTCTAGTTCAAGACAAAAGGCTGGACCAGACTGCACCTGACTGCACCTGCCGTGTCATCAGCCTTTATTTTCTCAAAGGTTAAACATAGATTTTAAAAAAAGCAGTGTGATATCGTAAGATTTTCATGTCATATGTTGTATTTTGAAAGAGTGTTGTTATTTCACAGTATTAATCAAGTCAAAGTATAAAATGACTAATTAAAAAACATTTAAGGAAACTTCTGCTCAAGTAAAAGTAACTGTAAAAGTGCATGTGACATCGGATAATCATCATAATTTGAAGTTAATGTTATTGGAAGGAACAGTTCTGTCAATATTACTCAAGCAGGAGTGAAAGTTTGTGCCTGAAAACTACTCTGAGAAGTGATGTTCTTTAAAATGTGTTTAAATGTAGTGTTAATACTGAATAGTATCCTCCTCTGTATATCATTTATATTTCAATTACATTCCATGTATTTTTAAACACCAAAAATCAGCAGGAGCCTTTGTCTCGACGGGCGTTCCAGAATTGTTGATTTACCAACAGAAGGTTAAAGAATCAAACACTGAAACAATCAGAAGCTAATTCACAGGGACTTACTGTAGCAAATGGATAAATGTCCCAGCATCCTGTCCTCAGACCCTCCAGCTCTGCAAGGAAAAGCACAGTGAAGGACAGATCCTGCTCCCAGAGAGGGACAGGCTGCAGATGGTCCTGGACCGACACGCTCCAAGTAGTAAATAAGATCATAACTCTAACAATGGACCCAACTCTGCTGCCTCGTTGTCTTTGCCACATAAGAAACTGGTGATTCAGAAAAGCAACAAGAACAATCGTTTAGAAGCAAACATTTCTCTTTGTCAGACTTTGCTAACGCTGCAGAATACTTCTATTGTTTTCAAACTGTGCTTCCGTTCTCCATGTAAATCTCATTCACTGCAATTAGTTAAGGATTCTATACAAAGAGGGTTAGGTCTTCTGATGACGACATGAATAATACTAATAATAAATTATACTAATAACACACTTTTAGACACTCAGTGATGCAGATGCAAGGCTGCCAACACACCACATTCATACGAGGCACGTGGGTGAAGTGTCTTGCCTAAGGACACAACATCAGTTTGCATTAGAGCCAAAGCCCCTCCACTGGGCTATACATTAAAGAACACTTAATATGCCTTATTTAAAACCCTTGTGATACTCTCAAAGGTTGTACAAGGGTTTTAAATAAGGCATATTAAGTGTTCTTTAATGTATAGCCCAGTGGAGGGGCTTTGGCTCTAATGCAAACTGATGTTGTGTCCTTAGGCAAGACACTTCACCCACGTGCCTCGTATGAATGTGGTGTGTTGGCAGCCTTGCATCTGCATCACTGAGTGTCTAAAAGTGTGCTATATAAATACATGCATAATTATCATTATTTTTAATATTTATTATGTATATTAGTATTATTTATTATGTATTATTAGTATTATGTATTATGTATTATTACTATTATTTATTATGTATTATTAGCATTATTTATTATGTATTATTAGTACTATTTATTATGTATTATTAGTATAAACCTCTTCACAATGAATATTTCAAAGCCACAACACACAGGACAAACACAGACACGTTCACTCTCTAAACTACACCTGAATTATCCCAGCGAACTCATTTTGTCCCTCATTTTCCATGTTGTTTACAGTAATAACCCAGGTCAACAAGTGCAACATCAGATGAGTGAATTAGGTAATGAAGGAATCAACGTTCCCTGATTTAATCCTGCTCAATAATACCAGTTTTGCTGTTATATAAAGTGACTAAACCTTTAAAAAACGGCTTAACTGGAGAGAGGCTGCGGGATCTGAGCCAACAGTGCAAAAGAGAAAAAAGCACATCGGAATCCAAACCACTGCAGGCCTGGCATTACAAAACGCAAGCATCACAAGTAGCTATTCCCAACTGCTATTTTCTTCCAAATTGCTTCCCCCAAAGACAGCCAGCGTAAATGCATTATTCCCATTTATAACCCTGCGTTTGAGCTAAAACAGACCCACCGTAGACCTCCATGTGTGGGTGACAGGGTGCCGTACTTAGCCCATATATTTGCTGCTCGGTTTCAGCAAAAATACATCTTCCTAAAGGGTAAAAGAATGCGTTTTTAAACATATGTCTCCCTGAATTTTTGGACCCGGGCTATTGTGAAATTAGCTTAGCCCGCTGCGTCTGTTGTATCCATTAGGTTCGCTCCGCTCTGCAGAGGTCCTCCACGCACATCAAGAGAAGAATAGTTCAGTTGTGTAGTGGTGGTTTTCTGTGGGAAAGTGGTGTTTTGTGCTCTGGAGCTAGATTCAAAAAAGTAAAGAAATGCAATAGAAGTTTTGTTTAAAAGTGAAACGTTTAAAGATGCTGTGATTCTGCCAACTGCTCGTCTCGATGGAAACACATCAATGTATTTATATTTATTCATTTATTTGCAAAGACAAGCAGGTCAGATCCGTGAAAAACATTCTTGCTCTAAGCAGATTTGTCCCTCCATAGATCTGACCTGTAATTTAGCATCAGTGAAGAGGTAAGGTTAATGCCATGCTGTGAATTTTCGGGCCTGCCGGCTTTATTGGACAGCACAATGTGTCACGGGAAATGAAAGCGAGAGAAGGACATTCAGCAAATGCAGCACCACTTTGTCCAAGTGTCTGGCCATCAACAACTCTAAATCAAACACTGATGTAATGGTCAGATAACTGGCTTTTAAGTGGACATATGATGCATTTTTGTGACTTGAATTGACTTTTAAACATGCTTTTGGTCATCTTGGGATTAGCATTTCACATTTCCTGAATTCATATCTACATTTGGAAAACACACTTTGAATTGACATCTGTTTCCAATGATTTATTTAGGCGTTAGAGTGACCTCCTCTGTTGGAATGAACAATGAAAAAATGTATACACGAAGCCTTTAGGCAACGTGACAGCTGTGCTAATGGCGCCATGTGTTTGCTGTGAACACAAGTTAAACACAGAACAAGTCCGGTGATGGTTTAAGGATTTAAAAACTGTGCAACAATAGGAGAAGTCTGGATTTTTACCAACAATCTGGGGGAAATTGAGTTATTTCTGAGGCTCAGAGAAGACAAGCTCGTAAACAGGATTCATGAAACTGTGTGAATGAAGCAAAATACTACTCCAGAGATGTTTGTAATGAGAGGTCAATGAATTAACAATTAAAAATTCAAAAAGTCTTGTATACAATATGTGTCTTTAAAATGGTGGTGGAGTCTGCAAGTATTCTCGCCCCATAACAACAAGTTTCTAGGTTCGATCTTCCAATTTTTGATAGAACTTTCCATTTTTTCATATACCTGCTTCAAACCTATCCAATGAAGCATCTGCTTGAGCAATAAAACATATTATGAGTGTTGTGGTTTATTGTTATATTCAAATCCTTCTCTCATAAATCGAACTGAGGATATTAGCATTTTTAGACGTGCCTCCTCTAAATAACACCAGACTAGAACTCTCCCAGCAGAATCCTATGCGCTCGCTGGTGGATGTCGTCCAGGAGCCCACAATTACAACACTGCTGTGCCAAAGAGAGAGAGAGAGACTGAGCAGAGAGAGAGAAAGAGGGGGAACTGAGAGAGAGAACAGACAGAAAGGGAAGAAAGAGAGTGAGTGAGTGCGAGAGAGGAGCAGACAGAGTGGAGCCCTTCCACACTGCAGCGGAGCCATCTGACACTGGATGTTCCTTGTCTGAAGTTGTGTCAGAAAAACATTTCTCATGCTCGACGTGGGGGGAAAAGGAAAAGTATAAAACAGAGATCCATAACAGTATTATAGCACTCTTAAGCCGTTAGTGAGGAAAGATTACCGATCGTTTGCCTGAGCAGCCAGAAATCAGACCAGAACCACCAGTCCAGTCGTTCATTTGTAACACGTGTCTCTAATGCAGAAGACCATCTCTTCTGAATATTCTCATATAGCTATACTGAACTAAATATAAACTTAATTTAGTGCTCCGCTTGTGCAGAAATACTCTCAGTTTCTTAGTTCTCAGAGTCATTTCCCAACCTTCTTTACTCTTAAGCCTTCACGCTTGTTTAGCTACAAATAGAACATACTTTTGTTGTTTAATCTGCCTGTCAATCAAATTTCCAATCTGAATTCCGGGAGACGAGATGTGGTTCCGGACCAAAACGTCTTCGTGAACTGTTGTCAGAGTGTGTGTGCTCCTGGCTGGGCGGGCAGACTGATTTGGAGACGGATCTCGCGTCGCGGCTCGGAATCGCAGGCCGTGGCTCTCGCAGTGAGACAGGGACAAAGATGAAACTTTTCGACGTGGTACAACCAAAGATGAACCGCGATCGATGCGAGCAGCGTCTGAGATTTTGGACTCCTCCTCTCACTGCGTCCACGATCAATCTCTATCAAACGTGTAAGCAACAGTAAACACAAACCCATCGGCTGTGAGAAGCCTTGGATCGATCGTGTGAACCATCAATGTGCATGTGTGCTGTGACTGCTGCCTCACAAGTTACAAATCTACACGTTTTTGAAGTGTGACATCCGAAAATCTTTAAAGATGAGGGAAAAAATACCCCAAAACATCTGTGCAGTGGATACCAGGCTTAATAGAAGCTTAAAGGCGCAATGGACGATTTTTTCGGCGATTTGAGAACGCAGGCGGAAGTGCTCATGCCACTCCCCCGTGCTCATGCCACTCCCCCGTGCTCATGCCACTCCCCCGTGCTCATGCCACTCCCCCGTGCACATGCCACTCCCCCATGCACATGCCACTCCCCCATGTGGACTGGTACAACACACACGTGCGTTTGTTTATTAGCGCAACGGAGCGCATCGCATCTCTCGTCTCCCGTAGATTTCCGTCTCTTCTGAGTCAGCTCGAACAGTCTATCTCCGTCTTCATTTTGTCCCGTACACTGAGGGAACTATATTATGATATATCAATGCGCTCAGACACGCGGAACCGTGCTGCTCTCGGGGGACGAGCCTCGCGCGGCTGCAGGTGAGCGGTAGGTGCGTTTTATGATTGATACGTGGCAGGACTAATCGGCCGTCCACGCCACGAGGAAATGAGAAAAAAATCGTCCATTCCACCTTTAATGTGTAACTCATAAGAAAACGGTTTAGACTTATGACATACAAAGTTGCGCCACAGCTGCCCTGGGGTAGAATAGCAGCGGCAGGCCGGCAGATCTGCTCCACTGGCCCCGCTGACCAACACCCCTTCACGTGCTGTGTTCAGTGTCAGAATGGGCGAGCTGTGGGTTGGTGGGCGCACACATAAACGTGTGGTTTATTCATCAAAAACATACTTTCACCAGACTCAATGTTATAAAATGCTCTTGTTTATTTCAACGCTTGAATCCATTAATGGCACAATTGATTTTTTTATTTTAATTTTTTACGATAAAAATAACTTTATTTCCTCGAGTTGTATTTTGCTTCACTCATACTGTTTTTTTTGGACTATAAGTTGCAATTTTTTCATAGTTTTGGCCTGGGGTGCGACTTATATACTTATATTTATACCTATATACTTATACTCCGGAGCGACTTATATGTGATATTATTTGTTATTTTCACACTTGTAACTGCATTTCATACTCCAGTGCAACTTATATATATATATATGTTTGTTTTTCTTTCTCTATTATGCATTTTTTAGCTGGTGCAACTTATAGTCCGGAAAATATGGTGAGGAACATATAAAACAATAATACAAATAGATCAACTACCAAAAAGAAAAAAGAAAGTCCCATTTGGTCCATAGTTCATGCTCGTTTGATCCTGTTTACAAGGTCCTCCCTTCTGTAACTCACATATCCCAGATCTGTGATGTCATAGGTGGAGCTCGGAGATCTTCTGTGCTGTTTTTAAGATGTTGTTTTTAATAATTTCCAGACTCGTTCTAAGCATTTATTTTAGTTTTTTTTAAAGGATTTTTGGCCCGTAGGCTTTATTGGACAGGACGGATGAGAGTGAAAGGGGGATGAGAGAGACGGGAGGACGTGCAGTAAATAGTCGGACTCAGGATTCGCAGCATCGTTCTGAGCATTTCTGTTCTTAACTACTCATGTCTGCAACAGATTCTTTTGCTAATCGATTAATCCAGGGATAATTGCTTTGATTTATCGTTTGGTTGTTTAGGACGCAAAAGGCCTGTGACTATCAGATTTTTACTAAACTAGATCAAGATAAAGCTAAAGTGAAGCCAGATGAGAACATCAAGGTGGTGTGTGATTACAGAAAGACTATTTCAATTAAAAAGCAATTATTTACACGTTATTTTTAGGTAATTACTGCTCTGTTTGAGTCAAAAAACCATTTTCCTCAGCACATTACATGTTTTGGAGCCTTTAAATAGAGCAGTAAATGATTGTTTGATTAATAGGTGCGTTGTAACAATTGTTTTTTTTAATTCTAAATAAGTTCTAAAACATAAGATGTCACAGCAAAGGTGCAAGAGCGTGATTAAAGACCAATATAAATCCAGCTTTTTCAACACATTTCTGAAGAGACTTTCCTTTTCTATTTTCTACTAAAGCATTATTCACAACTGAAAGATTCAATTAAAAGAACAAAAAGCACCACCTCTCTCGCTAACTGAGCCTAAATGTGCACTTCATTTTCAGTGTACATTTGCTTCGGAACATAATGAGTCATAATGGAAATAGAATATTTGCAACGTAACAGAAGCCGAGATCATTGGAGCTTGTAATGAACATATACAACTCCCAGGACCTCGTGTGCCAGGACCTCCGGGTTTGGGATGAGGCTGCACACGGGGGACCTCCGGGTTTGGGATGAGGCTGCACATGGGGGACCTGCAGGTTTGGGATGAGGCTGCACATGGGGGACCTGCAGGTTTGGGATGAGGCTGCACACGGGGGACCTCCGGGTTTGGGATGAGGCTGCACACGGGGGACCTCAGGGTTTGGGATGAGGCTGCACATGGGGGACCTGCAGGTTTGGGATGAGGCTGCACACGGGGGACCTGCAGGTTTGGGATGAGGCTGCACATGGGGGACCTGCAGGTTTGGGATGAGGCTGCACATGGGGGACCTGCAGGTTTGGGATGAGGCTGCACATGGGGGACCTGCAGGTTTGGGATGAGGCTGCACATGGGGGACCTGCAGGTTTGGGATGAGGCTGCACATGGGGGACCTGCAGGTTTGGGATGAGGCTGCACATGGGGGACCTGCAGGTTTGGGATGAGGCTGCACATGGGGACACCTACTCCAACTGCACCTGAACATTTACCGTTGTGCAGCTTCAACGCTCGGGCTGAGCTTAATATTGAAAGGACAAATGCTTCTGAATGACTTCCAACAACACATTTCCTTATGGTATTATTTATTCATTTGCATTTCCACATGGTATATCTTATTATGGGAATTTATGGGAAAAACCACACTAGTAAATATGTGACAGTTTTAGCAGTTTTAAAGGTGTTAGACAATTTTAAAGGTGTTAAGAGTATACACCAATCACACACGTCAGCACTGATTTAACTATTGACTTCCAAATGTGTTTTGAAAATCCAGTAAATGGGGTTTGAGAAAACATATTGGGGGAGACTTTTAAAAGAATGTATTGTAGTTATGTGATAAATGAAAAAAAAAAAAGTCTGTTTTGCACTATTTCAGAGTCAAAAACTTCTCCAGTCACTAAAAAACAAAAACAAAACAGATGATATGAAGCTGAATGCACAATCTATATCTTAAAAAATATAATTGCCCGGGAAATATATTGATTAGAAAACACAGATGGCTTTGATGAGCTAACATTTTAACATGTTAAAGCTCTGCAAAATGTCTTAGAATGTTTATGCTTCCGTATTGGAATCATCCCTAATCAACCCAGTGTTGAAAGATGCATGGGCGTGCATGGGGATGGATTAATCTTTTAAATGTTGTTAAGAGAGTGTTTTATCAGTACGGAAGCTTAATGTGGCAACACACATAAATATTCAGCCCGAAAGCGACTGGGTCTGTGTGAAGCAGGCTCTTCAGACAGATGCAGCACCAAAGGCCCTGAGCAGAGAGCATTACTGAGCAGTGTGTAACATGTGGCACGCGGATTCTTAAATTGGTTTATGTAACTCTCTTTGAATTTCCATTTTTAAGTATATAAACATCTTCAAACATTTTATCAGATTTTTTTCAATATGTTTTTCTCCATGGAAATGATTGTGTTACGACTGTTGTGTCAATATTGTGACCAGCTTTACACAATTGAATTTTGTGAATGACAAAATTAATCTGACAAAAACAGAACATTTAGGTTTATTTTTTTTTAAATTGTGTAACACTTAATTTTGTGTCTAAAATGGTTCTTATGATTACATTGTGACCTGAATAATCATGATAAGCGATTAACGTAATAATCTTCACATCCTTACTCCACAGGTCATACAATTTAGCCATTTTTCAACACATAAATGAAAATCTCAACAAATCCTTTATATTATCAGTTGTTAATAACCTGTTCTACTGTGGACTAAGCCAGTTTTTTGCTTCAGTGGACAAGAACTGACGTTAAAAAAAAACCTTACATAACATTTGTGCTATTAGTTGCATCACTATCAATATTACCGACCACACTCGTATATTTAGTTACTGCTGGGCCAGAGCGTTCATCCCTGCCTTAGTTTGAGTGACTTCCAGCCGCCCCGGTGCAGAGCTGTGGTTAACACAATGGTTACTTTGGCAGCCCTGTTTTAATTAAGGTGGAATAGTGACAGCTATGGACTACTTGTGTTGAGCCATTGAGCTGTGGCGTGCGGTTTTTCTGTTTCTTTAGCCGAGGTATGTAGGTGGAACAAGGTGTTGACTTATTAGGTGAACTTAGACGTGTAAGAGAAAATGAGCAGGACTCCGGTACGTGCCGCGGTTTGGGCTCAAGCCTGCGATACGTATGTGAAAATCATTCAGGCATCCAGTTGTTTTTCTTTAGGTTACTTTTTTTTACTTTTTGGGAATAATAGCCTCTTTTACAATGTGCTGCTTTCAGAGTCTTGATATAACCCAGGTTTTCCGTTTGCTGTCGTTCCAGGTTTTAAAATAAAGGAGCTGATATGAAGAGAGCTGCCAGTGCTTGTGGGATGATGGCTCCTTTGCACCCAAGTTTGTGGAGAAGAAGTTGGGTGCTACTGGTAGTTGTGGAGATTTTGACACTAAACGTCCCAGTCATCACGGGAACCCTCGAGCTCCAGCTGGACGAGGAACAACCTGCGGGAACGATCGTGGGTGACATTAGCGCGGGACTACCACCGGGCGTCACTGCGTCTTTGTACTTCATTTCGGATCACGAGGGCACAGGCGTCGGTACCGATCTGGACATCGACGAAAGCACTGGGATTATCAAAACGGCTAAAGTTCTCGACCGGGAAGTTCGAAATCATTACAATTTCATCGCGGTTACTATGACGGGTGTGACGGTGGAAGTTACGATTAAGGTGAATGATATAAATGACCACGCGCCAACATTCCAGAAGAAACGTGCAGCTTTTACCATCCCGGAACAAACGGCAATCGGGACGAGATTTCCGATTGAGCCGGCTCTTGATTCGGATAGGGGCCAGCTGACCACGCAAGGTTACCTAATCAAAGATGGCAATGTTGCTCAAGCGTTCACCTTAGAAACCAGAAGAGGAAGCAATGAGGTCCTTTATCTAGACTTGGTCGTCAATGGGATTCTGGACAGAGAGAAACGTTCCACCTACACGTTAACCATGGAAGCGTTCGACGGCGGTTCCCCGAAGAGAACTGATCAGATGATTTTGGATATTAGCATTCAAGACATCAACGACAATGCTCCTGTTTTCAACCAGAGCCGTTACCATGCCATCATATCGGAGAACCTTCAACCAGGAAGCAACATCTTACAAGTTTTTGCAACGGATGCGGACGAAGGAAGCAACGGCGTGGTGATGTATGAAATCAACAGACGGCAAAGTGACCCTGAGAGCTATTTTGTCGTCAATCCACAAACTGGCGTCATCACTTTGAACAAGGCATTGGATTTTGAAATGAGAAGGGTTCACGAGCTGGTTGTTCAAGCTCAAGACAACGCGACCCAGCCTGAGGTAACCAATTCATTTGTCACCATACATGTCCGCGACTACAACGACAACCAACCCACCATGACGATCATCTTCCTTAGCGAGGATGGATCTCCAAGGATCTCAGAAGGTGCACAACCAGGCCAGTATGTTGCCCGAATTTCTGTAACCGACCCAGATTACGGGGAGTACGCCAACGTTAATGTGTCCCTTGAAGGCGGAGATGGTAAATTTGCTTTGACGACCAAGGATAGCATTATTTATCTCATGTGCGTTGACCAAATTTTAGACCGTGAAGAACGTGATACGTATGAACTAAGAGTGATGGCAACGGATGCTGGAACTCCACCACTAAGAGCTGAATCTTCTTTTACCATCCAGGTTGTAGACGTCAATGATAACCCTCCTTTGTTTGACCAAGCAGTTTATCGGCAAACCATCCCTGAAATTGTTTTTCCAGGAAGCTTTGTCTTGCAAGTAACTGCAAGGGACAAAGACCAAGGACCAAACGGAGACATCAATTACAGTATCTTGCAAGATCCAGACGGCTACTCAAGCTGGTTTAGCATAGACTCCGTTACTGGAATTATCACAACGCTTTCTCAGTTGGATTACGAAAAGAATCCGTATCCAAGTATTGCTGTCATGGCGACGGATGGAGGCAAACCACCGCTGTCTTCCACTGCGGTTGTCAACATCGTCCTGCAGGATATTAACGATAACGAACCCGCTTTCGACAAGAATTTCTACAACGTGACCGTCAAGGAAGATGCGGCGCCAGGGACGTGCATTCTCGAGGTAGGACCAAGTTTATCTTCTTTAAGCAAAGCTGGTTGTGGAGGGCTGAGGTTGTGCGCGGTGCAGCCTCGGCGTTAACGTTGGTTCTCTTTTCTTGAAAAGTGCATTTATTATTTAAGTAGAGCTGTTTGAAAGTTATGTGGACAAATGTGGTCTTTATTGGTAATTATGTCAATGGAGTCCTTATTGATTTATTCAACCCAGGACAGAATAATTAAAATGGCTTATGAAATAAACAACATTACCGTAATCTTTTGTTTTAATATAATTGGATGGTTAAAATTGATATATGTTACATATCCAGAGCAGGAGAATTTTGGACTTTTGTTCATAATTGCCAAATGATTTGAATACACTTTAGTTGAATTATTGAAATACAGTTTTCGGGACATTCTATTCAATCATGTGCAAAACTCTTTTATACAACATCTATTGGGCAATACGTCCGTCAATGTGAAATGCTAAACAATCAACTTTTTAAATTTGAAATGACTAAAAATGCTGGTATAAACAAAAAAAGTGGCGGTGACTATATTGCCATTTGGCCCATCCGTGCAAACTTTGTATAAAGAAGAAACTAGATGAATAAAAACGTGACATTAACCTTGACACTATCTATTTCCCGACGCCACATTTTACCCAGCCGGCATAAACCTCACAGTCACTTTTAAGCATTCTGAAGAGGCAGATTTGGCAAACACATTAGCTTGACATTGACACTAAATCTACGCTCCAGTCTGGACTTATCTCGAGGCGACAGAGATGGCCCGAACAAATGGAAAGCTATTAGATAAAGTTGCGAAGGAAAAAGTATCTACGACGATTCTTTTCATTCTTGCCGAAGAGTTATTTTTAAGGCCAAAGCTGTTTAAATTGCAGTGCCTTATTGAGGATTTACCTGCGGTTTGGGGCCAAGACGATTGCCTCTTTGGCTGTCCTCCCCTTCACCTCTCCAAAGGTTTCCAGGGTAACACAGCTCCCTGACAGGCTCGGCACAAAAGAGCTTTTTCACACATTCACCGGCACGGACAAATTCAGGGCTTTATCCATGGAAATAGATGTCACTTCACTCTCAAAAGGCAGCGTAAATGAGGCTAGTTGAGCGTGAGAAAAAATGGCCCCGGACAACGACATGAATACGAGTAGAGACAAATTGCAGCGAGCTCTAAGGACCCAAGCTACTTCCATTAGGATACAATGTAATCTTAAGAAACTGTTGATAGAAAAATACACATTATTAAAGGTTGGCATTATAAAGTGTCAAACTTAACTACTTATTTAATTGTTTTAAATAAAATTGTGCTTCTCGGAATAGTTTTCAGACACCACACATTCACTCCTGCTTGAAGAGTCTATTAATGTGTAATGATACTTACTTTGAGTTACTTTTCCCACTGTGAGACAGAAGATTTATGTTGACAATATGATTTGAACATTTTTGTTTCTCGCACCACTCCTTCAGATATGATTTAGTTTTTAGTGGTCTATTCTACAAAAATACCAGATTTTGTCCTTCCAATTACATTCATTTAAATGTATAAATCAGACTCTTGAGAAATGTTTTCCCAAATACTTACTTGACAATTTTTGGTTTCTCTGCCAAAGAGACCAATTTCTTTATTGCTATTCTTGCATTGATTACATTCCCAAAGTGTTTGAGCCAATTGTTATAAATATGTTCTGTCATTTTGAGTTACGCTGTCAGTGGTTAGAGCAGTCGCCCTCCACCCTGAAGGTCAGTGGTTCAGTCCTGCTCGGTCGTATCTTGCGGTGCCGCTCAGCCCGCTCACAGGTACAAGGCGTCACACATGACTCCAGTCCTGGCATCACTGGCTCCAGTTCTGCACAGAATCACATTTAAAATGTTGCCCATGGTTTTTAAGTCTCTAAATGGTCTCTCTGTTATTTGTGGGAGTAATTGCCCCACCATGTTCCTGCTCGTACCATGTTGTCCTGCTCTCAGCTCCTCCTGGATGTGCCCAGGACCGAGCTTCCTCTGGGGGGCCCAGGCTCTAGAACCGTCTGCATGTTGCATCTGCTGAGACACTAGAGCGAATCTTTGTTAAAAACCTACCTTTTCTCTCTTTTGACATGAAGTGGTTGTAATTATTGTATTTTATGTGTTGCTAATTTATTTGATTGCACTTTTCTGTAAAGCACTTTGGGGTTTTAAAAGTTGTAAGTGTGCGTTAGAAACAAATTGTGACATCGACAAAAAAAAAGTCAAAATGTTTAGATTTTTTTGTTTTCTACCAGCTTCTAATTATTGTTATCATTTCAATGAATGTCAATTAGATTTGATCAAGGAGAGAATTACATTTTGATTGCAGTGAAACACATTTGGTTTTTGAAAACACTGCTGTACAAAGAGTGAGCTGCGAGCCTCCGATGACTTTTAAGAAATTGCTCAAGGATCTGTACTTATCTCAAGTATTTTGCTAATGAACTCTTCAAGTGCAGTATGTTGTTGTGTCCTTTGACAAGACACTTTATCCACATAGCCTTGTATGAATGTGAGCGTTTAATCCTCCAGCTAATTTTACTTGATTCCACCAGGCAGCAGTATAAAAGTACAATTCAGCACCAGCATTTAGGGGTTTGAACTCTTGGAAAGCCCAGACGGGTTTTTGGCTCTGGGTTCGGCCTTGGGGAGAGGAAAGCTGGAGGCTTCACCGCGACTTCTGGCCTAAAACATGAAATAGAAGCTATGAAGGTTTCAAGTGGGAGGTCCCTAATTATAAATCACCAAAACCACTCCGACTGGACGAATGAAAAACACACAGAGATCGATTATGTAACATAGTACGTGAACCAGAACACATCATTTAAAAATGTGTGTTCACTGCTGGGATCCCAGAGAAATTAATAATATTTCTGAGTTATTTCCAACGTTTTGCTTTGGAGACAGGATACCAGATATAGATAGTTTAGTTAATTAGTTAGTTTATCTATTTGTGACAAGGACAGTGCACAATATACATTAGCCTTATCAGGAGAGTTGTGTTGTACCAGGTTGTAGCTCAAGTGCTCCTGTGCAGCTGATGTTATTAAGTCAGTAAGAGTTTTGTAATTGTATTTACAAATGATATCAATAATTCAACCACTGCTGTATACTTTTATATTGTCTCGATCAGAAAAATAAAAGAGTTGAGACATAAAATGAAATATGCAAAGAGACATTGAACGATGAGAAACATTTGGAAACAACTGCCTTTGATTAGCCCAGACTATTGTTTCTCTATCATGGTTCAACTTCAAAGTGATGGACCAGCAATTCATTCTGAAAGATGTTCTTCTCTTTCCTTCAAATTTGGTTTCAGGTCCTTTAAAGTGGACACATTCTGCATTCTTGTGGCTTAACTTGAATTTTATTTTATTTTTTGCTAAGAATAATATCCACATTTGGGAAACACACAAAGTACAATGAGGTGATCAGGCATTGTAGCACCCTCTACTGTCGGCAGTGGAAAAGAACAAATAAAGTATATTTATTAAATATAAATAAAGTATAGAGGTTTGCTAATAGAGCCATGCATTCATTTTGAGCACAACCTAACTGCAGAGCGCGTCCGGTGGAAGTTTATAGACTTAAAAACTGTGCAGGAAAAGTCCGGGTTTGTACCTGTGACGCAACAATCCGGGAATATTGAAACGGAGTGATTTGTGAGCATTCAGAAAAGACAACCTCGTAAACTGATCGATGAAACAAGCGTGAATGAAGCTAAATACACATCCGGGTATGTTTTTGATGAGGGGGAGCTATATAACACTTTTGCATGATGTGTGTCCTTCAATTTGTCTCAGTCTCATTTTTCTGTGCAGTTTCTCTAATGGGTTTATGGTCAGGAAAGATTAGCTGGAGGATTCGTTTCAGGAGAAATCTCAGCTAAGGGTTCATATCAGATCTCACCTTGTAACTTCATTAGCCGGTGGAGCATGGGCTTCTGTCATCGCTCATTCAACTGATTTAACACCAGTAAACATTTGAGCACTGGAAGCAGTTGAACGATCAAGTGTCCAGTTTCAGTTATTTATATAAATGATAAAAGGTTTTTGCTGGGGTTGTTAAATCTGAACAATCAAATACTTACTGATACTAGATTTTCATTTCAGAATATTTCTTTTAAAAGTCTTCGAGGTATTTTTTAGAGGTAAGGTACAGGTAAGGTACACTTTGTTGTCGCCGTAGTGAGGAAATGTGTCCTCTGCATTTGACACATTCTTTAAAGTCGCTGAAGCACCTCCTCCGGAGCACTGGGGACCCATCTTCGGATGTGTATGCTTAGAAGAACATAAATCATTTTGCTTGTGAGGCGTTTGACGCAGTGTTTGCTGGACGGGGGACTGAGTGACTGTGTGACTGAGTCAGGTCCAAAGCCGCCGCCCCCTGGAGGCCTGGCTGGATGTGACACACATTTGCTTGGCTCTTAATGTGAGAACAGACTGCTCTCTCTCCGGGTGCCAAATCCATGTCCAAACATCCCAGCAAGAGATTTGCCCACATATTAAACACCGCCTCATGTGTCCGCCGCACTGCTGTAACAAAAAGATTACAATTCACTACACCAGTCAGCATTTGGTGATGTAATTAGTATGTTTTAATCCATGTTGGGGCGTTCACTCTTGCAAAAAGACCAAATTAAAACTGGGACCAAACTTGGGCTGAATCCAGAAGTAAAGGGCTAATCCAGGACTAAACCAGGACCAAGTCACGTCTACATCAGATTTAAACTAGGCTCAAACCGAGGCAAAAAAGTACAAATATGAACATACCCTAAAGCAGGTTTTGTTCAGGTCTAACACCAAACCATGAATGAAGTTCTTGATCAAGTCTAAACAGAAGTAAGGTGTGTTCACACTTGGTCCTGGTTTGGTCCTGTTTCTAGCTAAGTTTAGTCCTGATTTAGACTCTGTTTGGTCCTGTTTCGAGCTAAGTTTAGTCCTGATTTAGACTCTGTTTGGTCCTGTTTCGAGCTAAGTTTAGTCCTGATTTAGACTCTCTTTGGTCCTGTTTCTAGATAAGTTTAGTCCTGATTTAGACTCTCTTTGGTCCTGTTTCTAGCTAAGTTTAGTCCTGATTTAGACTCTCTTTGGTCCTGTTTCGAGCTAAGTTTAGTCCTGATTTAGACTCTGTTTGGTCCTGTTTTGAGCTAAGTTTAGTCCTGATTTAGACTCTGTTTGGTCCTGTTTCGAGCTAAGTTTAGTCCTGATTTAGACTCTGTTTGGTCCTGTTTCTAGCTAAGTTTAGTCCTGATTTAGACTCTCTTTGGTCCTGTTTCTAGATAAGTTTAGTCCTAATTTAGACTCTGTTTGGTCCTATTTCGAGCTAAGTTTAGTCCTGATTTAGACTCTGTTTGGTCCTGTTTCGAGCTAAGTTTAGTCCTGATTTAGACTCTGTTTGGTCCTGTTTCTAGCTAAGTTTAGTCCTGATTTAGACTCTGTTTGGTCCTGTTTCGAGCTAAGTTTAGTCCTGATTTAGACTCTGTTTGGTCCAGTTTCAAGCTAAGTTTAGTCCTGATTTAGACTCTGTTTGGTCCAGTTTCAAGCTAAGTTTAGTCCTGATTTAGACTCTGTTTAGTCCTGTTTTGAGCTAAGTTTAGTCCTGATTTAGACTCTGTTTGGTCCTGTTTCGAGCTAAGTTTAGTCCTGATTTAGACTCTGTTTGGTCCTGTTTCGAGCTAAGTTTAGTCCTGATTTAGACTCTGTTTGGTCCTGTTTCGAGCTAAGTTTAGTCCTGATTTAGACTCTGTTTGGTCCTGTTTCGAGCTAAGTTTAGTCCTGATTTAGACTCTGTTTAGTCCTGTTTTGAGCTAAGTTTAGTCCTGATTTAGACTATGTTTGGTCCTGTTTTGAGCTAAGTTTAGTCCTGATTTAGACTCTGTTTGGTCCTGTTTTTAGCTAAGTTTAGTCCTGATTCAGACTCTGTTTGGTCCAGTTTCAAGTCAAGTTTAGTCCTGCTGTTTAAGACTCTGTTTAGTCCAAATAACTTTTCATTACAAAAAATAACAGTCCTACGTCTACATTTCGCCCAAACCTTTCTCTTTCAATATAGTATCCATAAATTGTAGTGTTTGAAGTGGTTGAGGGTTCGATTTCCCTCAGGTCGTCTGCGCTCTGTGGTTTGTGTCAAAAGACGTCTGGCTCCAAAAGGCTGTTTGGGCCATATTTTGTCATATCCTACACTCGACGTAAAGCACTTGGATGGCTTTATAATTAGATGTGTATGGAAAATGTGTAGCCCCAAAAATAACTTAAGCCTATTAGCAGCAATCAGACTCGTAATTCAATATGCCAGATCTACAGCAAAGAAAATAGGTCGATGTAGAGAGCAGGAAGTCTAGCTCAACATTAAGCCGACCATAGATTATTAAAGATATATAATTATACAGTTTGATTTTGACCGTGTTTTATGGCAAAGCTGTGTGGCTACGATGGAAATTAGAAGGCAGCAATGAAACCAGAACACAGTAAAGAAGACACAATATAATGATAAGCTTTATAATCCATGACACCCATGGCATTTATATTTTGGATATTTTAAGTATTAATATTAATCTAAAACAATGTAATAAAAAAGCAAGTTTGCAAGTAGGAATCAATTACAATAAAGTTTTGAGTAAAATACTGTAATGACGAGGAAACTACATAACTACTACATAACACGAAGTACGTTCAGAGCAGTGGGCGTGTCTAAGGGATGGGGCGTGTCTAAGGGATGGGCAAAACTGGAATTCTCTGAGCAGTGATGTCTTGATTCTAGGAGAATGAATATCATTGATGTTTGACTTGATTATGTTCACTAAAATGACTCATATTCCACATTGTATTTCGATGAGGAGCTTGTTTTCGAACCCCTTTTGAACAGATCATTAGAATATACTGGCACAACTCTTCAAGCGCCTACTCTAAGCCTCTATAATTAAAGCGAAAGTTTAACAACACAAGCTTCTATCTGTCATGAAAGAGGTGAAATCATTATAGCTGCTGTGAACTCAGACTAATCACATCAGAGCTATTTCTACAAGGCGTCGACCTCTCCCATTCGCTCGTCCTTAAGTTCATCTACTTTGTAATGAATCCGCGCCGGCTAAAACGCGCCTTTGGGGAATCATTTACGCTTCATATCTGCGTGCTTTTTCTGCCGCGTCTCAGCTGAGGTCCGCGTCGTCTCCGGAGGGTTCTCAGACGGCTTGTGGTAGTAGTCCATTGTAGTCTTTCTCAGTTTCCTTGATTGCAATTAGCAGATCACCATGGCTGCAATTATTTGGTCATCTCCAGAAATATCCCCGTGTCTCCGCGTGGAAAAGCTGCTTGCCCTGTGGTTTGACCTCAACAAACATGTTCTTGCATTTGATTAGCAGCTCATACTGTATGCTAGTCTTTGCTTGGGTGTTATTTCTCTCCTGGACATGTCTTCTATGTGTGCTGTGTCCAAATGTCACTTACGTATTTTCTGGACTATAAGTCGCACTGGAGTATAAGTCGCACTGGAGTATAAGTCGCATTTTTGGGAGAAACTCATTTGATAAAATCCGGGACCAAGAACAGACATTTAATCTTGAAATGCAGTTTAAATAATAACAGATGAGAGAACATGGTGAATAAGTGTACGTATGCTAACGCTAACACCTTCAGCTACATGACGTATGCTAACGCTAACACCTTCAGCTACATGAGGCACAGACAGAACTGTGGTAAGTGTCTGGTATGTTAACGTAACATATTAACAGTTATTCAGATAACTATAGCATAAAGAACATGCTAACAAGTTTAACAAAGCATCAGTTTTACCCCAAATCACTAAATCCATTGAATTCTTCTTCCTCTGTGTCACTTCTAAACAACTCCACAAACTCCAGAGGAAGAGGAAGTGCAGATTCTTCTTCTGCGTCGCTGAGAGCCTAGAGCGCCCTCTTGTGGTTGTCAGTGTGAAAATAACGAATAATAATCACATATAAGTCGCTCCGGAGTATAAGTGTAAGTGTAAGTTAAAAGGGTGCGAGAGGGGGAGATTACGGTAATCATAATGGCATAAAGAAAAATACTATAGGTTTAGTCCTGGTTTAGTCCTAATTTTGTCTATGGTTCTAGTCCTGGTTTATATCCTTCTAGTCCTGGCTCAGTCCAATAGATTCTGAGTTTTAAATACCAAAAACAGTGGCATCATTAAATCCAAATGTCAAAAAGAATAACACGTTTTTGATTGCCATAAGAAATACACTTTATCCAAACATTTTCTTGATCTTGAAGCCTTCAGAGACCATGTTTACGTCCTCATTGTGTATTTAAAAACGTGTCAATGTGCAATAGAAATAATCGTGACTAGAAATGAATAAAAAAATCATCGACTATTCAAATAATCATTCGTTGTAGCTTGGGATGTCACGATTATTGAGTTATTCGATAATCAGGATTAATCAGGTCACAATATAATCGTGAGAACAAAATAGTTGATAGATTTTAGTTCAATCGATCATCCCAAAAATAGACTTTAAATGAAAATAACCCTTTATATCTGACTATCATTGTAATGTTTAACTTTATTTTGTCTTTCAGAAAGTCAATTTTCATAAAGCCGCTCACAAACTTGAGGAACAGTAACATGTCAGACCGCGGGAATGAAAGAAGATGAAAGATTTAATTACAGTCTCAATAATCATGAATAATCGTTAAATCGTGATGTTTTTTCACACAATAATCACAACACTAAGATTTGATACCGTGACATTCCTAGTTGCTTTAAAGTTCATTCACATTCATATTGGGGCGAGGGATTGTAGGAAAATAGAACCCTGAAATTCAAACTGATAATTAGAAACAATAAAAGCAGCAGAGGTCCAGAGTTAGCAGCAGCATTAAAGTCTCTGGAAGATTTTGTTCTCTGCAGAAGACATTGGATTTCCTTAATACCTGAAGCCTTTGCGATTTGCCAATTCCAACCCTTCACGCGTCGGCCCCGCTCGGCTCCGGGGCCCATCGGCAGTAGCATTGACCCGGTGAGCGGCGCGGCGTGGGGGGCTTAACGTCCTCATCAGTCTTTCCTCAGCTTAGACTCTTATCAGATCGCACATCATTTCTCATTAGCCTGGTGTTAGCGCGCTGTTCAAACTCGACACCCCGGCCCCGGTGATCGACTGTGGGCAGCTGTCAGCACCCAAGTCCCCTAAGAACCTGATTGCAGACAAGCAAACACTGAAACGTAGTCAGCGCTGAAACGTGAAACTCCAGACTATGCAAAGTGCTTCCGACTCGGACCAAACACGAAGCCAAGAAAAGAGATAAAGTTAGAGTTTGATTCAAGGCAACACTGTTTGGCAGTGAATGGGGATCTGATCACTCCATAACGGCCCCGTAATATGTGTATTATGTATTATGTATTATGTAGGGGTGAGTAATGGTAACAACAATGAATATCTTGTTATTTGATTATCACCAAATTGATCATGAATTGATATTTTTGCTCTAATATCCGATCATATCAGTATTTTAAATTCTACGGCAAGTAAAGTTCACGAATTAACTTTTCACTCTTGATTTCATTAATACCAATATCAGAAATGTGCTTAAGCTGGCCTTTCTTTGTTGTGAAAAAAATATGATGTAAAAAACGTAACAATTGTAACAAAAGTGCCCACTTTACTTTAAGCCCACGTTATTGAAATGTTACTTATCTTTAAAAGACACATATTATGCTAAATTGACTTTGTAATAACTACACTTATTCCTACCTTAGTAAAGCTGAAACAAAGATTTAATTCATTGATAAAAAGTTTATGAAGAATAATTCAAGCTTAGTAACTACTTAACTAATCTTCTAACACCTAACCTAACCTTAATTAAGTTGTTACAAAGTCTGAATCATGCTTAACAAACTTTATGTTCAGTATGAATTAAGTCTTAATGCTTTGTTGTGGGACCGATTGACTCTTAAGTTTTTAGTTTTAACCGTGTTGTTCCCTCATTGAAACATTGAGTTATATTTAGCTTCATTCACCAATCCTACGAGATCCTCTCCCGCTGAGCCTCAGAAAACAAGTACTGCGACCTAAAGTGTCTTCTGTGCAGCTTTTAAGTCTATAGATCGTTGCCAGACTCGTTTTGAACATTTCTGCCGTCAAATTGCGTTTAGAACATCTGTGCGCTTCAGGGTTCAGAATAAGCGGTATCGCATCGCAAAATGCGACGCATTTTCTCTCGAATGCGATGCGTTCGTCAGAAAAAAGTGTATTTGTATCGCAGCTTTTGCGATACAAAAATGCTTGTTCAATTGTATCACCAAAGCGCCTAAAAGTACTGATCACTCATCAATCGATCGTCAATAACGGCATGACACATGTAGGACGCTGTGTTGACATGACACATGTAGGACGCTGTGTTAACATGACACATGTAGGACGCTGTGTTGACATGACACATGTAGGACGCTGAGTGGACATGACACATGTAGGACGCTGTGTTGACATGACACATGTAGGACGCTGTGTTGACATGACACATGTAGGACGCTGTGTTAACATGACACATGTAGGACGCTGTGTGGACATGACACATGTAGGACGCTGTGTTGACATGACACATGTAGGACGCTGTGTGGACATGACACATGTAGGACGCTGTGTTGACATGACACATGTAGGACGCTGTGTTGACATGACACATGTAGGACGCTGTGTTAACATGACACATGTAGGACGCTGTGTTGACATGACACATGTAGGACGCTGTGTTGACATGACACATGTAGGACGCTGAGTGGACATGACACATGTAGGACGCTGTGTGGACATGACACATGTAGGACGCTGTGTTGACATGACACATGTAGGACGCTGTGTTGACATGACACATGTAGGACGCTGTGTGGACATGACACATGTAGGACGCTGTGTTGACATGACACATGTAGGACGCTGTGTTGACATGACACATGTAGGACGCTGAGTGGACATGACACATGTAGGACGCTGAGTGGACATGACACATGTAGGACGCTGTGTTGACATGACACATATAGGACGCTGTGTTGACATGACACATGTAGGACGCTGTGTGGACATGACACATGTAGGACGCTGTGTTGACATGACACATGTAGGACGCTGTGTTGACATGACACATGTAGGACGCTGTGTGGACATGACACATGTAGGACGCTGTGTTGACATGACACATGTAGGACGCTGTGTTGACATGACACATGTAGGACGCTGTGTGGACATGACACATGTAGGACGCTGTGTTGACATGACACATGTAGGACGCTGTGTTGACATGACACATGTAGGACGCTGTGTGGACATGACACATGTAGGACGCTGTGTTGACATGACACATGTAGGACGCTGTGTTGACATGACACATGTAGGACGCTGTGTGGACATGACACATGTAGGACGCTGTGTTGACATGACACATGTAGGACGCTGTGTTGACATGACACATGTAGGACGCTGTGTGGACATGACACATGTAGGACGCTGTGTTGACATGACGAGTCCCGCTGCTGTCTCAGAGCGTGAGTCTGAAAGTGGGAGGAGCCACGTGCGGTAAAGTTAGCGTCACAGATACAGACTTCCGAGGTCAATAGCCGAGACGAGTGCTTAGGGACCGTCATCAAATGTGCAGCTGGAGCCGAGACGAGAGTACTTAGGGACCGTCATCAAATAGCAAAACGAAAAATGGAATGGAACGTCAAATAGAGCGGTACAATTTGAATAACACATAAAATACACCATGATGGACGCCACAGCAACCTTTATGTTTCCATCAGAAGCTTAATACTCGAAAGTTGAAGAAAGTTGTAAATAAGGCATCTGTCTGTGTTGATTAATTTGTTCAAAAACTCATTTTATTTGCAAGTTTTCTGATTTATTTAAAAAAAAAATTGTTTAAAGTGTTTAAAAGTTAATTTATTAATAGTTTTTTTTAATAGAATGTTTACAAATACATTTGAAATAAATAAATTGTGTTATATCCATGGAAAATATTGATTGTTAGTTACTTTCGTGTTTTGCTATGCAATTATCAAATTGCTATACAAATTTGAAAAAAAATAACGGATTGTTTAGCAGCTGCTGCTATACAAGTAAAAATCCTTAATCTGAACCCTGGAGCTTGTATTAGCATGTCAGGGAGCAAAGATAGCGCGCTAACACCAAATCCTGATGACGGAACGCTTGACGGATGGAACGTAATGTGTGGTTTCTATACAAAGCTTATTTTAAGATCTAAAACATGAGATGGAACTCAAGAGCATGTTTAAAGGCAAATAACATTATATTTTAGACACTAACATCTAACAACTAGTCGGCCTATTGACTGATTTGGTTTTGAATTAAGTGAATGGTTTAATAAAATAGTCCATTCATTCAAGATGCAGAGGTCATTTAACAAAGAAGAGGTTTGCAGCTCACAGAAATAGCTCGATTTGAATTTGAAATAAGTGAACATTATTGTTTCATTCAGCAGAAGGGGTCAGGGGTCGCAAAAGAGAACACGAGTTTCTTACACAGGGACACATTAACTGGAATACCAATTTGTATGTATTAGAATGAAGGGACGCAGGCGTGATTATATTCAAAACGGCCTGAGAAACAGTCCAGTCTCATAAGTTTAGAGCAAATGAAGTGATTCAGAAGTGGTTCTCAACGTAGGGGTCGCGAATGCCAACGTTTGTAATTGTGGTGGTTGCGACTGGAAAAGGTTGAGAGCCACTGCAGTTAATTATTGTGTCAGATGCCCTTCACACTCAATATTAAAAAACTATAACGTCAGTCAACTGAGTTCTCATTCCTTTGACATTTCTCTGATTGGTTCAGCCGCCTGCCAATCAAGGAAGACGACGCTCCAAAACAAGTGCAAAAGTCAATACACTGTTGTTTGTTTGTTTGGCCAAGTTACAAGTCAGATCAGTGGAGACGTGATGAGCAATAATAATGCCCATAACGATGTCATGCTAATGTCACACTGCAAACATTTGATGAAAAGCGGTTGCATTTCCATGGAGACAGGCAGCTGACAGACGCTCGTAAAGCACCTTTTATGAGCGATTGCTTATTTTGTTAAATTGAGCACTTAAACTGATTGCGGCTTCTGCTTCTTCTAAGCTTGACACAACTTTCAGCTCTTTATTACTGTATTTGACGCGGAGTTGAAAGAGGTTTTTTTTTCCTCAGAATGGCTTTTCCACCAGGGCCACTGAGAACAGGAGACAGGATATCAGCCTCTTTCATTCTTTGTCCAAAAAGAAATGAATGAAACCTGAACTGCAAGCGAAGTAACAAGATGTATTTTATTTCTTCTATAAAAAATACTGTGATATTTTTCGTCTCACAAAAGTACGGTCACAAAAAAAAATCTGAAAAATGCACACAATTCTAAAATGCGCACACATTTGCCAAAATACAAACACAAATTCACAAACAGGCTAACGATTCAATTAAAAAACAGGCACACTATTAAAAAACCCGCACTCAATTCAGAAACCTTTCAAAAACATGTGAACAATTAAAAACAACACAAAGAGTTAAAAAAAACATGTGAACAATTCAAAAACACGCAGAATAAAAACAAAACACACTCAGTCAAAATCACGGCCACAATTTAAAAACACGCCAAAAAACCAACAAACCAAAAAAACATGCCTACAATTTAAAAAATAATAAAAATAAAAAAAACACACGCCCACAATTCAAAAACACAATATTGTAACATAAGACAGGCTCCATTAATCTTGCGTTACCCGAGCACAGACAGACGTTTTATGGCAGTTAAAGGCGGTATGGACGATTTTTCGGCGATTTGAGAACGCAGGCGGAAGTGCACATGCGTACTCCCCCGTGTGGACTGATACAACACACACGTGCGTTTGTTTATTAGCGCAACGGATCGCATCGCATCTCTCGTCTCCCGTAGATTTCTGTCCACTTCTGCGTCAGCTCGAACTGTCTTTCTCCGTCTTCATTTTGCCCCGTACACTGAGGGAACTATATTATGATAGATCCATGCGCTTAGGCACGCGGAAACGTGGGGACGAGCCTGACGCGGCTGCAGGTGAGCGGTAGGTGCGTTTTATGATTGAGACGTGGCAGGACAAATGATTTATCCACGCCACGAGGAAATATGATAAACAATTTGCTAAAAAAATCGTCCATACCACCTTTAAAGAACATGTTGATACCGATATACTTTTATGACCATGCCTATTATTATGGTCATTTTAGAAAATCTCTTTTTAATCAATTGCATTTCCAGCACCGTCTTCTCCACCAGTCACCAAAATGGCACCACGCGCATTCCGCTTCTCTGCTATTCATGCACTCGCTGTCCAATCTCGCCTCCGCTTTTCGAAGAGTGATGACTGAAATTGCCACCGTCCAAAATGAATTCCGCTCTTTACAAGCTGTACGTGCCATCCACCCTGACCGTGCATATTTCTCGGTGAAGCGTTTGACAAACAAAATGTTGACCTGTCTTTTCCAATCGCAGTTTAGTTTCTCCCTGATTTAGGAGCTGACTGTGCCCTCTGCGGCCACGCGGTATTTTAAAACCACGCGCAAAGGGCAAGAAAGTCGCCTCTTCTGGAGTGTGCGACTGAACCTAAAAATCATGCACATCTGGATAAAGTATGTGGGTGTTTGTGTCGGGAGTTAAGGCAGCGAAATGCTTTTTATTCTGCTGTTTTGTCTGTCAAAAGGTCCACCGTCTGCGCCTGGTTTTACTCATTTTTTTGTCGAATATAGAGCGGACGAGCGGTAATTAGGAAGTCAAACATGTGGGAGGAAGAGCAGGAGAAAGAAGAAATGAGCCAGAGTTGTATCTGTGGTCAAGCGACTGGTCAAATGCAGGAAAATAACTGATGCTTTTGCACGTTTGGATTGTTGTTGGAGACTTTTATATTTAGCGAATGGTGTTTATATGTAAAGTCTCTGCACGAGGAACAACCTGGAGGATTTGTGTGTTTTTGTCACAATTTGATTCATGTTTTGTCAGTGTTAAAGTTTTTGCTGCCATGAATAAGAATCGATTATGACTAGAACTATGATTAAAAATGAAAATGAAGTTACGTACTTGACTAAAGGTCCAGTAAAACCAAAAGCAAGACGTGTTTAGTAAGTTTTTTTTATATCATATGTGACTGTTGGTGCAGTTCAGTCTTTGTGGCGTTACCACCACTAAGACATTTGACATTTAAAAAAAACTCCACTTTAATTAGTCCTAAACAAGCCTGAGCAAGGACTTCAGAGAATTCATAATGAAGAGTTTATGAAGAAGAATTCCAGCTTAACTACTTAATTAATACCGTAAACCATTCATTTAGTTTTATTTATTTTATTTATAATAATTTGTTCCCTATGAATTAAAGTCCATATGGCAGGTTAGACTAGTGAACATGATTACATTTAAGATTTACAAAAATAAAGCCTATTTAGTAAGATTATTATTATTTAATTTTAATTTTAATGTGACGTCTATAATGTTACTTCCCTGGTTGGACATGAGCAGATATTACATAGATACACACAACTGTTACCTAGCAACACAAACGTTAACAAGCCAAAAATCAATTGAAATGACACAATATGATTTGATTTATTTTGCTCAATGATTGTTCAAACTGTCAGAAAATGTGTCAGTTGTGTGTAAACTGTCTCTGCATTTTCAATGGAATGTCGCATATTGATGACATCACAGGAGTATTCTGTTTTAGCTCTTTAGCTGTATTTATCCACTTTTCTTTTTCTTTTTTTTCTTCACAAACTGCCACTTGATTGATGTAAAACTATGAGAAATATTTACCACAGGGTTTATCCCACCAAACTAAGCAATAATCAGAAAAAAAACACAACAACCACTTTAAGTCTTTGTTCATGTTTTATTAAGGCTAACTTGTGATTTTGTGAACTTGATAACATTTTTCATAACATTTTCATATTTTGAGACATCATTCTGACATTCTTTGGAAATAATTGTGATATTTCTGGCCCGAGGATGCAACAATTTGAGTTTTGAACACTAAACCCGCTGCCCCACCGTTGACCCCAGCCATTTCCTGTTTCATAACCCCATATATTATTACCTTTGGACACTGTCTGAGTCGGTCTTCACTCACCGCGTCTCCAGATGTTGTCTTTGTTTTGGCTGGGATGGTTTTTTGTCTCCTCTTTGGTCTGTCTCCCCTTCCTTCCAGACGTCCCGCCTCATCCTCTCCTCTGCGTCCACTCCCCAGCGGTGGTGACAT
This sequence comes from Eucyclogobius newberryi, assembly GCF_026437365.1. Classification (NCBI taxonomy): domain Eukaryota; kingdom Metazoa; phylum Chordata; class Actinopteri; order Gobiiformes; family Gobiidae; genus Eucyclogobius; species Eucyclogobius newberryi. The sequence continues at coordinate 6,456,207 of NW_027315724.1, forward strand.
GTCCTCAGCGGGTGAAGGGCGCACATCTGTTGGTTGGCTGGGGACGTCCCAAAAACCAAGGTCTCCGGAGTGGTCCCACACACAGACCGACCGTGGGATGAGGTCAGAGCAGGTGTTTTTCGGTGACCGTGCGAAGGGAGGGATAATTGTGTTGTCTGAAAATGGATACGCGTCGGTCCTGGACACTTCCACACACTAGTTTACTCATGTTTGGTCCTGGTTCAGCCCTGGTTTGAGGGTTTGCTTGTAATTAGTCTGGTTTGAAATGCTCAGAACAAGTCGGACGATCATTTTTGGATTTAAAAAAGGCATAGGAGACTCTTATATGACAATACAAATGATTGAAATGTGAAACGGAGTATTTTCTGAGGCTCAGAAACAAGGGTAAATTAAGTTAAACACACCTCCAGCTGGGTTTTTGATGATGGAACAATGTCAAAAGCAGAATATGTGCCCTTTACGGTACTTGAGCTCTTGTATGGGCTTATAAGAGGTACATATTGGCATTTTTGGCCTTTAATTGGCACATTTTTAACAAAGAGTTGAACATTTAGAGCAGAGCACTTCTTTTTTAATTGTTTAATTCCTGTGCAGTTCCATTGTACTTAATTAGAATGAGTCCTAATCACTGCTGTGAGTTTGTTTACGTGCAGACAGGGGCCGACAAATAATTAAACCCATTTTATGTCTGAGATTAACCTTCTGTAATTGGGACGGTATGACCTCAGCTAAGACTTACAATGACTCTGCTCCGTGTAAAGGACGAATGGTGTTTTGTGTGATTGGATGATTACCAAAATAACACATTTGAATTAAAGTTCATTTTTAGGTCACTCAGCAGATGTAGTTTTAAAGAATGTTTTTGGTCTTTAGGCTTCATTATACAGGACAGAGTAGTGTGAAAAACAGTATGAGACAAGGAAGGACATTCAGCGAATTGTCGAAGTTGGAATTGAACTCACAACACACGCAGCAGATGAATGAATTTGAGTGTTTTCTCTCTTAAATTAATACCATTTTGTGAAGATAATAGATTGTATGAATGAAAGTGAACAAAGAATTCCGTTTTAAAATTACAAAAAATGATGAAGAAATGACATGAGAACGACTTATATACACTTTATGCCACACAAGTCAGGTTTCTGGAGATGCAAGCCCGCTCATAGTCAGGACACCGTTTTTTCTAGTTGTTTCAGTGCAAAATGAGAAAATAAATAAGAATTATCAATATCTTTTGCTAATAAGTTACAAGGTGGAACTTTAAAAGTGATTCCTTCAATTGTTCCGTCTTTTTTTTTTTCAGAATAAAAATATTTCTCGATCGATGTAACTGCCTCAAGTTTCTCCATGCTGATATTCACTGTATAACTTTATACATTTAAACAATACTAAATTAATGTAAAGTATGAATAGTAAATCTCTCTCTCTCAAGGGGCCCCCAGGAGCTCATTTGCACGTAAACGTAGACCCGCCCCTGCTGCATACACTCAACCCGTTAGTCTCCGGCTGTGTTGGGTTCTGCCTGTCCGTCTGCTCCCCCCGCACCCCCTCTCAGACCACCCCCCCTCCGCCCCAGCCGCACGTGTGCACTAGACACTTTAAACCAGGCGGGGCCCCGGAAAGCTTTCATCTGCTCCTCCAAAGTAAACGTGTGCTAAACCGCAGCTGCTCAGACCGAGGGACGGGGGGGCCAGGGCGAGGGCGAGGGGGCCCGTCTGCCAGGTGACACGCCCGCCCGCCGCCCACCAGCGAGAAGCACCTCGGCGACAGCAAAGGTCAGCGTCAGTCTGCTGACCTTTTGCCAAATCGATTGTGGAGGTAATTATACACAAGAGTTGTTATAGAAGTTCGCTCTGATGGCCGAATACTGTTCTTGGTATAAATAGTCAGCCGTCTCCCTTGGATACGCAAGCTTCTGCCACTAGTCCAGACCATCATTTTTAAAGTAGTTCATTTATACAAAGACCTGTTATTTATTGATAATATTTGAGCTTTAGAGCGTCGAGTAAGTAACTTCACGAGTCATTATAGACACTAATTAACTACTTAAGAGTTTAATTCAGCTTTTTATTTATTGCAGCTCATATTTTAACGCTATTGTCCATTTAGAGTTTACGATAATAGATCATTCTGCTTCAGGGTTTTTGTTCCAGTGGCATAAAGTAGTTTCAGTATTGTCGTTTATTTGGGCTCATAATTGATCGATTTCAAATTTCGATTTCACTATATTTTGTCTTTTAAAAAACAAAATAAAAATGTCTTTCAGAACATAAGTCAGTGTAATTTAACACAAAGAAAATGCCAAACCACATGCTTTTACTGACAGATGAACTGCTGGAGACTTCTCGACAAGTCACGCTGCAGGTCTCGACGCTCAATTCAGATTTTTTCATAAATCAGACTTTTTTTGGAGAGGCGGTTCAGATAAAATGTGACTCAAATGTGTTTTCACGAGTGAAGGCGGCCGCCCTGAAGTGTCTGATGTGGAGAAGAAATCGAACAAAACCAGGAATATAAAGAGGAAGTACCTTTAGTCAGCTGACAGTCATCTTTATCTTCCTTCTTTGAAAGGATAAAGCTGACATTTTATTTTTGTCACACTTTACAAAACAATTTTTATTGCACTTTCTAGCTTTGTAGTTTTTACATGGCAGCGTTTGAAAGGTTCATCTGTTTGATTCTCATCTTTTCCAACACACAAAAAAATAAATTCACCTGTTTTATTCCAGAGCCAAGTCAAGATGAATGTGATCTGTGTTCAGACTGTGTCACTTTGCAAAAAATCTGATTTGAATAAGATTTAGAACCACATATGAAAGTGGCCTGGGAATAAAAAAAATTGAAAAAAAAAGAAGCAGATTTGGGCTGTGCACACGATCTGGGAAAAAATCGGGTCTTGGTCAAATTTGGGCAAAAAAATCGGATTCAAACTGCAATATATGATGAATATTCAAATTAATTTAATTTCTTTATTTTATTATATCTATCCATCTATTTATTTCTTTATGTATTTATCCGTCTATTTATTTATGTATTTATTTATCTTAACGTGCTTTACAGGCTTGTCTAGACCTCAGAGCGCTACACACCACATTCACACTAGGCAGAGTGTGTGAAGTGCCTTGCCTCAGGACACAGCAGCAGAATCATGACTGCCGATCATTAAACACACAACGGTGCCGTAGTATAGATACAGTTCTGTCCAATCCATTCATGAAATGGTCTGTTCTGCTTGGACAGTACTTTCTATTCACCCGCTCCTAAAATGTGGCGACCGCGGAGCAGATTGTCTCTAAAAGCAGAAGAATGCGGGGCCCCGAGGAGAGCCAGAGACCTCAGGCTTTGCTGCCAGGCCAAGCAGCCACCGACGGAATGTCACACAGCCTGCGCCCACTGCAGGAAACCATATTACGAGCAAAAACAAGGAGAGGATATCCACAGTTTATATCTTTAAAACGATATAAAGACTCACTGTTTGCTGGCCTAGAATCTTTTCAAAAGATTCATGGCTCGTTCAGGATTTGTAACAGTCGGGGGAATATCAGGAAATATCAAGGAAAATGTTGCTCTGGACATATTTTACATTACACCATCCAAATTATTATTATCCAAAAAGTGTACAATAAGCATCATATGTAATATACTGACTACTTGTATCGGACTAATTTTGTATTTAATGTATAACATAAAAAAATCAGGCAGAAATAATGCCCCAAATACCCTTAAGATGAGTATGAATATAAAATAATGACCCAATATAGCAGACAAAACATATGGATCTGGTTAATATATTACAAAATAAAGTCTTTATGCTTTATTTTATGCATTTTTTTCAAATAACATTATTCTTGAATGAAACAAAACACATTCTTTTTTTTTTTTTTTTAAAGGAAATTATTATAAAATTGCTAACACACACACACACACACACACACAGACACACACACACACACACACACACACACACACACACACACACACAGACACACACACACACACACACACACACACAGACACACACACAGACACACACACACACACACACACACACACACACAACGCAACAGTAAATACTCAGAGTTGATGTCCGTGTTGAGGCCTGATCATGGATCGTACCTCCACAGTCTCTCTTGGGGGACGTTGCAGTCGCTTGTTAACACTAATCACCTGCAAATCTCCAGCTCCAAACTCCACTCCTGTCTCACACGTTTAGCATCTTCCACAGGTTTAGAAAAGCTTTCCAAACCACTATCCGTCAGGTTCCAGGCTCCAGTTATGCTCTGATGTACTACGTAACTGCGTGTAAATACTTCATTTCACATATTTCATAGTGCGGCTCGTTAGTGAATTATGTAACTTTGGTTGCAAGTGCTATGGAAGGCTATAAACAGCAAACCATAGGGCAGGATGTGTCCACAGGTTCAATCAGATCCAAACTCCAGCTTGGAAAATAAATTACAGGTGAACTGTAACTTTTATTATTAGCACTAAAGTGTAATTAGTTGTCTTTAATCAAGTCGTTGGAACATTTTGCTTTACAAATCCATTTGCATATATATATATGAATTAAAACTAAACTCATATCAACACTGAAAAATATATATTTGATTTTTCCTGAATAGTTTTAGAATGATCTGAATTGAACTATAAGGCCATGTGGTAACTCTATGGCGTTGCTAAGTGATGATCCGGCCCTGGCCATTCTATTGAATGAATAGTGACTTGTGGCTTCAGGGACACGCCTGATCCTCGGCTCTCAGAAGAACACCAGGGGCCACAGGCCTGACGCAACACGCTTCACCCACACTGTCTGAATCTGGTGTGTGAATGACTGGTGGTCGGAGGGGCCGATGGGGCAGATTGGCAGCCTTGCTTCCAGTCTTTCAGTCTGCCCCAGGGCAGATGTGGCTACAATAACTTGAGTGAATCAAATGTGCACTTTGAGTGTCCACAAATGTGTCGTATAAATATTCCATCCATCCATCCATCTTCTGCCGCTTTATCCGGGGCCGGGTCGCGGGGGCAGCAGTCTGAGCAGGGACTCCCAGACTTCCTTCTCCCCAGACACTTCCTCTAACTCCTCCGGGGGGATCCCGAGGCGTTCCCAGGCCAGCCGAGAGACATAGTCTCTCCAGCGTGTCCTGGGTCTTCCCCGGGGCCTCTTCCCGGTGGGACATGCCTGAAACACCTCCCGAGGGAGGCGCCCAGGAGGCATCCGGAACAGATGCCCGAGCCACCTCAGCTGGCTCCTCTCGACGTGGAGGAGCAGCGGCTCTACTCCGAGCTCCCCCCGTGTGGCCGAGCTCCTCACCTTATCTCTAAGGGAGCGCCCAGCCACCCGGCGGAGGAAACTCATTTCGACCGCTTGTATCCGCGATCTTGTTCTTTCGGTCACTACCCAAAGCTCATGACCATAGGTGAGGGTAGGAACGTAGACCGACCGGTAAATAGAGAGCTTTGCCTTTCGGCTCAGCTCCCTCTTTACCACAACGGTCCGATGCAGCGACTGCATCACTGCAGCCGCTGCACCGATCCGCCTGTCGATCTCACGCTCCATCCTTCCCTCACTCGTGAACAAGACCCCGAGATACTTGAACTCCTCCACTTGGGGCAAGGACACCCCACCCACCTGGAGAGGGCAAGCCACCTTTTTCCGGTCGAGAACCATGGCCTCGGATTTGGAGGTGCTGATTCTCATCCCAGCCGCTTCACACTCGGCTGCAAACCGTCCCAGTGCATGTTGCAGGTCCGGGTTTGATGGAGCCATCAGGACAACATCGTCTGCAAACAGCAGAGATGAGATCCTGTGGTCCCCAAACCGGACCCCCTCCGACCCCTGACTGCGCCTAGAAATTCTGTCCATAAAAATTATGAACAGAACCGGTGACACAGGGCAGCCCTGGCGGAGTCCAACATGCACTGGGAACAGGTCTGACTTACTGCCGGCAATGCGAACACAGCTCCTGCTCCGGTCATACAGGGACCGGACAGCCCTGAGCAAAGGGCCCCGGACCCCGTACTCCCGGAGCACCCCCCAAAGGACACCCCGAGGGACACGGTCAAAAGCCTTCTCCAGATCCACAAAGCACATGTGGACTGGTTGGGCAAACTCCCATGAACCCTCGAGCACCCGATGGAGGGTATAGAGCTGGTCCAGTGTTCCACGACCGGGACGAAAACCACTCTGCTCCTCCTGAATCCGAGGTTCGACTATCGGTCGGATTCTCCTCTCCAGTACCTTGGAATAGACCTTACCAGGGAGGCTTAGGAGTGTGATCCCTCTGTAGTTGGAACACACCCTCCGGTCCCCCTTCTTGAACAGAGGGACCACCACCCCGGTCTGCCAGTCCAGAGGCACGGTCCCCGAACGCCACGCGATGTTGCAGAGACGTGTCAACCAAGACAGTCCTACAACATCCAGATACTTTAGGTACTCAGGGCGGATCTCATCCACCCCCGGAGCCCTGCCACCGAGGAGTTTGCGGACAACCTCAGTGACTTCAGCTTGGGTGATGGATGAGCCAGCCTCCGAGTCCCCGGTCTCTACTTCCTCTTCAGAAGACGTGACTGAGGGATTAAGGAGATCCTCAAAGTATTCCTTCCACCGTCCGACGACATCCCCAGTCGAGGTCAGCAGGCCTCCACCCGCACCGTAAACGGTGTTTGTGAGACACTGCTTCCCCTTCCTGAGGCGCCGGACGGTTTGCCAGAATTTCTTTGGTGCCGACCGATAGTCCTCCTCCATGGCCTCCCCGAACTCCTCCCAGGCCCGGGTTTTTGCCTCTGCGACAGCACGAGCCGCGGCTCGCTTGGCCTGCCGATACCCGTCGATGACCTCCGGAGACCCACAAGCCAGAGTGGCCTGATAGGCCTCCTTCTTTAGTCTGACGGCATCCCTTACTTCCGGTGTCCACCACCGGGTTCGGGGGTTGCCGCCACGACAGGCACCGGAGACCTTGCGACCACAGCTCCGAGCAGCCGCATCAACAATGGAGGCGGAGAACATGGTCCACTCGGACTCAATGTCCCCAGCCTCCCCCGGGACATGGGAGAAGCTCTCCCGGAGGTGCGAGTTGAATATCCTACTGACAGAGGGCTCCACTAGACGTTCCCAACAGACCCTCACAATGCGCTTGGGTCTGCCAAGTCTGTCCGGCTTCCTCCTCCGCCAGCGGATCCAACTCACCACCAGGTGGTGATCGGTTGACAACTCTGCCCCTCTCTTCACCCGAGTGTCCAAGACACGCGGCCGGAGGTCTGATGACACGACAACTAAGTCGATCATTGACCTCCGGCCTAGGGTGTCCTGGTGCCACGTGCACTGATGGACACCCTTGTGCCTTCTTATTATAATTCTTGTTAATGACATTTGAACCTGCCACAGGGTTAAGAACAAAGAACAATAACCAGTGATGTCTGGTTTTCCTCATCATTTCTACACATAAATTGTTCCTTTCCTAAAATAAATCTTAAAAATTGTTTACAGCCACTGATATTATTTAGTGTGAAACTGGTTCTGTCTCTAATATGTCTTTAATAACCAGGAGGCTCAGGCAGCTCCTTGTTTCTGCTGTTTGTGTGAATAAACCTGTGATGTCACACTTAACAATCCCATAGAAACTCTTATGGTTTTCTGTTAAAAATGACATTATATTTTTTAATGGTTTATTAACATTATGTATAGAAATTGGCTGCGGGTCTCAAGCCTTCGACTTAGTATCAAAATCGAGTTTGAATTTTATTACAACACAATTTACAACCGACATCCATCACTGTCTCTGCCACAGGGTGGATCTTTAGATTGCCTTTAGCCCTGCATTCAAGTGCTTTTAATTACATGCTGCTCATGACTTCCCTATGTCTGGAAAAACACAATTTACAGAAACTGGTAAACTTTGCTCATTGGCCTTATTGATGAGCTGTCCAGCCCTGGTGTAATGAGCTCCCAGGTTAAATCGCTAAAGGCTACGCTAACGTCAGCTGTCGTCGTCATCTTGGTGCTAATCTGCAGAATTGATGCATTGTCCTGTCAGGAGCAAAGGCTGTCAATAAACGCTCTGGGGACAAGCTCAGCGTGTTACAGTGGAGAAACGGACTTGAGGAGTGTTCCCGTAGAAAATTAGGTATTAAGCTAAGCCACGTTTCGACTGGCCTTGATCCCCCAGACCGGTTTGGAACGGTTCTTTTAATGGCTCCATAGGAAAGGCCAGCTGACGTCACCCAAACATAACAAACGTCTCCTTAATAAATCCAAATTGTACTTGAATTATACTTTTTAAACCAACAATTCACAAAAAAACCTTTAGACACAGGTTTGAGGCTAAAGCTAGGGCAACTACTACTGGCTTTCTGCATTTATTTCCCTTCCCTGCACTTCTACACCGCGTTTTAACATCTCTTTATGCAATGCATTCATTTTGGCGGATGTTAGAGGCACTGGAAATATAATATTTTCGAGGAAACAGCTAATGCTCACGTGCGCTAGCTTTATTTTGCTAAGCTCAACATACATACAAGTTAGCATCCCTGGAAATACTACGGTTTATCACAAAATCAGGTCAGCGTTTGGTGAGAAATGATTCTTTTCTGTTTTTTGCCGTCTTGTTTTCACCTGAATCTGTGATTTCTCTCATCCAATCATCTCGCTAAAGTGGTCCTTGAGGCAAAAGTGAGCCAGACCACTTTGGAGAACTTCTGAGATCCACAGAACCCAAACACGGTTCACTTAACGGTGCTGTGCCTGATTTTGAAATGTGAGCATCTTAAAAATCCACCTTGATAAGTTTGTAAGTGCTTTTCACACTATTTGAGGCCAGAGCGAGTTTCGCCATCACGCTAACGCTAACAAACATCAGCGATTAGGTTACCGGGGTACATCTGTACTGGGGCTAAACAGATTTTACACTATTATATGAAAACGGTGAACCAGCGTTTAGACAAGCATACCTTTCAAACATTTCCCTTCCAGGTATGTTGTAAAAGCTTGAACGTGGTACTTTTAAATCTGTGCTTGTTGAAACGATGTTTGCGGTCCGGCGTTGTTGTGTAATCCTGGGATGGACTCCAGCTGAATCCTGCCAGTGCATAAAACACTGCGTAAAGCTGCAGAACCTTACATTTGGATGCAACCTCTCATCCAGGACTGATCACCCCCACAGGAAGAGTTGGGGAAAATACACTTCATGGTTAAGTGGCCAGAAAATCAGCTTAGCTTTGTGAGAGCTGCTCGGGTGGATGCAGACGGCGCGGCGGTCTGACGCAGAGGGAGCGGTTGATGCTTTCCACGCCTTCGTGCATCGTTTCTCGGGCTCAAAATCTCAGAGACATTTAAAAGTATGCTCTGTTGTGTGGTATAATGTGTTGGCAAAAACAGCGACAGTATCAGAGCTGCGTCCTGATGAAAGTCGCGTCAATTCTGACCTTGCCAAATCAACAAATAGTTTTGTAAATACAGGATATGTAACTTTCTGGCGGTTGAAAGTCACCTGCATGATAATTCAATGGAAATAGTGAGTTAAAACCATACTTTGGATCGTTCTCCGTGGAGATATAAATCAGAGTAATCCCTCATTTGTCTGTCCAGGAGTGTTCCATTGTAGAAAATCAAATAAAATAGCTTTTTCTTGTCATTGTTGTATCAAAATCTGCATCCAACCTTTTCTGTGGTATCAAAATTGAGTTTGAAATGTCTTCATTTTGACAACCTCTCAAATAAAATCAAACAGAATTGCATTAAACTTTCCCAATATTGAGTTTGCTACTTTTCTGGCTTGAATTTTTGTGCTTGTTACAAATATATCAGACAACCAGACAGCATTTTTAAATTCCATGCTGGATCTTTTTAAGCTGTTACTCTTTACGCCTTATTTCACCTCTTCCCTCCTCAGTTCTTGCGCCCTCTGCTTGGGTGCAATGGATTGGGTTGCACTCTTAAACTAGTTTGCCTACTCCAGATAATAATAATAATACCAATTAACATTTTGTAGCTTTTCTTGATATTTGGAGAGATGCTGAGACAGGATATATTAATATATAGTTTAGTGTTTATTTCCCCCCAAAGCTATAACTCTTTGTTCTCCTGAAAAGACAATATTTCCAGGTGAATTCTTGGATGTGATCCCAGCCTTCTGCAAACATCTGCCTCCAGTCCTCTCGGTTTTTATAATCCACTGTCTCTATGTGAAAGAAAGGTCATTATAGGTATCAAAGGAAGAGAGGACGTACAACCGCTTCAAAAACATTCTAAACTTAGCCGTGGAGTTACTGTCTGCTGTCCATCTTCTTCAACACGCTGTAAGCTCACAGTTTCTGTTATAAAGTGGACATATATGCATTCTGTTGGTTTTAATTGGCTTTTGGTCACTTGGAGATTATTCTTTCACATTTTCTAACTGAAAAGTAACATACAGTAAAGTGATTAAATGAAAGTATTAGGCAACGTGACTGCTATGCTAACAGGGCCATGTGTTTGTTTTTAATACAGTTTGAACAAAGAACATGTCTGGTGATGCTTAATGTACTTATAGATGACCTCGTTAACAAGATGAATGACACGCGTGTGAATGAAGCACCTTTTTGTAGAATAAGTGTCCTTTACTTTTCAAACACATCCAAGAGCATTAGCATTTGAGAGAAGACCGTGGCTGCAGAGCCGCGGCGCGGTCAAATAGCGCAGCAGTTTCAGGAGCCGCGGCACAAAATAACATGGCAGTTTCGGCCGCGCGCCGCGGCTCTGGAGACACTCCCTTGAGAGAACGCTTAAATATAACCCGCTAAACTAATACAAGAAACTCAAGCAATTCCAAACATGTTTGTGGAGGTCTAAAATGCTTAAAAATTAGCAGCTTTTGCACGTCATGAAATGTGATATTTAGTCGTCTGCTGAAGGAAACTGTGTTGTTTTTATTATTATAATATTTTCAAATTACGAGTGTTTGAATTGCACTTTTTATTTGACTGGAAATGATCTTGCAGGTTTACCCAGAGACAGTGAAGGTTGGGTCAAATGCAGTTAATGCAAAAAATAAATACATACAATTGAAAAATCCCTTAATTTTTGTTGGAATCGATGAACAAGACAAAAATGTTTTTATATATAAACAAGGTATTTTATGTGTAATCTGAGATGTGTACATGTACATGCTGTTGCCCTTTGCCCCAGGTCACCTTTCAAATAGAAGCCTCGATCCCAATTTCCCAACTTACCTGATCAAATAATGGTGAATGAATTCATACAAAATATTCCAAAATTTCACATAATTTGGGACATAAAAATCTGACAAATGGACAGAGCCAGGTTCGAATGTCTTATTTGTTGACATATTAGATAGGAAAGAGAGCATAAATGATGACGGCAGTAAAACTAAATCTCATTGTCAGAGTCTCAAACAGAATTACAATGTGCTTTTTCAATCAACAGTTTTGATATTCAAAATGATCACATCATATTTAACATTCTGCTGCTGTCCTCAAACACAACCTCAGTCTTTTCAGCTTAATAACATTATGAATAGTTAATGCTAATTTGTCATAATATGCAGCGCGGCGGCCGGTATATTGGATAATGGAATGCACGGCGTAGCGCAACCCTCACGAAAAAAACGAAATGGAATTCAAAAAAACGTAAGTGCGTTTTATTCCGTGAACATTCTCGTGCAATCACTGGCAATAACTAACAAATACTTTATTTATTTATGAACTTCTTTCTAAAACATGGAGCATATTTACTGTAGAGGCTTTGTTAGCAGAAAACAAGTAGTTTGTTGTGTGCATTTTTCAGTGTAAAAAAAAATTGAATTATTTTTTATATTTCTTAATTCACAACAATAAAATATTCCAAAAAAGATATAACAATACGATCACAAAACAAAACATACTGTAATATGTAATTATAATCATCATCATCATCATTATTGTTATGTATCCTGTACAAGATTTCGTTCCTCACCATTGAGAAAGACTTCCTGACATTTTAAATATGCACATGGATTTTATGGATTACTTATTGTTATTTTGCGCCTCTTTGTGATGGGAGTAAAAACAGAGGACAACAGCGGCAGTCCCACGTGCGTTTGGAGTTTACAGACCGATAAAAGAGATTACAGAACAAGGTGAGCCAGGCGAGTCCGGACACCGCCGTCTACTTTCTCAGAAGTGCTGATATTTTGAGAAAGCGTAAAAGTGCAATCATGTAGCGTGCAGATGTTTAAGTTGTGATGTCAGCGTGCGTTTGGTGAATGTGCCGGTGTCTGCTGCGTAAAGATGACGGTTGTTTGTCCTGTGTTCTTGTGACTGCACAGATTATGTCTGGAGGAGAATGGCTCATCACTGATGTTGGCTGTGGTGCATTCGGTGATTTGCAGGCTAAATAAAGCAGCAGGCAGAGAACAGTTTTTACTTTATAAGCAACAGTGGGTATATTTTTGGGAGATTTTTGTGACCACCGTACTTTTCTGACTTTAAGCCGCTACTTTTTTCCCAAGCTTTGAACCCTGCCGTCATGACAACAATTTCCAGGAGCAGATGAACCAGATGTGAAGACACAGACACAGGTAAATCAGCTCTGTCATCAAGGACAGAGGGGACAGTAGGGACTGAGAAGACAGAGGGGACAGTAGGGACAGAGGAGACAGTAGGAACAGAGGGACAGTAGGGACAGAGGGGACAGTAGGGACAGAAGGGACAGCTGGGATGTGTTTAAACTTCAAAATGCTGGGTGTTTTTTATTATAATCCAACTCATTCACAGAGTAATTAGTCTTAGAAATCCTGCGGTGCAGCGGACTGCAGGTGCGGCGCACTGCAGGCGCGGCGGACTGTTGGCGCGGCGGACTGTAGGCGCAGCGGACTGTTGGCGCGGCGCGGCGGACTGTAGGCGCGGCGCACTGTAGGCGCGGCGGACTGTTGGCGCGGCGGACTGTTGGCGCGGCACCGCGGACTGTAGACGGACTGTAGGCGCGGCGGACTGTTGGCGCGGTGGACTGTAGGCGCGGCGGACTGTTGGCGCGGCGGACTGTAGGCGCGGCGGACTGTTGGCGCGGCGCGGCGGACTGTAGGCGCAGCGGACTGTTGGCGCGGCGCGGCGGACTGTAGGCGCGGCGGACTGTTGGCGCGGCGCGGCGGACTGTAGGCGCGGCGCGGCGGACTGTAGGCGCGGCGGACTGTTGGCGCGGCACCGCGGACTGTAGACGGACTGTAGGCGCGGCGGACTGTTGGCGCGTCGGACTGTAGGCGCGGCGGACTGTTGGCGCGGCGGACTGTAGGCGCAGCGGACTGTTGGCGCGGCGCGGCGGACTGTAGGCGCGGCGGACTGTTGGCGCGGCGCGGCGGACTGTAGGCGCGGCGCGGCGGACTGTAGGCGCGGCGGACTGTTGGCGCGGCGGACTGTTGGCGCGGCACGGCGGACTGTAGACGGACTGTAGGCGCGGCGGACTGTTGGCGCGGCGGACTGTAGGCGGACTGTAGGCGCGGCGGACTGTTGGCGCGGCGGACTGTAGGCGCGGCGGACTGTTGGCGCGGCGGACTGTTGGCGCGGCGGACTGTAGGCGGACTGTAGGCGCGGCGGACTGTTGGCGCGGCGGACTGTAGGCGCGGCGGACTGTTGGCGCGGCGGACTGTAGGCGCGGCGGACTGTTGGCGCGGCGGACTGTAGGCGCGGCGGACTGTTGGCGCGGCGGACTGTAGGCGCGGCGCGAGAACCACGGTTCAAAAGACGCATCACTAACGTGTCCTATATTTATGTGTAAATATCTCATATTACTACGTGGGCATCTGTGGTTTATGGTCAGGTGCAGTTACTGACTTAATTACAGGAGAATAAACTTTGACTGCTTATTTTGAATGGCCCTTTGCCTTGCACCATTGACATAAGTAAATGTAATAAACACATAGTTTTAAATCAAGTAAAATGTTAATGTTGAGCAGTGCTTTATTTTTTTGGACAAACATTTTCCAAACTACACTGGTGAAAGTTGTGGAATCAAACTTCAATAACATGTTGCTCATCTCTGCTAATGTGTAAAGACAGAAAACTCCGGAAAGCAGCATAATGATTCAATAACTGTATTATGGTTGTGTGATGCAGATTGGTCTGAGAGAGTAGTTTGAAGAGGAACAATCCTAAATGCTTTTTGCAAAAACGTTATCTGCATAATTAACTGCTGGGAAATGTTGAATGTAGAAAAACAAATTCACCAATTACAAGTTAAACCAGAGATTTTTGGGTATTTATTACAGTGACATGAGTGAATTAGCCTCTGTCTCGGACAACAGCTTCACATTAGCAAGAGCGCAGCATGTTTTCACTATTTTATCAAGATCACATCATTTTAACTGTCAATATCAGTAAACGTTATAGGTACACAATGAAGTGCATTTTGCATAAACATATTCAAGGACACTTTTTGATGAGAATATAAGGTAGAAAGTGATTTTGCGCTCTTTAAAAGAAAGAAAAGATGCTAATGTTTTATCTAATTAGTTTTTAAGATGTACAGCTTCATTTAAACAAAACTCCAAAGGACATCAGGCTTTTTGCCATTCATCATTGCGAACCTTCACCAGCAAACAACAAGTATAGTGGGTGCAGCAGCTCTGTACGGGGAAAACATTTAGTTCGAAGTATAGTTTGAAGTCATTTGAAGTAGTTACAAAGTTTTAGAAGCTGTAAACTATAAATGGTGGTATTGTAAAATTATAAATGTTTCCTGTACATTGCTCAAGTTATTTTCTTGCGCAATTACGTGTAAATATTGTAACGTTCTATAGACCTTCTTTAGTATATTTACACCACTTTACAAGAAGGAAGACGCAAATGACTTTAAATTTCAATAAAGCGTGGAGGCATTGAGGGTTTTAGCGGATGTGGTAATTTCCCTCATGCTGTGTGGAGTGGTTGTTGATGGTAACCATGGTAACCAATCAGAGGTGCTGAGTGATTTTAGCTTGAATAGGCCCACATCACGGTTTGGTAAGCTGCTGTGGAGGATTCACCATGTTAGAGCGAACTGACTAAAAAAATAAATGTTACAGGAGCTATAGAATTTATTAATTTGAATGGAAACTGCTAAGAAAGTATTATTGGCGGCTTAAATCAATGCTGGCTGTTTAAAGTTTAAACAATGCATTCATATTTGTGCAGTCAAAATGCTCAAGCTTGTTTTTTCATTCCAGATAGAAAAGATACGCTTAAAAATATATGCATAAAACAAAAAAAAAGCAGAAATGGTTTTACTTCACAATGTAATATTCCGCCCTCATATTGACCACAGTTTTTATTATATTTTCCATTTAGATGTGGCTTTCAGTGATAGGTTCATGATCATTGACAAGACAGATATTTCTTACAAAAGAAAATTGCGTCGGTAACTGCACTGAATGATGGAAGTAATAAATGACCAGATAAAGAAACAAAACTATAATACAAAAAAGAAAGATCAAGCAATTATAGATATTAAAGGAGACATTTGATGCTTTTTTTCAGGTACTTAGGCCGTAGTTATTTTATTACTTGGTTTACGGATTTTTTAAATGAAATATATTGAACAGGCGGGCAAACTATAAATATAATTTCAATTTCAAAAGACGCGGTGCGCAGGAGCGTGTAACAGTAGATTTTGCGTGTTTTGCATTGGCATTGGAATTGACGCTTCTAAGTGTGCAGCCTTAGTCACGGCAAAATGCGCTGGAGAAAATGTGGTAAACGGGTTTAAAATGTGTATTTGCGATATAAAGGCGCGCAGCAGACACGGAAACAGGCGCGCGCGTCTTCACATGTTCTCCCGGGGCCGCGCGCAGGAACGGAGCGGCTCCGTCACAACAACATGACTACCGCAGGATTTTGGCGTACAATTGCTTCACGCGCTCTTATCTTTTGACTTAATACCGCTTTTTATATTTCATTTAATGCCATTTTGCGTTGTCGGCGGTACTTTATAAACATTTTTTGCTAATAATTTATTTTATTTATATTGTAGAAATCAATAATCTAAGTGCGGCGGATCCGTAAACCAAGTAATAAAATCAGCATTGAAATATAACATTAGCAGATCATCATTTAGCATTTTCTTCATTGCTAACCACAGTATTGATCTAAAACAGCTTAGTAATAGAAACAGGTCCAATGACTTCCTGTTCACAACTGCACAAATTATCATTTTTTTCAAACAGCTGTTTTAGAACTCTACGTGTGTCACTCGGAGTCTTCATTTTCAAATAATCACACCAAGTACCGGGATGTGGGCGGGGATAGGGGGTAGGTGAAAACAGGACTTTTCTGAGCACGCAGGACAATAGAGGATTAACTTTAACATGCAGGACTTTCACAATAAAACTGTGAGTAAACTAATGATGAGGAAACACTGTTGTTAGTAATAGTAGTAGTAGTAGTAGTAGTAGTAGTAGTAGTAGTAGTAGTAGTAGTAGTAGTAGTAGTAGTAGTAGTAGTTGAAGTAGTAGTAGTAGTTGAAGTAGGCCATTACTGAAAAGAAAATGCAGTTAATTACGCCGTTATACTTAAAAGCTGTTATTCCAAACACTGATGAATTAAGGGTGCATTATTTGGTCCTAAATTGAGCCCATTTTAATCCTGATGTTAATGTGGTTTGGTCCTTGTTCAGGCCTGATCCGTGCCAGGTTTGGTCCTGGTGTCAGTCCAGTTTTGATGTAGTGCGCACTCAACCTAACACATGCACAAATTAAAATAAATTGATTCATCCTGAGTCCAAATGCAGCTCCAGCCACATTCTTTCATCACCACGACAGCTGCAGAGCTCTCCATTAAAAAACATACGCTTGACAATTTGAAAAAATAGAAAACAACTTAATTATTTTGATACCGAATGTATTAATTCATGGCACACTCTCTGGTTTTAAATTTAGCATCCGTTTAGTTTACCTTCTGCGCCTGCAGTGGCCTTCCTCTCTCAGACAGAACATAAACTCTTTGTGATTACACACGTGTTACTGTGGCGTGTGGAGAGCACCAGTATTTATGACCCAGTGCTGCTTGTCCAGCTGTAATGGAGGGCTCAGCAAGGACGCCATCTGGTTATAGGGTTCAGTCCAACAAGAGACACGACAACAAGCCAAGCAATTTTACCCTTCAATGTACACGTTTGGTACTTGCTACATTTATCACGTCCAGGTTTTGCTCATTTACAGTTGAAAAATGATGGTTCTGTTTTTTTGTTTTTTATCAATTTAATCTAATATTGATTGATTGATTTTTTTCCAAGACGTTACACTCTTCACGCAGTCACATGTCTATTTGGAATAAATGTCACTGGGAAATCTTGTTGAAGAAATTGAATCAGTATGATACACGTTCTAAAAATGAAATGTACTAGAACATGTTTAAGAACACTAACAATACAAATATAGCAGAATATGTGTCCTTAATAATGAGCTTTGAAGGATGCTGAGTTTATGTGCCAATATGTCTACTGGCTTTGTACTGTTTCTAAACCACAAAATAACAAATATAAATTGAACGTATAGCCATTTAATTATGGATTTTGGCAAGAACTGGACATAGTTATGGCTTTGTTGTCCAATAACATAATATAATATAACAGATGCGTGGTTATGGGTTAGCGGTTTAATACCAAACAACACATTTCCACAATAAATGGAAAGTTGCATAGAATATGTCAGGTTATTGGTGTAACTTACATCTCCAACATGAATTAGATTATCATATTAAACTTCTTATGCCTCATCAAAATCAGAATTTACATTGATTTAGGTTCACTTTGACTTTATAACCATATCATGTACATTTCTGGGGTTGTTTAGAGCATGTTTTGCTGTTACATCTGACTTTTAAACAAGTGCCATACAACCATTTTCCCTAGTCTTGTTCATTAGAAAGAAGTTAGCGTTGCCATTTATTCTCACAAATTCCCCTAGTTTTTGTTCCCTTTTTCAGACACGCTCCCGGGTTTCCTTCCCTCCCGATTCCTCACACATCCTCAGGGCTGCACGGATCTCTAGATGTTTGTTTGCAGACCCCGGACCATCACCATCTCTGGGCTTGGGGTAGCGCGGTCATCCATCCCCATGTGTAAACAACAGTAGAACAACGCTGCTATCGGAGAAATCTGAAGAACCTACGAGAAAAGGGGGGTTTGGTTGGGGAATCAGATCTGTTTATCCAACACCAAACATGACCCCCGCCCCATCACCCAATCCGGACCCCGCCCCCCCCCCCCCCCTCCGAGTTGCATGCTGTCCCTGCCTGGGCCCCTGCATCTGTCATGGAGCAGACGATTCCGGGGAGTTGTAACTATCAAAGCCAACTCGGCGCAGATCTGTCCAAAAGGGCTGCCAAACATGAATTAAAGGTTGCTGAGATGGAAACACAAATGTGGAAATTGGGCACATTTAAATGGTCGGTTACATTTTCACCATCAGCTGTTAGATTAAATTAGATGAATGTTCCCTAATTGTGTTTACTTTCAGTCATGCATGTTTTAGGGATCGTCTCTCAAGAGCTCAAAACACTCTTGATTGTGTCATAAAGTGGGTGCGCTCTGTGTTTTGCTGCATTTACCAGACTTGTTCTATAAATTACAGTGCTCAAATTGCCCTCGCTATAAAGTGTGTTTCTCAAGTAGTTGGCAGCTAGCATTAGTGGGCTGATATAAAATGCTCAACTGACAGTAGCGTTTTGGGTGCACAGAAATGTGGGTTTGATTGCTTGGACCTGTTTTCAACATGTTCAAAAGCAAAAAGGTTTCTTGGTGGTTGAGAGGCTAGAACTTCACAGCAAGAAGGTCCTCGCTTCGTGTCTGGGTAGGTTTCCTCTGGGCACTCCGGTTTCCCCCATCAGCACAAAACATGTAGATAAAATCCTCCAGTTACAGCCCTGACCAAGACTTAGACCAAGATCTGGAGATGGGTCCCCAGGCTCGCTCCACTGGAGAATGGGTCAAATGCAGAGAATTGAATTTCCTTCATGAGGGATTAGAAAGGTGTTCCCATCTTAACCTTAAAATATCTTAAAAATATGAATATAACAATACAGATATATTAATCAGTATTAGCAAGTCAAAAGTACCACCTTCATCAGTAAATATACTTAATAGCCTTATTCTTGTTTGCATGTTTCTGGGATTGGGATAAAAGAGGCAATACCAGATTTATTGTAGATACTGTATATTTATGTAATAAAGTAACATTTGTCCTGCCCCACAGATATATTGTCAAACTAGCTTAGGGTCAATATCAGATGGCTGAGTGCTGTCTGCATCAATATTTTTATTGCCCAGAAAAATAAATTTAGCTGTTAGCATGGTATTTTTTAGCTTTAGCATGATGGCAAAACTCTGCTTTGGCCTTTGAAAGTTGTGAAAAACACGTGTGAACTCAGTGATTCGCAGTGATAAATTGAAAATGAGGAATAAGTTTGGAATTGCTGCAAACTAGTTCTGTTTTTCTCATTTTTTAAGACAGTAAAAAATAGGTAGAGCACATTTAACAGCTGCATATAATACTTTTCCTGTAGTTCCTTGTACATATTGCTTGCACTGTCCCTGTTTGAGTCTCCTTTATTGATTTTCCCCACCATCCACTGCCCAGACTGTCTAGACTGTTCTCACTGTCCACACTGTCCACACTGTCCTGGTTGACTGTGTGAGGCTCCAATAACACTGGGTTCATCCTGATGTGGAGCCGGCCTGTTATAGATGCAATCTGTGATGTGTTTTCCACTGTGGACGTCTCTGGTCTATCAGGCAGAGCAGCACTTCCCTGTCCCTCACCCACTCCTCCTCTCTCACTAAGTCCAGCATATCAGAGTGTCCAGCAGAGTCCAGGCACGTAAACAAAGGCTATCTGAGAGCGGACACATACAGGCACTACTGCGCACTGTCTATATACAGCAAGGGAGGTTACATTTGACAGGGGGAGCATGGACGTTTTGGAGAGAAAGCCAAAGCTATTGTTTAATGTAGCCTATTTTAGATGTCAAAATGTTGGTTGCATCTCTTTAAATAATCATGTTTGATAAGATTGTCTGATTCAATGTAGCTTGATTCCCTACATAAGCAATACACACTGCATTGTATCAGCAGTAACAAAATGTATTTCTAATTTTATGTCGTATGATTTGGGGGAAATTATGGCATTCCCTACATTTTAACCTCATTAGCTGCTCTTCTGCCTCTAAAAGATTGTGTTGGTTGTGATTCTTCATTCGTACTGGAGTGGTGGAAGAAAAGGTTTCAGAGTTAGCCATCTGTACAATGTTTTAAGATCAAGACGTTTCCAAAAGTCATTTTCAATCTGAATAATTTGGCCTGAGAAGCACAACTTTATACTGCTCTGAGCCATCAGGCAGAAGTTTCCTGTGATACCGTTCTGCCTTTGTTTACCTGTTAGACTCCTTCACCACTGTTGAGTACTCACTTAGCATTTGAATGTCTTGCTCTTTGACTTGACGAACGTGTGGAGATACTGCTGTAAACAGGCTGCAAATTGTATCTTAATCCACCACAAAGTATTTGTTCAAAGAGGGATTATAAAAAATGTCTTCTTTTAAACCTCTTTCTCCCCCTTTATAATCTTCCCCTCTTCAAAAAAGTTGCTTGTGACTTTAAGATGAAGGTGGATGCCTGATTATAAACCCAAATTTGAGTCCTTTGGCAACACGTAAAGACAAAAACTGGTTCATTCCAAGGACAAAATGCCCACACAAAAACACAGTAACATTGTGTGTTCAATCCAGTGTCGTGAAGAAGCAAGAATTACATTGGCCAGACCAAGCAACCAATGCACAAAAAACTGGTTATAAATAACATTATTTTGCCCCATCCTTCACTGGCTCTTAGGCTGTCTATTTCCTCTTCATATCTTGACAGAATTAATTTATAGAGCTTAGTTTGACATTGCTCAAAACTAACACTACACATGTCACTCTTTTTCTACTTCACTTCATGTTAAAACCATCTGAAAATGCTGTTTACCGCCATGTTCTTATGACGGGACGATGAGTAAGGCAAATTCTCACCCTCAATATGTAATGCAGCGCTTGGCCCCAGAGTGTCCACCACCACTACAACCAGCAGCAGAAGGGAACATGGAACATCCCAGCCCCAGCCAAAGTACACACAGCCTGGGGAGAGCTGTCCAGATGAGGGACTGTAGGAGCACACACAGGCCAGAGGCGAGGAGCAGGAGGAGGCACACGAGTAACTGACCTAATTCTCAAATGTGTGTCTCCAATTAAAACGAAGACCTGAAGGATCCCGGCCAATTGTGCGGCATTAGATGGGCATTAGAGTGTGCTGCTGAGAGGAGCGGGTTATAGGTGTGAGGAAACTGTTGCGAGAGATTATGCATATGCTAATCAGCTCTAAAGGTTAGAGAAGACTGACTGAAGAAGTGAAGCCGCTTTGAAACATTCTGATGGTTTATTCAGATGTGCCATCTTCGGTTGGTTCTGCAGGGATCATTGCTAGGTGGCTACTTTGACCTCTACTTCAACTGCTACTACCACTGTCGGCCTTTAACATAGACTTCAACCTAACAATAATTTAGTTTAAAAAATCAGCCTAAATATACATGCCTAAGGGCTGAGCAACTAATGGATTTTTAAAATCAAATCAAGATTCAGTTCATTTTTCAAGGTTCGTCTTGTGGCTTTTCATTTTGGAGATTGAACAAATCTAAAAATGGAAAATGTCATTGATCAAAACATTTTTGATTTAGTTTGTCTTGGTGTAGAGGGCACATATTATGCAAAATAGACATACCTGGAGTAAAAATAGGGGGGTTGGTCCCGAGAAGAAAGAAGAAGAAGAAAGAATAATATTCCGATGCGAAAACAATGTTTCCCATTTTTCAAATATCATAAACTATACATTTTCGGTTGGTTCTGCATTGAGATGACGACCGCTTCGCGGTCGTCATCTCAATGTAAAGTGCTCGTTTAGTGCGCACTTTTGCACGGGCTTCGCCCGTTTACAACGGTAATGTTCCATTTTCCTACTACTAATTAGTATGCACGGGGCGTGCATGAGTGAAGGAGTGCGTTAGTGAGTGTTTGGAAGTGGGCGAGCGCTTCGCGCTCGATTTCGTGCGCACTACGTGCGCACTTTCGCAGCCGTGCTTCGCACGGCCTTACGAGATTAATAGGCCTCTCGCCAGCTTGTGGCGCTCGGGCCTAATTATTATATTTTCCGTTTAAGTAAGAGAGTCCATAACTGGTATTCCTGTACTTAAATGCAGTACGTCATGATGGTTGAGTGGTTAGCATTCCTGCCACACAACAAGAAGGTCCCAGGTTCTATTTGCTGCGACTGAAATTGTGCACATTCAGCTCCTACAATACTCCAGACCATGAAGCCAGCTGCATTGTCACTCACTGCTCCTGATAGCTGTGACGGCTTTTTGGTTACGGTTAATCCAACGGTCAGGTTCGTGATATCAGCCTCGTCGTGCAGACTTTCCTTTCAACAGTCTATAGTCTGTACTGCGCCTGCTTATGTGGGCCCTGTCCCAGCTCCTTATCATCGCGGCAGAGCCGAGAGGGCCAGGCTCAATAAGCTAGTACAAAGCGACGGTGCCGTGCTGCTGCTGCTGCTGCTGCTTAATGAACCTGGCTGTGACAAGAGGCTAGAAACATAAAAATCATGGACCTTGGAACAGACAGCATTAAATTGCTCCCAAGCTGACTCCCAGTGTTTTTGTTGTTATTTAATATATACTTAATATTTGTGCAGTGGTGACTGTTTGTTGTTTCCTTGTTGAAAAAAGACATTCAGCACTGCAGGCGCTCTGCCAGAACCACCAGTGCCTGATGGGTGGCCCGACTGATCCCAGGGGTATTGAAGGATGGATCGAACACAGACGAGATTAACTTTGTTTTGGTAAAAGGAGCATTTTGTGGGGAAAACTCTGCTGTGTGCTCTCTCTACTGTAATATGAACCATTGAACCCAGAAACATGACTGATTTGTTGGTGTTATAACAGAAAGGGTCTTGTTTATTTTCTTTATTTTATGATGAACCACGCTTTGCAATATGAAAGTTGTAAAACCTACATTCATGCATGTACAGCAGTGGCGTGTGGTCAGGGCAATCAAGGCAATCAGTAATTGGCCAATAAAAGCTAACATTACCATATCTCACAACTATAATATTAATTGTTCTAAAATATATATCGAAATAAGCCCATTTTGTCTTTTTGTGGCCTTTTTTGCAGGCTGCTGGGCATTACTGTGTGGGAAGCATGATTCTTCTTCTCCTGCAGCTGTGGCCGTGTTCAGAGGCCCGTTCATGCTCCGCTCTCTAACATGAGCTTTTACAACCAGAGCAGACAGCAGCTTCTTTTAGAGCTCTGCACATGCTCTGAGGACCACACAGCCTCAAACCCATGGATCTGTGCTCAAACCACACTGAATAAACTTGTGGGAATCAAGGATGTTTGCAATGAAGTGAAGCAACAGCAGCGCCAAGTTTCAGCAGACACACTTAAAAACAATCTTTTAGAGACAAACCTGTGTTTGTAGCTAAGGCTCTGTTCATTTGTCCAATGATTAGACGTTAGTTAGAAATACAAGCGCTCATTTAAGAACATAGAGCGCTAACTTGTGTAATGAATCGCTCGAAGGAGTGAGCCATTTAGCACTAAAATTAGGTCGTAAATATGTTCACCTCCAGACTGAAGGGCTGGCTGAAATAAAATCAAAACTGTACCCACCTATAAGTGTTATGAACGTGTATGAGTGATGTGTACGAGTGACGTGTACGAGTGACGTGTACGAGTGACATGTACGAGCGACGTGTAGTGGAGAAGAATGAGTTGTGTAGATGTGTACATTTATCTCTGATTTATTTACAATAATGGACATGTGTTTTAATGTGTTTTATATCTGTGGGGGGATTTAGAAAAGCACTGGCTATAAACTTTGTATCCATCACATCGGCTGCAAGCTTTGTTTTGTAACTATGTATGATGCATTGTCCCTGTTAAACAAATAAATAAATAAATAAACTAAAATTAGGTGAGGGAGTTTAGCTCAGTAGGATAGGTGTTCGCCCATGATGTGTTAAATTTTCTATTATCCAATAAATATTGATGAACACGCCTGTTCTGCGTGCCCATCCACAAAAGTCACTGCACGACACAGATGTACAGTCTTTGAGAGCTGGAAAAGAGTTGGGGCTGACTCGCTCCCTCTGACACTGTTGGATAATGCTAGAAATTGGGCCCAGGACTTTCAAAAGTTCCCCAATATGTAGATGCTGGAAAGAACAGAAACACTTTTAAAAACTGACCATACTTCTTACAAAATCCCCAACGGAAAACAGCTCCTTTCTTGTTGTTTCTGATTATTTCCCGAGGTTCATCCCTAAGACATATTTTAATTAGAACATGTTGTTATTTAAGTGACTTTCTGAGTTGTTTATCACCTCTCGTTGTCTCGGGAACAGAAGATCGATATTTGATCAAACTTGTTCCATTCTCTGCCCTTGACGTCTGTCTTTTTCACCTAAGTCCTGGTTTAGCTGTGCGCGTCTTCTTGACATAAATTGTATGTAAATGAGTGAGAAGTGATGTCCTCAAGTCACATCCATTATAACTGCAGCAATCAGCCAGATAAACGGAAAACTCCAAGCTGTCAATCTGAACACCTTAAATCTTTATTCGAAGTATTCTACTCCGTTTAAGTGCTTCCAGCATTAGCATTTGTCAATCTACTTCCATCAACGACCAGCAGCTTTTTACGGTTTGTACAGAGACGGAAATTATAGAAAGAAATGTTCATGGAGATGTTAAATGCTCTGTTTATCGACATTCATAGACGCAAAATGTTCTTCCGTTGAACTCTTAGACTGGGCCAATGCTAACCGGAGTAATAATCAAACATTTCTTCACGTACAGATGAATGGTGAAGCCAATCCCCATATTACTGTAAATAACATGTTTATTTCATAGTATTTATGTCCTTTATCTGCTCCACCAAAAACATGTAAAAGAGGATGTTTCGGGTCACTATATTCTTACGAAAGCACAACATCAGATATCTCAACTTAATGTGAGTTAGCTTTAGCCTAGATGCCATTTTACATGCTAATTATCATGTAAAATAAAACACCAAAACATTTACACGCTTGACTTAAATGTGGTTGAAGGGTTGGTTCCAGCTCAAAGCCTCTGAATGTGTTTTTTGCAGGCTAACGCTAACGTCACAGGGAAAATAAAGAGCTCCAGAGTCCTTCAAATCTTCTCAGACTTAGTTGCTATGTGATCGATAGCATAAGGATCGAATGTCACTTAATTATATAATTCTATCGGCTATTTGGATAATGAAGTCCTGGCTACTTCCTGTCGCTGGAACTGCCATCATGGCCACTTCCTGTCTCTGTGACTTGTTGCTAAGTCATGCTACAATCACTAAATCCTCAGCCAGTGGTGGTGTCGCAATGCTAACGCTAACTTAACAAATTAAAGTTGTATAAATGTGAATGTCTTTTTCTTATTTATTAGCCTCTAAAGTTAGCATTCGCATCAAGACAATGACCTACCTTTATAAACACAGAAGAGTACTCCGGTCAAAGGTCAGGCTATATATCGGCAACTCCGATGTAAACATTATTTCTCACTTCACCAGTAGAAATGACACATTGGGGTGTTCAAGTGCAGTATTTTTTGCATGAAATAATAACTTAAATATCATGTGGTGGCAGCGTCCAGGTTAAGAAACAATATCTCCATTACAAGTACTGGATCTGAAAAGTTACATTGCGCACTTTTAAAATTGTTACTTGCACGCTGGAATCTGAATTTCATGAATACAGCTATGAATTTTGCAAGGAATTTTTGAGAATAAGTCACCAACCACATTCCGTTTTTTGAAGGCACTGTACCAGTTTCTCCCATTCTCAAACTGCAGCTGAGATAATTTTGTTTTATTCCAACTGTTGGCGAGGGCCCCGCTCGTTTCTCGCTCTCACAATTCTTTACGAGCCTTCATTTATATGCATTACTTTTACAATATACTGCGGCAACAAAAGATTTTATTCAAAGTCAAGACAAATATTCTGCAATATCAATTTGGTTTGTGCTAAAACATACAAAAACATGGAGGAATCTGTTATCGGTGAAGATGCAATTTTTTGTATTCGTTTTAACAGCTGCCTCTAAGTGCACATTTTCTCATTATATACTTTGGGTTTAGGCGTGTTTTATTGTCCCTAAAGGAAAACACACGCTCCACTTTTGACCCATCCTTCCCATGCTCTTGGGGTAACCTGTCAGGAGCAGCTCCCAGGGACACTTCTCCAAAATATGAGCATGCGTTTATGGTCAAGAGTATCTAGTTTGGGGATTATTTATTGATATTAAGAAACCAAAGCATCAAAACACAAGGAGAACAAATCTGGACTATTCTGGTCTGCCTAAAAATACAAAAATATCATTGGATATTACCATTTCCAATTTACCAATTTATTTTTTTCCTTCCCAACACGCTCACACACCACTCCCTACAGGACGCACTACCCCCTCAGGGTGAGTGCTGGTACTGCACCCTCCATACGGACATGAACCAGAGCGATGTCATGATCTCCGGTGTGGATTTTCTCCCGTCAAGTAGTAGAAAGTTTAGTTCTGGTTTAATCAGTTTGATGTGTTGCAAGTGTGAACTTATTGTTTCATAAAAGCTGAATTTCTGAACTGTTTGTACTTTTTCTTTCTCCCTGTAGTTCATGGCGTGCAGTGCAGTGGGTGATATGTTACTGCTGAGTATGAACAGTTGCACCTTGCACTTTCAAAGTTTAAGGCCAGGGTTTGCAGATAAATACTTTTGGATGCTTCTTTTTAGATTTCACATTGAGCTAGAAACCACAAGAAACTAAAATTACAAACATTCAATGCTAAAGAAAAGTCTTGGTACTTATTCTGCTGTACGTACCACTAAGATAGTATTTACTCAGTTTTTTAGAAATGGAATGTAGTTCCATGAGGCCTTGTGGGCTAGTTCTGATCAAGACCATTCTGAAACTATTCACTGTCACGGCCACTGTCCAGGGTGTACCCCGCCTAAGGCCCGAAGTCACTGGGATAGGCTCCAGTCACCCGTGACCCCGAAAGGGAACAAGCGGTAGAAAATGGATGGATGGATGGATGGAGGGAACATTCCAGGAGAAGAAAATACATCTCCATGGATCAAAAGCAGGTGGTGGATGCTCCATAAGAAAAGTTGCAGGGACCTTCCCAATTTTGTCATGTAATAAAGTAAAACGTTTTATTGGCTGTTTTCATACTCATGAATGTGATGATGTCATACTCTGAGATGGGGGGCAAGAGCCACATTTCTCTATTGATAACATTGTACTTTGCCATGAAATATTGTGTTTATTGTGTATGTTTAATCTGGTGATTTCTATTAGCGACTAAACTCATTAACGTCTTTAAACAATATTAATTTTAGTTGCCCCCATCTGTATTAAATGTGATGTTGATGTAGGTTGTGTTTATGTGTCATCTCATGATTCTCGAATACCTATAGTTTATAATTAAGCTGGTGGGCAGAGGAGGACTCGAGAGTATTCCCTGTGTCAGATTGCAGATTTGTTGACCTGGTTAATGATTCATATCTCACTCAGAAGCTTCAATATTTGTGGATTCATAGTTTGGATATTTCTTTCGTAAACAGTAAATCTCCAATAGAGATACACAGGCCTCTGCTCTCCTCCTCAGGTTATCATCATCACATTCTAGAGCGTGAAAATAAGACCGTTCTATTTTGTCTGCAAATAATTAGAGAGCGTTTTTGGCGCCATAAACAGGAAGTGCTCCGTTAGCTAGCAATTTATTTTGTTACCTAATTCTGCTCTGGGCTCTGAACGTTGTGAAAAGCTCGTCACGGTGAATAAATACGTAGGTTGCTCAGTGTGCATTTGGTAAGTAAGCTAAACATGTGGACCACTGCAACGAGACAACGAGTCATTTCACATTTACTACAGCCTATTATAGTTCAATAACCTTTTCTTTTTTTTCAAAGTTCTTTATATATTCAGCCAACTTGCAATAATAGCCTGTTTCTCACCACATCTGATCCGCTCTAGACCTGGGCGACATTCTGAAGTGAATGCGTCTCATAAAGTTTGCAAAGTTTAAAATGGTTCAGTATGTTCCCTTCTACACTTTTATACTTCATCTATACTGTAAAAACCCAGCCTTTTATTGCACAGAGGGCCTGCTAAAACATTTATTGACTTTACTTTCCAAAACTGAACTTCTTATGCGCGCTCTTGTACATCGGAGTCGTGCTTTTAGTTGATTTTTGGCAGGTTTTCTGTAGCATCACCTTCTGCAAAGTGCATCAGAGCTGGCGTGGTGGTGTTATGGTGTAGTAAATGGACTTACGTGGAGGAAGGGGAGGGGGCCGCACGGTGAGGTCTACCCCGGGCTTGGGTGGTACGGCGTGGATTAACTTTGTGAGGGCAATGGATGGAAACAGAAGGATCGTAAGCTTCTGTAATTGTGGCCGGGTAAGTCGTGTGTAAGCCATGTTCCGAGCCCGCGGACACAGTGGAACTTCCACCGAGGAACGAGTCGCTGGTTTCGAGATGTCGGTTTTATAGATAATATTTCACGATTGTGGAAAGTACACATTATAGGAACCAATTAGAAAATGTGCTGGACTTAGCTATTCAAATGTTCATTTTGCAGACAATACTAAGACGCTTGTAAAAAAAACAGTGTTATAAATTCAAACTGAAGTAAACTTGTAGTGCCCTGAAGATTGATGCTTTGATTCCCGTTCAAACCGGAGCATATTGGCTTTATGTCCTTGAGCAAGACACTTCACCCACTGTGTATGAATCCAGAGTGAGTGAGAAGGGCTGAGAGATACAGTCAACTTTTTCCCTGTTTAAAGATGTTTCCTCTTTTTATGTGTATTTCAAGCACAACCAATTCAAGCGGAGCGATAACTGAGCCTCTGCAGATGTTGTTGACACAGCATTACCTCAGAAGCAAACAGAAAGTTCTGTTGATGTTAACATACGGGCTAGCGTAGCAGTAGCATTTAGCTTACAGCTACCATTAGCATCCTTAGATAACTATACAAATTTGTCCCGTCGGACCACTTTATTCTCCTCCATGTCTTTGTGTGTATTTGGTACGATAGAACTCCTAAAGTCTGTGTTTACTCTTGTAGTTGTTGACCAGTGGGTTTATTTTCCCCGACAGAAGTGTTCCAACCTTCCATTTGTGGATGTTCCCTTAGAAGCAAACTTTATCTTTGGTTCAGTTTAGCTTTAGCCTTGCTTCTGTCAGTCTTCCCCATTGAAGTATAAGAAGATCTGTTGTAGTTTTATGGCACAATATGGAACACTCCAGGCAATCTTAAAAGCGCAATGGACGATTTTTCGGCGATTTGAGAACTCATGCCTCGTGCACATGCCACTCCCCCGTGTGGACTGATACAACACACACGTGCGTTTGTTTATTAGTGCGACGGATCGCATCGCATCTCTCGTCTCCCGTAGATTTCAGTCTCTTCTGAGTCAGCTCGAACTGTCTTCCTCCGTCTTAATTTTGTCCCGTACACTGAGGGAACTATATTATGATAGATCAATGCGCTTAGACACGCGGAACCGTGCTGCTCTCGGGGGACGAGCCTCACGCAGCTGCAGGTGAGCAGTAGGTGCGTTTTATGATTGATACGTGGCAGGACTAATGGGCAGTCCACGCCACCAGGAAATAAGACTCAGATTTGGGCAAAAAAAATTGGCCGTTCAACTTTTAACAGAGAAAAGCAGAAAAAGTGACATAGTGCTCTTTTATTCTAAACCAAGCCTATGATAAACTTGCCTTGTGGCTCAGCGGTTAGAGCTGCATAAGTCTTTCTTCAATCCCCACTTGTGCTGAAATGAAATGGACCAAACAAAAGTATGTGCAAAAAAAATATAGCAAAACATGTGCGGTTCGTTTCACTTATAAGGAAAATGTTCCAGCCTGAAGACATTTTATTTGCAACTAAAGGAATTGGATGGAATGTTGAACGTAACCTTCTGCCCCCTGTCTCTGGACATAGATTTTTCTTTGTCCGACAGCCGCGACCTCTGCGACCTTTGTGCCTTCTCGCAACTTTGCACCGCGCACTAGAAATGTTCACCACGGTCGCCCTAACCCACAGCATTAAACGCTTCTAAAGATGGTTTGGCTAAGTTCTCTCACCCTTCCAAATGGGATTTTTATGTAACTCGTCCGGCCTGGTTTTGTTTTCTGTTGGTCACCTCAGCGTTGACAAGGGGAAACGGTGCTTTGTGAAGATTGTCAGCCAGGATTGATGGATCAACTATTAGCCCATATCACAGCCAAATGAATTATTCAAATGATCCGGGCGGGCGCACAGTGGGGACTTTGTTTGAGAGTGGCTTTCGGAGAAGACGGGCCTCATTTAGCGTTGAGTTAAAGGCTAATGCTAACCGTGACGAGATGGAATAATACAAAGCAGCGTGATACGGCTCGGTTTCTAAATATTTGTTGTTAGGACTTCCGCTTTGAGAGGATCGGGCTGAAAGATGAATCGAAATTGCAAATGTGAACGTGGCAATTAGTTTGTATTAAACCACCTCTGGACTAGCGGTAAAAACTTGGATTCTTGCATTAGTTTGGTCGGTGTTTTTACAGGTTTTTGAGTGCTAACCCCCCAAAAATAAATAAACTATTGAAACTGCAAATATTAATCGACTAAACGTGACTAGTATGCTATAAAAAATACTGGAACTGGATTTATCAGATTATTCAAACGTTATATAAACAGTTCCATCTGATGTGGGTAATCTGATTAATTTGTGATTGTTGCAAAAAAAAAGAAGACAAAAATGTAAGAGAAAATGTTACTCTACTCTCTCTTGTGCTGTAAAAACATATTTAAAATTCTGATCTAATTATTGGGTTAGCTTATTATTTTAGTTATCGAATTTGCATTGGCCTTGTGAATGTAGCCAGTGGCATTATTTAATCAAAATGTCAAAAACAAATGAAAAATGTCTGATTTTCATGAAACATAGACTTTATTAATACATCTCTTTCTATCTAGAAGCCTTCAGTCACCATATTCAAACCTTTTTTCAAAATATAATGTCTAAATGTACAATATAAAAAGCATTGAACAGTCGACTACTAAGATTAATTCTTACTGTGATTAGAAAATATAACAACATACAGTATATACAATCAAACAGGGCATGCATCAAAGAAAAACAATTCTATTATACTGCGACAAGTTGGCCACTGTCCAGGATGTACCCCGCCTAAGGCCCGAAGTCACTGGGATAGGCTCCAGTCACCCGCGACCCTGAAAGCGAACAAGCGGTAGAAAATGGATGGAAGGAATTCTATTATTATTAATCTATTATAGGATAAGAATAGAGTTTTCATGTTAATAGATTCATTCTTGACATATTATTTGACATGTCACAATAGATATATTCTATGCAAAGAAATAAGGTCTCCATGGAGACAAGCAGATGGCCAAAACCCGTGGATCTTTAATGCTCACTTGTAAAAGAAAGCTGAATTCTTAAGCAAGAATTGTAAATGTGGTACTTTACATGTTGATACACTTTCAATTAGAATTAACTAGTAATATCCTGAGAATAAGTTTAGTTCTTAAAACAGCATCCCAGGAAGTGTCTCCACTGTCTTAAATTAACCGGTCTGTTTGAGTGAGCCAAAGTGGGCCGTGACAGGTGTAGCTTCCACAATGGTTCTCTTTTAGAAAGCGCTTTCCAGAACACTTTTCGAATGAGCTGATTGGATAAGACAGAACACAGGCTCTGGTAAATACAAGACAAACAACAGACAAACAAAGAAACATAATTTCTCACCAAACACTGACTTGATCTTATAATAAACCGCTGTATTTCCATTGTTGAGCCCCCATGCAAAGCAAAACAAAGCTTGCACACATTAGCATCAGCTTTTTCCTGTTTATCGACACACTGTATTGATATTTCTAGTGCATAATACCCAATGCATTACATAAAGAGGGGTTCAAATGTGTTATAGAATTACAGAGAAGAAAAATATGCAAAAGAAATCGGGCAATAAACCAAAATAAGTGTCCTATTTACTCCAGCTTTAACCACGTCTCACAGCGACACAAACTGTGAATGACTAAATGTCTTTTTGTGAATTGCTGAGATCGACCTCATGAATAAAACGCATAATTCAGTTAAATTTAGTTGCATTTAGTAAGAACACATTTGTTATGCAAAGCTCTGCCCCTGGACCCAGATCATTCGACCATTAAAAGAACTGTGCCAAAACACTCCTCTAAGAAAACCGGTCTGGGGTCCAGGGCCTGTCAAAACGTGACTATAGTGCACCTTTAACTATCAATCCTATCAAACTTCTCTTTAAATAAATAGATACATATGTTTTTTTAATCAAATCTATTGTTTCGAATAGCAATACACAGTAGTATTTGAAGTATCCACCTGATTCCGGAAGCCTGACGTAGGTCGGCAGCACTATGTTACTAATTCAACAGGAAGAAGGTTTTCCTGTTGAATTAGTAACATAGTGCTGCCGACCTCCAGATAAATTAAGTTCTACACAGATTAAAACTATTCAGGTCCAGGGAATCAGTGCATTGTTGACTTGTTGGTCACATGAACATTGGACAATTTACACAAAACAATCTACTTTATAGCATATTTTAGTAGCGAGACTTTTCCCTCGTTCTCCACTTAAGATCATGTAGTTTCCGCACAACCATAAGTGTGCGCGGGGCAGAATAACATGTTATTGTAATATGTTACAAAAAACGAATATGTTACAAAAGCGACTGTATTTTTGCCCATCTACTAATGACTGAACTTAAAGAGCCAATATTATGCTATTTTTTATGCTAATATTATGCTGGTAGCACCCGTCTGTATGCTCATCCGAGGGGAAGGATGGAGACTATTCTGTAGTCTGTATTCTATAACGACTGCAGGCATCAATAAAAAACACTTTGGGCACGTATACGAGGTACCAATAGCACTGTAAGTGCTTGATATAGGCCCTTTAAATTCCAGATTTGTTGTTCGCTTTAGCCAATTTAGCAAAGTGCAATTTCCCCAAAACAATTTACCTTTGAAACTAATCCTTGTGCTTGACTATTGATGACCTTGATAAATGCTTTCTCATTTTTCTAATCCTTATTTCTGAAGGATGCTTGAGACAAAGATGCCATTAACTTTTCACAAATTGCTTTCTTCTCTCTATCCGTTTAATACGTCTGCATTAATCCTACCCACAATGCTTTTGGGAGCAGTCCAGAAGGCGTGTCTAGACCTCGGCTGCGACTGTTGCCAGGAGGTGACAAAATGGCGGAGGAGTGGCTACAATGCGGTGTTGTCGCTAGCTGCTTTCTAATGCTAAACTTGAACCCTGCTTTCACACGCCAAGACTATTACATGTGAATGGAGCTGGAGTGTTGTTAATGTTAGCTTTGTCAAATGTGGTCACTCTTTACCTCCAGTGTGCATTACTGAGATTTTGGATTAGTGTGGACAATACACAGGCCTCCTGGACAAGTATTCTCAATATTAGTATTTTTTTGCATTTTGTTAGGATGTAGGCTAACCCAATCTCCCAATATTTGCCTTGCTTCTGTGGGTGAGGACGTATTTGTTGTTACCAATATTAAAGGGGTTGTACACAATTAATTTATTTATTAAAAAAAAAGCCCATAGGCTTTATTAGACAGGAAAGGACAGTCTTGAAATGGGGGATGAGAGAGAGGGAAGGACATCCAGTAAATTGTCAGTAAGAACTAGTTCTGTTTTTCATGGTTTTAAACTGTAAACATCAGGTACAGTACCTTTAAGATGTTAAAACTCATAGCGAGGCCCATGATCTATTGTAAAGTAATAGTTACGTTCACAACTTTCTTTTCAAAAACAAAATACATTTCATAGGACAAGCTAGAACTCAAATAGAAATGGTGCCAAATATAAGCTACATTTCATAAATCCATCTGGAGAACCCTCTGATATCACAGAACCCCCGATATATCGCCCGTCCCAATTTGATATGGGTTTGTATTTCTCACAAAATAGACAGTTCACAGAATCATAGTGCTTTTGTCAGGTAAACTCTTTTGTCTCCATGGGGAACGATGTCCTGGGCATTTGACTCATCCTCACCTGTCAGGAGCAAGGGTCCATCTCCAGATCCTGGGCTCGGCTTGGTCAGGACTGCCTTAGCTGGAGGACTTGACCTCGTGTACAGGGGGAAACCCGAGGGCCCCGGAGAAACGTGCAGTGTCATTCAAATGCCTTCATGCAGGTATCGATTCTGCGTCACCCACATTCTCCCTCTTTCTTCTTCCACCGCACAAAGACAGAAGATGAATGACTTGGCCACTCGATAGATTTAATCAGAATGAAGGATCTCTTGCCAGAAGTTGCTGGAATTAGGTAGGGACATTTGCCGCCCCCATTAAAACAAAAATTGCCTCGCTTGGCCTTTGAACGTGATCAGCTTTTTACCTCAAAATTTTCACTTTACCTTTGGATTTATGGTTACGATACGAACCATTACCATCGTCATCCGAGCACTTTAAATTAAATACGGAAGATGCGCATGATAGCACAAATATAGCAAATGTAGCTGCGGTTTTAGGGCCAGTGGTCAGAATAATGTATCCTACGACGGCGTTGCCAAACCAGTGACAGGGAGATCTCTTTGTGCTGGCTCCAGTGAACACAAATATACAGCAAAAAAAAATAATTAAAACATCCAAAACCCCAAACCAAATCATGTGGACTTTTTGATTTTCCCCTGTCATGCAAACATGGCCCTTGCAGACTGGAGAGTGGAGCTGTGGTGAAGCCAGGGGACTGGGAAATGACCAAAAAAAGTTAAAATGAGGAAGAAAAAAAAGGGGATAAAAATAGCGGTTTGATGGAACATGTCTGGATGAGGTCTTAAATTGAACCGTAACAAACCATCTAAACGTCCTGTGCTCTACTAAAGGTTTTGTTGTAATTATCATCAAAAGCGTTCATGTGTTTTGTTTTAATAGTGCATATTAATGTGGCTGTTTAAGTCCACGCTAGCAATGGCAGTTGTTTTTTTCTTCCGGGATTTTTGCCACTGTTAGGTTGAACGTTTTTTGAATGTTTGGATGTTATTTGCAGTTTATGACAAACATTTTGGTTGATTTTGTTTTGTATAATAGAGTATGTCACCTACACTTTGTCTCTGCGATTATGCCAGAATAAAAACATTAAGTCAGCAGATATCCAAAGCCTTGCATGACTCCAGTATTAACTGCAGCTTAACATCCTCCTTATTGTCAGGGTGAACCTACAACAGGCTAAAACATGTGGACTGTGGAATATATGAGGACAAAGCCTGTCCAAACCAGACAAAAATAAAGCAGTCAGACTCGTACATAACCTGTCAGATTTAACTGGAGCAGAGCCTGCTGCCTGCCACCTCCATTAGACGAGAGACACAGCCTGACTGACTCTTGTGTAACGACAGTTATTCGAGAATGTTCAGTATGTATTAATAGTTCAATCTTAGGGACATTGTTGATTATAACTCTTGATAAAGGCTGCTGTGACGCTGTGCTTAGTGGCGCTTCTTTATTACACAGAATCTGAAGTGAATTTGAGCGTTAAAAATGTCCAAAACATTTGACAATGTTCTACCCAAGTCCCCATTGTCTTCGATCGAGAAATCTTTAGAAAGCAACCTCAAATCTGTCATATTTACAGTTCCTACAGCGCGACTGGCTCCTTCCACATTCTGTTCAAATGCAGAAGGGTTTGGAACTAGATCATAAAAGCTGTCAAAAACGCCTCTCCTTTTACCTCAGATACTAAAAACATTAGTGCATCGCTGGTTGATTCTAAAGAAATAAGCACCGTTTCTCAATGGACACAAACGGACCATGCATTTCTCTGATTGGTTTTGCCTCCTGTCAATCACGTCTATTTGAAAACTGACACGTCTTCGTAAAGTATCGCCAAAGCCTGTGTTCTTGGCTGGCCTGACAACAAGTAGCACAGTCCCAGTGCTCAGATAAACATTGCAAACGCTGAAGAAACTACAAATACATATCTTTTAGTTTTTTTTCTCACAAAATGGTGCATACATTTTGTCAATTCTTGCTCAAATGAGTTTTTATAATTGTTTTACAGGCAAATAATCGGGGCATCCATTTTTTTTTATAACCCTTCAAAATCAAAACAAAACAAAAAATGAATAAAATAAGACACTAAAGAAATATTTAACTTCAAAATGTCATCAAAAAGTTGCAGTTGGTAGCAGTAGCAACATCTCTGCTGTACCTCATGTAGCTGTCCCCTTTGGCACTTAAAACCGAGTTGAATAAGGCTGAAAACTGTGGTGAAGCGATAGAAAAGCAAGGGCAGGGAGGGAAAAAAAGAAGGAATAAAAATAGCGCCGTGATGGAGCTTGTGTCTGGATGCTAACCTCAGAACGACCACACTTCCAGATCTGATCCAGGCCAGAGCTAAGGAGGGGCCCCACCAAAGACTTCCACAGAGCCGGGGCCCCATAACAGCACGGCCTCCACGCCTCCGAGGACCTGCGTGCTGAAGGGACGAGGGACGCACGCAGGGGAGCCTCTAATGGTCGTCTGGTTCACTGATGATGAAATATCAGATCACAGCTAATGTTTCCACGCAGTAGTAAGTTATGGCGGAGTCAGACTTGGCCGTTGCACCGTGTAATTAGAGTGTGCTTAAGAGCATGTGTGGTAGGATTTGATAAAGCTGCTGTCTCGTCTGCCCCCCACCACCCTAAATGACTATAGAGTATGTACTGTCGTTCCTTTACCATATTAACAGGAAAATCTTTCCCGAACTGCTACAATCGTTTTTCCCCCAATCTCCCCAAAACATGGTAAAGTCCTCACTGTGACTGACTGAGGCCATCTTAAGTTGTTGCTGGCTTCCTTCCACCTCTATTGCGGAAATACATTAAAAAAAATAAAGATCCCCAGGGCCTCCTCCCAGCCTCCAGAACACATCCCCAGGGAGGCGTCCAGGAGAATCCACCTCAGCTGCTAAAGCAGTAGCTCTACTCTGAGCTCCTCCTGTGTGACTGAGCTCCTTACCCTATCTCTAAGGGAGCCCCTTATCCTATCTCTAAGGGAGCACCCAGCCACTCTGCAGAGGAAACTCATTTCAACCGCTCGTATCTGCGATCTTTTCCTTTTGGTCATTTGCCAAAGCTCATGACCATAGGTGACAAAGGGCGGCCCTGAGGAGTCCAACATGCACTGGGAACAGGTCTGACTTGCTGCCGGCAATGCAAACACAGCTCCTGCTCCGCTCATACAGGGACCGGATAGCCCTGAGCAAAGGGCCCCGGACCCCATACTCCTGGAGCACCCCTCAAAGGACACCCCGAGGGAGACGGTCGAAAGCCTTCTCCAGATCTACAAAGCACATTTGGACTGTGCAAAACTCCCATGAACCCTTGGGGACTCGATGGAGAGTATAGAGCTGGTCCAGTGATATGTAATGTCATTTATTTAGTTATCAGGACAGTGGACAGTTACACAATGGGTTAGTGTTAGTGTTCAGGTTAGTGTTCGGGTTAAGGTTAGGGCTA
This sequence comes from Eucyclogobius newberryi, assembly GCF_026437365.1. NCBI lineage: Eukaryota > Metazoa > Chordata > Actinopteri > Gobiiformes > Gobiidae > Eucyclogobius > Eucyclogobius newberryi. The sequence goes on from NW_027315724.1 coordinate 6,493,814, forward strand.
GGTAAAGGGCCGAGGTAAAGGTTCTTGAAGCAGATTCTAGTTTTGGAAGCTCATTTCCAGCTGCAGGCCTTAAGAAAGATGAAGGGGAGGGTCAAAGTGCATTATTTACAGTGTAACAACTCTCATATATTCTCTAAACCTAAAATACAGTCATTTAATCATATGTCACATTATTATATTACCAGTGTAGATACAACCACAGCCTCTTCATTTAAAATAAATCATATTATCTCTATAATGACTAGCTGTCTTTTTGTGGACTTTTAACAATTAAAAAGGTATAATAATATTTTTGAATTGTTAATTGTTATGGCAACTTTATGCTATGGCAAATTTGTTCATCATTCTGAGATCCATGGAGTTATTTAATCTATGTTAAAGTAATTGTTGCAACTGTGAAATAACTGAATAGAACTTACAGCTTTCTGCTAAAACTTTCATCGTAAAAGCAACTCTCACTTGAAAGCAGGTATTAGCCTATGTGCCGCTAAAAAAAACTTCAGTGAGTCCAAAGCTGCCAATTACAGCAGCCAAACCACTTTAAGATTTTGTGTATTTCAGACTATTTCAAAGTTGTCGTCCCACGAGATTGTGCTGGAGATGGCGAAGACTGATATTCTCCCTCTTTGAAAGTAAAATGAACTTTTGCCACTTATAAAAACGAAGCAAATCGCATCTATCAGGAAGACGGCGGACACGAGGGAGCGTGAGCGAGCGCGAGCGAGGGGAAGAGCTGCAGACAGAGCCATACGCCGGAGGACCTTTCACCAACACATTTCCATACGTCATAAATAATACATGTTAGATTTACGGGATTATGCAGTTTTTTTGTTCACTTCGATATCACAACAACATCTGTATTTTGTTTTGAGGCCTGAGAATGTAAAGTGTGTGGCGTTTTGGTAGAAGTTGAGTAATGTTTGCTCGATGAATCTTTATGACGAGAGCTGTTTACTGCCAACCACAATAAAAGTATCATTTTTAACTGTGTAACTTTTCTGGTGGGTGTTTCCCCGACATGTTGGACAGTATGACTTTGAGGAAGTGTTACGGGAGATGTACGATTCCGATGGATTGCTAAATAAAGAACCAAACACATTTTATCTATTAACAACACATATTTATGTTTTGCATGTAAATATGTGAAGATTATTACTAACATGGCTAATTTCCATCTTCAGTCCCTCGGCAGGTTCATGTCAGAATATCTACAAAACAACAGGAACAGTCACACAAATGCCAAGTTACTACCAGCATTATACATACAAATAAAATAACAGTTAATTTGGAGTTAAAGCAACAAACCCTCAACATTAATAGTTACACAATTACAATTACACATATTCTAGCAACTTCTAATCCCTTGAGAAATGGCTTGACCGCGTTAAAAGTGTGTCAATGATATACGACACAAGCTGTAACAGTAAACACCTTTTTGTCATGTTTTTTTTGCACAATTATGAGGATATTTTTGTGATAATCTAATCTAATCTAAGGTCATCAAATGAGTAATAGAATAGTATTAGTAATAGAATTTTGAACAAAACATGAAATATGCACAAATACTGGTTTACAAACACCAGTCAATATGTTAACTGAGGTTTGAGAGCAGGGCCATGCCTCCACCGCCGTCTTCTGACCACACCACTATTACCCAGAATCCTTCTTACCAGTCTAAGCTTAACTGTTCTCTCGCCCCGCCCTCCTACTCCTCGCAACATGCTTTCTTCAGCATTCAGTCCTCTAAAAGGGGGGGTCCTGACCCGGCTGGGCAGATTGCCAAGACATATCCCATGTCCCAGGCATCGCTCTGCAGGTCCAGTTGCATCGTCACATCGTCCATCTCACTTCATTAAATACTGTAATTTGTTATTTGTTGAGTGGTCCTTGTAAATTAAATCATAACTGGTGTTAACGTGCAAGAAACACAAATTAATACATCATTTAATAGTGTCAACATAAAGCTTTAGTCACTACTTTCTTAACAACAGAATATTACTTGAAACAACTCAATATCAGATTACAGTTACTAAAATGATGTGTACTATTTCTTCAAAAAGTACATTTACTCTATAAACTTGCCACTGCTATTCACAGAGCAAAACCTGTTGCATTTCTCTTCATTCACAACTCATCTAAACATACAATTATCCACGTCTGGGACTATATTTTGGTGGCCCTCGTAGGTTTGTAATTTGCTGAAGGGGCAGATCGGTTCTTCGCGTATCAGTGATTTGGCCTGGTTCTCCTGTTACCAGTGGAATGCATGATTACAGGCTCATCGGTGAGGTTTTTCTCTTTTTTTGGATGTCTTCAGTTTACGCTGCATTGTGTCGTCGGAACATCCGGAACACACATCGACATTAGATTAGGATTTATTTTTATATATGATTTTGTGATCTCTGTGTCCATGTTTTAGATTAATTTGGTTGTTTTTTGTCAGAACATTTTGTACTGTGTGGATGAACGGTGCTGATATTGATTTTTTATACATTTGGAAGCAAGTAATTAATTTGCATTTTATTTATATATATATATATATATATGTATGTATATATATATATATATATATATATATATATATACACACTTTATCAGAGAACACAAACACTTGCATACTTTGAACCTTACAAATGATAGGCTGTTTTATTTAAATTTGTTTTCATTGTGATTCAAGTGACGTTTACACATTTTCACAAGATTGGAGACTGGAACCTACCCATGGGGCAGAGACATTTTTTTCCTTTTATTTATTTTTTGTGTGTGCACTGGCATTACCGACCGCCCACTAAAATGTTACCAAACAGCAGTGAGCTAAAGGCCATTACCAATTCAACTAAAGCATAACATTTGTCCCTTAAACACATTGACCAAGTAAACTACAACACTAAATCATATAATTACAGCTCATGTTGTACAGAAATAATCCAAACAAACAGCACTTTAACCTCCATCTCTGACCAGTTGTCTTGCTTCATTGGGCTTTGTTTTATTCAGCTTCTTTCTGAGACTTGTAGCTGGAATATAACTGGAAACCAAACTCTCTCCCAGACCTTTTCATCTGGCAGCAATCACTTTGGCGACCCTGTCCGCCACCAAAACGCCCATCCATCACACGCTGTCACGCACAAACTCCAACCAAGCAAAGAAAAGCCGCCCGCGTACGGGCTAGGCGTGCTAATGCTATATTAACACGGAAAATACGACTTAAATGCAGTTAATTGATGCATAATTGCGCGTAGGAGGCAAGATAAATAAGCAAATTGTGGTCTAAGCTGAACATGTTTATTTTGAAACTGAACAGTTAGCTTAGAAAAGGGTTTTGTACCATTTGCCGCTTCTAGTCATCGAACTGTTTGCGTGATGGTTTTGTTCACGGCAGATTGGATTTAATACGATTTTGATGTTTCAAGATGTTGAAAGTAAACAGGAGATTACAGAAAGGCTGAGAAAAATGGATGAAAGTATGACCTGAATCTGAATTGGCAGGTTTTTGAAAGTATAGAATTTTGTCAAACCACTTAAAAAAAGTTAAATTTACTTACTAAAAATGTTTGCACGGGTGGGAACCTTCTGAATGGTAGATGTCAAGGGTAAAAATGTAAAAAGACTAATGTTTGTCATCACAATATCAATGCAGCTACTTCTACCGAGGGTAATTTTAGTTTTAAAGCTTAACTTCTCACATTTTATAACTATTATTTTTGCTTATTGTACTATTCTTATCTTAAAATTTGGACACGGTTTTAGAAATCAAGATGTTTTGACTTCCAGAGAGTCATTTTCAATCTGATTAAATGGGTTGAGCAGCAGCATTTATACTCTCTTGAGCTCTGATTGGCTCTGCCCAAAGGGGAGGAGTTGTTACTGAAACTGGCCTTGCCACTTTTTTTCCCCTCTTACAGCTTTGGTCATTCAGGCAGATTGAGGTCTGGCCACCTTGTCCTCTGCGCTGTCAAGTGCCTCATCAGCATTTCACTGGTTTGATTTCTGCCAAGGTCTAATGAGGCTATTGTAGACTCAGGGGAGGTTGCATCTCAGACCTCCATTCCAATTTATAGAAGGTTTTTCTTTTTGAACGAAAATGGCCTTCTTCACTCAGTAAACCATCTTTTCTCATCGCCTTCAAACATGTGATTTGTGGTTTTAAGATGAAGGTGGACGGCCAATCGTACACCCAAATTTGAGCGCGTTGTGTGTTGATACAGTCTTTTCTGTAATGGGTGTTTGGTCTTTTTCAGATGTAATTCTCATTGGAGCCTTCCTCACTGTTCCTGTTTTCATCCGACAGAATATTACCTTCGGATGGAAGTCGTAACATCTTGATTTCTAAAACGTTGTCCAGATGATTATCTTTGGAACCTTTTTCACTATGAACCCGTCTTGGATGAGGGATTACACCAACCATCTTCAGATTGCTTTCATCGAGCCATTCACACGGTTCCAGGAATACATTTTTAATTGTTTTCCCATAGATTTTCCAAAAAATAAAATGAATGTAAAACGTGCTTACAGAACCATAGTTGTCTTTGAAGTGGGCGGATGTGTTGAACTCCATTGTGCTATATCGAGCTATACAGCTATCATTTCCCTTGTGCATCGAAAAAGTTTCTATGCCCGAATTTCTATAGATTTGACCATTGTTTATACCCATAGTTCATCCCTTTAAGAAAACCTCCTAATTCTTACCCATGCCATGTATCCTCTTCCATTCTCTCAGAAGGTTCACAGGGGGACAGTCCTATCTGTCTCCTCAAACAAACCTTATCCCCTCCTTTTTAAAAATCTGTGGATAAGACCCGATATTAAGTGTCTGTCTGAGCATATGGAGATGGCGTGCTGTGCTCTGTCACGGTGCCCCGAGCTCCAGGCACACGGTCGGCGTTGAAGCATGTCACTTATGAAGGGTGGAGAGGGGCTGCAGCAGGGGATTATTGGTAAGAAGATGTCTGCCCTCCAAAGACGGAAGGGAGGAAATGAGAGGTATCCAAGTAAAGCCAGTTAAAATGAAGCGCAGCAGGAAGTCAATGTGTCGGGTAAGATAATGGCAAAGACTTCACTGACGGGGTTGAGTAATTCATTGTAATTATTGTCCTAAAAACATTGAGTTCTGTTGTGAATTATAGTGTACTTTGAGTGGCATTACCTGTAAAACCTAAAGTAGAATTCGGACTAAAAGTATGCATACAGAGAAAGCGCAAAGCTCCAGATCGCCCTCTGTCTCAGTCTTTGAAAGCCCATACGGAAAAGGTTGAAGAGTTTGTAGACCAGACCGTCAATTTCTTTGTCAAGTTGTCTTTTTGTAGATCAAAAACTTAAGTTTGAAAGTCACATGCGTTATGATGCGTTTTTGTACGTACGCTTTATAGATAAGACTCCTGACTGTATCTTGGCCTGGTAGTTCCGATTACTTGTCACCACGGAGATAGATATAAGTTTAATGCCATACTGTGGAACATTCCAGGCAAAGCAATAACATCTCTTAGGGTACAAGCAGATCCTCCACAAGGAAAGGTACAGTGAGAACTCATCGAATTCAAAATCCAAACACAGCCTCTATTAAGTGAACCAAAACTCAAAGCGCAGGCAGTTTCCACTCCTTGTGCTACGAAATCCTGTCTTGAATTTCAACTCTACATTCATCACTCATTGTTCACTTGACCTCTTCCATTGGCCTGTTTCTCATCAGAACGCAGAAACATTTACACAGTAACCCTAGTTCTGCGCCGTGTGCCGGTATCAAACTACCCAGAGTGGACCCTTACTCTGTCAAACACAATGAAGCATTAGCCCTGTAGTAGTAGAAGTAGTAGTAGCATAATACCAGCAGTAGCCATAGCAGCAGTCGTAGCAGTTGTGGCGATAGTAGTGGCAGCATTATTAGTAATAAAGGTTGTCTCCACTGTCTTAAGTGACCGGTCCATTTAAGGGGTCCAATGTGGACACTAGGGATGTCAAGATTAACCAGTTTTTCATTGGCAAATATTATTATTATAGATTATTTATGGCTATGTGTCAACCACACACGTATGTATCAGAGTCAACTGCGCTACAGTGAGTCCAGTAGTTTTCTTCGTGCCTTTACACTAGGCAGAGCAAGGGGTCTGAACATGGAACAGTTCTTTCATTCTGCCACGAAAAGAACTGTTCCAAAGAGCTCTAAAGTGAACCCGTCTGGTAGACTAGGGCCTGTAGCTATAGAAGCAACAGTGTAGTAGTAGTAGTAGTAGTAGTAGTAGTGGTAGTAGTAGTAGTAGTAGTAGTAGTAGTAGTGGCAGCAGTAAGCCTAGTAGTTGTAGTAGCAGTGGTAGTAGTAGTAATAGAGGTAGTCTTACCAGCAGTAGTACTACTACAGCTGGTTCTCATCTGCCCGGACAAGCTTGCGTGTTATGGTGGACTGTGATTGGTTATTCCACATATCCCTTGTCTGTCCTAAGCCCTCTGAGACCAGGCTAAAGAAGCAGCCGCCTTTATTATTGCACTGCTCACATCTGAAGCCTGACTCTGCCCCAGGAACTCGGCCGTGACATCCTGTGCTAATAAAGTACATTTTTTGTACATTATACTATAAATTTAATACATTACACAATTCACTTTGGTGTCCACATGTCAGACTTTGGGACAATATAGAATCAAGATCAGTGGCATGACATTTAAAAAGGGAAAAAATAGGTTAATTTCATTTATTTACCGCAGCATGGGGACCGTATTGTTTATTTCCTGAAGAACCTTGACTTGGAACTTGGAGTTACTTTTTCTGTACGTTTCTGTGTTCCAGTTGTCATGTGGTAAATTAGCTGTGTATCAGCCAAAGCGTGAATCCATTTAAGTATATTTATTTACCCGGATTCTGTTGATACATTTACAAGTTTAGATCTGCAGAAATCTTCTCTTAGTTTGCATTCCGAGTTGAAAGGATGTTCTAATAAAAATAATCCAAGGACAATAGCAGCACAACATTACAGATCCTCATACGCAGTCTTTGTTTTCATTTATATTTGACACCAGAACAAGAAACTTTTTGAATAGTGTGCCTTTCAACAAGATGTCCAAGTGGGCAGTATCGGCAACCCACAACCACTGCAGCAGGACAGAAAAGTAGACCAGACTTGCTGTTGGGTTTGTCATTAAGTTAGCCCATTGGATTTCACTACATGGTTTTTCAAAATCCACATCGAAAACAGGATTTTCCGCCAGTCTGGAGTGTTTTTCTATCAAAGCGAGTGGAGTCTGGTAGAAAAGATGAGACAAACAAGCTCTGTAATGTTGACGCCGCCTCGGTCACAGTGGCAGAACCAGCAGAGTATCCAGGCGCTCTGAAGAGGAGTTTCACAACCTGTACACAGAAATCTTCACACATTTAATGGCATCCTGTAGACAATCTGATGGCTGCTGAAGGACAAATTGGTTTAAGAAGCACGATTTTTAGTTAGTAGATATAGTGTTGATGAATGCGGAGGTTTAAGGAATTCGATCAAATAGTTGACTTGCATTTGCACACTTTTGCACACCTTAAAAGACTTTACCAATGTTTGCAAACAGGGCGGCTGCATTCTAAAGACTGGTGCCATTCCAGAGTTGATTGTGATGCATGTTTTGGGAGCGTTAGCCTCTAAACATCACAAACTATGAAAGAACAGCGCTGTTTTGGTGACTGAAAACCATGCGACCGCTCGAGAGTAACACCAGAGCGGAGTTAGGAAACTTTACACCGTGTAGCACCGTTTTGCATTGATTGTCATTAGCGATCTGTGCTGAAATGAGCACGACACGTAAACATTTCTTATATTTAAACATTGTTCTTGACAAATTGCATAAAAAATTTAGCGAGCCACAACAGTTTGATAACATTTTTGTATGTTGTTTCACTAAGCCCATGTAATCCTACGTTAAAGGCCATACCTGTTTTTTACTGTCTCAAAAATATAATTTCAAAGCAGAACTAAGTCACTTTAGCAATAGGGCTCCCCCTGCAGCTCCCCTGTGGAAATACACTGTCAGAGAACAATTTATTTATCACATACGGTACAGAAACATTTTACATTACATGAATAAAAGAAGCTGAGTTTCTTCGAGTCAGTGTCGGAAAATGATTCAAATACATATTTAGCCATCACAAAGACATTTAAAAAGGTAAACTTAGTAATCCTTTAAACTGTTTGGAGCATGTAGAAAAAGATTCAGTTGGAGCGGTCCAAAATATTCACCGAGTTCATAAGCACTTTTCACGACTGTCAGAGCCCAAAGTAGAGTTCACTGTCGGGGTAAAGCTAACCTGCTGCTAACCGCTGCTTCACGGAAAATAAAGTGCTCTTTAATTTGGAACAGACAATACACAGCGGTGTCATTTTCACCCGGATGCTGCTTTCACCCATACCAGAGCTTTAGAACTTAAGAAAGTGAAAATGAAAAATTTGAGGAACAAATAAAAAACATTTGTCTGTGTGCTTTAAAGTGTGTACTTTTTCTATTATTTATTTTTTTAATATTATGGGTAATATGTTATGTGAGAAAATACAGCATTGACCATATGTCTCCACGGAGACAAGCAGGTCTATTTACTGGTTAGAGCTGTGGAGAGGTGACACCGTTCACAGGAAGGAGACATGTTTTTTCAAGGTATTTGAAAAGATAGATCCTTTAAAGCCATTTTTTGCCAGACAATTACTCTTACTCTAGTAGTAGTTTCCCCAAATAAATATGTATTGCACCATTACTTTATACTTCTAGATGAGTAATATTATTTTGACGTAATGCCACTCTTACTTTAGTACAATTGCCACCTTATCATGCTAAAGTTGGCCACATTAATTCATCTGAATAAATGAAGTCCATTCTACTCCTGAAACCAAAAGATGCAGCTTGTTTCCACTGACCACTCCGCTCTGACACATGTCCTCTCACTTAAGCCCCAGACATGTTTTCTCTGTTTTCTGGTGTTTTGGAAGCCGGTCTCCTGCACTTCCCCATCCTGCTGCACACTCGTACGTTTGTTTGTGAAACTCAAGCACCCAGTGGCCCCCGGTGGGATGTAAGCGAGAGAGGCCTGGTCGCATCCCCGGGGGACCCTGAGCTCTGGGTTTCAGGATTGGAAGGGTGGACTCATGTTGCTTTAGAAGTTGATGTCACGTTGAGTTAGAACAGCGGGCTACAGAGGACTAGCCAGACGAAAGAACAATATTATGTTAAGATTGAGCGGCGGTGGCGGTAGGAGGCCGGGCTGGGAGCTTCTGCACATCCACGTCTCATTCACTGTCCTGGGGCTTTGCATGATCTCTGCAGGAGCTTCAAGACCCAACAGTGTGATGGCTGAAAAGCTATAGAAAGACATTTGGGTAACTTTACATTAGAGGCAGAAACGGATGCGCAATGTATCTTCTCTGTTGAGGGATCACATGCTCGTCTCCATGGAGGGGCTGTGGTTTTGTCCGGAATGTTTCACAGTTTGGCCCTAAACTTATCCATCTTGTATTTATTTAATCGTGTACATTTAAGGAAAATATGCCTTCTTATTGGGATTAGGGTCGTCTCTCCACAGATCTGACCTGTAACTTGACCTGGTGGCGTTACCCATTGACATATAGTTAGCGTTGGCACTTAGCGACGGTTAGTGATTTGAGGGACTCCTGCAGCCTTTTGTTTCCTCTTGTGAGGCATTCTTTTCCTCTTGTTTCATTTATCGTGGCTTTATTCTTTCTAAAGGGAACATACATTTTAATTAACAGTATTATGGTTTCTGTGTTTTTAAATAGAGCTATCAAAGTTAATGTGTTAACTCATACATCATATCATAGAGAATTGATGCATTAATAATTGACGGAGATTAATCACACATTTCACAGGAGGCGTCACCTGAGGAACGGAGCAGATATCACACGGTTACATTTAGCATTCCGGTTTGCTCAGCGCTGCAGAAAAAATCAAAAATGCTACAAAGATCTCGTGTTGAACATCAAGGAAAATGAAGGCGTTGTGTGAATGCTGAAACAAGTACTATTGGTCAAATATTTCACAAAACTACAGGACACTGGTAAACGCCAGGCCAACCTGAGCAGCTTCGAGTTAGTTACAACCGCAAGCGGAAATGAAGGGCCTTGAACCAAGCCTGTTGTCATGTAAATTGACTTGAAACATGTAATCACACGTTGTTTTTTTTAATTAAATAGACCTTTTAAAGTCTTTTGAATATGCTTACCTGCAAAATTTGCTGAATATACTGAATTTTCCTCAATTATTTCTCACCTCTATTTCACGCTAAACTAGCCTGTCTAATAAAAAAAGAATGTTTTCAGTTACGTATAAAGACATTACCGCTAAAGCGCCGTGCAAATAAATGTGATTAATAATATTTAAAAGTGCGATTAATTGATCCACTGCACTAGTTAACCACAAAACACAATTGTGTGGTGGAAGTACGTCATAACGTCATAAGGCGCTGGTACAGCTGGCAGCCCGGTGTAAACGCTCTCTCTTCTTTCTCACACTTATTGTGCTTTATCTCCTATATTTTGTAAATATAGTTAGTATATTTTTTCTATTTTACTGTACGATAGGGACACGCGCTGGAATAGTTTTTTAATTCAACTGTTTTTGACTTTTTTTTGGCTGGATTTGAGCGTTTTTCGTTGCGTTCGTTGTGTTGTTGTGACGTGAGCTAGCTCCGAACTAGCCCACCAGCCCCTCCCCCCCGCGCCCTCCGGCCGCGCTAAAGTACGGCGTGTCGTCGGTACACGTTTATATACACGTTTATATGAAAGAGGAACTTCACGAACGATCGGGACACGCACTGGAATCGCTTTAAATTAACTTGTTTTGACTTTATTCGGCTGGATTGAGTGTTTTCGTCGTGTCGTCGCGATGTGTTTTGGCTCTGAGTCCCCCGGCTCCGGCCCCGCCCCCCGGCTCCGGCCCCGCCCCCCGGCCGGCGCCGTACCGCGTTTCCACAAAGGAGGAACTCATGAAACTGCGGAGAACAGTCGTCTTACCCGGAGATCATCACGTTATCCCGTCGCAATACTGACCTAACCTAATACTGATGTGCAATTCTGTCGTATGTGCAATTACTGTTGGAATTCATGTGCAATTCATGTGCAATTACTGTGCAATTACTGTGAAATTCATGTGCAATCTATGTGCTGTCGTGACACATATGTGCAATTACTGTCGGGATCACATGCAATGGTATTTATTTATTTATCTATGGGAGTTTTTGTTTATAGGAGATCTTCTACTGAAAGTGTTTTTCAGACTTCCTATAAGTGATCTGTTCTTCTGTATCTACCTCTGTATCTTCCTGCGTTGCACCAATGAAATTTCCCCATGTGGGACAATAAAGGAATATCTTAAGTGTCATTTTCTAACTCATTGGACCATTGCAGTTTACTCTTTATATAGTAATATTTCAAAAGCCAAACATATTTTACTGCAATCAAAATATTATTCCATCCCTCCTTGATAAACTCCACTAGACATTATTATCATTGTTAATATTTGCAGAAGAAAAAGACAAAAATGCTCACTTTCATTTGCTGATTAGACTATAGATCTTGAATGAAATTAAAGTTTAGCCACAGTTGTATTTGTACAAGGATGAACCATAATGCCCACAATAAACCCCAAAACAAGCATCTTTCTCTTCCTTCTGGTATCTGCTGGATAAATGAGCGGCGCTTCACAGCCTTCTTGTATCATTCCTAATTGTTTGCAGTCGCACTTTCTCATATTACGCCTGCCGAACTCTCGCAAAGCTATTTTTATTGGAACTCCTCAGACAAAGAAACAAAACAAGGAATCAATTTGTAACAATAAACGGAGTATTTTCTTGGACGACAGTTTGTGAAGCGCTTGGATGAGATCAGGAACTGTCGAAGTGGATTAGCAAACCATTGAGTTGGAACATTTGGTTTTAATGGAGAGAACGTTGTTGAGAGCATTGTCCTTGCATTTGACCCATCTTTCAGTTCAGTTTTTTGCTTGAGCTTTTCTGAACTAGTATAAGACCAAATGGTAGCATAAATGAAGTATTATGATTTTAAGTATTTGTATTCAGTAGATGAAAAGGCTGACAAGACTGATGAATGAGAAAATGCATTAAAAAAAACAACAACTGTGCATTTATGTCACTGTGGGATGAAAAATATTGATTTTAAAACTGTGATCAAAAAGCCAATGCTCTAAGTGCTCTGAAATGGAACCTCCGCTTTGAGTTTGTTTGAAAGAGTACAATTGTTATTAAAATTGCCTTATCAATAATATTTCCCCTTTTTTACCTGGACAATGTTCAGCTTGGTTAGACAGCACGAACAGACTTTACTCAGCACTTTTACACATCTTTTCTAAGTGACACTGGTACCGGTATTTGTCTTGCTATTTTAGAAAGTTATGACAGGTTTGCATAAAGATGTAGCTGTCATGGTACTTTGACAGGCAGACTAGATATTGCATCCATGCACGTATCGCTGCAGTAGCGGATAGAGCCATCGGCCCCTTTACCCAGAAAACATCTGCTATCTGCTGAAGAAAAAGATCTGAAAGGAAAACCACTTTATATTATGCATATATATATACCATATTTACCATCGTACTTTGATGCTTTTGGCTACTTTCACAAGGAGCTATAGTTTATAATTTATAGGAGAAAATCTAATGAACATAATCAGGCCATGTTATTCAATGGTAAGGCTTTTAAAACAACAACTTAAGCAGCAACTTAAAGGTCAAACCAGTGAAAATGGCAGCAGATGCCAGGGGAAGTGTTTACGGAATGTATAATGAAGCAGTTGGAAGGTACGAACAATGGCTGTGAGCTGATAGCTGTTACAATACAACATGGATTGAATGGACTTTAAAAATATATATATCATATGGCGACTATAGAAGTTTTTTTTCCAAAAAGATATGACATTTAACGTGGTGAAAAGCTCAAAGAAGTCAAATTAGCATAATATTCAAACATAAAGGACACATTTTTCTGAAATGACTTATTTGAGCTTTTCACCATGTTGCAACATTGTTGCGTCATGAAAAAGACACTTGGAGTTGTATTTTCACTTCATTCAAATTTGCCTCAAATTTAGTTCATTACAACTGTGTACTTACATAAGCATCTCGGGGGAATTAAGGCAGCTTTTGTTCATCTCATAATGGTATTTCCCTCTGCTGCCAGTAGTTGGCGTGCTAACACAAAATCCTCTTGAGAGAACGCCTGAAGGAAAGTTCTAAAACATGAGATACCAAAACAAAGGTACAAAAGAGCATGTTTAAAGGACAATAACAATACAAATAATTCATCACATGTAAGTTCAAATAGCTTGAATTATGTATTTATCTTGAGTCAAGAGTGTATTTTGATTCATGACAAATATCTGTCATTTTTTTTGGCAAGTGTTGAATTAATCATAAAATCAGTACATTTTGTAACAATTTCAGCTCTTTTGAGATAATTTTTTTCTCACTGTTGGACCCAACGAACTCACTTACTAACTTCTTATAATAGCACATTTTACTCTGCCAGAACAGGCTTTTTGGAGGTGTAACTTTCTGCTCACTCTGAAATAGTATAAGTCCATTTGTCATTCCTTCTCGTTGAACGTTGAAATGTGGGTCCAGGTCTGTTTCCTCTGATCAGGGCGGCAGCGTGTGGGCAGCTGGGTCAGCATTCGGCCCCGAACGCTGGAGCTCTTTACACTGGAGCATTTTGATGGGCAACATGCTACTGTTTCAGATGATTCAGAACTGATCTACTACAGATAGAGACCGGACAGTTTGGACTGTTGAGTTCTAACAGTGGTGGGAATAATAACTAGATGTTGTTTTAAATGTATTTTCTGCATAGAATGTTACTATACACAAAGTAATCTAAGCAATTAGAAGAAGCAATAGCTATTTTGTATTCATCAATCACTCTTGGATCGTCTGGATGTTTATGGGTTCGATACAAATTCAAAACAGTGGTTTGCAGATTATATCACGTATATAGAGCTGAATTTCATCTTAACAAAGGTGTTCCCCAAGGGTCCGCCCTTGGACTTCAATTATTTTTCTATTTACAATTTACATAAACTCAATTAGTCATAATCTAGAACAGAAATAGTAGCATCTACTTATATGCAGGTGATGCAATTCTGTATGCTAGTGCACCTTCTGCGGCACAGGTGATTCAAAGTACTGTACTTTTCAGACTTTAAGTAGCTACTTTTTCCCCAATGCTTTGAACCCCGCGGTCATTACAACGATGCAGTTCATTTACAGATTCTTAGTGGCTAACGTGACAAGCGTTTGACCCACTGTAGAAGAAGACGTCAGTGGACTGTATTTTAAGTTTCAAAACGATTTGTGTTTATTACAATCAGTCATATTCACAGAGAAATTACTCTAAAGAGGAAGTGAATCTAAATGTGGCAAAACACAAAGACACACGCCGGTCTGTAGTTTAGAACCTGCGGCATTGAAATGAGACTTTCTTGGCCCGACCTGACCATCTTTCTGTGTAAATATCTCATGTTACAATGTAACACTCACTCGCTAAGCTCAGGAGCAGATGAACCAGATGTGAAGACACAGACACAGGTAAATCAGCTCAGAGAGTAATCAAGGACAGAGGGGACAGTAAGGACAGCTGTGATGTGTTCTCTGTTTGTTAAGCTTCAAAATTACATGTGTTTTATTATAATCAACTCATATTCATTGACAAATTATTCAATTTACACCCGTTGCGATCCGCTGCGAGAGCCCTGGTTCAAAAGACAATCGTTGTGTGTAAATATCTCATGTTACAACATGGGCTCCTGCGGCTTATTGACAGGTGTATATGTGCGGTTTCCTGTTATTTGTAAATTTAGCTGGAGCGGCTTTTCTTCAGGAGCCCGAAAAGTACCGTATTTAAGTGGATTTCTCTACATTTTAGAATTATTATTATTATTATTGAGCTATTATATATAAGCATTCTACGGCAACAGTCTTAAAACCTCTGATCAACCTTAAGGTTCATTGCAGGAGAAGGATACAGAACCCACCACTGATAAAGTGCGCCTGGAGTCATGCTTTTTAAGAAAATATATATATAGCAGCTATTAGACACGCTTTTTAGTCAAGTCAATTTGAACACTGAAATGATCACAGAAAGTCTAGTAATGCTATACTGTATGGGATAATCAAGTTAATCAATCATGCATGCAAGGTGGGTGAAGTGTCTTGCCCATGGATACAATGAAAACGTTTGACGACGATATTTGAGCCAGTGATTTTCCCGGGGATTGATGAATGCTTTCTTACTGAACCACAATTCTTACATTCTTACATACGACATTACTAAAAAAAGTCACATTGAGGCCAGTTTTGCTCGCTGTATGAAATGGAAGAACTCATTTGTCATTTGTTCACCTGAGCAGTTGAAATGTGGACGTTGTATCAGCCGGGGCCTGTTGTGTGGGCCCTTACTCAGCACTCTTTCTCCGTCTCACTGCTCAGATGGAGTATCCCGGACCAGACAGGAGCACTGGAGCAGTTAAACACTCCTATTATGCACTTTTAACCGTATTATAACACTGTTCTTTCATCAAAAACATACCCTGAGTTGTATTTAGCTTCATTCACGCTAGTTTCATTCATCCTGTTTGTAAGTCCTCTCTCTTTGCATCTCAGAAAACACTCTTTTCTAGCATTATGATGTCATCTGAGTCCATAAATCATCACCGGACACGTTCTGAGCACTGTATTTTAGTTTAAACAACTTGTAAAAAGTCTAGGTCGGGTTTGAGTATCACGCAAAAAAATAAATAAATGTAAAAGTGAAAATGATAAATAATAATAAATCACACAAAAATCACACAAATGTCACCACCATTTTTAAAATTTGGACCGTTTGGAAGATTTTTTATCTATTAATTTTTTATCTAATCTTGCAGCCTTTTATTATAACACGAAATATCTTCAAATGAAAACCACCCCATCATCTTGTACTTCATGCGTCACTCGCCTCTAGTTATCCATGACATTCAAAGACTCTTGACCCCTGCTTCCGAAGAGTGCACACGCTTTTTCGCTCGCTCCGCTTGCTATCGCTGCTTTCCTTATTTATTTTGCTTTTTAATCAGTTTTTGTCTTCCAAACATTTTTGCTTTAGACTTTTTCAAGTAAACCAAGGATTTTAAGAACATTTTTCCAGTTTTAACGACATATCTGACGCCAGCGACATGTCCGGGAGAAGAAGTGAGAAAGACTGTGAACGCTGTCGGAAATATCAACAAGAAATTAATGAGCTGAAAACACGGATATTTGTTTTGGAATCTGAAAAAGTTCTTCACGATACCATTCCTGTGTCAACCGACGGTAAGAAGAGCACACTTTTTACAAGAAAAACTGCTACTTTCAACCTAAACCGCAGTGACTCTGTGTCGTTTCCAAAACTGTCTAAAAACCAGAAAGACCAGGCTGTTTCTTGGAACAAACTTGGAGCAAAGCCTAAACGATACAAAGATAACGTGAAGTCACCTAAAATACAGCTCACCAACAGATTTTTACCACTTTCAGAGATGGAATTAAATGAAAAAAGGAAAGATGACGTGGCTAAAATACAGCGAGAAGGATCTGTGCCAGGAGCCAAGGTCATTGTTTTAGTTGGGGACGGCGCGATAAGTCACGTGACGCATGAAAAGATAAACACACATTCTTTTCCAAGCGCCACTGTTTCTGAGATAACGTCACTCCTTCCAAATATTATGGCTAAGCTTGGAGGAGCTAAACAGCTGATTGTGCACGTGGGTGCAGTGGACATGCGGCGGGAACAGACTGAAGTTTTGAAAAAAGACTTCTTGAAGTTATTCGACGTGCTTGATAAAATGGAAATCAAAACATTCATAAGTGGACCTCTTCCAAACATCGACAGGAGGATAAACAAGTTTAGCCGGCTTCTTCAGCTGAACACATGGCTGTCCAAAGAGTGTCCCCCGAGAGGACTACACTACATTGAGAACTTCTATCTATTCTGGAAACGAGAGGACCTGTTTAAGAGAAATGGCCCCCACCTATGCAGAGGTGGAGTGAGGGTGCTGACAGAGAACCTGCTCCACGCTCTGAGGCATTGGACTGGGCCTGGACAGGGTCCTGAGCAGATAGTTAGAGAAGAGAGGAATGAGAGAAGAATTCCTGCTCCATCAGCCAGAGACCGAGCCAATGTTTCAACATCAAAAGCACCACAACCTCAGCCTCCACCAAAGGATTCATCAGCAGCTGCTCCACCACCACCAGCAAAGGATTCAGCTCCAGCTGCTCCACATTCACCTCCACCGCCTCCAGCAAAGGAACAATCTTCATCGCCCCTGCCTTTAGACCATCCCTGGGTTCCCCCTGCAACATCTACTCCCACTAAAGATTCTTCATTCTCCTTTTCATCTCCACTCTCACCCATGGGCCTTCCCAGCCATTTTGAAAGTCTGATCAAATCAGGCATTAAGATGGCTCCACTCACGCCCAATATAGCAAGGGCTATGTCAATACTTATCAACTCTTCCCTGCACAAGCCGACTACACCAACAACAGCCCCACCACCCATCCCCCCTCGTCTCTCACCTGGTATCTCCCATAGCTAGGATGCACTGGGTCTCAGCGTTGCCGGGACTTATTGTCACATTAAAAATCAAACCAACCCGGGGCCCTATGTAAAAAGAGCCCCCCCTAGTGCTATTTCTGTAGTCACATCATCACATAGATGGAAAAACAAAATGCGAGTCAGGCCCAATCTGAGAAATGTGATTCATATTCCCTGTGAAAAGATAAAGCCCAGTCTCACTGAAACTAGTCTGAAACTTGCTGTGCTAAATGTCAGATCCTTATGTAACAAATCTCTCTTAATTAATAATTTTATTTCTTCTTATAATCTTGATTTTATGTTTTTAACTGAAACATGGCTTGACAAAAACACAGGAAATGTAGTTCTGATAGAATCTGCTCCACCCAACTTTAAGTTTGAATCTGAAACACGAGAAAACAAAAAAGGGGGTGGAGTCTGTGCTGTCTTTAGAGATGAAATAATTACCCGCAGGTTGTCTTTTGGGGTGTTTTCATCATTTGAGTATGTATCCTTTAAAATGGAGCTAAAACGGTCTCCATCCATTCTCTTCATTGTTTTATACAAGCCTCCCCAGCACTGCCAAAGTTTTATTGATGATTTTACTGAGATGCTTTCAGTCATATGCACAGACTTTGATGGTTTGGTCATTACAGGTGATTTCAATGTGCATGTTGATAATATTTGTGACAGAAACGCTAAAGAGCTTGATGCTGTCCTTGAAACCTTCAGTCTTACTCAGCATGTGAGAGGCCCCACCCACAGCAAAGGACACACTCTAGATCTCATAATTACAAAGGGGGTAAATATTTCAAATGTTAATGTGATCGATGTTGCTCTGTCTGATCATTTCTGTGTCTTCTTTGACCTGTCTGTTTCTCCCAAACCTCCGGTTGGTCCTGCAGTTGTTCAGAGGAGACATATAAGTGATGGCACAGGTGCACTGTTTATGGAAATGATAAACTTCGAAAATGTCTCATGTTCTAATGTAAATGATTTGTTGAACTCTGTTACATCTAGTGTTTTGAATGTTCTGGACACCATCGCCCCTATAAAGGCTAAAATGGTTAAAAATAAGCAGAAGGCGCCGTGGAGAAATGATGATTCGGTCAGGGCACAGAAAAGGGAGTGCCGCAGGGCCGAACGGAAATGGCGCAAGTCAAAGCTCCAGGTTCAAAAAGAGATTTACAAAGAAAAGCTGAATATGTACAACCTAATCTTATGTAGAACTAGGGAAAGATATTTTTCTGAAATAATTGGAAGCTGCAGTAACAACTCGCGTGTCCTGTTTGCCACAGTAAACAGATTAACAAACCCTCCAGCTCAGCTGCCGTTAGAACTCATTTCCACATCCAAGTGTAATGAGTTTGCATTATTCTTTAATGACAAAGTTCAGGGCATTAAAAATGCTATAAATGCCACAATGCAAAAAATTACCCTAAAACCACCAAGACACTTAGAGCTGACTCACTTTGCACCAGTAACTGACAAAACTGTCCATGAGATCATCACCAGTCTGAGTTCATCTACATGCTGCCTTGATGTGTTACCCACCAAATTTCTAAAGTCTGTGCTGAACAGTTTGTTAGCACCACTCACTCACATAGTTAACATGTCGCTTCAATCTGGAACATTCCCAATGTCTTTGAAAACTGCGGTCATAAAGCCTCTCCTAAAGAAGAGCAGTCTTGATGCCGCAGTACTGAGTCATTACCGGCCCATCTCTAATCTGCCATTTTGGGGCAAAGTCCTTGAAAAGGTTGTTTACCAACAGCTTACAGATTTCCTCTTAATAAACAACTCATTTGATGTTTTTCAGTCAGGTTTTAGACCTCATCACAGCACTGAGACTGCTCTTGTCAAGGTGACAAATGACATCCGCCTGAACACTGACACGGGCAAAGCCTCAGTCTTAATTCTGTTAGATCTGAGTGCTGCTTTTGACACTGTCGATCATGGGATCCTCTTACAGAGACTAGAGGACTGGGTGGGCATCACTGGCACTGCCCTAAACTGGTTAAGGTCCTATCTGGAAGACAGGAAGTACTTTGTTGAAATTGGTAGCTGTGTCTCAGACCACATGACCCTGACCTGTGGAGTGCCCCAAGGGTCAGTCCTGGGTCCCCTTCTGTTCAACCTCTACATGCTGCCGTTGGGTCAGTTGATACGCAGTGAAAATGTGTCCTATCACAATTATGCAGACGACACTCAGATCTATGTTTCACTATCGGCAGGTGAATATGGACCAGTAGATTCACTCTGTCACTGCATCCAACAGATCAGTTTGTGGATGCAAAACAACTTTCTCCAGCTGAACTCAGACAAGACTGAAATAATCGTTTTTGGTCCACAGAAACAAAGAGAAAGTGTTAGCGGTCACCTCCAGAGTCTCGCTCTAAAACCTACAAACCAAATTAGAAATCTGGGGGTAATAATGGACTCAGACTTGAACTTTAATAACCACGTCAAATCAATAACATCAGCAGCTTTTTACCATCTAAAAAACATTGCCAAAATCAAAAATATAGTGTCAAAACCAGATTTAGAGAGACTTATCCATGCGTTTGTCTCCAGTAGATTAGACTACTGTAACGGCCTGCTCACTGGCCTCTCCAAACGAGTTGTAAAACAGCTGCAGTACATCCAGAACGCTGCTGCTCGGGTCCTGACTAGAACCAGGAAGTATGATCACATTAGTCCTGTTCTCAGGTCTCTGCACTGGCTCCCTGTGGCTCAGAGAATAGACTTTAAAGCAGCTCTGCTTGTGTACAAGTCTCTCCATGGCCTAGCACCAAAGTACATCTTGGATATGTTAGTGCCATATGAACCATCTCGGACTCTGAGGACCTCAGGGACCGGCCTCCT
Source organism: Eucyclogobius newberryi (assembly GCF_026437365.1). Taxonomy (NCBI): domain Eukaryota; kingdom Metazoa; phylum Chordata; class Actinopteri; order Gobiiformes; family Gobiidae; genus Eucyclogobius; species Eucyclogobius newberryi. Next base: position 6,514,245 of record NW_027315724.1, read on the forward strand.
GCTGGTGCCCAGAGTCAGGACAAAACATGGGGAATCTGCGTTTCAGTTTTATGCAGCTAAAATCTGGAACAGTCTTCCTGAAGATGTGAGACAGGCTTCTACTCTGACAATGTTCAAATCTAAGCTAAAAGCTGTTTTGTTTAGCTGCGCATATGACTAAAAGGATTTTTTTCTTTGCACTCTTCTCTTTTGTTTGTGATTTTATTAGTTTAGAAAATCAGTTGGATTGATAATTTTTAATTTAGTTAATTTTATTGTATTTCTGTAATTTCTTTGTGATTTGAATGCATTTTTCCTGCTGTGAAGCACTTTGAATTGCCTTGTGTATGAAATGTGCTCTACAAATAAACTTGCCTTGCCTTGCCTTGCCTCAAAGTCGCCACCGCTCTCTGCCCTAATCTCCTCCCAACAGTTGTACAAATAGAGCTCTTAAACCCCGGACCCTCACTGTCTGGAGTGTCGGGGGGTCCTTCCTACTTCACCAGCAGTTGTCTGTGTGGCTGATTGGAAACAAGTGTACGCCTCATCACCGCTGTCGCCACAATTAAAATTCCTGAAAAATGACGGACCCGGATCGGCAGATTGTCCCGCAGATGTTGGAGGATGTTAGTGGAGCGTCCCTAACACAACGATGAGAGAGAGGAGCGCTGAGTCTGCAAATGGGATTCAGATTTTCATGCAGATAGAGCACAAGATGTCCAATCTGCCCCTTAAGATGTTTTATTATTTCATTGAATCCACTTGCATTCATAGATGGGACGTCGTAACTTCAGAGGCTGTTTTCTCCAAATGCATTTTTCTGCCACAGAGACATAAAGATCAGGCCTGAATGTGACACAATCAAACTTTACAATATTGGACTTAACAGGATTTGACTGATCGTACTGAAGGATTTGTTCATGTGTAATTCAGATTTATGGAAGTTTTAACAACAACAAAAATGGAAAAAAAGAAGCAAAATTTGATACTAATATTTTCAGTTAGATCCACATTCAAATACTACAGTGATATTCAAAATCCTCTCTGTGACAACAAAATGAAGCAAGGAAATTAAACAGGCTTATGTTTGAGTCCCAGATATGTGTAGTTTTGGCCATTTGTACACATAAAATGCCTTAGGTTTGTATGAAAACATTAAAAACGTATACTAATTTTATACATTTATAGTAATCTACAGAATAATTTCTATATTCAAGATTCTCTCCTTAACACCGGGTGTGTGTAAAGGAAAAAGTTAGTGATTTATTTCCATCTTCCAGCTAGTATATTTCTTTCTTTCAGCATGTACAAGGATATATGGTATGACTTAAAAGACTTACATTCCTATTCCAAGCTGGTGTTGTGGAACGTTCACACTGCAGGTCAAAATGGCCTGAATCAGATTAATTTTTTTTTCGACACAGGCCTCTTTTATGTGTGGTGATAAATCAGATTAAAATGCAATCTTTAACAGAGTGACTGCAGTCCGAACACCTGACTTCTACAGTTATGACATAGATGTTTATTCCCTAGAAAAGAAGAAACTTAACAATACAATTTAACAACAAAACGCCTTCCATACAACAGCAGCGAAGCTCGAAAGGGTAAATAAAGAACTGTGAATCTTTGTCTACAATCGAACACTCCTGGATGAATGAGGGATCACACTAGATAAAGTGAGATTTAAAACTTAATTGGTATTTTGGGACACACAATTTGTCTAAAAACAACTTTAGCTTGATGTGAAAAACACATTTTTAAACATATATATTGAAAAATCATCCAGGTCTGCAATATGAACGTCGCCATAGTTACATTCTGTGATGTTAAACAGCCCAGTCTATTCATGGATTGGTGGGGGAAATTTTAAACTCTTAATAATATCATATTTACAGAAAAACTTAAGCTATTAGGGACAGTTTTTTTTCTATATGTTTTTAAGATTTAAAAATGGACTAAAGGCTTTTTTTTTTAGGACAGTTATATCATGAAGAGGGTAGAGACATTCGGCAAACAGTCAAGGTGCAGAATCAAATCCACACAAGGCCTTAAACCGTACAAGTGAGTACAAAGCATTGCTTATTTGGTTGAGAGGATAGTGGATATGTAAATTCAAGAATGACTCAAAAAGACTGGCCATGGGACAGTTTACTTCCAGATGAAAGCGCATGTTAAAAGTCAATAAACACAACCAAAAACAACTTAAAAAATGTCAGAAAAACTGGCATTCCAACAATTCCACATCATCTGTTTTGTCCATCTCAACCTCAACCATTCCAAGCCTTTGTTTTCCCTCACATTTCGTTCTACCATGCACAATCGCTCCTTTACACAACATCACAACTTCAAACCACCACCATCTTAAATCTAACGACCCCAAATCCTACAAATCCACAACGCAGGTGTATCCCGACTCCAACCGTGGCATGCGAACGCACCCTTCCGCTTTTTTATGTCCCGCGCTCCCATTCATCCAAGAAAAAACGCTACAAAGACGTGAGGCTATAAACTACGAGAGTTTCGTTTCAAAATGGACGTCTAGAGGCAGTTTGAGCGAACAGGAAGTGGAAGGCAAGCTGGCAAAGGCATCCAAAAGCTCAAGGGATGACCCACGAAACACCAAATGGGTTTAACAGTGAGACGCGGCCTACGGGAAGCAGGAAAGACAGGAAAAAATAGAATACGCATGGAAATGATGTTTGACTTTGATTGGGTAATCGAGGTGCAATAATGAAAATGGTCACGAGGGATTGAACAGTACATCTTGAAATGGTTACAATCAGTTCAAAAGGAACGTGATGCAATATATGAGTTTTGACGTGACATTTGTTTGAGTGTGTTATCCTGGATTATTACATACGGACGTCTTTGCATTGGTATATCATATTCTGTAACTCCAAAAATCCAATTCAAGTTCCAAGACAATGACCCACAAATCAAAGTCAAGTCCAAGTCTTGAGTTTCAAGTCCTCTCAAGTCTTTCTTCGATACCAAATTACAGAATATGGATAGTTTTGCGCAATTATAGATTTAGTAAATGGTCCTTCTTTGCAAAAAGTCCTGGTCTCTAATTGAGAAGTGTGAGGGAAATGTTCCCGTTTGTTTCTATAAAATGAAGCACTGAAAGTACATCTGACTGTATAAAAGAGTGTTGCACTTTTATTTTATTGGGGAGAAGCATCAAGTCCAAGTTCAGTCAAGTAAACCAAATAACCATAAAAACTCAAAATCAAAGTTCAAATTCCTCTCTGTTTTGGCGGTTACAGGCTTGATAAATCTGATTTAGAAACACATTTTGAAATCCCTCGAAAACAAGGATTATATACCGAGTAATACTGTATATAAAGCTCTTTTTTGGCATCTTGGATACCAACCCCGTTACTCCTTGTCCTTTCTGTTCTCCGTTTTGCTTAACATGTTCTAGAACGACTTCTTTACAAACATCTTTCTGGGAAGTTCTCCAAGTCTGCACCAAACTTTTACCGTCTCAAACACAGCTCATATCTTTTCTCCTGCTTCTTCTGACACCGCCAAGGTGCGGTTTCTATTTCAGGCAATCCTTATTGTTTAGTCAAGAACAACTGCGATGTCCGTCCCCCTCAAGTATATTCTTGAGCTCTTTGTTATTTCAGTGTCTTTTTCACGGTCTAAGCCGCTCGGGAAAGGACGATGGAGTTTGGTGCGACGCGGTTGGCAAACTAATGAAACTGAGACATCAAACTAGACATTAGACTGTATCTCCCATGGAAAATAGTACTTTCAACCCATTTTTCACAGTCTGATCACCTAATTGTAAAATGTTGGATCCTCGAAATGAATGTGGAGTTGCTGGATGGATCTACAGCTGATATTTGCACTTTTTAGCATATCGACTTTTGGCGTTAAAGCTTCCGTCGATATCTTGCTTTGTGTCGACCGCCTGATAAAAATTGTAGAATTGTAAAATCAAGTGGAAATTAAAGTGGCGTTGTCAGAAGTACCCAGAATCTGAATCAGAATAAAGTTGATTATGATTCTGATACCAAACCCCAATCCATAAAATGATACTAAAATTTGTGTCAGAACCGTCACTCTCAAAAGACACTTAAAAATATCGATATTGGAGATACAAATCACGTAAACAGAACAAAATCAAACCTTTCCTGAATTGTTTTATAATGCTCCATATTTATATCCGATAGTATATAACCACACGGCAATATTACCGTATTTTCCGGACTATAAGTTGCACCAGCTGCATAATAGAGAAGAAAAAAAACATATATAAGTCGCACTGGAGTATAAATCGCATTTTTGGGTTGAAACTTATTTGATAAAATCCAAGACCAAGAACAGACATTTAATCTTGAAATTAAATTCAAAATAATAACGGATTAAAGAACATGGTGAATAGGTGTACGTATGCTAACGCTAACGCCTTCAGCTACATGAGGCACAGACAGAACTGTGGTAAGAGTCTGGTATGTTAACGTAACATATGAACAGTTATTCAGATAACTATAGCATAAAGAACATGCTAACAAGTTTACCAAAGCATCAGATTTACCCCAAATCACTAAATCCATTGAATCCTTCTTCCTCTGTGTCACTTCTAAACAACTCCACAAACTCCAGAGGAAGAGGAAGTGCAGATTCTTCTTCTGCGTCCCTTAGAGCCTAGAGCACCCTCTTGTGGTTGTCAGTGTGAAAATAATGAATAGTATCACACATAAGTCGTTCTGGAGTACAAGTCGCACTCCGGCCAAAGCTATGAAAAAAGGTGTGACTTATAGTCTGGAAAATACGGTAATGTAATGTAATGTATTTTTATCATCATTGTGGTATGGAAGAGGGTTTTCAGTATCAAGACTTTTCCTTAATTCAAGCTTGTCATTTTGATGGAAACCCACCCAGACACGAGGAGAAACATGTGAGGCAAGAGCGCTAGCCACTATAACTATAACTATAACTATACTTTGAATTGAATTTATTGTTATTGGACGGTAAAAGTGCGAAGTGCGAGAAATACAAACTTTCAAATCTTTTCATATGTCAACATAAAGCTTTTGTCTTGTATAATTGCACTCACAGAGAAACCAAAACCTTTACTCAATTAGAATTATGGTGTCTGAAAACTACTCAAGGACAAATCTATTCAAGTAAATGTGTACTACCTGTGTGTACTACCGACCTGCATTTCTAAACTCAATTCGTGCTGTAAGTTCTGTAAAACCGCTAGTGTCAGTGCAGTAACAACTAATTTGCCATTTCTTAAGGGTTTGAGAGAATAGAAAGTCCTCCGCCGCATCACCAGATCATTCCGCTGTAAACACGAGCCCCCGTTGGACAGGTCTTCCCCTCTCTCCCACCCTCTTCTCTCTTTGGTGCTTTGTGCTGACGACCTCTGCAGATCTTCACAGAGGACGTCACATTCCTCTGTGCTCAAACGCGCTCTGGAAACAATTACCTGGAATTAGCTCAAATCAAAGCCTCGGTGCCATTATCTGTGAAGGGGCCGTCCAAGCAGTGGTGCTGAGATAACAACTGCCGTTCCCACGACGCCCGCACTGTGTTTACTTTTCAATTAGCTTCACCAGTGACACCTTTCATGTTAGCAAGAGTTTTGTTTAGCATTAAAGGTATAATGTAACAATGGGAACACATGTAATGATGTTTATGTAGAGTCTGACATCATTTTCCACCAAAATGTTGTAGGAAAGTTGTTATTATGAAATTGCTGTAGACTCCATCATACATTAGCTACCAAAGCGTTTTCAATGGGAGAGTTAGCGTTAGCCTCTAAATATTACAAGCTAAACCTAGAGTGTTTTGGCGACTAAAAACCACTCGTCCACACGTCAGTGACACCAGAGAGGATTTAAAACTGTTTTATTTACATATTAGCACCAAAATTAGCATAAATGATACAAACAACATTATAAACTTTTCTTAATCTGACGTCATGCTGACAATAATGCAACGTAAACATAGCAGGCCTCGACACTTTGACAATGAAATATTAGTTCTATTCCATCAAGCACAAATCCTATTTGAAGAAAGAGCTGCAAATGAGTTATTGTTGTTAATATTAGTTATTCCTCGTGTTTTTTATATCGCTGGCTCATTAAAATGAATGGGATAGAACGTTTGCATCAGTACCGGGCTGTGTGCGCAGGCTACACCTGTATTCTACTGTATGACTGAATATTCAAAGCAATACATTAGGAAGCTTTAGCATTTGTTATCTGGTGTTTGTTTTTCAAGAGCGAACAACATTATGACACGGTTAAAAGCTCTAAAAAGTAGATTTAACATAATATGGGCTAAAACTAAAATCTCTCTTGTATCAAACTACTTCACTTATTATCAATATTATAGTGTATTTAGCTATACACATATCTTTTCCACCTTCAAGGTCGATTAACTAGGCAGTGTGGGTGAAGTGTCTTGCTTAAGGACACAATGGCATTTCCTCTAGCGCCCCACTGTGGCCCTTGGTGTTCCAGCAGTCTCCCATTTCAAGTACCAACCAGTTCCCTGTCCTTTTTAGCCTCTGAAGAGCTGACGAGATCAGCAGGTTTGGCCACCTCCCACTCGCCATTGTAAATCAACATTATCACGGCTAACACACACACACACACACACACACACACACACACACACACACACAGTAAACTCATTGGAACCGCACATGTTTCCTTTTGCACTCTGATTTATGGGAATGGAATTAAACTTCACGCTATTTCACGCACATGCAGATGCACACACACACACGCACACACACACGCACACACACACGCACACACACACACACGCACACACACACGCACACACACACGCACACACACGCACGCACGCACGCACGCACGGACAGACAGGCCCACCCAGCTGGCCCTCATGCCTCCATCGCAGCTCACCTCCTCAGCCTGAGCAGCACAGATTCCCCAAGGCCTTGGATCTCATCAGGAGCATCCAACACTTTGTCTTCCAGTGCACCAGAACCTTTTATTCTGAAGCTTTTAGCAACAGAGAGCGTGGTTTTGGTCTTAATTGACCTTCAAAGCATTTTACATGAAGGGAATATGCAAGGGAATGTGCAATCAAATGTGCACATAGGCTCTGGGGCATATCCAATCAAATATATGCATAGTCTCAAGGGATTGTACAAACAAATTTGCGCATTGGCTCGCTCGCAGCTAAAAATTTCACTTTCTGAATGGGTAAATCTTCACATTCTTACTCACTGCTGAGCTTGTTTTTCCCACCCAAACTGTACTCTGAGGACCAGGCCTCTAAATCCAATACAGAAGCCCCAGCGGTGTGTAGTCACTGCCCAACAGACCAGGAGCAGCCACAGATGGGTTACACATGTGCTCCTCCGCTGACCTCTGCTACATAGAAGCAACGTAAAGTTGGGCTGCAAAATAGACACTGCTATTGTTAACGTTTCGGGCAAATGAATATAGAAAAGATTGAATATATCACCATAAGGCTAAAGTTGTCTGAAAAATATATAGATAATTATGTATTTCAATTCAGTATATATAAGGTAATCAAAAACATGACCTACTTGCATCTCCATATGAAGCTATCAGGTTCTAATAAGACATTTTAATGATGAAGAATTATTCAGTTATTATTAAGTTTTTTAATATTTCCATTTTGTGTTTTGTATCTCTGAGCTGATCCACGAGCAAGGACCACGCCACAGCAATGGAATATGAAAGAATCCTGCCCAGCCGATTCAGAACCCCCCCTGGCCTGTATATATATAGGGCTTCTGGGTAATTAGAGGTGTGGTTAAAGAGTGGAGGCGTGGTTGCTGGAGGAGTAAGAGGTTGAGGCGTGGTCCTGCTCCTGAATCTCAGTTAACAATTAACATCTCCAACTACATTTAATATTATGTCTGTAACAAGTGTGTTGTCAGAAAGTGACAGTTAATGGTTTAGGTTCAGTTTGGAGCCAGTACATGACAGTTACAATACAATACAACACAATGAAATACAATAGAATACAACACAATGAAATACAATGAAATACAATACTTTTATTGGAAAAACAGCTCCCATTCAGGAAAAACATTTTGTTTTTTGTTCTAGGATATCGTTTAAGTCAATATCCTGTTTGGGCCCATACATTTATGTAATGTTATGTTATGGCCGCCTTAGGCGGGGTTCACCCTGGACAGGGGCCAGCTCGTCGCAGGGTTAACTCAGAGACAGAGACACACGGATGAACATTCACTCTCACATTCATTCACCAGAGCCAATTGACCTCACACATGCATGTCTGGACGGGAGGAGCCGGAGAACCCGGAGAGAACCCACGGTGACACAGGGAGGACATGCAGACTCCACCCATAGAGAACATGTGATGTTGGTCTGGCCCGGGAATCAAACCCATGATCTCCTCATTGGGAGGCGGGAGCGCTAACTGCTCTGTAAGCCTATGGGAAAAAATGTTTGCTTCCAGAACCAAACAGTGGGCGCTCACTGTTGAACTTCAGTGTTTTAAGAAAAGCAGTCCAGCTTTTTCAGCTTTTGTAAACAATCACTAGGCCTGCATTTATTTTCTTAAATGAGTCAATTTAGGTATAGTTGACACGTGATCTCCTGAACCAACCTGAGCAAGCCTCCGGTTAAGCTGCTCTGAGACCTTTGTTTGAGTGTTTCAATTTTTTAAATCTTTTATTTTAACTGCTCAATGTGTTAAATTGCCCTCTGGGGAAGAATAAAGGTATACTGACTGTTTTGATCAATTGGTTGGTTTGATAGTTGTTCTAAATCTGGACCAGGACTAAACCAGGACTAGTGCAGGAGCAAACCAAAACTACTAATCTGGACATAACTAAAGGATAAATACAGTAGAACTTGTCAAAAGTTGTTACAATATCTCAACACGCAACATGTTTCCCTCCCATCCTGCAGCCCTAATCCTAAACATAAAAACGTGCTGGGACCATGCCTTGACTTACTTGGATTTTGGTGGCGGATTAAGGGCTGTGCTAACCTGCTGCGAGGGGACCGTGAAAGGAAGAGCGCTCAGGGCCAAATCTAATCAGAAGGAAATGAAAGACTAACTGTGTTTCATGTGGACTTCTGCGGAGAGAGGGGGATGATGGGAGCAAGATGTCTGCCCGCTGATACCAGAGAGAGAGCAGCTTCTGGTGCGGGCTCGACCGTGGGAGCTTCTGTGGAAATATGGAATGTTTTAGGGCACCGGCTGCAGGGGGATTATGCTGAGGATGGTTAAAAAAGAAAAAACTTGTTTTTAAAAATAACACTTTCGGATAGCGTTTATAGGTGTAAAACTGTTGGAAGGTCAGCAACCTGTCACTTTATAAGAACTTCAGTAATCAAATCAAATCAATTTATTCTTGTAAGGCCCAAAATCACAACAACAGTCGCCTCTGAGGGCCGAATCAACAATGTCTGTGGTGGCGAGGGACGATGTCCCAGGGTCCTCTGTCCTTAGACTCTCCTTCTCGGCCAGGAAAAACTACAAAAAAAACCTCTTTGGGAAAAAAGCGTAGAAACCTGGAGGAGTTCCAGTGAAGGAGAGATCCGACTCTCACAGACGGACAGACGGACACGAGGGAGACTGGAGCTGGACCCACTCTTCAGGCAGATGAGGGACCGTCCACACGGGGCAGGGACCACTTCACCAGGAGAGGGGCATCTGGGTCCACAGGTCCTCAGGAGTGAGAAAAAGAAAAAGAAGGCGGTGAACAGTTTGACTTAAATGAAGAGACTGTCGTCCTCTTTAACATGGGTCGGGAGCTGATTCCATAACACAGGAGCTTGGTAGCTAAACGCTCTACCTCCTACAGTACTTTTAGAGACTCTTGGCACCACCAGAAGCCCGGCATTCTGAGAGCGAAGAGCTCTGTTTGGATGATATGGTTCTATAGCATCTTTGAGTTAGGATGGGGCCATGTCATTTATGGCTTTGTAGGTCAGGAGTAGAATTTTAAATTTGATTCTAGACTCGACGGGGAGCCAGTGAAGAGACTTCAGCACTGGCGTAATGTGCTCTCTTCTTTTTGTTCCTGTTAGTAATCTTGATGCAGCATTTTGAACCAGTTGAAAGCTTTTTATGGAGCTTTTAGGACACGCTGCGAGCAGGAGTTACAGTAGTCTAATCTAGTCGTTACAAATGCATGGATACGTTTTTCGGCATCACTTTTAGGCAGGATTCTTCTGATTTTGGCTCTTGTTGCGCAAATGGAAGTAAAGCATGAACAAAGATTTAAAGGACACGTCATCTGCAACGGATCTAACACTGTTCCTTTTATAAGAAATATACCTGGGGTAGCATTTAGCTCCATTTACGCTAGTTTCATTATCCTGTTTATGAGATCCTCTGAGCCTCCAAAAACACTAGAGCTCTGATCTTCTTAAATTTAAGATTATCACCAAAAATATTTTCCACAGCAGTGATGCATGAGTCAGGTCGGGCCAAGAAAGTCTCATTTCAATGCGGCAGGTTCTAAACCGCACACTGCCGTATTTCACATTAGCACTAAGTTAGAACTGGTTTGGTCTTGGTTAAGGCCTTGCTGAATTCTGCTTTCGCCCTGCTTTGTCTCCTGTGTGTTTTTGTGTTTCGCCGCGTCTAGATTCACTTCGTCATTAGACTAATTTCTCCGCGAATATGAGTCGGATTGTAATAAAACCCACAGCGTTTTAAAGTTTAAAATACAGTGACCACTGTCCACTGACGTCTTCTTCTACACTGTGTCAAAGGCTTGCGCTTCCTGCTAAAGTGCCCCCTGGTATATAAATTAACCGCACCGTTGTACTGGCTGCAGGGTTCAAAGGGAAAAAAGTAGTGGCTTAAATTATGAAAAGTACGGTACATTACAATGTAATGTGTGTGCTACATTAGCAATGCAGAGCAAACTCCCTTTTGTTTGCGTCCCAATGGTAATTTCCTTTGTTGTCATCAAATCCTGATGAGGGAAAACCTGACTGATAGAAAGTCAATGCATACATTATTTGAGGTTTTTAAACTTGAGATGACAAAGTACAAGAGCAGGTTTATAGAACTAGTTATTTGTTTATAAGCATTTATAAGGCATTTTATAATACCTTATATGTGTTGTATATAACATATATTATATACTCTGACAATGTTCAAATCTAAGATAAAAACTGTTTAGTTTAGCTGTGTATGACTGAAAGGATTTTATTTGAACTCTTCTCTTTTATGTCTTTTGTGATTTGGATGCATTTTTTTCCTGTTATGTGAAGCACCTTGAATTGCCTTTTGTACAAACTGTGCTCTACAAATAGATTTGCCATTGCCAAATATAAAAAAGAGCCAGGGTTTCCCAGGATAGATGTTGGCAAATGTTGCAAGGCTAGTTTTCCGCCCAGAGACAGCAGGGGGCGACTCTTCAAACACACTGAAAATACATATTTAACCATCACAGACACTTGCATACAGATGTTTAAGGTAAAAAAAAAAGACTTATTATATTAACCAATGAACAAAATGTGTGTTTAAGTACTTATTACACTATCAATAACCAGTGATAAATCCTTGTAAATGCCTTATGAGAGCTTTTAAACAAATAACTAGTGCTCCCTTATAATGCCTTAGAAATAGTTGACTAAAGAACCTTATTTTAACGCGTTACCCGACGTGTGATTTACTAAATGCAAGATGTGTTTAAAGCTACTCTGTGCGACATTCCTGGAAATGCAATAATATTTCCATGGAGACAAGCAGTTGGGTAAAAAACTAAACAAATTTTTAGAGAGTAGTGCACACTGTTGTTGCGTCCGTGAGCAAGACACTTGACTTATTATAACGATACACACACGACATGCGAGACTTCTGGTGAACCTGCAAAGTCAAATCAACTCATTTATGCAGCCAAATCTGTGCTTTTATTAAGGAAACATTACAGGATTACAGTGATTGCAGGACAATATCTGAATATTTTAGAATAATTTAGAGGCCCATACATTGGATCCATGAGTCAGGGTAATGTGCCTAAAGTAATAAATCTCACTACACCAAGGAAATACTGCAAAACTGTGGCTGCAGATTCAATATTTATTCTGTTTGTCTGACAATAGTACTTCTAAACTTGAAAGGTTTTGCTGCTGAATAAATATTCATCCTATTTACATGTTTATATTCATCCAAAATGGCTTCCGAAAGAGCGGAGCGACACATTCAGACGTGAGAGGTGCTAAAAGCTCGGCTCAGAAGGTCTTGAATGACCATCAAGAAACCAGAGCTTTCTTCACATGTTTGAGGAATAATAAAGGTGAGAGAGAGGGGGAGAGAGGAGAGAACTGGTAGAGGAGACAGTGAAGATAGAGAGAGAGAGAGAGAGAGAGAGAAAGGAGAGGGACTGAGGAGAAAGAGGAGAGGGAGGGAGAGCTAAAGGGTAGAGATAGAGTAAAGAGATGTAAGAGAGGTGAGAAAAAAAAGAGAGAGTGAGTTTGAGAGACGAAGAAAAGGAGAGAGAGGAGCGAGGTTGACTTGGCTGACACGTCTCTGCAACATCACGTGGCGGGATGGGACAGTATCTCTTCATGGCACTGGTGTGGATCACACTCCTCAGCCTCCTGGTCAGGTCCATTCCAGGGTCCTGGAGAGGAGAGTCTGACCGATGGTCGAATGTCAGATTCAGGAGGAGCAGAGTGGTTTCTGTCCTGGTCGTGGAACACTGGACCAGCTCTATACCCTCCATCAGGTGCTCGAGGGTTCATGGGAGTTTGCCACATGTGTCCACATGTGCTTTGTGGATCTGGAGAAGGCTTTCGACCGTGTCCCTCGGGGTGTCCTTTGGGGGGTGCTCCGGGAGTACGGGGTCCGGGGCCCTTTGCTCAGGGCTGTCCGGTCCCTGTATGACCGGAGCAGGAGCTGTGTTCGCAGTAAGTCAGACCTGTTCCCAGTGCATGTCGGACTCCTCAGGGCTGTCCTTTGTCACCGGTTCTGTTCATAGTTTTTATGGACAGAATTTTTAGGCGCAGTCAGGGGTCGGAGGGTGTCCGGTTTGGGGACCACAGGATCTCATCTCTGCTGTTTGTAGACGATGTTGTCCTGATGGTATGCAACATGCACTGGGACGGTTTGCAGCCGAGTCTGAAGCGACTGGGATGAAGCTCAGCACTTTCAAACCCTAGTCATGGTTCTCGGCCGGAGAAAAGTGTCTTGTCCCCTCCAGGTGGGTGGGTTCATTTATCTCAGGGTTGGAGTGAGGGAAGGATGGAGTGTGATTGACACATGGATCGGCATGCAGGCATGCACCATAATTTACACTTACTCTCTCACTCTCTTACCCTCTCAATCAAGTTAGAAATAGTAGCATAACCAGAATATCAGAAAAAAACCATGTCAGTGAAGGCACCACAGAGGCATTATTAATTCTTTTACCTCATCAAAACCACATTGTTCTAACCTAATCCAACGCACCACATCCAAGGTTTGCAAGCATTTCAATAAACTGCTGGATGTGGGTTAATAAGGGATAAGAACAGTTCTTATAACCAAAAAAACAAGTCTAACTCCACAGCAACGGCACGGAAAGACCAACCAGCACAAAGAAAACACATTGTAATCCAAATAAATGGGCCTGTTAGGAGCAGTGGATTACAGATCAGTCATGGGAACACTTCAAGTTTGCTGCACAGCGGAGACTTAAGCTCATTTGCTCTAAAATTCACTTGTCACATGAGGGAGAGAGAAGCCCAATAAGAAGATTATTTAGGGGACCTTAGGGGACCCGGGGGAGCAGGGTGCAGGGTGGGGAGGCCAGGTGCAAAAATATGACACTAGAAATATCCTCAGAGACGTATCGTTTTCAGAATCAGATAAGAGAATTCGGATGGGTGGAAGGATAAGCAGACAGAAACTCATAATCAAGTCTGTATTATAATTCCAACCCAAACTCCCAAATCAAATATATTTTCGAAAAAGGGCTGATACGCAGAAATGAAATACCAAGAGAGGGAGAATATGTTCGGATAATGCACTCAGGTTAGAAGGGTGAGGTGGGAAAAAAATACCTTTTTATTCGCCTAATAAAACATGAACAAAGACTTAATTCATAATGACCCAATCATTTATTATGTATAATTTAACTTGGTAACTACTTAAATAATGCACTGACTCTTGCACATCTTAATTAAATACTTGAATCATCCTTAATTAACTATTTGTTCTTCATGAAGTCTTAGATCATGTTTTGTCGAGGCAAATTAAGGAAAAAGTTCCAGGAAAGACAACTGACTGATGAGCAATAATGATTATGATTTATGAAATGAATGAATCCTGACACTTTGGGTAGTGAAGAAGAGGGAAGGGAGATGCTGAGGCGGCTAATGCTTCTTCTGCTGCTGTGACGGAGAAATGTTGCAGCTGAAATTGCTGAATGAAGAAGAAGCGAGTGGTTACAGTAAGGTTGGCTGCATTGGCCCCGTACAGATTTGTCCTCTGCATTTGACCCATACTTCAGGGCCGCGGGGGTTGAACCTGTCAGGAGCAGTGGGGACCCTTCTCTGGATCTTGGTCCAAGTTTTGGTCAGGACTTTAGCTGGAGGATTTGTTGGGTTGTTGGGGGAAATGTACAGACACAAAGGAAAAGGCCCGGGAGTCGAACCGGAAACCTCCATGCTGTGAGGCGTGCTAGCTGTAATTGTATTGTATGATGGCTTGCGGTGATTGGAAGCAAAGGTAGCTGGCTGCGATTGGCTGACAGGTGACGAGGAGGTTATGGAGACGCATTCTTGACGTCCACTTCATTTTCAGTGCAGTCCGAATGTCCAGCAGGAGAAACAAGTCGAGCACTCAAAATGTCCCACAATGCAACAATACCAATAGGTAAATATAGACCACAATGCAATGAGAGAGTCGGGAAAATAACAGAGACTGAATGAAAGCAAAAGAGCTGTTAAAACTAGGCACCATTGACCTGTAATTATGAACAAACCACATTTTTAGAAAAACGTTGCGCTGTAACGTCGCTAAAGTTAGCCGCTTACCTTAGCTTTAGTCCTAAAAAGATCCCCATCACAGGCAAAAGCTTGAATAATCCAGTCTGTTTGTCATTCAACGTGAGTTCAATGTTAAATAAAACTTGTATGATTAATATTAGTCCATAAATATGTGCGTGTTTGACGGATTTAACCAATATTAATTACATAAAAAAAAAACTTTTTGTACTTTTTGTACTTAAACTTCATTTGTGCAGCTAGCAAGCTTTGACGCTAGCAGCTCTTGTTTTTAACCTTATTCAAACTGCTCCCTTCCATGGCATTAAACCCATCTTGCATGAATTCAGTTATAGTTGTTGTTATTGCTAAAGAACTACAAAAGTGTCCAATGGCAGTTCGAAAAGTTGAAAAGACTATTCTGAATCACATTATAATACATCAGCAGGAGCTCATTTCTTTTATTAATAAGTCCAGACCAGATCACACATTATGAGATAACCTCCTTGCTCCTCCGCAAACTTTATTTCGACTTTTCACAAAACACAAAACTCTGACTCACTGGGACGACTCATAACTTTGCAGTGAGTCACTTTATTTAGGTCAGTCTCACACATTTTATTTCGTGCAGAACCTGAGTAAACATGGCCGGTCTCGTCGTCGCTCGGCTCTCGGGACATGTGCACGTAATAAAGAGTGCGCCAATAAAGAGAGCTATTAACCCGATTTTGTGGTCAGACGCTGCCTTTTCCGAGCGTTTGCCTGGCACTTCAAAGCAGCACAGACACAGATACAGGCGCGTGTAATGCAAGCTGTGTGGCCCTCGGCAACGCTCCGAGAATATAAACAGTTCATGTTTTTAAAGTTATTTTAACAGTATTTGTATTTGTTTTATTGTTTACTGGTCCTTTACTTTGATTGGAGTTATAGGGTTTCTATATAGGTCTGATGAAACAAGCACAGACTCATGCATCAAAATATGAGTTTATATGATTTATGTCATGTGTTTGAATCATGTGAAATTACTTTTTTAAGTAAGCAAATTAAAGTGCCTATGACGGATTTTTTAAATGTTCTAATTTTGGCTTTATTTGGTGTATTTGTACCTGTTGTACATATAAATTATAGTTTTTACACCAATCAAGTAGGTATTTGTGGAGAAAACTTTGAAAACTAACCCTAACCCGTAGAAAATGACTGGAAGTGACATCACACAAGGGAATCTCATTCCTGTCAAAATGTATGCATAATTTAAATAATTTAAAGAAAAACAAACTGAATTCTAAACTTTAATTAAACTAAATAAAGATTCTCACATATATTTTTATTTGTCAAATAAAAACAATTTTGACATAGATGAGTTTTTGCCCAGGGTTGTGATGTCATAAATTACAAACAGGAAGTAAAATTATAAACCTAAAAAATGTGCTATTCTGAGATAACATTTTCATATTTTTTAGCAAAATTCAAAATATATTTATCTTAACGTACATTTTAGGTCGACCTGTCATAGGCACTTTAAGTAAGAAATATGAGTTTAACATAAATACAAATACATTAACATTCAGTGCATTCAAATGCAGGTAGCACCACCCATCATGTCACAAAACTGGATAATGCTGTATTTTTTAGGACTTACCAAACAGATTCATCAAACTAGTGTGAATGAAGCTCATTCATATATTTTTTATTCATTTATTTTCATAATTTCCTTTTTTCTCCAAGTCTCATTGATCACCACTTTCATCCCGACCCTTGTGTGACCCCTCTATGACCCTGTTCCCTCATCTCCGTCTCCCTCTGAGGCCTTTTGCCCATTCAAAAGATTTAATATTTAGTTTTAACAGTTATTTGCTATGGTAACGGTGCTAGATCCTCCTCACTCTGAAACACTGGTAATACACTGGCCTCATAGCGAATGTGCATTGTACTGGAGAGTGAGTGGAGCATGAAGACGAGTAAAAACAGTTGTAGCAGACGATAAGTTGAGTTATGGATGAGTTTTAGTAGAGGTAGTGGTGGAAATGAAGACTTTCTGTTTAAATATAGGCTTATAGTTTTCTCTATGCATTAGAATGTACATGTAATCTGTTTTCCACTGTACCCAACACATCTTATTGTCAATGTGTTCTCCATGGAGACAAGCAGGTCAACTTACAGGTCCCACTTGGGGAGAGATTTGTGAGAGATAAAATGACCTGAAACGTAATAAATGTAAGACAGATTAATACATTTAATGCCTTATTCTGGGACATTCAATTTCACAATAACACTTGAGACAATGTATTTTCATCTTAACTAAAAGTCCAGTTTTACAAACTTTTCCATATATTTTGTATTTTGTATGACCAAACACTGTTCTATCCATCTTTACAATAGAGTTGGTCGTGCGGTATGTTTTAAAGCAACTGATTTCTCCTTACTATACATGAACTCAGGGAGGCGCTATGGAGCTCCATTGGCAACAAAGTGTTTTAAAAGATCTTTGCACACGTGAGCTACAGAAATGAACAGATTTTTTAGAATGTATCTTGTACTACTGCTTTTATCTTGTGTCGTATGTGGTATTGAGTCCAAGATTCATTTCTACTTCAATAGACAATAAAGCCAATCTATTCTAAATCAATAAATACTGCAGTAATACATCCTTAAGTGGCCGCTAACATGAACTGCACGTAATGTTCTGCCCATCAAAACACATTCAAGCAAATAATGTATAAACAACAAGGACTAAAATCAGTGGCAACAATAGTTTTCTTCCATTTGCATTGACTATTGTTATTTTATATACATTATTGCTCTTGTAAGTGTTTGTTTAGTCATCTTAACTGGGTTTTCACCGTTACTGCTAGATTAGCCACACTAGCACGTTTGGATCAGTAAAGTGAGTGTACTGAACCTTACTTGAGAAAACACTATTATTTTGTCCTGCCTTTGATGTTTATAGTGTGAAAATGACCATGCCTAAAGACAAACAGAAAAGTTCCATGGTGCACCTTTAACTACAAGCTATTTTCCTGCTTTTGTTGTTTATGAAGACGGATTTGGCCCTCTGACTTTGTAACGTCTGGTCACTGCACATTCTCCTGTCCCATAAATCTCCCCAAACAAACTCAACCTGATTTATCTGCGCCACTGTCCCCCGCTGAGAAGAGAGAGAGTGTGTGGGGGGCGGGGCGGCGGGGGTCAACACGGGACGTCCCAGCAGGATGTGATGCATTAACCCATTCACAGCCAGAACAATGTCCCCGCACTGTTCTAATGGGGCCGTTTGTCCACACGTTATTAGCCATTATGTCCCCACGTGAAAGGCTAATGTGTGTCGTGGTTAACTCGCCCGGTGCAAAGTGACACAGTGGGGCTTTAACTGGGACGGATAGGCGTTTGAACAGCCAGAGGGACAATTGTGCACCTGCTGAAAAGGGTCGTGTGGGGAAAGTGGAGGAACGAAAAAGTGTGAGGGATATTCTTGTGAAATAGGAGAGTGCACTTTAATCATTTTTTTTAATTTTTATTTTATTTTAGCTATTTTGTAAGTTTTGTTTAAAAAAAAGCTATAATAATAACAACCACAATAACAACAATAATAATAATAATACAATATAATAGAAATAAAGAATTTTAGATTTTCGTCATTTTAAAACTGTGTTATCCGAACATTGTTGTTGTGTTTATTTTTTTTCAAGCATTTTTTTAATTGAGGCCAAGTGTGAAAAACTGTAGAATCTGAATTTTACTATCCCATGGACTTATATTGCGTACAAAAATGAATAGAAATAAAATACATGTAGCAACTTTTACATGGGAAAGATTTTTTTTTGAATTATTGTGCACTTAATTTTTTGTTTTTACTTTTACTTTGGATGTTTTACTTTTATTTGCAGAATTAATAAATATGAATTAAAAATGCTTTGCGGGCCCGTGGGCTGCATGTTTGACACTCCTGATCTAAAGAGTAATATCAGGAGTTAGACAGAGTTTGATCAAATAAATCCAGTCTTCCCCATAAATAAATGATTCAAAGCAACACTTGAGCTCCACATCAGCTGTCGGATTTTTGTAAAAAATACACTTTGCTACTTGAATGTGTGTGTGTGTGTGTGTGTGAGTGTGTGTTAGTGTGTGTGTGTGTGTCTGTGTTTGCGTGTGTGTGCGTAAGTGAGTGTGTGTGTGTGTGTGTGTGTGTGTGCGTGTGTGTCTGTGTTTGTGTGTGTGTGTGTGTGTGTGCATAAGTGATTGTGTGTTAGTGTGTGTGTGTGTGTGTGTGTGTGCGTAAGTGATTGTGTGTTAGTGTGTGTGTGTGTGTGTGTGTTTGCGTAAGTGATTGTGTGTTAGTGTGTGTGTGTGTGTGTGTGTGTGTGCGTAAGTGATTGTGTGTTAGTGTGTGTGTGTGTGTGTCTGTGTGTGCGTGTGTGAGTGTGTGTGAGTGTGTGTGTGTCTGTGTGTGCGTGTGTGAGTGTGTGTGAGTGTGTGTGTGTGTGTGTGTGTGTGCGTAAGTGAGTGTGTGTGTGTTAGTGTGTTAGCGTGCCATGGTACGTCCAGGTCTGAGAATTGAGCGCTCCTTGATCTTTCACACTGAATAATAAACTGTGTTATATTTTTTCTCTACCTGATTTGAATCCTGAGCAAGACTTGTGGTTGTTGAAAGCTAAAAGATAAGATAAAGGTATGAAAAAAGTCTTTATAGATAACAGATCAGGCGTGGAATTTGATATAGTAATCGTGATTCATCACCATGGTTGTATTGTATATTATATAATAGCAACAAATAAAGTGTAAATATTATATATATTTTTCTTTTTTTGGATTGAATGTGAGTCGGATTGTAATTAAACACGTCCCCTCTGTCCTAGATTTCTGTGTGAGCTGATTTACCTGTGTCTGTCTTCCTCCACATCTGGCTCTGCTCCTGCGCTTGTTCATAGCGAGTGAGACACAGAGAGAGCGCTTCCTGCTAGAGCGCCCCTAGTGGCCGTTAGCCCTGTAAAAATCTATTAATCATCCACATCGTTGTATAGGCAGTGTTGGGAAAGTTCACTTTCTACATGAACTAGTTCAGTTCATAGTTCACAAATTTTAATAAATGAACTAGTTCAGTTCATAGTTCATAATTCAAAATGGTTTACAGTTCCAAAATACTTTTTTTCAATATTATGCTATAATTTTTCTAAATTATTTCCACAGCCCAAATACAACCACAGGCAGCAATTATTTTATGAGTTTAATGGTGAAACTATGTGTCAGATTTCATCTTCATATCCAATTTTGAATCCTTCCCCAGGATTTACATTCACATTGAAGGGACAGACTTCCCCCATGTGTTGCTGTCCTGTCCACACTAACAGCAGCTTTCAGCTTTCAACCCCACAGTATATTCTCAAAAACATGAGGGAAAACTTGCTGGGCAAAGTTTGCACAGAAATGTTAGATTGTTCCCATCCTCTCCGACCTAATCATAAAACTCATGAAAACTCGGCGCTCTCACACTTGCCAGGCTCTTTTTGGGCAACATAACAGTGTGTTTTTTGCCTGGAAGTCTCTAGAAATATGACACTTCTGGTGCCGGTCACAGACACCAGAAGGAACGCGTTCACATTATCGTTCGCCAGCAGTAATACAGTACGTTCAGTTCGCGTTCACCAAAATTATGAATGTTCATTTAACGAAAGTTCATGAACTTTCGTTAAATGAACGCGTTCAGGCACAAACCTGTGTATAGGCTGCAGGATTCAAGTGTGTGAAAAAGTAGTGGCTTATAGTCCGACTTTTACCGTAATAAACATAATATATATATATTATATATTTATATATATATAGTTTTGTATAAATGCTTTGTAGATATGCCTAAAATGTTAGCATACAAGTAAAAGTAAATTAACAACATCATCAACAAGAACAACAACAAGATTAAAAGTCTTACCCCTAAAATGTATGCAAGTAAACGTATATTGTGTTCTAAGTGTTGTTCATTAGTTAATGACTGTTTGGGGCACGTACCATGTCAAGTTAAACCCACCCACACGTTTGTTCAAAGTTCAAAGGTCGCTCGGACGTGACCCCATGACCTCCGGGTGGTGTCTTTCATGTGGCGGCAGCAGAGCCTCTTGTCAATCAGTAACTCATCAGACAGCAGCCCATTTCTGCTCAATTTATGTCTTGTTCATTTTATTGAATGCATTTTGTATACCGTGCTAGCAAGTTTTTATTGAGCTGTTGTTGCTTTCTTTACGCATTAGTAAATTTGTCCAAGTTTGTCTCCGTCTGCTAGAACAATCTGGCGTTCAACTTGAATCATTTTTGAATTGATAAACCGTAATAATTATATATATAATAGTGTTTTTTTGAGCTTTTATATTTGGAGGAGGAAACTTTTCTTGGTCTCAATTTGGAGGTTTTTCAGTGAGTTTGACATCGTAAACAAATCGTTTTAAGGTGCATTGCACATTGTTCAATCCACAGAGTTCTTTTTTGGTTTAATCTGTGCTTCTTCCTGGTCTAGTCCTGGTTTAGTTCTGGGTTTAGTTCCAATTTAGATGTGGTGTGTGTAAGTGTTTCTCACCTGATGCCCTCTAAAGTAGCCGCCAATCTTGTACTTTTTTATTTTTTAATGGAACAAGAAATATAAACAAAACACACACAAAAACAAGAGCAAAATGATTATGTCATTGGCATTAGATTTCAAATTCACTGCCATGGGGAATTTCTCCATTTTGTAAAAGTCCATTGTTATTTGAGCTCGATCCTTGACCATTGGTTCATTCTCTGTCAACCGTGTCTTTTTTTAACTGCTGCTAAAGGTACATTTATGATTTTAATGCATTTTCCCTGCTGTGTGAAGCACTTTGAATTGCCTTGTGTATGAAATGTGCTCTACAAATAAACTTGCCTTGCCTTACATTTCAAGGATATCGATCTATTGTTTCTGTTGCAGGTGTTTTATGTCCCGGATACAAAGTCAAGTGAGATGTTGATGTTGAAAATATTCCACAGTGCTTTATCTTCACATTCCAAACCTGATTGTTTGTGTCTCCGTTTTTGTCCGAAGGTTCTAACCCCGTCAGTTCTAGAGTGTTGGACATGGATAAAGCATTACACATTATTATAAATCATTCGTGATGATTATAGATGATTATTTGGCTTGGGGGACATGGTTGATAAGGTACCATTGAAACACACATTCTTGTTAAGGTTTGGGATAGGAACAGGATTATGGGTAATGCTAAAGGTTAGGGCAAGGGTTAAGTTTGGGTTAAGGTTAGGAAATGGGCAAAGTTTTGGTTAAGGTTAGAATGTGGGTGTTTGCACATTACCATGACATTTCAAGACTAAAATCTATACACATTTATGTCAAGAAAGCAAATCAAAAATATCAAAGGTACAAATATGATTAATACTTAATGATGTGTTAATGATTTTGGAACATGGTTCACATCGAATGCCATTTTCTCAGATGAACACATACTTTGTAACTTTTCCTTACATCTACCTGTCTCCATGGATATGTTACTGCTTTACCTGGATTGATCCACAATATGGTATTAAATATTAAACGTAGAGTCCACAATCCAATCTCCATTTTCTAAAATTGCACAGCCCAACCAACCGAAAGGGATATTTCCATCAGGGCACTATGTCAAAACACTTTTTCATATTTCATCAAAAGTTTTCTTTAATTAACTTGTCTCCTCTTTGCTGACAACTTAATTACACCGTATTAGAAAAATACGGGAGAAAAACCTTTGTATTGTTCCAAATGAATGTTGTTGTAACTGCTAATGAGAGAGTCTTACAACGGTATATTATAGACTTTAAATGGACATTGATCATCTTCAAATAGACCACAAAGCAACCCATTCATTAAGCCTCATCGGACAGTGTTTTGGCTAATGCGCTCAGATACAGCAGGTCAAAGCTAACTCCCTCTGTCATTTATGAAGCTGGCGTCGTGGTTCTGTTGGACTGGTCTATTTTAGAACAAATTGTGGCTAGTTTTGAAGCTAGTGATGACATCCGAATATAAGACAGTGAGCTACGATGAGCTACGATAAGCGAGAGGCACTGGGGTTGCAGGTTCATGACATTCTTCAATTTAAAGATGAAAGATCCTCTAGATGTAACTTTTCTGGGGGTTTTCTAATAATTATGTTAAGATGTTGTTTTGTTGCCTAAAATGGTCTTACACATCTATCCCTACAATTAAAAGTCATATTCTAACCTGTCCTACTCTTCAGTGTTATATACCAGCAGGGGTATCCTTCAGGGGATAACATTTGGCCCGCCAATGTTTACTGAAATTTGTAAGGTACCCATTTTTATTCAAATTAGCAAAGTATAGACTGTCTATAGATGGAGGAAAGACCAAAGCAGCACAATATGCAATGCAATTTAATCCTCTACGTGCCAAATATAGTTGTTTATAGAATCCCATCTGAGGGTAGTATGTGTTAAACTACATGCAATATCCCATATTGAACAATTAACCTGCATGATATAGTAAATATTATTCTCAACAGGTTTTAATGATGCTGGTGGTCTTAATATCCCCCCTCTTGTTTTTGTCAAGCCACCTTTTTGTGATTAGCATCTGTTTTAACACAGACCTCGCAGGAGACCTCTTAAGTAGAACCATTGTCAATTGGTTTGAGATTTCAGTTATTTTTTTACGGAAAGTTTGTAATAATGCTGGGCCTGGGAGCTGAATGTCTGAGCTCACTTTGTCTCAATAGATGTACAGAACACTGTGTCCAATGTTGCTTTTTATGTGATTGTGCATCTGCTTTGTGTTTTGTGATCGGCTCCATTGAGAATAAATAAACTGATTATTGATTTTATCTTGCAGTATAAGTATATAGATTTTGACAAGCAACTCTCATAAACTCTCATAAAGTTATAGTTGTAGAGTGGGTGGATTTTTAGCTCAAATGGCACAATGCTCAGAATTTTCCATTGTACAAGGTCTTTGTGAGGAATCAAAACACAATTAATTAATGCAGTGACTGTCCGTACATCTCTCTCGAGACGAGCAAGTGGTGGATCCCTAAACAGAAACAATACATAGTGCACCTTTAAGTATCCATTGTCTATCATGTTTAGTGTAGATCTTGGTAAGACTGTATCATAATCACGCTTTTAATAGCCTTAATAAAGCATGAACAAAGACTTTCTAATACGAATGATTCGGGTTTAGTAATTATGTAATCATGTTAATTACCCTAATTCTGCCTTCCAGTCGTCCTCGGAGTTTGAAACTTGAACGTTGGAGAGAAGTTTTCTCCAAGTTTCTGTGCTCCAGTCGTCAAGTCAGAAAAACAATTGCCAATATATTATTGTAACGACTCAATCACGTAATAGAAACAAGAAGCAGCTCAAATCAGCCAAATGCGGGTCGATTTAAGTCAAATTTTGACATGGACATTGTTAATAGATTGAGAATGTAATGTTTGAGAGAATTATTTCTTTGCTTACATTAGCTCTGTGTCGACGTTAACAGCACACACAGGAATTCCGAGTTGTAATGGTCTGTTTCATCATGAGTTATTAAGACTAAGGTGTAATTATAGAGACACATAGACATAAATGAGTAACTTGGCTAATCCGGGAGGAATCGAGGACCTCTAGCAATCAAGGCAAGCAGTGATTGACAAATCAAAATATAAAATTACCACGTGTCACAACCACAGTATATTTAAAATTGTTCCGAAATATTCTGAAGCTCGCCTGAAGCCACGATGTATTTTAGTGGCCCCTACAGGCCGTTGAGCAGTAATGCACGGGAAGCTTGTGTCTTCTTCTCCCGCCCCTTCTCATTCTCTGACCGTGTTCAGATGCCCGTTCATGTTCCTCTCTCAAACATGAGCTTTTAGAACCAGAGCAGACATCAGCTTCTTTTAAATGTCTACGCATTGTCTTCACCATCATTTGTGTGTGAAGGAATATTTGATTTGCCCTAAATTCAGTTTGTAGTGGTTAGCAATGTGATCGAGTTGAAACGATGGGCAGAGATAGAGAATGAGCTGTATTTACTGTTTGCCTTTGAATTGCACCTTGGCAACAGTGTTATTTCATTGAGATGACTAGCTATTTTAATTTGACAGCTCTTGCTGCCCAAGCACAACATGTTCTCTGACCCAACCCAAAAGTTTACCGAGGCCACCCTGTAACCCTAACCCAAACAGCTCCTCACAGAATATACATGTTTCAATCCCACTTCCATTCAAATCCATTTTTCCCTCTTTGCATGTCCACCAAATGTCATAAAAACAAGCTCTATCTAACGTCCACGACTACCTTATGTATACTCTGTAAGACGTGTTTGGAATGAATCACCAGGAGGAGGGCAGCAGACATGCACACAAGATAAAATATAATTATCCCAGCACATAAATATTTGACCCAAAACTAAACAAATATCCCAGCGAGGAAATGAATCCAAGGTAGGACTTTGGAAGGTCAGAGAATTTATGTGCAAAACTCCAGACTGGTCGGACACACATGTGGAAATTTAGAGGAAAAATGAAAAACATGTATATTTGCCTTCTTTTCTACAGAGATAAAAGTGGGATGTTTTGTCATAACAGTTTGGGAAGTTATGTCATGTAATGGGACAGAAAAAGGGAGGAGATGTGTAAACACTAGGTTGTTCTGTCAATATCTGGTAAGTTTCGTAGCAAAGTATTTGGTTAAAGGCTGTGTTCACTCTTACGTTCAACACATCGCCTAAAACGTACATACAGAGGTGGAAAAAAACTGATTACAACACATTTTATTCTTCAAAAAGACAAATACAAAGATAATCAAAGAGAAAAAGTCACGATGCAGATAGTGAACGACGATACAAAGACACATGCAACTGACAATGAGGCTACCCCAAATAAATTGTATGTTTGCTGAAACCCGACCCAAGTGGGTCGGTCGGTAGGTAAATTCTTATTTTTTTAACTTTGAAGGCAAAAAAAAAGATCCAAATGGTCGCCATTTTTTGACTCGGAGTGACCGCCAGGGGTCAGGCTTCAACAGTCAATGACGGAAAACGTCTTGATCAACCCGATCGGTAGACTAAATCTCTTTTTTTTGGTAGCGAAGGTGAGCGGGGGGAACATGCGGGGGACACGGGCGCCGCCATGTTTGTTGTGATTACACTGCTGGGTGTGTTTCCCTCCCAGAATGCCACACCATGATGCAGAAACGGCATGAGCGGTGGCCATTGCAGTGGCGCTGACAGAGGCAAACCAACATGTAAAAGGCAATATGGGTTCTCTTCTGCATGGTTTGGTTCATACAGGAGCATCTGAAGGACCGAAAATGTAAGCGCACATGCATTGTGCAATGCGTTATTCGTCCCTTTGGATGAAAAATCCCTAGTTTTATACCTGGTCGGTCGGGTTACGGCAAACAGACATATTATTTTGCTCAGCCTGACAAATACTTGCTGGAATAATATGTGTCCCACTGGTGACCCATGACGACCAGATCGTAATCATCCATCGTCGTCCTGTGACATTAACCTGTACTTATAAGTGAAACATCTTTGCACTACAACCCTGCCGACTTCTTACCTGATCTGAAGCTACGTTAGGCCTGGCTAGTACTGAGATGGGAGAGCGCTGGAGTCTGAGTAACCATTGCCAAGTACGAGTGGGCTGTGTGAGTACATGATTGGTAGTGCTCGTGGCAGCCGATGGCGCGGATCGGCTGCCACTGCTTGGCTACAGTTGAATGAATAATGCACATACCGGTAATTGTAAAGCAACAGGAGTGTCTGGAAAAGCTGTATACAAGACTCAAACTAACTAACAAACTGGTTTTAATGACTTACAAAGTTATTAAAACCAATGTTCCCTGACCTCGGAGGTCTTTGGGCACAGGTCTGGGGGAGGTGTGCAGATTTTTCCTGGAGCGGTTCGTAGGAAGTTAAGCAAGTCCTTCTGTTATCACGTGAAACTGCTTTTGTGTTTTTGAACCGCTGGTACAGTTTAGTTAGTCATCTTCAAAATACATGCCGAACCCGCCTTGTTTTGAGTGTAAATCCGGCCTAATGCATTGGTACTATTTTGTCCTTCTCCAGTCTCCCTAACCCCTCTCCCATCACTCTTAATTTCTGCTCCCTCTCCCCCCGTGCCACCCCAGTGCACTTGTTGTGTTCAGGGTGGTCCTCATCTGTCTCCTCTGGCTCCACTCTTCGCTGCACTGTACCATATATAAAGTCCTGCTGTCCAGTAGAGCTAATACACTAGTGATGGATCTCCAGGCTTTGTTTGTGTGAGGTAGAAGCACTTGATTGTGATATAAACTAGAGCTGAGATCATTAGACCCACACTGCCCCTGTAGCTGCTGCTGCTGCTGCTGTTGCTGCCATATGGGGAGAACAGGCAGTCTTGCGGGTGTGGGGGAAATGCTATTGATGACTTGTAATGCGATGGACAACTCAATGTATTTTAACGTAATAGAAAATGTCATTCTGAATTCAACTGGACAAAAAGAGTGAGGGACAGAAAGCTTTCTCAGCATGTGGACATCCATTCAATAGATCTAACAAAGCCAAAAGAAGAGGACAATATAGAGGATCAGAGCCAAGGAGAAACAGGTGTAGCAATTCCTTTCGAGTCTGTTTCAAACTTGTCAATACTTTGAGACAAAAAACGGTAGATCCAAAGGAGGAATGCGGTCTAGTTCATTCAGTGTAGTGAAGACAGCATGGAAAAGTACACTGGAGAAACAAAACAGCCACTTCATAAGAGGCGAGAGTTGCCAAGAATCCACGTCTGAATGGAACAGAAATGAGGTACAATCAGTCACCCATTTACAACTCCATCCTCAGACCCAAACACAAACAAAGAACACAATAGGGCTAATCAGAGTATGCTTTTAGGAGTTAGATTACTCATCAGGGGAACAATCCATACATACTCAGGTGATAGTTCAAACCTTGGAGTACTTCAATAGACTTAACAACGGATACTTTTTACTATTAAACAACTCTTAAACAACAAACTTCAGCGACTCACCAGTTCTCTGTCGGATGAACTGAAGAAACTACAACTTGGATAAGTGACAAAATGTTTTAAAAACCTTTTTCCAGTTGACAGTTTTCTTTTTATGATAGAACCTGGACGACTTAAGGATTACAGCAAAATGTGTTTGACCATTTTTGACGATTATAATAGCTCAATAACATAACGTCAACAATGCCCGTAATAACACAATAGCAAGAATATTGGTTATAAAATATGAGTAAAAACTAAGAATTAAAAAACAAAAAACTGAAAAATGCTGCAAAATGGGTACCAACATTAAAAATGTATAAAAATGAACAAGTACAAATAATGTAGACCTTATAATAAAAAGGAAAGGGACTAAAAAAAACTGAATTGTATATTTTATTATACTTTTTCAATAACTACACTGTATTATTTTGTGGTAATTGGGGTACACAAGCCTTTCAAACTCAGCACTGCACAAAATATAATTTACATAATGTTCTGACCCAGAAGTCAAATGCCATAAGAGGAGTGTGACATTTTGCTGATTTAATTCTACTTTTTATTAATTTGGCTGCTTTCTGTTTCACCAAACCACATGCATCGGATTAAAAAGTAGAATTCAAGAACAATCCATTCATTATAAAACATTTGTTATGTTTTGATGAGCCAGTACGAACGTGGCTTATGACATAATTTCAAATTCAAATATAAAATGAAAATATTTACCCGCACAGTCTCGTCCATCACCGCTCTAAGTAGTATGTTATTCCCAATCATATAAACCACGGCTCGCAGGATTTACAACTGAGCCCAATGCACTTCTGTAACGTAATCATTTGTTTAATCACCTCATCCATCTTTGCAGACTCGCTCAAGCCTTCTGTCTGTCCTCTTTCCCTACTTTGTCCTGTTTACTTCCACCGTTTTGCAACAATCGTCTCGACTGTTTTCCCCACCTGTCCATTTGAATGAGTGTTTGCAGCGTCTAAATGACAGGCCACGGCTCTGGTCATAAACATGGCCCACTCCGGCTTCGGTCCAAACTACCTTTCGATCCTGGAGCTGGAGTGGGACGCTGCGATTGGTGCTGGGAGCGTCCACGCAGGCTCATGGGGCATCGTTTATGCCACATAAACAAACAAAAAAGTAGATTTCTGATGCAATATTGTGTCAGGAATCAATTCAATTTGGTTTAGAATCCCTTGTTAGTGGAGCAATGAATTTTATTATGAAGTATTGCAATATTGTGTCAGGAATGTACTTTCTTTTAAACAACTTAAGTAGGTATAAATGATGAAACATGAATACTTCCAATCATTGCTCCACCAACAAAGGATTCCAAACCAAGTACTATTGATTCCTGACACAATATTGCGTCAGGAATCTACTATTTAGTAGTTTTAAATTTAAGAAATAGCTTGAACTAACAAAAATGCCCTTTTATATAATGCCTATTATAAATATTTAACATTTAATCAACATTTCGGTACACCAAGCCCTTGTGCCAACATCTGCTAGATTTGAGCTGACTTAAAAAGCTGGCCCACTCCTGACCTATGCGTAATACATAATGCATGTCCTTATTTTAACTTCTGTGTATAATGCTGAGAAAAATATGATGGTCTAAAATGCTCCAGATTGCTGTAAATTACATCTGTTTAGTTCAATTTTTTATGACAGACTTCCTGTTTGAGTCTGGGATAAAAAACAAAAACAAAACGATTTAAATGGTTTGTATCTAAATCTCATATCCATATACGTGTTCCACTTTAACCTCTGCTTATGAATGAATAAAATCACTTAACCTGACCTATACATGCAGAGTTTTTCCTTTTTGTTTCAATTGTCTTTTTACTCAACATTTCTGACAAACCATTTCACACTCGCGTCACCTTTGACACCAGATCAACACAACCAACACAACCAACATAACCAACACAACCAACACGACCAACACGACCAACACGACCAACACAACCAACACAACCAACACAACCAACATAACCAACACAACCAACACAACCAACACGACCAACACGACCAACACGACCAACACGACCAACACGACCAACACGACCAACACGACCAACATAACCAACACAACCAACATAACCAACATAACCAACACAACCAACATAACCAACACAACCAACATGACCAACACGACCAACATAACCAACACAACCAACATGACCAACACGACCAACATAACCAACACAACCAACATAACCAACATAACCAACACGACCAACACAAACAACACAAACAACACAACCAACATAACCAACACAACCAACATAACCAACACAACCAACACAACCAACATAACCAACACGACCAACACGACCAACACGACCAACATAACCAACACGACCAACACGACCAACATAACCAACACAACCAACATGACCAACACGACCAACATAACCAACACAACCAACATAACCAACATAACCAACACGACCAACACGACCAACACGACCAACACAACCAACACGACCAACACGACCAACACGACCAACACGACCAACATAACCAACACGACCAACATAACCAACACGACCAACACGACCAACATAACCAACACAACCAACATGACCAACACGACCAACATAACCAACACAACCAACATAACCAACATAACCAACACGACCAACACAAACAACACAAACAACACAACCAACATAACCAACATAACCAACATAACCAACACGACCAACACAAACAACACAAACAACACAACCAACATAACCAACACAACCAACATAACCAACACAACCAACACAACCAACATAACCAACACGACCAACACGACCAACACGACCAACATAACCAACACAACCAACATGACCAACACGACCAACATAACCAACACAACCAACATAACCAACATAACCAACACGACCAACACAAACAACACAAACAACACAACCAACATAACCAACACAACCAACATAACCAACACAACCAACATAACCAACACAACCAACACAACCAACATAACCAACACGACCAACACGACCAACACGACCAACATAACCAACACGACCAACACGACCAACACGACCAACACAACCAACACAACCAACACAACCAACACAACCTATATCAATTTATGTCACATCCCTTAATTGAAATAAATTGAAATAGAAAAGAACAAACCAATACAAAACACACACACGAGCAGCTACCCTTTTAACCACATCAGTTACAGTTTGACACATTTTCAAGGTATCATTTGTTTGATCGTGTGGGTGCTCAAACTGCGAATACTCTGACCGTGCTTCTAATCTGACATTTAAGAAACGTCAAGCGCTGAAGAAAAGATAAAAATGCATTTGGCACGTTTTCAGACAAAGGAGACTTTTAGAATTGTTCTGGACTTTCCCTCTGACCACAGGAAATCATTTTAGCGTCATGATCAAACTACGACTCTCAAATCCTCTTTGTAAGGCCACTGTGCACTATTCAGTTCGACTGTAAAACTACATGAACATCTAAATATGAAAATATGCTGTGAGAAGTTTTTACCAAGGACGTTCAGCTGATAAAAAGACAGATTTATTGTATTTTATTCTTACTGTGACAGTGATCATGCATTTTAGTTTCTTTACAGTTGTTTCCTTTTTTTTTTTTTTTTTGAAACACACAGCAACAAAAATTACATAACACAAAATGACCTATTTAAAGATTTAGGGAAAAAAATATTTATACATACATGGAAGTACAAATTTAAGTTCACTTATGCATACACACACATACATTTTCTCTTATGCTTATATTAGAATAATAAATAATACAAATAAATAAAACAATTAAGAAGAATAAGAAGAAAAAAAAGAAAAAAAGAAAAAAGGGGAGTAGGGCTGAGGAGGACATAGCAAATTCAAAATATGTAAAGGACAAGGGTTAGCAGATAGTGAACGAGGTTGCATCTAATGGAAAAAAGGGGGTTAAAGCATCTTATGGCGAGAAGTATGAGTCCCATTTTGTCCATTGCTTGTTGAATTTGTCCATTTTCAAGTTGAGTCTGGCGGTTATTTTTTCCATGTTGCGCATGTCAGTTATGATGTCCGTCCAGTCCTTAACCGTCGGGGCAGCTTGGGTCATCCACTTTTTTGTTATTGCCTTCTCCCCGGCGGCCAAAAGTATGTTCCATAGATATCCATCCATTATCATGGCAGGAGTTCTGAGACCAAAATACATTGGGGATAGTGGGATAGGGGTGTCAAAATAGTCTGTACTGTACTTGTTTCTTCTGCTGGTTTGTTCCATGTTTTTTTATTTTATTTACACTGGAGTAATGTAATTCCCAATCATTAGATCTGATTATTTAAAGTGTGATCCCAAAATTCATCTTCTTTATCTTTTAAAATGACCAAAAGTAAGAAGTGTGATCCAAAACAGAAGGTATTTGACACCAAAGTACAATCCATTTTAAAGGATGCACACGCCCTGCCATTAAACCAGGACTAAAAACATGTATTTGAAGTACGAAAGTAGAAGTGTGAGTGTGTTCGAGCGCCGTCCGGCAGAGATCAGAGCGGAGCAGCAGGTTAGCGCTCCACATTGCACATGTTCTCTTAGATGTTTACCGGACGTGTGCTGCTGCTGCTGCTGCTGCTGCTGCTGCTGCTGCTGCTGCTGCTGCTGCTGCTGCTGCTGCTGCTGCTGCTGCTGCTGCTGCTGCTGCTGCTGCTGTTGCCGGGGAGTTGATCCGAGCCGTGTGACTGGCGTTTGGTGCCGGCGCCTGCTCCGCGCTGCACAGTGGGAGCTCGCCGGTTCCTCTGCTGACAGCTGGAGACAACTCCCTCACAACTGCAGCGCTACAAAACAAGACATGCACCGAAAAGCCTGCTCTTTCTGCTGTTGCTCTCAATTATCCCCCCAAGAAAGCAATAGTGTTCCTCTTTCCCCGGCGATGTTGTCACGGTAACAACTTTTCAACTATATTTAGATTTTGAATAGAGAATGCAACGTCGCAATAATAATCTATATGCATACAGTAGAACATAAACGTATCCATATCTGTTTAGTATTGATTTTTTACTTATTCAGTCAACTTCTTGCGCAGTATTTTGCATTAAAGTTGTCTATTTTCTGTTTATTTAATTACAGTTTACCTTGTTACCTTCTTGTGCTCGCCACATTTGGGGACGGTGAAGCGTGAGCAGATGATTTATTTAAAATGACTGCATTACTATCACTCTGTCTCTGGTTTGTGGTGATGGGAGTCGCCAAACAGATGCAAAATACAACTAAAATCTATTTAAAATTGGCTGATGTTGGCACCATTGATTATCAGGATGTGCTTTTTCAGGTTTGGAGTGAATATTTACAGACAATTTCAGACTGAGGGTTAAAAAGGTTGAGGATCGTTTCAGGATGGTGCCGTTTCTGTTGCCGTGGAGAGGGTCGGTAGCTTGTTCAGAGCAAAGTTGGACATTGGTTCAGCAAAATAATACATAATACAATATTTTATTCATTCATTCATTACCACTGTGCAAAATTCCAAGGACAATGAGTTACTATTTTGTTTGATGATTTAGGGTTAAGAGGAAACAGAGAGCACTGAATAAAGTAAAAAAAAGTTTGTTTTTTTAAATATTGTTCATTTGGATTATCCCGTGGAGCGTTTGTGAAAAGAATAAGCATCTAAAGAATATACAAGACCTCTCTGTGGAAGGCAGTTCTTGATAGATGAAAGCGGGTGTGGCAAAAGCATTATGTGTCAAAATGATATGTCTGACCCAAACAGTATCAAGAGAACTGCACAGGAGCAAAAACAACTTGTTAGACAGAAAAGTACAAGGACACAGCGTATTCATATGTGCAGTGTTTAAAGGTGGTATGGACAATTTTTTTCATCAAATTTTTTATCATATTTCCTCGTGGCGTGGATAAATCATTTGTCCTGCCACGTATCAATCATAAAACGCACCTATCGCTCACCTGCAGCCGCGTCAGGCTCGTCCCCACGTTTCCGCGTGCCTAAGCGCATGGATCTATCATAATATAGTTCCCTCAGTGTACGGGACAAAATGAAGACGGAGAAAGACAGTTCGAGCTGACGCAGAAGTGGACAGAAATCTACGAGCGATGCGATGCGCTCCGTTGCGCTAATAAACAAACGCACGTGTGTGTTGTATCAGTCCACACGGGGGAGTGGCATGTGCACTTCCGCCTGCGTTCTCAAATCGCCGAAAAATCGTCCATACCGCCTTTAAGTTAGATTAAAATCATTATTCTCTCCAAAAACTTGAGCTAACTCTCTTGTTTTTGCTGTCGTCCAATAGAAATCCTTTTAATCCAAAGAAAGTAATTTGTTAACTAATATCAATGTTGGTCGACTAAAACCCCCTCGACCGATTAATCAACTAAATTACTAAATAATTATTGCATTACTGTGTAGATTTAAAAATAAATGAATAAAATAAATAAAATAAACAAAAGAAATAAAAGAAATAAAAGAAATAAATAAAATAAATAAAATAAATAAAATAAATAAAATAAATAAAATAAATAAAATAAATAAAATAAATAAAATAAATAAAATAAATAAAATAAATAAAATAAAATAAAATAAATACAAAACATTCAGTTCAATAAAAGTGGCAATGGGGCCATACCGGCATGCTTCGAACACAAAGCACACGCTCATTAAAAAGGCTCCAGGTGGAACAAGACACTGGAGGTGGTCAGGTGAGGACGCGTAACTGGCCCAAAAAACACTGAGCACCTCATTTCAACACATAGTTCAAGAACATGGCTGGAGATAAGACCCACAGGCGAGTGAACCTGCGGCCGAACAGAAACGATGAATACACTTGCTGGCTACTATGTGAAATGTACCATATTTGAATGGGAACAGAACCTCTAAGTGTCCGTAACAGGGGCTTGACAAGATAAGGCTGGTTTGTGTATATATATTGTTAAAATGTCATCGAGTGAATATCTATAATTTGTTGCATATTCCTGTACTAAATGTAGTGATAATGTAAATGTACTCCGACTCTTTAAGCTCACAGGTCAAACACAGATGGAAAGTAAAAGTTGTTCTGTAAGACGCCGCAGTTCCACAGGGGCCTCTCGAAGGTCAGCGCATATTTCAAACACAGGAAAATCTCAAAATAAGCCCCCGAGCCGCACTGCTGGTCCCGCGCCTGTGGTCAGTTCATTTACACACATTACAATAGCACTGCTTTTCAGTAACTCTGGCATTATTATGAGGCCTCTTCATCCACGCGCTGGAGGCCCCTCTTCACAGTACATGACCTTTTACTGCATTATCATATTTCTGTCAAATAATATTCAATTAACAGTGTTTTCTGGCAATTAGGTTTACAGAGAATGTCATGTCCAATGTTATGTCAAAACAGAGTGGAAAAGTAAAAGTGTGAACATTTGTTTCACACTTATTCATCGAAATGATGTGAATATTTCATTATGTCAGGGCCACGTTTGAATAAAGCTGAATGTTTTTTGGATTTTTTAAGGAAATTAGTATCAACAAACACTTGACATTACAAAATACTGCTTTAAAAAAAAACAGTTTTAGAACGATCTTGAGCTTTATTAAAACTAGTATAAGACCACGATGTTCCATAAAGAAGGTGCTGTCATTTTGAGATGAAAATTTAAAACTTTGACCTAAAAAAGCATTTTTAATTATCATTGTGGTATTGGTATGGAGAAATGAGTATATTGCTAGGAATTGAAATAGAGTTTGAAATGTTAGTAGTGTAACATTAGAATGGACAAGAAAAGTGCAAAAATAAGACTTTATACCGTGTTTATGCTGTTTGGGGGATAACACTAGACATTTCGGCCATTTTGATACATTTTTCAATACATGTCCCGTAAACTTTAAAACAAAGGAAACACAAGCTGGATTCTCACCTATGATTGGTCGACGAGTCGCCCTCTCATCGTTCAGAACTTGACCTGGTCCTGAGCAGGTTCTGAGCTCAGGACCTGTCAGGTACGTTCACACATACAAACTATGGACTGGACCAGGACTACTGTAAACTACCCGAAAGTAAACCCGGTCTAGATCAGGACTAAATAAGGATCAGGACCAAAATAAGTCCACGTCAGACCTAAAACTGGCTCAGTTTAGGACCAAATGTGTGAACGTCGCCTTGGAGATCTGCCCTGATAAAAAACGATGCGGCTTCGTAGTACAGGCCTCCGACTGAAACGATTCACCAGATTCTAAAGTGTAAAGCGAAACAGATTTCCACACAAAATGCAACAGCAAAGATGCACAAGAGCAGTAAAAGCTCAAAACTACAACTAATAAAATGTCTTCATCACGTCCCAGACACCCTTTCTCGCCTAAACCGTCGATGAACTCTTCGTTTGCAGCACGCTCCTTTGTCTTCACCGTTAAACTCTCTCCAGGTTGAAATAACCCCACTAACCTTTAGCTTAGCCCCCATTTAAGGCCCAATTCTCAAGGAAGACTTTAGTTTGAGCGTAAAAACAAACAGGCGAGTGTCTCTGGGGGCCGCCTAAGTGAGCAGCGCTGACCCCGGCACCTGGAGGCAGCGCCACACTTCACTTGTTTATGTTCCTAAAGTCTGATCGCTCCTTCTCATCTCGCCTCGTGCCACAGATTGTTTGAGGAAGTGACTAAAGTGAAACCCAAAAAGGTGGTGGAATAATAATGCTTTTAATCTGAGCGGAGCAGCGGACGGTTTGACATTTCAAAGAGCAGAAGAGGGCGCTTAATAGAATGATATGTAAATGGGAGCTGTCGATCTCATTTGGAGTTGGAGGTGGATACAGGACAAAAAGGCTGTTGTGTGCTTTCTAAGAGAGAACAACTGGTGTGGTGTGGGAGGGATTAGAAGAGAAACAATGTTAAGTAATTCTGTTAATATTAAAGGTTAAAGGTTAAATGTGCACTATATCATTTTGCTGGTGGAGGTTATGCAAAATGCTTTTTGTTGCTTTCCCTGAATGGTCAACATGGCAAACAAGCAGGAGGACAGGAACTAAATTACAGATGGACAGATAGATAGAAAGTAAGAAAGAAGTAAGAATAGATTGATAGATGAATAGAGAGAAAACTAAATAGATAGATAGCTCTTCCATGGCCTAGCACCAAAGTACATCTCAGACATGTTAGTGCTGTATGAGGCATCTCGGACTCTGAGGACCTCAGGGACCGGCCTCCTGCTGGTGCCGGAGTCAGGACTAAACATGGACCGGCCTCCTGCTGGTGCCAGAGTCAGGACTAAACATGGACCGGCCTCCTGCTGGTGCCGGAGTCAGGACTAAACATGGGCCGGCCTCCTGCTGGTGCCAGAGTCAGGACTAAATATGGACCGGCCTCCTGCTGGTGCCAGAGTCAGGACTAAACATGGGCCGGCCTCCTGCTGGTGCCAGAGTCAGGACTAAACATGGACCGGCCTCCTGCTGGTGCCAGAGTCAGGACTAAACATGGACCGGCCTCCTGCTGGTGCCAGAGTCAGGACTAAACATGGACCGGCCTCCTGCTGGTGCCAGAGTCAGGACTAAACATGGACCGGCCTCCTGCTGGTGCCAGACTCAGGACTAAACATGGACCGGCCTCCTGCTGGTGTCAGAGTCAGGACTAAACATGGACCGGCCTCCTGCTGGTGCCAGAGTCAGGACTAAACATGGACCGGCCTCCTGCTGGTGCCAGAGTCAGGACTAAACATGGACCGGCCTCCTGCTGGTGCCAGACTCAGGACTAAACATGGACCGGATTTGTGCCCTTCTCTTTTATGTCTTTCGTGATTTTAATGCATTTTTTTCCTTGTGTACGAATTGTGCTCTACAAATAAACTTAATTGCGTAATAATGCCACGTGCCAATCAAAATTATGTTGGCGTTATAACTTTACAGCATTTTAAAAAAAATTGAAAGCAGAGAAACAACGGAAAGAGGCGTGTAGCATCAAAATAAACTGCAGACGCCATTTAGAAAGACAAAAAACTCCTCTGTCACGTCAACATCGAGCATCGCGTCCAAGATCTCATGATGGATTACGCTCATAGTCAAATTGGAGAGGTATTAACATGAATTTTAATTATATGCATGTTTTATATCAGCATTTTTTGGTGAACATAGGCTAATTTACATTCACAAAAGTAAATACAAACTTATCGTGGCTTTGCAACGCCCAAATCTGTAAAATGACGCTGTTTCAGGTGGTCTGGACTTTTCAAATCCTTTTTTTTAGTCCATGGTGAAGAGAAGAGGAGAGAGATTTTACAGCTGAAGTTAAAAGCTGCGGAGGCACAGAGAGCGGCGAGGGGCATTGAAGAACATGTGTTATTTCAGAGCGCTGGGAGCCGATACCTCTGCCACGCTGCTAAGGAGACTGAGACGGCGCTAACAGGAGCTATACGGCGCTAACAAGAGCTATACGGCGCTAACAAGAGCTATACGGTGCTAACAGGAGCTATACGGCGCTAACAGGAGCTATACGGCGCTAACAGGAGCTATAGGCCGCTAACAGGAGCTATACGGCGCTAACAGGAGCTATACGGCGCTAACAGGAGCTATACGGCGCTAACAGGAGCTATAGGCCGCTAACAGGAGCTATACGACGCTAACAGGAGCTATAGGCCACTAACAGGAGCTATACGGCGCTAACAGGAGCTATAGGCCGCTAACAGGAGCTATACGGCGCTAACAGGAGCTATACGGCGCAAACAGGAGCTATACGACGCTAACAGGAGCTATACGGCGCTAACAGGAGCTATACGGCGCTAACAGGAGCTATACGGCGCTAACAGGAGCTATACGGCGCTAACAGGAGCTATAGGCCGCTAACAGGAGCTATACGACGCTAACAGGAGCTATACGGCGCAAACAGGAGCTATACGACGCTAACAGGAGCTATACGGCGCTAACAGGAGCTATAGGCCACTAACAGGAGCTATACGGCGCTAACAGGAGCTATAGGCCGCTAACAGGAGCTATACGGCGCTAACAGGAGCTATACGGCGCTAACAGGAGCTTTACGGCGCTAACAGGAGCTATAGGCCGCTAACAGGAGCTATACGACGCTAACAGGAGCTATACGGCGCAAACAGGAGCTATAC
The DNA here is from genome assembly GCF_026437365.1 of Eucyclogobius newberryi. Lineage (NCBI taxonomy): Eukaryota > Metazoa > Chordata > Actinopteri > Gobiiformes > Gobiidae > Eucyclogobius > Eucyclogobius newberryi. The sequence goes on from NW_027315724.1 coordinate 6,553,215, forward strand.
GACGCTAACAGGAGCTATACGGCGCTAACAGGAGCTATACGGCGCTAACAGGAGCTATACGGCGCAAACAGGAGCTATACGGCGCTAACAGGAGCTATACGGCGCTAACAGGAGCTATACTGCGCAAACAGGAGCTATACGACGCTAACAGGAGCTATACGGCGCTAACAGGAGCTATACGGCGCTAACAGGAGCTTTACGGCGCTAACAGGAGCTATAGGCCGCTAACAGGAGCTATACGACGCTAACAGGAGCTATATACGGCGCAAACAGGAGCTATACGGCGCAAACAGGAGCTATACGGCGCAAACAGGAGCTATACGGCGCAAACAGGAGCTATACGGCGCAAACAGGAGCTATACGGCGCTAACAGGAGCTATACGGCGCTAACAGGAGCTATACGGCGCTAACAGGAGCTATACTGCGCAAACAGGAGCTATACGACGCTAACAGGAGCTATACGGCGCTAACAGGAGCTATACGGCGCTAACAGGAGCTATACGGCGCTAACAGGAGCTATAGGCCGCTAACAGGAGCTATACGACGCTAACAGGAGCTATAGGCCACTAACAGGAGCTATACGGCGCTAACAGGAGCTATAGGCCGCTAACAGGAGCTATACGGCACTAACAGGAGCTATACGGCGCAAACAGGAGCTATACGACGCTAACAGGAGCTATACGGCGCTAACAGGAGCTATACGGCGCTAACAGGAGCTATACGGCGCTAACAGGAGCTATACGGCGCTAACAGGAGCTATAGGCCGCTAACAGGAGCTATACGACGCTAACAGGAGCTATACGGCGCAAACAGGAGCTATACGACGCTAACAGGAGCTATACGGCGCAAACAGGAGCTATACGGCGCAAACAGGAGCTATACGGCGCTAACAGGAGCTATACGGCGCTAACAGGAGCTATACTGCGCAAACAGGAGCTATACGACGCTAACAGGAGCTATACGGCGCTAACAGGAGCTATACGGCGCTAACAGGAGCTATACAGGAGCTATTGTGACAAGAGACATTGTGATTTAATAATGCAGCTGTCTTTGTTATAAAAGTCTTGTTCATATCATTTTTCTTTTTATAATCTTTTTTAGAGTGTTTGATTAACCCCTCACTCTCCACTTTAGTCCTCCAGGCACTGCCCAGTTTAACAGCTGGTTTGGACTGCGGTCATGGACAAACGTGGTCACTCTTGTGTGTCCCTGGGCCTGTATGACCAGAATGTAAATACACGCATGGTCCAGCATTATGACTATAAAATAAACCTTTTTATTGAACAATTTGATATAGGTTCATGCCCAAAAGCATTGAGTCTAACCAAGTTTAACCCAGAAACTATAGGGCTAACTAACATGAGGAGAGCGTGCATCTGTCCCAGTCACAGCTGTGCATAAAAGTCACCCTGAACCTCCCTCAGCACGTCTGATCGAACTAACATCATCTCTGTATTTGATTTGTTAGCTATGGCAACATGCAAGAAATCCAATCTGTAAACCTCTGAGACTTTATTACAGGCACGAGAGGTGAAGGTGAGTGGGTCGCAACCAGACACCCCTTGATTTTATTGCCTTTGAGAAGCTTGCCACAGTCGGGCAGCATTCCAGCGAGAGGGCGCACGGTTTGTTACCCCGCTATGGAGTTAGCATGTCCCCGCTGTCTGTGGGTACTCTGATTTCCCCAGTCAAACTGAGCAGGCATAAATGTTCCTGCTTGGTACTCCTCATGATGAAAGTAACTCATGATCTGTGGAAGGGGCCGTGGGCGCTGCTCCGCTCCTGCTCAGAGGCCCCAGTGACTAAAGTAAAATGTGTCTCGTTTCCACCGAGTCACTTTGGAGTAGATTTATACGGTTTGAAAGAGTCTCCGTTGCCTTAAGTGAACCGTACCGGCCCGTCTAACCCTTCCAAAGTGGTCCGGCTTACGTTTGGGTCCTGGAGCGACATGATTGGACAAGGGAGAACGCAGACTCAAGTAGGAATTTTAAAAAAGCAGATATAAACAGAAAATAATCATTTCACACCAAACGCTGACTTGATCGTGTGATGTAATTCCACTGATGCTAACTTAACAAAGCTAGCACACACTTCAGCTATTTCCTGTTTATCTACGCACAACACTTACTTTTAAGACCCAAAATATTGTTATTCCAGTGCGTAATACATCTAAGATTATACAAACCCAATGTATTTGATAAAGCAATGTTTAAACACAGTGCGATGTAGAGAAGTGCTGATTTACCCAGAAGATTTAGCTTTAGCCACATCTCACAGCGGAAGAGGACAAAGATCATTTCAGGACCAGAAAGTGCTCCTTAAATTATACCTGAAACTCTAATCTAACATTGTTTAACTTTTTGTGGAAACCTTAATAACATGTGCAACAATATTCTCCTCTAAAAATGCAATTAGACTTAGCATCAAAAACAAATCTTGCTCCATATTCCACCTGCTCCTTACACCTCAGGTTGGGAAGCGCTCATATATTTTCCAGTTTTGAACTTTTGGAACGTGCATGGCTTTGGAATCACCTCAGGGCAGTGGGGAAACACATTTCGATTCTGGCGTTTACATGAGTCCCCTGGCGTTTGCTGTTCCGTCTGCTGATGCTAAAGCTAACACGATGACGCTGTGGCTGTTTGTCTCTCAGAGCTTCATTAAGATTCTGAAATAGCCTCACAGCATCTCAAAGAGCACTGCTGAAGTCTTGATCCCACATGAAAGGTGCGCTCTTTTCTTCTTAGATTGTGTCTTTGTATCTTAACGTTACAGTTTGTATGTTTATAATGCTAACGTCTATGTAAATTATATTTTTCCTGGTGACGTGATTGACATATTCCAGAATTAGCATGTAAAGTCTCCTGGCAAGTCCATCTTAAATCAATCTAAATCTGATCTACTTGTTTCCATGGAGATGATGGCCTGTACGGTATGGCATTACACATATCCAGTCTTTATTTCTATGTCCCAACCAATATATGAGTTGGACGATATATTATCGGCCGATTTGGGCACTTGGAGAAATATCGGCCAGAGTTTGTGTTTCTTTTACTCCAAAATACCTTGGAAACAATTATTCTTTCTGTGAGCGTCTTCACTCAGTTTGATGTCCCAGTGTGGAACAATCAAGCATCAACAGACCCTCTGATGCAATGTACCTTTAAACTAGATGTTCTTTTCTTTATGTTATAATGTCATTCCTTCACTCAACATGTTCTCTGTACGCAAAAGTGACTGGATCAGGACTGAATACGGACTTGAACAGGACCAAACCAAGTGCACATCAAGACGTTTGCTGCTCATGTAGTTCATGTGCTCCTCGTGAACTCAGGATTCCGAAAAGAGAAGTTGAGGTTCCGACTTGTTTGCATTTATGTGCTTTTTATCTCGGAGAATCTGGATCTAGATGTGACCCAAAGAGTTCGCTCTCAGTATATGTGTTGTTTTGGAAAGCATCCTTGTATTTTTTTCTTTAGCTAGCTGACATCACATCTTAATTAAAGGTGGTATGGAAGATTTTTTCAGCAAATTTTTTATCATATTTCCTCGTGGCGTGGATAAATCATTTGTCCTGCCACGTATCAATCATAAAACGCACCTACCGCTCACCTGCAGCCCCACGTTTCCACGTGTCTAAGCGCATGGATCTATCATAATATAGTTCCCTCAGTGTACGGGGCAAAATGAAGACGGAGAAAGACAGTTCGAGCTGACGCAGAAGTGGACAGAAATCTACGGGAGACGAGCGATGCGATGCGATCCGTTGCACTAATAAACAAACGCACGTGTGTGTTGTATCAGTCCACACGGGGGAGTGGCATGAGCACGGGGGAGTGGCATGTGCTCTTCCGCCTGCGTTCTCAAATCGCCGAAAAATCGTCCATACCGCCTTTAAACAGAAAGTGTCAGGTCTTTAGCACAACTCGCTCTTTATCTATTGAAAACTGACAGTCAACCCCTAAAAACAGTAACGTTCAGTCAAAAAGCTCAAACGTTTAAGATGAATGAACAAAACTAACCCTAACCCAACTAACCCTAACCCTAACCCTTAACAGTTCTTTTCCCGACTCATGCGAGCGTTCATGTGCATTTCTTAACTCGGAAAACCATTTTCACGAGCTTTTTCTGAGCACCACATGAACGCGGCATTAAAAGAGCTCAATTTAGGAGCAAATAACGACTGTGAATGCGCCCTTAGTGAACGCCAACACGACCTTTACACTATCATTCACTTTGTGGCGTTACGTACATCTCTAAAGGGACTACAATGGAGCATCTATGGGGGAGTCTTTGAACCACGAGGCAGCTCCTTCCCCTGGTGACCTCTGACCCGCTCTGTCTGGAGCCGTCAGTCCACTGTTGTGAAGTGTTTTTCCTGCTCTGATGACTGAAGCGAGAGGGCAGAGTGGACGCACACACAAACACTCCAGGCCTAACACTGACTGTGCACGGCAGATGTGGGGAAAGGAGTTCTGGAGAAGCAAAGAAGTAAATGTCAATTGAAATGTGTAGAAATATGGAATTGTGTTGGAAAAGTACGACATAGAAACATTCACTTACTGATCTGATCGGTAGTATCGAGTAAGGTGAGAAACAAAACAACTATAATCCATTTTGATTTAATTATTCTGCAAAAGAAAAAAACTGAAGAAAGCTCTAAACCTAAACCTTACAACTAACCTTACCCTCATCTATTGTACAAAATAAACATTTGCTGTCATAGCCACCGATGCAAAGTGGCGGTTGTGTTGCAGAACTGACTTGGGGGGAAATAAAGCCCCAACACGGGCACGTTCAGGACGAGCCGCTGGAGTGTCGAGGGTCCCAGTGCTTTAGAATGTTCTGATCAACTCTGTGTGGAGCGACACAGACTTCAGGCAAACACTCCCCATAATGCATTTCTCTGATGTTTTCAAACGGTGCAGAATATTGGGTCATTCTACAAAAACGGTGCCTTTTGTCAATCAAAAAATCAGTCGGGAGGTATATTTTGAACTAAAATGGCCACAATCGACTATATTGTCATTACTTACCAAGTAAATATATTTCCTGCATGATATACTATGCTATATTATATGATAACTACAAAAACTTGAAAACAGAACTATTTTTAGTTCTGCCTCGGACTCAAAAGGCACCGTTTTCGTAGAATGATACGTTTGTATCGTGAACACAATGGAAAGGAATGTCTAAGAGTTCAACTGATTTAGATGAATATGCTGATGAAATATGAGCTAACAATTAAAAAACATTAAGCCTTGTTCTCTTTTGTTTCAACAAACGATCCAAACTAAACTGCGCTGTGGCTTTGTGATTGAATTATCTGCGGTTTCACACCACTCACAGCTGTTTTACGCTGCTGTTTTTCTTTACCACATTCACAACGCTCTGACGTGGACCGTCCCGATTCTCCTGTTTACCTCCTGCTCCCTTGGGCCCTTGTGCCCTCACACACTTTATGCACTTTCAGAAAACACACACTTCAGTCAATGTGCTGCGTGATGCGGGTATTGGGACAGGACACATTTTCTGACAGTTTAAACAATAATTTAACAAAATACAGACGTTATTAGATATTATTATTTGTCAAATCGCAACTATTGTGTCATTTATACGGCTTTTGGCCCTTGTTTAATATGGTTGCTAGGTAACAGCTGCGGAATAGTACCTTTACCTATGTCACATCTGCTGCAGCCGTGTAGTAGAATTAGAAATGTCATCGAAATTGTCAAACTGGGGAAAAAATGGCAAAAAATAGAAGAGTACAATCTTAAATATCGTCTAGTCTGCGTCGTAATGAAATGGATAGTCAAACTTGTCACATGCACTTAACACGTAACAAAGTAGATGTGCGGAAAGCCCCGTCTTGAGCCCGCTCTCTCCCGCTGACCCCCCTCTCTGCAGCAGGGGCCCGAACCCACGGCCCTCGGCCCGACTCCGGAGCAACGTCACCTCCGCGGAGATGAAAAGAGAGTCTTCTAAGAACGGCTGTAGCTTTAGAAATGTATACGTCTTTGTTTCGTGGACTTTAGACAGAGACGAGACGCCAACGATGAACGGGAAAATAATCTTACATTCAGAGACGAAACTTCTTCTGCATTGCCGTAAACACATTCATAACGTTATGCAGGGAGCTCACCCGGCTTTTCCTCTGCCGGAGGTTACGTCTCCAAATCTGCTCAGATCATCAGCTCTGCGTTTCCGTGTTGTACGAGCGCGTCTTCTTCTCGCCAAGATAATCCATAAATCGCTCGTTATTTTCACAGATTATATTGTAGTTTTCAGCAGTGTCGTTTAACCCGCGAATGCTGAATGTCACAAAGGCAAATTTAAGTGTTGTGATGTAAGACGGTGGGCTAAACGAACACAACAATCGTTAAGTTATGGGTTTTTGACACGTGGCCCGGTGGTTTATTGATCTTACACACTGCGATCCTGAGAGAGCTGAGACTGGAACTCAGTCAATAGTGAGTGGGTGGTTTACTTTCATACATAAGCATTAAAACTAAGTGAAATATTGTGTATTTATCAGGCTGTACTTGACTCTGTAACATATTTTGTAGCTAAAACTTGTATGGGAAAACAAGTAAAAGATATTATGTCCGTTGGATTCCCTGGACTGTACAGCCGCATGATGGAAACATATAACCGTAGTGGCTCAGTGGAGCTTGTGCCGACTAAAACAGCAAAACCGTTTTTATGACCCCCAATGTATAAATGTGCCAATGACTTCAAGCAACACTTTATAGCAGGCATGTCCAAACTAGGGCCCGGGGGCCAAATGCGGCTCTCAGACCAATTTTTGTTGGCCCTCCAGCTTCCTGCTATGTCGGCCCAAACAACAAAAAGTAGTATTTTTTACTGTGAAATTGGGAAAATTCAGACATATTGATGTTATACAAACCTAATATAAATGTTCCAGGTCTAATTAAAGGTGTGGAGGCTCATCGCAATTACATCAAATGCAAAATTTTGAATGATTCACTTTGTCATTCAACAAATTCAACATTGTCAAGTTGTTTGTGGCCCTCTGCCCAGTTTAAGTTTCAAAATGCTGCCCTTGGTGAAAAAAGTTTGGACTCCCCTGTTTTATAGCGATCCTTCTCAACTAGTGGGGCGCAGTGCGATGCCTGGGGGACATTCAAAGTCTACGTGGACGCGCGTCTTGAGCGTCCAGCGCTTTTGCGACACGAATCTTGGGTTTTGAGCATTGGACGCGACGTGTCGAGACCGTTTGAGCGTCGGACACTTTTAAAGGGGACGTATGACGCTGTTTTGTTCAGGTATTTAGCATTGAGCTAAAACAAAAGTACATCACCTTTTTACATTTGGTTCATTGCAAAACACAATAACGCTCTAAAACAGTTTGGAATGATTGAAACGGGTCCTTTGACTTCCTGTTCAGAACTGATAAGCTCCGCCTCTTCATAGTGACATTCAACAGTAACAAGCATGTTTGAGGGGACAGGTGACAGCGGGGACAGGTGACAGCGGGGACAGGTGACAGCGAGGACAGGTGACAAGCGGAGACAGGTGACAGCGGGGACAGGTGACAGCGAGGACAGGTGACAGCGGGGACAGGTGACAGCGGGGACAGGTGACAGCGAGGACAGGTGACAAGCGGAGACAGGTGATAGCGGGGACAGGTGACAGCGAGGACAGGTGACAAGCGGGGACAGGTGACAGCGGGGACAGGTGACAGCGAGGACAGGTGACAAGCGGAGACAGGTGACAAGCGGAGACAGGTGACAGCGGGGACAGGTGACAGCGAGGACAGGTGACAAGCGGAGACAGGTGACAGCGGGGACAGGTGACAAGCGGGGACAGGTGACAGCGGGGACAGGTGACAGCGGCACAGGTGACAGCGGGGACAGGTGACAGCAGGGACAGGTGACGACAGCGGGGACAGGTGACGACAGCGGGGACAGCGGGGACAGGTGACAGCGGGACTGGTGACAGCGGGGACAGGTGACAGCGGGGACAGGTGACAGCGAGGACAGGTGACAGCGGGGACAGGTGACAGCGAGGACAGGTGACAGCGGGGACAGTTGACAGCGGGGACAGGTGACAGGACAGGTGACAGCGGGGACAGGTGACAGCGGGGACAGGTGACAGCGGGACTGGTGACAGCGAGGACAGGTGACAGCGGGGACTGGTGACAGCGAGGACAGGTAACAGCGGGGACAGGTGAAAACAGGACTTTTCTGAGCACCGGAGCCTCAGTTGCAGAACAAAAGCGGATTAACTCAAACATGCAGGAATCAATCACAATACAACTGTGAGTAATGAAGTAATGATGAGGAAACACTGCTGTAATGAAGTTAAAAGCTCATTAAAGTAGATTGTATGTAATATATCCCCTTGAATAGGGTTAATAAAGCATTAAGAGAAACAAATAGCTCATTAAGGATTATTCAGGCTTAATAACTACTTCATTATTACCCTAACGTCTTAATTAATACTAGTACTTTATTCAAATGAAGTCTTTGTTCAGGCTTTATTAAGGATAATTAAGGTGTAGCTATTACAAAGTGATATCTGAAAACAGGGCTGTAAATCCCTTGTTATGCTATTACTTTTCTGTAATATTATTTACTTTAGTTTTTACTACATTTTTATGGACAAAAAACACCAAGATTTTACACTACTGTTCTTGATGTTACATAATGAAGCAAATGATTACAACATTTGTTTTTATTACATTTGGAGCAGCTTTTTGCAGCTGTACAAAGACTATTTTTATTATTATCATTTTTTTTTTAATCAGGTGAATAAATATAAAGTGAAATGACTTAGTTTACTGCATTTACTGCAACATTTGACAGCACTGGCACAATATTAGTTTTGCGTAATAGTTCATTTATTTGCATTTTAAGCTTAATATTAGTAGTTTCATAAGAATTTCCCAATACGCAGTACGACCAGTGTATTTGAATGGTCAGCTGTTTTGAATAAATATAGTAAAAGCTGGACTTAATCGTGTGATGAAGTCATACACGGGTCCTAAAAGCAGCTTGTCTGCTCACGAGTATAAATAATGTGTGGCTGGTGCCAGTGTGAGTGGATGAAGCAGATGTGATGTGAAATGAGGTCAGAGAAAATACAACTCGGTTGTCAAAGTTTTAAACTGAAACTTTGTGTTTTAAAATTGATTTGAACAGAACTCAACTCTCTCTTGGGCTTTGGCTGTGATTATATTTGCTGCTGTTTTGATTTATTGCTTTTCCTTTTTTCACTGACTCGTGAAAGAGAAACTGTAGAATTTCCCCAAAAAGGAGAGAAAACTTTAATTACAAAAAGAGCATTATGACATGGCATTTTTACAGTTTGTTTCCAGGCCAAAAAAGCTGTTCAGTCTTAATCATCAGGAGTAAATTACCAAGAAATGATTCATTTGTTTTGTTCTAATCAAAAGCAATTACAGTGCCAGGCAGTGTTGTTTAAATAGTGTTGTCACAATTCTAAAACACATTTCAAACTTTGAATCTAAGAGGCTTGACACTCGATACCTCTTTTTTTAATATCTTTTCAGTAATAGAATGGAATTTTCCACTCTAAATATCAGTACTTTCTTATGTTACATATGCTATATACTTGTACTGTTTCTGATAAAGCTCAAGATCAATAGGAAAGGTCCAATTTCCTCCTGTTTGTGAGACTGGCTCAAATTATATGAATTCATTTCTGAAATTGTTGACAGAACTACACTAAACACAACAAATAGTCAAATTTGGTCTTTCAAAATCTGAAATTATTACAATATCTGTAGGTTTCATGGTTATTTTGGCTGAAAAGATTTGGGAACTTCTGGTTTGAACAATAATTTAACAAAATAAAGGTTTCATTGGGTATTATTACTTACAGAACGTAACTATGGTGTAATTTGTTATAAAGTCTAACAAATGTGTCCATGTTCATGTTCGGTTGAGTTTGTGTCGTCCATTTCTTACTGATACTGATTTTTTCCTGCAACCAGAAGAACGTTCCAGAAGTATCCATTTATTGTGTCCATGGCTGGAGTTTTAGGCCCATTTCGCTATTTTTAAAATATTTTTTTTCCAGATGCTCTACTCATCAGTCAACAGAGAAACTAATTGAGCCCTAAAACGATATGGTTGTTGTAGAGGATGAGTTTAGTGTCGATAATAAACTTTGAAAAAGAAATAAGGCAACTAACAAAATGAAAGTGAAAAGTGATTAGAGTTGCACTTTTTAACACTCTTTTTAACTTTAGTACTGTAAAGAGGATTCGAGTGCAGTGAAGTTATATGCTCTTTATAAAAGGAGGGCACAATCCAGCCTGTTCTTTTTATTGAAAAATCCGTATAATATCGTAACAAAATCAAGTAAAGTTCTATAACTATCCTCCTTCGCTTCTGCACCTTTCAAACATCAAAGCGAATCCATTTCATCGATTTCACCTCTCACCTTTTCCCACCCCCTCTCTCATATATTCAACATTTTTGATAAACTCGTCTGCAAAACCGGCGCTGAGACAGACACAATCTCACTCCACGTGCATCGATCCCTGAAAGCGAAGCCTACTCCAAATCCCGTGTGTGTTCCGAGTCCAACCGCTCCATCGGTCACATGTGCGAGTGTCCAGAGTGTCCAAGGCTTCGTCTGCCGCGAGTTTGAGTCATCCATCCCGGGACCTGAAGAACCTCATCACGGACACTCTGCTCTCTCTGCGTGAGGATGGTCCAAGGTTTAGCTTAGGCCAAGGTTTAGCTTTGCCATCTGTCAGACGGCGGAGTGTTTATGCTAGCACCTCGGGGGGAATGGGGGGAGTCCTGCAGCCCACGTGTTTACATTGAGGTTTGCTGATTTACTTGAGCGTTTGAGGACGTGTAAGTTAAACGTGACGTCGTGCGGTTGGATGCTATGTGGAAGGTCCTGCGCGTGCCATGTGCTGAATTGACCTTTTGGGAGCTTTTAGCAACGGTACAATGCTGTATACAGCATCGGAATACACGTTATTTTGTTGCTACGTATACAAGAAATAGCCAGACTAAGCTCTCCAAACGGTTAAAGAGCCACATATGATGCAAAACTGACTTTTAAGCGTTATAACATTGCTCCCTCATCAAAAAATACCGGAGTTGTATTGAGCTTCGTTCACGCTTGTTTCATTAATCATGTTTGCAAGGCCTCATAAATCACTCCGTTTCAAATTTCCCCAGATTTGTGACGTCAAAGGCATGAAATCCGGAGGTGTCCTGTGCTGTTTTTGAGTCCATAAATCATCACCAGACTATTTCTGGTGTTCATTTTAACTGCATGTTTATATTAGCATATCCGGGGCAAGCTAGCTTTTGTTCAATTCCCCATGGTAATTCTTTCTACAGCTAATAGCTTCAAACAGCAACTTAGAAAAAATGGAAATAAAATGCATTACACATTCAGATGACATTTTTATTTTATTTCTTACAGTTTCTCATAATAAAACTAGTTTTAAATTCTCTTTAAAAGGTGCAGATGATGTGGAACCTTCCACGCAAAGAAAAGCAATAAGTGAAGGTTAAACAGTTTACATTTTAGGGCGAGACACGGGAAAATCTTAAATGTAGTGACATCAATTTGAATCTTCTAATGATTACTCACATAAATGTATAATACGTTTTTTATTATGAAATGTTTTAATGCAAAAATAAGGTGTTTTATGTGAAGCGGTTGCCAAAAGTGCACAGATTTGAGTCATGTGAAAAACGGACAGAGCCAGGTTTATATTTCTTGCTTCATTTCATTAACATTAGATACAAACAAGTGAGGAAATGTTGGGTATCTGAAAAATGGTGTATAAGTTCTGTTATCTGTGAATTAAATACAATAATAAAACATCTTTGGGTGCAGATTGGACAATGTTTGACTTGCACCCATCCTCCAGACCAACCTGTTCAAACTGGCAAAACATTGGCACTACATTGTCAGGATTTGTTACTTTTTTCCATATTCCTGTCATTTCTTTCCAGTTAAATTCAAACCATAATAATCCTCCCATTAATAATCTGAACTTGTCTGAATTCTGTGCTCAGACCCGAGCTAGCACTGCCTCCCATATGCACCGTTTGTCCTGGCACCGGCGCACCCCGACCGCCTGCCACTACTGTACGTGAGAGCCATTCGTTTAACTGGGCACTTCTCAATACACCCAACGTGATTAAAAACTACAAATATCCACATTTCACTGGCCGCTCCATCACTCATTCCACTTTTTGCAGCAGCGGTACATGAAGACAAATGGAAAAAGCAGTTGCAGAATTGGCCATTTGGTTTTCATTGACGTTGACGTGTTTGCATTACTGGGAAAATTATGCAGAGGACAAGAAATGGGGAAACCGCAGGAGTTAATTGTCTACAACAGTTTGGAAAAAAAGGGCAAAGTTGCACTAAATATATGCTCAGATGGAGAAGGTTTGGCTCGCGCTCAGAACACACGGACAGTTGAGGCTGAAGGACAAGGGAAATACAATATAAAGTAGTGATTTGTAAGGAAATGTTATGTTGTGAGAGGGAAAAGTACTTACGATTAGCATAAAAGCAGCGGTGAAATGGTGAAATGACACTATTCCATGGAAACAGAAGTTAAATCCATACTTCTAGTATTCTCCATGGGTGTTATCTAAAGCCTGCTCACAGTAAGATATTTTTTTTATTGTATATATGTATTTATTTTGTAAATGTTTGTATGTATTTTGTGTTTATTATTGTTATTATTTTTACTTTTTTCAGTCCAAAATAACAATTAAAATGCTATATTTTAGTGGGAAGTGGGACTTTACAGTAAAATGCCAATTATTATTATATAAATAACAGTCAAGAACAATACATTTAGTGAGAGTGCACATCATGAATTCAAATTGGGCTTCCTTTTCTATAAAGTATAATGACAACTGCAACAAAATCAAACTAAAAGTCTGCGCGGTTTGAACTCTGCTGTGGTGATGTCATTGTTGTGTCCCTGAGCAAGACACTTGGAGCTTCTTTTCTGTGTGGACGTGTTATGATTAGCCACGTTTAATAAGAAACTACTTCCGGTTTATGTTTTTTTCCCCACTTCTCTGCAAAACCTCAATGTCGCGTTTTAACGTTTCTTTATGTACTCAGTTGGGCACATTTACCTAACATTTTTATCACACTAAATGGTCATGTGAACAAAATATTATGCATCAAAAAATAGAAATATACCAATGTTACAGACGTCTAACATTAGGGTATGTACAGTATTAGGGATGGGAAACCTGGGGAAAAATATCAAAATTGTCTTTCTCATATTGATTGATCTCAATTTTTGATTACATTTTTTTGTTCTTTTCAAAACAAAGTAAAAATGGCTTTTAGTAACAATTTCATGAACATAAACTACACAGACTTTTAATCTGTGCCATTTAACACAAATATAAAGATCAATAATCAAATTTCTGACTGACTTCTGCTCAAAATCACGTTTTTACCAGTTTTTTTAATGACAGATGATCGACGTGGACTCCATTAAAAAAAAAACTCCTAAATAATTCACGATTTCACACCAATCAATCTCAATCTGTCGTTCAAGCACATCTTAATCTGTCATAAAACCGTAGCATCATGGCGTGTTTTGCAGTTTGAAGAGTATAGTCCAGACATGTTGGCAATCATTTTAACCATAAATTAACTATGATCGTGTTTCAGCCAAGAACTACTACTTTCCTTTGTCACAAACAGTCATTTTCTTTTCACTTAACTGTGTGTTTCTATTTCTCTAACAGCAATTTATGACAATGATGGTTTATCGTTCACCCTTTGGTCATGTCCAAATATCTTTCACATTTGAGTGACAAATAGCATCTTGCAGGTTTTATTTTCATTTATTATTGATTGAAAGAAAAGAAAAAAACATCACTTTTCCATTTCTAAACCCGCACACCACATTTACCTGACTTTTCCTGGACGTCTACAGAACCTCTCCGTTTGTCCTTGGCCCGTCTCCGCTTCTCTTACTTCGGGCCCCGGACAGTCGTCTGGCTTTCCCCACGCGATGGGGCCAGCTCCCATCATGCCTCACTCAGCCTCGCTCAGCCTGAGGAGTGTGTGAGATGGCCGCTGGCCGCCGATCAGCCGACATTACCTCTGCCTTTGAACCCAAAGGCTCGAGAAACACGGTGGAGCGCGTGCAGGTTCTGACGAAACGGCGGGGAACTGCAGATCCAAGGTGTTTGTGAACCTTCCGCCGACTGCACCGAAGCTTCGCATTTGAAACAAGTTCTTTAAAGCCGTCGGATGAATGTATTTTTGGTTGGACGTCATGTCATGGGTTAAATGAAGGGTTAGCTCTTTAGCTCTTTAGCTCTTTAGTTCGTTGTATGCTAAGTTTCCTGTGTAAAGAAGAGCTGTCAACAACAAGGAGAAGAGCAAGAGTTGGCATTTATCAGCGTTTGTTCCTCTTTTCTTTTCTTATTTTTTTAATCTATTTTTGAGGTTTCTCAAAATAAAACACAAAAACAAGGAGAGAGCGAAACATCAAAAAACACCCAAAAAGATACTAACATAAAAAAGAGTCACAATTAGTCCAGAGTTGGTCAAATTTGTCCTTGTTTGAACATTATATTTTCCATTTGTCTAATTCCTGTTATTATGTCTGTCCAGTCCTTGGTCGTCGGGGAGTTTTGCCTCATTCTTTTCTTTTTTATGGCTTTTTCTGTTTGTTCCGCTTTTATGCATAGGGTTTCTAGGAGTTCTTGGTGATCAATCGTTGGGTAATTAATCATGTTTTTTTTGGTTGCCACTGGACGCATTGGAGGAGCAGGACAGAAGAACTGTGCACGACACAAACTGAATGAAACAGTTTAGTCCTGATTATGAATAAAGTAGTCTTAAATAAAGAGCGACAATGTAAAGTTGCTACGTGAGATGAGTTAGTTAAATAAATAAAACATATGTATGATTGGTATTAGTCCATAAATACTGCAATGGCGCTTAACAACTGAAAAGCCATAGTTCAGATAACATTCGAGAACCCTATTCACCTTATTCCATCTTTTTTTTGGTCACGGATCAGCACAGAACGAGGGAAAAGTCCAGCCGGTAAAATATGCTTTAAAGTAGATTGATTGGTGTAAAATATTCAATCTTCATGTGATGATTCTCTGGGCCTGAAATCTTTAGTCTGTGTGAACTTATTTCCTACAGAGATCATCCGCCCCGTGTTCCAAAGATGATTTCTGAGAAGGTGAATAGTTTAAAACTGAGCTGAGACAGATACGAATTCTTTTGTAGAATCCATTGTTTAACTGTCGGATAGTAGATTTATTGACCTGGTTTATGGTTCATATATTTTATGTAGTTGAACATCTTCTCTGTCATTATAAATACCGTATTTTCTGGACAATAAATCGCACCTTTTTTCATAGTGTGGCCGACTTATACTCCGGCCCGACTTATATATTGTTTATTATTTTCACATAGGCTCTAAGCGACGCCTCCGGAGTTTGTAGAGTTGTTTAATAGTGACACAGTGAGGAAGAAGAATTCAATGGGGTAATACTGATGCTTTGGTAAACTTGTTAGCATGTTCTTTATGCTATAGTTATCTGAATAACTGTTCATATGTTACGTTAACATACCAGACACTTACCACAGTTCTGTCTGTGCGTCATGTAGCTGAAGGTGTTAGCGTTAGCATACGTCATGTAGCTGAAGGTGTTAGCGTTAGCATACGTCATGTAGCTGAAGGTGTTAGCGTTAGCATACGTACACCTATTCACCATGTTCTCTAATAAACAAAAGGGAAAGCCTCAGAAAGTGGTGCACAATATTCAAATCTAAAGACTTCGTTGTTGCCAGCCATGAGATGACAAGTTTGTGGAGGCAAAACCAAACAGATAAAGTTCAATGTTTGTAGATTTACTGTACTTTTTGGATATTTCTTTCAAAAAGTCTCCCATAGAGTGACATAGGCCCCTTCTCTCCGTCATTTTGCTTTTCCCCCATAACTCAACCCGTCTTAGCATAAAGCTAGAGTCCTTCTGAGCGTGTAACTCGCGTAGGAAGAGTATGGTTACCTCAGAAGGACAGAAGAAGAGGGACAGAACTTCAAAACACGATCCTATGTTGACAACAATCTCCTCACTGATTCACTGAAAGATGGAGACTTATTAGATTAGCTGTAAACGTTTCAGAGTTTAAGTGAGGGGTTGTGGTTGGAAACTCCATTTTCCAATCGTGCACTTGAGCCCTGCAGACTCCATAGACTCCATCTCCTCCTCTGCTTTGGCTGCGTCCAACCCACCGAGCGTCACTGAGGGTCCTCCACGCTTTCAAACATACATTTATCATAGTGAAGCATCCAACTCCACTCTGTTATCTTTCTTTTGGCCATATCATCACTGTCATTTCACATTAAAGGTTACGTAATATGCTAAATTGACTCTTTTGAGCGTTTCGACCATGTTATAATGTTATATTACAGTATATCATTGTGAAAAATACAGCTAGAATAGTGTTTGGTTTATAAATTACAGCATGTGTTTTTGTCACGGATAAGTTTATGAAATGTGAAATAGATGTATCAATGCTGACAGTGGTATTGAATAGTATTGATACTCCATACTAGGGATGTCATTGGGTTAATTGATAATTGTGAATATTCAGGTCACAATATAATCGTAATTGTGATCATTTTAGACGCAAAAGTAAGTATTTTTCTTGAAAATCTATTGTCCAAAAAATAGACTTAAATGTAAATAAAATTTTTCATCTGGCATTTTTTGTCACATTTAACTTTATTTTGTCTTTCAGAAAGTTCAACAGTCACATGTAAAACCACTGGAATGAAAGAAAATTCAACATTTCACTCTTGTTTCATCAAAGTCTCAATAATCGTGAATAATCGTTAAATCGCAATGTTTTTTCTCACAATAATCGTAACACTACATTTTTATATTTTGACATCCCTACTCTCCTACTCTATACTTAAAAACTCTCAAAAAATTCTGTTTTTTAATATTTATTCCTTTTTGTAAATATTCATATGTTCATACTGTTCATATTAGAAAACTGAAAGGTCAAATTGTTCATATTCAAGGAGTTTCAATGCATTTAAGAACGATATATTATTACTAGGTATCGGATCAACTCAAAAAATCCGTGGTCCCGCCCATCACTACTACACACACTCCCTTTAACTCTTTGCCTGCCGAGGACGATCATTTTTGTCTCGCCGCAGACCTGGTTTACCATCTTAATGACTTATCAAGCTGTGTATAATCTGCATCAAAACCCTTGTCTGTTTTAAGATAAAAAATAAAAAAAAGACTCTTGTCCTTGCTCTGCTGCTTTTTACCATGTAGCTCTCATATAATAACCCTGAAGACATTGTGGCATTGCAATTACATATATATTTTCACCAACATTTAGAACGCTGAACTGTCTTTATCATGTTTTTTGTACTATAACCGAAGTAAATCATAATTTTACATTTTGTTCATTGTAAAACGCGATATTGATCTAAAACAGCTTAGTTACAGAAACAGGTCCATTGACTTCCTGTTCAAACCTGCAGAACTGATAAGCCCCACCTCCTCTGAGTGACATTTCACTGTAACAAGCAGCAGATTGTCATGTACATGTTTTTATTTGTTAAAAGTGTCTACATGACATTTTAGAACTCTACAATTAACACATTATTTGCTTTTTAACAAGAGAGCATTTTTCTCCATTTGCCCAGAAAAGGAGCAGTTTCAAAGGAACAGACTCGAATACAAAAACAATTCCTTTTTCTTTCCTTTTTTTGTAACGAAAGTTGAGACACGAACATTTCTTCTGTTGTACAACATGTTGTTATCCCTGTCACACAACGTCTCATGTGGAGCTGCCAATTTAGAACCAATTTGGACTCAAACTCATTTTGACGCTACTTTTTTGTATTGTTGCCAGCAGCGGAGCTGTTCAATCATTTTATTTTTTTCCACACAGCGACTCGAACTCTTCACATACAAATGCACATCACACACAAAGATATTCAACCTCAACGAAGCATAACATGGAAACCGCTGCCAACGTTCAAGACAGAGACTCTTTTGTGTGGTCGGAAAGATGAGTTGTAATTAACCTTTAATGGCGCTGTGGGACTGCCCCGCCTCTTTACCGTGATTGCTGGAGAACATATTGCTTTTCGATATTTTACATATGCAGCCAGCGTTCATGTGAATTATTCTCCCTTCTGCCGTACGGATGGAACATATTGAATGAATGGCCGCCTGTATCTCGTAAAGTAAGAGCAATGGGACGGGAATTGTAATTATGAAGCGTGCGGATCCAGCTCCTGGAAATTAAAAGTACAGACCAGATCTTCAGTCCCTGGAAACGGTCGACTTTCTAAGCTCTTGCAAAACTTAATGTGCGTGTTCAATCAAGCCGTGTGGTTAGAACTTAACTGTATCAAAAGGCTACGAGGACTTTTACGCCTCCAAGCAATATCTAAATAAAAGGATTGTTTGCATTTTAGAGGGTTTTTGTCGAATGCCTGTGAACAATTTACGATTATCCATGAAGAATTGGTGTGAGAAAAGTGCGTTTGGATAAAGAGGTGATTTGTTTTTGGCTCGAGATCTACTTTTTGAGTCAGCAAGACCTGGAGGTGGACAGATTTGTGTTATGGGTGCAGGGTTGGTGTTTAAGAGAGTCATAAATACTGGTCACAGATGACATCGATCGATTTAAAAGAAGCTCTAAAGGAATATTGAATGTGTTGTGTGTGCAAATGTTGTCGGTCGATCGCCCACTCCTGGATTAGAGCGAATATTCAATGAGAAAAAAATACCCTTTTTTTAAACTTTTTTTTAGCTTTGGCGTATGCATAGTCGAGTGATCCTGAAAATTGTAGAGCGTCTCCCAAGCCTAGCTCAAAAAGTCTGACACCACTGCATGATGTCATCAAGTGGTAAAACTGAGTCTGTGCTCTCCTTATGCAGTTAATCAACTTCATGTTTTTAGCTTGATTTAAACTGCCTCTGCATCTACTTGTGTCTTGTTGGCAACATTGGAAGTTGTCTAGACTTTGCCTGAATGTAAATATAAAGGACAGAAAGCCTTCCTCGAGTGATGTGTAGTAAGAATACTGCAGTCATTACTTATTAAAGTCTCTGCTTCATTTCCTAATCCTAATTTATGTAGAATTTATGGTGCTTCACTCAATTTTGACATTGCAATGTTTGGTGCCTTATTGTACAGAATAACGTTAGATAAAATAAAATAATAAATGTTCATAAAAGCTCTCGCTGGAAAAGGCAAAACGTCATGACCAACGTTTGAATGAAGATGGCCAACAGTTCAGCAAGAATAGTTTTGAGAACTGTTTTATGTCAATCACAATAACGGAAGTGGTATTTTTTACATTAACACATAAAAATAAATATACTTACAATTACTCAGGGCCACTTTGAAGCTCTAACCAATCACAGTTGTCTGACAGCCCTGCAAGAACAAGACAATTCTCAAGAACAAGCTGCGAGAACTTCAGAACAAGAGCTGTAAATGACGTCAGTTGGTTTTGCAGCTCAAGGTGAAAGGACAAACTTCTTGCTTCACATAAAGTAAAAAAATGGCCTTTAGCTCTGGTCCAAACCACTGGTGATTCAGGGTCCGACGGCCAACAGGCGGAGGTGGGCCTGGTGGTCTGTGAACTCACATATCGCATAATTAATATCTGGCTGGCAAGGTTAGCTAACTCCCCCAGTGGAAATAAATCAGAGCTAAATTATAGAACGGCAGCCTTTAGATGTCTTTTGCTTGTCTATTTACTTGTATCGTGGCTTTTTTCAGATGTTTTCCAAAGGTAACCTGAATATGCAACATGCTAGATCTTTAAAGGGAGAAATATACTAAAATAAACACTTACACGGCATAATGCTTTTGTTGAGTCAGTGGTGCAATAACTACGGGATGCACTTTACTCCTCACCGCTCTTGCTAATGCTAGCTTCGCTTTCACCACGAGCTCGGATGATTGATTTCCACGTGGCCGCAGTCAAACTAGTGGCTGATGATAAACGTAGGTTGCCTCATTTGACTTGGCGCAGGTCCTAATCACTTGTGCGTCACAGTCGGGGAACCGCCCGAGCGCCCCGCTGCTAGCACGGCCCCAGCTGCAGTTTAGCGCAATCAGCATTAGCGTTAACCAGCTAGCATGCGAAGTGAGGATGGTTTTAATTCGCTCAATTTACGCACAATGTGGCTTTTGGAATGAATGGCTTTGGGAAAATGTGTCTTGGCATATTTAATAACAAGGACTTTAATGAGAGAGTGCTCACTTCCCCTGCGTGACTTCCAAGCGCACTGAAGGCAATAAATACAAAGAGCATTTATAAAAATAATTATTTGAGTGTGGTAGCTCACCTGGAATCACAATCAAATCTGTTATTCAAAGTTTCAGACTGACTCACCGGACTTCTTTGTAGTTAAGTGGGACTCGTTACAGTGGTTTTAGTTTGTCCGTTTTCCAAAAAGCTTTTGTTGAAGAGGCAAAATGCTGTAAACAAACCAAGCGCGGCACTTTCTCTGATGGCGGCCTGTCACAAAAACAAAAACGCTCGGCACTTTTCCCCCGAGTCGCCTTGTTACTGGAAAGCGTGAAAAGAGTTGTACTTTCTGGGCATCCAAATGCACTTTCTGTCCCGACACCTTTTCAATAAGAAGCCGAAAAGAGACATAGTGTACATAAGCCTGTGTTGTAGAGGATGCAGGAGGTTTTCCAATCGTGCACAGGAGAGATCCAACTCCAACATGCAAGAATGACATTTAAAACCACGTCAGGCATGTTTTTTGATGAGGGAAAAACGTTATAACATGGTAGAAAGCTCCATAAAGTTGATTTTGCATAATATCCTCTCTTTAAAGTGCACGTTTTTGTCAAATAGAACATGCGGACAATATTTATCATAGTTTAATATCAGTCTAGTTGCATTTTGTGACGAAAAGTTTAAAAATAAATGTAAAAATGATTTGATTTTTGACAACATAATTATAAAAGAAAATAACACAGCTCTGCCTATATAATCCCAGTTCTACTTCCGCACTTCTTCATCCCAATGTAGTTTCAATCGCCGCTGCTTTCAATCACAACTGAACTGATGGAGCAGCTCCGAGCCTTCACCGGGGAGCGCACTCAATTACTCGAACATCTCCCAGGACGAGCCCTCCAATCACCACGCTCCGAACCCACCAATCACATGGCGCCCCCAGGTACCAGCGGCATAATAGTTTGCTAGTGTTTTGGCCCGGCTGCTTGGCACAGATTAGTGTCAGGGTAAAACCTCACAAGCCGATGAGAATTTTTCCCTTCGCCGACGTCTTTTATCATAAATAGTTGTGAAAATGCAGTAAGTGGGAGAAAATGAAGCTTGAAACTCTGGGTGTTTGTGAGAGTATGTCAGAACATCGCTCCCTGTGGAAACGTACATGGCAGCGTCAGCGCCGTGTTCGCAGCGATGTAGGATGAAGGTCGACCGAGTTCATCCGACTGAAATACAGAAATGAATACACTGGAGCCCGTAATGCAAAAGATGAGTTAGCCTACATAGACCTTTTGAAAGTTTGTGAGTAATGATGTTCTAAAATGGAGGGGAAAAAGGACAAAAGTGAAGTGGAACATTATGCTATATCAGTAGAGATGTTGTGTATAGCAAATAATGAAAAAGCATGTACAATTTTAAATTATTTCCACATTTGTCGTTCTTGCACAGCTCCTTCAGATATGATATCGTTTTTCTTATTCCCATGTCTATCCTTTGAAAATACCTAATTTTGTGCATCATTTAATGTTTTGTACATTTACTTCAAATTATAGACTGATATTATGGCTCTTACAGTTACTCTTACCTGAGTATTAGTTTACTTTTAGTACTTTTTTACTTTTTATTTTCTTGGACCACTACTTTGCGTTTTACCAGACTGTCCTCACACCTAAAATTACATATTTGGTCGTTTTGTTAGATCTTAAAATACACCATAATACATATCTCGCGTAAAAAACACAATATTGCCTGAGTCAAGTGGCACATTCTACATTGTTTCAATACAATTATATAATTATATATTATTATAATTATTATATAGTAATAGGGAGGTCATCTTACAACTTAAAACCCTGACAGAAAGGTGGAGGACACAGGTTGTAGCCCTGAGCAGTCCAGACAGGGGCTGTTGAGGTGTGAGTGTTATCCATAGGTGTTATTTACAGGATATGATATAATTGCCCTGGCTGTAAGCAGAGGATGTTTGTCAGAAACTGCTCTGGACAATAAAGAGGCCAAAGGAGCTCATTCTCCGACAGGCTTCATACTCTCGCTGTGAATGATACAGGACAAAATGTACACCGTACCAATCACACAATGTCAGATAACCTTATGTCATGTGCTGTGTGCTTCTTATTGCATTATATTTCCACTGCCCTGTATCCTAAAGGGTATTTTATGTTATTATTGTATAAGGACAAGTACAACAAGACATTGACAAAAGCATGATGCTGAGGCTGTATGTTACTGAATAAATCCAATTTAAACCTGAATAAGCATTGTTGATACTTCAGAACAAGTCTGTGTGGAGATAGACCATAATAGTCTAAATGCTCCAGTCTTACACCCACACACCATGCAGCATCCATCCATCCATCAATCCATCCATCCATCAATCCATCCATCCATCCATCCATCTCTGGACAGAATAAATGCTGCTTCCAAAATCAGCAGCACCAAGACCCTCCAGGACTTGATAACACTTTATGTTCCCAGAATTCCCAGAAATGTTGAGTTTCCATAAAAGGTGTTGAAAAAGTTGAAAATAGGAAAAGGCTCATTTTATTTTTATTTTGTTTTTAATGTATTTAATTAATTATTTTTATCATGGCTGTTTGATTTAAAATTGAACTTCATGTCACTTGGAAACAGCACATCTTTTGGCACACGAGATACGACACCATTTGGCATAATTTGAGATCTAACAAAACGACCAAATATGCCGTTTTGATTTGGAGGACTTTTATTTTGAAGTAATGTCACGCTTACTTGAGTACCTTTTTTATGCTAATTTACTCACCTTTGACGTGAATGTTCTTTGTTTCTTTGTGCCTTATTTTCCTTTAGTGAGCTACAGTTCAGGCTAAAGCTCACATAAAACCACTGCTGTTTGGATAACCTAAACACGAGGCTGTATACACAGTGCCAGAAGGGGGCGCCAGCGCTCCAGCTGCCGGTGCACAGAGGAGTGAAGCAGTTTGAGAGCACTGAAATGATATATGAATTCGATTTGTGTTTTTAAAGTCCGATACAACTCAACAACGCTCATACTGATCAACTTTGAAGCTAGCTGCGATTGTTTTTAGCCTGATTTTTACTGCTTCACTCTCCAGTGTACCAGCAGAGGGAGTCCTTGCACCAAACACTAAACATTATTATTATGGAAGCCTATGAAACCTTTAAGAGCGGCAATAATAGAGATATAAATATAAAACCAGCAGCTGTTTGTTGAAGAATAAATGAATAATAATCCTTTGAGCGTTTGCATATCAAGGACCTCAGATTGACTTGTTTACATTTTCAAAACTACAATAAACGGATTTACAAAGGAAGCATGAACAAAATGAAAAAATATATACTAATGATCTGATCTTTGTCAGGCTGTTTGTCTTTAGAACAACCTTGCATATTCAATAACTTTGTATTAACACAGTATTAAAGGCCTTGACGTCTCTACCAGTTCTATTCAAACATTGGTTGAATTTCCAACAAAGAGCAGTGGAATAACACATGATCCCATTCATTTTACTGATCAGTGGTCATTGGTACTTTTAGAAATTATATAATTATATATTCACGCTAATCACGCTAATCACGCTAATTACGCTAATTCTCCCATTGAAACTGCTTTAGCGCTAACTCCTGAAATGCTACCAGCTGATGGGATTCACCTGTTTAATTTGCAAATATTGGAAGTGTGTGCACATGTGTGTTGTGGTTTCATTTTTCGGCCTCGACCATTTGACCATTTGCTAATTGTCTCTAACCGCTCTCTCCATTTTTCATGCTAGAAATATTCTGTCAGAAAAAAGGGAACCTAATGTGTGCATTATGTTGTGTTCTATGGAAGCTGTTCCCAACATGGGGGCACTTTGTTGTAAAAGTAATTATTTGTATAAATTGAATAGAAAAAAAATCACATATGCATGACAGAACAAGGGCTATATGAACAAAAACACTCAAAATGTTGTTTTATTTGCCTGAAATAAATGCTTGTGAGGTGTATATATATTTTCATCATGGGATGCTTTGTGGGGGCTGCAGTTTTGGGTTGAGGACGCTCTACAAGTCTGTTTGCACGGAGATGCACTGCTATGAACGCATTTGTGGGACTAGTTTACTATATGACAATAGTGCTGTGTAAATGAGCAAATTAATATACCAATGTATACTACTAAAGGAAAGTGAAAGTACACAATTGTATATTAAAGCCTGTGTTGCTTTATTATTTCTGATGTGTTCTCCCTCTTGTGTGCAGGTGACAGCCACCGACGCAGATGCTGGCTCCTTTGGCTCCCTCTCGTACTCCCTCAGCTCCAGCTCTCCACTCTTCAGCATCCACAAAGGGACGGGTCAGATCTGCACCACGGCCCCGCTGGACCGAGACCAGGGGCTGGCCAGCTACGACCTCACAGTCACAGCGCTGGACGGGGTAAAAGAAATGCACTCAAATCACAACGGCCTTTACACATTACATACACATTGCTCTACATACAACACTGTGGGCTCAATAGCTTTAATTTCTGATGCTATGATTGACTCGGAGGTTCTGAGATCAGAAATCCTCCAAAACTTAGGCACAATTTACAACAACCAACCCTTTAAACATTAATTCCACGGTTCCAAGGTTCTCTCATAATACATTTTATTTATCCAATAATAAATTCTGTGACATTAGAGGTGTTTTGTGCAATGTGCAACATAGTTGCTAGGTAACAGTTGAGGAATTTTCTTGTGTGATGTCATGATTTTACAATCAGGAAGTCAAAAAATATCCTGAACCAGGATACATTTTGCAACATTTTAATCTAAATCCTAAATATAATTATATTAACTGTGTTTTAGTCCAAAGAGTATTTCAACCTGTCATCGGACCTTTAAAGTCTATTCTCTGAGCTACAAGAATGCTTAGAGCTGAACACAGGAATAATGTTAAATATAAACAGAAAATAATTGTATTGCTGTAATTGAGATGTATGTTACAACTGTGTTTGATTGAAATAGGAGGAGGGAAACTAATTTTCACACTTTCTAAAATGATTTGATGTTTTGTGGTTTGATTGATGTGGCGGATAATAGAATTTGTCTCTGATACACCTTCAACATTTGCAGATTTTCCTTTTGGCTATTACGAAAATGATGCATCTTACCTAGAGAATAGTATTGGCCTCAGCCTCCGTCTGCAATTTGCACAAATTTGACAATTTCACATTAACCGATTAAGACAACAATAGCTGTGGGGGCGGTGCACTTTGAGCTGAATGGAAATACTCAAATAATTTCCTGCCAAATGGTTTGGCAAGTGTGGTGGGATAGTGACTAAGAGAGGGAAGGTAGCCCACACAGAGGGGGTCTCACTCCCAGAAGGAACGATAGCAGACCTTGAGGACAGTTACAAGTACCTGGAAATCCCACAGGGAAATGGCAACCTCGAAGAGGAAACAAGGAAAGCGGCTACGGCCAAATACCTACCACACCAGACAAGACCCAAGGTGTAGGCTGTGCAAAGGGGGCCCTGAGACAATCCCGCACTTAACTGCAGGGACTGGCAGGGACAGCATACATGGAGCACCATAACCAGGTGGCTGGGATAGTGTACAGAAACATCTGTGCAGAGTACGGGCTGGAGACCCCAAGGACAAAGTGGGAAACAGCTCCAAAGGTGGTGGAGAACGAGCCAAGATCCTCTGGGTCTTCCAGATACAGACAGACCGAATGGTAATGACGAACCAACCGGACATAGTGGTGGTCTCAAGGGGCAGAGGAAAGCTGTGGTGGTGGACATTGCCGTACCATGTGATGGAAACATCCGGAAAAAGGAACATGAGAAACTAGAGAAATACCAAGGCCTCAGAGAGGAGCTGGAGAAGGCCTGGAGCGTGAAGGTATCGGTGGTGCCCGTTGTGACCCCCAAACTGGAGATGTGGCTTGAGAAGATCCCAGGAAAAACATCTCGGTCCAGAAAAGTGCACGAACAGCAAAGATACTGCGCAAAACTATATATACAGTAACCCATTCTTTTTCTTAAACTTTTTTCTTTAGTATTTTTTGGCCTGGCATTATTAGACAGGGCAGTGCAGCGTGAAATGGGGATGAGATTGAGAAGGACCGTGCAGTAAATTGTCCACAGCCCTGCAAAAAAACAAACCTGTCTGGAGCCGCAATAAATGAAAAGCCTTATTTATATAAGTCTTATATAAAGGGAACAAAGGCTGTAAGTGTGTATTAGCTCTATTAGCCTAATATCAAAATTACTAGGCTACAAAAACATAATGAGCATTCCAGATTAAACGTTTATTTTGCCCTCAGCGCCCCCTGGAGAGAGTGACTACTCTGCTATACGATATTTGTGCTTTAAGTTTAACTTCCATTACAATGTTAATGTTTTGTTGCATTGATGAAAATATAAAAATACAACTATGAAATCAGATTTTTGGTGTCATTTTTATTTTCCATCCATCCATTTTCTACCGCTTGTTCCCTTTCGGGGTCGCGGGTGACTGGAGCCTATCCCAGTGACTTCGGGCCTTAGGCGGGGTACACCCTGGACAGTGGTCAACTTGAGGATTCGAAAAAAAACAAAAATGCAGTCCTCTTCAAACCTCATTAACAAAACAATCCTCTTCTCTTTCCCCCATATCTGGGCAACAGTGGAATTGAACACAGCCTGCAATTACATCATTTCTTCTTGCGGCCCGTCAGAGTTCACATACCTGCATAACAGCGCTGCCTGTTCCATATCCATACATCACACGACTCATCACATGCACTTGAGCTGAATGAACATCCTTGATTTGCCGATTGGTGATGTTGCCATTTTAATGTCACTTTCCTTCACTGTCTTTGCAGAGAATCCTTCATGTCATCCTGGAAATTTATTTCCAAATGACTCTTTTCGTTATTTGACAACTTCTCATGATAAATCAAACATGCAGACAATCCTTCTGCATTGGCAATGAAAGAAAAACATTCGGTCCATTCTTCCTTGAATCCTCTGTTCTCATCAGCTTTCTTTTGTTCTGGTTTGTTTTCAACAGACATATGCGTAACATGTGTCGCAGGCTATGACGCAAATCTTGACAGAAATGTAATATTTATTATAAACATGAAAACCTTAAGAATGTTTGCATCATGTTCATGTTCAGAAACCATATTAAAACAACAAATATAAATATATATATAAGTTTGAAAAATCTCCAGGGAGCCACTAGGAGAGCGCTAAAGAGCTGCATGCGGCTCCGGAGCCGCGGGTTGCCGAACCCTGGTCCAATCAAACTCAAGAATCGTAACTCTACTCTGAATCTTGTGCTGGCACAATGCTAAGAGAACAAAACAAGTTGCCAAGAACATTTTGAGTGTTCAACAATGGGTGAATGTCTGGGTGAAACAATCCATCATATTCATGAGTGTGTGCAGACCTTCGCTGGAGTTAATGGAGATGAAGTGTCTTGCCCAAGGGCGCAGGTGTTAGTTGTCATTACTATTGACACTGATACATAAAATACACTTAAATCACACTCAAATTAAGATAACCTTCTTCATTCATTCAAAGCCATTTTCTCCCCCCTTGTTTTTACCAATTCCGATTATTTATGTTAAAATCTGCGATGCAATCTTGAAACACCGCTGCAGTTTTCCACCCGAACAACGACTAACTTACTGAAACGCCAAACTAGCTTGAGCGCTGTTAAATCCATCATGTTTCCCAGCACTTTCATTGTCAGCCTGTAATTCTTTCACAAGCCTGCTCCTCTGACCACCTGGTTCAAATCAAAGACCTTCTATGTCGTTTTACATTTCAAATCCTGGCTAACCGTTTTTTTTGTCCATAGTAAAACCTTGCCCCATTGACCGATCATGACTTTTCCCTCTTCCTCAATCTTTACGCAAACCTCTGGGGCCTATATTTTTAACCTGGGCACCTAAAACATAGAACAGTGACATATTTTATAGCTGGTTTTATTTGCGGCACTGACTTTTGGGATGTAAAGTGTAACAATGGTGCCTTGTGTGGTGATGTAATGATAATACAACTTCAAACTCACTATGTTTACAGGTCACTGCGACATTTCTCTTTGTCTCGCTTCTGGTCAGACTGCTCTTGTCCAGTAGCTTGCTGTGACATTCATGGATGGGCAAGCAGACTTTGGGTGTTCATCATTATTTGTGGATAATATTTGCATTCATATTGAGATTTACCGAGCCAAATTACATTAGCGGTCTTGATTGCTGGATGGATTTAATAGTCTCAATTCACCAGTAAAGTCATTACACAAACTAACTCTCTATAACTATAAAGAACACTAAACGACGCCGTGACTTTAGCCACGCTTCAGCAGCAGAAGTGTGGGGGAAACGGGCTTATTTGGATATGTTTCTGACCAATTTATATATATAGTTGTTACAGACTGTAATTTCATTTTATTGGTCAATCACTGCTTTCCTTGATTGCCCTGACCACATGCCACTCCTCTTGTCCCACTTCACATTCAGGTCAAGTTTTGCTGAATACGTGCGAGCAGGAACAGAGCGGCGTTCAGGGACATTTACGTAGTAATTTAGCATTAGCGTTAAACCTTTGTAGCTAAAATTGCTAACAAATATGGCTATCATACAAGTAACAACACTTTCAGCAAATATAGATGAGTTAAATCTAATGTACGTCCAGCACTTGATTTTTAGACATGCTAGGAACTGCGTTATTTTATATAAATCCCTTTATAATAAGGAAGTGTCTACAGAGCCACAGCGCGCGGCTGAAACTGCCATGTTATTTTGTGCCGCGGCTCCTGAAACTGCTGCGCTATTTGACCGCGCCCGTTTTAGACCGCGCCGGGTTAGGGTTAAGGTTAGGGTCAGGGTCAGGGTTAGGGTTAGGGTTAAGGTTAGGGTCAGGGTCAGGGTTAGGGTTAGGGTTAGGGTTAGGGTTAAGGTTAGGGTTAGGGTCAGGGTTAGGGTTAAGGTTAGGGTTAAGGTCAGGGTTAGGGTTAGGGTCAGGGTTAGGGTTAAGGTTAGGGTTAAGGTTAGGGTTAGGGTTAGGGTCAGGGTCAGGGTTAGGGTCAGGGTTAGGGTTAAGGCTAGGGTTAGGGTTAAGGTTAGGGTTAGCCATGAGGCTATAATGGCAGTGCCGCGGTTCCTGAAACTGCTGGGCCATTTGACCGCGCCGTTTTAGACTACGCCAGGTTAAGGTTAGGGTTAAGGTTAAGGTTAGGGTCAGGGTCAGGGTTAAGGTTAGGGTTAAGGTTAGGGTCAGGGTTAAGGTTAGGGTTAAGGTTAGGGTTTAGGTTAGGGTTAGGGTTAAAGTTAGGGTTAGGGTTAGCCATGAGGCTATAATGGCAGTGCTGCGGTTCCTGAAACTGCTGGGCCATTTGACCGTGCAGCGGCCACGGCCTTATAATAACTATAACATTTTTTTCATGAAATAAAGTAACATTGGATTAATAAGAAGATTTGGACAAAACGATGTCATAGCGATCCTCCATCTGCGATGAGAAGCTAGCGCGCAGTTTGCAGCCCAAACATGTCAACAAGCTAATTACATCTGCTAACAAGTTATTGTTTTTTTGTTTTTTTAACTAATGAATATAAATGAAGACACAATTAATGTTTCTAGATCCAAGGCTAATGATTTTAAATCTTTATAACAAATATATCTACAGTTGAAAATAAAATCAATTGTGAGCTCAACGTAAGTTCAATAGAAATGTTCCCTTAATAAAAGTGCCAGTGTGGTTTTCATTTGACAATTTTTCATATTGTCTATGTTCTGAAGTTATTCCCAGAACCTTCATTGAGTCCATAGGCAAAATAACGTGGGTCATGTTCCACATGACCTGAATTAACCTTCACACTCCTTGTTTCCAGGGCGGACTGAGCTCCGTGGCCTACGTGAAGGTGGACGTGGACGACATCAACGACAACGCGCCAAACTTCTACCCCCTGATGTACGAGGTCAGCCTGAGCACCCAGAGCACCCCGGGGACCTCCGTGGTGAGGGTGACAGCGCACGACCCCGACTCAGGAGAGAACGGACGAATCACCTACAGGACCGTACCAGGAGGGGCGTCGCCGTATTTTACTCTTAACAAAGACACAGGTGAGGAGTTGACACATTATGTGCTACTTGAATGGTCCTATTGTTCATTACTTTTAAGTACTTTATTAAATGTTTTATTCAACCCACTTCCCACTGTGAGTGTTTTTAACAATATTAATACAATATTAATTATTCCATCGCTTCTTCAGATTTGATGTCGTTTTTCTCACAATTGCGGTCTGTCCTTTGAAAATACAAAATTGTACAATATTTCCCGTTTTGAGCAGGCCCAAAAAAAGTGCATCCGGGATTCTAAATTTGAAAGCGCAGCCCTTAAGTCTGGTGTCCACTGCATATTTTCTTATTATTTTATCTTATTAGATCTATGGTTGCCCCAAATATCAGGCTTTAGGCTCCAAGCGGTCAACCTGGCTCTGTCAGAGAAAAACACAGACTTCTTCCTCGTCCTCAAAAACACAAAGTACAAGTTTTAAAAAACAAAATCATGTATAAATATGCTAAAATAGGCCAAAGTACGTCTGTCTGTGTCGCCTTCCCAGATGATTCTGAAGAGTTTATGAAACAAATATTGTGAGAATTCATCTGGTGTGCACCAAGTTACCATGTGGTCATCGTAGTCACATGTCTGTTTACTCTGGTCACATGTTTGTGTTTACTGTTGGTCACATGTTTGTGTTTACTGTTGGTCACATGTTTGTGTTTACTGTTGGTCACATGTCTGTGTTTACTGTTGGTCACATGTTTGTGTTTACTGTTGGTCACATGTTTGTGTGTACTGTGGGTCATATGTTTGTGTTTACTGATGGTCACATGTTTGTGTGTACTGTTGGTCACATGTTTGTGTTTACTGTTGGTCACATGTTTGTGTGTACTGTTGGTCATATGTTTGTGTTTACTGATGGTCACATGTTTGTGTGTACTGTTACTCACATGTTTGTGTTTACTGTTGGTCACATGTCTGTGTTTACTGTTGGTCACATGTTTGTGTTTACTGTTGGTCACATGTTTGTGTGTACTGTTGGTCACATGTCTGTGTTTACTGTTGGTCACATGTTTGTGTTTACTGTTGGTCACATGTCTTGTGTTTACTGTTGGTCACATGTCTGTGTTTACTGTTGGTCACATGTCTGTGTTTACTGTTGGTCACATGTTTGTGTTTACTGTTGGTCACATGTCTGTGTTTACTGTTGGTGACATGTTTGTGTTTACTGTTGGTCACATGTCTGTGTTTACCGTTGGTCACATGTCTGTGTTTACTGTTGGTCACATGTCTGTGTTTACTGTTGGTCACATGTCTGTGTTTACTGTTGGTCACATGTTTGTGTTTACTGATGGTCACATGTTTGTGTTTACTGTTGGTCACATGTTTGTGTTTACTGTTGGTCACATGTTTGTGTTTACTGTTGGTCACATGTCTGTGTTTACTGTTGGTCACATGTTTGTGTTTACTGTTGGTCACATTTTTGTGTGTACTGTGGGTCACATGTCTGTGTTTACTGTTGGTCACATGTTTGTGTTTACTGTTAGTCATATGTTTGTGTTTACTGATGGTCACATGTCTGTGTTTACTGTTGGTCACATGTTTGTGTTTACTGTTGGTCACATGTTTGTGTTTACTGTTGGTCACATGTCTGTGTTTACTGTTGGTCACATGTTTGTGTTTACTGTTGGTCACATGTCTTGTGTTTACTGTTGGTCACATGTCTGTGTTTACTGTTGGTCACATGTCTGTGTTTACTGTTGGTCACATGTTTGTGTTTACTGTTGGTCACATGTCTGTGTTTACTGTTGGTCACATGTTTGTGTTTACTGTTAGTCACATGCTTCAGGTCACTCTCTGCCCGTCTTTGGTCATACAATGGTTCTATGTTTAATCTTTGTCCCTGTGAGACATGTCCTTGTGAGACACATCCCTGTGAGACACATCCCTGTGAGACACATCCCTGTGAGACACATCCCTGTGAGACATGTCCCTGTGAGACATGTCCCTGTGAGACATATGACTCACAATTTTGAGCAACAATTGAAGCTTTTCCCCTCAATCTTTCAACAGAAGCAGTCGAAACTTAACCTTAAACTCTTCTGCCTTGTTTATCTACTGGCCTCGCCTCGTCGTGGGTTGTTATTCCATATTGTCCCCTCCTCAGTGCTCTTAATCTGTTTTACATCGTTATAACCGAGTGCGCAGCATTTCCTCACAGCAGTTAAGCACCTAACTGTTCCACCAGAAAAGTTACATAGTGAACTTTAAATGCGAGCTCCCCGCGTGCCTCTTTGATAATAACCCTGACGCTCAGCATTGACCTGCGCAGACCTCCTCACATAAATCCGCTTTATTTTCCCAGGCGTCATCTCCCTGTCGAGGTCTGTCTATGGGAAGGCCAACACCATCACCCCCATGGTCATCTCTGCCCAGGACGGAGGCGGTCTGCTGGCCCCTGTGCACGCCCGGGTCAACATCAGTGTGGTGGCAGGCCTGGTGGCGCCCCCTGTCTTCCAGCAGGCGCAGTACTACTTCACTGTGTCCGAGGACGTGCTCAGGGGGACAGTGGTGGGGACAGTACAGGCGAGCGCCAAGATAGGTATCTTCTCACAATTTTTGACATAACGTTAAAAAACATATTATAAAAGACAACAAACAAGATGCACAATAAAGAATAGAGACATAATCTGAGTCACAAATCATGTCGTGTCCTAAACAGCACCAGAGTATTGCAATAATAATACTAAAATCCTCTGTCTATGTACTGTGACCACACCATATGTTTCTATTGTGATGTTTGCAGTGTATATCCAGACTGATCCAAAGTTTCACACAAAAACACAAAAACTTTTACGAGTGGTTCAAACATTGGGTAAAACTACAAACAAAAGTGTGAACTATGTAAAAAATGAATAAAAACACACAAATACTCAAACATTTTCTTGATTTTATATATGAAAATGATGAAATTGTGCCTTTCAGAATGCCACATTTTAAAGTTGGCAAGTAAAATGAAAACTGAATTAGTCTTGCACAGGATTCTTAAAAACTTAGAAATTAATTAGCAAATAATATACCAAAAGTATACATGGACTGCAATTCATGGATGTAGTGAGAGAGGAAATGGTGTTAATTGGTCTGAGCAGAAAGGCATTTGAGCTGGAATGAGGCAAACAAACAAAACAATACAATCTGTTGTTCATAAATCATATTTCGTATTTCCCTGTAGAAAATACATTGTTGTCTCCTCCATGGCCGTTTGATTCATTTTTCAAGCCAGAATTCTAACTAAATTGAAAAGTAGCTTGCTAAAAAAAAATCCTCAGACAAAACGTTATTTTCATTCTCCAGTGACACTTTTTTTTGGAGAATCAGACTTTTACAAGTCTGATTCTCCAAACCCTCGTACTGGAAACTTGCCCACACTAAATAGTTGCGTGAACATTAATCAGTCACACCAGATTGTAGTAAAATTCCGATTTCGTCTCCTCACAGCAGCACTTGTCCAAATAGGCAGCGCGCCACAATACACATTTTGCTCTAAATCGCAGCCATTATAAACTCCATTCCACTCCACAGCCGTGTTTACATATAAATTTTTGACTTTTATTGAAAAATAAATTATGGTCACAACTTGGTAACAGCTTATATTGCGGTTTCGTGTCCTCTTGATATGTTTAAAGCCGGAGTGCATAATATTTTACTTTCAAATATTGGTCTCAAAGCAGTTTTCATGAGTTGAAATGAGGAGAATGTTCCTTGCTTGTAATGGCTCAGAATGTGGTTTAGCTGAGTGGCTCTCAAAGTTTTCAACACAAGTACCACCTTATAAAATGTTTGGCTGCTGGACAAAAACATAATTCAGACCCTGCTTTGATTACGAAGGATCCATCTATTGTGCTCCAAAAAGAGACCGTTAGTGATGAAATGCGCCGTGTTTCTTGGCAGCCTTGCAGAGATGCCTCAGACCAAACAACATGAACATACGTGTGTTGGCGATGACATCACGTCCGGCTGTGGCAAAAGACACAATACCACGGACAGATTGCGTGACCCGCCAGCCCCGCCCACATTCTGTTCGAATGCGTAACGGGGCTGGACTCCGAGTCAGAGCCAATGAACTCGTCGGTCATCCATTTACCGATCCAATCCCAGTCGGAGGTTTTAACGCGTTACACTGAGATACGGAAGTAGCGCTTTCCACCCCCGTTCCAAAAACATTCAAGATGGCGGACCCGGCTCGTGACCTGGCTCGTGACCCGGCTCGTGACCCGGCTCGTGACCCGGCTCATGACCCGGCTTGTGACCGAGTGTTTACTTCTGCTCTGGCTTCGGTTTGAACAATCAGGAAAGTCCGCTCTACTCGCCGTGATGAACGTGCGTTAGATGCGGTTATACGAAGGGCGTCATCACGACTCAGGAGATATTTTCTGCGGAGCACGCCTTGTTGATAACGCGGAACACACCTTGTTGATAACGCGGAACACACCTTGTTGACACGGGCTACGTAATATCCGGTTAAGCGTGTCGCGTTTTTTGCGTCACTTCTGGGTTTATGTGATTGGTTCTGTCTCTGCTCTCTAAACTCCGCCCTAGAAAGGCAGCCGTCGAGCCCCAGACCCTCACACAGTTTTGACCGGACAGAGCAATGCTACCAGTGAAGCTAGTAAACAGTCTTTATCTTACATTTTCTCGATTGTGGTTGTGGACAAAGATAACCACAATGGGTAAAAGTTTCAACACTCAAATTCACTTCAGTGTCAGTGGAACAAGAGAAGCCTCTCACTATCGGACTGTACAGTCAACAAGCCCCTAAAACTGAACCATTAAAACATATGAAATACTTACAAACATAGAAGTGTTATACAGTGGAAATCAGGCGTAATAAAAGTTTGAAACTCACTGAAGAAGCTGCGTCTCTGGTTTAAAGGCGCTGGCAGCTCTCTCTGCTCCACTTCACATAAGACTGGCAGGTTATGTCCCAGTCTGATTCTTTTAGACAGAACATGTCCTCACAGTTCCACGGTCGCATGCTAAAGCCTGTTGTTGGTTTGTTGCCGTGGCGCTGGTGATGGATCAGGGTGATGTGGAGCTGCTTTTAACATTGGAGTCCTAAGTGGCCGTTTATCCACTCACTTTTAAGTTTTTCTTGCAATTTTTTTTGGCACAGTTCCAGAGATAAAGTGTAGGTGACATGTTCTATCATATGAAACAAAATGTAACCTGGAAGACAAACCTCTCTCTCGCCACCAAAAACAATTCCAGTGGTCGCTCGTATGGCGATAAACTGCTGGTTTGTGTCACGCTAGCGACCGAATACTTTTGAATAAATGCAACAATTAGTATTTAGTATTTGTACAGTTATTTTTGGTTTAACATTAAGCTAATGACTCAATTACAAAATTCGATTAGCATCATGATGCCAATTAACGTTGGATTTTAAAAAATGTGATGTTTGCCCTCTAACCCCGATACGGCCATAACTGACCTTTTATGGGATCTTAATATGTATAAAACCTGCTCAACATGTAGTTTACTGAAATACAGCTCATTTTTTAAATGATTTTAGCCGTTCATTTTTCTGTTAACTGTTAAATATTGAGGTTCCTAGATGCGTTAATGGAACAGTATCGAACATCCTTCGTAGAGAATATTTCTCGTATTCTTGTTTAAAATTTGTGTTTTCCCCCAAATCATATGTTTTAAAAGCACTAAATTAGACCCCTGCATCCTTTCTACATCTATTAATAAGGTATTTTATCCTTCACAATCCCAAGTTTCACGTCACTGTTTGAAAAAAGTTTGAAAAAGTAATGCAAGTGAATATGACCGAGGGGCCAAAGAGTTTGTGAGATCCAAGAACGAGTTGGATGGATTGAAATACATACTTTCTCCTTTTGCGGTTTGAAAATTGAGTAATGTAGCTTTCTTTGCTTATTTTGTCATATCAGACATTTTGTAGAAAACCATTCACTCAAAAACATCAGCCAATAAGACGTATTTCACACTTTGATCTTCACTTTCTAGGTACTTCTCAGGAGATATCCTACACCATCAGCAGTGGAGACCCCGCTGGCTACTTCACTGTGGACCCTGACTCCGGAGCTCTGAGAACCAACCGCTCTTTGGATCACGAAGCACAGCCATCTTTAGACCTTGAAGTCCAGGCCCGCAGCGGCAACCCTCCCGCCTTTGGACAGACGCGAGTCCACGTCACCATCTCAGACGTCAACGACAACCCTCCCACCTTCCTGCCCTCTTCCTCAGAATCTTTACTCCTGCCGGAACACACCGAAATCGGATCCGTGGTGTACCGTGTTCAGGCTGAAGATATGGATTCCGCCGCTAATGGACATGTCACTTTCGAGCTAACATCGG
The DNA here is from genome assembly GCF_026437365.1 of Eucyclogobius newberryi. NCBI lineage: Eukaryota > Metazoa > Chordata > Actinopteri > Gobiiformes > Gobiidae > Eucyclogobius > Eucyclogobius newberryi. The sequence continues at coordinate 6,589,905 of NW_027315724.1, forward strand.
CGGTCGGAATACAAAGAACGTTCAGCTTAGATCGCGGAACTGGTGAAATCCGACTGGTTGGGATTCTAAATTTTGAGAGTATCCCACGTTACGATCTTCAAGTGGTAGCCAAAGATAACGGGGTGCCCCAGCTTAGCGCAACCTTTATGCTACTAGTGCACGTACAAGCGGAGAACGATCACGGACCCATTTTTGACACCCTAACTTACCGCGTCGAGCTAAAAGAAGGAACACCAATCAACACGCGCTTTTTACAAGTCAGGGCTCTAAATCGTGAAAGTCCGAGCTCCAGTTTCTACAGTCCGTTGTCATACCACTTGCGACCAGATGGAGACGCTGCCGGGTTTGGAATAGCAGCGGAGAGTGGGTGGTTGTTTGTCAAAAGCGCAATAGATAGGGAAGTTAAGGATATGTACTTGCTAACGGTGTTAGCTAGCGCTGGGCATGGGCAGTTGAAGAAGACTGCGACGGTGAGGATTTCGGTGGTGGATGAGAATGATAATTCGCCCAAGTTCACCCAGGAGAGGGTCTTCATGGCGGTGAGAGAGAATCTGGCGGCAGGGACAGGGTTTGGTCATGTGACTGCCACAGACCGGGACAGTGGGGCTAACGGACGCCTAAGCTACCGCCTAATGCACCCGGACAGACACTTCCAGATCAACCCCCACACAGGTAGGTCCACTATTTACAGATGCAAAACGTATTAGAACCTGTTGTTTCAGATACTCATGCGTACCTCAGGGGTGTGTGTTTCCTTTTGATTATACTGTATATTATTTCAGATTTAGAGTTGGTGTTTCCCCACTATAAAAGGCCGAACATTTAGGGAGTCCCATGTGTCTGGTCATCATGTAGCCTGCTAAGTCAGCCCGGGTGCTTTTTTATATGGACAAGCTTGTACAACCTTTATTTGTCCAACAATTGGAAAATACCGGTGTACCAGCCGGAGACCAAAAAAAATGCAATCAAAAAGAAATAACCCAATTAAAACAAGTTCACTAGAATCTTAGACAATACTTTGAGTAGAGTTAGGATTCAGTAAGGTGTAAAAAATACAACACTGAGCAATTATGTACAAGAAGTGGCTCTGATTATGGTTATGTACAGTAAATGTACATATCCATTTCAGAGTAATTAGTTGAAATTATTTAATTGTATGAACTGTCGGGCTGAAGATATGGATTCTGCCGCTAATGGACATGTCACTTTCGAGCTAATATCGGAGGTTGGAATACAAAGAACGTTCAGCTTAGATCGAGGGACTGGGGAAATCCGACTGGTTGGAAATTTTGAGTATATCCCATGCTTACGATCTTCAAGCGCTAGCCAAAGATAACGGGTGCCCCATCTTAGCGGAACCTTCATGCTACTAGTGCACGTACAAGCGGAGAACAATCACGGCCCCATTTTTGACAGAACTGTCCAATTTTATGAATTGTCCAATTATGCGTATTTCAAATGTAGAAGACTGTTTCTGTTTGTGAGCCATGAGTTTACAATTTTAATACAGTGTTTGAGTCTGTTTGGTCTATTGACTGACACATAATTTCAAATGACAATAGATTTCAGATTACGGTTCAGAAAAAGCAACTTCTGAACATCATGTAGCAGAACTTTTTAAAGACATTATTAAAGAAAGCAAGAAAGTTCGTCTGAGAGGAAACGAGCAGACGGAGCCACGCTGTGTTCCACTTAGAGCCCACAACAGACTACTTTCCAAAAACCCTCTCCCGGCAGAACAAATACCACGACTGCTCCAGTACACGAGACTTCATTTCATCTCCCGAGAGTCCTCAAAACTAAAGATCAGAAGCAAAACTTAAAATTATGGCAAATTCTACAAATGTTCCAGTTGCCTTGTATCCAATCTGCAAATCCCATTGAATCGAGCATCCCAGATTTTGTACCGTCATAAATTAGTCAGAAGACGGCGACAGGAGGACTAAGCATCTCGCCGCGCTCTAATTGGCCTGCTGAGATTCGAGTCAGTGGGCGGGGCTTCCACTCCTCCAGGCTGCACAGGGATTGGCTGCAGCTCTGACATCTGGGTTGCGTGAACGTGGGCCAGCAGAGCGTTGATCAAAGTCAGCCGCTGTCATGTACAAATGTGTGATGCCAGTGCCGCAGAGATAGGGATGTCGGCCGCTGAGATGTACAGACATTATTTTGATTAACATATTTTTGGCAAAAGTAATGACCCCGTGACAACAATTTTCTCCACTCGCTCTTTTAAATCGGCCTCTGTCATGCTTTTGTCTGCTATATGATTATAATCTATGACACCCAGGGATCAGTACTCTGTATTGTGGCTGCAAGTTCAATCATAATCAAGACAAAATGATCACAATAATATCCTGTCTTAATCGACATCTGTTTTTATAAGGACTCCACCTTTATATTTTTATACTAATCCCAATTGTACTGTTTATTATGTAAATTGATTGATTGATTGATTGATTCATTCATTCATTCATTTTCTACTGCTTGTTCCATGTAAATGTATGTTTGCTGTCATTTTACACCGTGCCTGGAACTACAGCTGGAAACTAGCTAAACTACAACTAATACTGCCACATTTACAGACACATTTAAGTCAATTCCTTAACCAACCCAACATGTTTCAAATGTAAATAGAATCCTATTATTAAAAGTTGCTCAATAGTTTTAGCCTCATTTTAGTTAATTAAAGGCGTAATGGACGATTTTTCGGCGATTTGAGAACGCAGGCGGAAGTGCGCATGTGCACTCCCCCGTGCGGACTGATACAACACACACGTGCGTTTGTTTATTAGCGCGACGGATCGCATCGCATCTCTCGTCTCCCGTAGATTTCGAACTGTCTTTCTCTGTCTTCATTTTGCCCCGTACACTGAGGGAACTATATTATGATAGATCCATGCGCTTAGGCACACGGAAACGTGGGGACGAGCCTGACGCGGCTGCAGGTGAGCGGTAGGTGCGTTTTATGATTGATACGTGGCAGGACAAATGATTTATCCACGCCACGAGGAAATATGATACAAAATTTGCTGAAAAAAATCGTCCATTCCACATTTAATTGCAATATTGATCTAAACTGACTGAATACACTTTTCTGACTTCTGGTTGAAAAACACTTTTTTGCATATCAGCCCTAAATCTCCCGCATAGGCCAAGACTTTACTTGGGCTGAAACCTGAAAACTGATATCTGATACTTTGTGGACGATAACTGATACTGATATTTGAGTTTTTAAACCCATAGGAAGGCCCACAATGTCACAGATGAACTTCACATAAAAAACTAAAATAAACACACAGCCCACGTTTTAGCCTAATTGTTCTTCTAGTTTAATTGTCACTCATGAGTCTGTTTGAAAAGACAAATGCGATTCACTGAGGACAAACTGGCACTGATAGTCAATAATTTGGTTTGGTCTGAGACAAGCTTGGATAACCTTTATTCGTCCCACAATTGGATAATACCAGTGTAGAAATGCAAAATGCAAACACGGCAGGAGACAAACAAATATGCAATCAAAATAACTCATTTGTAGGCTGCATTGTTATCGTAAATGGACACAATGTGCACAAAAATCAGTGTGAAATGATTGTAACATCTTCACAGGACGATGTTTTTTGGTATAAATTTTACACAATATAAATGATCGATTTGACAAAAACAAAACTCCCGTTTGGATGAAGATCTAATCCCACGTGATACGTGCGTGTGTGTGAGTGTGTGTGTCTTTGTGTGTGTGTGTGTGAGTGTGTGTGTGTGTGTGTGAGTGTGTGTGTGTGTGAGTGTGTGTGTGTGTGTGCGTGTGAGTGTGTGTGTGTGAGTGTGTGTGTCTGTGTGTGTGTGTGTGTGTGTGAGTGTGTGTGTGTGTGTGTGAGTGTGTGTGTGTGTGTGCGTGTGAGTGTGTGTGTGTGCGTGTGAGTGTCTGTGTGTGTGTGCGTGTGAGTGTGTGTGTGTGTGTGTGTGTGTGAGTGTGTGTGTGTGTGTGCGTGTGAGTGTCTGTGTGTGTGTGCGTGTGAGTGTGTGTGTGTGTGTGTGTGTGAGTGTGTGTGTGTGTGTGTGCGTGTGAGTGTGTGTGTGTGCGTGTCTGTGTGTGTGTGTGTGTGTGAGTGTGTGTGTGTGTGTGTGTGTGAGTGTGTGTGTGTGTGTGTGTGAGTGTGTGTGTGTGTGTGTGTCAGCGTGCATGTGTGTGTGTGTGTGTGTGTGTGTATGTGTGTCAGCGTGCGTGTGTGTGTGTGTGTGTGTGTATGTGTGTCAGCGTGCGTGTGTGTGTGTGTGTGTCAGCGTGCGTGTGTGTGTGTGGGTGGGTGGGTGTGTCAGCGTGCGTGTGTGTGTGTGTGTGGGTGGGTGTGTCAGCGTGCGTGTGTGTGTGTGTGTGTCAGTGTGTGCGTGTGTGTGTGTGTCAGCGTGCGTGTGTGTGTGTGTGTGTATAGTCAGTCAATATCAATAGTGACACTGTTACCAGTATAATAAACTGGTAACAGTGTCAGTACAATATTATTGTCTTACGTGGAGCGTTGTTTGAACACTTTAGCAGTTTTCATAACTTTTCAGAGCTCAGAGCAGAGTTTAATGTCACTGTAAAGCGAAGATTTGCATATATCTATGGCAACCACATTTACACTTTACACTCCAATCCACTTTATTTCTATCGCACATTTTACAAACAAAGGCTGTTTACAAAGTCCTGTACACAGTGAAATAATTCAACACAGTAAATAAACTATAAAATAAGTTAAACATTGTAAAAAAGAATACAAAAAGAATAAAATGAATAAACCAAATAAGACAATAGAATAAACCAAAATGGGCTGGAATTAAAAATAAAAATAAAAACGAAACACACAACGTCACATAAAAGCCAGAGAATAAAAGTGGCTCTTAAGATGACTAATGTCCCGCTCTGTGATGAGTGTGTACTAACCCCGTCCCGCTCTGTGATGAGTGTGTACTAACCCCGTCCCGCTCTGTGATAGTGTGTACTAACCCCGTCCCGCTCTGTGATGAGTGTGTACTAACCCCGTCCCGCTCTGTGATGAGTGTGTACTAACCCCGTCCCGCTCTGTGATGAGTGTGTACTAACCCCGTCCCGCTCTGTGATGAGTGTGTACTAACCCCGTCCCGCTCTGTGATGAGTGTGTACTAACCCCGTCCCGCTCTGTGATGAGTGTGTACTAACCCCGTCCCGCTCTGTGATGAGTGTGTACTAACCCCGTCCCGCTCTGTGATGAGTGTGTACTAACCCCGTCCCGCTCTGTGATGAGTGTGTACTAACCCCGTCCCGCTCTGTGATAGTGTGTACTAACCCCGTCCCGCTCTGTGATGAGTGTGTACTAACCCCGTCCCGCTCTGTGATGAGTGTGTACTAACCCCGTCCCGCTCTGTGATGAGTGTGTACTAACCCCGTCCCGCTCTGTGATGAGTGTGTACTAACCCCGTCCCGCTCTGTGATAGTGTGTACTAACCCCGTCCCGCTCTGTGATGAGTGTGTACTAACCCCGTCCCGCTCTGTGATGAGTGTGTACTAACCCCGTCCCGCTCTGTGATGAGTGTGTACTAACCCCGTCCCGCTCTGTGATAGTGTGTACTAACCCCGTCCCGCTCTGTGATGAGTGTGTACTAACCCCGTCCCGCTATGTGATGAGTGTGTACTAACCCCGTCCCGCTCTGTGATAGTGTGTACTAACCCCGTCCCGCTCTGTGATGAGTGTGTACTAACCCCGTCCCGCTCTGTGATGAGTGTGTACTAACCCCGTCCCGCTCTGTGATGAGTGTGTACTAACCCCGTCCCGCTCTGTGATGAGTGTGTACTAACCCCGTCCCGCTCTGTGATGAGTGTGTACTAACCCCGTCCCGTCCACAGGCGAGGTGAACACCAGGACCAGTCTGGACCGGGAGCAGCAGTCCAGTTACCAGCTCCTGGTGCTGGTCCAGGATGGAGGCTCCCCAAGCCGCAGCGCCACGGGAACCGCCTTCATCACTGTGCTGGACGAGAACGACCACGCCCCCTCCTTCACCCACAGCCAATCAGGGAAGCGCCTGGTCATACAGGTGCGCCACATGTCCAGAGGATATTTGAATCCATTTGGGTTCCATTTGGATTAAAGACCCTTTTTAGATGAGCTGCAGGTGCAAAAATGAATATTGGTATGTAAGGATTTACATTTAGAGTGCATTCACCCCTTAGAAACTAAACCGGACTAAAAATTGTCAAGAACAGGACGAAACCAAGTCCACTACAAGACTGAAATGGGCTCAATTAGGACCAAATAACGACTAGTGTGAACGGCCCTAGTTACAGTTTTGTCTCATTTGATCATAAGTCCGCCACTTTCCTCCTCGCTCAGTCCCAGAGCCTCTAGAGGAAGATATTATAACAGAATATAACATAAACATACATGGCTCAATCTCTTAAAAGGCTGTGACTGTGAAGCATGCACTGAAAGATGAGGAAAGACACATTCAGACAGAACCATTGTTTTTTATTGTTCTAAGTCAAACATATTATCATTTTGCACATATTAAAGCCTCACTATGTAGTTTAATGTATGTAATGTAAAATCGCACAGCTCAATTGTCTATAACTCATCCAAAACTTGAACTTTGACATTTGTGGAGAGAGGAAATTGTTGTTTTATTCATTATGTGTTAAATGTGGGTGTTAAACTGTTAAATGTTAAAACGTACAAAGCCTAAACTCCATTCTGATTTGAATGGCAGCTTTATTTTAAAGTGAAATGGCCTGATTTCGAACTATGATGGCATGTTTCAGAATCAATTGTGTTCTTATCCTAAAACCTCTAACTTTGGATAAAATTAGATGCCTCTAGCAGTTTCTACCAAATGTCTCTCATCCAACAAAAGACCAAAAAAAAGAAATATTCCTGAACTAGAACAAAATATTAAAGGTCAGGTACAAGCTCTTTAAACTTCACGACTTCATCTATGTTTCTTATGTAAAATCCAAATGAATAAATGTTAATAACATCGCCTTTAGCTGATATGCTCATTTTCAGCCTTCCTGCACCGCCTGCTGCCGCCATGTCAGGCTTTGATATTACTCACAGGTGGTCCCATCAGATGCCAAAATGCTCTTAAATATTCATGATTTATTCTGTTTGCTGCAAAACTGAAAATATGTTGGGTTTCGTGTAACATCTGGAACGAGCTGTTGGAATTCAGATTCGGTTCAAAACCACTTACCGGGTCAACAGAATTTATCCTAACATATTAAATGCGCATGTGTTTGGCAGGTCACTGAGGGCCAGGCGTCTGGAGCTCTACTGGGCACGCTCCAAGCCAAAGACCCCGACGAAGGAGAGAACGGAACTGTCTTTTACTCTTTGTCAGGTAAGGAACGTCATGCAGCAATTTCCAACTTCATTATAGCCACAACAGGGCATTACAGGTTGTATTAGCAATAAAATACAAATTATTTCTAAATCATCTTTAAAATACCTTGCATTTGTATTCATTATTTGTGTATTTGTGTGTATTTATGTATGTATTTATTATATTTCAAGCCAGATCGGCCCCGCCGTCTTTTCTTCTCTCACTCATTCTCGTTGTGTTTGTGCACTGCAGGTCCCCGAGCCGAGCGCTTCTCCCTGCACCCGAGCACGGGCGAGCTGCGGTCCTCCACACCCCTGCTCAGCTCCGACCGCTCCGAGTACAGCCTGACAGCCACGGCCACGGACCGAGGACACCCCGCTCTCAGCTCCTCCCTCCCCCTCGTCCTCCAGGTCAGCCCCGCTCTCAGCTCCTCCCTCCCCCTCGTCCTCTAGGTCAGCCCCGCTCTCAGCTCCTCCCTCCCCCTCGTCCTCCAGGTCAGCCCCGCTCTCAGCTCCTCCCTCCCCCTCGTCCTCCAGGTCAGCCTCGCTCTCAGCTCCTCCCTCCCCCTCGTCCTCCAGGTCAGCCCCGCTCTCAGCTCCTCCCTCCCCCTCGTCCTTCAGGTCAGCCCCGCTCTCAGCTCCTCCTGCCCCCTCGTCCTTCAGGTCAGCCCCCCTCCCAGCTCCTCCTGCCCCCTCGTCCTTCAGGTCAGCCCCGCTCTCAGCTCCTCCCTCCCCCTCGTCCGTCAGGTCAGCCCCGCTCTCAGCTCCTCCTGCCCCCTCGTCCTTCAGGTCAGCCCCGCTCTCAGCTCCTCCTGCCCCCTCGTCCTCCAGGTCAGCCCTCCTCTCAGCTCCTCCTGCCCCCTCGTCCTTCAGGTCAGCCCCGCTCTCAGCTCCTCCTGCCCCCTCGTCCTTCAGGTCAGCCCCCCTCCCAGCTCCTCCTGCCCCCTCGTCCTTCAGGTCAGCCCCGCTCTCATCTCCTCCTGCCCCCTCGTCCTCCAGGTCAGCCCCCCTCTCTGCTCCTCCTGCCCCCTCGTCCTTCAGGTCAGCCCCGCTCTCAGCTCCTCCTGCCCCCTCGTCCTTCAGGTCAGCCCCCCTCCCAGCTCCTCCTGCCCCCTCGTCCTTCAGGTCAGCCCCGCTCTCAAGCCCCGCTCTCAGCTCCTCCTGCCCCCTCGTCCTTCAGGTCAGCCCCCCTCCCAGCTCCTCCTGCCCCCTCGTCCTTCAGGTCAGCCCCTCTCTCATCTCCTCCTGCCCCCTCGTCCTCCAGGTCAGCCCCCCTCTCTGCTCCTCCTGCCCCCTCGTCCTTCAGGTCAGCCCCGCTCTCAGCTCCTCCTGCCCCCTCGTCCTTCAGGTCAGCCCCCCTCCCAGCTCCTCCTGCCCCCTCGTCCTTCAGGTCAGCCCCGCTCTCATCTCCTCCTGCCCCCTCGTCCTCCAGGTCAGCCCTCCTCTCAGCTCCTCCTGCCCCCTCGTCCTTCAGGTCAGCCCCGCTCTCAGCTCCTCCTGCCCCCTCGTCCTTCAGGTCAGCCCCCCTCCCAGCTCCTCCTGCCCCCTTGTCCTTCAGGTCAGCCCCGCTCTCATCTCCTCCTGCCCCCTCGTCCTCCAGGTCAGCCCCCCTCTCTGCTCCTCCTGCCCCCTCGTCCTCCAGGTCAGCCCCGCTCTCGGCTCCTCCCTCCCCCTCGTCCTCCAGGTCAGCCCCGCTCTCAGCTCCTCCCTCCCCCTCGTCCTCCAGGTCAGCCCCGCTCTCAGCTCCTCCCTCCCCCTCGTCCTTCAGGTCAGCCCCGCTCTCATCTCCTCCTGCCCCCTCGTCCTCCAGGTCAGCCCCCCTCTCAGCTCCTCCCTCCCCCTCGTCCGTCAGGTCAGCCCCGCTCTCAGCTCCTCCTGCCCCCTCGTCCTTCAGGTCAGCCCCGCTCTCATCTCCTCCTGCCCCCTCGTCCTCCAGGTCAGCCCCCCTCTCAGCTCCTCCCTCCCCCTCGTCCGTCAGGTCAGCCCCGCTCTCAGCTCCTCCTGCCCCCTCGTCCTCCTGGTCAGCCCCCCTCTCAGCTCCTCCTGCCCCCTCGTCCTCCAGGTCAGCCCCGCTCCCAGCTCCTCCTGCCCCCTCGTCCTCCAGGTCAGCCCCGCTCCCAGCTCCTCCTGCCCCCTCGTCCTCCAGGTCAGCACCGCTCCCAGCTCCTCCTGCCCCCTTGTCCTCCAGGTCAGCCCCCCTCTCAGCTCCTCCCTCCCCCTCGCCCGTCAGGTCAGCCCCGCTCTCAGCTCCTCCTGCCCCCTCCTCCTTCAGGTCAGCCCCGCTCTCAGCTCCTCCTGCCCCCTCGTCCTTCAGGTCAGCCCCCCTCCCAGCTCCTCCTGCCCCCTCGTCCTTCAGGTCAGCCCCGCTCTCATCTCCTCCTGCCCCCTTGCCCGTCAGGTCAGCCCCGCTCTCAGCTCCTCCTGCCCCCTCGTCCTTCAGGTCAGCCCCGCTCTCAGCTCCTCCTGCCCCCTCGTCCTTCAGGTCAGCCCCCCTCCCAGCTCCTCCTGCCCCCTCGTCCTTCAGGTCAGCCCCCCTCTCAGCTCCTCCTGCCCCCTCGTCCTTCAGGTCAGCCCAGCTCTCATCTCCTCCTGCCCCCTTGTCCTCCAGGTCAGCCCTCCTCTCTGCTCCTCCTGCCCCCTCGTCCCCCAGGTCAGCCCCGCTCTCAGCTCCTCCTGCCCCCTCGTTCTTCAGGTCAGCCCCCCTCTCAGCTCCTCCTGCCCCCTTGTCCTTCAGGTCAGCCCCGCTCTCATCTCCTCCTGCCCCCTCGTCCTCCAGGTCAGCCCCCCTCTCTGCTCCTCCTGCCCCCTCGTCCTCCAGGTCAGCCCCGCTCTCGGCTCCTCCCTCCCCCTCGTCCTCCAGGTCAGCCCCGCTCTCAGCTCCTCCCTCCCCCTCGTCCTCCAGGTCAGCCCCGCTCTCAGCTCCTCCCTCCCCCTCGTCCTTCAGGTCAGCCCCGCTCTCATCTCCTCCTGCCCCCTCGTCCTCCAGGTCAGCCCCCCTCTCAGCTCCTCCCTCCCCCTCGTCCGTCAGGTCAGCCCCGCTCTCAGCTCCTCCTGCCCCCTCGTCCTTCAGGTCAGCCCCGCTCTCATCTCCTCCTGCCCCCTCGTCCTCCAGGTCAGCCCCCCTCTCAGCTCCTCCCTCCCCCTCGTCCGTCAGGTCAGCCCCGCTCTCAGCTCCTCCTGCCCCCTCGTCCTCCTGGTCAGCCCCCCTCTCAGCTCCTCCTGCCCCCTCGTCCTCCAGGTCAGCCCCGCTCCCAGCTCCTCCTGCCCCCTCGTCCTCCAGGTCAGCCCCGCTCCCAGCTCCTCCTGCCCCCTCGTCCTCCAGGTCAGCACCGCTCCCAGCTCCTCCTGCCCCCTTGTCCTCCAGGTCAGCCCCCCTCTCAGCTCCTCCCTCCCCCTCGCCCGTCAGGTCAGCCCCGCTCTCAGCTCCTCCTGCCCCCTCCTCCTTCAGGTCAGCCCCGCTCTCAGCTCCTCCTGCCCCCTCGTCCTTCAGGTCAGCCCCCCTCCCAGCTCCTCCTGCCCCCTCGTCCTTCAGGTCAGCCCCGCTCTCATCTCCTCCTGCCCCCTTGCCCGTCAGGTCAGCCCCGCTCTCAGCTCCTCCTGCCCCCTCGTCCTTCAGGTCAGCCCCGCTCTCAGCTCCTCCTGCCCCCTCGTCCTTCAGGTCAGCCCCCCTCCCAGCTCCTCCTGCCCCCTCGTCCTTCAGGTCAGCCCCCCTCTCAGCTCCTCCTGCCCCCTCGTCCTTCAGGTCAGCCCAGCTCTCATCTCCTCCTGCCCCCTTGTCCTCCAGGTCAGCCCTCCTCTCTGCTCCTCCTGCCCCCTCGTCCCCCAGGTCAGCCCCGCTCTCAGCTCCTCCTGCCCCCTCGTTCTTCAGGTCAGCCCCCCTCTCAGCTCCTCCTGCCCCCTCGTCCTTCAGGTCAGCCCCCCTCTCAGCTCCTCCTGCCCCCTCGTCCTCCAGGTCAGCCCCGCTCCCAGCTCCTCCTGCCCCCTCGTCCTGCCAGCACAAACACGGCTCACCTATAAGTTTCACGTTCAAATCAAAGTGGATATCAGAGGCGCTCCTGACAAGAAGACGCCCTCCCCTCTCGCACTCCTCTGTGACTTGTCAAAAAGAGGGATTTGAAATGCAAAGGAAAAAAGTGGAGCAGAATCAAATAGTCCCAGCTGGCTCATGATGAGGGCCAGCTGTGCAGGTCTGATCCAGGTCAAACTCCATGACTCCAACACTTTTGTGTACGGTAGCCTCCTTTCAATGCGTAACAGAGCAGCACAGTGGTTCAATATGGGCTTAGTACACAGCATAGGAACAAATACAGGCAAAAGGTGTTGTAATAAGCCTCGGCCCGGCTGTGACTGTGCAAGAACAGCACCTCCTGTAGAGCTCCCATGAAGCCCAGAGCTGTGCAGGGCGGGTCCCAAGCTTTGATCACACACTCGTGAGACGCACCATGTACCCTGGTGTATGAATGAGAGTGTTGTGAAAGTCAATTGCCCATAGCAACAATGTGTATCATATGTGTTCATGAATATGCACTGTCCCCACCAAACAAACAAATAATAATGATGGGAATAATAATAATTTATACAAGGAAAGGGCTTGCATTTATTCCAACAGAAAGACTCCGTGGCACAACCGCACAGCATGTGCAGGTCCTCTTGTACTTTTAATCACTGTGTATAGTCTGAGTATTATAAAGGTAATGTAGTGAGAAAATACACTTTCAGCAGATGGAAGTGATCCCATGGCTATAATTCACTGTGTTTAAAGCATTGGTATTTTAATGAATATGCTCGTCCCATTTCATTCAGCATGATGCATAATCACATCAGACGGCTGTAGCCTCGGCCGTGCGGGCGTATGAGCCTTACATCTGCTCAATCACAACCAATTATATAACAAGTTCAAAAACATGAGATACCACAGTGCTTGCTGCTGGTGGTGTAGTGGTTTAAAGTGCTGCACATATGTATGTTACCACCTGAACATTTAGTTTAGCCTCCAGGCTTTGGCGCATGTCTCTCCCCCTCTCTCCCCATTCCGTGGTCCGACTGGACTCGGAGATTCAGTTTGTCTTTGGCTCATAATGTAATATACTTTGTTAAAACAGAGCGGAATTGTTGCTGCTTAAGATGCATTTTTATAATGACTCTTTCAGGCCCATTTAGCAGCGCCATCAATGATAACATCGATGTATCTCTGGAACACTTTGTTTTCAGCTAATGTGGAACCAATTTAGAACTTGTTTGATACTTTTTCTAAAGACGGCTGCCTGCGGTTACTAATATTTTGAAATAAATGCGACAAAGTGTGAAAGATTTATCATAATACATAATTCAACGACAAAAAAGGACAGTGAAAAAGGATGTTTGTGAACGATTTAATAGAAAAGCATAAAACACTACTTTTCAACAGCAGCCAACTTTGCGACGTAAATAAATTAGTCAAACAAACGACAAGACAAATAAAAGCGCGAAGGTGGAAAAATGTGGAAAATATATGGAGTATATTTTAAAACTGTTTTCATAGTTGGGAACGTTTTGTTATTTTGTTAAGATAGAGTGTAAAATTATATTTCACTTGGGCCAGTACATGTTTTTACTGGGCGGCTTTTGCTTGAATAGGGGATGAGAGAAGGGAGGACATGAAGCAAATTGTCAAAGCCAGGATGAACTCACAACACTGCTAAACAAGCAACTCATCTCTGCCCCAAAACTTCTTGTCTCTTGTCCAAGTCCAGAGCAGGTCAAAGAACCGTTTAGGCGTGAGCTGGGTCTGAGAGACGTTCAGGAGCTTCTGGAAAAATCGGTTGAAATTTGACTCTTCCATCCAGTATTTTGTGTGCATGTAAATGTTGTGATGACGGCATTAAACCTATCCATCTCCATGGAGACAAACAGGTAGAGTCACCAAGCCAAGTTACAGGCCAGGTCTGTGGAGCGGCGACCTGCTTCTTCTTTTTTGTTTTTGCTGTAATTGATTTAATGCAAGATACTTCAGACACCTGCTCCTGTCCTTCTCCTGCCCGGCCCCTGTCCTGCTCCTGTCTTGCTCCTCCCCCTGTCCTGCATCTGTCCTGCCCCTGTCCTGCTCCTGTCCTTTTCCTGTCCTGCTCATGTCCTGCTCCTGTCCTACTCCTGCCTGGCCCCTGTTCTCCCCCTGACCTGACCCTGTCCTGCTCCTGTCCTTCTCCGGTCCTGCTCCTGTCCTGCCCCTGTCCTGCTCCTGTCCTTCTCCTGTCCTGCTCCTGTCCTGCCCCTGTCCTGCTCCTGTCCTGCTCCTGTCCTACTCCTGCCTGGCCCCTGTTCTCCCCCTGTCCTGCTCCTGTCCTGCCCCTATCCTGCTCCTGTCCTTCTCCTGTCCTACTCCTGTCCTGCCCCTGTTCAGCTCGTGACCTCCCCCTGTCCTGCTCCTGTCCTGCTCCTGTCCTGCTCCTGTTCTGCGCAACATCTATTATTTTATCATTGTTTTTGCCCAATAAAATGTTTTCTTAAATGTATTCTGATGGCATGTAAGCATTTTGACAGTTGTATTATTGTTTGCCAGAGAGGTCTGATGCTCCTCTGTAAATGGAGCTGGAGATGAGCTCGCGCACTGGGCATGAAAGCATTTTGAAAATCACAAACCCAAACGCTTCCTCAGGCTGTTTGTTAACCAGGCTGTCATTCTCCAACTGCCCTGCACAACCAGCCCACTCTGTGTGTAAGAAGCATGGTTATCAAGACACACCTCTCTGGCAACCAAAAATACAAATTGTCCAAATTCTGTTGAAATTCTAATGTATTTGGCCAAAAAGGCACAACAAAAATGAAAGCTTCTACAATTTACACTGGCAAACCATTTGACATCACCATCTAGGGAAAAAACAACAATCACAAAAGTATTTGAGTGAGTATTTTTAATTCAAATGCAAGACAACTTTCTCTCTTGTTTAAGTATGACAGGATTGTTGTCAAAAGCTACGTTCAAACAAGTTCACACACTACTACTAATCAGGAAAAAATTAGGACTAAACCAGAACCAGAACAGGACCAAACCAAGTCTAGCTCAGAACCAAACTGGGCAAAATCTGGATACTCTCCCAATCATACTCAAATCAACAAAAATAGTACATTTTAACCTCTCAAGAACGACTCAAAACAATAATCTTGCCAAACATCTATTACATTTCAATGTACTAATTATGAGCTACTAAATTACTATCACCATGTCTCCACAGATTCTAGGCGTCAACAGACCTTTGATGAAAACCAATTCCTACTCTTTAACGTTCAACTCTGTGGAAGAAACCAAACCCGGCTCGGTCATCGGCACGGTCCGCCTGCCCGACCAGGACACCCCGCCGTTACAGGGCGAGGTCACCTACACCCTGGTTGGGGGCACCGACCCCGACAGAACCTTCATGTTGGACCGCCTGACTGGAGACGTCTACCTAGCTCGGCCGTTGGACTACGAACGGGACCCCCGATACACCTTGCAAATCGAAGTTGACGATTTCTCTCAAAGCCCGCCCACTAGCACCATGGTCCAATTGGATATTGACATAGAGGATAGCAATGATCATGCCCCCAAATTTCCAGAAGATCCTATCACAATTGTAGTATCGGAGAACTCCAAAGTTGGGTCGTCGATTTATACCTTCCAAGCCGTTGACAAAGATGGAAGTGGCCCGAATAGTGAACTTAGCTATTCCATTCTTCACCAGTGGCCAAACAATTTACTCAAAATCGATGCATCCTCTGGTGTTCTCTACCTGGGTCGAGATCTAGACAGAGAAGTTACCTCGAATTTGGTCTTGGTGGTAAAAGCTACTGACCAAGCCACCGATATGACCCAAAGGAGATGGGGGTCGGTGACTGTGAGGGTGTACGTGACGGATGAAAATGACAACGCGCCCGTGTTTAGCTCTCCGAACGCCGTGAGTGTGATGGAGGACCAGCCCGTGGGGTTTGTAGTGCTCTACGTAATGGCCAGAGATCCAGACCAGGGAGACAACGGGAGGGTCAGCTACAGCATCCAGGACGGCAACGCTGGAGGGATGTTCAGCCTCAATCCAAGTACTGGTAAGTCAAGAAAAATATCTGTATGTACTAGCAGATAAGACTTAGCAGGGTATGCAAATCTCACAGTACGACGGTACAAGGGGGCGTGCAGCAGTACGAGTCAGCTCTGCGTAGAAAGCAGTCTGTGTGTGACGGTCGTGGATCTGCAGTGGTTAAAGTGATCAACAGTGACGAGAAGTAACGTGAGTGCGTCTTCTCTTTGAAGCGCCAATTCTGTGAGAGGAGGAGGAGAGGAGTCAGAGGAGAGGAGACAGGGGAGAGGAGGAGGAGAAGAGACAGAGGAGAGGAGGAGAGGAGACAGATGAGAGGAGGAGAGGAGGAGGAGAGGAGACGGGAGAGGAGAGAAGACAGAGGAGAGGATACAGAGGAGAGGAGACAGAAGAGAGGAGGAGAGGAGAGAAGACGGAGGAGAGGAGGAGGAGAAGAGACAGAGGAGAGGAGACAGAAGAGAGGAGAAGGAGAGGAGAGAAGACAGAGGAGAGGAGGAGGAGAAGAGACAGAGGAGAGGAGGAAGAGGAGAGGAGACAGAAGAGAGGAGGAGGAGAGGAGAGAAGACAGAGAAGAGGAGGAGGGGAGGACGAGGAGGAGAAGAGACAGAGGAAAGGAGACAGATGAGAGGAGGAGAGGAGACAGGAGAGGAGACAGAGGATAGGGGACAGAGGAGAGGAGACAGGAGAGGAGAGGAGACAGGAGAAAACAGAGGAGAGGAGGAGAGGAGACAGATGAGAGGAGGAGAGGAGACAGAGGAGAGGAGACAGATGAGAGGAGGAGAGGAGGAGGAGAGGAGACAGGAGAGGAGACAGAGGATAGGGGACAGAGGAGAGGAGACAGGAGAGGAGAGGAGACAGGAGAAAACAGAGGAGAGGAGGAGAGGAGACAGATGAGAGGAGGAGAGGAGACAGAGGAGAGGAGACAGGAGAGGAGACAGAGGATAGGAGAGAAGACAGATGAGAGGAGGAGAGGAGACAGGAGACGAGAGGAGACAGAGGAGAGGAGGAGGAGAGGGGAGAGGAGAGGAGACAGGAGAGGGGACAGAGGAGAGGCGAGCACCCAGAAGGCTCATACGTATATTTGTAAAGCAAGACATTTCTTCAGCTTCAAAGCTCAAACCAAAGAAAGACAGTCACAGTCACAGTCTTTGAATGACACAAAAAATAATTGCCATTTTGCTTATTCAAACTCTAATTCTGTCGGTGTGTGATCCCTCGTTGGTCCAGGAGAGTTCCGCTGTAGAAAAAGATTCAGTTGTAGTCATTTGGACTCTTCTCAATCCAGATGACTACAACTGATTCTCTAATTACTGTGGAGGGGCGTGGCTAATTCTTTTATCTGCCAAAGGGGGCGTGGCAGAAAAGGCTTGAGAAGCTCTGCATTAGGGGGGAGAGGATTCAAAAGACTTACATTTTCTTCTGATGCATTTGTTTCTATTTTTGCAAATGCTTTTCGGGGGGGCATAGAAGTAGTTAATAATATATATTTTTGTGTTTTGATGTTAAAATAACCCATTAAAACGTTCTCCCATCAGCGTGGACGTGTCATACGGTGACAATCCAACTTAGGTAAACAGAATAACACCACACATTATATGTCGTTACATCCATTGAGTGAACAATAGGTGGGATTTTTGTTTGCAGCTCGGTGTTATTTTCACAATCACAAACGTCGGCTGCTGGAAAAATCATCCCCTCATTCACAACGCCAGTGTGTTTCTGGCACCAATCTTCAGTTTGGCCGCACTAGAGCGGCAGCGACATAATAACTAGTGAAGCAGCCAGAGTGTCTAATCTCATCATGTAAATCAGATCGCAGGTTGGCAGCTGCTCAGCTTCTAAATTTACAGCTGCATCGATGGAGGACGGGACGGGCTTGTGCGCGTGCGGTTTGCGTGCTCTCCCTGTGTCTGGGCGGGTTGGTGTCTGAAGATGTGGAGATGGCTCCTCTGGTTCTTCGGTCACCCACTCCTGACGAGTTTAACACAAGAACAATCGCTGAAGGTCAAATACAACAGCTAATACCGGGGTGGCAGTGGTTAGAGCGTTGGTCTTTATGATACTTTTACCTTAATTAGTCTTATTAAAGCATGAACAAAGGCTTAATTCATCATGAACTTGGTCTTTGGTCTCCAGAAAGTGGTAAAAGCATCTACTAATTCGATGCCAGCTCTTAAATACTTAGCTAATGAATGATGACATTTGATGAAAATGATGGGGGAAAAAAGGGAAAAAAAAGAAGAAAAAAATGATGAAAAAACCAACAATGAAATTTCCCCATGTGTGGACAATAAAGGAATATCTTATCTTATCTTATCTTAAACGTGATGTGTGAGTGGTTGGCGGCCGTCAGACTGGTCAATGCCGCAGATTGGCAGTCTTCAGTCTCTCCGTCTACCTCAGGGCAGCTGTGGCTGAAGCACCGCTACAAAGAGTAAATGAAGAACATGAATTGTGTTTTTCTTCCTACAATGAAAAAAGAAGGTCTCAGATTACACAAAATTGACTCCAAAGAGCTTGTAATCCTGCATTATTAAGCCGTCTACACGTCCACAGCTCTGAATGCTCTGTTCCATCTTGTGATGCCGTTAATTGGTAGTTTGAACAGTTATTTTTGCACAATTGTGAACCGCTTTACCCCACAGTACTCGAAAATAACCGTATGACGTCAGGAAGTCGAGACGTTTCAACGAGGCTAAAAACAATAGCTTCAGCTTCAAAGTCAAGCAATTCCAGGGCTGAAATCACTAAGCGAAACAGAACTCCAGATCTGTTCCGGATGAGGAAACAACATTCAAACATAGATCTTTTTAATCAACAATGTGACACTGGACTCCTCTGCAGTTCGTAAACCTGTACTGCATTTAGAAACACATCCTCGAGCTCAATTTTCTGTGAGACAATTACACTTCACCTCTTAAGCCTTTTACAGATTTTATTTTCTTTACTCTGAAAATGGCCGCCGCCCACGTGCGATTGAATCGGAGTGAGTCATCCCCTAAGGGCACTTTTAACAGGCCTAATGCTTTCTATTACTTCCATACAATATATCTGACACCTCAAGCGAAGAGATCTTTTTACACTTCCACACCAATTATTACTGTGGCTTTACTGCGCGCGAGAGCCAACTTTGAACTCTTCTTTCCCTTAAGAACAGACACTACAGAACAGTCCAAACTTCTCTTGTCAATGCTGAACTTTTAGTACATTTAGAAATATGTAATAATACATTCATTCACATAGATTTTAATAAGAATTCTTCAAAGGTTGTTTTTTCAAAATAGATTTTTCTCACACTTTTTCTCACACTGAGATCGATAAATCCATTCAGACTTTAGGCACCGTATTTGGTATTGTATTTTGAAGGTTCTTTTTATAGGTGTTTTGTCCTTGTAATCCTTGTATCCTTGTAACAGCAACAATCTTTTATGTTTTGTCTTCATATTCAATGTTTCTGTATTATTTTGTGATTGGGGTGAGAGTGACTTCATGGCATATGTTACCTTAAAGTCTTATGGTTCAATTCCCACTCCAGACATTCAGCAAAACACGTCACCCATCTTCCCTATGTGTATCCTGTGATTGCTGTGAATCAGAGGATCCATTGGCACAGATGAGTGGCCATTTTTTCATCAGTCAGCTCCAGGGCAGCTGTGGCTACTAAGGGATTATTTTGAAGCATTGAGTTCTTTCAATTTACAATGTGCAAACTGCAAAAAGAACTAAGTGTCTGATTATTTTATTTATTTTTTAAACTTTAAAAAAAAAACTTTTACCAGTTCCCAAATGGCGTCAAATAAAAGTAAACAAACTTTGCTAACTCTCCCTCCCTAACTCTCTGCAGACAGACACAGCCGTCTGCCACACACACAGCACGCACACACACACACACACACACACACACAGCACACACACACACACACACAGCACACACACACACACACACACAGCACACACACACACACAGCACACACAGCACGCACACACACACACACACACAGCACACACACACACACAGCACACACACACACACACACACAGCACACACACACACACGGCACACACACACACAGCACACACACACACACACACAGCACACACACACACACACACACACACGCACACAGCACACACTCATCTGTTATTGTGGAACTATTCCCATGAAAGCGCACAGAACCTACCGCTCGTGCGCTCGGCCTTCTGGGAACCATTAGCGGGGGATCAGTTACGCCTCCCTCAGCCTCTGTGTGTGTGTGTGTGTGTGTGTGTTGTGCGATCGCATGAGACCGGGCCACTAAGTGAGAGCTGACCCTGGGCGGTTATGTCCACTGGGCTTTGTTGTGGTGTTGGAGACACGTGTCAGCGCTGCCTTTGCCTTCTCCAGTGAAAGAGTTCTGTTGTATGACACTGAGAACAAATATATGAGGTTATTAAATATAGTTTTGTGAAAGAATGTGTACATATTATGCATTATTTGTATTAATATTGGCGTCCCATGTTGTAGTAGTTACAAAAAGTCTACAAAAATCACACGTTACTTTATATCAGTCAGGTTTTCCCCATGTCAAGAATTGAGTTAGAGCTCTATCTACTGTTTGCAGAGGGAATTACATATGGAGGATGAACAAACCTAGCTTGCCCTTCACACGCTAATGGCACACGGATGTAATGAACGCAATTTGACGGCAGAAATGCAAAAAGATCTTTGGGTTCTACCTGTGACGTCACAGAACACACTTTGAACAGGGTGTTTTCTGAGGCTCAAGAGGACTTACTAAACAGGGGTCATCAAACATTGTGAATGAAGCTAAACCCAAGCTCAGGTATGCTTTTGATGAGGGAATAATATTAAATTAATGGTAAAAGCTAAACTTTTTTTTTACTTTTTGTGTGCGCCTCCAACAAGTCATTTTTCGAGTCTTTTTTCATTCTGGTATAGTTCATTCAAAGCTGTTTCACAATTCCATGCATTGTGGATTGTCTTGTTGAGAAACTTGCCTTTTTTTCCCCTTTTTTTTAACTTGAAGTACACATATTATGCAAAATTGACTTTATTGAGCTTTTACTCCTGTTAAATTGGTGTCCCCACATCAAAAACATACTGTATCTGGAGTTGCATTTAATCCTGTTTTTGCTTTTCTTCTCTTGAGCTTCATAAATCACACTGTTGGAGTTTTTGTTGCACCACAGGTCAAATCAGGAACTTCCAGTGACCATGACCGGACCCGTCAAAGTGTGTTCACGAGAAACGCTCGGCTTTAGTAGCATAGCATTCACGTTGCTTCATTTAGTCAGTTTTTCATTGATTGTTCCCACTTTTGACCACAGAGGGCGCTCCAATGTGTAAATACCTTTATCGCAAACAAAAGTGTGTTTTACAAATTATTTTCAAGTTTCAAGTTTGAAAATATGTTCTAATCCCAAGGTAACAAAAGTATTCTTAAAAGTCACTTAGCTACAAGAATGTATAATATGTTATTATAAACTATGAAAATTATACAATTATAAGTACATTTGACTCACAAAATTAACTGCAGTGTCTAGAGGTACTATTTTGTCTAGAATGAAAACTGCTGCATGTTACTAAAACTGTATTATATTAGATACTAAACAAGTGTAAGTGCAAGAAAAAAAACGTCTGCAATAATGATGGATTTGTTAGAGAAAGTGGTTTAGCTGGATTGTGTAATTGACAGTTTTATTCTAACACATCCACTGTTTACTCAATTACTCACTAGAGAGAAAGAAATAAAGTGCTCTCTTTTCATGCCGTCCACTCAGCTTCATCTTCTCTTCTTGTAAATGTTTCCGCGCATGCTAGCTGCTCTACCTCAGAACTCTGGCAGGGTTAATCTGAAAAGCACCTGGTGGGCTTCTGTCAGGGGTCACCCACAGCTGACCCGCTCCACCCCACCCATGTCTACGCCTCCACTTTTATGACAATGGCTCCACTCTGCACCACCACACGTGGAGCTGAATGCTGATGGAATAATGCTGCGCTATTGGACATGCCTCGCTGGAACTGCGCTGCAAACAGGGACATTGGACATGCCTCGCTGGAACTGCGCTGCAAACAGGGTGTGGCAAGGTCTGAGGTTTCAAGTCAAGTCCGAGTCAAGTCCAAGTCAAGTCCGAGTCAAGTCTGAGTCAAGTCCAAGTCAAGTCTGAGTCAAATCCAAGTAAAGTCCGAGTTGAGTCCGAGTCGAGTCCGAGTTAAGACCGAGTAAAGTCCGAGTAAAGTCCGAGGCAAGTCCTAGTTAAGTCCAAGTTAAGTCCGAGTCAAGTCCGAGTCAAGTCCTGTTAAGTCTGAGTAAAGTCCGAATTAAGTCCGAGTAAAGTCAGAGTATAGTCCGAGTCAAGTCTGAGTCAAGTCCAAGTCAAGTCTGAGTCAAGTCCAAGTAAAGTCCAAGTAAAGTCCGATGCAAGTTCGAGTCAAGGCCAAGTCAAGTCCTAGTTAAGTCCAAGGAAAGTCCGAGTTGAGTCTGAGTCGAGTCCAAGTTAAGACACATTTTTAAGTCCAAGTCAAATACATATTTTTGCATTTATATGATTGTGGTGAATGGTTCTTTTATATTTAAAAAGTCAGGTCACAAAAGTAGAGAGGGTGCAGAGCAAGTCAAGTCCCGAGTCACTGACATTTAAGTCCAAGTCAAGTCTCAAGTCATCAAGACTGTCACTCAAGTCTGACTCGAGGAATAGTATCAGAATTCTACTGTCGTTGTTTTTCCCTAGTCATCAAAATCATCTCCACTTTGCTCTTTTTTGAGACACATGAAATAATAATGACATTAAATGGACATGTCATAAACATTTGTAAAGGAGTTGGCTTCTCCATTAAAATAACATAAATTACTCAAGTTGAAGTGCTTAAAAGGTTATATACATATATTTTTAAAGCTGAAATATGTCCCGTGCCCTCGTCTAAGCGGAGCTACTGAAGGTCAAAATGATGAACCACGTCGTGAACTATGACCTGCACACTGAATATGACGAGACCTTGAGATGGGCAAATATGACAACTATTCCAACTATTACAAAAGTGAGCAATTTATCCTAAAACTCTGCAAAGCATGAATGATCCAAAGCTCAAAAACAACATGTCTAAGTTGGACACAATTGCACTCACTCCTTTGAACCGGCTTTGTTTGGGGACGAAGTACGCGCGAGTCTTACGTGACCTAGAATCTCTTCCACGTTTTGTTCCTTTCGCACATCTGGCGTGTTGAGCTTAGCGGCTAACAGGACTTATTGATGAAAGGCAAGAAGATCTGAACCTAAAAACAAATGTTGATGAATGAGTTTGTTGTCCCGCAGCCTGCTTAGCTAACCTCCGGTTTGTTCCCCGCCGCACACACCGCACACGCAACATACCAGCGCTGCCACATATTTACTCCAATAAACACTTACGTCACCGTTTGGGATCGCACGTTTATGCTTTACAGCTCAGGAGTAAGTTGAATTTATCATATTAGAATAAAAGTGCTTTGAAAGTAATAATGACTGTCCTGTCAAATGAAGTATAATAAAATAATGCAATATCCAACGTTTACTATTCCTGTGCTGTCAGATATTGCAAAAAAAAAATAATCAAAAAGCTAAAGCAACATTTCTTGGTAATAAAAATAAATGAAATAAATGAATGCTACGCTCCAGGATAAAGAAATAAGATTATATTGTGGTGTGATGGCTTTAATTCATGGCCGTGGCTGGAGAGCCGTGGCGCGGTCAAATAGCCGCGCAGTTTCAGGGACCGCGGCATTTCCCTTATAGCCTCATGGCTAACCCTAACCCTAACCCTAACCTTAACCTTAACCCTAACCTTAACCTTAACCTTAACCCTAACCTTAACCTTAACCCTAACCCTTAACCATAACCCTAACCCTTAACCCTAACCCTAACCTTAACCCTAACCCTAACCCTAACCTTAACCTTAACCCTAACCATAACCCTAACCCTAACCCTAACCTTAACCATAACCCTAACCCCTAACCCTAACCCTAACCTTAACCCTAACCTTAACCCGGCGCGGTCTAAAACGGCGCTAAAACGCGGTAAAATAGTGGCGCAGTTTCAGGAGCCGCGGCGCGCGGCCGAAACTGCAATGTTATTTTTGTGCCGGCTCTGCAGACACTCCCTTAATTCATAAGACAAATACATATTTAAAAATAATCTGTCTAAATGTAAAAAACAATACACTTTAGGGCGGGGTTACTTAACACTATAGACATCTTTTATACAATGAATCGTTTTTTGTGCACTAATTTCTCTTCTTCCTCCCTTATTTTCTTTTATTTATTAGTGTTTTTTGTGGTTGAGTGTGTGTGTTTTTCAAATAAATAAAAATTCAGCTTTTTTTGTGATTTTGCCATGATGTAAACGTTGACCACAGAACGTGTTAAAATATCTTGTGAAAAGCCTTTTCTTTTAGACACTTTTTAGAGCTTTTTTGTGTTTGGCTGAAGAGCAGAAAAAAGGCGTTGCACCCTCAAATGTCAAACACTCAATTCTATTTCAAAAGTAATTCCTCAGGAGAAATGTTGTTCCCTTACATTTATTATTTTAATGCTATCGCTTTCACTGCTCCAACACAGCTATTCATTTATTCCAATTATTGTCACAGCTTTAACAGACTGGAACAGATCGAAGAAATTACTTTCACTTACAAATTCAAACATTTCACACAGAAAACTTAAAATATGAATCCTTTTTGTCCAAGTGAAATTTGGTTTTCTAAAATATTCACAAGAACAAAACAACTTCCAAAAATTCCAAATTTAGCCTTCATCCCCAATATTTCCTTTTTATTTATTTGTAACATGGATTGAAATTGGCAAAAGGTTGCAGAACTAATTCTAATTTACAAACCTGACCTGGCGAGGGCTGGTCATGAGCTGCAGGTGATTTGATTCTGTCGGTTCTGCATCTTTAACTTGAGCTTTTTTAATACGACGTGTGAAAATGTTCAAAACGTCACCTCGACCTTCACTGCTGCTTTTGCCAATGCGCTGCTGGCTGTCGTACTGTCTTTTCAACCTAAGACCTCCAAAGTCTGTCAAGTTATTTTACGTTTTGATATTTCTACATGAAAACATTTGCAAGAAAAGTTCAGTAAATGCACCTCCATTTTCCTTCTTCTGTCCTGGTTTGTAACTTGTACGAACTTGTATTAAGACAATTATCCAGGACTTGTCAGACCCAATATATTTTAATTGACGTTACTCCTGTTTATTTGTAGATTGCCAAATAAAAATACACATTTCCGTCTGCCCTCGACATTTGCTGACTGTCTATCCCCCCTCTCTCCCCCCTTCACCCCTGTCCTGTCAAATAAAGTTTAATAAAATAATGCAACGTCCAACTTTTACTATTCCTGTGCTGTCAGATACTGTAAAAAAAAATCAAAAAGCTGAAGCAACATTTCTTGGTAATATAAATAAAATAAATAAAATAAAGAAAAAAATAAAGAAAATAAAGAAAATGAAGAAAATAAAGAAAATAAATACAATAAATACAACAAATAAAATACAATAAATACAATAAAATAATGTTGACGGCAAACCAACCACTACTAAAATACAAAAATATAGTTTTATAAATCAAATGGGTGTACCTCTTTTTATTAGATATATATTAATATTGAAACTCATTTGTAGTTGATGTATTTCTTCCGTCACACCATCACACACAGAAACCTGATAAAATATCATAAAGTCACCAAATATGTCTGCAGTGTCAGTTAAATCATTATATAACTGTCCCATCCCAAAGGACATTGTTATAGGACATAAAGCTGTCACACTGTAAGACATCAAACTGGTGCCTGTTTAAAGTTTTGCTCAAAAATGGAAATGTAATTATAATTCCTTTGACCTGTGGCTTAAACCTTGAACCAGAGCTTGTCCCGGGGCAGAAATGTCTGATGAGCTCCTTCTGGACTTTCCAAATATGTCACACCACAAGAAGGATGTCCTGCAGCATTAAACTTCATTTAATTATCCTTTTTAGATGTAAAGTAGAGATAACCTTGTCACTTACTTTATCTTCATCCCCCAACACTTTTATTACATTTCTTTAAATTAGTTCCTGCATGTTTTAATGTCATTGTGGAAAAACTCTATATGTGTACTTTGTAAGAAGACATTTTTGTTGACTTGATTTTGAATTTTGTTAGAAAAAGTAATTTAGAATGCCAACCATTTATAAGAAATTCTGCAAAATTCAACTTTTATTTACCTTCTCCAATCCTTCAACCCATCGCTGACTTGTATTGACTTTAATAACAAACGCTAGACCCAAAAATATCAGTTGTTTTAAAATGAATTTCCCAAAGCCAAACCAACATTTGTTCATTTTAAAAGAAAACCAAGAAAAATCTGATTCGCTGAATATAAAACCCAACTGTCTCTTCAAACGCTGGCCCATGTGCTTTCGCTAACGTGTCCCTGTCCCTCACGGTAGCCTTTTAACTCCTCGCAGATTAAACGCTCCGAGGCGCGTTCTTCTTATCCTCCCAAACTCGCTCACTCTCTCAAAGTTCAAAACAAGAACAACTCGCCACCTCCTTTTTCAAACTGTTCCAAAAGCATGAAATTGGAATCGAACAGAGGCAAAGCGTAAAGTCTTGGGGCAGGATAATGAAACGGTCTTAATTTGGACGGTGCACGGAAGGCTGGGGCGGTTGCGTGTCTCCAGCTTGTGTTTAGAATTTTGTTTTTCTTTCCTTTTTTGTGTGGAAAGTCTTGTAAAGTGTTGCGGGTGACGCTGGCTGGAATGGGGCTCGGTGATAGTGGTCACGCCGCGAGTCGAGAAGGAAGACGACTTCAACTTTGTAACACTTGGCAGACCAGTTTTTCATTTATTTATCTGCCTTATATTCATTTGTTTTGAAGTATTTGAGTGCTTGTTCAGCCTCACAAAATATGACACAATTTTCTAGGGCAAAAATTGTGTCATATTAATTTATGGGAGTGTCTGCAGAGCCGCGGCGCGCGGCCGAAACTGCCATGTTATTTTTGTGCCGGCCGCGCGCCGCGGCTCCTGAAACTGCGCCGCTATTTGACCTCGTTTTAGCGCCGTTTTAGACCGCGCCGGGTTAAGGTTAAGGTTAGGGTCAGGGTTAAGGTTAAGGTTAGGGTTAAGGTTAAGGTTAAGGTCAGGGTTAAGGTTAAGGTTAGGGTTAGGGTCAAGGTTAGGGTTAGGGTTAAGGTTAGGGTTAAGGTTAGGGTTAGGGTTAAGGTTAGGGTTAAAGGCGGTATGGACGATTTTTCAGCGATTTGAGAACGCAGGCGGAAGTGCACATGCCACTCCCCCGTGTGGACTGATACAACACACATGTGTGTTTGTTTATTAGTGCAACAGAGCGCATTGCATCTCTCGTCTCCCGTAGATTTCTGTCCACTTCTGCGTCAGCTCGAACTGTCTTTCTCTGTCTTCATTTTGCCCCGTACACTAAGGGAACTATATTATGATAGATCCATCCGCTTAGGCACGCGGAAACGTGGGGGCGAGCCTGACGTGGCTGCAGGTGAGCGGTAGGTGCGTTTTATGATTGATACGTGGCAGGACTAATGATTTATCCACGCCACGAGGAAATATGATAAAAAAAATTGCTGAAAAAAATCGTCCATACCACCTTTAAGGTTAAGGTTAGGGTTAAGGTTAAGGTTAGGGTTAGGCCATGAGGCTATAAGGGAAATGCCGCGGTCCCTGAAACTGCGCGGCTATTTGACCGCGCCGCGGCTCTCCAGCCACGGCCATGAATTTATTGATGAAACAAGAGCAATTCATAAAAAAAAAATCCTCAATCATTTGCATTGCATTTGCTTTTATTTGTGGGAAAATTATAAATTACATATACAGTATACACAGCTTTGGCTCAACGCAGAATTTAGATTTATTTTAAAAGTTTTTCACATAAATTCTTATTCATAAATGTTTAGTTTCAAATGACTGGACATAAAAATGATTTGCTTCAATGGCTCGCTCAACATCATTCAGTCTTTGATCTCAAACATTCATCGTTCCTCAAACACGCTCTAAACCGTTCCTGTGGCGGTGGAACCTGCAGGATTCCATGGAAATAGAAAGTTGAAACTATGCTCACTGAGGAATAATAACAAAAACCTGCTTTAGAGCTGAGCTAAAAAGTTACACAGTGGGGCTTTACTTGAACGAAACGGACAAAACTAAAAATCAATTGAAATCAAACGATAATTGGAAAAATCTCCTCAAAAACATGATCCTTTTTTACATCCCGCAGAGGAAGTAACTTTGGCCTGGTTGATGGGACATAGTTGTTTTGAAGGAAGGGGCTCTGGGGGGTCTGGGAGAAAATGTGTTTTCTTGTAAATTTTACAAGGATTTTTTTTTTTTTCTTGTACCGGCCCCTGCTCACCGGCCCTTGTACTGGCCCCAGCTCACCGGCCCTTGTACCGGCCCCTGCTCCCTGCCCTTGTACCGGCCCCTGCTCACCGGCCCTTGTACCGGCCCCAGCTCACCGGCCCTTTATCAGCCCCTGCTCCCTGCCCTTGTACCGGCCCCTGCTCCCTGCCCTTGTACCGGCCTCTGCTCACCGGCCCTTGTACCGGCTCCTGCTCCCTGCCCTTGTACCAGCCCCTGCTCCCTGCCCTTGTACCAGCCCCTGCTCACCGGCCCTTTACCAGCCCCTGCTCCCTGCCCTTGTACCTGCCCCTGCTCCCTGCCCTTGTACCGGCCCCTCCTCACCGGCCCTTGTACCGGCTCCTGCTCCCTGCCCTTGTACCAGCCCCTGCTCCCTGCCCTTGTACCGGCCCCAGTTCACCGACCCTTTACCAGCCCCTGCTCCCGGCCCTTGTACCAGCCCCTGCTCACCGGCCCTTGTACCGGCCCCTGCTCTGTGCCCTTGCCGGCCCCTGCTCCCTGCCCTTGTACCAGCCCCTGCTCTCTGCCCTTGTACCGGCCCCTGCTCCGTGCCCTTGTACCGGCCCCTGCTCCCTGCGCTTGTACCGGCCCCAGCTCACCGGCCCCTGCTCCCTGCCCTTGTACTGGTCCCTGCTCCCTGCCCTTTTACCGGCCCCTGCTCCCTGCCCTTGTACCGGCCCCAGCTCACTGGCCCTTTACCAGCCCCTGCTCCCTGCCCTTGTACCGGCCCCTGCTCCCTGCCCTTGTACCGGCCCCTGCTCCCTGCCCCCTGCCCTTGTACCGGCCCCTGCCCTTGTACCGGCCCCTGCTCCCTGCCCTTATACCGGCCCTTTACCGGCCGAATCTCGCCAAATAAACACCATTGTTCTCGCTTGGTTCCTGCAGATCGAGGCTGAATTGCTTTCTCTGGTCCCCAGTGGCCCTGATCCGCTGAAACCTCTCTTTTATTTGCGCGCGCGAGTGACATCTCAAAGGAGCGCTCAGAGAAGTGACTGCACGGAGGGATGTAAAGTTTGTGCCGGTCTCTAAAGGAGAAAAAGCTCAAAGGTCCCGTGGGTGTAATTGTTAAGCATCAGTAATCCTTTAGTGCAGAGCCGCAAATCCAGCCACACTTCCATTGATTACACAGCGCACTCTGTCCTGTTCGCCCTCTTACGCCGATATGTACATGTCCATTTTGAGTATCGATCTCTTTTCTCTCCCTTCTCTCTTTAGGATCGCTGTCTATTTCCAAAGCTCTGGATCGTGAGGAGCAGGACTTGTTCAACCTGACCGTGGCGGCGGAGGACCACGGGACGCCGCCACGCCGCTCCGCCCAGACGCTGCGTGTGCACGTGGTGGACGTTAATGACGAGCTGCCCTGGTTTGAAGAGAATCACTACGAGGGCCACGTGCCGGAGAACCAGGCTCCAGGCACCAGGGTTCTGTCCGTGTCTGCCACCGACCTCGACCTGGGTGAGTGCACCGTTTTCTTTCTTTTTATTGAATTATACCAATAAAAATTAAAATGAATAAATAAGAGTTGATCAAAAAATGAAATGAAATAGAAAATAAGATGGAATGCCTGACTCACCTTTTTATTTTTTGTCCCAGTCAGTGTCTGGCAAATTTGTCAATTTCAAGTTCAAAAATTTGAACATAATTTGAAAATATCCTAAATAATTTCAGTCCAGTCCAGTATCGTCCATATTTTTTTTTTTTTTTCTTGTCATTTTTGCTGCGGGCAAAAGTATGTTCCACAGGTATCCATCAATCATTTTAATTGCTGGTGTTTTACGTCCTTGATGCATAGTTTTGTTTGTGTTGAAGACAGTGCCTCATTAATCTCAGTCCAGTAATTATGAACACTTGACAGCCACACGCTGAGGGGAAAACATGAACATTTCATATATATTCATGAAGCTGCATTGTAACTTAGTAGGTAAAGGGTCCATCCCAGGCAAAGCAGAAACATCTTCATAGAGATAAGCAGGTAGAAGACCACCCACCAGAAAAGTAACAAACTGCACTTCTAACTGTTTAGTATTAGCATTTAGCGTTCCATTCATTCTGCATATTTACGACATTATCTCAAGAGCAGCTGATGTCATGAGGAGGTGCTCTTCTGGGTGAGACAATTTCCCTTTGCTCTAACTGAAAATGTCTCAGAGTGTGATGTGTAACATAAGGGCCCAAAATAATGTACGTAAAATGTTGTTGAACTTGAATAATCGCAACAAAAGTGTCACTTAACGTAGTTTTAGAGATGAGCTACGAGGCTTGTGCGGTTCTCTGCGGCACTTAGCTCATGTTGGACTGAATGCTTGCTTGCGCTTGACGGCACCGCGAGCAGCAGCAAGTTAGCGAGTTAGCAAGTGCTGGGAAAAAAACTTAATGTGGTTTTAGCTTTTCCTGATGAGTGGACTTGCATTCCAGTCTGCTGCTCCGTCAGTGAGGAACACGTAAATGCTGTTTGCGCCTGGTAAAACCCTGTCCGCTCGAGGGGAAGTGTCAGCGGTTAGCTTTAGCTTTAGCTCCCACACACCGTTTTCATTTCTTCTGTTTACCTTTTACTTTCACCATTTCACCGCACATTATTACTTCATTCAAGTGATAAAACATTGATAGAGGCTTCAGAAGGAATTACAATGAGAGTTCTGTAGTTCAAACATACTTTTTCTTGTCATTAAAACAATACTTCAGACGAAACAAAAACAGTACGTTCCCGAAACGTTAGAAAGCACCATATAAAAGGGCACAATGCTTTCCCCTTCAAAAAGCATTAGCGCAGTAAACAGGTAAGGTTGCCAAGCTGCTTTGTGTTAGCACGCGATCTGGCACACAGGCCCACGAGTGAGCCACGGCCCTGCCAAAGCTCAGAGGGCTCAACATGAGACGAACGCCTCGCTCGCCCAGGGGAGGGAAAATCAGACCGCCAGGATACGACTACACCTGAAGCCCTCCCAGTATTTCCACATTAAACTGCAGGGTTTGGGCTTTTTGGACGGTTAGGATTGTACTGAGTGGAACAAATAATGATTAAAGGATGTGTGCTTTCTATTGTGAAGTTAATTTTGACAGAGTTTATTGAATGCGTAAACCTTGGCGCTTGGATCCCGGCAGCCGCAGGTAGATGCATTAGTGATTCAAACAGGGAAAGAATCTAATCCCTGACAACTACAAAGTATTTTTAATGTATTAGGTTAAAGCAAATGGAATGAGTTAAGGTAAAGACACCGACACGAGTAAAGGAAATAAATCTGTTAACTTTCAAACTTCTTCTCTGTTCTAAATATTTCTATAAGATGCAATAAATAAGAACAATAAATGTGATATCTTTATTAGTATTTGACTAATCTAGAGCGTTACTAAAAAAAATTATCTGGCCTTTTTTGAGTAAAAAATGTAATCAATCTGGTTTTGAATTTAATACGAACAAATTCTTCTGTACGATCTGTCAAAATGTTGTTACTTTAAGGGCTGATCTTTATGTCTCTGTGGAAGAAAAATGCATTTGGAGAAAACAGCCTTTGAGGTTACGTCTCAGAGAAATCGATGAATGAAACTGGATTCCATAAAATAATATGGCCTCTTTAGGTGCAGATTGGTTGCTGATTGTTGTTGTTTGGTCAGCAATTACATTACAGCTTAACTAATTGTTGAGAAAGTTACTAATAAATGTATTTTCCAGGCTAATTCAGGCTAACTAAACCTTAAAAATGAATGAAATGGAAAAAGTGAATGAAACAAAACTAAAATCTCAGAGTATAGGGCTCTTTAATGATATGTCTTTGATTCTCTAAAGGAACCAATGCACAGGTGACATATGGGGAGATTTCTGAGGATTTCTTCAGCATCGACCCACTCACCGGAGTCATCAGCACCACCAAGACCCTGGACCGGGAGCAGCAGGAGGTCTACACCCTCACAGGTACCGCCGCGCTACCACCAAGACATTCAATCTGTGTTCATGACATTAGTAGAATAATTGTACATTTTAGGATACAAAGATGTTTTTTGAAAGGCTAAAAAACATATATCAACACATTTACATGCAGAAGTAACATTACTACACAAGCACTTCCTGGGTTTACATGCATTTTGAAAAATCTGTTTGAATTGGAGTTATCCAGTTTTCTTAGCGTGCATGTAAACGAAGTGACCACTGGAGAACTGCTTAAAGTGCTGACAGTTAATTTAAATATATTTATCACAGAATATCTTGTTTTTTAGGTTTATAATTTCACTTCCTCTATGTAATTTGTAAAAAAAAAAAAATAGGAAATTACTCAGCAAAACAGACCCAAAACTCATCTTATGTCACAATTTATTTTATTTGGCAAATAAAAATAAATGACAGCGACTTTATTTAGAGAAACAAAAAGGTTGTTTTTTGTGTGTAAAAGATGCATACATTTTGACTGGAATGAGTATCCCTATTGTGATGGCACTTCCTGTAATTTTCTTTTAATTTAAATTAAATTTATTTGTACAGCAGGTACACCAACTAAAGTCAAAATTAGAAAAACATACAAAACTGTCGTTGGGTCTTCAGTGTCAGAGAGTCTCTTAAGAATGACTTTGATTGTATTTGTCTCCACAGTGTATGCTAAAGATGGTGGCCTGCCCCCAAACTTTGCAAAAACCACAGTGAAGATCCGTGTGTTGGATGAGAACGACCACGCTCCTGTGTTCGGTCGCCTCTTCTACAGCATCGAGGTCCCAGAGAACATGGAGCCCCAGCCCTTGTTCACTCTGAGGGCCACTGACCTGGACACGGGCCCCAGTGGAGACATCAGCTACAGGATCATAGGTGAGGGCTTTTCTAAAATGGCTGAAGAATGAAAGCTAAATTTGTCCCCTTATCATAAAAAACACCTGGAGTTGTATTTAGCTTTATTCACGCTTGTTTCACTAAGCCTGTTTACAAGGTTGTCTTCTTTGAGGGCTCAAAGATAATGGGTCAAATTTTCCCCGAACTGACAAGCTGCGAATAAAATCAGTTTGTTTAAAAAAAAAGTGTTTTCCAAATGTTGACGTCATTTTAAGTTTGAAAATGTGAAATTCTAATTCTAAGTTGAACAAAAGCAAGTTTAAAGGCCAATCACGACCACAAGAATGCAGAATAAGTCAGTTTTCGGGTAAATGCCACATAATAAAAATGTCAACAAAAAAATGTGCTGCCACTGGTTTGGTTATATTACAGTATTACTTTTTTTTACTTCTTTCATAAAGACTTTGGTTCTTTTCTGATGCTCTCCAATATCACATTCCAGTTTGTGTATTCATCAGATTGACATTTGTCTTATCAGAAACAAAGCTCAGTCTGCTGAAACAGTACATCAGACCTTGTAACGTCAAATCACATTTGCAGGCTTGTAATTCAGTCCTTCAGGTGCCTAACAAATGTGCAATGTTAAAGCTTTAGTAGTGAATACAATTTGTTCTAGTTTATTTATTAATTGAGAAATGTTTTGTCTGGATTGAAGTAAATAAAATAAATAAAATAAATAAAATAAATAAAATAAATAAAATAAATAAAATAAATAAAATAAATAAAATAAATAAAATAAATAAAATAAATAAAATAAAATAAACAATTAACAGTTTATAAGTGGTACAATGTCTGTCTATATATATACCTCCAGGCCACCTCCAGAGTCTCACTCTAAGATCTACAAATCAAGTTAAAAATCTCGGGGTAATAATGGACTTGGGCTTGAATTTTAACAGCCATGTCAAATCAGCAGATTTTTACCATCTTAAAAACATTCCCAAAAATCAAACGTTTAGTGTCTAAACCAGACTCGGAGAGACTTATTCATGCATTTGTCTCCAGTAGATAAGACTACTGTAACGGCCGCTCACTGGAATCACCAAACGAGCTGTAAAACAGCTGCAGTTCATCCAGAATGCTGCTGCTACATGTACAGAAATAACACATTTCCACAAATTGTGGCATCACACCTAAAAATCTGGAATTTTCCTGTACAGTTTTTAAGTCCATAAACCATTATTAGACTCGTTCTGCATTAAATTTATTTTCTCAACAAAAAACATGGTTCATATTAACATTCACGTTGCCTAAGGGTTTAATTGATGTATTTTTACATTGTTCATTTCCACATTTCTACTGCTGCCTCACAGACTTGATTTTCACATTCACCTCTAACTTTACTTTTGCCTTTCTCTGTATAGCTGGAGACCCATCCGGAGAATTCCAGCTAGACCGCCTCTCCGGGATCCTGTCCACCTCTCGGCCCATAGATCGCGAGCGCAAATCGGGCTACACTCTCACCGTGACAGCATCAGACCAGGGCACCCCTCCACTCAGCTCGACCGTCTCCGTGGAAATCATCATCCTGGACATCAACGACCACAGCCCCCAATTCGAGAGCTCCTCCTACACCGCCGATATCTCAGAAGACGTGCCCATTGGTTCTTTAGTTGTCGATGTGAAGGCAGTTGACCTCGACCAAGGCGTTAACAGCCAAATTATGTACTTTTTAAGCCAAGGATCAAAGAGTATGTTCATCATTGACCAGAAGACGGGTCGGATCATCACCGCGGCGCCATTGGATCGTGAAAAAGTTGCCTCTTACACTTTCGATATTTGCGCTATCGATTCTTCGCCAGCAAATCCACGAAACTCCACCACGCAAGTTACAGTTTATATCCAAGATGTAAACGACAACGCACCCTACTTCATCCAAGATCCGCTCATTCTAAACATTTCGGTCACCAGCTTGTCCAACCGACGAGTTTTGGCAACAATGAAAGCAGAAGATAAAGATTTTGGCGCAAATGGTTCAGTGTTTTACCGTTTCGCCAATCCGGTGAGAGGGTTCACCATAAATTCACTAACAGGAGACATCCAGGTGACGGAAAAGTTGCAAGGGTTAACGCAGAGCCAGAGGACACTGATAGTACAAGCCATGGACCAGGGGAATCCAGCCCAGTCTTCCCTGGGGGTGGTGGTTGTGTACATACGAGAGCAGGAGTACAGCGGGATAAAGTTCTCGAGGAATGCGAGGGATGTCAGTTTGCAGGAGAACGCCGCACAAGGTTAGTAAAGCACTTTCATTTTAGTGGTATTTATATATCTACTTACATCAAAGGATGGTATATATAATAGCAATGGTCTATGGAGTTTTCTCTGCATTATTTTAACCAGACCAAAAATTAGGAGTGATTATTCATCTGCAATAAATACAAGTATTTATTGCATTTATTTATTTTTACCTCAACTTTAATGCAATCCATCCTGAGTACCTGAGTAGTCTCTGGATGTTGTTGGACTGTCTTGGCTGACACGTCTCTGAAACATGTGGCGGTCAAGGACAGTGCCTCTGGACTGGCAGACAAGGGTGGTGGTCCCTTTGTTCAAGAAAGAGGACTAGAGGATGTTTTCCAACTACAGAGGGATCACACTCCTCAGCCTCCCCAGTTAAGGTCTATTACAGGTCCTGGAGAGGAGAATTCAACCGATAGTCGAACCTCAGATTCAGGAGGAATAGTTTGGTTTTCGTTGTGGCCGTGAAACACTGGACCATCTCTATACTCTCCATCGGGTCCTCGAGAGTTCATGGGAGTTTGCCACTGTCCACATGTGCTTTGTCCTCTACATCATGAGGAGCCAACTCAGGTGGCTCAGGGATCTGCTTTGGATTTGGAGCCTCCTTGGACGTCCCCCTAGGGAGGTGCCCCGGGAAGACCCAGGACACACTGAGGGACTATGTTTCTCTGAGCTGGCCAAGGACAGCTTGGCGATCCCCCGGTGGAGCTGGAGGAAGTTTCTGGGGTGAGGGAAGTCTGGTCTTCTTCAAGGGCTAAAGCAGGACTAAACCAGGGACAAGCCAGGACCAATATCATAACATATAATCTCGTCTGAACTCGTATCGTGACATCTTTGTCGCTCAATTATAACACCTGATTGTACAGATGCAAAATAGATTATTGTTTCATATTTTATGTTTAATGCTTATACACTGGAACATGTCATGTGTGGCAGAGACATCTCCATAGAAACAATCAGATGGTGGACCTCCCTTTCATTTTTGTATTTTGAAAAACTCTTTCCAGGCACAGTAGTCACCCAGACTCAGGCCCAGTATCCAGACGGCTCCCAAAATGGCATCAGCTACAGCCTGTTCAGCGGCAACAGGAAGAGCTCTTTTGGAATCAACCCTATCTCAGGTTTGTTTGATAAATGCACTGGTATCCCACCCAACATCAAAATCACACTTGTCTTTTGCCATAGGGGAGATCTGGGTGCAGAAATCCGAGGGCCTGGACTTTGAGGAGAGCCCTAGACTGCGCCTTGTGGTGAAAGCGGAGACTGCATCCTCCAGCTCGTACATGGCAGTCAACCTGATCCTGCAGGACATCAACGACAACCTGCCGCGGTTCCAGCTCCAGAACTACGTGGCCTACATCCGCGAGGCACAGGGCTATGACTTCCCCATCATACAGGTGCGCCACTCACACACGGCTCATCGAAAGGTTCTTTTATCTTATTTATCCATTAGAAATGTACTGAAGGTAAAGCACACATTGACCGCTATTTTGTTAGTACGGTTTGGAGCTCAACAGTTTTGGGTTTCAAGGTCCTGTTTATAGGTGGAATTTTGCATTTAAATTTGTTTTTTTCATTTTAATTGTAATTTTGATGACCTTTGCCAATAGGTCGCATTCATGTGACATCACAAGATTCTAGAACTCTTGTAGTTTAATATTGAGCTGGAGGGAAAGTGAAATTCACAGTTAAAAGTCAGACTGCAGACTTTTAGTGATATTTCTTTCAAAAACAATCAATCTCCCACAAAGTTACACAGGCACTGCCCTCCATCTGAGATTATGACATTGAGTTCTAACGTGAACGTGAACACAACCTATTCAGAGGATAATATTGTGTTTTGAATTGTTCATTGCTATGGCAGCGGTGCTAGATGTGCATCTCGCGGAAACCCATGCATAGACTAAAAAAATCAAGATGAAATATATGTGTAATAACCTGATGTTTTGATTATCAGGATATTTTATTTTGCATTTCATTGTACAATGCATAGGGCATTTGTAATATTATTTGTTAAAATATGCATTTTGCATTGGGTTAAAATGTTCATTCATTGTATTTCAACTTAACAATTTTTAAGTTATATGTGCTTTTATTTTGGTTTTCTGCGCTCGTGTCTATCACGCACGAACGTGACGCAGAGCACGCGCAGAACAGGTGCACACAGAGAAAAACTCAGAGAAGCCACGAGAAGCACGTAGCAATGAGCTGCGCTGAGCTGCTGAGGACTGTAACTCGCTTAAAAATGATTAAACTTGCTTAGAGCTGCACTTCAATCGACCTGGTTAACTTCCCCTTGCGCCGGAGGACCGCGAAGGACTTGTGTGTGTTCAAGGGGACCCAGTCGGGGGAGGGACGGCGTGACCACTGCAGATCTGCACTCACCTTTGAGGACGTCGAGGGAGTGGATTGCTGTGCCCATCTTTTCTCCTGGTTGACTGAGGACCGAAGGGGTTTTTCCTGGTTGACTGGTAGGATTGAACGTGTCTGTTTTTCACTGGATAAGAGCTCCAACGCGCGCCAACGTTGCAAACTATAAATCGAGTGCACTCGTAGGTAATCTGGTACATTTTGACTCTGGGAGATAACTTGCTTGTTATTTGTGTATATACATTTTATATGTTTTCCCAAATACTTTCTTTCTGTTTAATACAATATATTAATAAGTACTACGGTGTATCTTTTTTGTACATTAACACTTCTGGGAAGCCTGATTTAAATCGTTTTCTACAGTGAGGATCATACTTTTAACCTAGATGGTTTTATACATTGGAATGTCTCTTTTACCTTTTTAGTTAAATTTGAGTTTAAAGGGGTTCTATCGGAACGTGTTATTACCTCTTTAATTTGAGCCGGTTGGTAAAAGGGTTACATTTTTGGGGGCTCGTCCGGGATGAAATTTAGCTTTTTCAAGAAGTGTGATTTCAGAGAGTACTTAAGTTTTTTGTGATTTTGTGTTTTGTCAGACAAAATGGAGTCAGTGCAGATTAAAGCATGGTGTGACAGACGTCAAATAGATCCTGCTCATGCAATAGTTTTAAGTGGTGTTCAAAATGTCCCAGATGATGTCCTACTTGAAGTCCTTGGCTCAGTTAAAGCTTTAGGAAAGACTAAGGTAGTAAATAGACACACTGACCCCACATCAAAAACTGACTTTGTGTTAGTCCAGACCTTATCTGACGTGACCACAGTGACTTTGCCTGACCAAGTAGGTGTTCCTGGAGAGTTTGGTCCCTGGCCTATTCACACAGTAACGTCTGAAGAAAATGAAGATTTCCAAACAAAGTTACTGTCATTTCTTCAGCATGAGGGCAAAAGTTTTGATGATATTAAAGGACTGTTAAATGCTCAGCCTCTTGATGTTAACACTGCTCTCATTAACGCCATCAGCTCTCTCGTGGACAAATGTAATGCTGCACCCACGGATACTCAAAGCTACAGAAAATTGCGGATGTTCTCCGGAATGCATCCAATCCCTAATGGTGAAGAGGAGTATGACGCTTGGGCAGAGCAAACCACACATATGCTTGAAGAATGGCAATGTAGTGACGCAATTAAGAGACAAAGAATTGTGGAGAGTCTTAAAGGTCCAGCTGCGGATATAATAAGATTCTTAAGAGCTCAAAATCCAAATGCCACTGGAAATGATTACATGCGAGCTCTAGAAACTGCTTTTGGAACCACTGAAAGTTCATCCGATCTGCTGGTCAAGTTCAGACAAACATTTCAAAGTGAAGGAGAAAAACTATCACTGTATCTGCTCAGACTTGACAAGATGTTGCATTGCCTTTTCAGAAAAGGAGGTGTCCAGTTAATTGACATGAATCGTCTTCGCATCGAACAAGTTGTACGAGGTGCTCTTCCACATGACATGATTGCAATGCGCATACGCATGACTCACAAGTTGAGACCGCCACTTTCCTTTAATGAACTTCTAAAAGAGATCAGAGAGGAAGAGGATATTTTGAGAGGAAGGAATGAAGTTAAAAGCACAGTAATGTCTAAAACTGTGACTTCTGTAACTAAACCTGCTCCTGAGCTCAAAACTGATCCAGAAATGGAACGACTCAAAAGTGAACTGAGCGAAATTAAAGTTGAAATGAACAATCTCAAAGTCGCAACTGTTGCAGCTGCAGCAATCAGTCAAACGGAGACAAAACGTCCTAAACCTGAGCAACCAAGCAAACACAAGTTTAGTAGGAATGCGCCTTCACACAGACAAAATACTAACTCAGCCCAACCTGGAATATTTTGTTATAGATGTGGCGAAGATGGACACTTCATGAGAGAATGTGATGGAGTTGAAAATCTTCAAAAAGTCAACAAACGCCTTATCAAGCTCACAAAGAAATCGGGAAACTACCAAGGGGCCCAGTAGTGGAACGGCCTGGCGTCCCAGAGGTAAAGACACGTTCCAAGAGCATCAAAACAGAGAAAATAGTGCAGGACACTATACCTGAAGGCTTAGTCGGCCCAAGTTCTACTGTACCTGTACAGATTGAAGGCATTTACGCTAAAGCTATTCTCGACACCGGTTCTCAAGTCACTCTGCTCTATCGATCTTTCTATGACAAGTACTTGAAACATCTGCCATTGATATCTATCTGTTCACTTCAGATCTGGGGTCTCAGTCCTGCTGATTACCCGTATGATGGTTACCTGTCACTCAAGCTACAGTTCAGAGAAGCAGATGTTGGCGTGACTGAGACCATTGATGCGCTTGTGTTGGTCTGTCCTGATCCCATTGTGAAAGACAATGCAGTTATACTTGTTGGCACAAACACCCCCACAGTCAGTAGGCTTCTCAAGAGTTATAAAGAGAAGGGAGTGAATTTAGCAACAGTCAAGCACATTCATCCTGCATTCAAGAAAGCTATGGAGGAAATGTCTGAGTCCCCTCATGAAACTGAAAGCAACCAAAGAGGATCTGTATGGTTCTCACAACCAAAAGCAATAATAATACGCCCAGGTGGTGTTGCAAGGGTCAAAGGTGTGCCAAAGTTTCGAGGAATCCCAAGTACCCAAGCTTTACTGGTGGACTCACCTGATGATCTTACAGAAGAACCCAGGTTCCCAGATCAGCTTTTTGTGAGATCGGAATTGCAGCCTGTCACTATTGTAAATTCCAAAAGAATAACTGTATTAGTCCGTAACAACTCGTCCAAAGAAATAACATTGACCAGAGGAATGCCAATTGCTCACCTGTTTCCAGTTGATGTGTTGCCAACACCTGTAGTCAATAAAGAGACAGATCTTACATCCTCAGAGAAAGTCACTGAAGAATCTTTTGATTTTGGAAATTCAACTGTCCCCACGAAATGGAAACAGAGATTGGTGAACAGAATGTTAGAACGTAGTGATGTTTTCTCAACTCATGATTTTGATGTTGGTTGTAGCAAAAGTACAACACACACCATTAAAACAACCGAAGATAAACCTTTCAGGGAAAGATCCCGTCGTTTGCCACCTGCTGATCTTGAAGCGCTCAGACAACACTTGGAAGACCTAAAAAAGGCTGGTGTTATCACTGAGTCGCGCAGTCAATATGCGGCGCCTATAGTGGTAGTTCGTAAGAAAAACGGTAAAATCCGTATGTGTGTGGACTATCGTACATTAAACAGACGTACTCTCCCAGATCAGTACACGGTGCCAAAGATTGAAGATGCATTAGCTTGTCTTAATGGAAGCAAGTGGTTCAGCGTCTTAGATCTCAGAAGTGGTTATTATCAAGTGCCCATGAATGAAACTGACAAGGAAAAAACAGCTTTCATTTGCCCACTTGGTTTTTACCAATTTGAAAGAATGCCACAAGGAGTGTCAGGTGCTCCCGCAACATTTCAGCGAATCATGGAAAGAACCGTTGGTGACATGAATTTGCTGGAGGTTTTGGTCTACTTGGATGATCTTATCGTGTTTGGTGCAACACTTGAAGAGCATGAACAACGGCTTTTAAAAGTGCTTGATCGTCTAAAGGAGGAAGGACTCAAACTGTCTTTGGATAAATGTCAGTTTTGTCAACCATCTGTGTCCTATGTTGGTCACATTGTATCTCAAGAAGGTGTATCTACGGATCCTAAGAAAACTGAAGCAGTCACCTCATGGCCGAGACCATCCACTGTAACAGCTTTACGGTCATTTCTCGGATTCTGTGGATATTACAGACGCTTTGTAAAAGACTATTCCAAAGTCGCTTACCCGTTGAATCAACTACTTTCTGGATATCCTCCTCACGCGAAAAAATCCAAGAAGAAACAGGATCAAACGTATCTCAACCCGTCAGAGCCATTTGGTTGTCGGTGGGATGACCAATGCGAAGCTGCTTTCAAGG
Organism: Eucyclogobius newberryi; assembly: GCF_026437365.1. NCBI lineage: Eukaryota > Metazoa > Chordata > Actinopteri > Gobiiformes > Gobiidae > Eucyclogobius > Eucyclogobius newberryi. The sequence goes on from NW_027315724.1 coordinate 6,631,059, forward strand.
AGTTAAAACAGAGACTTACACATGCTCCAGTTTTAGCTTTTGCAAACTCACAGTTACCTTATGTGCTGCATGTTGACGCAAGTCGAGAAGGACTTGGAGGAGTTCTATATCAAGACCAAGGTGATGGACTAAGACCGGTCCCTTTCATCAGTCGTAGTCTATCTCCATCCGAACGTCATTACCCTGCTCATAAATTGGAGTATCTAGCATTAAAGTGGGCAGTTGTCGACAAACTACATGATTACCTGTATGGCACAAAGTTTGAAGTCCGAACAGACAACAATCCATTGACCTATGTGTTGACGTCGGCCAAATTGGATGCAACAGGTCACCGTTGGCTTGCGGCTTTGTCTACATATGATTTCAGTCTCAAGTACAGATCAGGAGTTCAAAACATTGACGCTGACGCTTTGTCAAGGCGCCCACATCCTGACCATAACCCTGAAAAACAATGGACAGACATCTCTGCAGATGGTGTCAGAGCGATGTGTCAAACACCAAATGCATCAAAGACAAATACAAGTACTGAAAGAGCAGTCGACCACTTGGGTTTATCCGTATGTGCTTTACCCAAAGCCTACTGTAATCTATCTTCTCTCAGCCTAAAGGGAATGCCAATCCTAAGTCCCTTTGAGATCTCAACAGCTCAACAAGAAGACTCTAATTTGAGTGAGATATGGAAAGCACTGAAAGAAGGAAATTCAGACCAAGTAAAGTCAAAGAACCCAACAATTTCACTACTACTGAGAGAGTGGGACCGTCTGAAGTTAAAACAAGATGTTCTATATCGAATCACAATACCGCCTGGACGAAACAAACGTTCACAGCTCGTTTTGCCAGAAAAGTTCAGAAAAACAGTCATGAAAGCATTACATGATGATTCTGGTCATTTAGGCATTGATAAAACTTATGGACTCATAAAAGAGCGGTTTTATTGGCCCAAAATGAAATCGGATGTTGAAGAACACTGCAAACATTGTGCGAGGTGCATAAAAAGAAAGACACTTCCAAAGAAAGTTGCCCCTCTTTTTCACATGCAAAGTGAAGGCCCAATGGATTTAGTGTGCAAGGATTTCTTGTCCATCGAACCGGACTCTAGCAACATTGAGAATGTCTTGGTGATTACTGATCATTATACCCGGTATGCACAAGCTTTTCCCACAAAAGACCAAAAAGCTGCTACCGTGGCCAAAGTTTTGATGGAGAAATATTTCCTCCACTACGGTTTGCCAAAACGCATGCATAGCGACCAGGGCCGAGACTTCGAAAGTCGTTTAATTCATGAGTTGTTGAGTTCGCTTGGTGTCGATAAATCAAGAACAACACCGTATCATCCACAAGGGGATCCCCAGCCCGAAAGATTTAACCGAACGCTGTTAAATATGCTTGGAACCCTTGAACCTGACAAAAAGAGGAAATGGAGTCAACACATTACACATCTAGTCCACGCTTACAACTGCACGGAAAATGAAGCTACTGGATTTTCGCCTTACTATCTAATGTTTGGGCGTGAAGCTAGAATGCCTGTGGATTTATGTTTTGGAACATCTAGTGACAACACGTGTAAAGAAACTTACCTAAAATATGTGTCTGACATGAGAAATGATCTCAAAGCTGCATATGAACTCGCTGAGTCCGCTGCTGCCAAACAAAACAAAGGAAACAAACAACGATACGACAAGAAAGTCAAATTCACAAGATTATTGCCCGGAGACCGCGTTCTCATACGCAATCTCGGATTAAAAGGAAAACATAAGCTGGCAGATCGGTGGGTTTCAACACCTTATGTTGTGGAAAGTCAGATGTCAAACTTGCCTGTGTTTCGGCTGAAACTAGAAAATGATGATGGACCTATCAAAATACTCCATCGCAACCATATTTTACCTCTTGGAGAAAAAGTATGTTTGGATTCAAGTCAAAACACAGAACCGGTTCTCAAGAGAAAAATAAGGAGAAGGAGATGTAACAAATACAAAGATCATGACAAATATTCAATCAAGGATTCTGAAATGTCAGAACAAGACAACAAAGAATGCACTGATTCAGAAGATGAAGACCTTGGAGTGTGGTACGATTTGCCATTCAATGATCAAAATACCATACAAGATGTAACTTCAGAACCATTCAGTTTAGATCTCGACATGCAACCTGTAGAACAAACAGTTGACTATGTTGACATGAGACCTGACATAGCTGAACACTCTGACATGCAAGAGACATGTACTACTGAGAAAGAGACTCCTGTAATTCAGACTGTAGAACAAGACTCTCAAGAGGACTTGCAGACTAATGGTGAGACTAGAAAATCTCAGAGACTCAGAAAAGCTCCTTCCAGACTTACTTATGACTCGCCAGGTAGTCCTAGTTTTGTTTCTCCTACGGTTAAACATGTGTCATGTTTTTATAAGTGGATAAGCTCCCCTTTCATACTTTGAGTTTACTTTACCTGATATGCTCAGTCATGAGGGCATGCCTTATTTTGGTGAAGGGAGAATGTAATAACCTGATGTTTTGATTATCAGGATATTTTATTTTGCATTTCATTGTACAATGCATAGGGCATTTGTAATATTATTTGTTAAAATATGCATTTTGCATTGGGTTAAAATGTTCATTCATTGTATTTCAACTTAACAATTTTTAAGTTATATGTGCTTTTATTTTGGTTTTCTGCGCTCGTGTCTATCACGCACGAACGTGACGCAGAGCACGCGCAGAACAGGTGCACACAGAGAAAAACTCAGAGAAGCCACGAGAAGCACGTAGCAATGAGCTGCGCTGAGCTGCTGAGGACTGTAACTCGCTTAAAAATGATTAAACTTGCTTAGAGCTGCACTTCAATCGACCTGGTTAACTTCCCCTTGCGCCGGAGGACCGCGAAGGACTTGTGTGTGTTCAAGGGGACCCAGTCGGGGGAGGGACGGCGTGACCACTGCAGATCTGCACTCACCTTTGAGGACGTCGAGGGAGTGGATTGCTGTGCCCATCTTTTCTCCTGGTTGACTGAGGACCGAAGGGGTTTTTCCTGGTTGACTGGTAGGATTGAACGTGTCTGTTTTTCACTGGATAAGAGCTCCAACGCGCGCCAACGTTGCAAACTATAAATCGAGTGCACTCGTAGGTAATCTGGTACATTTTGACTCTGGGAGATAACTTGCTTGTTATTTGTGTATATACATTTTATATGTTTTCCCAAATACTTTCTTTCTGTTTAATACAATATATTAATAAGTACTACGGTGTATCTTTTTTGTACATTAACACTTCTGGGAAGCCTGATTTAAATCGTTTTCTACAGTGAGGATCATACTTTTAACCTAGATGGTTTTATACATTGGAATGTCTCTTTTACCTTTTTAGTTAAATTTGAGTTTAAAGGGGTTCTATCGGAACGTGTTATTACCTCTTTAATTTGAGCCGGTTGGTAAAAGGGTTACATATGACTGATGTGGGGTCGCCATAGCAATATTATTGCATAGCCTGGAATATTCCAGAAGGTTAGTATGGGATTTTTCTTATTCAATTCATTAGGTGGTCATTGCTAAAACTGTTTATTTTTACAGTGAGTGCACGCCTCTCCACAGATCTAACCTGCGTATCCCTATATGCTAATTGCTTACATATTTAGTAGTGATTGGATCAATACCAAATACCGATATATAAATACTGAGGTATCGAAAAGTATCAATAATGCAATAATATGGATAGTTAAAACCTGTCACATTTTCTAAATTAACAATCATTTTTCTATCCGTTTTGATATAGTTTATATTTGACTTTACCAGCGCGAATATTTAATTATTTCTAGATCAGTTCATGCTGTGGCTGAGTGAAAATAGTAATATTTCCAGTATACCAAGGTCAAATAGATGTCTGCCATGGTATTTGGTATTGAATCGAAACAAAAATCACTCGTCTCACCCATCACTAATATTTATATAATTGTGTTACTATCATAGTAATCTACCTCATAGCTTAAAATGTGAATGCTTCCAAACTATGGGGCAGATCAATGTCAATTTTACTTCCTGAGCCTGAAATGTCTGCCCTGTGTTGTTAATATTTCAACGCTTGGCTATTGCTGCTTGTCTCTTACACTTTAGTTTTTTTTCTGCCAAATATAGTCATTTTATCTCCCAAAGCATGTGAAAGGGTCCACTTTGGCTTGTTATGCACCTGCTGAATCTCCATGTGCAGCAAAACACTCCAATCACCCTCATGCTTTAACTTTTGGCTGCTCCCTGCTCCCCTGGGCTCGCTCACACTGTGCATTTACAAACCTGAATAAAAGGTAGATATAATACAGCAACATGATTAATTTAGTTGCTTGTTACATTTGACCACAGTTTAGTTTCAGCAGCCATTGTTTATTTGTAGGTTAAAACTGTTGTAGGCATCATTTTAAGGACATTTGCCTCTTAAAAATCTATATTGAATTATGAATTGTTAATTCTTACAGTTTTCCGTCACTCTGAAACCAATGGATGGATTTGTTCCAATATATGACTTTGTAAAGAAATTGATTATACGTTTTAGGCAAAAAGTGAAGTGGAACGTGATGTGATTTTAATGGAAAAACTTAACTTGAGAATACCTCAAAATATGAACAATCGAGATGGTGAAAGCACTCAGACTGTGAGTGATATTACAAGCCTTGAAATTATTATTTTTACGTCCCTGTCAACATGACAGGTACCAATCATTTGGCTAATTCTGAATCAGTCACAAGTGTTTTATTGATGTGTCATTTATTTGGCTTCATGCTGTCACTGCCAACATTAAAGACACAGTAGACACGGTGGTCTTTCCTCGTCTCCACCTCAGTCACAGTAAAGACAAGTGCTACATACACTTCCTCAAATTTCTTCGTCTTATTAGCTTTTGGTTGACTTTTGTTTGTTTTGTTATTAGGGATGTCACAATATTCATTTTAGTCACGATTATCATGAGGAGAAATACAGTGATCCCTCGTTTATCGCGGGGGTTACGTTCCAAGAAGAACCCGCGGGAGTCGAAATCCGCGAAGTAGAAACCTTTATTTTTTTAGTTATTATACAATGAAATACTCCATAAAACATTGAAGCTTACGCGCGCGCTCTCACCGGCTCTTTTAAGCATTATTTCATTTATTAGTGAGATGATCTCCATGGTAACGCTCGGGGGAGGGGCTTGAAACTTTGTTTTTGCTCATGCCAACAACAAACAGATTTGTGAAGAATTAAAAAACATTTACAGGTAAGATTACGCTCTGGAACTACCTGTCTCCTCTTCTCTCTTTCCCTCCCTCTGCCTCTGGGCCGCTCTGGTGCGCGTCCAAAGCGTCCGACGATCAAACGGCCCCAACGTGTTGCTCAAAAAGCAAGATTCATGCCGCAAAAACACGCGTCCACATATTGAATGTAAACTGGACGCTTTGACGCCGTGGAGTTAATGAGCCATTAGAAAATTCAAAATGGGGTCACACGCTATTTGAGAAGGACGGCTCTAGCCAGTCACGGGCACAAAACTTAGCGAGATCATCATCAACCCATTTCTTGACAGTGTTCGCCTTGAGTGTCCTTGCAGCCGCTGGTTTTTGTTTGTGTTTGACAGCGGCAGGTTTGTGTTTCTCAGCCCGCACATGTGCTACGCTGCCTTCCGCCGCTGTACAACTACAACAATAATCGTGGACTGTAGTGTAGCGTGCCCAGTTTGTGCATAGGAATCGCTGTGGGCATGTTCACCGCGCTGTTTTTGCCAATAAAAAATATATTGCGGCAAAAAATTAGCGTCTGTCATTATGTCCGGAGCCTTGATTTTGGAGTCGGTCAAAACTGATTTTGGCGTCGGTCATTGAACGTGTCCGACCCGTTATTTCGAGGCTTGATATTAGAGCCTGGTTTAAAGACGATTTACATTTGTATTAGTTTATTTAATGAAAGATTATAATGGATCCAGATTTTTAGGTTTTACTAGACAAATACTTACATAATTGTTGACTTCACAATAGCTTTTTTTCACTGTATCTAAAGATTTATTACATACTTAACCACCAAATTACCCTCCCAAAAAATTCCCACCCTTAGTAATAGAAAAGCAGACTGACCGACTTGTCCACCCTGGAAATTCAATTGTGTTGCTTATTTTGTATTAGAAATACAAATAATAAATAATTAGCATGTAGATCTGATCTCAGTAAATCCTTGAAAACGTACTATAAAATGGAAAAACAGACATTAAACACACAAATTTAACAAACACTGGGACAGATGGGACCGACACATTGGGGGACGTTTTATTTCTCGACACATTGGGGGTTCTTGTTTCTTTTTAATTTTACTTTCAACTCTCTGGTCTTGTTCTGTCTGTTCCTTCTGTTTTGCTCTAATTATAACATTACAAAAAAAAAAAAAACAGAGGAAAAAAGATTTTATAGTCGACTTCATTCTTCAGATCAGAATCAGAATTAGAAAAGGTTTATTGCCATTGTCAGTGAACCTCATTCACAAACATAGGAACTCGCTTTGGTGATTTGGTGCAACATACAACAATGAACAAGCATTTAAAAAATAAAATAGGCTTACTATGTATACAAAATTGACATTTAAATTTACAGATGTCGTGCAGGAAGTGAACAGTGCAGTGAATGATTAAATCCATCCATCCATTTTCTACTGCTTGTTCCCTTTTGGGGTCGCGGATGACTGGAATGATTAAATGATTGTTAAATTGACAGTGGTTAGGAAGTGTTCCTGAGTCCAACAGCAGAGGGAAAGAAACTGTTCTTGTGGCGGAGGTTCTGGTCCGGATGGACCGTAGCCTCCTGCCTGAGGGGAGTGGCCCCCTGCCTGAGGGGAGTGGCCCCCTGCCTGAGGGGAGTGGCCCCCTGCCTGAGGGGAGTGGCCTCCTGCCTGAGGGGAGAGGCCCCCTGCCTGAGGGGAGTGGCCTCCTGCCTGAGAGGAGTGGCCCCCTGCCTGAGGAGAGTGGCCTCCTACCTGAGGGGTGTGGCCCCCTGCCTGAGGGGAGTGGTTCAAATAGTCCATGTCCAGGGTGAGAAGGGTACAACTGTGTTCCGACCTGATCGTCCCAGTTGTTGCTGGAATTTCTATTGGGATATTGTAAAAGAGGTGCTTGAACCTTTACTACATACAACATTTTAAGTTACTTACATGCAAATATACCAGCATTTTTAGGTTTTATAAGCCTGATTTTTCATCGTTTTGCTGTGGGTGTGTCCTCAGGTGTCAGCAGACGACCTGGACCAGGGTCAGAACGGTCAGGTGACCTACTCTCTCCGGTCCTCCTCCATGAGCGCACTGTTTAAGATAGACCCAGCGACCGGCAGCATCAGCACCGCCGCCATCATGGACCGCGAGATCTGGACACAGACCAAGTCAGTTCATTATTTGTATTTTGTGCTCTAGCTTGCTTTAATCTGACATATTTACCACTGTATTTGGTCCATGCAGCTGTTTATGTGCACTAGGATTGTCAAACGCATGGAAAATCCAATGCAATTTACAAAGTTACAAACCTTAATACTGATTAGCGTATGTATAATTGTTTCTATGATTACTACTTAGTGTGACTAATATTGTTAAAAGCTGTTTCAAAAGTCATTTGGGCTAGGTTTGAAGTTGGAGAAGATTTTCCTCCCACGCAAACGCCGACGCTGGTTTGGGAACTGCATTTCTACTGCACATACTGAGTTTAGAACGTCTCAAGTTATTTAGGAGAAAGTCTTTTAAATTGCTCTTTTGGAAACTGTTTTACACTGGAAGACTACAACTTTCATGGTACATCTTGACACTGAGCTGAAAGTCTTATTCTGAAATGTTACAAATATTTTTTTCTCTCTTTTATACATAACAAACTCACTTGATAGATATGCACAACTCAGTGGTGGTTCTGACTCTCTGGGCCTCTATGGACCCACAGCCTAGCGCCCACATTATATTATAGTTTATTTTATGTTTTTTCATTTGTTAAATATCCTGTCACTGGTAGATAATAATGGTTGGTGTAACATGTATTTATACAATAATCCCCCTGGACAGCTCATTAAAGGATCTAAAACACCACTGGCTTCACAAACCATCATCTGAACTCATTTTAAGCAGTAGTTCTAAATATAAAAGTACAAATACATGTGCAAAAATTTGACTCAAGTCTATTTAAGTAAAAGTTTCGATGCAACAGTTTAATAATATACTAATGTAAGTGTAAAAAGTAAAAGCAGCACCCACAGATTTTGAAAATAGAATTGATAATTGAATTGTGTTAAAAGAATTGTGTTGATTTTTGGCGAACAGTAGCAATTCAAATTGATTTCTTATCATTTCTAGTGAATTTTATGTATAGATTTTTGTTTGCTCAAAGCTCGCCCCCCATACATGTGTATGTTCACAGTGAGGATGGGAAAAAATCACTGCTCCACAAGTATGAGGTCTAAATTTATGAAATAAAACATCATGAAACAAAACGTAGGATGAATTCCAGTCCAGCCATCCAAAACACCTAAGATAAGGTTATATACGATAAGAAAACCTTTGTCCCACAATAGTGAAATTCTAATATTGCAACGCAAAATAGGAAAACAACAGGAGAATTAAAGCCGCAAGCGGCAATGATCGGCCGCCGCCACCGCCACGCCGCAAGAGGAGGGGACGCTAACGCGCCCCAATTGTCCTTTTATTACGCCTACTGCTGAATCTGTGACGCTGTCACATCTTCTCCCCTTTGTTTTACCATCAAAAAGCAATTCTATTTTGAATTCTTGGCAAAATGTGCGGCTTTGCCGCACAGACACCGTGACTTTTTGAATAAAAATGTGGATAACTTTTGATGGTCCACCCCTGAAGATGAGTCTCACCAAATTTCAGGGTTAGGGTTAGCCAAAATTTGATGAGTCTCACCAAATTTCAGGTTAATAGGACTAACGCCCTGGGAGGAGTTGGTGAAAGTATAAAGTGTAAACATGTTCTGGCGATTTCCCCATTGGAATAACATGGGAGGTTTTGGTCATCGCTACGGCAAAACCATAACAATTATGACATGGGTCTCATTGACTTTTTTGATGGGGATGCTAAAATTGAGTTGTGTGTCAAATTTCATATAATTTCGCAAAACTAAACATTTAACCTCCATATAAAATCTGTAGGGGGCGCTGTGGCGCCAAATTAATTTATTTCACTTCCAGTAGGTTTAGGGCAAAGAGTTTAACAACTGATTCTAATTTGACGCAATTCTGACTTTATCTGCGCAAACGGCAGAAATGTTAAATTTGGGAGATTTCTGAAATTCTAGCTACAGTTTGCGGCTTCACCGCACAGAGACCGTGACAGGTATCAATGTAATTTGAATAACTTTTGATGTCCCACTCCTCAGTAGCATTTTCACCAAATTTCAGCTTTTTAGGGCCAACGCCCTGGGAGGAGTTCGTAAAAGTACGACGTTTGGAAAAACTCCCGAGTCACACTTAGCCATTTTTGAAGCAATATGGCCGACATTTGGTTGGGCGGACGGCGTTGCCGTGATAATATTTTTTACTTCTCTTGTCACCATCTACCTCTGCGCCAAATTTCATGATTCTACGATCAGATTTTTTTTGGGTCATTTCCCATCTCTCAATGCATTTTTGGTACATTTGGGGGCACTGACGCGCCATTTTTTTTTTATTTTAGAAAAGGGAAATAGCCAGAATGTAGAGAGGCACGATTTTTAGAGGTGTGCAAATTTTTGTGACTTTTCGTCAATGTTCACTGGGTGAAAAATAGGGGGGTTGGTCCCGAGAAGAAAGAAGAAAGAAAGAAAGAAAGAATAATATTTCGATGCGAAAACAATGTTTCCCATTTTTCAAATATCATAAACTATACATTTTCGGAAAGCGCTCGCGCTTTCCTACCTCATGGTGTGGGTCCCTGGTCACTGACGGGTACTTTCGTTAATTTTGAGTGGGCTCCGCCCACTTTGTGTTTTTGGCCCTCTATACAGTAATAATGTTCATTTCTTGCATTACATGCTTATATGCACGGAACATGCAAGAGATGGGGAACGTATTCGTGAGCTACTTAGCAAATGAGTGCTTTATAAGGGGATGAAAAGCACTCATTTGCCTTATAAAGCACTCATTTGCCAATCCCAATGTAAAGTGCTCGTTTAGTGCGCACTTTTGCACGGGCTTCGCCCGTTTACAACGGTAATCTTCCATTTTCCTACTACTAATTAGTATGCACGGGGCGTGCATGAGTGAAGGAGTGCGTTAGTGAGTGTTTGGAAGTGGGCGAGCGCTTCGCGCTCGATTTCGTGCGCACTATGTGCGCACTTTCGCAGCGGTGCTTTGCACGGCCTTACGAGATTAATAGGCCTCTCGCCAGCTTGTGGCGCTCGGGCCTAATAACAAAAAATAAACCTAAAATCTGCACTGTTTTTTTTTTTGTGAATGCATCCTTTGATTACTTTTACTACTTAACCCAATTACCTCATCCCAGAAATAATGACAACTACATCATATCCAAAAATATATAATTTTCAAGCCAATGTGAAAAATTAATTGGATGTTCTTTGGCTGTTCAAAGTTGCTCAGAATTTTCTATCTCAAATTTGATTAAAACGTCAAAACTTATTTAACACAGAAAGATAAGAATTGCTTCACGGGAAATAGTCTCGCTGTCTTTGTGTTATGTCATGATTATGTTATTCCAAACGCAGCACGACTTAACGGCCAAATTTATAACTCTTCTGTTCCCGCGTTTCTCTTCACTCGTTCCTCCTCAGACTGGTTGTCACGGCGACGGACCGGGGCACTCCGCGTCTGGCTGGCTCTGCCACCCTGACGGTGATCATCGTGGACCTGAACGACAACAGCCCCATGATCCCTGTGCCGAGGGAGCTCCGGGTGCCCGAGGGTGAGCTCTTCAAACGCCTTTGTACTGAAGCGTAGCCTCCGCGGCACAGTGAGGGGCCCCGACCCCATTTCACGGCCCGGACCCGTTCCTCATGCTCTTTTCCTGTCAGACAGAACTACTCGGGACTTTCAAAGGAGCTGTCCGCACTTTTAGGATTCACTTGAAAACTCATAACTTTTGCCGTGCGCTGAATAGCTTCATGCTGTGAAGACCTCAAAACGCCTTTACTTGTTCCCTTTGTGTAGTGAGAATGGAACTTAAAGGTGCTCTATGTGACCATGTAATGCCAAGGAGCGGTACAACAATACCACATTCATTAATCATACTTCAAACACACCTGTAACTAAATAAAGGCAAGAACATGTGGAATATTTCAGGCTATAACGTCTCACAAGCAGGTGGAAAACTCCCCTAGAATGGATTGATTTAACTAAAACAATCATAAAACAAATACGTATGCAAACATATGCAAAAAAAAGAGAAAAAACACAGCAGGGGGACGTAAAGTAAAGAATAAAATTTGAAAGTAAGGCGTTGTCATCCAGAGAAAAGTGAGGTTAAAGCATACCATGTCCAGAAATATATGAGTCCCCTTTTGTTCATTGTTTATTGAATCTATCGATTTTCAAATTGAGTCCAACTTTTGTTCTTTCCATGGTGCGTACGTCAGTTATGATTTTTTTTTGTGATTGCCTTCTTTTCTGCTGCCAGAAGAACGCTCCAAAGATATCCATCCATTACGTCCATGGTGGGGGTTCTGAGGCCTAAATACAGTGTTCCGAAATTGAGTGAGATGGCGGTTTCAAAAAGAGTCCGCATTGCCTTGTTAATTTGCGCACAATATTTCTGTGCAACCCTTAGAAACGTTTAAAGAACCACGTTTCCACTTGGATTGGTCTGATACGAAAGTGTCTCCCTGTGTTAAGTGACCCACACCGTTCTGTTTAAGGGATGCCGGGCTCGCTTTGGCTATTGTACAGCTTTGAACGGGATGATTGGACAAGAGAGAACATAGACTCAGGACAGCAAAAAGTGTAGAGTAGCAGAGAAGTCAAAGAAATACAGAAGAACATTGAGAAGGAACTGCTCTAGCTTTATTTTTTTATAATCATTTAATTACACAGGGGGAAACCAAATGAGAGAAAGTTTCCTTTTCATTGGTACCCTGTCAAAATAAACTAAAATAAAGAAATACCTGATCTTGCTAAAATACAAACAAAACAATCAATAAAATTAACAAATACTTAAAAACTCCCTTCCAAATACAAAATGGGACAAAATCATGTAAACAAGAGCTCTGGTTCTGTGGGTCATCTCTAACCAGTGCTTTGAATTCATTAAAAGCCATAAAAATCATTTCATTCAAATAGTCTCTGTGGTTTGTTGAACAGGCAGGGAGAACAGATGCTGAAGGCCTTTTCCCCAGCTCCGGAACGTAAAATAAGAATCTTCTGATATTAATCGAGGAATATCTGAGGTCACGTATCACAGCACCACAAAATTGGAATTACTAAACATCTTTTTGATCGGCCTAATAATTAAAAAGTATAATTCAGGTATGATTTATGTTTTATTTATTAATAAAGAGCCAGGCCCTCCGTCATTAGAAGAACTGTTCCAAAGTGCTCGAAAGTGAACAGGTCTGGGGATCAGGGCCAGTCGAAATGTGGCTGTAATTTAATACTTTAATACTCATCTCATAAAGTGTCATCATGATGTATATTTGTTTTATTGAGCCATTTTAGGGTGACTCTTCGACCACCAGACCTCAAGTGCATTTTAGAAACCTACATTTATCGCTTGGAGTCTTAATTTGTCAAAAATAATCACATCTAAGTACAGGGATGTGGGCGGGGATAAGGGGTAGGTGAAAACTCCAGTTTGGGCGCTCTCACACGTCCCGCCTTCTCCCCCTCACAGACACCATGATCGGCAGCATCATCACCCGGGTGACGGGGAACGACGTGGACTCCGGGCCGGCGCTGTCCTACACGCTGCGACTGGACGCGGACACCGACGGGCTGTTTGGGATCCACCGCTACGGGGGAGGGGTGACTCTGACCGGGGCCCTGGACTATGAGAGGCGGTCCTGGTACACCCTGACCATCCACGCCTCGGACTCCAGGCACCACAGCGAGGCCAACCTGACCGTGCTGGTGGAGGACATTAACGACAACAGGCCGGTGTTCACGCAGGATCTGTATCAGGTACGGACAGAGCTACATCATGAGGTGCGAATGTTAAAGGCGGTATGGACGATTTTTCGGCGATTTGAGAACGCAGGTGGAAGTGCACATGCGCACTCCCCCGTGTGGACTGATACAACACACACGTGCGTTTGTTTATTAGTGCAACGGAGCGCATCGCATCGCTCGTCTCCCGTAGATTTCTGTCCACTTCTGCGTCAGCTCGAACTGTCTTTCTCCGTCTTCATTTTGCCCCGTACACTGAGGGAACTATATTATGATAGATCCATGCGCTTAGGCACGCGGAAACGTGGGGACGAGCCTGACGCGGCTGCAGGTGAGCGATAGGTGCGTTTTATGATTGATACGTGGCAGGACAAATGATTTATCCACGCCACGAGGAAATTTGATAAAAAATTTGCTGAAAAAAATCGTCCATACCACCTTTAAGTTTGGTGACAAAATTTGAATAAAAGGTGCAGATTTTATGTTATATTCAGTGGGGGAAATAAACAATCGGCCAGTTTCACGCCGAGCTGTGTGTGTTAACAGTTAGTGTATTAGGACTGCAATGATTAATCAACTAATTGAACAACTTGACTATAACAATGAACACATCTTTTATAACAGACATTATTAAATCAAAATGGCAAAAAATGGCAAAGAATTTCAGATTTTCACCAATAATACACTTTATTTGTGAATATTCCCTGTCTAGAAGCCTTCTACTACCTTATTTCAACCTTTTTGTCAACTACTAAAGACAGTTAGTTTGTAGTTAGTAGAGCGTAATCATATTTTGAGTCATTTTAATAAACATTTAATTAGAATAATGCGTGAGCTATGAAATGTACTGTATATCTGACAATTAGTGCAGGGGTAAATGATTTTTCAAAGGTCTTACATCAGGGGTGTCCATACGTTTTTCACCAAGGGCCACATTTTGAAACTTAAACGGGGCAGAGGGCCACAAACAACTTGACAATGTCAAATTTGTTGAATGACAAAGTGAATCATTCAAAATTTTGCATTTGACGTAATTGCGATGAGCCTCCACACCTTTAATTAGACCTGGAACATTTATATTAGGTTGGTATAACATTATGCCTTAATGTTTCCAATTTCACAGTAAAAAGTACTACTTTTTGTTGTTTGGGCAGGAAGCTGGAGGACCAACAAAAATTGGTCTGAGGGCCGCATTTGGCCCCCGGGCCCTAGTTTGGACATGCCTGTCTTACATGATCATCACATTGTCTCTGAAAGGGAGGTTTACAAAGTGTCATTTTTATTCGGCTCTTTTTGTAGCTTTTTTACTCCAAACGATATACTCAATATTCAGATTTTGCACATCTTCAAAACAGCATATTTGGATCATTTGCCAACCTCTATCATAGCAATTATTATATATACTTTATTCCATCAAGTGGGTCCTAATTAACGCAGTTATCAGAACTTAAATCGTTTGTGTGATACAGATCTCACTAAAAGTCTAAACCTATTTCAGATTTAGCAGCTCAGAGAAAGACTAGAGAACAATCAAATCAATTCATTTTTCCCTGTTTTTGTTTAAATTTCCCCCTCTGTGTTTGGAAAGTTTGGACACCCTTGTTATATATCATGAGGTGCAATTTTTCATTACCTTTATATACCTACTTGTGGTGGAACTAAATGTCCTCTTGGCCGTGGTAACAAAGATCCCTCCTCTGCCGTCCTCGTTGACATTTTGGTGTGAATACTGGTCAGTCTCTGCAGTGAAAGCATGTCGGGCTGGAACGTTGAATATTACCACCGCGTGTTGATGTGACATAAGCTTCTCCTGAGTAATGCTGAAAATGTGAAAGGCCATAATTAGCAGAACGCACACGCTGAAATGAATGCAAAACGTTTTAAAACCGCCTTGAGATTGTTGATTTGAAAATTGAATACCTCACATTAAATTTGTTTTTTCTTATTAACACTTTTAATGAATGCCTGTACTTCAAAAGCAAAACACTTCAGAGAATCCAATAACACAATTTATATCAAATACAGCTTTCTCAAAACCATACAAGATCTGGGTAATTTAATATCATCTGCATGAGCCGGTTCTCTTCCACGTCCATGTCGTGTCGTCCCCTCAGAATCACAAGGTTCTATCTGACATTTTGGTCAACATTTAGATATTCATATTTTTCGGTTCCTGGGTCAGAGTTTGGTGCAGTTTTGAGGATTTTATGATTTTCAATTTCAAAGAATTTAATTTGGTGTTCTATTTGCCTGAACCAATCAGGACGCAGAATACACTAATTGTTTGTTTGTTTCTTTCAAACTTCATTTCAGATGTGTCAGACGGACAGTGTCAGTCTGGCACCAACAAAAGCAAAAAACAAACCAATAAAATTTTGGATTTTGAGAGTTTAACAATTAAAAAAAAAAATCTGTCTATTAGCTAGCCGAATCTTTATATCATGCACAGATAATAATTCATCATTTATAGGTGAAGTGTTGTAAATGTGTTTCAAATTTCACTTTTAAATGTATAGAGCAGGGGTGCCCAATACGTGGAGAGGCAGTGAAGGTTGATCGCGCCGGAAAGCACCAAAGTGTGCGCTGTGTAACGCAGAGGGAGGAGGAGAGAGGAAGTTCTGGTTAAGCTCAACCTTCTATCATTAGCGTAGTTGTGGTCAGCATATGTTAGTTTCAAAATACTCAGCTGTATTAAATGCTCTAGTCAAATAGCAGATTTTCTCTCTCCTTTTTATGTTGCACAGTTGTATATGATAAACAATATTAGGCTATTAATGAAAGCCTACATTGTGTTTCTAAAGCCTAATTAAGGTTAAACAAAAATAAAAAAAAGTTTAATACTGACAATAAAAATAATACTAAATTATACAATAATTTAGATCTATCTTCTGGCTTTGTCGAATATAAAAGTAGCTTGTGAGCCAAAAATGTGTGGGCACCCCTGTTATAGAGTATTCTCTAAAAAAGTAGGACCACTGGAACATAAGTTTTGGCATGTTTTGTAGATAGAAAATAAAAGAAAAAATATTTTCTCATATTAGATCCTCATTGTATTATTTCCCCTCATTTATTTTGTGTGGTCAAAACTTCAAACCTAAATAAAGCTGGTGTCCCTCCACACATGTTTCTTATTTTACTTTAGTTAATTGTCCAAAATATGTTGTTTTAAATATAAACATTGAGAACTGATGTTGAAATATCCTATAAATGCATAACTATTCACATTTGCTACATTTGTCCAACAGGCTTCAAACTAACTCCCTCCAGTCAGATATTTTTCATTGAACAGCAGTTAATTACACGTTGTTCTTTCCCCAGGTGACAGTGTCCGAACACCTCCCAGCAGGCAGTGTGGTTGCCACGGTAACAGCCACCGACAGAGACTCTGGAGACAATGGAAGAGTCACCTACAGAGTCACATCTTCATCAAGAGGAGCTTTCTATATCGACCCGAACAATGGTGAGTGACATCAGTGAGAAGATATGTTCTCTAAAGGACAAAACTCTGAAATGAAAAGGTTTCCATCACAAATATACAATAAAGTTGTTGATTAAAGGTGCACGAAAGCAATATTCAAAGTTATTTGCCTCAGATGTTATGTTCCGGGATAAAATGGTTGTTGTATAAAAGAAAATGGTTTTGCTTAATCTAGCGTGAAGTCTGTTTTAGAAAAATCATAACCTCAAATCATTACTGCAAAATGTTTAGCATAAAAAGTAACCAATAAATGAAATTAATACAAAATAGTACTCCATTGGCAAAAAAGAAACATGTTTTAGTGGGAATCCGCCTCCTGCTTGTCTCAACAGAGATATTATTGCTTTGCCTGTAATGAGCCACAATATTATTATTCAATATTAGCATTAAACTTACTCTCTATCTTGCATTTATTTAATTATAGGTATTTTTATGTGGAATAGAGGTGAGCAATATATTTAAATGTAGATAATATTGTGAATATTGTTATGCAAAATGTTAATATTGAGAATATAATTTATGTTTAAAAAATGCTACAAAAAAAGAGAGAGAGGAAAGAGCTAATTAAAAATATAAATTAAAAAGCTCCTGTATGTTATAAATCTTTTGTGATTCATTTTTCAGGTGTGTCATATTTGTCAGATAATTTAACTAATACATTTAAAGACATGTTTGAACCTTAGATTTACATAATATTGTCTGAATCGCGTTATCGCAATACCCTGTGGAATATTCTAGCCATCTGCAACAACATCCATAAAGACAAGCAGATCTTCCACCAGAAATGTTACATAGTGCACCTTTAATAAGTGAAACAAAACACACTGGTCTGAACAATATTGAAAAACACAGGTAAACAAAGCCAAACTTATGTGTTTTACTATGTTAATTTGACTTTTATTATTTCCATTCGTTTGACATGTTTTTTTCTTTCCTTCCAGGTACACTCTTTGTCAACCAAAAGACTGAATTTGACTTTGAGAACCCCTCCATCCTGGTGTTAGTCGAGGCGCGGGACCACGGAACACCTTTTCTCTCCTCCATCGCCACCATTCAGGTCCACGTTTCCGACATCAATGACAACGCCCCCATCTTCCACCAATCAGAGTACAGAGCCACCATGTCTGAAGACAACCTCCCGGGCTCCACCATCCTCGCCTTGGAAGCCATGGACGGAGACCTATCCCGGGACAACTGCGGGTTTGACTTCGCCATCGCTAGCGGCAACTCAGGAAATGTCTTCCAAATTGAAAGCAGTGTCCGATTTCTGGAGGGCAAGGGGTTCCAGACAGTTGGCAGTATCATTTTGGTGGAGGAGTTGGACTTCGAAGCCGTGCCTAAGTATAACCTAACTGTGGTGGTTTCCGATCGAGGGATACCTCAACGGAGCTCCAGCGTGCCTATTCTTATAACCATTACCGACGCCAACGACAACCCTCCAGCCTTCAGCCGAACTGAGTACAACATTATCCTCAGCGAAGGTGCAGCCGCTGGCACGGAAATCTTATACTTATCTGCCAATGATCCAGATTCAGCCCCCAACGGAGAAGTGCGGTTCTCCATCAGTTCAGGTGACGAGAATGAACTATTTCAGGTCGACATGTGGACAGGAGCATTGAAACTTCAAAAGACTTTGAACAGTGTAAGCCAATTTTCCCATATGATTGTAGTTCAAGCCAGCGACGGTCAGGGTCACTATGCATTTGCCCCAGTGACAATTGAAGTAAAGGACATCAACGATAACCGTCCGTTTTTCCCGCTGAAGCAAGTCACCACGAGCATCAAGGAGAACCAACCCAAAAATGCCTTAGTTACAATTTTGCACGCCATCGACCATGACAGAGGAGTGTACGGACAATTGAAATATTTCATGGTTGAGAATTCTAAAGGAGGAGAGAACACTTTTCTTATCAACCAAACAACAGGCGAAATACGAACTTGCTCTACTTTTGATTTTGAAAAAGTCAAGTCTTTCAATTTTGTTGTTGGTGCAATGGATGTCGGGAACTATTCGGCAACAGTGACAGTTCAGGTTTACATCACTGGAATGGATGAGTACGATCCAGTTTTCACTTCTCCTGAGTTCTTGTATGAAGTACCTGATGGAGCAAAGAAAGGCCAGGTTATTGGCAGAGTCCAAGCCAAAGATGAAGATGGGGGCGTTGACGGGATTGTCCTCTACTCCATGCTAGACACATCTCCTTATTTTGAGGTGAACAAGTCTAATGGTGAGATTTCCCTGAAGATGGACAGCTATAGCAGACATGTTAGCCGTTCTAAAAGAGAGGTGCGTCAAATGACACTAGAGGTTACGGCACATAGTCCTTTGGAGACATCGCGTGTAGCCGTAGCCAAAGTCACCGTTGATGTCACTCATACCGCTTTTGGCATCCCAACAGACATGAATACGGTGCTTGTTAGTGTCATTGCAGTATCGCTTGGCACTATAGTCATTCTTATACTAATTGCCGTAGCTCTATTTTTTGTTAAACTAAAACGTCAAAGAAAGTACCATAAGGGCCACGGACGAAAGCCGGGATCCAGCACAATGATGCATAGGTTTGAAGAGACTAAAATTGCCGCAAATGAAATTATCTACCATCAAGCCCTCCCTGGATATACCACTGAAAGTAGCAATAATGCCGGTCCGTTTAACCGTGGAGGATCTTTGGACCCATCTCACTCTAGCGGGCGGGGATCGGCAGAGGCGGAAGCAGCAGAGGACGATGAAATCCGAATGATCAATGAATACCCTCGAGTTTCCAGTATTTCTTCATCCATGCAGGAGCGTATATCAGCAAGAGGTCCTGATTCCGGAATCCAACAAGATGCGGACCAGCTATCTGATGTGTCCTGCGAGCCATCCATAGACGCCAGCGGGTGGTTCAAGAAGAAAAATGGCAGCCTATCTGGGTCAATAGTGTCAGGTTCCATGTACAGGGATGATGGTAGTAGCTACGTTAGCGTTGGAAGAGGGATTAGCATGTCCCACCCAAAGGACTATACCTTCCCAGCGGACGGTAAGCCAGCAGTTGACGGATCGCTGACAGCTATTGTGGCAACCGATGAGGAGCTAAGGGGTAGCTATAACTGGGACTATCTTCTAAACTGGTGTCCGCAGTTCCAGCCACTAGCTAGCGTCTTTACCGAAATTGCACGTTTGAAGGATGAAACCGCCCCACAACATTCCCGTAGGCACTTCCTCCACAAGGCTAAGCTAACAGAGTCCAGAATCGACCCGCCACCTCTTATAACCTCAGTGGCTCACCCCGGGGCTAAAACTGTTCCTCCTAAGCCTCCTGTCGGAAGGACATACCCACACCTGGGGTCTTTTCGGAGGTCCCCCCTAAGCGACCAGGGATCTATCTCATCAGTTGCTATGTCGCCAAGTTTCTCTCCATCCCTGTCTCCTCTTGCGGCACGTTCTCCAGCCGTCACCCCCTTCAGTGTGTCACAAGGACCTTTAGCATCAGTCATAAGCGCAACCGACCACCATCTTGAACACATTGAGGAGGTGGAGCTAAGGATTTAAAGGAATTGAACTCTTGTGCTCTTGTGCCCATACTCTCTTCGCTGCCAGTGTGTTTGAAAAATAAGTGAATCTTTGAGAAACATGTCCAAAATGATGACTCTGATTTTGAGTTATTGGCAGGGGATTTTGTATCTTTTGCCTCTAAAATAGTGTTTAAATTATGTGTAAATAAAATTCTAATGGTAAAAGTTCTAATTTGCTTGTTGATGAGTCAAAAATGGGTCATAATTTAATGGAAGAAAATAAATTAGAAATTAAAAATGTGTTTTGACCAATTTTGTACAAAGAAACAAAAATGTTATAGGTCCAAATTATACAAAATATTTTGAATTGACAAGTGTTTCTCAAAATGTTTATTTTATTTGCCTATTTGATCAAAGCATGAGTGAACAGCTTCCTTACCGTTTAGACCACAGGCCATACTGGACTATGCCTTTACCATTTCCTATGGAACTCTTCTCCTGTTGATCAGAGTTTATTTGCACATTCAAATGGGGACTCAATCATGATGTCAATATTTTGTACAAAATCATTGTCTATATTTTTATAATTACGGTTCCTGACATGAAATGGCATTAACTTGTCATAAGCTAAAATATATTTCTATATTTGTATATTTGTAGCTTGTTGTGTATACATGTTTGTACCGTACGCTGGTTATATTTCCACTTTGTTCTCTCGAAATGAAAGTTGCCATTAATGCTTTATAAGGTGGGATTTTGTGTGCTATGATTGTAAATATTTATTGTAGAAGACACATTCTTGTTTGAACAAATGGAGCATCAGTAGGAATAGCATATTGTATGATAGAATAATCCTGGGCGAAGCGTTTGATCCCACATCAAAAGGTAAGCATGGATGTGAAATCTCAAATCCTGTCTTGGCTCTGCTGGATTCATTTTCACACGGTAAATGAGATATGACATCCTGCAATCCTGGCCTCTGAGCGGCCTGGCCTTAAAGGGGTAGTTCTGTTTTGCATTAGGAAAGCATAAGTCATTTTACTCTTCAAAAATATGAATATCTACATAAGTTAAAATGAATTGAGTATGAATCATGTCCCATTTCTTTATTTGATTATATTTGACCCTGATTTCTAAAGTATTTCCCATTGAGCTAAGATTATATTTGCATATCAATTAACCCTACTTTACAAAAAAAAGCAACCTTTCTCTACTGGCAGATGGGCACTCGGATTTTTCTTAATTTATTCCCTTTTGTCCACCATCTGATAAAAGGAAACTATAAAGCTGCTGGAAGCCTCTTATTTTCAGAAAAATCAACCATTCTGGTGAGAATCAGGCTCAGTTTGTACTTCAAACCAATGATGTCCTATTCATTTATTAATGAATAGGACTTTATATTCCGCCTGGAGTTTTGTGAAAAAATATTATTATTTATTACAAGTCCATAAAACTAGTCTGTGTGACTAGTCCCTCATTTGTCCAGGAGTGTTCCAGTGTAGAAAATGCTTCAGTTTTAAGTCCTCTGTGGATCTACTCTGAGAACGTATCCCACTCTGAGTAAGCCAGTAAGTAAGAGTCAATATGTCCAGATAACTACATCCAAAAGGAATTGTCAAAACCCAACCAATGCCCAAACTAGTGTCATGCAGACCATCTTCCAGACACCAGATTTACTGCTCTTTATATTTACAAAAGAAAATGTAGGCGGAATTTAAAATTAGATTTTCCTCTTTGCAGAGCTTGTTCACACTTCACAGAGGCCAAAACTACTCACAAAAGACTATTGTTTTTACTCCAAAGGGTTCAAGAACCGCTTTAGTTTGAAATGGGGTTATTTTAGTCAGGTGCTTTGGGAAAAAATTGCCCTCTTTTAAAGAATAATTAAACCAATTAAATATAAACTAAACGAGGACCCAAACTAAATTCAGTTTTAATTTAAGAAGTTTTTACTTGTATTATTATATTTTTGTAATGTTGAATATATTTCAGGTACTGTATATCACATGAACCGTTGTAGATTCGTCCAGGGTGGGAAACAGTTTCTCATTTAAAAAAAAATTAATACAAATTAATTTGGCCTCTAATTCATCACTAGATGCTTCAATTGTTCTTTTTCTCATTTGTGGAACAGTGGAACGTTGTTAAAAATCCAAACAGAGAAACACAAATATTTGTACATATTCGTCAAATCATTTCCCCAGAAACGATGCAACACAATTATACAAAGCAAGAACATGTTTTACACAAATTCGATTTTTTTTTTTTACCATAGGTCAACAAATGTTGTACATAAATTGTTTTGTGTTGTTTTGTTTAGTTTTTTTAGGCTCTGATTTTGCAATAACACAATACAGTTTACTCCAAGATGACTTAATGCTATGTCACAGATTAGACAGTGACAGAAAATGCATTCGATACATCATAGATACATATAAGACAACGTTCATTTTCACAAGACATCAAAACCGGGCCAGGGCTAAACCTGGACTGGACCAGGACTAAACCTAGACAATAACTGGCCCAAACCAAGACCAGATCAGGACTAACTTCACAAGCTTTCCATCATATCTAACTGATGTTTTTCATTTTGTCTTTGCATTGACTTTGTTTATAAGAGACTCCACAATATACATTCAAATATTAAAAATGACGGTTCACCCCTGATTGTTTCGTACGACCCGAATTCCAAACATGCAAAGTCTCATTCAAAATTTACATCATGTTATTCCAGAATTCTTGCACCGCTGACTGTGTTTTGGCAGACTTTACAAAGTTGAATAATGAATCTGTTTTCAAATGCTGACACCTTGCCAAGTCATCAATACATCCCTATGTTGTTATGGTTTTTTTCTTTTTTTACATTTAATGAAAAGGAACGTTTGCGTAACACTAATATCCTTTTCCATGCTAATTTATGATGAACTTATAAGAATTAATAACTGCTAAATTATTTACAGGAGTTATCAGCTGAAGTTGATTTTGTATGTACTGTTTTTTTTTTTTTTTTTTTTTACCATGTGTCTTAATTGTGTGTCTGAAATGAACATTTAAGGGTGCCGTGTGGAAAATGTCGTTCTAAAAATGTTTGGAGCAAAGTGCCTAAATAAAGTACTAATTTGCTTTGTACTTGCTTTGCTTTATACTTGATTTATCCAAGAAAAAACGCCTTTAACTTGAGGAAATCACAAAATATTTTATCTTGAGAACAGCAAGTCAAATTTAAGTAAATATTTTCTCTTCCCTTTTCTTCTTTTCATGCTAATGGTTAGATGCAAACACGAGCACTACATAATAATGGACACAAATAAAGCATCTATCAAAGAATCCATCTCAAACACTTTAAAAACTGACAAACAACATTATAGATACATTTTCTCTGAGCCTCTTTATACATCACAGAAGCATCAGAACGGCATTTCAATATCTGTCATTTGTAAAAGATGTTTTCTCATTATTCTGAAAGGACGGGTCTTTTGATTCTAAGAGAGTTAAAGCAATAAAAGCACTGCTTTTATCAGTTCAGTGTAAAGAATAATGTGTGAAAGTATGTAAGCGTACATACAGGCAGGGAAATCTATCTGAATGTCTGAAAAATTCTTTACATAGAAGTGAAAAATTCACACAATCAACACATTTGCAGAAAATACAAAGCTTAATTTAAAATCAAAACATACTTTGTACATTTACTAATAAGTTAGACATAAGTTAAGTTAGACACAAACATGAGTTTTTAATTTAGACATAAAAATATTAGGCCTCATTTCCAAACGTAGATCTTCTAGAGTTCCACATTTTGGAGGCATAAAAAGAAAAAGAGGCTTCACCATGTTTTGTTTGAACTTTAGGCACCACCAAGAAACCAGTACCAGCTGATCTGGGGCCGACGGGGCTCATAAGGGGTCAACAGGTCACCCAGATACTTTGGACCTCTACATTTTGCGATTTGTGGACCAATTAAATTTTTTTAAATGAATTCCGTGAGGAACTGGAAGCCAGTGTAACATTGGTAATACTAGGCCCTAGTACTAGGGTAATGTGCAAACGCGCTTCAATTTGCAGATAGACTGTGGAGCTGGACCCACTCAGGAGGAGAACTATTTCTTCGAGGCAGAAGAAGAACAAAAGTCTATCTGGAGAATTAATGGCAGAAAAAGTAGTAGCGGAAGCTCAACTTACTACAAAAATACTACATCAAGCTACGAAGCAAACATCTCTTTCACCTCATTTCCTTGGATCTTTCCCAACAGATGCCATCTAAAAACTGCTGTGCCTCCATGTTTGTTTTTCATTGGTTTGCTTCGTCTCTTTTGGTACGTTTCCTAACTGACTATAATCGCCCTCTGGTTGTCATTTACCAGAACACAATAATTACGCTCTGAATACACAGATCTGTTTAGGTACATAAATTGAGCATAAATGAGCCGTGACCATGCATGTTCTTGAAATACCTGTAGAACATGCAAAATCTACTTACAAACCCCTTTGATCTACGTTGCACACTAACTTTTCATTACCTAACACTCAGACGCAGTTGAGCAGATGTTCCAGCAGATGCAACCCTTTATAATTACACCTACACAATACATTCAGCTGGCTTTCCTGCTTGTTGTATAAATATTCTTTGTTACATTGAGCTGCTACAGTGCTTTTAGTGATCAATCCCCCTCAGAATCTATGGAGCACTGCATGTAATGACTGCAGACTCTTTCATGGGTAACGAGGAAACATCTTTTACAAATGACGGACATTAAGTGCTTGTGTGATGTAAGTGAAAAGACTGAGAGCTGAGCATGTGAAGGGAAGAGAAATGAGGAACAGATATTCAGCCAGGAGAGAAGCAGTATCATAAGCACATCCTAATGGCCCTGAAAGTTACGGCAGCTTGAAGATGTCGAGTTGTTTTGCTGGTTCACAAACTCACTAATGTACTACTTATGACATATAAGTTATTTTGGGATATGAAACGCAGGTTTAAATAACAAATTAGGCCTGGTGGAAGCTGGTTTGAACAATGTTCAAGTAGGTACTGTTTTTTTATCTGTGAAAAATCCGTAGAAAGTCAGATTCTAATTGATATTAAAACAACCATATTTTCCCACTACTTGTTCTCCACGCTATGAACCCTGCGGCCGACACAATGGTAAATATAATTTATATTTTTTTACTGGCTAACGGCCACCAGGGGGCACTCTAGCAGGAAGGGCAAGCATTTGGCACACAGTAGAAGAAGACTCAGTGTTTTAAGCTTAAAAACACTGTGGGTTTTATTACAATAAGACTCATTTTCACAGACAAATTAGTCTAATGAGGAAGTGAATCTAGACACAGCAAAACGCAAAGACACATGAGGAGCGCAGACATGTGATATACGGCAGTCTGCAGTTTAGGACCTGCCGCATTGAAATGGTAATTTCTTGGCCAGACCTGACTCACGGGTCAAAAGACAACATGTGCATCACATGTGAACCAGATGTGAAGACGCAGACAGAGGTAAATCAGCTCACACAGAGCAATCAAGGACAGAGGGGACAGTAAGGACAGAGGGGACAGAAAGGACAGCTGTGATGTGTTCTCTGTTTGTTAAGCTTCAAATTTGTTTTTATTACAATTCAAGTCATATTAAAAAAAGACAACCCGTGCATCACTACCGTGTACTATATTTAGTGTAAATATCTCATGGTACAACGTGGGCACCTGCAGTATATTGACAGGTGCGGCCCTGTATATGTTATTTTTTTATTATTTTTTCAGGAGCGCTGCATAGCCTGAAAATGATAAGATAAGATAAGATAAGATAATCCTTTAATATCCACACAAGGGGAAATTTTGTTGTTACAACGCAGTAGAAACAGGAGGAAAGGACAGATTATAGGAAGTTTCAAAACACACTCTTAATAGAACTCTTATGAACAAAACAAAAAAACTCTTATTAACAAAACTCCTCTCCTATCTTAATAGGGAATGGAGGGGGGGAATAAAATAAAATAGATAAATAAAAATAAAGATAAAAATCAGGTAATAATAAAATAATAATGATAATAGAATAAAATAAAGTAAAATAGCTAGCACAAGACTAGGTAATACTATTAGCAGGTAAGTAAACCGTATAAAACACAAAATAGAACACTCTTATTTACAGGTATTGCACATGGTTGATTCAGTATTGCACATGTTCAAGGCTAGCAGTGTTTTTTGTAGAGTCTGACAGTAGCAGGAAGGAAAGACCTGCGAAACCTTTCCTTCACACAGCGAGGGTGGATCAGTCTCTCACTGAAGCTGCTCTCCAGAGCGGACAGAGTGTCCTGCAGGGGGCGACACGCATGGTCCAGCATAGATGTGAATTTAGCCAGGACCCTTCTGTCCCCCACCTCCTGCACCAAGTCCAGAGCACAGCCCAGGACGGAGCTTTGTCCAGCCTCCTTCTCTCCCTCTCTGTGATGCTGCTGCTCCAGCAGGCCACACCTACAGGAGCTGATGCCTCCACAGAGTCGTAGAAGGTCTTCAGGAGTGGCCCTGTCACACCAAAAGACACGAGTCTCCTCAGGAGGTAGAGCCGACTCTGGCTCTTCCTGTACAGTGCGTCTGTGTTATGAGTCCAGTCCAGTTTGTGGTTCAGATGAACACCCAGGTACTTGTATGAGTCCACTCTCTCAGTGTCCCGTCCCTGGATGTTCACTGGTGAGGGGGCAGTGGGGCGGCGTCTGCGGAAATCCACCACTATCTCCTTGGTCTTCCCCGCGTTGATGAGGAGGTGGTTTCGCTGACACCAGTCCACAAAGTCCTGCTCCAGTCCTCTGTACTCCGCATCATCGTCATCCGTGATGAGTCCGATAATGGCAGAGTCATCAGAGAACTTCTGCAGGACACAGCTGTCCGTGTCGTGTCTAAAGTCTGCAGTGTAGAGGGTGAAGAGAAAGGGCGTGAGGACAGTGCCCTGGGGCGCCCCCACACTGCAGGTCCGAGTGTCAGACACACAGTCCCGGGCTCTCACAAACTGGGGTCGGTCTGTGAGGTAGTCCAGGATCCACTCTGTCAGGTCATACTCCACACCAGCCGTCTCCAGCTTGTCCCTCAGGAGCAGCGGCTGGATGGTGTTGAAGGCGCTGGAGAGATCGAAGAACAGGATCCTCACAGAGCTGCCAGGCTTTTCCAGGTGAGAGAGAGAGCGGTGCAGCAGGGAGATGATGGCGTCCTCCACTCCGACGGTAGATACTCATTTGTACAGATATTGATACAAATAAAAAAATACTCAAACAGAACTACATTTCTTCAGGCCATGTCCACACGTAGCCTGGTATCTGATAAAACGGATATATTTTCTTATGATTTGACCTGTCGTCCACACATAACCGGAGGATTGTGCCCTGCAAAATGGTGCTTTTGTAAAACTCCAAAGTGAAGATTTCAGAAAACTCTGGTTTTGTGTTTGAGTGTGGACATGGACAAAAAGCATTTTAAGTTCCCAAACGTCACTATCTGTGACAATTAATGAATACACGTCACATGTGTCCTTGTTTACGACGTCATGGTTTGTGTTGCAGAATGTGAGACTTGCTCTCATTGGATAGATTGGGTCTAACTTTTAGGTAAACACTGCCAACTATTGAACTATTGGTCTGGCATGTTTATGACTGGCGCAATTATATGGGTTTGTGTGGATGGAAATATTTTTAAAACAATTATGTGTGTACGCAATACTTTTTATAAAACAAAGGGCGGCATTTTATATATATATATATAAATAAAGAATACCCGCCTACGTGTGTGTACATGGCTTCAGTCTATCGTCTAAAAAAAACTTGTTCTTGGGGTGTTGAAATCAGTAATTAGTATCAAGCCTTAACTGGAAATTGTGAAATTTCAGTACCGTAACAACACTGTATGCACTTTAGTCCTATTGTTAAAATCTACCAACTGTGTGGCTGGTAAAAACGATAAGTCTATATCTGTCAGTAGAGGGAAAAAGCTCGTGCAAAGAAATGGCACAGAATGAACCAATTTTCAAGAGATTGGCTCAAATAACAAGGAGCATTTTACATGGAAACAAAAATCACACCAGAGTCACGGACATTTTCCAATCATCCAAAGTTCTACAGTGTTATTCATTCATGCCACAACCTCAGCCCTGGGGCAGACTGACAAAAGAAAGGCTGCCAGTCTGCACCATCAGTCCCTCCCACACTTGTACACTCATCACTTTCAGACAAAGCACTGTGGGTGAAGTGTGTTGCTTAAGGACACAATGACACCTCGCTTGGAACCTGGTGTTACAGAGGTCTCCCATCCAAGTACTAACCATGAAGGATAGTTCCACTGTCACCATGGTGACACGACGCATACATACTGTACTTAACAGACCTGTGTAGCTCCAATTAAGTCAGCGCTTTGTGGACTGATTGTGTTCAAACAAAGTTCCAATTGAAGTCTGATTTGAGTCTCAGAGCTTCAGACAGAGCTGTGCCTCTGGATATGGATCAGTTCAAGAGAAAACGTATAACAGAAGGATATGACGCACACACCATTTTGAACACTAGCTCCAGCAGGAGTGTTGGAAAGTAGCTGCTTCACACCTCTGCTGGGTGCATATTGTTGCTTTGTCCCTGCACAAGAACATTCAAAATCCACCTACAGTAACAACCAAATGTGTGATCGTATAAAATGGAAAAATGAAAACCAAAACTTTAAAAAAAAGTGAATTGCTGTCAGCACTGAAATTACTCTTCTAAGATGATGTTATTCATATATATTCATGTATATCAATTCATTCATGTAGTCATGCTGCTGCCTCTTGAACAGGTTTTTGTTTTAAAAGAGAATTGATTCTCAATCGACCTACCTGGATAAATAAAGGTTGAATAAATAAATACAATATACTGGCATAATATCAAGGCTTATGGAGCATTAAGCCATAAAATGAATGAGGGCATATTATGCAAAATCAACTTTAATGAGCTTTTAAACACTTTAATTAGCTTTAACCTTGTTACAGCAGTGTTTCCTCATTATTAGTTTACTCAAAATTGCATTGTGATTGATTCCTGCATGTTTGAGTTAATCCTGTTTTGTCCTGCAGCTGAGACGCTAGTGCTCAGAAAAGCCCTGTTTTCACCTGAGGTTAAGGTTAAGGTACAATTTATTAATCTCTTGTGAGATAAATTAATTCTCTGTATTTGATCCATCCTTCAATAGGTGATGTGTCGAGAGCAGTGGTCACTGCCCTACAGCGCTCAGGGACTCAGGCCGGTCACATTTGGTGGAGGGTTTTTACGCATTGAACATGTTATTATTTATATATTGAAAACCCACCAAACACAGGAGGAAACATGCAAACTCTGCACATAAACATTTAAAAAATAAAAACACAAATTAAAATCAGTTGTTTATTAGGTTGAAATGTCAGTTTTGCAGTTTTGAACAGGACGTTAATGGACCTTTTTGTATTTCTAAGCCATTTTAGCTTAAAACAATATTGTGGTTCACATTGGATGAAATCTAAAATGATGATCTAGGAATGAAAAACCTGAAAATATATCTCCTTACATCTGTGACTGAATTTACAGACACTGAACTTCATAGTTTTCCTCCAGCTGAAATGTGTGCCGCTGTGAATGCAATCATTTCCCCGTACGCTTTTATCGAGTCCATTTGAACGTGAGTGAACTTCATTTACAGTATCTGCATCCAGGATCAGGAGAAGCACTTGCATCAGTCTGGTACGGGACAGAGGGAGGACAGCCTGAGGACATGAAGGCCTGATGAAACTGGAGGTAACGCAGAGGGAGCTGTGTCTCTGAGCTGCCCAGTCTGTGACCTCTGACCCGGTGCCCAGTCCATACAGTCAGAGGGAAACTGAGGGACTGGAGCAGGCTTCGAGGACTGTGTTTATTTGATCGGCATGATGGTGTTGTGATGTGTCCTCTTGCTGTTCAAATGGCTTCACGTATGTAGTTTAGTTTATATCTTTATTACAAAATTATACTTTCAAAGCATTGTTGAAAAGCTTCCTGTGGTAGTGATTTTGATGGTTTGCATTTGCCCAAAACTCAACGTCAAAACATCTTGATCTGAAAAACAGTGTCCAGATCACTGTAGAACTTTTTTTTTTTTTAAACCATGAACCATTTTGAGTTATTCATATTATGAAAGTGTAGATTCAAAGCTATCCAATGATGCCTCGCTCATGTAGATCTGATAATATTTGCATAAGTGGTGGTCATTTGAATGTAAACCCCTCTGAGACTTGTTTACTGAGAAAAATGCCTCCAAAGATTGTCACCTGAGTGAGCAAATGAGCCCCGCCCCCGAATCACAGGGGGGCTCATTTGCATCTCATTAAGATAAGCCCTCCCCTCCTCTACAGATGTCACACTGACATTTTGGTGCATTCATAACAACCTTAGATTCAAGAAATGTTTATTACACTAATCGCTAACGGTAACAATCTACACAAACACAGAGTTAACAAATCACATCTTGTTTTGCCACAAGTTAAAACCCACTCCTTTGCCATTGTCCGTTTAATATTAGAGGCCTTATTTATCAATGGTTTCCAATTAGTCTGCAGTCTTTCAAGTTTATCAGAAAGACATTTGGCGGTCAGTTGGCAGCCTGTGATTTAGAGTCAATAACACTGCTAGACGTAACCTCCGAAGCGGCGCGACACGTTTCCATGGTAACGAAAGTTCGGTTCCAAAGTTTACGTGGGCCCCCAAAGTCAGCGATAAAGCAATCCTTTAGTGTAAAAGTACCTCAGTTCCGTTGCAAAGGGCACAGAGAAGTCCAATTATCCAGGGGTCCAGTGCTGCAGCCTGAAGCAGCGTTTTAGCTTAGCTTAGCTCCGTCCGGCTCCGGTCGGAACAACAACAAGGGGCTAGCAAGCTGTTAGCTCCGGGGCCATAACTCAGCCTAGCCTTGCCAGCAAAAGTGACAATAAAATCACAAAAACTAACACCAAACCACCATAAAACACACCCCTCACGACCCACACAACCCACGGGTCAAGAAATACAGAACAACACCGGAAAATAAGCCGCAGAGAGGCCAAGAACAACGACAACAAAGGCGCTAGCTCGCGGCTAACACAGGAACAAACAACACAAAATAGTAGGGATTGCAATGTATCTTGTGACTACTTACGCCGGGCACTCTCTTTCGTGGATCTTTTTTCTCTTTTGGTGGATGTAGTTGGATTTTGTTGGGTAACACCCCCCCAGCGGAGCACTGTCATGGAATTAGACAAACACCGATGCTATTCCTTAACACATCGAGAACACAATTCAACTTAGAATATGAAACAACACAGAAATATCAGACATTTGTATGGCAAGCTTGGGAGAAAACGCGGGGACTGATCACGCAAGCTGTTGTAAGCAGCCTGCGTGATCCTCCTGCGTCTCACCCCGTTTTTTCCCATGCTGGTTGGTTTTATTAGATATTCTGGAATAGGCGGGTCACATTTCTCATTGGTCAGCCTCACATCAAGGCACTTGGTATTTTTCCGTAGAGATCATGCCTTGGGTAAACATTACCCAAACTCCTCTGGGCTGTCACGCCCCCTGGGGTAAACATCCTTTGGTCCATCTTTACGACCCCTTCACAAATGCAGTTTGTCACACACCCATTCTTCTCTTAGACTAATGATGCAGATAAAATATCACTATTATGCAGATAAAATGCATCACAGAAATATATATTCACATTTTATCACATTTCCCTCCTGTTTATCAAAGCATTAGTCTACTATCTCATATGCCAAACACATTACTCTTTTCAGTTTTCAACATGTCTTTCATATTGTTGTTAAAATTACACTTTTACACTCAAAAAGTTATGCACAGTTCTCAACATTGAACACACTCCTTTTCTCTCGGCCCACAACATGTCTACTGCATTACTGTCCTAAATTTTGAGTCAGATTGGTTAATCTCTGTAATTTGACAAACAGACAATTTATCTTGTCTATAATTTGTGCGGTGTGATGGGAAATATAGAAGTACAAGCGGAAAGCCCTTAAACCCGCTGCTCTCTGGTCAGTCAGTTTGACTCGTCAGGGACCTCTCTGGACACCCCAATAGAATCAAATACGTAGTATCAGGTGCTACTGGAATCAGATTGTCCACTAACCTCTCGACCTTGACCCTGCGGTATGGTTCTGGGTGATGCTGGTCTTTGTTATGACCATGGCTGGCCACAAAAGGGATACATAGGCACATCGTCCTACACCCTTTGCCTCCGAGTGCCTTCTCAGCACTGTGTCCCCACACCACCATACGTCCTCTCAGCACTGTGTCTCCACACCACCATACGTCCTCGCTTGGTTTCTTAAGAGACCTTCTTCTGCTGCTCGCTTCGGTCACACCTATGACACATATGAACTGGTACATTTCCCATCTCAATTCATAATCTCATTAACATTGCATGTAGTTATGTTGTAGCAGATAAAAAAGCTCTCTTAGTTAGTGCAAACAACAGTGGCTGTATAATATGCCATTGTGTTTCTTCAGCCTCTGTCATGTCAATTATACATTGTACATTTCACATTACACATTTCATAACCTTTCTTCAAGTTGATCACTTATTTTCTTCCCTCTATTTTCCATTTACCGGTATACACAGTTGTGACACACCATTGTATGTTGATCGATTGTCCCGATTGGGCGAGATTACCTTCGCCTCTCTGCTGTCTCTTTTTTCACATGTTACCGATTGTCCCGTGCATAATACAGGTGTTCAGCACCCATATTATCGTCATCGCTGTGATGATGATAACTGTTGATTTCTTTTAGCAGAGTATGGTACTCTGCGCACTGTAGCCTCTGGCTCTCGTTCATCGTAGCAGAGTATAGTACTTTGCGTACTGTAGAATCTGTCTCCTCATCCATTGTAGCAGAGTATCGTACTCTACCGTAGACTCTGGACAAAAAACGAAGTCCTGCGTCTGCGATGTTTTGGATCTGCCGCTGTGTTGTCCAGCCATTTCTCTCACTTTCCCATGAGAGCACCCATGTTCTCGTCCCTCCAATGGTCGGTGTGAGGACGACACGGGGTGGCTCCGTCCACTTGGCTCGTCCACTTGGCTCGTTTCTGTAAACACCACATCTCCAACACGTTTTGCTGCGGTGATAAACAAAGTCTTTGACAGTTCAGTGTATTTCAAGCAGTTCTCTTGTTTACAATTTTTTTTTAGTAATTATTGATTCGGAATATTTGTTTACACGTACATATCCCTCCTTTTTGAGATATGGCCTTGCCCATTTCTCAAACTTCTACATTTGAACAAAATTAAATAATCCAGATAGTTTACAACGTTCACTAATCCAGGATGTAATCAAGGAAGAGATGGAATTGCGTCTGTCACTCCAATTCCGCAATGTCACCTCTTGACCTTTCACAGTTCAGTGGTCACATCCCTGGCTGAGCCCCCCCTTCCACGGCGCTGGGCCCATGTGTCTGTGTCTGTAATCCGACACTTTCCAAACCTATCTGTTTTACCACCATTTTTTTCCAACTCTAAATGTTTCAACCTCTAAATGTTTCAAACTCTAAAAGTTTCAAACTCTAAATGTTTCAAACTCTAAATGTTTCAAACTCTAAATGTCTCAAACTCTAAATGTCTCAAACTCTAAATGTCTGGTGTCCACGTGTGCGCGCGTATGTGTGTGTATGTGTGTGTGTCAAATACATCAAACAATAATAATTATCTCAATAATTCCCCCGTTGAGCTGGCCTTAAGGGTCAGTTCACAACTTAGAGTATTAACATCAAATTTCACATCTCCTCTGTTTGTGTGGCCTGAATAAAATCACCCATCTAATGTAATATGTTCTAATCTTCTATATGTGCTTCGGGTGAGTTTCAAACTCAATCTCTCACACCTGCTCATGTGGTGCTTTACAACATTGTGTATTAGTTTGTTCTAACAAGTCTATATGTGTATTAAAAAATCAAAATGATTCTAAACCTTCCCCTTGTCCATAAGGCACATCATTTTTATCAACCTGTTTTTCCCTTGTTGCCTACTTTCCTGTCTTTTCTTTGTATCGCATCATCTTCCTCTCTGTCTTCCTCTCTGTCTTCCCCTCTGTCTGTTCTCTGTCTTCCTCTCGTAACGGAAGAAACACCCATTTCCAAATTTCTAAACCTGCTTTTTCTTTCTCTCTTTTCACGTACTCTTACCCTCACTTGTAACCTGCTTTTACTTTCTCTCTTTCTTGTAGTCTAACCATCTCTTGTCTCCGTCCGGAGTCCTCTAATGTTTAGTCCTGTTATCACTGGTTTTCATAACTTCTATAGCGTCTAAATTTAGATGATATTGTCTAATTTAAATCTATTCAATTCTTGATTGAATCTCAACAATCCTTCAGGTATTTACTTTAGAATGTCAAATTCTTTCCCTGTTAATGTTAACTTTTCCTATTACTCATCACGTCAACCCCCCCTGAGGTGTAACCTCTTGGTGTCCCTGTGATCCGTAAAGATAACAACATCTACTCCATCCTGAGTCCTCCAGATTCTTTGCCAGTCAATAGCCCGTTATCTCTGACTATCTTTTATGACTTGGTGTCCTGTTGTCACCCTGTTAGTTAATAAACACATGTATGTCCCATGTTTCCCCACTTCTGTGTCAATTGCCCTAGTTAATGACCCATTCTTGTCTTTACTGGGAGGGCATTGGACGTCACTATTTAACTTATTCCCTCACTTACGTCTACATGCAATACGAGGTTTCCTCATGATAATACAAATAAATAAGTTACTGATATACTTTTACTATCACTTTACTTACTGCCCGTTCTATGTCCAAAAACTCAGTAGTCACTAATTTACCCATATGTGCCTCGCCACGGGAATTGTCGGACCATGTCGGCCTCGGTGAAACTGAGAAAAACAGCATTTTACTTTTTTTTCCCCAAATTTGTGATTTTCATTTTTTTGCAGAATGTGCTAGTTGAAGTTATGAATAAGCCCCTGTGTGCTTCAGATAACACTATTGGTTGTCTTAAACGTATACATTAAGCTGTTAAAAATGTGGAGTTTTCGGGTCTTTTTCCTGCTCTCCTGGGGGGCGTCACCTTTTTCTAGCCAACGTGTTGTTTACATTTTCCACCAATCAGCCGTGATCCGCATGGCCAGCTGCGTGCTCCGTGTTTTCCTCTCATTACTCCAGACCGTCTGCAGAGCACAGTCTTCAGAGCTTACATTTCCTGGACTACATTGCAACGGAACTGTTTACTCAGGTACACTTTTACTTTACTACTAAATTATTGCTTTAACGCTGTGTTTTAAGGCGGTCTCATGATCACTTTAGAATCTTACTTGTCTGCTCCGGTGGAGCTAATGCTAAGCTAACATGTTGCTTCAGTGCACTCTGCAATACGGGCTTAATGTGACTACTTGCTGTTATCACCATGTTATCGGGTTATTTTTCGGCGTGGGTTGGCCCGTGGGTTGTGTGGGTCGTGCTTTGTGTCTATTTTATGGTGCTAAACCGGCTGTTACCCCCACAGCCCGGAGCTAAACGCAGCTATTCGGAGCTAAGTTGTAAGCTAAACTTTGCTATGTTATCGGGTTATTTTTCGGCGTTTTGTCTGTACAAATTATATACTTATGTAGTATTTCTTGACCCGTGGGTCGTGCTTTGTGTCTGTTTTATGATGCTAAACCGGCTGTTAGGCCCGGAGCTAAACGCAGCTATTCGGAGCTAAGTTGTAAGCTAAACTTTGCTATGTTATGGGTTATTTTTCGGCGAGGGAAGAGAAAAAAACTACAACTCCCGATACCACTTCTGGTCACGTGGCTTACGCACTGCGTCACTCGAACCAATCACGCGCTTGCCTGGCCATTATCAGCTTCCTGTGTGTCTCTGTGCACGGTGTTGGAAGAGACAACAGGATGGCTGAACCAGGTAAGCTTTGCGACTAAAACACCCGCTTTTAATCACTTTAATGTGCGCCGGTTTTAAACTGGAGTGTATGTTTATGTTTTGGTGTGCTGTTCTGCAAGTGTTTTGCTTTTACTAGCAGTGTTATCTCAAGTGAGCTAGCTAGCATCGCTAGCCGAGGGCAGATGTCCCAATATCTCCGCGTTTTGCATCTTAAATACACCGTTAACGTCACAATGTGAACTGTTATCTGTGAAGCGTGTTATTCCCATATTACTGTTAACCCTAATCCTTTTA
The DNA here is from genome assembly GCF_026437365.1 of Eucyclogobius newberryi. Lineage (NCBI taxonomy): Eukaryota > Metazoa > Chordata > Actinopteri > Gobiiformes > Gobiidae > Eucyclogobius > Eucyclogobius newberryi. Next base: position 6,667,290 of record NW_027315724.1, read on the forward strand.
TCCCCCTTTTCAGAATTGGCAAAGACACCCTGACTGACATGACCTGTCTCTACGTGAAGTCTGCTAAGGAGCGTGGTAAGTGTAAAACATTATTTTGGTGATTTTCGTGTTTTAATGATTAGAGTATAATTAACCATAAGCAACATCTGTTTTTCAGGTGAGCCTGCAGTTTGTACATCAAGCTTCAGATCACTGTGGAAACAGCTTCTCCCACACATCAGAAGCTGCAGGCCACGCACAGATCATCAGATTATCAAGTGAGCATACATGAAGACCAGGGTTGACACTTTGGAAGACATCGCTGAGGTTAGTTTATATTATTTGACTACTGTAATGTGTAAACATTAACCTGGCAAAACTTCAGTGCTGCTCTCAGCTTAAGATATGTTTCTTCTGTTCTCATTTTTTTACAGTGTCGCCCTTGTCATCAGGTAGTGGAAAACAGCTCTCCTGAGTCTCACCTCAATATCCCACAGCTTGTTGGAACGGCGGATAGCAAAGTGTTTGTCAAGAACTTGGACTGGCAGAAGCATCTGAGTCCCTTCTTCAGACGGCTTCCAAAGATCAAGAGTTATCAGCACTTCAGGTATTTATATTGAAACTCTCACATTGTGTTAAAAAAAAATAGTTAATGAGTGTTTTATGTGAAATAGTTAGCCATTTCTTAAATGTCCTGTTATTTGTTTACAGCTTTGATGCCAAGAGCCGAGAGTCACAGCACAGAAGAGTGCACAGACGAAGAAGAGGATGAGGATGTGATCTCTGATGTAATTGGACTCTGGTGGTGTACATATCATATCTATTATCTCATATATTCAAAGCCATGGACCCGTTGCAGTTCGTATACCTGGCCCTGGCATCGGTTTATAAGAGTTCTTCTATTAAGAGTGTTTTTTAAACTTCCTATAAGTTACTGTCCTTTCCCCCTGTATCTACTGCGTTGTAACATTAAAGGCTCTTATATTATCGTTTGTTGTTTGTGTTGAATCATTCAGTGCACCATTGTTGGTGAATCACCTGTGAATTATGTTTATCGACAAATGCAATGAACCCTATTCTCATTCTGATTCTTTGATTCTATTCAGGGCCTTTTGTAATCCAAGTATTTCCATTTTAATACAGTAACTTCTAATTCTGATTCAAGTCCAGTTACCATCAATAACAACACTCCTCTTGAGTCTTCAGTGACAGCTGTAGGGGGAGGTGGTGTCAGTGTGACAGGGGGGAGGGCTTATCTCAATGAGATGCAAATGAGCCCCCCTGTGACTCTGGGCTCACTCCGGTGAGAAACTTTGGAAGCCGTTTTCTCAGTGAATGGGTTTGAGAGTTGTATACATTCAAATGACCACAACTTACTCAAATATTATCAGATCTACATGAGTGAGACATCATTGGGAAGCTTTGAATTCACACTTTCAGAATCTGTGAATAACTCAAAATGTCTCCGGGTAGACATGTAACTGGGTTTCATACGGCCGGTCACATATTATCACTTCCAGGCCCGTGCCTGTATTTGATTCTAAATTTAAAAACACTTCTGTCTTTTCGTCCTGTACTTTCATCTAGTCATGCATTATGGTTGCATAATAAGTCCAAAAAGATAATTTTTGTCAAGTCCAAAAATAAAACAAAACAAAACATAGCTTTGTTTGGTGCACACAAAAAACACGATACCGTAAAAACACAACTTTTGTATTCTATGTCGGGGACAGGAAATGTCCTGTCTGTCTGTGATCACATTCCCCAAAAAATTGGCCATCTATAAAAATCTGAATTCATCTTCATCTCTTATCAAATTTAATACAATCTTTATAATTGATTGTTGTCAATCAAACAAAACCCTTAAAATTTGTTCTACAGAGCTCTCAATACCAAAATTCAAAACCAGCTGGGTTTAGTTCCTAATTCATTCCCGTTCAGAGCGTCCTCTGAGTGCTTTCTTCCCATTCTCCTGCCTTGTTGACCCCCCTTATCTCCCCATCTCTGCCACGTCATCTGAGCACACTGGAAGTCTCCCTCCAAAATCCTCTTATGACTTTTCCTTTGTCTTTTTACAGTTTGGGGTGATAATTCTGGCATTATGTGGTCTCGGTCGTCTGAGAGAAATGCTACTTGCTTTACAGTCACGGTCAATGTCAAGCTTCTAGAGAAAATTCCATATTAGATTTCTCCGGACATAAACGTGGTGTTTAAGATTCACCCGTGACTGCAAATTTTAGATCTCTCAGAATAACGCCTTGTGACCCTTGTATGATTAATTGTGATTCACACTTGTTAGTTAATCACTATTAATCCTCATTCACACATTCACACTTCTCTCTTACTTACTTCGCTCGTGCACAGCGCTTACATTCACTCATCTTTATGTTAGTAACAACTCGGCATAAGGCTTCATTACTTTCTTTCGGTGAGAAACTTGTGAGAAACTCGTGGTGAGCAATTTAACTCCTTTATGTGAGAAACTTATCTACACAAAGCCACCCAATATTTTTCTTTTTTAATGAGTAAATATTAAACTCCTGTATTTTATTTAATGAGTAAATATTAAACTGTATTTTTTTAATGAGTAAATATTAAACTCCTGTATTTTTTTTAATGAGTAAATATTAAACTCCTGTATTTTCTTTAATGAGTAAATATTAAACTCCTGTATTTTTGTCAATGAGAAATATTAAACTCCTGTATTTTTTGTCAGTGAGAAATATTAAACTCCTGTATTTTTTGTCAATGATAAATATTAAACTCCTGTATTTTTGACTGAGAAATATTAAACTCCTGTATTTTTGACTGAGAAATATTAAACTCCTCTTTATGCGAGTAACTAAACTCCTGCATAAAGCCTATGCATAAAAGGTTTCATGGCTAACTCTTTCACACACAAAGTTTTGTCTGACCTTCTTCGTCGCCTGTGTTCTCCTGCTGCTTTGAAACGACGCACTCTCCTCGCGGAGAATGAGGTGCGATGGGCGGCCACGGTAAAAGTGGACTTCCTTTAGCTGTGCACAGACTTCACCGATTCACCCGTCAATCTCCGCGAAGGGGCTGCTTGTCATCCGGCTCGAAGGACCAGAAAATGTCATGGAATTAGACAAACACCGATGCTATTCCGTAACACATCGAGAACACAATTCAACTTAGAATATGAAACGACACAGAAATGTCAGACATTTGTATGGCAAGCTTGGGAGAAAACGCGGGGACTGATCACGCAAGCTGTTGTAAGCAGCCTGCGTGATCCTCCTGCGTCTCACCCCGTTTTTTCCAATGCTGGTTGGTTTTATTAGATATTCTGGAATAGGCGGGTCACATTTCTCATTGGTCAGCCTCACATCAAGGCACTTGGTATTTTTCCGTAGAGATCAAGCCTTGGGTAAACATTACCCAAACTCCTCTGGGCTGTCACCCCCCTGGGGTAAACATCCTTTGGCCCATCTTTACGACCCCTTCACAAATGCAGTTTGTCACACACCCATTCTTCTCTTAGACTAATGATGCAGATAAAATATCACTATTATGCAGATAAAATACATCACAGAAATATAATTATATATTCACATTTTATCACAAGCACGGAAAACACCCAAAAACTACTCAACTTTACCGGCTTAATATATACTTTGAAGGGAACCAATACTGTTATCTGAAACATGGAGTGGCTTCTTTGTGACTTCAACTTGCACATTCTGCAAAAAAACGAAAATCGTAAAAACTCTGGTGGTAACAAATGAAGAATTACATCAACTGGGATGCCTCTGAAGTTTATAAATTGGCTTATGTTAAGTATGTTATTTCTTGCCTGGGATCCAGAATACACACTTCTCCAAAACTATATGACAGGTGAGTGATAGATATGGTGGGTGAAATAACTGTTCTTGAAGACGTAAGCAGCTAGGCAGACACAGGTAGGAAGATAGAAGGACGTTTGCTTGGATGAGCTCAAGGTCAGTAAAGCCAGTGTGGTCATATTTATACCTTCAGGCCGAGCTATCTTTTTTTGGTACACGTCCAAAGAAGATCTCACCGGTATGTTGACCTTAACATATGACTTACAGTTATTCCTGACAGTTATATCGATACAGATCTGGTCTGAGGACAAAACATGTCTAGGTTGTCAACGCTATCTAAAATCTGAATGAAATTCAGCTGAGTCCAGAAACAGTAGAACAGGTCTTCCAATCATACTGTAGGATGCACGATTCACAAGTATTTGAAAACTTATCTATTTGTATTCCAATGTACAAGACACAAGATACAGTTGAAAAGAAAAGTTCAACTTACAATATGTAGTTGACAGAAGAGTTTGACTTATAATGAAAACCATGCTTACAATGAGTCTGGTCACCACTCCCTTCGTCACGCTTCGTGTCAAACTCAAACAGAATTGTACAATCAAAATCAAACTTCTCTCACCTCAGGTTAACTGTGTTTTTTGGTTCGCTCATTGATTTGACAGAAATCTGTCAATCACGCCCATCTGAACTTGACCAGATGAAAACGGTGACCAGACTAAAAATACAGAGATACATTTCCTGCCAATGTTATTCTCACTCTCAGACTAAACCTTTTGCACTATTTTCACAAACTCTGGAGACAAAAAAAATAACAAAACTTTATGTTGATTTAAACTTCCCATAGATAATGTTTTAAAGAAGGACCGTGGAATCTATTTTTGACAATTTAGAAGATTGCTCCTATTCGAAACCCCATATTTAAGATCTGCAGCCAGTTTACACAACAGTCGGTCTCCTGCGATGAAATAACTGAGTTGAGCTGAGTTCAAAAGCTGAGTCATTATCCAATGTGGAATTAGAGGCTGTGTCTGAACCACGACAGAGGTGTAATTTTCCCATCAGCGCAGAGGAGCAGGACACGGGAGCAGCGGTCAGATTCTACCTTCAGTCTACTGTCTTCTTCAGCTTCAGCGCTGCTCCTGCATGTGGTCAGCGTATGAAGTCATGGTTCACTTTTAAACAGGGGAATTCCCAAGAGTTAAGCCACAACCTCAAAATGATACCTGCGAGATTCAAAGGCTTTGGAGATGAGTAGGGATTAAGAAATATATATATATATATATAAATAATATATACCCTGGCTTTCTGAAATTAGATTTTCAAGTTCCATTACCTGATTCCTCCTATTTTTGAACCATGACAGACAGTTAGGCTGTGGCCTCAGCTTGTTTCATGATTTCCCAGTCCTCAGCCACCGTCTAAGACAATTTCTCTCATCTGGGTCCTTTACAGGTTCTTCATTTTAAATCTATCCAAACAGAAATATTGATTTTATTAACCCATTCTTAAAGTTCAATGAGTAGATTTGACAGCAGATCATACAGTTTGAGGAGAGTAACAGCCCTCAGGACAGACAACCCCTCTGTGTCCTGGTGAAGTCCTGGTTTGAGCCCAGTTAAATCTTGATGACTGGTGCCAAGTTTAGTCCCACTTTTCCCACTCCCGCGGAAAGGATTCTGGGGCCGTTTTCAGATAATTAGACGAGTCAAATACACAGTGCAGCGGACCATAGTCTGTGTAACAGTCTGTAAGTAACAATGTGTCGAACACGCCTTGGATTGAGTACAACTCTGGCGTAAGACAGCCAGCTAGGAGCGACCATGGACTCATCTCTAGTACCTGAGGATTGTACATTTGAGAATGTTTTTTTTATATGCCAGCTGCTCATAGAAAAGACTACAATGGTCATGCATAGTCTAAAATTCTCCTCCATAATCTAAAAATAACCTGCACTATACATTGGCATCACAAAATCACACTTTGGTTTCCATTTAAAACCAACTACACTGGGCAAATGTTAGTACCCGTGCTGCAGAGACTCCTTGTGTTTGTCATGTGCTCCCATTATTGTTTCTGTGTCTCCGCCCCTCACCTGCCGTCTGCTACTTCCTGGATTTCCCAGTCACCTCCCACCACACCTGCTGTCAGTCTTCTCATTACCTTAATTAGTTTATCCTGCCACTTGTTTGTTTCCCACCAATCACCTGCTTCTCTGTGTATTTAAGTTCTGTCTCTCCTTTGTTCTGGGCCCGTTCGTCACCTTGATGTCATGCTCATGCTCATGCTCATGCTCATGCTCATGCTCATGCTCGAGCAAGTTTGTACTTTTCAGTTCTGGCTTTTTGGAAATGTTGATGTTTGTTGACTTTTGGAGCCTTTGTGCCTACCTTTTGGATTTTTGTTAAATAAATTCTAATTTGCCTTGATTTGGACGGCTATTGGGTTTTTGCCTCCGGGATCATAACAGCAAAAATGACAAGTGATATTTATCCTCCACAAAAGGATATGTGATTAAATGATTCAAAACTATCATCCTGCCATGTGTTTTGGGAGTGTTAGGATCTGATCAGAAATATTCGACTGAGATATTTAACCTTGCAAGAGAGATCACACACTCTTCAAAATCCATCTTGTTAGGCTCCCGCTGTTGTTATCAATAGTGACACCGCCTTCTGTGTGGAGACTGGACCAATCACAGGGCAGCGTTGTGGTTTGGGCAAAAGTGAAGCTGGTGTGAATCAGGTTACTGCAAATTATCTTCAACATTAACATCTAACTAATCTAATGGGACACAAAACCCAATACACCTAATTATATTTTTCCTCTCAGACAGTAGCTTCGCAGGTAAAAAAAAAACAAGGATACTAGTGTTGCCAATATATCCTCCGGTAAAATAAGAGTCGCCCGGAGGAAAAGGTTAATCAAATACAGTGCTCCTCAGTAATTTATTATAGGAAAGAGACACACTGAGCTCCCAAACCTTTCACATTTAACAATTACATTACTTTCAACTAAAAATGAAGTTGCCTATGACTCAGTGGTTCAAAACGACGCATGCTATTGTGTCCTAGAGTAAGACACTTCAGTCAAACCTGGGGTGGCTGTGGCTTCAGAAATAGCTTACCACCATCGAGTGTGCATCAATGAATAATATATGAAATTTTCCAGCAAATTTGAGCATCTGGAAAAGCAGAACAAATGAATAATAATGATAAAAACATTACTCTCTTAAGCATTTATCTGTCAAAACTAAATTGCATATTTTAAAATCCTTTGGTGGCGTCACATAAAGCATGTGGGATTTTCATTTTCCATCCAAGTATGCCACATTTTTATGCGTTTAAACAATTCCACATGCGAGCTGGACACGGCTGTACTCGAACCACAATAGCCAGCACAAATAACAATACCACACGGCTGTAGAACTGCAGTCCGAGGCATTATCGAAATCAGCCTGCTAAAATGGCAAGTCGTACAGTACAATGCAATCAAGTTGAGATGCAGCGCCTATAGACCGAGGGGAGGAGATTGTACCGGTAAAAGTAGAATTGCTTCAGAATAATCGTAGTGGTTCACGAAATGACTATAAAGCCAGAGTAAAAAAGTAATGGGGAAACAACTACGATCAGTAACATTTCATTTATAATTTGAATAATGTAAATGGAGGGTTAAAGCATTAAAGAAAACACAAAAGCTGGTGTTTTAGACCAGAAACATGAGAAACTCTAAATCATATTTGAAGGAGTGGCACAAGAAATTAGAGCAATATTACAATACATCGTAAAAGTCCCGAAATCACAATATTGACTAACGCAATCATTGCTTTTGCAACAGCTAAATATATCGCAATAGCACCATCTGGTTATCCGGCTGACCGAAATGTACCTTCTTAAGTTTTGAATTTTACAGAGTTCGACAAGTAAAGGCAAGTTTATTTGTAGAGCACAATTCGTACTCGAGGCATTTCAAAGTGCTTCACACAACAGGACAACAATGTGTAACCCTCTCTTGTTAATTTAGAGTTGTTGATTTAACCAAATAGACTTCAAAATGTTTCTTTGGACCAGAAGGTTCGGCTACTTGCTGGAGCAGTGACGTGAATGAGACTTCAGACAAAAGTTTAAGTTTTAAATGCCAGCTTGTATTAAAAGGAAAAAATAATAATGATAAATGTTGGAGAAAAATATACTCTTTGGTACCAACAGTTTTCTCAAAAATACTGTTACATGAATATCACAGTTGTTAAAGTTCCTACCTGGGTGCACCCAATAAAATCACATTTCAATGCAATTTCAACAATAAATCTCAATCAAATATATTACAACAAAGACTTCAATTGGAGTAATGACTCTCCCCAGCCCAAGTTCACTTCCTGTTTGTGAAGGTATGTATAGTCCGCAAAGTCCTTAAGAGTCAATAGTAAGTTCAAATGTTCCAGGGAAGTGTGTGTGTGTGTGTGTGTGTGTGTGTGTGTGTGTAAGGGGCAGCAAGTGAAAGGTATGGAAGGAGTCCTTGTTGCAATAGGCCTACCACACTGCACCGTGTAGCAGAGGATCCAATTGTTCAGTTGGTCCAGTGGGGTGGCTCGCCATCAACGACAGGTCCGCCCAACACATTCTCATGTAAAAACAAAACAATAATACTCTGCATTAAAATTGCAGTAAAACATGAACATTAATAATCAACTTTTCACAGTGTAACAAAAGAATTCAATGTGCATTTCAGATTTAGATTTTCACAACAAACAATGCTCACCGATCTCACGTAAAGGGGGGAAAAAGAAAAGAAAAGGCCGGAGCTCAAAATGGTGCCGCTTCGGTCTGGATCGTCTATAATCAAAAGTGTAACTTTAATGAATAATCTGTGTTTACAGGGGAGTTTTATCACTTAAAATTGATGAAAGTGTTTCGCTGCAGCAACTTATTTATGTCGTATTTCAGTGTCAAATAAGTACCTTATTTGAGGTTTTCTGCGTCCGTTTTGTCCAGTGCCTCGTGCGCTCAAGAGGAGGGGGAGGGACTGGGCGTGATGCTGTGCGCACGTGCCGTGAGGGGGCGGGACAATGCGCCGTTTAACAGAAGCTGATTGGCTGACAGCTAAATGTCAATCAACTTATGTTAACTCTCGAGTTGCTGGCGATTATTTTACAGACAATTGAAATAATTGGTTTTGGGGCTTATTTGAACATATTAATTGGGGCTCTTGTTAAATATGGGTTACACATGCATTTATGCAGAATTCACAAAAAAGTTTAAGACATAAAAGAGAAGAGAACAGTTTTTATCTCAGATTTGAACATTGTCAGAGTAGAACCTGTCTCACATCTTCAGGAAGACTGTTCCAGATTTTAGCTGCATGAAACTGGGGAATAAAAAAAATCCCCATGTTTAGTCCTGACTCTGGCACCAGCAGGAGGCCGGCCCATGTTTAGTCCTGACTCTGGCACCAGCAGGAGGCCGGCCCATGTTTAGTCCTGACTCTGGCACCAGCAGGAGGCCGGTCGATGTTTAGTCCTGACTCTGGTCCCTCAGGACCTCCAAGAGTCTGAGATGGTTCATATGGCACTAACATGCCCAAGATGTACTTTGGTGCTAGGCCATGGAGAGACTTCTACACAAGCAGAGCTGCTTTAGAGTCTCTTCTCTGAGCCACAGGAGCCAGTGCAGAGACCTGAGCACAGGACTAATGTGATGGTACTTCTGGTCAGGACTCGAGCAGGCCGTTACAGTCTAATCTACTGGAGACAAACGCATGGATAAGTCTCTCCATGTCTGGTTTGGACACTATAGTTTTGATTTTGGCATTGTTTTTAGATGGTAAAACGCTGCTGATGTTATTGATTTGACGTGGTTAAAATTCAAGTCTGTGTCCATTATTACCCCCAGATTTCTAACTTGATTTGTAGGTTTTAGAGCGAGACTCTGGAGTTGAAAACAACTCTCGCTGGAGATAGTTGTTTTTTCATCCAAAAAACTGATCTGTTGGATGGAGTGACTCCACCTTTAATCAGTGAAGTAGTTGTAAAGTAAAGCATTTACATTTTAGTTTCAACGTAATGAAAACAAGATGTACTGTTTGTTAAAATATCCCAAAAATATCTTGCTAGATAATTCTAGACTTTTTTGGTAGGTTGTGTTGCCATTTTGCTAAGCAATGCCAGTCTGCATTTTTATGCAGGTAAGTTAGAATGATTCAGGTTGTTTACTGTAGCTCCTGTAGTTAATTTGACACTGTTTATTTACAAATGCCACTAAACTGAACAGTTCCAAAGTAGAGACTATCGCTGTCAGTGTTTCAAACTTCTACTACTGGTAGTATAAGAATTAGCGGTCCTTGGACCGCTGATTCGAAATTGGCAATAAGTAATACTTTAGATGGGGTCAGCCTGTCTTTATATTCATACTCCACCACACAATCTCCAAAAGTAAGTATTTAATCCTCTATTCCAGTTGTGCCATGCTTTCCTATGGCCTACTTTCCAAAGTTTGCCCCTTTGACTTTGTTGTCACGGTGAGCGAGGCATGACATGAGTACTGATACCTGGGTGAGCGACCGTGAGAATTTTCCAATAATGTGCAGCTGTAGTTCAAATCATCGCAGTCACGTCGTCAACATAAAGGTGAAAGAAGAACCAAAGCTTTTACTCAAATAAGAGTATAAGTACTGCCCGTGAAGCACAACATAAGGACAGTCAAAACAAACTGCATTGTGCTTTGAAAAACAGATCTATTTTCTTTCTTTGGGTGGGTTCTTAGGGAGGATATTGTTCAGGAGCAAAATCCACCCAAGAACAAAAGTGTTTCTTTCCTATCCACAGCCCCAGCTCCTGATCAAAGCGCAGGGTTAATCGCCTCATTTCATGCTTTGTTGGAGGAATTTCCTGTGTAACCAAGAGCAACACCTCGGATTTGTGCAATATTGTAATTTTCTTGCAAAACAATGAGAGAATAAAATGTTTTGTGCTTGCTTTGTGAATACAAAATGTGCATCAATAGTTTTATAAAACATTGCAATTGTTCCTGTTCTTTTTCGTTTGTCAGTGGTATGCTAATGAATAGATATGTTTATTGTGGCTTTGTGCTCAGAGTAAAAAATATATTTTCTAACCAAACAAATTAAGATAAGATATTTCTAAGCTACAATTGCAGAACATGACAATTGTCTTTTGAAATAGCATGCCATATTTGTCATGATTGTGACGTAACATTGCAGATAATTTAAAGTTGCACTATGTAGCGGTACGTAAGGTTGTGTAACCCTTCATTAGTGGGAGTGTAGTTATTTGGACACTGTTTTGAAAATCAAGACCTTTCGACTTTCCTCAACGGAAGCCCTGAGAGGCAAGCGGTTTGGTTGGTGAAGGGCAAAATAAAAAAATTTAAAAAAAAATTTGTAGTAGATTGTTAATAATCACCAAAGTATATTGGTCATTATGCAGCAAATGTGGTGTTTTTGGTACAGTACTGACCTCTTACTTGGTTGGTCAGGGTTCAAATCCCCCTGACAAAGTATTTTCAATGTAGATTGAAATTATCTTATCTTTAAGAGTTTATTTTTTCTGTGAATTGTGAGGGGATTTAGTCACAGTATTGTCACAGCTCTAGTCACAATGTTGTCAAGGGACAATGTTTTGTATTGTTATTGTTGAACTTCACTCGTGCAATGTGGTCTAAGTGTGTGCTATACTTAAGATAACCGGGGATCGAAAGTCAGACTGTTTATTTAGCTTTTATTGTAATTTTTTATTAAATATGAATTTGTAGTTAAAAAGGGCATAATCTTAAGAGTTGTACTATCTCTGATGGCAATGTCATGATGGGACGCAGTTCATGTCATAATTGTTACGGAGGATATAAATGTTAATATTGCATAGCCCATGTGGTAAAGCGCATCACGGGACTCAGGTTGGATCCTCTTACAATTCACAGATAAAATAAACTACAGATAAGATAATAATTAATTGTATTTGAAGAAAATGTACGTATAATCTAACATCTACATTGAAAATATTGTGGGGTGTGCAGGATTTGAACTCCATGTCCAACTCTCTTCCCTGCTCAGAATCTTCACCTCACTGTCTTCAAAAGAGCGGTGTGTGGTTCAGATCAGGTCCGTGGAATGAGATTGACTTTCAGGAGCTACCGAGTGGTGGAGTGGTAAAGGCAGCAGCACATATGCCAGGCTCCATGTGCAGCTGACCACAGTGACGTGAGTTTGAATCCCAGCTCTGACAATTTACTGCATGTCCTCCCTTCTCTCTCACCCCCATTTCACTTGCTCTTCTGAAGAAGGTTACAGAAGGCATCTGAAACATGTCAAGGTATGAGAAAACACTTCACCTCCGTTTAAAGGATAATACATCTGATAATGGAGTGAGACAAGGTTGGTTCCTGTCACCTATGTTTAAATTTGTATGTAGATGATCTATCGCAGAGACGAAGTCAAGGTAAGACAGGCTGCATGACGGGTGAGAGACTCTTGAACCATCTACTATATGCTGATGACCTTGTCATCATGTGGCCTGCAGCAGCTGCTGAGAATCTGTTCAGTCTATGGATTCCAATATGACATCAAGTATAGTCTGCGTTTCCTGTGCTTTATCTGTCTGGAGAGGAGCTTGCTGTTGTGGAAAAGGTCAAATGGCTTGGTCACATGATTGGGAGTGACCTCTGTGACAATGATGAGATTCAAACAGAATAGTGTATATTTTATGGACAGGCAAATCAGCACCAGTTATGGAAAAATGTGTTTGCTTACCGCACACCACTCAATACTGCCCTCTTGTGGTGCAGTTCTTGTAAAAGTAAAGGGAGTGTCTACAGAGCCGCGGCGCGCGGCCAAAACTACCATGTTATTTTGTGCCGCGGCTCCTGCAACAGCTGCGCTATTTGACCGCGCCGGGTTACGGTTAGGGTTAAGGTTAGGGTTAGCCATGAGGCTATATGGCAGTGCCGTGGTTCCTGAAACTGCTGGGCCATTTGACCGTGCCACGGCTCTGCAGCCACGGTTACCCCCCACGAGACCGAAGGTTCGCTAGTCCGAAGGTTTTAAAGGTTCACTAGTCCGAAATTTCGCTAGTCCGAAGGTTCACTGGTCCGAAGGTTCGCTAGTCCGAAAGTTCCTCATTGGGCTAAAGTGAAGTTGCATAGACGGCATCGGGATGTAGTCAGTCTGTAAAATGCGCACGAAGCCACGCACTGGAGCTCGTCACAACGTTTAGTGCACCAGCTGCTCACAGGAGGCACCCCAAGTTGTACTGTGTATATAAAAATAACAAGGGAACATCTCGAATCCTCTGCTTTATGCCCTCATTTGATCATAAGAAATATGTGTGAACAGAATCCTCCGTTCTGTAAGTATATATAGAAACGCGTGATCCGATCACCGTAGAAAATTCAGCTCGCTGCACGGACTCACATCTTCGGACTCGTAAAACTTCGGACTAATGAACCTTCGGACTTGTGAACCTTAAAATTTCGGTGAAATTTTTTAAATTTCGGTGAAATTTCGGACTCGTGAACCTGCGGACTAATGAACCTTTGGACTCGTGGGCAGCCACCGCAGCCACAGCCAAAAGTAAATACAGGAAGCTGGATAAAAAGTTGCATATAATTATGGCAGTACAGCCTGCAGGCGGGCTCTGCCACTTAAACATGTTGGTTTTGATGTTTGATGTTGGCTGCTGGTGTCAGCTGTCAGTCAACCAACCATGTCACCTCTGACCTCATTCTTTACAGCTAACTTATAAAAGTTATAATGTGACAACTTAAACTATGCCTTTGTCTTTCAACAACAAACTTAATTTCATTATTCCAGAGCCTATTTCCAGTGGTGAGGTTTGGCTCTTTATAATGTGTAACTGCTAATGATTAAAATGACTACCACACTGTCCGATCTGCTGCATAATGACGCACCTCCCATTTTATTGAAATTCCCCTGATGAACAAGCGCCAGTCTGCTATTTGTTCAAAAATAAATTCCCCACACTAAATGCAGTGATTCAAAATGCTGTGTATACATTTATGGAGCGCCTTGAAGTCTCACACGATGAAACCATTAATGTTTTAACAATGCCTGAGCAAAGAATTGTCAGATTCCAATTTGAACTCTGGACACACCGGAGAAAGTGCTTGTATAGACTCTAAATCTTTTGTTTGTTTTAACTGTTTTGTATGGACCTTTTTTAAGTTTGAAATAAAGCTTGATTGATTTGTTGAGTAGCGAGAGAATTACCACGGCAAATAATCACTCGCAAGAAGCGCTACTCAGGCCACACCGAAAAGGCAAATCAGGCTTTGAATCCGCCAAAAACTACGAGTGACAAAAGCTTTATGTTCACGATATGAAATGATTTTAACATTTGTGTTTCTTGCACCGCTCCTTCAGTTTAGTTTGTGTGGTTTGTCCTTTGAAAATACCAGATTTTGCATATTATTTTTGGTCCTTTCACATTAACATTACACTTGTGCCACTTTATTATACCCTTTAGCTTGAATCATCCGGTGGTCGAACAGTTCCGCATCCATCACAACCTTTTCATGAAATGCACTGGTCACTGGTCACACGATTAACTGTGTGTCCGAGGTTCCAGGGTTCTTCATGGACTGGACTTTGAAGTAGCCGGTAATGACCATAATGACTAGGGAATATAATGGCTTTAACATGGCGTCTGCAGAAGAGCTTGTCCCGGGCGCTGCTTTGTACTGTCCCGCGTTCAAAAGCACTTTGCAAAATGAAGCCACCAAAGCAGGCCCACGGGGTCGACCGGAGTACGGTAAGTCGAATTTGATGACTGAAAATGGAGTGTCGGGAGGAGGTTAAACAGAGGTGGAATGACATATTCGTAGAGACCATTTTATGCACAGTAAGAATGTGTGTGTTTTGAAATCACTGTAATGAAAAAGGAAAAAAAGAGCACCATATTCTCTAAACATTCCATGAAAAGCATGGACAAGTTACGCAGTGAACTTTCAAATCATCCAAATATTAGCTCAATGAAGAGTTTTATTTAGATTTTGTATCAGTATTTTACCCAAGCCACAATCACACTACTTATTCTGTAGACTTTCTTTTATCAAGGTCATTACATTTATTTTGACTGTTTTCTGAACTGTGACAAAATGTACTGGTATGTCCATCAACTAATTCAAAAGAGAACAGAAATCCTAATAAATTCCTACATTTTCAAAAAGACAGCGATGTTTGAACTTTACCTTGAAGGCTGTCATTATTCATTCCACCCCAGCTTGAACTGATATAAAAAAAAAAAAAAAAAATGCAGATTAATTAAAATATAAACAGTGTATTTAAAAAGGCCATAGAGTGCTTTTAAAAATGAATAAAGCTATTAATATGTGTGTAAAGGCTTTGGAAAATGTGCAATCAAAACTGTGCAAAGGCTTTAGGGAAAGTGCAATCCCAACTGCACTTAGGCTTTAGAGAGTATGTCATCAAAACTGAACTTTAGGGAAGGTGCAATCAAAACTGCACACATGCTTAGGGATTGATTACGTGTGGTTATTTTAGTCTCTTGCTGTTGTTTGATGATTGGTGCTGAATGTATTGCTCACAGTGTTATAAAGCAAATGACCTGCAGTCTCAAGACAAATTTATCCAAAGGAAAACAAAAAAGATGACCTTATTCTGTGTATCGTATATGGTTGACTTATAGATTGAAGTTGTATGGCATTTTGTTGCTAAATCAAATTGAATGTCATGATTTAAACTAAAGCACAATTCTGCCGTAATGATTCAAACGAAATGATCAGGTTCACCACAGCTTGGAAGCGCCCTCAGCCCTCTCTCATCCTCCTCTCTTGTCTCCAGTGTTTTCCTCCTCTCCTTCTTCAAGGTCTTGCCAGGCTTCTTCGCGTGACTAGAACCGTGTGGAACCCCACTGGCACGCAAGCCCCCAAATCTATTTTTGGAGCGACCTTTTTTTTTTTTTTTTAACTGAAAAAGAAAGAGAGAAAAAAAACTCTAGGGGGTGAGGCAAATCTGTTTCTCATTTGGGTTATAGGTTGGCCGGCCTCCCTGCACTGCCCCGCCAGCGTACTACCACCACCACAAGCTCTTTTGAAGGAGGGAAAAAACTACTTGAGGAGTGTTTTTTCCTGTAATCCTTCAGCCAGAACTGCGGACTCGGTCTTGTCACTTAGCAACCGTTCCAAGCTGCTTCCCATTACGGGGCCATCTGCTCCTGTTACTTTGTTTTGATTTGTTTCGCCCCGTTTTAAACCTTTGTCTCCCACTCCAGCGTGATTAAATTACGGCATTCTAATTTCATTGCTAAGTTGTTTGAATGCGGCTGTAGAAAAAAGATTAAAGGTGCTGTGTAACTTTTCTTGTGGAGAGTATGCCACCTGCTGTTATTATTTTGTCTCCTAGAACTTTCCTTTTAAGTGTCTCTTACTTAAGTTAAAGATCCATAAGCAAAACAGAGTCAAGTCAAATCGGAACACTGAAGAATCTACTTAAGTAAAAGTTTGAAGAACACCTTTTAAAAATGTACGATAGGTAAAAATAGGTTAAAAAATAATAAAAATAAATAGCTCCCTTGAGTTTGAGATGTGTTAAAGCACAGAATATTGTGCTGCTCTTTTGTCAACAGTATTCATTGTAATAATTTAAGTCAAAGATAAGACCTGAACTCAAAAACTCAAATGTCACCATGAACATGTTAAAATAACCCCTTGTAGGGTATTCTTACTAGTTTCCTCCTCACACATTTATACCAATATGTAATGTATATTCTCTGGGACGAGCCATTACATTGTGGACAACGTGTGTCGCATTTTAGGTAGTTAATGTTCATATTTATATTTAAAAGGGCACCATCTGAGGCTTGTTCACCAATACATTAATACCTACTCTCAGTCTAGTCTCTCTAGTCTCATTCTCTGAAGGGGAGTACACGATTCATGGACTGACAATTAATTCTATAAAGATCAATACAAAGGCTCTATAAACCAGGATGATTTTGTGTGGTTTGATAAACAAATATATAAAATCAATTTAATTACACATTTGGTTACACAGGCTGTGCCTGGGCTCAACTTAGTGAAAAGAAATTATGGTATTAAGAATCAAGTTTTAATTAATTCTGGTAGAATAATTCAAGGGAACCTGACTTCAACGTGCCACTCTCAGGTCTCACGTGTCCAAGGAAGGCTCAGATGTGGATCAAGGCCTCCTCAGAACTTTGGGTCCTCAGAGCTTTGGGTCCTCAGAACTCTTTGGGTCCTCAGAGCTCTTTGGGTCCTCAGTGCTTTGGGTCCTCGGAGCTCTTTGGGTCCTCGGAGCTCTTTGGGTCCTCAGAGCTCTTTGGGTCCTCAGAACTCTTTGGGTCCTCAGAGCTCTTTGGGTCCTCAGTGCTTTGGGTCCTCGGAGCTCTTTGGGTCCTCGGAGCTCTTTGGGTCCTCAGAGCTCTTTGGGTCCTCAGAGCTCTTTGGGCTCTTTGGGTCCTCGGAGCTCTTTGGGTCCTCGGAGCTCTTTGGGTCCTCGGAGCTCTTTGGGTCCTCGGAGCTCTTTGGGTCCTCAGAGCTCTTTGGGTCCTCAGAGCTCTTTGGGCTCTTTGGGTCCTCGGAGCTCTTTGGGTCCTCGGAGCTCTTTGGGTCCTCGGAGCTCTTTGGGCTCTTTGGGTTCTCGGAGCTCTTTGGGTCCTCGGAGCTCTTTGGGTCCTTTGATGAGTCCAAGGTCCGTTGCAATCTTTGATGAAGATGTAGCTTCAGCCATTGCTGAAAACCGAGTTTTGAAGACAATGGAGCCTCCCTGGTGGGGGAGGGCCCCCGGGGTCCACGACCTGGTGTGTGCTGGCAGAAGTTCAGATCAAGAGCCGATGGGAAGAGAGTGAGAGCAGAGGCTCTCCTGGTCTTTGATCTGACTTTGGAGGTGTGGCCTAGAGTGGGAGTGACTTTTAACTCTTGGTCAAACTTATTCTCAATTTGGACACATTTTATTTAAACCAGCAAAATGACATGTATCTATAACAAAATACTGCAACATCGTCAATGAACACACATCATTAACAGGTAATGAGGAAGTACATTAAGTACGACATGAACACATTTCAAACACAGTTCTTATGGCAAACTAAACTAAAACATGATTTAGTTACAAGTTTAGATCACACAGTAAGCATTAAGTCAGTTTAGATGTGAAATATAATAATTAAGGACTTAATCCTGAGAAACTTTCCATCCTGTCCTTTATCAGAGGTGTTGACCCAAAAGGGGAAGGGGGCTCTGGTTAAGACAGTCAGCCAGTAGTCATCCAACATTTTGTTTGTTTACTGTCTTTCAAAGGTCTTTTGGGACATATGGGTCCCCTACACCCTCAAACCATATGAAAAGTACTTTCTACTTTACAGTCTAGTTAAAAAATGTAGTGGAGTAGAAAGTACAAATACATGCTCTCAAATGTTGTGAAGTTATGGATCCACTGTTAAAAGCACTGAAGTGATGTACAGAAAGCTGAAAATCTTTTTAAAAAAAGAAAGAAAAACAGAACCAGTTCTTATAAACCTGTTTGCAGCTGTCTAAATTCTCACTAAGCTCTCACTTCTCTACTGCAGCCCTAGTATCCTAATTATTCACACAATGAGTTCAAGTGCTTTTCACAACTTCCTGGATGACGCAGTAATGACAAAACACACTCAGCTAACTCATTTTCACCCCAAGAGCTGCTTTTATAACATATCTGTACTAGGGGAAAAACAACAAAACTGAACTCAAAAACATGAACAAAAATGTGCCTCTTTAAGTACAGTACTTTTGTACTTTTAGTTACTATGGAGACAAACAAGTGGTGCCAAGTTAGTTATTTAGTTATAGGTCTTAAAGGTGCCATAACATGCTTTTTATCACATTTCGTAGTCTATCCTAAGTGTATATTTGAGAATAATAAGGGTTGTGCATAGGGATGCATACCTAAACCCGCGTTCAGGTCCAAGTCCGGATTCGAATCCAGAGGTTTAGGTTCAGGTCCGGACCTAATGAGTCCGGCTGAACTCATGCCATTTTTGCATAATGTTATAACAGCATAACACAAGCTACTTCGCTAAATTAAGTTGAAGACACTTGAACAAGGACTACTATCAAACACCAGGCTTTACTGCAGATTGAAATAAAATCAACCTTTCTGTTTTATTAACAGTTTTTTAACAGAAGTTACAAACATACAAAAAAAAAGCTACTAGGTAGCTGCAAAACTTAGCTTAACATAGCTTAACAGTTAACAGTGTCTTAACACACAGTCTCTTCATGTGTTTTTGTTGAGGAACAAGAGCATGTTGACAGAATCTGGGTCAAGACGAGCTCTTTCAGCTGATACAATGTCCCCAGCAGTACTGAAGACCCGCTCACTTGGCACACTTGTGCCTGGCACGATCAGGTATTTCTTGGCATGCCTACTGAGGAGTGGTAGTTCGTCAACATTTCCCTGCCAAAATGCAAGCACATCATCTGAAGACTTCATCTTCGGCAAGGCCCTGAACTTCAGCATCTCCTGCTGAATTCTCAGCCTAAGTGGCAGCGCTGTCTCAACATATGCCACAACATCATCATCCTCATCCTCAAATATTTCCTCCATTGCACTTAGCCTCGGCTTTTTTACAGGAGTCGTATCATCATCACTGTTCTCATGGGGCACTGGCACGGGCACAGCTTCGTCGGGTTCCGTATTCTTCAGCACAGTGGACATGTGAGATTCGCTCACTTCGATGCTGTTTGTGAGCCGATCCCACACGTCCATTGGGACAACCGCGGAGCCCTTGAACCTCGGGTCCAGGGCTGTTGCTTCTTCGAGGAACTCTCTCCTTTCAGCTTCTCTATATCTTGCTGAGAGATCTTCCCTGATGGATGACTTAATGTCTTTTGTAAACTTGTCATCCTCCTCTTTGTCAGCCAAGTGCTGTTCCAGTTTGTGGAGCATAGGCAGCACCTGTCCAGAGGTTGGTCTCTTCTCAGACGATAATGTAGGGGAGCTTCATCAGGTCGAGGAAACACTCCATCTTCTCCACGTCTTTATCGGAACACTTCTGCAGCCTCTTGAAGCTGTCTTTCTTTTTTATTCTCTCATCTAGGGAAGCAGCTACTACTGCTGGGTACTGTTCTACAAATCTTTCAACCATCAGGTGACTGCTATTCCAACGTGTCTTGCAGTCGAGGATGAGGGTGTGGTTGGGTTTCCCAAGGGCTACTTGCTTCTCCTTCAGAACTACTTTGGCGAGATATGAATTGCGAAAGTAAGTGATTGGTGGTCTCATGATTGCCAGCATGCTACTCACAGTCGGCACATGCATCACCTTCTGAGTGGACACGTTCAATGTATGGGCAAAGCAGTTAAGTGACAGTTTTATCCCTGCAGCTTTTGTAGCGTTCACCATTGCTCTAGCATTGTCCGTTGTCATTACATCAACCTTGCCCTCCAGGCTGAATTCCGTAAGACATTCTTTGATTTCTGCAGCAATGTTGTTTCCTGTTTGTGAGACTTTGGCCTTCAGCGTTTGCAGAACTCTCACTTGCATTGTCCAGTCTTTCAAATAGTGCACTGTTAGAGTCATATAATGGTCAGCCGCTCGTGACGTCCATCCGTCTCCAGTCAGGGCTGTGTACTCCACGTTCTTCAGCTCATCCTTTAGCTTGAGAAGGGCTACCTCGTACATTTGAGGAATGATCCTTTCCGACACTTCGTCACGGCCTGGAACTTGGTAGACGTGGTTACACTCCCTTAGAAGTGCCCGGAAATAGGGATCATCAACTGTTGAAAACGGACGCAAGGATTTGACAATGTAGTGGGATAATCTTGCTGTTATAGCGTGCTGCTTCTCTAGTGAAAACTTTGTCTGCTTGGCTAAGATAAAAGGATTCATCCTTGTTGTCGTGCCACTTCTGCCAGATGTACTCGCAACAGGTGTGGAAGGGGAGCTTGAAGTTGAAAAAGTTCCCAGGGACGGTAAGTCAGGTGTCCATACCCCAATGGCATTGGTACATTTAGACGTGGAGGCAACTGTTGTGGATGCAGGTGAAGTCTTTGGAGGTTGTTCTGCATTCAGGTTGGCCTGGACTGAAAGCAAAATTTTAGAATTATTTACAACTAGTAAAAGCACTGACACATTTACTTTATTTCAGTACAGGAGGATCCTATGTGTGTTTGAGAGTATGTGTGTAGCAGAAATTTAAAAATAAATAAAAATAACTTTTGTTACTATTATTATTATTTATTTTTTTGTTTTCAATTTTTTTTAATTAAGAATATAAGTTTTTTCTATAAGAGTTTTATTTATAAGAGCTTTTCAATTAATTTAAGAGTGTATTTTTCTTAAAGCTTTCTATAAGTTATCTGTTCTTTTACTTCTGTGTCTACTTGTGTTGCAACTTGCAACACTGACATTTACCCATTGTGTGGACAAATAAAGGCTTATCTTATCTTATCTTATCTTATATAACTGAGTACTGACACTGGCTTTGACAAGGGTACATAATTCATTGGCATATTGTTTTGCATTAAAAAAAAAAAAAAAAGTTATAAACAAAATTGTTAACAAAACAGGCTGTCAAACATTAGGAAAATCATACAAAGTTATGATTAAGCTTACGAAAAATAGCTGTCAAAATTGCTGAGGCTGGATGCAGCGTCGTTTCAATCTGGTGATGGCGTCACAAATGTCTTGAAGTATTAGACGTACCTCCAGCGGTGTGGATAACGCTCTCACATAGTTTGCACTTTACCTGGTTCTGAGGGAGTTTAGTGACGTGGTCCCATACTCTGCTAAAAGGACGCCGCGGCATTGCGTACCGTAGAAGTCAAACAAACGTGACGCCGTCTGACGCTGAGAAAACGCAAAAGACTACAATCCAATATGGCACCCACATGCAGCCACGCGGTGTTTAACCAATCACATCGCTAGCTTCCCTTGACGTAATCCAAATCACAAGACAGTTGCAATGACTTGCGAGACCTGGGGAATTCAGTAATGGCCGCGGCCATGGACAGCGATGCACGGCAGTGTTTACATATTTTCAAGCGCGAATTTCGCAATCTATGGATGTTTAAGATGGTCTGGATTCTAGAACGAAAAGGATATAGTTTGTGATTGTTAGATTTTTTATGAGTCCGGAACCGAATCACCGGGTTCCGGTTTTTTTGGACCTGAACCGAAACGTTTTAACGAGTCCGAGTCCGGTCCGTCGTAGTGGTACGCATCCCTAGTTGTGCAACACCCTTAACATAATAGTTAAGAAATATCACCCAGACCTTGGACCCCCTCACCAACCCGGAAATGCAGACGGCTTGGTTTGATATTCGCCCCCACCCTTGCGAAGAGCGATCTGGCTCCCCCGCCCAACCCGTGACGTAGTCTCAGAGCGCGTTTGTGCCCCACAGCTGTGTGTTGTTAGCTCCGCCGTGCGCCGCTCCGCGCGAGTGAGTGAGAAAGAGTCTACTTTGAGACTAAATAAAACTGGTGTTTAATTCTACAGCGTGCGCAGAACAGATATATATATATATATATATATATATATATATATATATATATATATATATATATATATATATATATATATATATATATATATATATATATATATAGAAGTCTTATGTCCATCGCGCTCTTATTTCCTGTTTTTTCGGTATGGGATAGAACTTCTCTCCGTTTATTTTCCCGGTTGCTGCATCAACTGCCACATAAACCTTCACCAATGTGATAATAGTAAAGAGTGCGATATCATTAATGAAGTTTTGGGCCTCTTTGAGCCGTGTTTCGTCGTAAATCGAAGCAGAAAAACTCTGGAATGGGCTTGTAGGGAGACACGAGCAGCGCGGAGCCGGGGGGAAGGGGGCGGGAGGGGACAGGCGGGAGGGGAGGGGGAGGGGGGATGGTGGCGCGTGCTTGCCCTTATGACGTGGTCTTGCCCCCACCGCCCGTCAGTTTGGAGATTCGCGGAAAGGAAATAGTCTGTATTATAGCTAAAAACTGCGGGAATCAATCAAAAAAACACTGGGTACATATATGAAGCACAAAAAGCAATTTAAGAAGGTTAAAAGCTCTGAAAAGTCGATTTTGCATGTTATGGGACCTTTAAAGAGATTTACCTAAACTTCAGTTTAGTGAGACAGAAATGCAGTCACTTCAAAGGCTTTATGACAAATAGGTTGTTTTATCATTGTTCATTGTTCATTGTTCATCGTTTTATGTTGCACCGAATTACCAAGACAAGTTCCTATGTTTGTGAAATCTGTTCATTTACGATGGCAATAAACCTTTTCTGATTCTGATCTGATTTTGAAAAAAAAGTGATTGCAACAACTCATCCCTCTCAAATCAACTTAAACAAAATAATTAGTGTTTTCGTCGCCTAAACTTAATATTATTGAGGCAGTCTATTTTGCAGTTATTTCTGTGCTTCAAACTCTTATGTTTGAATGAGATGTTCGTGAGGTCTGGCCATGGCCCTGTTCTTGCACATTAATACTTGCACATGGAGGTCTGAATGGTCAAAGGCAGTGAGCACAAACAAGTGACAGCAGCGGGAGAGATATGGATGAATCAGCAGCAAGGCAAGTTTATTTCAAGAGCACAATTTGTACACAAGGCAATTCAAAGTACTTCACACAACAGGTAAAAAATACATTAAAATTGCAAAGACATGACAGAAATCACTTGACAGTTTTAGAAGAAGAGTGCAAATGAAATCCTTTCAGTCATATGCACAGCTAAACAAACAGTTTTTAGCCTAGATTTGAACATTGTCAGAGTAGAACCTGTCTCACATCTTCAGGAAGAATGTTCCAGATTTTAGCTGCATAAAACTGAAACACAGATTCCTCATGTTTAGTCCTGATTCTGGCACCAGCAGGAGGCCGGTCCATGTTTAGTCCTGACTCTGGCACCAGCAGGAGGCCGGTCCATGTTTAGTCCTGACTCTGGCACCAGCAGGAGGCCGGTCCATGTTTAGTCCTGGCTCTGGGCACCAGCAGGAGGCCGGTCCATGTTTAGTCCTGACTCTGGCACCAGCAAGAGGCCGGTCCATGTTTAGTCCTGACTCTGGCACCAGCTGGAGGCCAGTCCATGTTTAGTCCTGGCTCTGGGCACCAGCAGGAGGCCGGTCCATGTTTAGTCCTGACTCTGGCACCAGCAGGAGGCCGGTCCATGTTTAGTCCTGACTCTGGCACCAGCAGGAGGCCGGTCCATGTTTAGTCCTGACTATGGCACCAGCAGGAGGCCGGTCCATGTTTAGTCCTGACTCTGGCACCAGCAGGAGGCCGGTCCATGCTTAGTCCTGACTCTGGCACCAGCAGGAGGCCGGTCCATGCTTAGTCCTGACTCTGGCACCAGCAGGAGGCCGGTCCATGTTTAGTCCTGGCTCTGGGCACCAGCAGGAGGCCGGTCCATGTTTAGTCCTGACTCTGGAACCAGCAGGAGGCCGGTCCATGTTTAGTCCTGACTCTGGCACCAGCAGGAGGCCGGTCCATGTTTAGTCCTGACTCTGGCACCAGCAGGAGGCCGGTCCATGTTTAGTCCTGACTCTGGCACCAGCAGGAGGCCGGTCCTTGAGTTCCGCAGAGTCTGAGATGGTTCATATGGCACTAACATCCGAGATGTACTTTGGTGCTAGGCCATGGAGCAGAGCTGCTTTAGAGTCTCTTCTCTGAGCCACAGGAGCCAGTGCAGAGACCGGTACAGGACTAATGTGATGGTACTTCCTGGTTCTAGTCAGGACCCGAGCAGCAGCGTTCTGGATGAACTGCAGCTGTTTTACAGCTCGTTTGGAGAGGCCAGTGAGCAGGCCGTTACAGTAGTCTAATCTACTGGAGACAAACGCATGGATAAGTCTGTCCAAGTCTGGTTTAGACGCTACAGTTTTGATAGATGTTGTATGTTTTTTAGATGGTGAAAAGCTGCTGATGTTATTAATTTGACGTGGCTATTAAAATTCAAGTCTGAGTCCATTGGGAATGTTCCAGATTGAAGTGACATTTTAATTATGCGAGTGAGTGTAACAAACTGTTCAGCACAGACTTAAGAAATCTGGTGGGTAACACATCAAGGAAACATGTAGATGAACTCAGACTGATGATGATCTCTTGGACAGTTACAGGTGCAAAGTGAGTTAGCTTCAGGGGTCGGCAACCCTAAATGTCATATTAGACCAAAAAAACAAAAAACATATCTGTCTGGAGCCGCAAAAATGTAAAAGCCTAATATGAAGGGAACACAGTATATTGGCCTAATATCACAATGACTAGGCTACAAATACATAATGAGCATTCCAGATTAAATGTTTGTTTGCAGCGCCCCCTGGAGAGAGTAACTACTCTGCTATATGATAATTGTGCTTTAAGTTTAACTTATAACTGGACGGTACGCCACAGAGGTGCGTGTGTGGCTTTGGAGACGCTGGGACAAGAGAAACCCATTTTGCATCTGTGCAGAACCACAAATTCACACTTAACTCAGTTGGAAAACTGGTTTTAGATTCTGTGCTCTTCATTTATGGAACGTTCTCATAAGGCAACTTCAACTAAACAGTGTCGTTCCCTTAAGTAAATTCAAACATAATATCTATTTAATCTCCTCAGACCATTGTAAGTGTTATAAGTTAAAATGTTTGTCTAGTGTTTACATGGTTTCCTGCGTTGCCCTGGCCTGAGGTGAATAGTTGTGTCTGTGCGCCCCTAATCTGACAATATGTACTGTATTCTATCCAGGCCTCTGTACCCAAACACTTAACTCTTTATATATTTTTTCCCTTGTGGTGGTTGTTTAATGTCTTTATTGCTGCAGACAGTAAATGGACTCTAATTGGGGGAAAGTCCATGACTCTGATTGTGTGGTGAGGTAATGGCAGATCCAACCTGTTTGTTTGTCTCTGACGTGGGACGGAGATGGGGCAGCCTCTGTGCACGATCCAGGCCCGGCGGCATGGATGTGGTGGGAGTGACTCAGCCAGGGACGTCACAGCGCTGATCACTGCGAGGTTTCCCAAAGCCTAATCCACGTATTCTCCACGACACTATCCATACATGTACTTATTCAGAAGCAATACAAATGAAATGCGAAGACTAGGGTGTCAGTCTTTTTTCTGTTTACTACATATCCGTTCCCTCTGGTACAGCCTGGGACACTCTGAAGCCTGGAACATACAAAAGAGTTGTTGATTGTAAGGGAATTGAGTTGAAATGCGTTAGTGACACACTTGAATAAAACATGTACAACTCATCTGTAATGTATTCATTTATTTGAGAGGGACAGTGCAAACTAATGAACACATGCAAATGACCAGATCATAGCAAAAATGCTCATTTCCATCTGTAGTCCCCAGGCACTTTAAACAGAAGACAAGTACAAAACATTACTAAATAAAACGACCCGGGACGATACAAGGCAGATAAAAGTGTCATAGACTTGTTTTTCTTCATCTACTGTTTAAGGGGCAGTTTGAAAGTGGACACTGATGGACATTCTCCCCATGAGTCCCCTCAAGCCGTGGCCCTGGTGCCCTCCCACACACTGTCTACGGTTTAATGAAATCCTTCAAAGGGGGAGGAGCCAGTCCGTGAAGAACTTTGAATATAGAACATAATTTTTTTAATGTAATGTTTGTAATAAACAAAATTGCCAAAACCCTAAACCTTTGTGTGTGATCCTTCCAAGTTGCTTTTTAAAAGTCACATTTGGATCCAAAGTCAGGCCTAAGTATTTAAATTCCTTCACTAAGCTGAGCTGGACCCTGAACATCATGCAGACTGTACTTTTGTGTTAACTGTGAACATGAGGCTTTGGCCCAGTTTTTAATATTGGTCTAATAAGAACAAAAAAACACATTTTAATTTAAGTACAATATGTTGCTAAAGCTCATATGAACTTTTCAGAAGCAAAATGATGTGGTGTAATTGAGGACAGCAAGTTTGCATCTTTCCTTCTCATCCTCTCATTGGTGGGGCAGTGGTGACAATGCACAGACATGTTCTCTTCTCAAACTGAATTTAGATGCGATTAAATGCAGACCCGATAAGACTATAATCATCTCTTAAAGCAAAGCACAAGTACATGTGCGATATGGCCGTCAGCATTTTAGAACCTGCCTCAGTCCGTCTCGCAATGAAATGATCATTTCTTGGCCCGTGCTGTTAAAACCCTCAGACGTATCCTTGATGCACACTGCCTGATGCGTGAAATGGCCAAACGGTTAGCTGTGTCAAGTTAGGCCCTAAATACCCTGGCAACAGCACTGGCTCTGTGTTTTTAGAAAGTCATTCAAACTTGTGCATAAAGACATTTTCTTTATTTGTTTGTTCATTTAAGGATTTTTCCGACTGTAGGCTTTGTTACAGCTGAGTGTAAAATGGGGATGAGAGAGAAGGGAGGACATGGAGCGTGGCAGCACTCATAGACATGTTTATAAGGTCCACAATGAGTTAATAGGCTTGTATTTGGTTAGGCTGACCAGGGCAATGTATTTGAAAGCATTCTTTCTGAACTTGGTCTCCTTCATCTTCTCTTCTTATCCGGGGCCAGGCCGCGGGGGCAGCAGTCAAAGCAGAGACTCCCAGACACTTGCTCCAGCTCCTCCGGGGACCCCCAGGCATTCCCAGGGCAGCTGAGAGACATAGGGCCATATTTTGCCTCTGATGGTAGCTTTAACGGGAGCCTTTTCTCAGGGGCGGGGCCAGGGCTCTATTATGCTACCTTGCCAACCTTAACGCAGGCTGGACTTGACCACTGGAGGCTGGAGTGGGATAAAAATAATAATACAAAGAGCAGGTCTGCCCACTGTCCTCTCTCTCCACACTCTCTCTGTATGTGAGCTTCCAGCACATCTGTCCAATTGAAATGCATCCAGGAGGCATCAGGAACAGATGCCTGAGCTGTCTCCTCTCAACATGAAGGAGCAGTGGCTCTACTCTGAGCTCCTCTCGTATGACTGAACTTCTCACCCTTATTCTAAGAGAATGCCCAGCCACCCAATGATTCCTAACGGCCCCAGGAATGGTAATTTCTCAAACACAACAACCTTTTCGCCTTATCTCAGAAGCCTGTATGGGCGCCTCCATACGACGTAATCCTTCTTCCAGTTGTGGCTGCCGACCTCCAGAGAAAATAACTTCCACACAGACTAAAAAGTGGTCATCAGGTCCAGGGAATCTGCATTGTTGACTTGTTGGTCACATGAACATGGCCATTTTACACAAATCAATCTACTTTATAGCATGTTTTAGCGGTGGGGGAAACGAGGAGAAATTCTCCTCGTTCTCCATATAAACGGCGTAGTTGCAGCTTGACTGGAGGTTTCATTACAACGTAAGTGCTGATCCATGGCAAAAAGAGGTAAAAGAGGGCTCGACGGATTAAGGTGAATATTGAAAATGCACCTGTCAGGTGTCTAAAAATAGGATGGATTCTATTTTCTGAAAATCCAATATTACTAATATTACAAGTAAAATATTACTTGTCTTGAGTAGGTTTTAGAATTATTAATGACATTTTTTGTATGTTTTTGTTTGTTTTACACACAAACAAATTAACATGGTCCACTCTGTTCAGTGTAGTAACATTGTATTGAACACTACATTGGGGTAGGGAGGATTTACCAACACAAGAGCTGCTCAGGACCCCACCTCTTCATAGTGACATTTCACTATCACAAGCAGCAGCTTGTCATTTATATGTTTTTATTTGTGGAAAGTGTCTACATGACATTTTATAACTCTACATGTGTCACTTAGAATCTTATTGCTGAGTTTCAGATGACATCACAATTAAATTTTTGTAACACCCGAAATCTCAACAGCAGTTGCCTCGGGGGGCGACTATGAAAACAGATTAAACAATGTTCATAGAGACTTGGCAATGTCCCTCCCTCAGACAGACAGGCGGACGCGAGATAGGCAGTGGAGCTGGGCTCACTCAGGAGGAGAACCAGTTCTTCAGGAGGAGAACCAGTTCTTCAGGAGGAGAACAAAAGGTGGTTCACTCGTTCACAGTGAACAATCGCTTTCCCTGACAGAGGAAACTGTCCCTACCTCCAGAACAATGACAAAGCACATCTTTTAAAGGCAGTGACACAAATTGACACGTACGCACATCATCATAATCAAATCAGCTCCAAAAGAGATAGAACAACCATCACGGGTGCAATGATTCAGGCTATCTCATTCAGAGGTGACCACACCCTCAATCGGAGGTGACTTGACCCACAAACAACGTCCTGACGCATGGCTGGCCCGATACTGGCCCATTACTGTATGGGTAACCCAGATCCAGAGGTGCCGGACAATGTTAATCAGGAAACCATATTCTTATATCGTCTGCACACAGAAAAACAACATAGATAGAATGAAATACATGACATGACCTATTTTCCATTAGAAGCTTCAGCTGCAGGACAATACAGGATTAACTCACGCAGGCGGAAATATTGTTGTAACAATTAAACTCATTAAAGTTGAATTTACATAATATATCCCCTTTAAAGTTATGGGTTAGGGATGAAACATAGGCATATGGTAGTTATTTTTGCATGAATGTTAACAGACTGGCTGAAGATGTGGTGAACTATTAAATCGATTTATAATTAACTTTAAAGTGTACAAAATAGTCTGTCTCATTTTTGGCCTTGAATACAAAAACTGGACTTTTAATGCTTTTGATTTTTCGACGCTTTTATTCTTCATATCAATAGACACGTTTGTATGTGCCGCAGTCTGAATAGAGAAGGTGGGAGCCCTCTTTGGCCCCACGCCTGCTCCAAATCACTGCTATTATGAGATTGGACACACAGCAGAGGCCATTGATATTCATACAACTTTGTGAGAGTGAGAGCAAAGGCTGCGATGTGGAGTTGGTTTTACACTTAAAAGACTGCAAAACCTGGAAGTGAAAAATATTGATTTGAGTTAGGGATTTAGTGCATGTATCACAAGAGAAAAACTATTGTTACTTTTGGTTTCCCTGGAAAATAATTGTAGGGGAGACTTTTTTGTTTCGACGATCATTGCAGAGGCCGTTTATTATGATTTTTGAGCTTTTAAACATGTTAGAATGTGGATTTGTCCAGGGATGGTTCATGGTAAAAAGGTTTTCAAAGGCAGTTATTTGGACACATACTTTTTTTACTTTTCGACAGCCATCCAGAAGTTATTTTCAATCTCAAGGTAACTGTAATATATTGTAAGGACAAAATATTTCTGAACCTAACTCAAAGTAAAATTGTACTGAAAAGTTACTTCAGTAAATTAAATGACGAATCCAGGCATAAGATATAAAACCAAACAAAAAATAATAACTATTACAGCTGGACTAACTTACTTAATTCATATTTACTTTGATGGTTGTAGTAATAGTGGTTGAGCTGCATGGAAATGGGATTCAGTTATTCAATTCAATTCAATTTATTTTTGTAAGGCCCAAAATCACAACAACAGTTGCCTCTGAGGGCCACAGTGAGAAATGAATCAACAATGTCTGTGGTGGCGATGAAGTCAGACAATGTCTGTGGTGGCGAGGGACCATGTCCCAGAGTCCTCTGTCCTTAGACCCTCCTTCTCGGCCAGGAAAAACTACAAAAAACCTCCTTGGGAAAAAGTAGAAACCTGGAGGAGTTCCAGAGTGAAGGAGAGATCTGACTCTCACAGACGGACGCGAGGGAGACTGGAGCTGGACCCACTCTTCAGGCAGATGAGGGACCGTCCGAGGCGAGCTGGACCAACTCTTCAGGCAGATGAGGGACCATCCATACAGGGCAGGGACCACTTCACCAGGAGAGGGGCATCTGGGTCCACAGGTCCTCAGGAGTGAGAAAAAGAAAAAGAAGGCGGTGAACAGTTTGCAAGTGGAATTAAAAATGAAATATTGTTTGATAGAATAAGTAGTCAGAAGCAGAGGATAGTGCTCAAGCTGCCATACTTCCCCCAGCACAGTTACTCCTAGCGCAGCGGAGAGAGGAACGTTCTAAGCCTGGACTTAAATGAAGAGACTGTGTCAGCATATTTAACATGGGCCGGGAGCTGATTCCATAACACAGGCGCTTGGTAGCTAAATGCTCTACCTCCTACTGTATTTTTAGAGACTCTTGGGACCACCAGAAGGCCAGCATTTTGAGAGTGAAGAGCTCTGTTTGGATGATATGGTTCTATAGGATCTTTGAGGTAGGATGGGGCCATGTCATTTATGGCTTTGTAGGTCAGGAGTAGAATTTTAAATTTGATTCTAGACTCGACGGGGAGCCCGTGAAGAGACTCCAGCACCGGCGTAATGTGCTCTCTTCTTTTAGTTTCTGTTAGTAATCTTGCTGCTGCATTTTGAACCAGTTGAAAGCTTTTTATGGAGCTTTTAGGACACGCTGCGAGCAGGAGTTACAGTAGGTTAATCTAGTCGTTACAAATGCATGGATAAGTTTTTCAGCATCACTTTTAGGCAGGATTCTTCTGATTTTGACTCTTGTTGCGCAAATGGAAATGGCTGTTTTACAAGCTTGATTTATATGAGCTTTAAATGAGAGCTCCTGGTCAAATAAGACTCCAAGGTTTCTTACAGTAGAACTGGAGGCTACACTGACATTGTCCAGTGTGACTATCTGCTCAGATAGAGCGTCTCGTAGATGCTTAGGGCCAAGCACAATGACCTCGGTTTTTTCAGGGTTAAGAAGCAGGTAGTTTAGTGTCATCCAGGTTTTTATCTCCTTCACACAAGCACTAAGTCCGTCTACTTGATCGCTCTGATCAGGTTTCATTGATAAATACAGCTGAGTGTCATCTGCAAAGCAGTGGAAGTTAATGCCATGCTTTTAGTCTGCTCCATGCTTAGTCCAGGTGACTGCCGAGGTACACTCAAGTTTTTGGAACTTCCATCTATTCCTTGTAAGTATAATTTACTTTTTAAAGGCACTTTGCCTGATTTTGACTGTCTTAAAATAAAAACTTGACCTTAAACTCTTTACAATAGTCGCTATATGTGTCGCTCACTTACCTGATCAATTCCCTGTATCCTAAATATTCACTGTATTGAGTTTAAAAGCACTTTGCACAACTCTGTGATGCCAGCGTGAGTTACCAGTACGGGGTGCGCTCTTAGAATTTCCTTTGTCCCTGTGAAGTAAGTGGCACGTGTCACACCGCACCACCGACATGGTTTCAGACACAGGCCGTCCTGTCGTAGCTGGTGCTGGGCAAGCTGAGCTCGGTGTAATGGCTTGTTTTGGGTGCGGGACGTCACGCCTCCAGGGGCTCTCTCCACTGCACTGGCCCAACTGTATCCTGCTTTGTCCTTGTCTTCACCTGACAAACCTGCTTTGTCTACACTGAAACCTGCTTCTCCTGTGTTTTAAAGACAGAAAACTGAGGAGAAAGCTAAACAAACAAGAGTGAAACCACAAAAAGTTAATAACTTAAAGTCTTGTTTCACAGACTTTCCTTGGCATTTTTTAAGAGGGGAGGACGGAATAAAAATAAATATAAAATTGTATTTTCACGTTATCAAATCACATCTCTACCATCCAGAAGTCAGAGTTGATTTTAAAAATAAAATGTTATTCTAAATACATTTCTTGGATTCTTAGAATATAGGCCCTACTACCACCTCTCTACATTATCTACATAATTATAGTTATCAATGCAAGAAATTGAAAATAACCCTTATTATACTGAGCGGTACAAAAATGCCTTCAAAAAAGATGGCCCCAGCTAAATGTCAATGATGTAAGATAATAGATGCACTACTGGTGTGCAGCCTGTTCACATTGTTTTTGATAAAATGTTGGCCAACTGCACAATAAAGTAGACTACAAAAAGTGATTGCCGTAACCCTAAGCCTGGTGAATGACCTTTAACCTTAACCCTAAGCCTGGTGAATGAGTGAACTTCACCTTTAATGTGGAGTACTATGATGCCCTGTATTCATGTTTAACACACTTACATCCAGTGTACTTTGTTTTTAAAGTAAACTCTTCCATAGGTTTCAGAGATGGAGCGCTGCCGTTACAATGTCATAAACTAACAGTTTAATGGAAGGTGAACCCATAGTGATCAGACAGAAAGTAGTCCCAGACTGACAGCTTCTCAGAAAATGAATCATTCCGTGACCAAACAAGTCGGTTTGATTTACTTTATTGAGTCTTGACAGGAACACAAAGTGTGCAATGAATGAAAATGTCTAATTGAGCTAGCTTCAATTTGGCCACAGTGATTTAGTCCAATGCTGTGGCGTAGGAATGTTTCACACGCTCGAGTCGTGGACACGCAGCTCAGATCAACTCATCGGGACAAGTAGCGGCCTTACAATGCTACTTAAATGGCAACGACAAAATTATTCTGATATAATTGGTCAAGATGCGTATTCTTCATTTCCTCGTTCGAACACGACAAGTTCAATGATAGAGAGCCCGAGCCAAAGCCACGCCCACCCCGCATCCTTTAAGTTTATCTACCAGTCGATCTAGTGATCTAACTCGTGTCGGAGTTGCTGGTTTTATTGAGGTTTTGGCCAAAATAACTGTGTAAAATCTGCGAAAACAGAATTTTTTTTATTTTATTTTTTATCTCAGTTTTTTGACGTCGGCGGGCTCACGAAACAACTTACTAAAAAACGTCTTATAAAGAGCAAAACCTGCTCTGCAACAACCCGACGACAACTCGACGGAGAAACCCCTTTATTTTTATATTTGGAATCATTCAATGTTATTTTTTATTAATTGTACTTCCTCACCGCAATTAAAAACAAATGGAAAAAAACGTTGGTGGAAAAAATCTATTTACACAAGAGAGTGGCAGGTGGAGCTCTATTGCTTCAAGGTTTACAATTTGTACACACATCAGGTTATCCATTGGGCAGACCTGGGTAGGTTGTCTCATGGGTAGGTTGTTACATTGACACACATTGGCTTCTTGTTGTAAGCAAATATCAAGCTAAACGTTCCGTTCATTCTGCCCTAATATTTTTCCAATCACACGAAAAACTTCAAACGAGAGACAATTTGTCTTGTTTATGTGTCTGAGTAATTTTCCATGATCTTTTTGTTTTAAAAGCCTCTAGATTATTAAAATGTGAATAATCTAATATCCAGTAAAAAGCCAGAGTTCCAAGTCAGGGCTCTCTTACATTTCCGTTAACTTGCAAGTTAAAGTCATGTGTTGGATAGATCAACCATCTGTCAGTTTGGGGTTGGTAGTGTCATGGAGCTTGGGGTTGGTTGTGTAGACTGGGGTTGGTTGACACATGGAGCCTGGGGTTGGATGTGGAGACTGGGGTTGGTTGTCACATGGAGCCTGGGGTTGGTTGAGACATGGAGCCTGGGGTTGGTTGAGACATGGAGCCTGGGGTTGGATGTGGAGCTTGAGGTTGGTTGTCACATGGAGACTGGGGTTGGTTGTGGAGCCTGAGGTTGGTTGTTACATGGAGACTGGGGTTGGTTGTGGAGCCTGAGGTTGGTTGTCACATGGAGACTGAGGTTGGATGTGGAGCCTGGGGTTGGTTGTCACATGGAGACTGAGGTTGGATGTGGAGCCTGGGGTTGGTTGTTACATGGAGACTGGGGTTGGTTGTGGAGCTTGAGGTTGGTTGTCACATGGAGACTGGGGTTGGTTGTCACATGGAGACTGGGGTTGGATGTGGAGCCTGGGGTTGGTTGTCACATGGAGACTGGGGTTCGTTGACACGTGGAACCTGGGGTTGGTTGTCACATGGAGACTGGGGTTCGTTGACACGTGGAACCTGGGGTTGGTTGTCACATGGAGACTGGGGTTGGTTGACACATGGAGACTGGGGTTGGTTGACACGTGGAACCTGGGGTTAGTTGACACATGGAGACTGGGGTTGGTTGTCACATGGAGACTGGGGTTGGTTGTCACATGGAGACTGGGGTTGGTTGTCACATGGAGACTGGGGTTGGTTGACACGTGGAACCTGGGGTTAGTTGACACATGGAGACTGGGGTTGGTTGTCACATGGAGACTGGGGTTAGTTGACACATGGAGACTGGGGTTGGTTGTCACATGGAGACTGGGGTTGGTTGACACATGGATCCTGGGGTTGGTTGTCACATGGAGACTGGGGTTGGTTGTCACATGGAGACTGGGGTTGGTTGACACGTGGAACCTGGGGTTAGTTGACACATGGAGACTGGGATTGGTTGTCACATGGAGACTGGGGTTAGTTGACACATGGAGACTGGGGTTGGTTGTCACATGGAGACTGGGGTTGGTTGTGGAGCCTGAGGTTGGTTGTCACATGGAGACTGGGGTTAGTTGACACATGGAGACTGGGGTTGGTTGTGGAGCCTGGGCTTGTTTTTTACATGGAGGCTGGGGTTGGCTGTAGAGCCTGCGGTTGGCTATGGACCCTGGGGTTGGTTGTCACATGGGACATATACGGTGTTGATTATGATGTTGTAATAAACAGAGCTGGGCAATCTAACAATAACAACAGCGACAACCAACCCACCGGTAGTCATCGTTGATGTTCCCATGAGGGATTTTGATTTTGTTCACTTTCACAGCTAATAACTTTTTCTCATTAAATGGATTGAAAAGGCAGTGTTACCTTTTTCAAACCAAGGCTTGAAGCTTTAATTTAGTGCATGAATGACTTATGTGGGATATTCTGATGAAGAGAAAGTTGCTCTTGTGTAAAAAGTGTGACAACCATCCCCGGTTTCTGGTTAGGCTGATCATGAATCCAACAGTTGTGAAAATACACAGGGGTAAAACACTGTCCTTATGTGTTGGCCTTGAGCGCTGGATTAAGACGGGATTATTTTTACGACATCACTAAATCTGCTTTTATGCATAGACGCGCAGGAACAGGGCACGTATCAATGACATTTTCAACGTTTTGGATTTCCGTTTTTATAGTTTCCTATGAGCAGTAAAAAGTTTAGCAATTATGAGCTATAGAGTTTATGAGATTCTGTGTATGCGATTGTAAGATACAGTGAGTTTTTGCATATCGAGCAGTTTGAACAATGAAAAAACATCAATATTACGTAAGATATATGTTTGGGAATGAAACAAAGATACAAAAAGTTACTCAAGATCATTTACATCATTAAATTGTACTTTTTTGAGTAGTTTTCAGACACCTTACTTGAGTTATATATTGTGCAATGTAACTTCATTAAACATGTGGCTTCCTCTTCTCCCTGTGAGTAAATCTGTGTGACGAAAGTTTTATGTTGACACTATTTAATTATTTGAACATTTGTGTTACTTGCGCCGCTCCATCAGATATGATTTTTTGCTGTGTTTATCTTATCTTATCTCGTGCTTCAATTAACTTCTAAATCAACTTCTAAATCAATTGTCATGTCTGGTTGCATCTTAATTAGCTTCCTCGAATACTCTTTTCACTCTTTCGCAAACAAATTCTCGGAAGTGCGAGCAGATGAGATGTTTCAGGCGTAAATAGTTTCCATGTGAAGTTGTCTGTCAGGATCTGGGTCTGGTCCAAACGCTGGGAGCCTGAAGAAGTGAAGTTCTCATGGAGTCAGGAGCAATCATCACAGTGGCTGAACGCTCTGATTTACACAGGCCTGTTCAAGTCAAGGGCACCAAGAAGAAGGCACCCAGACACTGCCTTTTATTATTTAAAGAACATTAAAGTACATATGGGAGGCTTGAACTGTTCCACTGTGATAGCGTGATGATTTGTAGCTTAATCTTAAAGTAATACAATTAGAGTTATTGAATGTAAACAGACTCTTTGGAAGTGAAATCTATCCCACGCTATTGATTTTTTTTTTGCCGTTCGTACAGTATTTTCCATTGCGATGACCTCGCCTAACCTGTGCATTAACTTTGCAGCCTGTCGTGACGTACATGCTCCATTTGCGTCTTCACACTCAGGCTGATGGTCCCTCTGACCTCTTCGTGGAGAGTTGTGCTCCGACAAATGAAGTGTGTCCGGCGCTGAGTGTGAAAAGGGAGATGAGTTTATGTTTTAACCCAATCTGTGACGCCACAAAACTGACAAAACAACTGCGGAGGAGTCTGTAAGGTCAACAGTTAAGAGCAATTGTACCAATCTCAAAACCGACTTAGGGCGCTCTTAATGTTTTATGTCAGACAAAACTTGGATAATAACTATCTGCTACATAGTTATAATCTATGACACCCATGAATCATTATTTTACGGCCTGTCTTAGCCTCAAATAATAATTGCAAAGGGCGTTTATCTGCCCACTTTTGACGTTTTCTTTGTACATCTTTGTCACAGTTCCAAGGCCAAAGTGCAGGTGACATATTCTATCTTATAAAATCATAAACGGAAAGGAACATCCAAAACAAACAAGGAAGCAAAAAAAAAAACGTGCGGTGAGCTTCAGTTCGAGTTAGCAAGGAGTGATTTTTTTTTTAAATTGTAAATATCCAAAATAGAAGTCCACAGATGTTGAACCTTTTCATTATTTGTTTAAGATTGACTTAATAAACTTGTCATATTAATCTTATGGATTTATACGTCTGTCAAATAATGAATATATCGTCTTATCGTCCAATAAATAATAGCTGAAAAAAATATTTTGGAGCTCAATATTTATCGCTTGTAAACAAATATTCCATAAAAGGAGGATATGTTTTGTTTTATGATAAGATTTGAGCTGTACATATTTGAATAAGTAAGTTCTAAGACTTCTAAGATACTAACAGTTACTAAAGTGTTTAATTCTGCTATCTATTTATTGCAGTTCAGGCTTTT
Source organism: Eucyclogobius newberryi (assembly GCF_026437365.1). Taxonomy (NCBI): domain Eukaryota; kingdom Metazoa; phylum Chordata; class Actinopteri; order Gobiiformes; family Gobiidae; genus Eucyclogobius; species Eucyclogobius newberryi. Next base: position 6,704,766 of record NW_027315724.1, read on the forward strand.
TACTGGGCTTTAAGGTTATTATATCAGTTACATGAAGTCATTTCACTATTATCATTGACAACAATCACATTGGAGTTGAATAGTGCATGGCGCGAAAAATGTATTTCACCCTGGAGAGACGCAGAGACGACCAGAAAGGACTGTTTAGCAAGCTTTATTACATGGGTTATTTGGCGCTCAGACCCCGGCGGAAGACGTTGCGATCATGGGCACTCCATGATCTATTTGTATTAGATGTCTCCCCCAGGGCCTGGAGACTGGTGGTGGTAGATGTGGAGAAAAGGTAGAGGATGAGGGGAATGCAGAGGAGGAGCCGGGGAGGTGGTGGGTCGCAGTACGGTGTGAAGCGGCTGAGCCATCTGCCTGAGGGCTTAAATGCGACCGCCTGGGCGCTGGTTGGGAGCGGGGAGGAGTCACTTGAGAGCGTTGATTGGGGATGAGGAGCAGGTGCGGGGGCCATGATGCAGACGCCCCCTGACCTTTCACCCTCCTTCTTGGCCGGGAAAAACTGCATAACCTCTTGGGATAAGCGCAGAAACCTGGAAGAGTCCATTGTGAAGTGAGGGATCTGACTCTCAGACGGACAGGCAGATGCCGCTTGAGTGCGATGATGGCGCTGGGGAGAGGGGTCCTGCCGGGCTGGGTGCGTTGGTTGAGCTGGGGAGCAGGTGGCCTTGACGTAGATGGGTGGAGTTAGGTCTTCCAGGCTGAATTTACACAGGCTTCATTTCACTGTTGAACTTTGTACCAGTTTTTGTTTTGTGTGAATAGGCCCAGTAATTAGAGCGATATGAACCATGAACCAAGTCAGCAAATCTGCAGTTCGACAGTTACAAAGTGAATTCCACCATAGAGTTTTGAATTGCTGGGTTTCAGATGACATCACAACATTCCATAGGCCAATCTTATTTAATACAGATGGGGTGCAACTGAAATAAATATTGCTAAAACATAGTTTTTTTGTTGTAATATAGTGATTATCTTGGATTATTCAACTTTTTGCCTGTGATGGTGATATCAACAAAGCTTTGTTTTAACAGCTCTTCTGCTTTCATTCAGTCGTGTTGTGTCCAGTTAAAGACAGGTCACTGTTTTCTGTTGTTTAGCCAACTCTTGCAATGCATCGTGGTCTATATTGTCCAGTCTAGTGACCAGCGCTGGACACAAGTGTATAATGAGATATTTTGAGTGCACTAGTTTTTCACATAGTGGACATTCAAAAAACACAAAAAATGCCCCTTTTCAGTGCCCCATCTAGGGAATAGTCTGAACATTTTGACACAGGCCATTTTACTTCCTGGTGGTAAATCACAACTACACTACAGGCGATTCCATAACTGTTACCTTGCAACCATGTTGTACACTAGGCCAAAACTCGAATGATTTTTTTTTTATTTGACAAATAATAACTGTATGAGAATTCATATTTAAATGGTCAAAACATTAAAAAGCAAATAGGTTGATGGAATTCTGAGTTGCTCTACTTCCTGTCTCTTCCTGTCCCCACAAGTAAAGTCAAAACTACAAATTAATAAAAACGCTTGAGTTGAATATTAGGCTAATTTAGAACTCTGTAAAGTATTACCACAGTCCTGATCTTTAGTTGCATCAAAAAGCCGCATAGTGTACTGGGGGGGTTTACTCACACAGTTAACACTGTGTGAGTAAACCCTGCATTACAGTTTGTTTGAGAGTTTGAGAAGAGGAGAAAGTACCGGAGCTGTACTTGCAGAAATAGCAGTCTCTGGTCTCAGTGGTCCACAGTGGATGGAGCGGATGAGAACGTGCTCGTCCACACTTCAAAGACCATCTCTTGGTATTCACATCTCATGACTCTTTAAAAACTCTCACTTCTGAAGGATTCAACTCTCGGATAGTTTCAGCTTCACTCTTTCACCTTAATTTTACAACAGGTCATGGTTTAAACTTTACTTAAAGGTTCTATATTGTGTTAAATTGACTATTTGAGTTTTTGGTCCTGTTTTTTTGTCTTAATACATACCTGTTTTGTTCAGTTTTGTAGTTTTTTTTAAGGGACTTTCACACCTATAACATTTGGTCCACTCAAGCAGATAAGAGGTAGGAATACCTTCTGGTCTGGACGAAAGAACCGCACTGGCGAACACTCCGGGGATGGGAACGCTAACCTCGACCAAAAATAAACCTCAGTGTGATAATCAAAACCGGAGAAGTAGATCACGAGACGTTTAACGTATAAGGAGGAAATGGAATAATCCTTGTTGTTTCATATATAGTCATCTGGAAAAAAGACCAGTTTCTAGGTCTGGTCACAAACTAAAAACAACACAAGCTAATCAGTGTACATGGGCTTGTAAAGTAAAATGCTGAAGCTGCCTAATACACGCAACATTTACAGAAATGTGTTTTAGTTACCTTGTTTCACATCCTCATATGTTTGCCCACTCACATAATGCAGCTGTCATGGCCCTGAAGTATACGCTTTGTCCTGTTGCCTGGGTGACCTTATTTGGAGTGTGTAGATGACCTCCGAAAGAGACGTCATAAGTCTTCAGTGATGCAGTCGCTGCATCGGACTTTTGTGGTGAAGAAGGAGCTGAGTCGAAAGGCAAAGCTCTCGATTTACCGGTCAATCTACGTTCTGACCTTCACCTATGGTCATGAGCTTTGAGTAATGGCCGAAAGGACAAGATACAAGCGGTCGAAATGAGTTTCCTCTGCTGGGTGGCTGGGCGCTCCCTTAGCAATAGGGTGAGGAGCTCAGTCACACGGGGGAGCTCGGAGTAGAGCCGCTGCTCCTCCAGCTGAGGTGGCTCTGGCATCTGTCCCGAATGCCTCCTGGTGCTTCCCTAGGGAGGTGTTTCGGGCATGTCCCACCGGGAAGAGGACCTGTGGAAGACCCAGGACACGCTGGAGGGACTGTCTCTTGGCTGGCCTGGGAACGCCTCGGGATCCCCCCGGAGGAGTTGGAGGAAGTGTCTGGGGAGTAGGAAGACTGTGAGTCCCTGCTTAGGCTGCTGCCCCTGCGACCCGGCCCTGGATAAGTGGAAGATGGATGGATGGATATTCTTTATTTCAATTGTGTTTTATTTAAGTTAACATAAATTATCATCACAATCAACAAAGAGCAAAGAAGAAAAACATCTTAGAAATATCTGCCCCTTTCTTGAAATTTCATACAATAAAAAAACAAGATGGTTCTGATTTAAACAACTTGTTTTAGGTTTTACAATCACTGTTTTACATTTACATGTCACTTCAATGGTCAAGTCTTTCCCCCCCCCCTTTTTTTCCCCCCCTTTTTCTTTTTAATTATTTAATTTATATGATTTGATTGTTATTTATTTAAACTGTTTCTTAAAGATTAGTTGATGTTTTTAAATTATAATCCTAATTGTAATTATAATCCAAAGAGTTCCAGAGTTTTACTCCCGCCACAGATATTCTCATTTGTGAAGCCCCCTGTTCCCCCCCCCCCCCTCTTCAAGATCGGATCATCAACGTTTGTACAGTTAATGGCAACAGCAACTTTTTCACTCCGTACATTATCGTGATTTTATAAAATCTTGTAATTTCAATAATGTTGAGCTAATAAATAATTGGTTAGTGTGCTCTCTTAATTGGACCAAAGTTCCAGGCAATAAATATAATATGGCAAGATCAATGTACAGTATAGATACATCAATGCATTTTGGTTAATACAATGCTTAACTTTATGTAAGACTGATATATATTTGCATATTTTCCTTTGTATATTGTTTTTTGAGATTTACAGTTTCATTTCTCATCCAGTGTCACTCCTAATATGATACTTCAATAGTTCAATATTTATTCCATTAATAGACAACTGGATGTTTATATTTTTGGTCATGTTTACATTTAAGGACATTTTTATTTTCATCAAACCAACATTATGTTTTTACAATTTTCTTTGTTAAAGTGTTTATATTGTCACCTGTCAGTAGGTAATTTGTATCATCATTAAATAGCACAAACTGCATTATTTGTGATACTGCACATAAATCATTAATATATCATATGAAAAGTTTAGACCCAAGAATGGAACCTTGGGGAATTCCACATTCAATATTTATTTTTATTGAGGCGTGGCCAGCAAACTGTACAAATTGTTGTCTATTTACCAAGTAAGAATTGACCCAATTTAACACTTCCCCTCTTATTCTATAGCTCTGCAACTTTTTTATTGCTACGGTCTATGATATCGAAGGCCTTTTTGAGATCGATAAACGCTGCTTGATGTGGTCTGTTGTGCTAAAGCTGTGGATCGTTTTTTCCTGAAACCAAACTGACACTCGTTTAACAAATCCTTTTTTAATAAGTCTAGTCTATAAACAAAACGTTTTTCTAATATTTTAGCCATTTGTGAAATTAAAGAAATTGGTCGATAGTTTGTTAAGGAAGTGTTTATTATCTGATTTAAATACTGGGATTATTTTGGAGATTATCATTCTGTCCGGGGAAAGTCCTGAAGTGAAAAACTTGTTATAAAATGTTATAAAATATCAAACCCATTATTGTTTATCGATGTTTTGTATTTAAACTGAGCTCCATGGATTTGATTTATGTTTCTGTGTTATTGGTACTTAGAGTCAATCATTGTATTTTCATCTCTCTCTATTATATGCCTGCTTGTTTATTTTCTGGTCTTATATTTTCAAAATAGGATTTAAACTCATTCTGTGTTTTCTTTTCCATCACTTTTTGTAATACTCTCCATGTCCCTTTAATATTACTTATATTATCAAGTCATATTTTTGAATCATAATCTATGTTTCTTAATATGCCTGTCAATTATTTTTTTATGTTTTGTATTTATTTTCGGAAGTGTCAACAGAGCCGCGGCGCGCGGCCGAAACTGCCATGTTATTTTGTTCCGCGGCTCCTGAAACTGCTGCGCCATTTGACCGCGCCGCTTTAGGGTTAGGGTTAAGGTTAAGGTTGGGGTTAAGGTTAGGGTTAGGGTTAAGGTTAGGGTTAACATTAGGGTTTGGGTTAAGGTTAAGGTTAGGGTTAAGGTTAAGGTTAAAGTTAACATTAGGGTTAGGGTTAAAGTTAAGGTTAGGGTTAAGGTTAGGGTTAGGGTTAAGGTTAGGGTTAAGGTTAAGGTTAAGGTTAAGGTTAGGGTTAAGGTTAGGGTTAAGGTTAGGGTTAAGGTTAAGGTTAAGGTTAGGGTTAGGGTTAGGGTTAGGGTTAGGGTTAGGGTTAGGGTTAGCCATGAGGCTATATGGCACTGCCGCGGCTCCTGAAACTGCAGGGCCATTTGACTGCGCCGCGGCTCTGCAGCCACGGCCTTTATTTTCAGCATTTTTTATTCTAAACTTAACAAAATCTCACTTCAAATTATTATTATTTTTTATGTGCATTTTGCAATCCTTCGGTTAACCATGGTTTCTTGTGTTTCTTTCCACGTTCTAATTGTAACTGGACAGTTTTTGTCACACAGGAGCTGATACTGGTTTAGGAACGCCTCATATGCTAAGTTCACATATTGAACAAAAACATCACTTCTTTTGACAGATCAGTCCTAAATGTAGGGACTGCTTCTTCACTTCTTACTCTTTCTGTCCTCTGATACACTATCTTTTTATTTTTTCTTTGACAATTTTTAAAGTTCATGAATATAGGTAAATATGGTTTGTCACAGTTAACTGTTGTTTCTCTTATATTTGTGAACACATTGTCAATGACTGCTTTGGGGTTAAAATGAACTCGCAAAGCCATTTTCTTTCCCAAGACGAACACTAAAACGCTAAAAAGACTATGCATTTTTAGTAAACAATAATCTCATTGCAGACATTGTCCACAAAATAAATGTACTGTACATAATGTTATTGTGTTCTACATGTTCATTAAACTATTGTATAGCTCGTCTTGTGAACAATATTACCTTTGTAACTATGTGGCCTAATGTTCAAAACGGCTACATGGGATATATTCCAGATCTTCTTGCTTTGACTCAGCATGCTTGGTAGAACATTAAAACCAACCCCCCCAGAGGTCCGTCAGTCAGTGAAAGAGGGAGAGGACAAGCTCAATTCCATCGGAGTGGTCCACCAGATAGGATCTCGGGAGATGAGGGCTCATCTCTGGCCTAGCAATGCTAAGCTAACCTACGGAGCAAAGACATTCCAGAGACACGCCCGTGGAAGCAAACGTTTCTCTCCCATAAATAAGAATTATGTGTCCGTTTTTTTAGATGTGATTAAAATGCATCATGCAAACTCAAGCAAAGGACCTTTTTGCAACTTTTCAAGTCTAGACCCAAACTTGGATCCAGGACAGTCTCTTCAGGCCAGTCTCATCAGTGAATCAGTGCAACGGCCCTTAATATCTGAGAAACGCCTCAGAGCCAAGGAGGACGCAGATCACTGAACCTGATCCGGTGCTTCTCCAGAGTGGCCGTGCCCTGCAACAGTCTCTCCCAGTATGACCCCTGAGTGAACCCTGGTGGCGATCTGGACACACAGGGTCTCGGACACACATGCCCATCTCCTCAGGATCACAGCTCCTGCTTCTGGTCATATGGATACCGGATGTATTACACATCTGGCAGATAAGATCATATAGAATATATAGAATTCTATATTAACTCACACACAACTAGCTAGATCAAGAACAATCACGTCTAGCGTCTCCATCTGTTATCGACTCATTTGCATATTCCATATTCATATTTATCGGTCTAATTATTCAGGGAATAATTCTTCATGAACCACATTTTGTAAAGTGTTCATTCATTTCCAGAAAATGGGTCATTGTTACGTTCTCACAAACGGTCAGATTAACAAGCAAAATAAAGTTTTAATAAATTCATTGATTTAGAGATTTGATTATATAATTGTTAAATGCCTAATACAGAATGGTGCCTCACATAACTCTAATAAACATAACCACACTCATGCAGTGTGTCATGTTTGAAATCTTGATCCAATTCTTTAATTTCACAAGTGGGAGGACATGAATAATGCCACAGTACTAGTAAAAATCCCCTACAATATAATGTGTATGCAACACACATTTGTCAGATCCAAAATGAAGATAAGTTTGTTATCTTAAGTTCGGGAGTAGGACCACGCCTCTTCCTGCGGCTACACTATTTAATCATTCAGATCACATACACCTGTGTTCATGATGTCGTGCCCCTCCCTCCCAACCCCTTTTTAATGTTCTAATTATTCTAATTCATCTCCTAGATGGGAGTATCGAGGCCCGGGAGCCTTCAGCCATCATCGCCAGAAGCCCCAAAACGGCATCAATATCTGTACATTTGTGTTCATGTTTCTCATATGCCAATAAACACTTTGCATCGTAGATGGGGTTGTGGTCCTAGTGAATCAGAAATATAACAAAAATCTGATGCAACTCAACTTTTGTTAACAAGCGACAGATCAGGTACAGGGACTTTCTTCTGGCCAATTGAGTCGGCATCGGAGGTCACATACACCAGCGGTCCTCTGAGGGGAAAGCTATCCTTTCATTTTAATATAGAAGAGCTGCTCTATTCAAATACAAGAGCAAGTTCCAACTTTAGACGTTAGATTTTCTCAGTCACAAAGACATGGAGAAGAATAAAATAGTCAAACCATCCAAATTTGTACCCAAGAATGCTTGTAGCTTCTGGCTAAATGCTGCCGCATTTACTTTTCTGAAGCTGTTAACCAGCCTCATTTAGACTCAAGTTGTGAATTTGTTGTACTTGGAAATGTCTTAAAAGAGGAGAAAAGTAGTGTTTCCTCTTGAACAGAGAGTTTTCACCCACACCTTGCAAACTGTATATAGGCCAAACGCTGTTTCTAGTTTGTTATACTTTCATGCACTTTCTTTCACATAGAGGTGCTGAATCGCAAATATTATTTGCAATTCAGCACCTCTTCAGGGTTAGGGGGATGTTGTTATTTTGGTTCAGTTTATTTCACCTGGAAAATGGTGAGAAAATTACCGACACCACACAAAACTACAACAAAATGTAAACTTTTGGTCCACAATCAAACATATAAGCAGACTAACAGGTTCAAAAATGCCCTGAGTAGTCCTGCATCTGTAGGCTTTCACCCTCTCCAGAAGAGCAATTGCATTACTTTTTCTTTTGAATACAAAGACTGTTGTTTTTACCTTGACATGTTTCACCTTCCTCAGAAGCAGCATATAAAAAGAAGACATTATTATTTTTATGAATGGTTGCAAATGCTATTTTCCGCCTTGGTATGTAATTTTGATCCAGGGAGTGCTCCTTTGAGGCAAGGCAAGGCGAGTTTATTCGTAGAGCACATTTCATACACAAGGCAATTCAAAGTGCTTCACACAGCAGGGAAAATGCATTAAAATCACAAAGAAATTACAGAAACAGAAATACAATTAAATTAACTAAATAAAAAAAAAACACCTAGCCAAATCCAAATTGATCTGACTTTATCACTCCTTCCATATTTGTTTGACATTTCAGCATGACAGGTGTCTCCGAGATGGACACATCACTTTTAGATTGATTTGTTCCCATATCTGCGCGCTTTCTGCAAACTGCACACGTCTGTGCTGAGCGTATGTTTCTTTTACGACGACTCTCTGGTCGACGCCTCCCCCTGATGTGTGGCGCTTTGTATCTTTACCGACGGACCTAGTCTTGTCTGCCCCTCCCTTGATTTAGCTTTAGCTAAACTAATTGTCTCAGACAAAACTCGACCAAAGCACATTCATCTTCAACAAACTAGTTCTAATTATTTCATTTGACAGAGAAGCTTCCAGAAATAACAATCATTTTATGCTCAATGAATGTAGTTGAGCAAAATTAATTAAGTCTGGTGAGTGCTGGCCATGCAAGAACTGAAATGTTTTCAGTTTCGTGGAATTGTGTACGGACCCTTGAAACATGGGGCTGTGCATTACCATGCTGCGCCTAAGGCCCAAAGTCAGTGGGATAGGCTACAGTCGCCTGCGACCCCTAACGGGAACAAGCGGGATGCCAGCCTAAGACACACTGTGTAATATTCATGCTGTCGCATCAGCATCTTGATATAATTATTCATATGAATTGCTCAGTAAGAACCTCTCTTCAAACAGATATGGAGGTTTAAAGTTTAACCTACCAGTGGTATATAATAGTGTTTTGAAGCCATGGGACGGGGCGTCATTCTGAGGCTAATCAGGTACTCAGTGATGAGGGAGCGACAGTCAGTTTACAATTGGATTTTGATAGCCCATTACAGGGCTCTTAGGATACAAAGAAGAGCAGTCCCAAGTGAAACTGTTAACACCCATCATTAGGAGGTTCTGCTCGGTTTGCAGGGCCTACTCAGTACTTTAGAATAAATATCCGAGTTCCCAGACTCAATCTGCAGATTGAGAATGACTCTTGAGTGAGAGCTGAAATGTCTTGTTTTTCTAAAAACAGTGTCCAGATGATACAACTGAATCTTTTTCTATGATGGAACACTCCTGGATGAATGAGGGATTTCACCGATAAGACTGATTTTGACACTTTTGTGAACACAGTTTGAGAGGTTCGGGTCTTTTGTGTGTATATAGAAAATAGTTCATATATTTGAGTTCAGCTCATGAAAAACAAACGTGTTGGGTTTATATTATATTATATCATATGTACTGTATATTGTAAAAGCAGCTCTTGGAGTCAAATGTGACTGCTGTATGCCTTCTGCATCAAATGATACAGTGTTTTATTCTCAACCAGACAACCAGGAAGTTGTTAGCATGCTAGTTGTAGTTAGTTTTATCGTGATGGTAAAACTCCATTCAGGCCTCTGAAAGTTGTGATAAGTGCCTATAAATTAGCTGATATTAGGATACTAGGAATGTGTTTGGAAAGTGACGAATAAGTTCACCACCACAAACCATTTATTTCTGTTTTCATAGTTTTAAGAAAGTAAGAATGAGGTACAGCGCCATTAAAAGACGAGCCAGCAGAGTGCAGCAGAGTACAGGATCCCTTCTTTTTTACGCAGCTTTGACCAAGTCAGCTTTAGGTCAGTATTAGCAAGTTTTGAGATATCTGATTTGTGTACGGCTTTAAGGGTCATTGGTAGTAAAAGCCCTTCTGCAAAACCTTTTAAAAGAAAAGCATTTCATTACATTGCTTAAAAATACGTGCATTTGTACTATGGGCTCGCAAATCTTCACAGACCTGACTGATAACTTGGCCAGGTATTGAGCACATACAGTATTTTTCAGTATTGGTATTATAGTAGCTGAAATGTTACACAGTGTTGTTTTAACAATCTATCAAATGTTGTTATGTAATGACAATATACAATATTTAAATTTAAAGTAAGTAAAGTAAAACATCTAGATGAATCGTTAAATATTTAGGATTTCAACTTAAAAATAACATCAGTGAATTTGCACGAGAGCTCCTCAAAGCAACTGAGCAGCTTTTTCATTGGGCTTTGGGCACAGAAAATGCCCTGTTCGTGATAAAAACAAGCACACAGAGGACTCTGCGTTGGCAGGAGCAGCGGCGGTTTGTGCTGGGCTGATGGGACAGCGCTGTTATGGAGCTGATGTGGGGAACGTCCTGGTTTAACGAGTGCTACAGCTGGACGGACAGCAGCTGCAGCAGAGCAAAGAGAAAAATAAGAAAAATGAAAAATAAAACAAGCATTAAGAAAGAAAAGTTGAATCATAATGTTGTCCCCTCACTTAAACATACTTATACTTTGGGATATAATGTATAGTTATTAGTGTATGTATAGAAGTTCATTTTTTTCATTGGCTCGAGCCTTCCAGAATGGAATGGATCGAGACATTGTTCTTGCCATGGTTTCTTATTCTTATTGTAGTTTTGCATGGTAAAATTTTGCCACAACTCGGGCATTTTTGACCCCCTAACATTGATGAATGTCCCACATGGGGTCATAGGTCACACATGGGGGCATAGACGCGATCGGCTCGGCCCGAACTCCAATAAAATGGAGGTTGCGAGAACGCCCGTCGCAACAGTGCCGACTAGTTCAAAAAAGAAAAAACATGAAACGCTTCATCTTTGGCCTAGGCACATGAGACTTGGGACAGTGATAGAGCTACCTTTGACCTCTTACCTTTGAATAGTGAAACACACCTGGCAGCATCGCTCTATGATAAATAGGAAGTCAGCCATGTCGAATCAAAGTGGCACCGCCACGCTTGACTTTTTTTTTTCTAAATCAAACTTGTCCAAGGTTTTTTTGTCCGATCGAGCTCAAGACAAAACCTTTTGCATCCAAAGACATTGAAATTTACTAAATATTCAAAAGAATGTTGGATTCTTTACGGCAAAAAAGGCTTACGTTTTTTCAAGGACAAGTCACGCCTATTGGAATCTACGGCGCTCATATTTCACTCACTAATGCGTTTTTATGATCTGATTGGAAATAAATACCCATGTAACAAATTTACTCTATAGCGCCCCCTACCCATTGTGTGAAAAACTCACCATTGTCTGATTTAATAATAATAATAATAATAACTTTTATTTATATAGCGCTTTTCAGTGACCCAAAGACGCTGAACATATATAAAAAAGGGGGGGGGGGTATTTACAGACAGGGGGGACAGGGGGTAGAAGAGTAGGCAATGGGGTAGAGGAGGCTAGGGGTAGGGGAGGTCATAAGCTTGGGTGAAGAGGTATGTTTTTAGGCGGGATTTGAATGTTGTGAGTGAGGGAGAGTGGCGGACAGGTTGGGGGAGGGAGTTCCACAGTCGGGGTGCTGTTCGGGAGAATGCTCTGTCGCCAAAACTTTTGAGTCGGGATGTTGGTGCAGTCAGGGTGAGAGAGGAGGAGGATCGGAGAGCTCGGGAGGGGCGGTGGGGGATGAGGAGGTCAGACAGGTAGGGGGGGGCAAGGTGGTGAAGAGCTTTGAAGGTGAGGAGGAGTATTTTAAAGTTTATGCGCTGCTTGATGGGGAGCCAATGGAGAGAGCGGAGAACGGGAGTGATGTGATCACGGGACCGGGTGTGGGTGAGGAGGCGCGCAGCGGAGTTTTGGACCATTTGGAGTCTATGGAGGGAATGGGAGGAGATGCCAGTGAGGAGGGAGTTGCAGTAGTCGAGGCGGGAGGAGATGAAGGCATGGATGAGGGATTCAGCAGTGGGGAGGGTGAGGCAGTGTCGGATTTTGGCGATGCGGCGGAGGTGGAAGTATGAGGTCTTGACGATGTGGCTGACATGGGGAGTGAAGGAGAGGGTGGGGTCCATGATGACACCGAGATTGCGTACCAGGGTAGAGGGGGTGATGGTCGAGGTGTCGATGCTGAGTGAAAAGGGACCAGTTTTATTGAGAGTGGATTTGGTGCCAATGAGGAGGAGCTCTGTTTTGTCACTGTTCAGTGTGAGGAAGTTGAGAGTGAGCCATGGTTTTATTGTAGAGATGCAGGTTTCAATGTGGCTAAGGGGAGGGTTTTGGGTGGATTTGGTGGTGAGGTATATTTGGGTGTCGTCAGCGTAGCAGTGAAAGTCCAGGTTGAGTTGGCGGAGGAGGTGACCAAGGGGGAAGATGTAGCAGATGAAGAGGAGGGGGCCAAGGACTGAGCCCTGGGGGACCCCCTGCGTTACTGGGGAGAGGGTGGATGAGTGACCGGAGAGGGAAATGAACTCTTGCCTGTTGGTGAGGTAGGATGTGAGCCAGTCAAGTGCAGAGCCCTCAACACCCAGTTGGCGCAGCCTTTGTAGGAGGATGGAATGGTTTATAGTGTCAAAGGCTGCGCTGAGGTCTAGTAGTAACAGGATGTTGAGGGCCCCGGAGTCTGCAGAGGTGAGGAGATCGTTGAGTACTTTGACCAGGGCTGTTTCAGTGCTGTGAAGTGGGCGGAAGCCAGATTGGAGGGGTTCATAGAGGTTGTTTGACTGGAGGTGGGTGTGAAGTTGGGCGGCGACGATGCGTTCCAGCGTTTTTGAGAGGAACGGCAATGGGGCGGTAGTTGGAGAGGTTGGCGGAGTCTAGGGTGGGTTTTTTGAGGATGGGGGTGATGGAGGCCAGTTTGTAGATGGAAGGAACATGGCCGAGGGATAAAGACTGGTTGAAGAGGGTGGTGAGATGGGGGATGAGAGCAGGGAGGCAAGCCTTGGTTAGAGTCGTTGGGAGGGGGTCGAGAGAGCAGGTGGTGGTTTTGGAAGCGGTGATGAGGTCTATGATATGAGAGGAGTTAACAGAGGAGAAGGTGGTGAGGGGAGGGAAGGGTGGGTGGTCAGGGAGAGGGGGGGGGTGGGGTGGGGGTGGTGATGGAGTTAATGGAGACGGCAGTCATGGAGCTGTTGATTTTGGAAATTTTGTCATTGAAGGCAAGGAGGAAAGAGTTGCAGAGGTCAGGGGAGGAGGGTGGCGTGATGTCCGGTGGCTGGAGCAGCTTGTTGACGGTGGAGAACAGGGTGCGAGGGCTCCGGTGGGAGCTGTTGATGAGGGTGGAGAGGTGGGCAGATTTGGCGGCTTGGAGAGCGTCACGGTAGGAGGAGATGTGTAATTTGAAAGCTTCGGCGTGGACGGTGAGGCGGGTTCTTTTGAGGAGTCGTTCGAGTTGGCGGCCAGTCTGCTTCATGGTGCGGAGTTCAGGGGTGTACCAGGGGGCGGGGTTGATGTATGAGACGGAGGAGGTTTTCCAGGGGGCTAGGGAGTCAAGGGAGTCGGAGAGGGTGGTGTTGAGCATGACAGCATAGTCGTCGGGGGAAGAGGGGGGGAGTCAGGGGGAAAAGCAGAGGATATGAGCTGGGAGAGCGTGAGGGGGTTGACTGACTTGATATTGCGGTAGGTGATGGTGCGTTTTTTGGGGTTGTGGGGCGAGGGTAGGGGGGCGGAGAAAAGGATGCAGAGATGATCAGAGAGAGGGAGGGGGAGGGGGTGGGGCTTAGATATGGGTAGGAGAGAGGAACAGACTAAGTCCAGAGTGTGGCCTTTGGTATGGGTGGGGAAGTCAATGTGTTGGGTGAGATGGAAGCAGTCCAGGAGAGAGAGGAAGTCGGATGTCAGTGGGGCGTTGGGGCAGTCAATGTGGATGTTGAAGTCACCAGTGAGTAGGAGGCGGGCAGAGAGAGAGGATGCGATGGTGAGGAGTTCAGACAATTCAGTGAGGAAAGAGGGGTGGGGCTTTGGGGGACGATAGATCAGGATAGCGGTGATAGAGTTGGGGAGGGAGAAGGCGAGGTATTCAAATGATGAGATGGATGGAAGGTTGAGGCTCAGTTCAGTGATGGATGTAGATTTTTTATGAATAACAGCAAGACCTCCCCCACGCCCGGAGAGGCGGGGTTTGGCAGTGTAAGTGTAGTTGGAGGGAGTGGCTTGGTTGAGAGCATAGAAGTCCAGGGGCTGTTGCCATGTTTCACAGAGGAGAAGCAGATCAATGTTATTGTCCAGTAGCAGTTCAGCTATAACAGGTGATTTGTTGGAGAGGGAGCGGCAGTTCAGCAGTGCAAGGGAGATGGATGGGGGCGCGGAGATGGATGGGGGCGTGGAGATGGATGGGGGCGCAGGGGTGGGGGGGCGGAGGTTGCTGAGGTTGGCAGTGCGGCAGGTGGGGGTGACGGGGGGGGGCGAAAACTAGTCCAGAGTGAGGGGATAGGTGAGCCGTCGTTGGAGTGTTGGTTATGGGAGAGAACAGAGCCCCGGTGGATGTAGCGGGGCCGGCGAAGGATCCCAGCTGAGCTAGCTGCAGAGGCAGCAGCAGCTGGGAGACGGTGTTTATGGTTGAGGAGGTGAAGGTCAGCAGCGGTGTAGGTGAGTAGGCGAGAAGTTGGTGGAGCGGTGGCCTGGAGGCGCGGGAGTGATAGTCCGAGGAGGAGATGGAACGTAGCAGCAGATGAGAGTAATCCAGTTAGTATGTTGGCGGTGGCTAGAAGCTGGTTGACTAGAAGCTGGTGCGCAGAGAGTTGTGAAAAAGCAGCAGTGGACCGGGTGTTGAAGCTGGTGGAGTGAGTGGCGTTGGTTGCCCCAGACCTTGTCTGCACGGCAGGGAGGCCCCGCGATACCATGACGGACCTCAGCAGGTGTTAAGCCGGCTGTTAGCTGGCGGCTAGGGCAGTAGATAGTCCAGGAGTGAGGGAGGAGATGAGTGATGGACGGTGCAGTAATGTCCGATGAAGTTAAGGAACAGGGATGTAGACAGAAGACAACACAGAGACGCGGGAACAAAACAAAACAATGGAAACGACTAACAAAACAAAGACGTTGGGACAGAAGCGGCAGTCCACATACCAGACGCCGGCGTTGCTCTAGCCCAATCAAGATGAATTTGAGTCCAGTTTTGTGACCAGATCGCCCCGTCTGTGGAGCGGAGGAAAGCAGAGAAACGGGGCTGTATCTTGGTTGTATGGGGCTGCTTTTCTCCAGGTGGAGCCGGTGCCCCGCTCTCCGTGTCTGCTCCTGTGGCGGGCTGGGGCCACACCTTCGCCCAGGTACAGACCTCCGGGGCGGCGGGTGCGGGAGCGCGGAGCCGGTGTTCGGGCGTGGAAACGCCGGTGCAGTGGAGGATAAGCGGAGCCGCGTGCGGCTCGTGGCGGTGCGTGCCGCTCGTGGTGGAGCCGGTGATCGGACGTGGAAACGCCGGTGCAGCGGAGGAGAAGCGGTGCCGCGTGCATCACCAAGCGTGCACGCAGTGCGCCGGGGCAGACGGCGGAGCGTGCAGGCAGTGCGCCGGGGCAGGCGGCGGAGCGTGCAGGCAGTGCGCCGGGGCAGGCGGCAGAGCATGGACAGGAGAGCGCCGGCAGGCGGCAGAGCGTGGACAGGAGAGCGCCGGCAGGCGGCAGAGCGTGGACAGGAGAGCGCCGGCAGGCGGCAGAGCGTGGACAAGAGAGCGCCGGCAGGCGGCAGAGCATGGACAAGAGAGCGCCGGCAGGCGGCAGAGCGTAGACCTGGAAGCGCCGGCAGGCAGCAGAGCGTGGACGAGAGAGCGCCGGCAGGCGGCAGAGCGTAGACCTGGAAGCGCCGGCAGGCGGCAGAGCGTAGACCTGGAAGCGCCGGCAGGCGGCAGAGCGTAGATCTGGAAGCGCCGGCAGGCGGCAGAGCGTGGACCTGGAAGCGCCGGCAGGCAGCAGAGCGTAGACCTGGAAGCGCCGGGAGGCGGCAGAGCGTAGACCTGGAAGCGCCGGCAGGCGGCAGAGCGTAGACAGGAGCGCGCCGGCAGGCGGCAGAGCGTGGACAGGAGCGCGCCGGCAGGCGGCAGAGCGTGGACAGGAGCGAGCCGGCAGGCGGCAGAGCGTGGACAGGAGCGCGCCAGCAGGCGGCAGCGCGTAGACCTGGAAGCGCCGGCAGAACGTGGGCTGAGAGTGCCGGTAGACGGCAGAACGTGGGCTGAGAGTGCCGGTAGACGGCAGAGCGTGGACAGGAGAGCGCCGGCAGGCGGCAGAGTGTAGACCTGGAAACGCCGGCAGAACGGCAGAACGTAGACCTGAAAGCGCCGGCAGAACGGCAGAGCGTAGACCTGGAAACGCTGGCAGGACGGCAGAACATAGACCTGGAAACGCCGGCAGAACGGAAACCTGGAAAGAACGGCAGAATGTAGACCTGGAAGCGCCGGCGAACGGCAGAGCATGCACGCAGTGCGCCGGGGCAGACGGCGGAGCGTGCACGCAGTTGCGCGCGCGCAGTGCGCCGGGGAAGACGGCGGAGAGTGCACACAGTTGCGCGCACGCAGTGCGCCGGGGCAGACGGCGGAGCGTGCCGCAGTTGCGAGCGCGCAGTGCCCCGGGGCAGACGGCGGAGCGTGCCGCAGTTGCGAGCGCGCAGTGCGCCGGGGCAGGCGGCGGAGCGTGCAGGCAGTGCGCCGGGGCAGGCGGCAGAGCATGGACAGGAGAGCGCCGGCAGGCGGCAGAGCGTGGACAGGAGAGCGCCGGCAGGTGGCAGAGCGCCGGCAGGCGCCAGAGCGTGGACAGGAGAGCGCCGGCAGGCGGCAGAGCATGGACGAGAGAGCGCCGGCAGGCGGCAGAGCGTAGACCTGGAAGCGCCGGCAGGCGGCAGAGCGTAGACCTGGAAGCGCCGGCAGGCGGCAGAGCGTAGACCTGGAAGCGCCGGAGCAGAAACCTCTTCCAATGAATGAGATTGGACAGAGCTGAATAAGAGCCCTAAAAGGAATGAATGGCACGATATGTACAATGCATGGAGCTGCCTCGATCTGCTCCACAGAGGAGCAGCCTGCGTGAGGTGAGAGGGCGGGGCAAGGATGTTAGGAATGAAAACGAAAGGTAAGTTAGATTGTTGGAGACGCCGTAGTTGAGGACTTTGAAATCTTGCTAAAGATTGTGATTCAAGCAATATTCGCGAGATGAAGACAATGTAAAAATACTTAATTTCGACTGGGGACATCGCTGGGCGTTCGGCCTAGGGGCCCCGTACGGCCAGCGGCGGGCCTGGGACAGGCCCCCTGGAGTCGAGGACAGAGCGCTGACGCGTGTTGGAGCCTGACGTGGAGAGTGTTCTGGAGCTGCTGCGCGATGAAGCTGGACCCGGTGTCATTGTGATCCGGTGGAGAGACGCTGTGGCGCGGGAGGAGCCACGTGAAGGAGACGTCCCGACGCTCGATGCGGAGGAGGCGCCGCGGCACCGCGGCGTGCGCGGAGCGGCTGATGATTTCCTGGTTCCTGCCGCGGGGCGCGCGGCTGGTGGATGGGAAGCGTTTCGAGCGAAAGTGAGGAGTCCTGTAATGAGAGGACGCGGCGAGCCGCTCAGCTCTTCCGGGTCAGGTGGGTGCGCTCTTCCGAAGCCGGAGGACCGCGGGAGGACCGCTGGAGGACCCGGAGCCCCCGTGAGCGGAACACGGAGGGTCATCTGATTTGAACTCTGACAGAATATCAGTCGCAGTACGGTTTGAGCGGCCGAGCCATCTGCCTGAGGGCTTAAATGTGGCCGCCTTGTGCCGATTGGAGCGGGGAGGAGTCACTTGAGAGCGTTGATTGGGGATGAGGAGCAGGTGCGAGGGCCATGGTACAGACACCCCCTGACCTTTCACCCTACTTCTTTGGCCAGGAAAAACTGCATAACCTCTTTGGGATAAGCGCAGAAACCTGGGAGAGTCCATGGTGAAGTGAGGGATCTGACTCTCACAGACGGACAGGCGGGCGCCCGCTTGAGTGCGATGATGGCGCTGGGGAGAGGGATCCTTCCATGGTGGCCTTGATGTAGATGGGTGGAGTTAGGTCTTCCAGGCTGAATTTACGCAGGCTTCATTAGTTAGTGTGGCATATTGAATTTGAAGATTACAATTTGACATCTTGAAAATATAAACATTGAACAATTATTCAAAAACATTTAAACACAATTCAGCAACTGGAATTTAAAACAAATACAATTCAAACTACAGCACTCTTCGGGGTATCCTCCTGAATAAAAGCCGCTCCAATGAAATTTACAAAGACACAATGAATTGTACATATACGAACCGCATAATAATATAGTACGTCATAAGGCGCTGGTACAGCTGGCAGCCCTGTGTAAACGCTCTCTCTTCTTTCTCACACTTATTGTGCTTTATCTCCTATATTTTGCAAATATAGTTAGTATATTTTTTCTATTTTACTGCACGATAGGGACACGCGCTGGAATAGTTTTTTAATTCAACTGTTTTTGACTTTTTTCGGCTGGATTTGAGCGTTTTTCGTTGTGTTGTTGTGACGTGAGCTAGCTCCGAGCGAGCCCACCAGCAACGAAGCAGACGGGCTGGACGTAAACTCCGAGAGAAGAGAGGAGAAAACAGGAAGTCGGTTCCCGCCGTAGTCATGGGTAACGTGAGGTCCCTTCAAAATAAAATGACGGAAATAGCGAGCCTCATGCGGTCCCAGAGGATTTATAGGGACAGCAGCGTCTTGATTTTCACAGAGACCTGGTTAACAGCAGAAATGCCAGACTCTATTGTAGGTTTGGACTATTTTCATCTGCTGCGGGCTGTTGTGGAAAAAATATAATCTGGCCCTTTACTTTTTAACTTTCAATTCTATTTCTAATCAGATTTAGTTCTAACAGCCTGACAACCCCTTTTGGCCTGGAAATTTACATGTCCGGACTCCCTGGAGTGGCTAGGAAGTCCCACGTTATGTTTCACACTAGGCAAGACATGTGAATTGAATGAATGCAAATGTTATGTACTGTCTCCTTCCTGAAACCACTGTTTCTTTGATGTCCCATTTGCTCCTTGGTTCCTTTGTACCTGAGAGACCAGTGACCGGGAACTTCTGTGTGTGTGTGGTCATGTGATCATCGGTGATTTAAGGAAGGGGACAGAGGGGGGACGGGAGGATTTGGGAGACAGACATTTTGGGAAGCAGGCAAGAGACAGACGCGTGGACTCGGCCTTCTATGAGAATGGCCGAGTCCACTCGAGTTTCTTTCTGATTCAGCCACAAGATTAAACAGTTTACTTTTGAAACGAGACAACTTGCTTCTTTGTCTTATCTAGAGATTTTTGCCACTACAGGGCGGACAGAACGAGAGAATGTGGGAAGAAAAGAGGTGGAGGTCTGGCGGTGTATGTGAACACGAGCTGGTCCAAACCCGAACACTGCACAGTGAAGGAGCAGCTATGTAACAAGGATATTGAACTATTGGCTATTGACATGAGGCCATATTATCTGCCCCGGGAGTTCTCACATGTGATTTTGATCGCAGTCTATGTGGCCCCGTCTGCCAATGCTGAAAATGCTTGTGAAGCACTGCTCTCCTGCACTTGTAGGCTGCAAACACAGCATCCACAGGCTCTCTTCCTCATCTCTGGTGACTTTAACCACGCTTCTCCCTCTTCTGTTCTACCAACAAACACCCAGTATGTTACCTGCCCCACCAGAAAGAATAGAACATTGGACTTGTTTTTTGCCAACACCAAGGAGGCTTATTCCTCTTCCCCCCTCCCTACCCTGGGCAGCTCGGACCACAACCTTGTACATCTGAGGCCTGTGTATGAACCCATCGTGCGCAGGCAGCCTGTGGTGTCCCGTGAGGTGAGGATGTGGTCTGCTGAGAGCGAGGAGGCTCTGAGGGACTGCTTCAGCACCACTGTCTGGACTGAGCTTTATGACCCACATGGGGAGGACATTAACACCATCACAGAGTGCATCACGGACTACATCAACTTCTGTTTTGAGAACATTGTTCCCTCCCGGACGGTGCGGTGTTTTCCAAACAACAAGCCATGGATTAACCGTGAACTGAAGGCTCTGCTGAAGGAGAAGAAGAGAGCCTTCAGGTCAGGGAACAAGGAGGAGCTGAGGACTGTGCAGAAGGAGCTGAGGAGGAAGATCAGGCAGGCTGAAGCCGGCTACAAGAGGAGGATGGAGGAGTAGCTGCAGCAAAAGAACATTCAGGGAGTGTGGAGGAGCCTGAAAACCATCTCGGGCTTCAAAATCCCCCCTGCCCAGACAGAGGGGGATCTACAGTGGGTGAATGATTTAAATGCTCACTTCTTGAGGTTTGATCGGTCACCCACCCCTTCCCCTGCACAGCTGCATGCTCCCTCTTCCACAGCTGGACAATGCCCTGCATCTGTTCCTCTTCGCTTATCTGCCCCGGACCATCAGCTCCCCACTTCGCCTGGACTCACCCATCCCCCCAGCACACGGTCCCCCTGCCAACCACTGACTGTCACAGCAGCACAGGTGAGGAGTGAGCTGAAGAGGATTAAAGTGAGGAAGGCAGCAGGACCTGATGGCATCAGCCCCAGGCTCCTTAAGTCCTGCGCAGATGAACTGTGTGGAGTTATGGAGCATGTCTTCAACATGAGCCTGAAGCTGAGGGTGGAACCACAGGTCTGGAAGACCTCCTGTCTGGTACCTGTGCCTACGACACCGCGCCCCAAAGACCTCAACAGCTTCAGGCCAGTGGCTCTCACGTCCCACCTGATGAAGACACTGGAGCGGCTGGTCCTGGACCACCTCCGCTCCACCGTGAGCTCAGCCATGGACCCGCTGCAGTTTGCATATCGGTCTGGCATCGGAGTGGAGGACGCCGTCATCTCCCTGCTGCACCGCTCTCTCTCTCACCTGGAAAAGCCTGGCAGCTCTGTGAGGATTCTGTTCTTCGATCTTTCCAGCGCCTTCAACACCATCCAGCCGCTGCTCCTGAGGGACAAGCTGGAGACGGCTGGTGTGGAGTATGACCTGGCAGAGTGGATCCTGGACTACCTCACAGACCGACCCCAGTTTGTGAGAGCCCGGAACTGTGTGTCTGACACTCGGACCTGCAGTGTGGGGGCGCCCCAGGGCACTGTCCTCGCGCCCTTTCTCTTCACCCTTTACACTGCAGACTTCAGACATGACACGGACAGCTGTGTCCTGCAGAAGTTCTCTGACGACTCTGCCATCATCGGACTCATCACGGACGACGATGACGAGGAGTACAGAGGACTGGCGCAGGACTTTGTGGACTGGTGTCAGCGGAACCACCTCCTCATCAACGCGGGGAAGACCAAGGAGATGGTGGTGGATTTCCGCAGACGCCACCCCACTGCCCCCTCGCCAGTGAACATCCAGGGACGGGACATTGAGAGAGTGGACTCATACAAGTACCTGGGTGTTAATCTGAACCACAAACTGGACTGGACTCATAACACAGACGCACTGTACAGGAAGAGCCAGAGTCGGCTCTACCTCCTGAGGAGACTCAGGTCTTTTGGAGTGACAGGGCCACTCCTGAAGACCTTCTACGACTCTGTGGTGGCATCAGCCCTCCTGTATGGTGTGGCCTGCTGGAGCAGCAGCATCACAGAGATGGAGAGGAAGAGGCTGGACAGAGTCATCAAGAAGTCCAGCTCCGTCCTGGGCTGTGCTCTGGACTCGGTGCAGGAGGTGGGGGACAGGAGGGTCCTGGCTAGATTCACATCTATGCTGGACCATGAGTGTCACCCCCTGCAGGACACTCTCTCCGCTCTGGAGAGCAGCTTCAGTGAGAGACTGATCCACCCTCGCTGTGTGAAGGAAAGGTTCCGTAGGTCTTTCCTTCCTGCTGCTGTCAGACTTTATAACAAAAACTGTTAGTACTGAACACTCGCAATACTGACCTAACCTAATACTGATTGATACTGCAATTCTGTCATATGTGCAATTGTTGTTGGAATTCATGTGCAATTCATGTGCAATTCCTGTGAAATTCATGTGCAATCTATGTGCTGTCGTGACACATATTCATGTGCAATTACTGTCGTGATCACATGCAATGGTATTTATGTATTTATTTATTTGTCTATGGGAGTTTTTATTTATTTATAGGAGATCTTCTACTGAAAGTGTTTTTTCCTATAAGTGATCTGTTCTTCTGTATCTACCTCTGCATCTACCTGCGTTGCACCAATGAAATTTCTCCATGTGGGACAATAAAGGAATATATTATCTTATCTTATCTTACCCAAAATAAAGCAAGCTAGCAGAAAAAAAACAACCTAAAATGTAGTGAAGAATAAATAGGCAAAAATACAATCATTTGCAAATAGGGAACAATCAGTGTCGGTCGGTCCAGAGTTCGGCCCCTTGTTTGTATTCGGTGTCCGAAGATGTCGATGTCCTAGAGATGTGGGAAAACAACAGGGTGAGAAAAGGCACAGACCTGTGGACAACCTGTGCTGGGTCGAGTGTCTGAGACATTCTTCATCAGCTGCACGCACTTTCTCCATCAGGGAGTCAGTTATTCACCTACATTATTGGCATAGGCTTAAAGTACAACTAAATAACTTTGGTGATGTGCTCCCTCTGAAAATCTCTTGTGAAAATACATCTTCATTGTTGTTGTTTTTATTCTTTATCAAAATGACACAGTATAGTCACACACAAAAACATTTAACATTGCCAAATATTAAAAAAAAACATCACGATAACGTTTAATAAGGTAAACATGTTACTTATTTCTGCTTTAATTTGCTGCTGTGACAGTAAAATGGTTAGCATTAAACATTCTGGGGATATAAAAAGCTATTGTGCAGCAGATGCTTTTATTCAAACTAATTCAAACTAAAAAGCTTGAAGATAAAAGGAAGTGTTAATGATTGACTTTTGTCTGTGTGGGTGTGTGAGAGCGGAAACAGATAATTGTTTATTCATTTGAGATGTTGGAAAGGCGTAATACTGGAAATATAACCTAATTGCATGCAAGTCTCTCTGCAACCCTCTAAAAAGTGTACTTTTCAAGGCTCACATATGTCATGAGAAGCTGCAGTCAACAGGATTAAATAACAAACAAGTCCTTCGTGCAAACCTCCGCCACAGCCTGCACATGACACAGCATGAAAAACAGCCACAATTGCTGAGCAAGGTCTCAAAAGCATTTCCTGGATTTTTTTTGGTGATAAGAAAAGAAAAAGAAAATAATAATAAAAACAGCAAATTGATTTTACTCAAGTTGGAAATGTGAATAAATACAAAGATGTGCATAGTGTTTTTCAATAGTAGCAAAACAGGCCACCAAAAAAGTTACATAATGCACCTTTAAGTTATCAATCTATGTATTTCAACACTGCACATATAATTCAGATAATAACACATTACAGACACAGATGCATGTTTTAAAAAGCGGATGAATGAGGCAATTGCGTTTACTGTCAGGTAATTTAGGATTGGATCTAGAGGTTTCACTTACATGCAATCACAGCTATGAACAGCGACACATTTACCTTAATCTTTCCCTCAGTCTGTTTACTTTTTCAGGACGTGTTTGGGACTTTGAGTTCCTCCTCTGAGAGATCAGTGTTTACGCCCTAAATGAAGGCTCTTGGCCACAGAAAGTGGAGCAGTATGTGTGTCAAGAGTGACACATTTCTAAATTGTCACAATTATATAGCACCTTCCAGGCACTTAACATCAAGGAACCACTCTCCAACTCACAGTGTACGTATTTACATCAAGGAACCACTCTCCAACTCACAGTGTACGTAGACACAGTATTCACCCGAGGCAGCTGCCAACCTGTGGATCGGACCACACTGCCAAGGATATTTTTATTTAGCACTCTACCACCCAAAAACTAAAGCTGCCACATAAACACTTATTATTATCATCATCGTCATCGTCATCATCATCATAACATATTGTTGAAGTCCACTTTGTTATTCTCAAATTAAAAGAATGATGAGTGACAGAGACTTAGCTATAATGTTTGCAACTGAATGTAATATACAAATTATATAACAGTCTAGATATGTTGCTGAAGTCACATTAAAAATTGGGATGCATCAATGCTGATACCGGTATCAAATCTCAGCTCCAGTCCGTCTCATAAATAGTATAAATATTATTTTCACAAAGCTGTTCTGTAGTTACAAGTATGTACTGATGGTACAGAACACTTTTCTCATCCATGTTATATGTGTTTTCAGGAAATAGATGCTAATTTTGCCACCTGTTTGTCTGATGGCCTGAAATGTTACACTATGATATTAAACTTATCTATCTTTGATATATTTATTTTTTATTGCAAAAAAACACAACAAAGGGAAACATGCATTCTTGTGTGCAGGGTCGCCTCTGGGTGGGTGGAACATTCTTGTATAAGCAGTAACATCTCCATGGAGACAAGCAGGTGCGCATGGCGGACCTTTTACCAGTACAATGACAGAGTGCATCTTTAAAGCTGAAGTATCCATATCTGTATTGGAATGGAAAAGCTGGATTGGTTCATCTCTAGTTCAAATACATTGCAGTTGGTATAGACACATGAACCACATGGTTGACATTTTAATGCTCAACATCCACAAGTCAGAGTAATCCATTATTTGTAGTTGTATTAAGTACAATTACAAATAAGCCTAGAAATACATTTCACGATGTTTGATGTTGGAATAGTGTAATTAGGAAAACTCCAAAACAATCATAGGAAATTGACTTGAGCTTGTTATCATGTCCTAACATTTTCCATCAAAAACATACCTTGAGTTGTATTTAGCTTTATTCACACTTCTATGCCTACAACACCAGATTTGTGATGTCAAAGGTAGAGATCCGGACATCTCCTGTGCAGTAAAGTCAGAGTCAGGATTCAAACTCACAACACTACACTAAGAGCTGTGCTATGCCTTAACTACTTGACCACAGGGCAGCACCCCTGTTTTGAGCATTTCTACGTAATGTATGGCTTTCACAACATAACTCTTTTTAAGCTACATCCGTACATTAAGGTACATACTGAATATTTGAAGGCCATTAACAGTACAAATAATGCATATCCTTTAAACATCCAGAAACCAGAAAGTGAAAGTGCAGGATCATCTGTGTGTCAGACTAAAACCAAGATGATTAACTGAATGTTTTCTTTATTTGTAGTTGTGAGCTAGAAGAAAACTTCTCAAAAATATCTATCTTCATCTATTGTCTCGCCATCTTCTGAAATATTAATGAGCCATACTGCAGAACAATACCCATACCAACTATGCCTCAGAGAGTAACGATTGATAGCCGTTTTTTTGACAGATAACAATGACGACTCATTAAAGACTGCAGCAATCATTTCCACATGTTCTACTTTGTTACTTGTGTTGGAATTCCCAGGCGTGACAGGACTGTTTTTTTGTTTCCTTTTTATTTGCGGAGAACATGTCTGATACGGCATGGTTCCCCTCGAGCACATCTGGACTGGAGGCCTGCGTGATGGCGATTAAAAAGGGTAACGATTGTCTTAAACGTGGCGGTTTGGGTCTCACGCTCTGCTCTATGTTCACATGCAATAGGCTCTGTGACACACTCTGAACTCTCACTGGATATGCCCTGCCTGGAACTGTTAAAGTTTCATTTGGTTCTGTTCTAAATTTATAGGCAGCACTGCGTTTGTGGGAACGTTTGAGCCGCGAGTGAGAGAGAGAGCAACGAGTCTGGGGATGTAAACTGTCAAACCAAAAGCCATGAAGCATCAAATACTGTTGATGCTAATACGATTATTTGAGGCTGATGGACTGAGGAGTCTAGTAATGTCAGAGATACGTGGAGGGTAGTGGCTTTAAAATGTTCATGGAGATGGATGTTATTGTGTAGTTGTTGTTTTATCATGTATTTAATTTACTTTAAATTGTTTTTATATTGGTCTAAGAATAGATGATACTCTCTATCATTTGAAACAAAATCACCAGTCACGTAATTGCCTTCCAGTTACTGTGAACATGCTTGCAAGGCCAGAAGAAAACAATAATGGCTCAGATGTCAAGCCCATCCTCTCCACAGACATTGTTGTCAAAGAACATGCTCTGAAGGAGACTCACACTGAAAGGTCATGTAACGTGTGCCGTGTGTTCTAACTACCGTACTTTTCAGACTTTGAGCCAGTATTTTTTCTCCACTCTTTGAACCTTGCAGTCATTATAACGGTGCATCTAATTTATAGATTTTTACTGGCAAATGGCCTCCAGGGGGCCATCTAGCAGGAAGCGCAAGAGTTTGACACGCTGTAGAAGAAGACGTCAGAGGAAGCACAGCACATGGGACACATTGCGTTTTGGTCAGCACTAGATCATACACTCATAACTCACGGAAGTGACAAATTTGGAACTTACAAAATCCAATTTGGTGGCCCTCGTGGCGCGCAGATCACATGCGAGGTATATTTTTTGTCTTGCAGCAGGAAATCCAGATTAATTGGCCCAGTGGTTTGAACAACAGTGTGCCGTGCAGTAGATTTCAAGTTCAACCCTTAATTTTTTTTCTGTTTAACTTTTTTAACTTATAGATTAGTCTAGGTTGTTACATTTTTTTCCCCTCGTCTCCTAACTACTACAAAAACTTAGGGTTAGGGATTAAGGGTTAGGGGTTAGGTGTTAAGGTTAGGGGTTGAGGTTAAGGTTAGGGGTTAAGGTTAGGGTTAAGGTTAGGGGTTGAGGTTAAGGTTAGGGGTTGAGGTTAAGGTTAGGGTTAGGGGTTAAGGTTAGGGGTTGAGGCTGAGGTTAGGGTTAGGGTTAAGGGTTAGGGGTTAACCCTATTTTTTTAGGGTTAGGGTTAGTTAACCCATTTATTGTAGTTTGGTCAAAAACAAAAAGCGCTCAACATTCAAGCACAAAACAAAATATACTACGAGTGAAGTGGAAAAGATTGTAATACAATGAAAAAAAGCCTTTTAGAGAGAAAATTATTGCCTGAGCTGTATCAGCAGGGCCGAATTCGTCACTTCCGGGACCAAATTCGTCACTTCCGTGAGTTGTGAGTGTATGATCTAGTGCTGACCATTGTGTTAACTTTGTGTTTAATTACAATCAGATCCATATTCACCAAGAATTGTGTTTAATGAGGAAGTGAATCTAGACGCAGCTGAACATAAAGACACATGGAGCGCGGACATGTGATATACAGCGATCTGCAGTTTACCTGCCGTATTGAAATGACACTTTCTTGGCCGGACCTGACTCACAACATGTGCCTCAGTACACATGAAGATATTTTCTGTGTAAATATCTCATGTTACATGTAACTCACTCAATAAGTACAAGCTCAGGAGCAGATGAACCAGATGTGAAGACACAGGTAAATCAGCTCACACAGAGTAATCAAGGACAGAGGGGACAATTAGAATAGCTCAGACGTGTTCTTTGTATGTTAAACTTCAAAATGCTGCATGTTATTTTACAATCCAACTCATATTCACTTAAGGGCTGTTCTTAAGTTCTTAAGTTCACTTAAGAAATAAGTTTAATTATTAATTCAGAGCAGAGGACTGCAGGTGCACCGCGAGACCCCTGGTTGAAAAGACAAGACGCATCACTACCGCGTCTATTTATGTGTAAATATCTCATGTTACAATGTGAGCACCGTATATGGCACGTTCTGTTTTTTTTTTGAGAAATACATTTGACATAAAAGAACATTTTACACTTTATAAAATATCAGATAAACAGACAAAGATCGGTTCAGAAGCCTCTTATGACGACGACACGAACAAGGCCGTTTACGTCGCCCGGATCGGCGTCACCGGGGCCCCATCCTGGAGCCAGGCCTGGGATGGGTGCTCCATGGCGAGCGCCTGGTGGCCGGGTCTTACCCCACGGGGCCCGGCCGGGCACAGCCCGAAAGAGCGACGTGGGGCCGCCCTCCCGTGGGCCCACCACCCGCAGGAGGATCCATAAGGGGCCGGTGCAGAGAGATCTGGGCGGCAGTCGACGGCAGGGGCCTCGGCGACCAGATCTCCAGACACAGAGACTAACTCTGGGGACATGGAATGTCACCTCGCTGGGGGGGAAAGAGCCTGAGCTTGTGCGGGAGGTTGAGCGATACCGACTAGATATAGTCGGCCTCACCTCCACGCACAGTTTGGGCTCTGGAACCCATCTCCTCGAGAGGGGCTGGACGCTCCACTTCTCTGGTGTTGCCCGCGGGGAGAGGCGGCGGGCTGGTGTGGGCTTGCTGATAGCCCCTCAGCTCAGCCGCCACGTGTTGGAGTTTACCCCGGTGAACGAGAGGGTCGCGTCCCTCCGCCTTCGGGTGGGGGACAGGTCTCTCACTGTTGTGGCGGCCTACGGGCCGAACAGCAGTGCAGAGTACCCGGCCTTCTTGGAGTCCTTGGGAGGGGTACTGGACAGTGCACCGACCGGGGACTCCGTTGTTCTACTGGGGGACTTCAACGCCCACGTGGGCAATGACAGTGACACCTGGAGAGGGGTGATCGGGAAGAACGGCTTCCCCGATCTGAACCCGAGCGGTGTTCAGTTATTGGACTTCTGTGCTAGCCACGGATTGTCCATAACGAACACCATGTTCAAGCACAAGGGTGTCCATCAGTGCACATGGCACCAGGACACCCTAGGCCGGAGGTCAATGATCGACTTTGTTGTCGTGTCATCAGACCTCCGGCCGCGTGTCTTGGACACTCGGGTGAAGAGAGGGGCAGAGTTGTCAACCGATCACCACCTGGTGGTGAGTTGGATCCGCTGGCGGAGGAGGAAGCCGGACAGACTTGGCAGACCCAAGCGCATTGTGAGGGTCTGTTGGGAACCTCTAGTGGAGCCCTCTGTCAGTAGGGTATTCAACTCGCACCTCCGGGAGAGCTTCTCCCATGTCCCGGGGGAGGTTGGGGACATTGAGTCCGAGTGGACCATGTTCTCCGCCTCCATTGTTGATGCGGCTGCTCGGAGCTGTGGTCGCAAGGTCTCCGGTGCCTGTCGTGGCGGCAACCCCCGAACCCGGTGGTGGACACCGGAAGTAAGGGATGCCGTCAGACTGAAGAAGGAGGCCTATCAGGCCACTCTGGCTTGTAGGTCTCCGGAGGTCATCGACGGGTATCGGCAGGCCAAGCGAGCCGCGGCTCGTGCTGTCGCAGAGGCAAAAACCCGGGCCTGGGAGGAGTTCGAGGAGGCCATGGAGGAGGACTATCGGTCGGCACCAAAGAAATTCTGGCAAACCGTCCGGCGCCTCAGGAGGGGGAAGCAGTGTCTCACCAACACCGTTTACGGTGCGGGTGGAGGCCTGCTGACCTCAACTGGGGATGTCGTCGGACGGTGGAAGGAATACTTTGAGGATCTCCTTAATCCCTCAGTCACGTCTTCCGAAGAGGAAGTGGAGACCGGGGACTCGGTGGCTGGCTCATCCATCACCCAAGCTGAAGTCACTGAGGTTGTTCGCAAACTCCTCGGTGGCAGGGCTCCGGGGGTGGATGAGATCCGCCCTGAGTACCTAAAGTATCTGGATGTTGTAGGACTGTCTTGGTTGACACGTCTCTGCAACATCGCGTGGCGTTCGGGGACCGTGCCTCTGGACTGGCAGACCGGGGTGGTGGTCCCTCTGTTCAAGAAGGGGGACCGGAGGGTGTGTTCCAACTACAGAGGGATCACACTCCTCAGCCTCCCGGGTAAGGTCTATTCCAAGGTACTGGAGAGGAGAATCCGACCGATAGTCGAACCTCGGATTCAGGAGGAGCAGAGTGGTTTTCGTCCTGGTCGTGGAACACTGGACCAGCTCTATACCCTCCATCGGGTGCTCGAGGGTTCATGGGAGTTTGCCCAACCAGTCCATATGTGTTTTGTGGATCTGGAGAAGGCTTTCGACCGTGTCCCTCGGGGTGTCCTTTGGGGGGTGCTCCGGGAGTACGGGGTCCGGGGCCCTTTGCTCAGGGCTGTCCGGTCCCTGTATGACCGGAGCAGGAGCTGTGTTCGCATTGCCGGCAGTAAGTCAGACCTGTTCCCAGTGCATGTTGGACTCCGCCAGGGCTGCCCTTTGTCACCGGTTCTGTTCATAATTTTTATGGACAGAATTTCTAGGCGCAGTCAGGGGTCGGAGGGTGTCCGGTTTAGGGACCACAGGATCTTATCTCTGCTGTTTGCAGACGATGTTGTCCTGATGGCTCCATCAAACCCGGACCTGCAACATGCACTGGGACGGTTTGCAGCCGAGTGTGAAGCGGCTGGGATGAGAATCAGCACCTCCAAATCCGAGGCCATGGTTCTCGACCGGAAAAAGGTGGCTTGCCCTCTCCAGGTGGGTGGGGTGTCCTTGCCCCAAGTGGAGGAGTTCAAGTATCTCGGGGTCTTGTTCACGAGTGAGGGTAGGATGGAGCGTGAGATCGACAGGCGGATCGGTGCAGTGATGCAGTCGCTGCATCGGACCGTTGTGGTAAAGAGGGAGCTGAGCCGAAAGGCAAAGCTCTCTATTTACCGGTCGGTCTACGTTCCTACCCTCACCTATGGTCATGAGCTTTGGGTAGTGACCGAAAGAACAAGATCGCGGATACAAGCGGTCGAAATGAGTTTCCTCCGCCGTGTGGCTGGGCGCTCCCTTAGAGATAAGGTGAGGAGCTCGGCCACACGGGGGGAGCTCGGAGTAGAGCCGCTGCTCCTCCACGTCGAGAGGAGCCAGCTGAGGTGGCTCGGGCATCTGTTTCGGATGCCTCCTGGGCGCCTCCCTCGGGAGGTGTTTCAGGCATGTCCCACCGGGAAGAGGCCCCGGGGAAGACCCAGGACACGCTGGAGAGACTATGTCTCTCGGCTGGCCTGGGAACGCCTCGGGATCCCCCCGGAGGAGTTAGAGGAAGTGTCTGGGGAGAAGGAAGTCTGGGAGTCCCTGCTCAGACTGCTGCCCCCGCGACCCGGCCCCGGATAAAGCGGCAGAAGATGGATGGAGGATGGATGGATGGAAAATATCAGATTAGAAAGAGCAAATCTAAAAATCTCAGTGATACTGTAGCTTATAGTGCAGAGTAGCAATTACTACATGGAGAGGAAATAAAAACACAAACAACTGTTTGTGCCTGTTTCATAAAACAGCTTCTAAGTGGCATTAGTTACTCTGAACTACATGTGTAAAATTTTACATTTTTATATCTAATCATCACATCCATTATTGCTGTATGGAATGTTGTACTTAAAGGTGCCATAACATGCTTTTTTCACGTTTCGTAGTCTATCCTAAGTGTATAATTGATAATAATAAGGGTTGTGCAACACCCTTAACATAATAGTTAAGAAATATCACCCAGACCTTGGACCCCCTCACCAACCCGGAAATGCAAACGGCTTGGTTTGATATTCGCCCCCACCCTTGCGAAGAGCGATCTGGCTCCCCCGCCCAACCCGTGACGTAGTCTCAGAGCGCGTGTGTGCCCCGCCCACCCGTGACGTAGTGTGTGCCCCACAGCTGTGTGCTCCGCCGTGCGCCGCTCCGCGCGACTGAGTGAGAGTCTACTTTGAGACTGAATAAAAACTGGTGTTGATTCTACAGCGTGCGCAGAACAGATATATATATATATATATATATATATATATATATATATATATATATATAGGGGAGGGGGGTGGAGAGGGGGGATGGTGACGCGTGCTTGCCCTTATGACGCGGTCTTGCCCCACCGCCCGTCAGTTTGGAGATTCGAGGAAAGGAGATAGTCTGTAATATAGCTAAAAACTGCGTGAATCAATCAAAAAAACACTCTGGACATATATGAAGCACAAATAGCAATGTAAGAAGGTTAAAAGCTCTGAAAAGTCGATTTTGCATGTTATGGGACCTTTAAAGACATGTCATGTATAGCTTTCTTTCATAGGTTTTCTAATAACAAACGCCTATTTTTATGAATAGAAGTTCTTAGCGTTGGCCTTATGCAAGTAATCAAGTTAAAAAAACACTCCTCTTTAGTGTGTTTGTTGCCAAGGTAACGGAGCACGAGTTTGACAGATCACATGTCTCGGCTCGGATTG
Source organism: Eucyclogobius newberryi (assembly GCF_026437365.1). NCBI lineage: Eukaryota > Metazoa > Chordata > Actinopteri > Gobiiformes > Gobiidae > Eucyclogobius > Eucyclogobius newberryi. Next base: position 6,736,808 of record NW_027315724.1, read on the forward strand.
ATACAAAATCAGCCGCTTTCACTTCAAGCACGAATAAAGCCAGCAAACAGTTGAGCAGCTCATTCTGAGTCGTTTTGGACATACCTTTTGTACACAGTCGTCTGTAGATACAGTTTTAAGACGTATACACTGAAAACACTGCGTGTGGCACTTCTGCGTACGGCGCATGCACATGCCTCTGTCTCTAGCGTAAAAAGCGTATCTTCATGGCGTAACTACTACGTTAAAAAGGGCACTCGAGAAAGCGCCCACCAGTCGCTATTTTCCTATGGAGAAAGCCATAGTGACGAAGTCACTTTTGATTGTGATTTGAAAAATCCCCATTGCTTTTCTATGGGAATCTGGGGCGCCCCACGGCTACGTAGAAAAGTGACGCAGGCTGCACCACGCAGCGTGCAGTCTTATGTGATGGGTTGGACAAGAACAGTTTCATAAAACCCTGGACAGTACAATATGGAGGATTGTAACGTGATCTGGCGAGACATAGTTGGTCACCACACTGGAGCCTGGGTCTGGAGCTCATAAGGGAGTGACTGGTGGTCTGCCCACAGAGCCCAGTGGTGCTTACTCCAAAAGGATGAGGTGGGTCTGACCTTCTGTGGGTTCACCACCTGTAGAGGAACAAAAGGCTCGGCTCAGACACCATTTAGTGAACCCACTGTATCCCAGTGTCTTTGCGGCTCTTGAGCGGTGTCTCTGTAATAGCACTAGTAACATGATATTTTAGACAAGACAATATCTTTTGAATGATTGGTGCACAGCTTCACTATCTCTGCTTGTGAGTGAAATGACTGTATCCTGCAAAGAGAAGAGAGAAAAAGCACCTACAGCACATCCAACAGAGCCCCTATGTCCCTGCCTCTGCTAAATGGGCAAATTAAATTTCATATTAATGAATGTAATAATAACTCATGCTGGTTTAATCCTACCTTTCTTTGCATTGGATAAAGTTTTCCCTTTTGATGTCCTTGCACTTAGATGCTGACATCCAACCATCATAGGCAGTCGCCCCTGGCTGTTTGCGTGGGTTAAATCTGAGGCATGTGATGCTGGAGAGGTTCTTCATCATCTGGAGAGTTGTTCAAAATGTCTCCATGTAAATCAATCCCATTGCTTTTATATTCTATTTATATCTATTTGTTTGCAGTTGTTTTTTTTTTGCATTAGAATTGTACCTATAATTCAGAAATGCGTTTTTTTCATATTGATCAACTAATCACACATTGATGATAAGTCACTATTTTCTATCAATCCTCATGTGGTGCTGCTGCAGTGCTGTGATGCCATGTTTAGATTCGTCTTTTCTTGATAATTTAACTCTTCCCGTACAATACTGTTCCACACAGGAACAGTTTTAACTCTGTTGCTACTCCAACAAAAGCCCCCCGCCTATCCCCTTTACACCTGGTCCATCTGGCTCTTACCCCTCAGCTCCTACCCCTCCCTCCTGCTCAGCCTACCCCACCCATCCCCAAAACTGTTATCTCCAATAGCTAAGTTGCACTGGGTCTCAGCGTTATAGTCGTAATAAAGGTCAAACCCACCCGGGGTCCTGTGTGACAACTGCCTCCCCTAGTGCTAGTGCTGGAAGGCCAGTTAGGCGGACCAATCTGAGAAATTTGATTAATATTCCCTGTGAAAAGATAACGTCCAGCCCCCACTGAAACTAGTCTGAAACTTGCTGTGCTAAATGTCAGATTCTTATGTAACAAATATTTTTAAATTAACAATTTGATTTGGTTTCAATGTTGGTTTTTGATTGGTTTCAATGTTCATGTGGATGATATTTGTGACAGAAACACTAAAGCGCTTAATGCTTCCTCAGCACGTGTGTGGCCCCACTCACAGCAGAGAGCACACTCTCTCCTAATTACAAAAGGGTTTAATATTTCAAACGTCAATGTGGTGGATGCTGCTCTCTCTGATAATTTCTGTGTCTTCTTTGATCTGCTTGTCACTCCTAAACCACCAGCTGACGCAGCTGGTGATAGGAAATCTACACGCTGCCTCGATGTGTTACCCACCAGATTTCTAAAATCTGTGCTGAACAGTTTGTTAGCACCACTTATTATTTTTCTTTGGTGTTTTATGGTGGTTGGTTTCCAAGTGTTACATTACAGCACCAATTCAAGCCCACTGGTCCGAAGGTTCACAAGTCCGAAGGTTTACTAGTCCGAATTTTGAACATTATGACATGGCATTTGTAAGGGTCTGCTCGCCTAAATAAAACTGATGTTAATTCTACAGCGTGCGCGGAACACGATAAACTTGTGATATATTCGGAGCTCCTGAGCAGGCAGCGGTGCGTGACTGCCTGCGTGCCCGGGATTCGCTAACCTGCACGGGGCTGAACGCGTCTGCTCCCTCTGCTGCGCTCTCCGGAGAGTGGTCCAAGACTCGGTCCCGATACAAAGCCCATAGTCCGACATTTGGGAAGAAGAGCAGAGCGGCAAAAAGCAGCCCGGCAATCTGCAGTAACCTCTTCTCCTTCCGCAGGTTCAGACTAGTTAACCTTTGGACTTGTGAACCTTCGGACTTGTGGGCAGCCACCGTTAGCACCACTCACTCCAGTCACTCACATTTTTAAAATGTTGCTTCAATCTGGAACATTCCCAAGGGCTTTGGTCATAAAGCCTCTCCTAAAGAAGAACAGTATTGATGCCGCAGTATCAGTGTCTTTGGGTCGGGACATGTCTCTAGACATTTTAGACAAGACAATGTCTTTGGGATGATTGGCGCACAACTTCACTGTCTCTGCTTGTGAGTGCAGCAGAGAATGACTGTATCCTGCAAAGAGGAGAGAGAAAGCACCTATACAGTACATCCAACAGAGCCCCCATGTCCCTGCCTCTGCTAAATGGGAAAATTCAATTTCATATAAAAAAAATCATTATAGCTAATGCAGGTTTAATCCTACCTTTCTTTGCAGTGGATACAGTTTTTCCTTATGATGGCCTAGCACTTGAATGCTGACATCCAACCATCATAGGCAGATGTTTCAAGAATCCACTCTTTCTTTTGGAGATTCATTATTTGAAATGTCTCCTAAAGAAGAGCAGCCTTGGTGCCGCAGTATTGAGTAATTACTGGCCCATCTCTAATCTTCCATTTTTGGGCAAAGTCCTTGAAGAGGTTGTTTACCAACAGCTCACGGATTTCCTCTTAATAAACAAATGATTTGATGTTTTGGTTTTAGACATCATCACAGCACTGAGACTGCTCTTGTCAAGGTAACAATGACATCCACCTGAACACTGACACGGGCAAAGCCTCAGTCTTAATTCTGTTAGATCTGAGTGCTGCTTTGGGACCCTCTAACAGAGACTAGAGGACAGGGCGGGCATCATTGGCTAAAGTCCTATCTGGAATACAGGAAGTACTATGTTGAAATTGGTAACTGTCTCAGACCACATGCCCCTGACCTGTGGGGTGCCTCAAAGGTCAGTCCTGGGACCCCTTCTTTTCAACCTCTGCATCAGGGGTGTCAAACATGCGGGTGGCATACAGCCCGCAAAATATTTATCATTTATATTGATTCATTTCCAATAGATATAAAGCCTTTTTAAGTGGGGAAAGAGACGTGTGGTTTTGGGTAACATGTGGAAGAAAGAAAGGAGATGGTTTTGTGGACGTAAGAGCTGTGCTAAAAGTGGCGCTTATGTGGAGCTAATGACAAGAAAACAAACTTCTGTGACGACAGCTCAAGCCCCCGGAAGCCAAGATGGCCGCCATTGAAACCTATGGAGCGTGCTCATTGGCGCATGGCTCCAAAAAGTTTTTTAGTTCTGCATTACTTCCTGAATACTGGTATAGCACCTCCCACTTTTGTGACGACATCGGCATTAGGCTTTGGCGTCGGGAGCGAGCACGTGGTCCTCAGTCTTTCACACGACGTGTGAAAGACTGAGGACAGTCAGCGCGGACTTTTGGAATATTTCGGCTTGAAATAGTCTATTTACGTAATGTATAATGGTGGATTGTTATATCCATCTATAAATATACATGTATCATGTTGTAAAGGTCTGATATTTATGAGAATTATAAAGAAGTGTTAAGATAAAAAGTCTGGTTTAATTGACAATGAATTGCATTTGCTCATTTAGAGGTGTAATAAGGTCGTCCTCATCATTTTCTGTAGTTTTTGGTCTGGTTATTTATTTTGTTATTAACTTTTCAGTTATTAATTTACATAATATAATTTGGCCAATATGCATTTTTTTTATCAAATGAGAAGAAATATAAAACATAATCATCAATACTGTTACATAATGGAGTTAAGCAGTATTTAATTATATTCAGTTTCCTTGAGTGTCGTTTTTGTATCATGTCAATCTTTAATAAATACAAAACATGTTTGTTTATTAATGTATTTAACAAGAATAATGAACATGAATGAACTTAATAGATGTAAATCTGATTATAGCTACAAATGATAAATTGATTTTAGCCAGAGTTTGAGTTGAGTTTTAAAGCTACAATGTGGGACTCCCTTATTAAGGAGTTTGAGTCTGTGTACTGTTCATTATTTTTATTATCATCATTATCATTAGAATCAGAAAAGGTTTATTGCCATTGTCAAAGAACAGAATTCACAAACAGTGGAACTTGCTTTGGTGATTCAGTGCAACATAAAACAATGAACAATGATAAAACAACCTGTATAAGTCAAATAGAGCACACTGAATAAGATAAGATATTCCTTTATTGTCCACGCATGGGGAAATTCCGTTGTTGCAACGCAGTAGATACAGAGGAAAAGGACAGATAACTTATAGGAAGTTTAAAAAACAAACACTCTTAATAGAAGAACTCTTATAAACAACAACTCCTATAGACAAAACCTCTCATTTCTTAATAAGGAATGGAGGGGGAAAATAGAGATAAAGATAAAATAAAAACAGCTAGTGTAAGACAAGATAATACTGATAATAATGGTAAAATAAACACTCTATTTACATCAGTTATATGCACATGAATTTGACATTATTGCGTTAAATGGAATAATGAATATCTCAGTATTTAACAAGACTTTGTTTCCATGTCTACTGGTGAAAAGGACTTCTATAAACTCCTCCGTTCAGCTCCATCGTTTGACTGAGGGACAAACAGAACATGTCACAGCATTAGATTATACAAGTCATATAACATACCACTTCAAATGTTTGTCCTGAAGCTGCTGTAAACCTGCTTTACAGACACATGTGACACAGATATTGCTCTTTTGAAGAACAATTATCATTTAGTTTTTTTGGTCATAACAAAACTAACAGACATTAGACATTTGCTTAGGAGTCGTCAGGAGTTTACTTGAGATGACTCTGAGTCTGCAGTGACCTGTAGAGCTCTGGACAGCACAGACAGACTAAAATCACTGGTCAGCACTCTGGAGAAGATGAGAAAGATACTCATTAGAACATTGATATATTATGTACATTTAACAGAGAAAAGCTGGAATATGTTATTGACAGATTTACATTTCGCTCTGTAACACAAAAGTTCCTCTTTTCACATTAATTTTTAAAGCTAGAACCAAAAGTTGCTTACTTATGCGTAAGTTTAAAGGAGTGTCTACAGAGCCGTGGCCGAAACTGCCATGTTATTTTGTGCCGCGGCTCCTGAAACTGCTGCGCTATTTGACCACGACGTTTTAGACTGCGCCGAGTTAAGGTTAGGGTTAAGGTTAGGGTTAAGGTTAGGGTTAAGGTTAGGGTTAAGGTTAGGGTTAAGGTTAGGGTTAAGGTTAGGGTTAAGGTTAGGGTTAAGGTTAGCCATGAGGCTATATGGCAGTGCCGCGGTTCCTGAAACTGCTGGGCCATTTGACCGCGCCGCGGCTCTGCAGCCACGGCCTAAATTTAAACCTTAGAAGTTAGAACATAATTGACTAAATGTTTTCTAAATCGCTGCACAAATTCCATGGAAGTAAATCCATGACATTCATATAGAAAACAAGCGTGTGCTTTGCTGTTTAAACACAGCACACTTCATTATTAAATGGGTAATAAAACCTCAAATGTAGTCTCAGCCCCTGTGAGTATACACGACTGTCACTTTTAAATACGTTTACATTTATATATGTAAGATATTACCCATTTCAGCAGGTTATATTTGAATTATTGGTAGTTTTTGATTGCACATAATACAAACATCACTTTATTTCCCCATTCTTTCTCTAGTTTTCCTTCATCTGTGCTTAACCTTTTGTCTCTTAGAACATTTTGTAGGAGAAATAATGAGTTATTTATTTGCAGAAGACATGAGCCATCACGACGTGTCGCTCCAATGCATCTTTTTGTGTAGCTAAACGTTAGCTTGTGTTAGCTCGTGTTAACTTGTGTTAACTGTGTACTCGTTGATTTACACTTCATATGGAACGATGTGTGAAACGTGAGGAATGACATACAAACACAACTTACGTGTATCGTTGGTCTCGTCGTGTCACTTTCTTCTGCTTGTATTTAGTTTTCGTCGTTCTCTCGAGGCTCGTTTACGAGGATTGCGTGCGCGCTCAGTGCGCGTACACCATCGGTGAACGGTATTTTAGAAACAGTCAAAGAGTGAAATTCCTTCTATTTTATTTTTAGACTAAAAACAATTTAGCATGTTTGGTAATTTTAGAGGCCGAACTCCTGAAATGGTCAAACCAAAAGGCTGCATTCTGCGGAGTGGCCACTACTCAATTTGGAGCCAGAGGCAGAGGGTACCCTATCCAGATAATATAATACATCCATGCGACAGCTCTGACGCAAATATCTAAACCAGTGGCAAACCTGGACAGATCAGGAGCCACAGGTAAAAACACAGGTCAGAGTGTAATAAAGTATGAACATGACAGAGTGAAGCTGCTGTGAGCTCTGACTGTTTCCACCCTAATGTGAACACAAACACAATGCACTACATGAGTAATTTGTCACTAAGATAAGCTTAAACTATAAAAAATAGTAAGCTCATTTTGCGTTTGAGCATTGAATTTTTACTATCAGAAATCATATCACAAGTCCATATTCCTGTTCCTGCTGTTGATGCATGACTCAGTCTTTCACCTGCTGCAGATTTGTGCAACAGTGTCCACATATAACTATTACTAGGCTTTATAATCATTTTTTTCTTATATATTTAAAAAAAAAGAAATTCGGCCCAAGACCCAGCCTGACCAATGAAATTCGGCCCGCAGCCCAAAATGAGTTTGACACCCCTAGTCTACATGCTGCCGTTAGGTCAGTTAATGAGCAGCAAAAATGTGTCCTATCACCAGTGTTGGGAAAGTTCACTTTCTACATGAACTAGTTCAGCTCATAGTTCACAAATTTTAAAATGAACTAGTTCAGTTTATAGTTCATAATTCCAAATGAACTAAGTTCACAGCTCCAAAAAATTAACTAGATCAGTTTTTTTTTCAATATTATGCTATAATTTTTCAAAATTATTTCCACAGCCCAAATACAACCACAGGCAGCAATTATTGTATTAGTTTAATGGTGAAACTATGTGTCAGATTTCATCTTCATATCCAATTTTGAAACCTTACCCAAGATTTACATTCACATTGAAGGAACAGCCTTGTTGCTGTCCATTCAGCACCACACTAGCGGCAGTTGCAGCTTTCAACCCCACAGTATATTCTCAAAAACATGAGGGGAAAATTGCTGGGCAAAGTTTGCACAGAAACGTTAGATTGTTCCTCACCAACCTTATCATAAAACTCACGTAACTGGTCGTAGGGCGATTCCTTGCTGCTCTATTGCTGTCGCGTCCATGCTGCTTTTTGTTTTGATGCGCAGTGTGGTGTGACACGTGAAATCTCTGTTCGTCTGCAATAGCGCTATCGGTCTCTACAACTTCGGAGCTCTCACACTTGCCAGGCATAGGATCTGGTTGGGCAACATAACAGTGTGTTTTTCGCCTGGAAGTCTCTAGAAATCTGACACCTTATTGAACGAAATTAAAAAGAATGAACGTGCCGTTCACAGACACCAGAAGGAACGCGTTCACAGTTTTGTTCGTCAGCAGTAATACAGTACGTTCAGTTCACGTTCACCAAAATTATGAACGCGTTCATGAACTTTCGTTCAATGAACGCGTTCAGGCACAAACCTGCCAATTACAACTCTAAAGACGACACTCAGATCTATGTTTCACTGTCGGCAGGTGAATATGGACCAGTGGATTCACTCTGTCAATGCATCCAACAGATCAGTGTGTGGATGCAAAACAACTTTCTTCAGCTGAACTCAGACTATTCAATTCAATTCAATTTATTTTTGTAACGCCCAAAATCACAACAACAGTTGCCTCTGAGGGCGACAGTGAAAAACGGATTAAACATTGTCCGTGTGACGAGGACGTTGCTCCAGAGTCCCCTGTCCTTAGAGCCTCCTTCTCTGCCAGGAAAAACTACAAAAAACGTCCTTGGGAAAAAGTAGAAAGCTGGAGTAGTTCCAGAGTGAAGGAGAGATCTGACTCTCACAGACGGACAGGCGGACGTGAGGTAGACAGTGGAGCTGGACCCACTCAGGAGGAGAACCAGTTTGTCAGGAGGAGAACCAGATCTTCCAGGCAGATGAAGGACCGTCCATATGGAGTAGAACACAGGAGCTTGGTCGTTAAACACTCTACCTCCTACTGTGCTTTTAGAGATTCTTAAGAGAGCAAGAGCTCTATTTGGATGATATGGTACTATAGCATCTTTGAGGTAGGATGGGGCCATGTCACTTATGGCTTTGTAGGTCAGATGTAGGATTTTGATTCTAAACTCGACAGGGAGCCAGTGAAGGGACTTGAGCACTGGCGTAATGTGCTCTCTTCTTTTAGTTCCTGTTAGTAATCTTGCTGCTGCATTTTGAATCAGTTGAAAGCTTTTCATAGAGCTTTTTGGAGACGCTGCGAGCAGGAGTTACAGTAGTCAAATCTAGTCGTTACAAATGCATGGATACGTTTTTCAGCATTTCTTTTAGGCAAGATTCTTCTGATTTTGGCTATATTGCGCAAATGGAAATAGGCTGTTTTACAGGCTTGATTTATATGTGCTTTAAATGAGAGCTCCTGGTCAAGTAAGACTCAGAGGTTTCTCACAGTAGAACTGGAGGCAACACTGACATTGTCCAGTGTGACCATCTGCTCATCGTTCTACTATCTTGAAGCACTAGTTCTCCTTCTGAGTGGTCCCAACTCCAGTATAGCTGCTATTGAAGCATGTCTGCCTGTCCGTCCAAGAGAGTCGGATACCCCCCTTCACCGTGGAACTCCTCAAGGTTTCTACTTTTTCCCAATGAGGTTTTGTAGTTTTCCTTGCCAAGAAGGAGGGTCTAAGGACAGGGGACCTGACTCACGCTTCGCCACGCAAACTCATGCCACCTAAGCTACTTCCATCATACCTATTTTTCATCCATTTTTTTTCACCGGGATGCCGCCTCCTCCCGCTTCGGGCACCGGGATGCCGCCTCCTCCCGCTTCAGGCACCGGGATGCCGCCTCCTCCCTCTTCGGGCACCGGGATTCCGGTCCTTCCATGTTCTGGGAGTTCTCATGTACCAACCCGAAGTCAAACCGGAGCTAACCTTCTCCTCATACTCCAAACAGCAGCTTGGTCATCCCAACTTCGCCATGCAGATCATCCCCTACGGACAAGCCTCTAATCTCCCATCTCCTGACCCTAGCGTCTTCTGTTCATCACTCCAAAGCGTTGTAATTCTCATCCAGTCCATCAAGTCGCTGCTCCACTTTGTTCCATCAGCCGGTTTTGCTGGTTACTTTAAGGCAAGTGGTTGTTCCCCCCAGCTTGACCAGTTAATCTGTGAGTTTGCATGCCTTATTTTAGGCCGATACCGTCGGGATTGCCGCCTTCCTGACGGGCCATTCATATTCCTTTGTTGTCCCACATGGGGAAATTTCATTGATGCAACGCCGGTAGATACAGAAGAAAAGAACAGATCACTTATAGGAAGTTTGAAAAACACTCTCAGTAGAAGATCTCCTATAAACAAAAACTCCCATAGACAAAACCTCCCATTTTCCAACAAGGGATGGAGGGGAAAAATAATAAAGATAGAAATAAATAAATACATAAATACCATTGCATGTGATCACGACAGTAATTGCACATGAATATTTGTCACAACGGCACATGGATTGCACATGAATTTCACAGTAATTGCACATGAATCACGACAGTAATTGCACATATGACGGAATTGCATATGGTTAGGTCAGTATTGCGAGTGTTCAGTACTAACAGTGTTTGTTATAAAGTCTGACAGCAGCAGGAAGGAAAGACCTGCGAAACCTTTCCTTCACACAGCGAGGGTGGATCAGTCTCTCACTGAAGCTGCTCTCCAGAGACAGAGTGTCCTGCAGGGGGTGGCACTCATTGTATTTTTTGTTGTTGTATTTATTGTGGTTTGGTCAAAAACAAAACAAAAGGTGCTCAACATTCAAGCACAAAACTAAATTCGAGATACATTAATGTTTTTTGACCAGGTGTAGACAGAATCCAAGGCTTATTGTGCCGACCCTTCTCTCAAACGCTCAACATTGGTGGACATTTTATAGTTCACAAGCAACAGTTCATCAACAAAAACAACACTACATAATACAGGACAGTCTGCTCACAAGTATCCTCCACAAGCATTCAAGGTATTATAACAAATCTGCATTTTCATTCTGCTAAATATTTTTCTATGATTGTTTCCTTAAAGATCCTTTTAAACAGAAATAAAGAAATGGCATTTTTTAATTAATCGCAACAATTGTTCCATAATTTAACTCTTTTACTTGACAAACAATGTTCCCTCAGCGTTGTTCTCACATAAGGTCTGTCAAATATACACGTTCCCCTTAAATTATATTTACTTTCCCTCTGGGTAAACTTTATCCTCAATGATGTAGGGATTTGATTACATTTAACTAAATACATAAATTTAGCAGTATACAGGTCTACCAAATCATAAAATTTTAAAAGCTTAGATTGAATGAACAAAGGGTGACTCGGCGAGTTATAAGATGCATGATTGATCAGTCTAATGGCCTTTTTTTGTAGAATGAAAATTGGTTTGGTTCTAGTTTTGTTTGTGTTTCCCCAGATCTCAATACCATATGTTAAATATGGAGTAATGAGAGAACAGTAAAGTAAATATAAAGCATTTTTGTTATATACTGCAATTTGTATAAAATTGCAGTAGTTTTTGACACTTTTTTCAGTACATTTTGTATATGTGTTTTCCATGAAATTTTGCAATCCATGATCACTCCAAGAAACTTAATATAATTGACTCTTTCAATTTCATAACTATTTATTTTAATTTTGATATCATTATCTACATGTTTGTTACTGAATACCATATTTTTTGTTTTATTTAAGTTCAATGATAATTTATTTAATGCAAACCAGTTGTTTAGTTTACGCAGTTCTCTCTCCATCACCTTCACCAACTCACTAAGATTTTGACCCCACTAACTGTGGTATTGTTACCAGCGCCAGCCCTAGGGGTAAGCTGGGCGGTAGCAAATGGTACACAGCTAAAGAGTTAGACTGTGTAGCCAGGAGAATATAGCTGTGGACAGATGAGGGAGACGAGTCATTCCATGCACAGCGTGTTTAATTCTGCTTTTCAATTATCATTCAATTATCGCATACAATCAATAATCAATAAAATTATAAATGACAATAAATAAATTAACAAACACATATTTGGCAAAAGATGATAAAAGAATATCTAAATTGACTCAACTTAACAGATATACATAAATAAACTATAATATATAAATAAAAATACAGGTAACTAAATCTCTTACACCACGCACACACACACACAAAGGCACGCACGCGCACACACACAAACACGTTGGCAACATGTGCCTGCAAATGGCGGCAGCTACTTCAACAGTCTAAACTAATCAAAATCAAATTCTATGTAATCAATTGTAACCTTTTGCATGCTACCAAGCAGTTTAAATTGTCCAAATAATACTTTTACCTCTGCACATGGCAGACTCGTGGCAAAGTTTAAACCACGTGTTAAGTACACACAAAAACACATTTCAATTTCACAAATCACATCAACTACGGTTTGTTCCAACTCTGCATAACACATATATTACATTTAACCAAGTTTAAGTCAAAACAACGGAACTTTTAGTGATTACCTGTGGACAGATGAGGGAGACGAGTCATTCCATGCACAGCGTGTTTAATTCTGCTGCACATGCGCATTGTCTCGCTCTAATCCCCACAGGAGCGCTTAGAGCACCATCTGCTGGATGGATGTCTCAAAAATTAAAGACACAGTAGCCAAAAATACAAAAAAATAGAGGGGGTGTCTGTTTCTATATAAACTTTTGAATATAGCGTTTTTTCAACCTACTACAGTATCGTCTGCAAACAAGATAAAATTAAGAACATCAGATACTTTTTGGATATCATTAATATATAATAAAAATAATTTTGGGCCCAAAACAGAGCCTTGTGGCACCCCACAACTAATTTGCTGACAACTAGACTCTGCTCCCTTTAGATGAACTTATTGGAATCGATCCGATAAGTAATTATTTAACCAAGCATTTGCTTTTCCCCTAAAGCCATATTTTTCCAATTTTTGTAATAAAATTGTATCAAATGCTTTCTGTAAATCCAAAAATAAACCTATTGTATGGAGTTTTTGATCTAATGATTGGGAAATATTTTAAACCAGATTAACAACTGCCATCGTTGTGGACCTGTGTGCTCTAAAACCAAACTGATACTCATTTAATATATTGTTAACTTCAACATAGTTATCTCATCTTTTAACAAACAATTTCTCTAATATTTTTGAAAATTGTGAAAGTAAAGAAATGGGTCGATAATTACAAGTCAAATGTTTGTCACCGCCTTTGTACAAGGGAATAACCTTTGCTATTTTCATTTGATTAGGAACAATTCCTGTTTTAAAAGATTGGTTACAGATGTGAGTATGGATTGACAATATGTTCCATGATATTTTTGACTAAAAACATATCGAACCCATTATTGTCTGTTGATTTTTTGTTTTTACAGCTCTTCACAATTTTCAATATTTCATTTTCATTTGTTGGGTTAAGAAAAAATGAATTTACACCCTCATACGTGACCCCAGTCTCCATGTCATTGTTTTGAGGGGGCACAATTTTTGTTGCCAATTTATGGCCAATGTTTACAAAGTAATCATTAAACTCATGAACAATTCCCTTAATATGACTTATTTTGTCATTGTCTTTGTTCAAATAATTAGGATAATTATTACTATTATTATGTCTCTTGTGTATTAAATCATTCATTATTTTCCATGTTCCCTGGATATTTAAGTCTGCAGTGTAAAGGGTGAAGAGAAAGGGCGCGAGGACAGTGCCCTGGGCAGACACACAGTCCCGTGCTCTCACAAACTGGGGTCGGTCCGTGAGGTAGTCCAGGATCCACTCTGCCAGGTCCTACTCCACACCAGCAGTCTCCAGCTTGTCCCTCAGGAGCAGCGGCTGGATGGTGTTGAAGGCGCTGGAAAGATCGAAGAACAGGATCCTCACAGAGCTGCCAAGCTTTTCCAGGTGAGAGAGAGAGCGGTGCAGCAGGGAGATGACGGCGTCCTCCACTCCGATGCCAGGCCAGTATGCAAACTGCAGCGGGTCCATGGCTGAGCTCACGGTGGAGCGGAGGTGGTCCAGGACCAGCCGCTCCAGTGTCTTCATCAGGTGGGAGGGGAGAGCCATCGGCCTGAAGCTGTTGAGGTCTTTGGCGCGCGGTGTCTTGGGCACAGGTACCACACAGGAGGTCTTCCAGGAAGACCTCAGCTTCAGGCTCATGTTGAAGACATGCTCCATAGCTCCACACAGTTCATCTGCGCAGGACTTAAGGAGCCTGGGGCTGATGCCGTCAGGTCCTGCTGCCTTCCTCACTTTAATCCTCTTCAGCTCACTCCTCACCTGTGCTGCTGTGACAGTCAGTGGTTGGCAGGGGGACTGTGTGCTGGGGGGATGGGTGAGTCCAGGCGAAGTGGGGAGCTGATGGTCCGGGGCAGAGAAATGAAGAGGAACGGATGCAGGGCATTGTCCAGCTGTGGAAGAGGGAGCATGCAGCTGTGCAGGGGTAGGGGTCGGTGACCGATCAAATCTCAAGAAGTGCGCATTTAAATCATTCACCCACTGTAGATCCCCCTCTGTCTGGGCAGGGGGGGATTTTGAAGCCTGAGATGGTTTTCAGGCTTCTCCACACTCCCTGAATGTTCTTCTCCTGCAGCTGCTCCTCCATCCTCCTCTTGTAGCCGGCTTCAGCCTGCCTGATCCTCCTCCTCAGCTCTTTCTGCACAGTCCTCAGCTCCTCCTTGTTCCCTGACCTGAAGGCTCTCTTCTTCTCCTTCAGCAGAGCCTTCAGTTCACGGTTAATCCATGGCTTGTTGTTTGGAAAACACTGCACCGTCCGGGAGGGAACAATGTTCTCAAAACAGAAGTTGATGTAGTCCGTGATGCACTCTGTGATGGTGTTGATGTCCTCCCCATGGCCGTAAAGCTCAGTCCAGACAGTGGTGCTTAAGCAGTCCCTCAGAGCCTCCTCGCTCTCAGCAGACCACATCCTCACCACACGGGACACCACAGGCTGCCTGCGCACGATAGGTTCATACACAGGCCTCAGATGTACAAGGTTGTGGTCCGAGCTGCCCAGGGGAGGGAGGGAGGAAGAAGAATAAGCCTCTTTGGTGTTGGCAAAAAACAAGTCCAATGTTCTATTGTTTCTGGTGGGGCAGGTAACATACTGGGTGTTTGTTGGTAGAACAGAAGAGGGAGAAGCGTGGTTAAAGTCACCAGAGACGAGGAACAGAGCCTGTGGGTGCTGTGTTTGCAGCCTACAAGTGCAGGAGAGCAGTGCTTCACAAGCATATTCAGCATTGGTAGACAGGGCCACATAGACTGCGATTAAAATCACATGTGAGAACTCCCGGGGCAGATAATATGGCCTCATGCCAATAGCCAATAGTTCAATATCCTTGTTACATAGCTGCTCCTTCACTGTGCAGTGTTCGGATTTGCACCAGCTCGTGTTCACATACACAGCCAGACCTCCTCCTCTTTTCTTCCTGCATTCTCTCGCTCTGTCCGCCCGCAGCAGATCAAAATTGTCCAAACCTACAATAGAGTCTGCCATTTCTGCTGTTAACCAGGTCTCTGTGAAAATCAAGACGCTGCTGTCCCTATAAATCCTCTGGAACCGCATGAGGCTCGCTATTTCCGTCATTTTATTTTGAAGGGACCTCATGTTACCCATGATTACGGCGGGAACCGGCTTTCTATTTCCTTCTCTCTTCTCTCGGAGTTTACGTCCAGCCCTTCTGCTTCTTTGCGTTTTCCTTAGGATGTCCGCCGGGATAACGTGACGATCTCCGGGTAAGACGACGGTCACGACGACACGACGAAAACACTCAATCCAGCCGAACAAAGTCAAAACAAGTTGAATTAAAGCGATTCCAGTGCGTGTCCCGATCGTTCGAGAAGTTCCTCTTTTATATAAACGTGTAAGGCGGCACACCGTACGTCAGCTGCGGCCGGAGGGCGCGGGGGGGCCGGGGAAGACGAAAACACTCTTTCCAGACGAAAAAAGTCAAAAACAGTTGAAATAAAAACGATTCCAGTACGTGTCCCTATCGTACAGTAAAATAGAAAAAAATATTTACAAAATATAGAAGATAAAGCACAATAAGTGTGAAAAAAGTGTGAGAAAAGAGCGGAGCGTTTACACCGTGCTGCCAGCTGTACCAGCGCCTTTGTGTCGATGACCCTGTATTCACTGACGCCATCAACAAATACATTCAGAACATTTATTCCCGAGATGGAACCGTCATTGACCCCAGTTCCTCCATGCTCAGCTACCACATTCCACAAATAACCCTTCTCTTCCTAGACCACCCGGCTCAGTTTCCGTTCCTTCCATCATGGCTTCAACCTTCCTATTCCGCGTTCAACCTTCTTTCCTTATAAACTTATTACTTCCCACACCTTCGACTACCAGTCTCCATTTGCAGGTACTCAAAGCCTACCCGAGCGGAATCAACATATTTTCAGGTTTGTTCCCCTGCTCAGAGTTTGCCTCGTCCACAACAGTCAACTCCTCATCCCGGCATCAAGGATCTCTAACCAACGCTTAGTCTTCCCCTAAAACAAGCAGGATCATAGTGGTAGTTCAAACACGTTTGACACGTTAAAGATAAATTTATTCTGAGCCCCTTTGCAATCTTCCCGGACCTTGTGTACTGGTTGTCAAGTGGCCCTCAGGACTCACTACCGACCAAGGCCAGATTGCATCAGGGTCTGATTCATCCTTTACTTAAAGTAGATCCTCGACTGTTTTTTCCCACCTAAGCGCTACCTCACCTGTCTCCAGTTAAGGGGTTGTTGACCGCCTCATTATATCATGGAGCACTGGTTCTTCATGGCCTTTGTTGGTTCTAATTTACTGAGAATAGCAAGACAAGAAGAAAATTCTAGGTTCGATTCCTGGCTAGCTCGCATAAAATTTTAACTTGAAAACGGTCAGTTGATCAGTGTGTAAAATAACTGGTAAGTACTAGAATGTTAGACAAGAGCTAATTTGGAGGCCCAAACAAAAACCTGGTCTTTGTCCACTGATTAGATGTCAGTGCCCTACGAAAAAGCAGCCGCGATCGTATAGTGGTAAGTACTCTGCGTTGTGGTCGCGGCAACCCCGGTTCGAATCCAGGTCACGGCATACCCAGCAAGATTTCTTTGCATTTTTCTCAATCAGTTTCATACATAAGAATATTACAGTGAATAGATAGCTTGACAGCATTCATACATGTCCAATAATACAATATTCTCACTATGATAGAAATATGCCAGGCATTGCAGTGCTCAGTTTGAGTGTTTCTACTGATATTCATCAGTTTGTCCTTAAACTCTGGACAACTGAGCCACAAAGCTGGAGCTTTAGGGGCTAGTGGCGCAATGGATAACGCGTCTGACTATGGATCAGAAGATTCTAGGTTCGACTCCTGGCTAGCTCGCATCAAATTCTAACTTGAAAACGGTCAGTTGATCAGTGTGAAATAAATAAGTGGTAAATCCTTTAATGTTAAACCAAGGGTTCATTTGGAAGATCAAACCAGATTCTATCTTCTCAATTTTTAAGCAAGTAACACTACTGTGTATCGTTTTTGTTTTTTGTTGATGGATTGGTCTTTGTACACTGATTTGATGTCAGACCCCAGTATCAAAAAGTAGATGTGGTAGTATAGCCTATGTACACTGCATTTTGTATGCAGCAGTCCATCAGACCCTCCAGTTGATATACTCCAGTCCACAACCCATCTTTGAAATCAATTTAAAAAAAAAGAATCATCTTGTTTACGGGTTTAATTCTGTGTTAGCACTAGGTTAGACCTGGTTTGGTCTTGGTTAAGGCCTTGCTGAATTTTGCTTTCCACCTGCTTTGATTCAGGGTTAGTTCTGGTTCAGACCTGGTTGGTATTCGTCTAGTCCTAGTTTTAATTCAGGTTCGGTACTGGATGGGTAATTTTGCAAAGGAATGTTGCTAAAGCATTTGGTATGTTATTTCACACATTTGACAACATTTTGATACAGTAGTGTCGTGTTGTGCACCTCTGGTCCTCCGAAAAATCTGGCCCCAGGGGAAATTAATTGAATAGCCCTGGTATAGGGGCTAAGGGCACAATGGATAACGCATGTGACTATGGATCAGAGGATTCTAGGCTCAGTGTGTAAAATAACTGGTAAGTACTAGAATGTTAGACAAGAGCTAATTTGGAGGCCCAAACAAAAACCTGGTCTTTGTCCACTGATTAAATGTCAGTGCCCTACGAAAAAGCAGCCGTCATCGTATAGTGGTAAGTACTCTGCGTTGTGGTCGCAGCAACCCCGGTTCGAATCTGGGTCACGGCATACCTAGCAAGATTTCTTTGCATTTTTCTCAATCAGTTTCATACATAAGAATATTACAGTAAATAGATAGCTTGACAGCATTCATAAATGTCCAATAATACAATATTCTCACTATGATAGAAATATGCCAGGCATTGCAGTGCTCAGTTTGAGTGTTTCTACTGATATTCATCAGTTTGTCCTTAAACTCTGGACAACTGAGCCACAAAGCTGGAGTTTTAGGGGCTAGTGGCGCAATGGATAACGCGTCTGACTACGGATCAGAAGATTCTAGTTTCGACTCCTGGCTAGCTCGCATCAAATTTTAACTTGAAAACGGTCAGTTGATCAGTGTGAAATGAATAAGTGGTAAATCCTTTAATGTTAAACCAAGGGTTCATTTGGAAGATCAAACCAGATTCTGTCTTCTATCTTCTCAATTTTTAGGCAAGTAACACTACTGTGTATCGTTTTTGTTTTTTGGTGATAGATTGGTCTTTGTACACTGATTTGATGTCAGACCCCAGTATCAAAAAGTAGATGTGGTAGTATAGCCTATGTACACTGCATTTTGTATGCAGCAGTCCATCAGACCCTCCAGTTGATATACTCCAGTCCACAACCCATCTTTGAAATCAATTTAAAAAAAAGAATCATCTTGTTTACGGGTTTAATTCTGTGTTAGCACTAGGTTAGACCTGGTTTGGTCTTGGTTAAGGCCTTGCTGAATTTTGCTTTCCACCTGCTTTGATTCAGGGTTAGTTCTGGTTCAGACCTGGTTGGTATTCGTCTAGTCCTAGTTTTAATTCAGGTTCGGTACTGGATGGGTAATTTTGCAAAGGAATGTTGCTAAAGCATTTGGTATGTTATTTCACACAACATTTGACAACATTTTGATACAGTAGTGTCGTGTTGTGCACCTCTGGTCCTCCGAAAAATCTGGCCCTAGGGGAAATTAAGTTGAATAGCCCTGGTATAGGGGCTAAGGGCACAATGGATAACGCATGTGACTATGGATCAGAGGATTCTAGGCTCAGTGTGTAAAATAACTGGTAAGTACTAGAATGTTAGACAAGAGATAATTTGGAGGCCCAAACAAAAACCTGGTCTTTGTCCACTGATTAAATGTCAGTGCCCTACGAAAAAGCAGCCATGATCGTATAGTGGTATGTACTCTGCGTTGTGGTCGCGCAACCCCGGTTCGAATCCGGGTCACGGCATACCTACCAAGATTTCTTTGCATTTTTCTCAATCAGTTTCATACATAAGAATATTACAGTAAATTGATAGCTTGACAGCATTCATAAATGTCCAATAATACAATATTCTCACTATAATAGAAATATGCCAGGCATTGCAGTGCTCAGTTTGAGTGTTTCTACTGATATTCATCAGTTTGTCCTTAAACTCTGGACAACTGAGCCACAAAGCTGGAGTTTTAGGGGCTAGTGGCGCAATGGATAACGCGTCTGACTACGGATCAGAAGATTCTAGGTTCGACTCCTGGCTAGCTCGCATTAAATTTTAACTTGAAAACGGTCAGTTGATCAGTGTGAAATGAATAAGTGGTAAATCCTTTAATGTTAAACCAAGGGTTCATTTGGAAGATCAAACCAGATTCTGTCTTCTATCTTCTCAATTTTTAGGCAAGTAACACTACTGTGTATCGTTTTTGTTTTTTGGTGATAGATTGGTCTTTGTACACTGATTTGATGTCAGACCCCAGTATCAAAAAGTAGATGTGGTAGTATAGCCTATGTACACTGCATTTTGTATGCAGCAGTCCATCAGACCCTCCAGTTGATATACTCCAGTCCACAACCCATCTTTGAAATCAATTTAAAAAAAAGAATCATCTTGTTTACGGGTTTAATTCTGTGTTAGCACTAGGTTAGACCTGGTTTGGTCTTGGTTAAGGCCTTGCTGAATTTTGCTTTCCACCTGCTTTGATTCAGGGTTAGTTCTGGTTCAGACCTGGTTGGTATTCGTCTAGTCCTAGTTTTAATTCAGGTTCGGTACTGGATGGGTAATTTTGCAAAGGAATGTTGCTAAAGCATTTGGTATGTTATTTCACACAACATTTGACAACATTTTGATACAGTAGTGTCGTGTTGTGCACCTCTGGTCCTCCGAAAAATCTGGCCCCAGGGGAAATTAATTGAATAGCCCTGGTATAGGGGCTAAGGGCACAATGGATAACGCATGTGACTATGGATCAGAGGATTCTAGGCTCAGTGTGTAAAATAACTGGTAAGTACTAGAATGTTAGACAAGAGCTAATTTGGAGGCCCAAACAAAAACCTGGTCTTTGTCCACTGATTAAATGTCAGTGCCCTACGAAAAAGCAGCCGTGATCGTATAGTGGTAAGTACTCTGCGTTGTGGTCGCAGCAACCCCGGTTCAAATCCGGGTCACGGCATACCTACCAAGATTTCTTTGCATTTTTCTCAATCAGTTTCATACATAAGAATATTACAGTAAATTGATAGCTTGACAGCATTCATAAATGTCCAATAATACAATATTCTCACTATAATAGAAATATGCCAGGCATTGCAGTGCTCAGTTTGAGAGTTTCTACTGATATTCATCAGTTTGTCCTTAAACTCTGGACAACTGAGCCACAAAGCTGGAGTTTTAGGGGCTAGTGGCGCAATGGATAACGCGTCTGACTACGGATCAGAAGATTCTAGGTTCGACTCCTGGCTAGCTCGCATCAAATTTTAACTTGAAAACGGTCAGTTGATCAGTGTGAAATAAATAAGTGGTAAATCCTTTAATGTTGAACCAAGGGTTCATTTGGAAGATCAAACCAGATTCTGTCTTCTATCTTCTCAATTTTTAAGCAAGTAAAACTACTGTGTATCGTTTTTGTTTTTTGTTGATAGATTGGTCTGTGTACACTGAATTGATGTCAGACCCCAGTATCAAAAAGTAGATGTGGTAGTATAGCCTATGTACACTGCATTTTGTATGCAGCAGTCCATCAGACCCTCCAGTTGATATACTCCAGTCCACAACCCATCTTTGAAATCAATTTAAAAAAAAGAATCATCTTGTTTACGGGTTTAATTCTGTGTTAGCACTAGGTTAGACCTGGTTTGGTCTTGGTTAAGGCCTTGCTGAATTTTGCTTTCCACCTGCTTTGATTCAGGGTTAGTTCTGGTTCAGACCTGGTTGGTATTCGTCTAGTCCTAGTTTTAATTCAGGTTCGGTACTGGATGGGTAATTTTGCAAAGGAATGTTGCTAAAGCATTTGGTATGTTATTTCACACAACATTTGACAACATTTTGATACAGTAGTGTCGTGTTGTGCACCTCTGGTCCTCCGAAAAATCTGGCCCCAGGGGAAATTAATTGAATAGCCCTGGTATAGGGGCTAAGGGCACAATGGATAACGCATGTGACTATGGATCAGAGGATTCTAGGCTCAGTGTGTAAAATAACTGGTAAGTACTAGAATGTTAGACAAGAGCTAATTTGGAGGCCCAAACAAAAACCTGGTCTTTGTCCACTGATTAAATGTCAGTGCCCTACGAAAAAGCAGCCGTGATCGTATAGTGGTAAGTACTCTGCGTTGTGGTCGCAGCAACCCCAGTTTGAATCCGGGTCACGGCATACCTAGCAAGATTTCTTTGCATTTTTCTCAATCAGTTTCATACATAAGAATATTACAGTAAATTGATAGCTTGACAGCATTCATAAATGTCCAATAATACAATATTCTCACTATGATAGAAATATGCCAGGCATTGCAGTGCTCAGTTTGAGTGTTTCTACTGATATTCATCAGTTTGTCCTTAAACTCTGGACAACTGAGCCACAAAGCTGGAGTTTTAGGGGCTAGTGGCGCAATGGATAACGCGTCTGACTACGGATCAGAAGATTCTAGGTTTGATTCCTGGCTAGCTCGCATCAAATATTAACTTGAAAACGGTCAGTTGATCAGTGTGAAATGAATAAGTGGTAAATCCTTTAATGTTAAACCAAGGGTTCATTTGGAAGATCAAACCAGATTCTGTCTTCTATCTTCTCAATTTTTAGGCAAGTAACACTACTGTGTATCGTTTTTGTTTTTTGGTGATAGATTGGTCTTTGTACACTGATTTGATGTCAGACCCCAGTATCAAAAAGTAGATGTGGTAGTATAGCCTATGTACACTGCATTTTGTATGCAGCAGTCCATCAGACCCTCCAGTTGATATACTCCAGTCCACAACCCATCTTTGAAATCAATTTAAAAAAAAGAATCATCTTGTTTACGGGTTTAATTCTGTGTTAGCACTAGGTTAGACCTGGTTTGGTCTTGGTTAAGGCCTTGCTGAATTTTGCTTTCCACCTGCTTTGATTCAGGGTTAGTTCTGGTTCAGACCTGGTTGGTATTCGTCTAGTCCTAGTTTTAATTCAGGTTCGGTACTGGATGGGTAATTTTGCAAAGGAATGTTGCTAAAGCATTTGGTATGTTATTTCACACAACATTTGACAACATTTTGATACAGTAGTGTCGTGTTGTGCACCTCTGGTCCTCCGAAAAATCTGGCCCCAGGGGAAATTAATTGAATAGCCCTGGTATAGGGGCTAAGGGCACAATGGATAACGCATGTGACTATGGATCAGAGGATTCTAGGCTCAGTGTGTAAAATAACTGGTAAGTACTAGAATGTTAGACAAGAGCTAATTTGGAGGCCCAAACAAAAACCTGGTCTTTGTCCACTGATTAAATGTCAGTGCCCTACGAAAAAGCAGCCGTGATCGTATAGTGGTAAGTACTCTGCGTTGTGGTCGCAGCAACCCCGGTTCGAATCCGGGTCACGGCATACCTACCAAGATTTCTTTGCATTTTTCTCAATCAGTTTCATACATAAGAATATTACAGTAAATTGATAGCTTGACAGCATTCATAAATGTCCAATAATACAATATTCTCACTATAATAGAAATATGCCAGGCATTGCAGTGCTCAGTTTGAGAGTTTCTACTGATATTCATCAGTTTGTCCTTAAACTCTGGACAACTGAGCCACAAAGCTGGAGTTTTAGGGGCTAGTGGCGCAATGGATAACGCGTCTGACTACGGATCAGAAGATTCTAGGTTCAACTCCTGGCTAGCTCGCATCAAATTTTAACTTGAAAACGGTCAGTTGATCAGTGTGAAATAAATAAGTGGTAAATCCTTTAATGTTGAACCAAGGGTTCATTTGGAAGATCAAACCAGATTCTGTCTTCTATCTTCTCAATTTTTAAGCAAGTAAAACTACTGTGTATCGTTTTTGTTTTTTGTTGATAGATTGGTCTGTGTACACTGATTTGATGTCAGACCCCAGTATCAAAAAGTAGATGTGGTAGTATAGCCTATGTACACTGCATTTTGTATGCAGCAGTCCATCAGACCCTCCAGTTGATATACTCCAGTCCACAACCCATCTTTGAAATCAATTTAAAAAAAAGAATCATCTTGTTTACGGGTTTAATTCTGTGTTAGCACTAGGTTAGACCTGGTTTGGTCTTGGTTAAGGCCTTGCTGAATTTTGCTTTCCACCTGCTTTGATTCAGGGTTAGTTCTGGTTCAGACCTGGTTGGTATTCGTCTAGTCCTAGTTTTAATTCAGGTTCGGTACTGGATGGGTAATTTTGCAAAGGAATGTTGCTAAAGCATTTGGTATGTTATTTCACACAACATTTGACAACATTTTGATACAGTAGTGTCGTGTTGTGCACCTCTGGTCCTCCGAAAAATCTGGCCCCAGGGGAAATTAATTGAATAGCCCTGGTATAGGGGCTAAGGGCACAATGGATAACGCATGTGACTATGGATCAGAGGATTCTAGGCTCAGTGTGTAAAATAACTGGTAAGTACTAGAATGTTAGACAAGAGCTAATTTGGAGGCCCAAACAAAAACCTGGTCTTTGTCCACTGATTAAATGTCAGTGCCCTACGAAAAAGCAGCCGTGATCGTATAGTGGTAAGTACTCTGCGTTGTGGTCGCAGCAACCCCGGTTTGAATCCGGGTCACGGCATACCTAGCAAGATTTCTTTGCATTTTTCTCAATCAGTTTCATACATAAGAATATTACAGTAAATTGATAGCTTGACAGCATTCATAAATGTCCAATAATACAATATTCTCACTATAATAGAAATATGCCAGGCATTGCAGTGCTCAGTTTGAGAGTTTCTACTGATATTCATCAGTTTGTCCTTAAACTCTGGACAACTGAGCCACAAAGCTGGAGTTTTAGGGGCTAGTGGCGCAATGGATAACGCGTCTGACTATGGATCAGAAGATTCTAGGTTCGACTCCTGGCTAGCTCGCATCAAATTTTAACTTGAAAACGGTCAGTTGATCAGTGTGAAATGAATAAGTGGTAAATCCTTTAATGTTAAACCAAGGGTTCATTTGGAAGATCAAACCAGATTCTGTCTTCTATCTTCTCAATTTTTAGGCAAGTAACACTACTGTGTATCGTTTTTGTTTTTTGGTGATAGATTGGTCTTTGTACACTGATTTGATGTCAGACCCCAGTATCAAAAAGTAGATGTGGTAGTATAGCCTATGTACACTGCATTTTGTATGCAGCAGTCCATCAGACCCTCCAGTTGATATACTCCAGTCCACAACCCATCTTTGAAATCAATTAAAAAAAAAGAATCATCTTGTTTACGGGTTTAATTCTGTGTTAGCACTAGGTTAGACCTGGTTTGGTCTTGGTTAAGGCCTTGCTGAATTTTGCTTTCCACCTGCTTTGATTCAGGGTTAGTTCTGGTTCAGACCTGGTTGGTATTCGTCTAGTCCTAGTTTTAATTCAGGTTCGGTACTGGATGGGTAATTTTGCAAAGGAATGTTGCTAAAGCATTTGGTATGTTATTTCACACAACATTTGACAACATTTTGATACAGTAGTGTCGTGTTGTGCACCTCTGGTCCTCCGAAAAATCTGGCCCCAGGGGAAATTAATTGAATAGCCCTGGTATAGGGGCTAAGGGCACAATGGATAACGCATGTGACTATGGATCAGAGGATTCTAGGCTCAGTGTGTAAAATAACTGGTAAGTACTAGAATGTTAGACAAGAGCTAATTTGGAGGCCCAAACAAAAACCTGGTCTTTGTCCACTGATTAAATGTCAGTGCCCTACGAAAAAGCAGTCGTGATCGTATAGTGGTAAGTACTCTGCGTTGTGGTCGCAGCAACCCCGGTTCGAATCCGGGTCACGGCATACCTACCAAGATTTCTTTGCATTTTTCTCAATCAGTTTCATACATAAGAATATTACAGTAAATTGATAGCTTGACAGCATTCATAAATGTCCAATAATACAATATTCTCACTATAATAGAAAAATGCCAGGCATTGCAGTGCTCAGTTTGAGAGTTTCTACTGATATTCATCAGTTTGTCCTTAAACTCTGGACAACTGAGCCACAAAGCTGGAGTTTTAGGGGCTAGTGGCGCAATGGATAACGCGTCTGACTACGGATCAGAAGATTCTAGGTTCGACTCCTGGCTAGCTCGCATCAAATTTTAACTTGAAAACGGTCAGTTGATCAGTGTGAAATAAATAAGTGGTAAATCCTTTAATGTTGAACCAAGGGTTCATTTGGAAGATCAAACCAGATTCTGTCTTCTATCTTCTCAATTTTTAAGCAAGTAAAACTACTGTGTATCGTTTTTGTTTTTTGTTGATAGATTGGTCTGTGTACACTGATTTGATGTCAGACCCCAGTATCAAAAAGTAGATGTGGTAGTATAGCCTATGTACACTGCATTTTGTATGCAGCAGTCCATCAGACCCTCCAGTTGATATACTCCAGTCCACAACCTATCTTTGAAATCAATTTAAAAAAAAGAATCATCTTGTTTACGGGTTTAATTCTGTGTTAGCACTAGGTTAGACCTGGTTTGGTCCTGGTTAAGGCCTTGCTGAATTTTGCTTTCCACCTGCTTTGATTCAGGGTTAGTTCTGGTTCAGACCTGGTTGGTATTCGTCTAGTCCTAGTTTAAATTCAGGTTCGGTACTGGATGGGTAATTTTGCAAAGGAATGTTGCTAAAGCATTTGGTATGTTATTTCACACAACATTTGACAACATTTTGATACAGTAGTGTCGTGTTGTGCACCTCTGGTCCTCCGAAAAATCTGGCCCCAGGGGAAATTAAGTTGAATAGCCCTGGTATAGGGGCTAAGGGCACAATGGATAACGCATGTGACTATGGATCAGAGGATTCTAGGCTCAGTGTGTAAAATAACTGGTAAGTACTAGAATGTTAGACAAGAGCTAATTTGGAGGCCCAAACAAAAACCTGGTCTTTGTCCACTGATTAAATGTCAGTGCCCTACGAAAAAGCAGCCGTGATCGTATAGTGGTAAGTACTCTGCGTTGTGGTCGCAGCAACCCCGGTTCGAATCCGGGTCACGGCATACCTAGCAAGATTTCTTTGCATTTTTCTCAATCAGTTTCATACATAAGAATATTACAGTAAAAAGATAGCTTGACAGCATTCATAAATGTCCAATAATACAATATTCTCACTATGATAGAAATATGCCAGGCATTGCAGTGCTCAGTTTGAGTGTTTCTACTGATATTCATCAGTTTGTCCTTAAACTCTGGACAACTGAGCCACAAAGCTGGAGTTTTAGGGGCTAGTGGCGCAATGGATAACGCGTCTGACTACAGATCAGAAGATTCTGGTTTCGACTCCTGGCTAGCTCGCATCAAATTTTAACTTGAAAACGGTCAGTTGATCAGTGTGAAATGAATAAGTGGTAAATCCTTTAATGTTAAACCAAGGGTTCATTTGGAAGATCAAACCAGATTCTGTCTTCTATCTTCTCAATTTTTAAGCAAGTAAAACTACTGTGTATCGTTTTTGTTTTTTGTTGATAGATTGGTCTTTGTACACTGATTTGATGTCAGACCCCAGTATCAAAAAGTAGATGTGGTAGTATAGCCTATGTACACTGCATTTTGTATGCAGCAGTCCATCAGACCCTCCAGTTGATATACTCCAGTCCACAACCCATCTTTGAAATCAATTTAAAAAAAAGAACCATCTTGTTTACGGGTTTAATTCTGTGTTAGCACTAGGTTAGACCTGGTTTGGTCTTGGTTAAGGCCTTGCTGAATTTTGCTTTCCACCTGCTTTGATTCAGGGTTAGTTCTGGTTCAGACCTGGTTGGTATTCGTCTAGTCCTAGTTTTAATTCAGGTTCGGTACTGGATGGGTAATTTTGCAAAGGAATGTTGCTAAAGCATTTGGTATGTTATTTCACACAACATTTGACAACATTTTGATACAGTAGTGTCGTGTTGTGCACCTCTGGTCCTCCGAAAAATCTGGCCCCAGGGGAAATTAATTGAATAGCCCTGGTATAGGGGCTAAGGGCACAATGGATAATGCATTTGACTATGGATCAGAGGATTCTAGGCTCAGTGTGTAAAATAACTGGTAAGTACTAGAATGTTAGACAAGAGCTAATTTGGAGGCCCAAACAAAAACCTGGTCTTTGTCCACTGATTAAATGTCAGTGCCCTACGAAAAAGCAGCCGTGATCGTATAGTGGTAAGTACTCTGCGTTGTGGTCGCAGCAACCCCGGTTCGAATCCGGGTCACGGCATACCTAGCAAGATTTCTTTGCATTTTTCTCAATCAGTTTCATACATAAGAATATTACAGTAAATAGATAGCTTGACAGCATTCATAAATGTCCAATAATACAATATTCTCACTATGATAGAAATATGCCAGGCATTGCAGTGCTCAGTTTGAGTGTTTCTACTGATATTCATCAGTTTGTCCTTAAACTCTGGACAACTGAGCCACAAAGCTGGAGTTTTAGGGGCTAGTGGCGCAATGGATAACGCGTCTGACTACGGATCAGAAGATTCTAGGTTCGACTCCTGGCTAGCTCGCATCAAATTTTAACTTGAAAACGGTCAGTTGATCAGTGTGAAATGAATAAGTGGTGAATCCTTTAATGTTAAACCAAGGGTTCATTTGGAAGATCAAACCAGATTCTGTCTTCTATCTTCTCAATTTTTAGGCAAGTAACACTACTGTGTATCGTTTTTGTTTTTTGGTGATAGATTGGTCTTTGTACACTGATTTGATGTCAGACCCCAGTATCAAAAAGTAGATGTGGTAGTATAGCCTATGTACACTGCATTTTGTATGCAGCAGTCCATCAGACCCTCCAGTTGATATACTCCAGTCCACAACCCATCTTTGAAATCAATTTAAAAAAAAGAATCATCTTGTTTACGGGTTTAATTCTGTGTTAGCACTAGGTTAGACCTGGTTTGGTCTTGGTTAAGGCCTTGCTGAATTTTGCTTTCCACCTGCTTTGATTCAGGGTTAGTTCTGGTTCAGACCTGGTTGGTATTCGTCTAGTCCTAGTTTTAATTCAGGTTCGGTACTGGATGGGTAATTTTGCAAAGGAATGTTGCTAAAGCATTTGGTATGTTATTTCACACAACATTTGACAACATTTTGATACAGTAGTGTCGTGTTGTGCACCTCTGGTCCTCCGAAAAATCTGGCCCCAGGGGAAATTAATTGAATAGCCCTGGTATAGGGGCTAAGGGCACAATGGATAACGCATGTGACTATGGATCAGAGGATTCTAGGCTCAGTGTGTAAAATAACTGGTAAGTACTAGAATGTTAGACAAGAGCTAATTTGGAGGCCCAAACAAAAACCTGGTCTTTGTCCACTGATTAAATGTCAGTGCCCTACGAAAAAGCAGCCGTGATCGTATAGTGGTAAGTACTCTGCGTTGTGGTCGCAGCAACCCCGGTTTGAATCCGGGTCACGGCATACCTAGCAAGATTTCTTTGCATTTTTCTCAATCAGTTTCATACATAAGAATATTACAGTAAATTGATAGCTTGACAGCATTCATAAATGTCCAATAATACAATATTCTCACTATAATAGAAATATGCCAGGCATTGCAGTGCTCAGTTTGAGAGTTTCTACTGATATTCATCAGTTTGTCCTTAAACTCTGGACAACTGAGCCACAAAGCTGGAGTTTTAGGGGCTAGTGGCGCAATGGATAACGCGTCTGACTACGGATCAGAAGATTCTAGGTTCGACTCCTGGCTAGCTCGCATCAAATTTTAACTTGAAAACGGTCAGTTGATCAGTGTGAAATGAATAAGTGGTAAATCCTTTAATGTTAAACCAAGGGTTCATTTGGAAGATCAAACCAGATTCTGTCTTCTATCTTCTCAATTTTTAGGCAAGTAACACTACTGTGTATCGTTTTTGTTTTTTGGTGATAGATTGGTCTTTGTACACTGATTTGATGTCAGACCCCAGTATCAAAAAGTAGATGTGGTAGTATAGCCTATGTACACTGCATTTTGTATGCAGCAGTCCATCAGACCCTCCAGTTGATATACTCCAGTCCACAACCCATCTTTGAAATCAATTAAAAAAAAAGAATCATCTTGTTTACGGGTTTAATTCTGTGTTAGCACTAGGTTAGACCTGGTTTGGTCTTGGTTAAGGCCTTGCTGAATTTTGCTTTCCACCTGCTTTGATTCAGGGTTAGTTCTGGTTCAGACCTGGTTGGTATTCGTCTAGTCCTAGTTTTAATTCAGTTTCGGTACTGGATGGGTAATTTTGCAAAGGAATGTTGCTAAAGCATTTGGTATGTTATTTCACACAACATTTGACAACATTTTGATACAGTAGTGTCGTGTTGTGCACCTCTGGTCCTCCGAAAAATCTGGCCCCAGGGGAAATTAATTGAATAGCCCTGGTATAGGGGCTAAGGGCACAATGGATAACGCATGTGACTATGGATCAGAGGATTCTAGGCTCAGTGTGTAAAATAACTGGTAAGTACTAGAATGTTAGACAAGAGCTAATTTGGAGGCCCAAACAAAAACCTGGTCTTTGTCCACTGATTAAATGTCAGTGCCCTACGAAAAAGCAGCCGTGATCGTATAGTGGTAAGTACTCTGCGTTGTGGTCGCAACAACCCCGGTTCGAATCCGGGTCACTGCATACGTACCAAGATTTCTTTGCATTTTTCTCAATCAGTTTCATACATAAGAATATTACAGTAAATTGATAGCTTGACAGCATTCATAAATGTCCAATAATACAATATTCTCACTATAATAGAAATATGCCAGGCATTGCAGTGCTCAGTTTGAGAGTTTCTACTGATATTCATCAGTTTGTCCTTAAACTCTGGACAACTGAGCCACAAAGCTGGAGTTTTAGGGGCTAGTGGCGCAATGGATAACGCGTCTGACTACAGATCAGAAGATTCTGGTTTCGACTCCTGGCTAGCTCGCATCAAATTTTAACTTGAAAACGGTCAGTTGATCAGTGTGAAATGAATAAGTGGTAAATCCTTTAATGTTAAACCAAGGGTTCATTTGGAAGATCAAACCAGATTCTGACTTCTATCTTCTCAATTTTTAAGCAAGTAAAACTACTGTGTATCGTTTTTGTTTTTTGTTGATAGATTGGTCTTTGTACACTGATTTGATGTCAGACCCCAGTATCAAAAAGTAGATGTGGTAGTATAGCCTATGTACACTGCATTTTGTATGCAGCAGTCCATCAGACCCTCCAGTTGATATACTCCAGTCCACAACCCATCTTTGAAATCAATTTAAAAAAAAGAACCATCTTGTTTACGGGTTTAATTCTGTGTTAGCACTAGGTTAGACCTGGTTTGGTCTTGGTTAAGGCCTTGCTGAATTTTGCTTTCCACCTGCTTTGATTCAGGGTTAGTTCTGGTTCAGACCTGGTTGGTATTCGTCTAGTCCTAGTTTTAATTCAGGTTCGGTACTGGATGGGTAATTTTGCAAAGGAATGTTGCTAAAGCATTTGGTATGTTATTTCACACAACATTTGACAACATTTTGATACAGTAGTGTCGTGTTGTGCACCTCTGGTCCTCCGAAAAATCTGGCCCCAGGGGAAATTAATTGAATAGCCCTGGTATAGGGGCTAAGGGCACAATGGATAATGCATGTGACTATGGATCAGAGGATTCTAGGCTCAGTGTGTAAAATAACTGGTAAGTACTAGAATGTTAGACAAGAGCTAATTTGGAGGCCCAAACAAAAACCTGGTCTTTGTCCACTGATTAAATGTCAGTGCCCTACGAAAAAGCAGCCGTGATCGTATAGTGGTAAGTACTCTGCGTTGTGGTCGCAGCAACCCCGGTTCGAATCCGGGTCACGGCATACCTAGCAAGATTTCTTTGCATTTTTCTCAATCAGTTTCATACATAAGAATATTACAGTAAATAGATAGCTTGACAGCATTCATAAATGTCCAATAATACAATATTCTCACTATGATAGAAATATGCCAGGCATTGCAGTGCTCAGTTTGAGTGTTTCTACTGATATTCATCAGTTTGTCCTTAAACTCTGGACAACTGAGCCACAAAGCTGGAGTTTTAGGGGCTAGTGGCGCAATGGATAACGCGTCTGACTACGGATCAGAAGATTCTAGGTTCGACTCCTGGCTAGCTCGCATCAAATTTTAACTTGAAAACGGTCAGTTGATCAGTGTGAAATGAATAAGTGGTAAATCCTTTAATGTTAAACCAAGGGTTCATTTGGAAGATCAAACCAGATTCTGTCTTCTATCTTCTCAATTTTTAGGCAAGTAACACTACTGTGTATCGTTTTTGTTTTTTGGTGATAGATTGGTCTTTGTACACTGATTTGATGTCAGACCCCAGTATCAAAAAGTAGATGTGGTAGTATAGCCTATGTACACTGCATTTTGTATGCAGCAGTCCATCAGACCCTCCAGTTGATATACTCCAGTCCACAACCCATCTTTGAAATCAATTAAAAAAAAAGAATCATCTTGTTTACGGGTTTAATTCTGTGTTAGCACTAGGTTAGACCTGGTTTGGTCTTGGTTAAGGCCTTGCTGAATTTTGCTTTCCACCTGCTTTGATTCAGGGTTAGTTCTGGTTCAGACCTGGTTGGTATTCGTCTAGTCCTAGTTTTAATTCAGGTTCGGTACTGGATGGGTAATTTTGCAAAGGAATGTTGCTAAAGCATTTGGTATGTTATTTCACACAACATTTGACAACATTTTGATACAGTAGTGTCGTGTTGTGCACCTCTGGTCCTCCGAAAAATCTGGCCCCAGGGGAAATTAATTGAATAGCCCTGGTATAGGGGCTAAGGGCACAATGGATAACGCATGTGACTATGGATCAGAGGATTCTAGGCTCAGTGTGTAAAATAACTGGTAAGTACTAGAATGTTAGACAAGAGCTAATTTGGAGGCCCAAACAAAAACCTGGTCTTTGTCCACTGATTAAATGTCAGTGCCCTACGAAAAAGCAGCCGTGATCGTATAGTGGTAAGTACTCTGCGTTGTGGTCGCAGCAACCCCGGTTCGAATCCGGGTCACGGCATACCTACCAAGATTTCTTTGCATTTTTCTCAATCAGTTTCATACATAAGAATATTACAGTAAATTGATAGCTTGACAGCATTCATAAATGTCCAATAATACAATATTCTCACTATAATAGAAATATGCCAGGCATTGCAGTGCTCAGTTTGAGAGTTTCTACTGATATTCATCAGTTTGTCCTTAAACTCTGGACAACTGAGCCACAAAGCTGGAGTTTTAGGGGCTAGTGGCGCAATGGATAACGCGTCTGACTACGGATCAGAAGATTCTAGGTTTGACTCCTGGCTAGCTCGCATCAAATTTTAACTTGAAAACGGTCAGTTGATCAGTGTGAAATAAATAAGTGGTAAATCCTTTAATGTTGAACCAAGGGTTCATTTGGAAGATCAAACCAGATTCTGTCTTCTATCTTCTCAATTTTTAAGCAAGTAAAACTACTGTGTATCGTTTTTGTTTTTTGTTGATAGATTGGTCTGTGTACACTGATTTGATGTCAGACCCCAGTATCAAAAAGTAGATGTGGTAGTATAGCCTATGTACACTGCATTTTGTATGCAGCAGTCCATCAGACCCTCCAGTTGATATACTCCAGTCCACAACCCATCTTTGAAATCAATTTAAAAAAAAGAATCATCTTGTTTACGGGTTTAATTCTGTGTTAGCACTAGGTTAGACCTGGTTTGGTCTTGGTTAAGGCCTTGCTGAATTTTGCTTTCCACCTGCTTTGATTCAGGGTTAGTTCTGGTTCAGACCTGGTTGGTATTCGTCTAGTCCTAGTTTTAATTCAGGTTCGGTACTGGATGGGTAATTTTGCAAAGGAATGTTGCTAAAGCATTTGGTATGTTATTTCACACAACATTTGACAACATTTTGATACAGTAGTGTCGTGTTGTGCACCTCTGGTCCTCCGAAAAATCTGGCCCCAGGGGAAATTAATTGAATAGCCCTGGTATAGGGGCTAAGGGCACAATGGATAACGCATGTGACTATGGATCAGAGGATTCTAGGCTCAGTGTGTAAAATAACTGGTAAGTACTAGAATGTTAGACAAGAGCTAATTTGGAGGCCCAAACAAAAACCTGGTCTTTGTCCACTGATTAAATGTCAGTGCCCTACGAAAAAGCAGCCGTGATCGTATAGTGGTAAGTACTCTGCGTTGTGGTCGCAGCAACCCCGGTTTGAATCCGGGTCATGGCATACCTAGCAAGATTTCTTTGCATTTTTCTCAATCAGTTTCATACATAAGAATATTACAGTAAATTGATAGCTTGACAGCATTCATAAATGTCCAATAATACAATATTCTCACTATAATAGAAATATGCCAGGCATTGCAGTGCTCAGTTTGAGAGTTTCTACTGATATTCATCAGTTTGTCCTTAAACTCTGGACAACTGAGCCACAAAGCTGGAGTTTTAGGGGCTAGTGGCGCAATGGATAACGCGTCTGACTACGGATCAGAAGATTCTAGGTTCGACTCCTGGCTAGCTCGCATCAAATTTTAACTTGAAAACGGTCAGTTGATCAGTGTGAAATAAATAAGTGGTAAATCCTTTAATGTTGAACCAAGGGTTCATTTGGAAGATCAAACCAGATTCTGTCTTCTATCTTCTCAATTTTTAAGCAAGTAAAACTACTGTGTATCGTTTTTGTTTTTTGTTGATAGATTGGTCTGTGTACACTGATTTGATGTCAGACCCCAGTATCAAAAAGTAGATGTGGTAGTATAGCCTATGTACACTGCATTTTGTATGCAGCAGTCCATCAGACCCTCCAGTTGATATACTCCAGTCCACAACCCATCTTTGAAATCAATTTTAAAAAAATAATCATCTTGTTTACGGGTTTAATTCTGTGTTAGCACTAGGTTAGACCTGGTTTGGTCTTGGTTAAGGCCTTGCTGAATTTTGCTTTCCACCTGCTTTGATTCAGGGTTAGTTCTGGTTCAGACCTGGTTGGTATTCGTCTAGTCCTAGTTTTAATTCAGGTTCGGTACTGGATGGGTAATTTTGCAAAGGAATGTTGCTAAAGCATTTGGTATGTTATTTCACACAACATTTGACAACATTTTGATACAGTAGTGTCGTGTTGTGCACCTCTGGTCCTCCGAAAAATCTGGCCCCAGGGGAAATTAAGTTGAATAGCCCTGGTATAGGGGCTAAGGGCACAATGGATAATGCATGTGACTATGGATAAGAGGATTCTAGGCTCAGTGTGTAAAATAACTGGTAAGTACTAGAATGTTAGACAAGAGCTAATTTGGAGGCCCAAACAAAAACCTGGTCTTTGTCCACTGATTAAATGTCAGTGCCCTACGAAAAAGCAGCCGTGATCGTATAGTGGTAAGTACTCTGCGTTGTGGTCGCAGCAACCCCGGTTTGAATCCGGGTCATGGCATACCTAGCAAGATTTCTTTGCATTTTTCTCAATCAGTTTCATACATAAGAATATTACAGTAAATTGATAGCTTGACAGCATTCATAAATGTCCAATAATACAATATTCTCACTATAATAGAAATATGCCAGGCATTGCAGTGCTCAGTTTGAGAGTTTCTACTGATATTCATCAGTTTGTCCTTAAACTCTGGACAACTGAGCCACAAAGCTGGAGTTTTAGGGGCTAGTGGCGCAATGGATAACGCGTCTGACTACGGATCAGAAGATTCTAGGTTCGACTCCTGGCTAGCTCGCATCAAATTTTAACTTGAAAACGGTCAGTTGATCAGTGTGAAATAAATAAGTGGTAAATCCTTTAATGTTGAACCAAGGGTTCATTTGGAAGATCAAACCAGATTCTGTCTTCTATCTTCTCAATTTTTAAGCAAGTAAAACTACTGTGTATCGTTTTTGTTTTTTGTTGATAGATTGGTCTGTGTACACTGATTTGATGTCAGACCCCAGTATCAAAAAGTAGATGTGGTAGTATAGCCTATGTACACTGCATTTTGTATGCAGCAGTCCATCAGACCCTCCAGTTGATATACTCCAGTCCACAACCCATCTTTGAAATCAATTTTAAAAAAATAATCATCTTGTTTACGGGTTTAATTCTGTGTTAGCACTAGGTTAGACCTGGTTTGGTCTTGGTTAAGGCCTTGCTGAATTTTGCTTTCCACCTGCTTTGATTCAGGGTTAGTTCTGGTTCAGACCTGGTTGGTATTCGTCTAGTCCTAGTTTTAATTCAGGTTCGGTACTGGATGGGTAATTTTGCAAAGGAATGTTGCTAAAGCATTTGGTATGTTATTTCACACAACATTTGACAACATTTTGATACAGTAGTGTCGTGTTGTGCACCTCTGGTCCTCCGAAAAATCTGGCCCCAGGGGAAATTAAGTTGAATAGCCCTGGTATAGGGGCTAAGGGCACAATGGATAATGCATGTGACTATGGATAAGAGGATTCTAGGCTCAGTGTGTAAAATAACTGGTAAGTACTAGAATGTTAGACAAGAGCTAATTTGGAGGCCCAAACAAAAACCTGGTCTTTGTCCAATGATTAAATGTCAGTGCCCTACGAAAAAGCAGCCGTGATGGTATAGTGGTAAGTACTCTGCGTTGTGGTCGCAGCAACACCGGTTCGAATACGGGTCACGGCATACCTAGCAAGATTTCTTTGCATTTTTCTCAATCAGTTTCATACATAAGAATATTACAGTAAAAAGATAGCTTGACAGCATTCATAAATGTCCAATAATACAATATTCTCACTATGATAGAAATATGCCAGGCATTGCAGTGCTCAGTTTGAGTGTTTCTACTGATATTCATCATTTTGTCCTTAAACTCTGGACAACTGAGCCACAAAGCTGGAGTTTTAGGGGCTAGTGGCGCAATGGATAACGCGTCTGACTACGGATCAGAAGATTCTGGTTTCGACTTCTGGCTAGCTCGCATCAAATTTTAACTTGAAAACGGTCAGTTGATCAGTGTGAAATGAATAAGTGGTAAATCCTTTAATGTTAAACCAAGGGTTCATTTGGAAGATCAAACCAGATTCTGTCTTCTATCTTCTCAATTTTTAGGCAAGTAACACTACTGTGTATCGTTTTTGTTTTTTGGTGATAGATTTGTCTTTGTACACTGATTTGATGTCAGACCCCAGTATCAAAAAGTAGATGTGGTAGTATAGCCTATGTACACTGCATTTTGTATGCAGCAGTCCATCAGACCCTCCAGTTGATATACTCCAGTCCACAACCCATCTTTGAAATCAATTAAAAAAAAAGAATCATCTTGTTTACGGGTTTAATTCTGTGTTAGCACTAGGTTAGACCTGGTTTGGTCTTGGTTAAGGCCTTGCTGAATTTTGCTTTCCACCTGCTTTGATTCAGGGTTAGTTCTGGTTCAGACCTGGTTGGTATTCGTCTAGTCCTAGTTTTAATTCAGTTTCGGTACTGGATGGGTAATTTTGCAAAGGAATGTTGCTAAAGCATTTGGTATGTTATTTCACACAACATTTGACAACATTTTGATACAGTAGTGTCGTGTTGTGCACCTCTGGTCCTCCGAAAAATCTGGCCCCAGGGGAAATTAATTGAATAGCCCTGGTATAGGGGCTAAGGGCACAATGGATAACGCATGTGACTATGGATCAGAGGATTCTAGGCTCAGTGTGTAAAATAACTGGTAAGTACTAGAATGTTAGACAAGAGCTAATTTGGAGGCCCAAACAAAAACCTGGTCTTTGTCCACTGATTAAATGTCAGTGCCCTACGAAAAAGCAGCCGTGATCGTATAGTGGTAAGTACTCTGCGTTGTGGTCGCAGCAACCCCGGTTCAAATCCGGGTCACGGCATACCTAGCAAGATTTCTTTGCATTTTTCTCAATCAGTTTCATACATAAGAATATTACAGTAAAAAGATAGCTTGACAGCATTCATAAATGTCCAATAATACAATATTCTCACTATGATAGAAATATGCCAGGCATTGCAGTGCTCAGTTTGAGTGTTTCTACTGATATTCATCATTTTGTCCTTAAACTCTGGACAACTGAGCCACAAAGCTGGAGTTTTAGGGGCTAGTGGCGCAATGGATAACGCGTCTGACTACGGATCAGAAGATTCTGGTTTCGACTTCTGGCTAGCTCGCATCAAATTTTAACTTGAAAACGGTCAGTTGATCAGTGTGAAATGAATAAGTGGTAAATCCTTTAATGTTAAACCAAGGGTTCATTTGGAAGATCAAACCAGATTCTGTCTTCTATCTTCTCAATTTTTAGGCAAGTAACACTACTGTGTATCGTTTTTGTTTTTTGGTGATAGATTGGTCTTTGTACACTGATTTGATGTCAGACCCCAGTATCAAAAAGTAGATGTGGTAGTATAGCCTATGTACACTGCATTTTGTATGCAGCAGTCCATCAGACCCTCCAGTTGATATACTCCAGTCCACAACCCATCTTTGAAATCAATTAAAAAAAAAGAATCATCTTGTTTACGGGTTTAATTCTGTGTTAGCACTAGGTTAGACCTGGTTTGGTCTTGGTTAAGGCCTTGCTGAATTTTGCTTTCCACCTGCTTTGATTCAGGGTTAGTTCTGGTTCAGACCTGGTTGGTATTCGTCTAGTCCTAGTTTTAATTCAGTTTCGGTACTGGATGGGTAATTTTGCAAAGGAATGTTGCTAAAGCATTTGGTATGTTATTTCACACAACATTTGACAACATTTTGATACAGTAGTGTCGTGTTGTGCACCTCTGGTCCTCCGAAAAATCTGGCCCCAGGGGAAATTAATTGAATAGCCCTGGTATAGGGGCTAAGGGCACAATGGATAACGCATGTGACTATGGATCAGAGGATTCTAGGCTCAGTGTGTAAAATAACTGGTAAGTACTAGAATGTTAGACAAGAGCTAATTTGGAGGCCCAAACAAAAACCTGGTCTTTGTCCACTGATTAAATGTCAGTGCCCTACGAAAAAGCAGCCGTGATCGTATAGTGGTAAGTACTCTGCGTTGTGGTCGCAACAACCCCGGTTCGAATCCGGCTCACGGCATACGTACCAAGATTTCTTTGCATTTTTCTCAATCAGTTTCATACATAAGAATATTACAGTAAATTGATAGCTTGACAGCATTCATAAATGTCCAATAATACAATATTCTCACTATAATAGAAATATGCCAGGCATTGCAGTGCTCAGTTTGAGAGTTTCTACTGATATTCATCAGTTTGTCCTTAAACTCTGGACAACTGAGCCACAAAGCTGGAGTTTTAGGGGCTAGTGGCGCAATGGATAACGCGTCTGACTACAGATCAGAAGATTCTGGTTTCGACTCCTGGCTAGCTCGCATCAAATTTTAACTTGAAAACGGTCAGTTGATCAGTGTGAAATGAATAAGTGGTAAATCCTTTAATGTTAAACCAAGGGTTCATTTGGAAGATCAAACCAGATTCTGACTTCTATCTTCTCAATTTTTAAGCAAGTAAAACTACTGTGTATCGTTTTTGTTTTTTGTTGATAGATTGGTCTTTGTACACTGATTTGATGTCAGACCCCAGTATCAAAAAGTAGATGTGGTAGTATAGCCTATGTACACTGCATTTTGTATGCAGCAGTCCATCAGACCCTCCAGTTGATATACTCCAGTCCACAACCCATCTTTGAAATCAATTTAAAAAAAAGAACCATCTTGTTTACGGGTTTAATTCTGTGTTAGCACTAGGTTAGACCTGGTTTGGTCTTGGTTAAGGCCTTGCTGAATTTTGCTTTCCACCTGCTTTGATTCAGGGTTAGTTCTGGTTCAGACCTGGTTGGTATTCGTCTAGTCCTAGTTTTAATTCAGGTTCGGTACTGGATGGGTAATTTTGCAAAGGAATGTTGCTAAAGCATTTGGTATGTTATTTCACACAACATTTGACAACATTTTGATACAGTAGTGTCGTGTTGTGCACCTCTGGTCCTCCGAAAAATCTGGCCCCAGGGGAAATTAATTGAATAGCCCTGGTATAGGGGCTAAGGGCACAATGGATAATGCATGTGACTATGGATCAGAGGATTCTAGGCTCAGTGTGTAAAATAACTGGTAAGTACTAGAATGTTAGACAAGAGCTAATTTGGAGGCCCAAACAAAAACCTGGTCTTTGTCCACTGATTAAATGTCAGTGCCCTACGAAAAAGCAGCCGTGATCGTATAGTGGTAAGTACTCTGCGTTGTGGTCGCAGCAACCCCGGTTCGAATCCGGGTCACGGCATACCTAGCAAGATTTCTTTGCATTTTTCTCAATCAGTTTCATACATAAGAATATTACAGTAAATAGATAGCTTGACAGCATTCATAAATGTCCAATAATACAATATTCTCACTATGATAGAAATATGCCAGGCATTGCAGTGCTCAGTTTGAGTGTTTCTACTGATATTCATCAGTTTGTCCTTAAACTCTGGACAACTGAGCCACAAAGCTGGAGTTTTAGGGGCTAGTGGCGCAATGGATAACGCGTCTGACTACGGATCAGAAGATTCTAGGTTCGACTCCTGGCTAGCTCGCATCAAATTTTAACTTGAAAACGGTCAGTTGATCAGTGTGAAATGAATAAGTGGTAAATCCTTTAATGTTAAACCAAGGGTTCATTTGGAAGATCAAACCAGATTCTGTCTTCTATCTTCTCAATTTTTAGGCAAGTAACACTACTGTGTATCGTTTTTGTTTTTTGGTGATAGATTGGTCTTTGTACACTGATTTGATGTCAGACCCCAGTATCAAAAAGTAGATGTGGTAGTATAGCCTATGTACACTGCATTTTGTATGCAGCAGTCCATCAGACCCTCCAGTTGATATACTCCAGTCCACAACCCATCTTTGAAATCAATTAAAAAAAAAGAATCATCTTGTTTACGGGTTTAATTCTGTGTTAGCACTAGGTTAGACCTGGTTTGGTCTTGGTTAAGGCCTTGCTGAATTTTGCTTTCCACCTGCTTTGATTCAGGGTTAGTTCTGGTTCAGACCTGGTTGGTATTCGTCTAGTCCTAGTTTTAATTCAGGTTCGGTACTGGATGGGTAATTTTGCAAAGGAATGTTGCTAAAGCATTTGGTATGTTATTTCACACAACATTTGACAACATTTTGATACAGTAGTGTCGTGTTGTGCACCTCTGGTCCTCCGAAAAATCTGGCCCCAGGGGAAATTAATTGAATAGCCCTGGTATAGGGGCTAAGGGCACAATGGATAACGCATGTGACTATGGATCAGAGGATTCTAGGCTCAGTGTGTAAAATAACTGGTAAGTACTAGAATGTTAGACAAGAGCTAATTTGGAGGCCCAAACAAAAACCTGGTCTTTGTCCACTGATTAAATGTCAGTGCCCTACGAAAAAGCAGCCGTGATCGTATAGTGGTAAGTACTCTGCGTTGTGGTCGCAGCAACCCCGGTTCGAATCCGGGTCACGGCATACCTACCAAGATTTCTTTGCATTTTTCTCAATCAGTTTCATACATAAGAATATTACAGTAAATTGATAGCTTGACAGCATTCATAAATGTCCAATAATACAATATTCTCACTATAATAGAAATATGCCAGGCATTGCAGTGCTCAGTTTGAGAGTTTCTACTGATATTCATCAGTTTGTCCTTAAACTCTGGACAACTGAGCCACAAAGCTGGAGGTTTAGGGGCTAGTGGCGCAATGGATAACGCGTCTGACTCCGGATCAGAAGATTCTAGGTTCGACTCCTGGCTAGCTCGCATCAAATTTTAACTTGAAAACGGTCAGTTGATCAGTGTGAAATAAATAAGTGGTAAATCCTTTAATGTTGAACCAAGGGTTCATTTGGAAGATCAAACCAGATTCTGTCTTCTATCTTCTCAATTTTTAAGCAAGTAAAACTACTGTGTATCGTTTTTGTTTTTTGTTGATAGATTGGTCTGTGTACACTGATTTGATGTCAGACCCCAGTATCAAAAAGTAGATGTGGTAGTATAGCCTATGTACACTGCATTTTGTATGCAGCAGTCCATCAGACCCTCCAGTTGATATACTCCAGTCCACAACCCATCTTTGAAATCAATTTAAAAAAAAGAATCATCTTGTTTACGGGTTTAATTCTGTGTTAGCACTAGGTTAGACCTGGTTTGGTCTTGGTTAAGGCCTTGCTGAATTTTGCTTTCCACCTGCTTTGATTCAGGGTTAGTTCTGGTTCAGACCTGGTTGGTATTCGTCTAGTCCTAGTTTTAATTCAGGTTCGGTACTGGATGGGTAATTTTGCAAAGGAATGTTGCTAAAGCATTTGGTATGTTATTTCACACAACATTTGACAACATTTTGATACAGTAGTGTCGTGTTGTGCACCTCTGGTCCTCCGAAAAATCTGGCCCCAGGGGAAATTAATTGAATAGCCCTGGTATAGGGGCTAAGGGCACAATGGATAACGCATGTGACTATGGATCAGAGGATTCTAGGCTCAGTGTGTAAAATAACTGGTAAGTACTAGAATGTTAGACAAGAGCTAATTTGGAGGCCCAAACAAAAACCTGGTCTTTGTCCACTGATTAAATGTCAGTGCCCTACGAAAAAGCAGCCGTGATCGTATAGTGGTAAGTACTCTGCGTTGTGGTCGCAGCAACCCCGGTTTGAATCCGGGTCATGGCATAGCTAGCAAGATTTCTTTGCATTTTTCTCAATCAGTTTCATACATAAGAATATTACAGTAAATTGATAGCTTGACAGCATTCATAAATGTCCAATAATACAATATTCTCACTATAATAGAAATATGCCAGGCATTGCAGTGCTCAGTTTGAGAGTTTCTACTGATATTCATCAGTTTGTCCTTAAACTCTGGACAACTGAGCCACAAAGCTGGAGTTTTAGGGGCTAGTGGCGCAATGGATAACGCGTCTGACTACGGATCAGAAGATTCTAGGTTCGACTCCTGGCTAGCTCGCATCAAATTTTAACTTGAAAACGGTCAGTTGATCAGTGTGAAATAAATAAGTGGTAAATCCTTTAATGTTGAACCAAGGGTTCATTTGGAAGATCAAACCAGATTCTGTCTTCTATCTTCTCAATTTTTAAGCAAGTAAAACTACTGTGTATCGTTTTTGTTTTTTGTTGATAGATTGGTCTGTGTACACTGATTTGATGTCAGACCCCAGTATCAAAAAGTAGATGTGGTAGTATAGCCTATGTACACTGCATTTTGTATGCAGCAGTCCATCAGACCCTCCAGTTGATATACTCCAGTCCACAACCCATCTTTGAAATCAATTTAAAAAAAATAATCATCTTGTTTACGGGTTTAATTCTGTGTTAGCACTAGGTTAGACCTGGTTTGGTCTTGGTTAAGGCCTTGCTGAATTTTGCTTTCCACCTGCTTTGATTCAGGGTTAGTTCTGGTTCAGACCTGCTTGGTATTCGTCTAGTCCTAGTTTTAATTCAGGTTCGGTACTGGATGGGTAATTTTGCAAAGGAATGTTGCTAAAGCATTTGGTATGTTATTTCACACAACATTTGACAACATTTTGATACAGTAGTGTCGTGTTGTGCACCTCTGGTCCTCCGAAAAATCTGGCCCCAGGGGAAATTAATTGAATAGCCCTGGTATAGGGGCTAAGGGCACAATGGATAACGCATGTGACTATGGATCAGAGGATTCTAGGCTCAGTGTGTAAAATAACTGGTAAGTACTAGAATGTTAGACAAGAGCTAATTTGGAGGCCCAAACAAAAACCTGGTCTTTGTCCACTGATTAAATGTCAGTGCCCTACGAAAAAGCAGCCGTGATCGTATAGTGGTAAGTACTCTGCGTTGTGGTCGCAGCAACCCCGGTTCGAATCCGGGTCACGGCATACCTACCAAGATTTCTTTGCATTTTTCTCAATCAGTTTCATACATAAGAATATTACAGTAAATTGATAGCTTGACAGCATTCATAAATGTCCAATAATACAATATTCTCACTATAATAGAAATATGCCAGGCATTGCAGTGCTCAGTTTGAGAGTTTCTACTGATATTCATCAGTTTGTCCTTAAACTCTGGACAACTGAGCCACAAAGCTGGAGTTTTAGGGGCTAGTGGCGCAATGGATAAGGCGTCTGACTACGGATCAGAAGATTCTAGGTTCGACTCCTAGCTAGCTCGCATCAAATTTTAACTTGAAAACGGTCAGTTGATCAGTGTGAAATAAATAAGTGGTAAATCCTTTAATGTTGAACCAAGGGTTCATTTGGAAGATCAAACCAGATTCTGTCTTCTATCTTCTCAATTTTTAAGCAAGTAAAACTACTGTGTATCGTTTTTGTTTTTTGTTGATAGATTGGTCTGTGTACACTGATTTGATGTCAGACCCCAGTATCAAAAAGTAGATGTGGTAGTATAGCCTATGTACACTGCATTTTGTATGCAGCAGTCCATCAGACCCTCCAGTTGATATACTCCAGTCCACAACCCATCTTTGAAATCAATTTAAAAAAAAGAATCATCTTGTTTACGGGTTTAATTCTGTGTTAGCACTAGGTTAGACCTGGTTTGGTCTTGGTTAAGGCCTTGCTGAATTTTGCTTTCCACCTGCTTTGATTCAGGGTTAGTTCTGGTTCAGACCTGGTTGGTATTCGTCTAGTCCTAGTTTTAATTCAGGTTCGGTACTGGATGGGTAATTTTGCAAAGGAATGTTGCTAAAGCATTTGGTATGTTATTTCACACAACATTTGACAACATTTTGATACAGTAGTGTCGTGTTGTGCACCTCTGGTCCTCCGAAAAATCTGGCCCCAGGGGAAATTAATTGAATAGCCCTGGTATAGGGGCTAAGGGCACAATGGATAACGCATGTGACTATGGATCAGAGGATTCTAGGCTCAGTGTGTAAAATAACTGGTAAGTACTAGAATGTTAGACAAGAGCTAATTTGGAGGCCCAAACAAAAACCTGGTCTTTGTCCACTGATTAAATGTCAGTGCCCTACGAAAAAGCAGCCGTGATCGTATAGTGGTAAGTACTCTGCGTTGTGGTCGCAGCAACCCCGGTTTGCATCCGGGTCACGGCATACCTAGCAAGATTTCTTTGCATTTTTCTCAATCAGTTTCATACATAAGAATATTACAGTAAATTGATAGCTTGACAGCATTCATAAATGTCCAATAATACAATATTCTCACTATAAT
This sequence comes from Eucyclogobius newberryi, assembly GCF_026437365.1. Lineage (NCBI taxonomy): Eukaryota > Metazoa > Chordata > Actinopteri > Gobiiformes > Gobiidae > Eucyclogobius > Eucyclogobius newberryi. Next base: position 6,781,216 of record NW_027315724.1, read on the forward strand.
AGAAATATGCCAGGCATTGCAGTGCTCAGTTTGAGAGTTTCTACTGATATTCATCAGTTTGTCCTTAAACTCTGGACAACTGAGCCACAAAGCTGGAGTTTTAGGGGCTAGTGGCGCAATGGATAACGCGTCTGACTACGGATCAGAAGATTCTAGGTTCGACTCCTGGCTAGCTCGCATCAAATTTTAACTTGAAAACGGTCAGTTGATCAGTGTGAAATAAATAAGTGGTAAATCCTTTAATGTTGAACCAAGGGTTCATTTGGAAGATCAAACCAGATTCTGTCTTCTATCTTCTCAATTTTTAAGCAAGTAAAACTACTGTGTATCGTTTTTGTTTTTTGTTGATAGATTGGTCTGTGTACACTGATTTGATGTCAGACCCCAGTATCAAAAAGTAGATGTGGTAGTATAGCCTATGTACACTGCATTTTGTATGCAGCAGTCCATCAGACCCTCCAGTTGATATACTCCAGTCCACAACCCATCTTTGAAATCAATTTAAAAAAAAGAATCATCTTGTTTACGGGTTTAATTCTGTGTTAGCACTAGGTTAGACCTGGTTTGGTCTTGGTTAAGGCCTTGCTGAATTTTGCTTTCCACCTGCTTTGATTCAGGGTTAGTTCTGGTTCAGACCTGGTTGGTATTCGTCTAGTCCTAGTTTTAATTCAGGTTCGGTACTGGATGGGTAATTTTGCAAAGGAATGTTGCTAAAGCATTTGGTATGTTATTTCACACAACATTTGACAACATTTTGATACAGTAGTGTCGTGTTGTGCACCTCTGGTCCTCCGAAAAATCTGGCCCCAGGGGAAATTAATTGAATAGCCCTGGTATAGGGGCTAAGGGCACAATGGATAACGCATGTGACTATGGATCAGAGGATTCTAGGCTCAGTGTGTAAAATAACTGGTAAGTACTAGAATGTTAGACAAGAGCTAATTTGGAGGCCCAAACAAAAACCTGGTCTTTGTCCACTGATTAAATGTCAGTGCCCTACGAAAAAGCAGCCGTGATCGTATAGTGGTAAGTACTCTGCGTTGTGGTCGCAGCAACCCCGGTTTGCATCCGGGTCACGGCATACCTAGCAAGATTTCTTTGCATTTTTCTCAATCAGTTTCATACATAAGAATATTACAGTAAATTGATAGCTTGACAGCATTCATAAATGTCCAATAATACAATATTCTCACTATAATAGAAATATGCCAGGCATTGCAGTGCTCAGTTTGAGAGTTTCTACTGATATTCATCAGTTTGTCCTTAAACTCTGGACAACTGAGCCACAAAGCTGGAGTTTTAGGGGCTAGTGGCACAATGGATAACGCGTCTGACTACGGATCAGAAGATTCTAGGTTCGACTCCTGGCTAGCTCGCATCAAATTTTAACTTGAAAACGGTCAGTTGATCAGTGTGAAATAAATAAGTGGTAAATCCTTTAATGTTGAACCAAGGGTTCATTTGGAAGATCAAACCAGATTCTGTCTTCTATCTTCTCAATTTTTAAGCAAGTAAAACTACTGTGTATCGTTTTTGTTTTTTGTTGATAGATTGGTCTGTGTACACTGATTTGATGTCAGACCCCAGTATCAAAAAGTAGATGTGGTAGTATAGCCTATGTACACTGCATTTTGTATGCAGCAGTCCATCAGACCCTCCAGTTGATATACTCCAGTCCACAACCCATCTTTGAAATCAATTTAAAAAAAATAATCATCTTGTTTACGGGTTTAATTCTGTGTTAGCACTAGGTTAGACCTGGTTTGGTCTTGGTTAAGGCCTTGCTGAATTTTGCTTTCCACCTGCTTTGATTCAGGGTTAGTTCTGGTTCAGACCTGGTTGGTATTCGTCTAGTCCTAGTTTTAATTCAGGTTCGGTACTGGATGGGTAATTTTGCAAAGGAATGTTGCTAAAGCATTTGGTATGTTATTTCACACATTTGACAACATTTTGATACAGTAGTGTCGTGTTGTGCACCTCTGGTCCTCCGAAAAATCTGGCCCCAGGGGAAATTAATTGAATAGCCCTGGTATAGGGGCTAAGGGCACAATGGATAACGCATGTGACTATGGATCAGAGGATTCTAGGCTCAGTGTGTAAAATAACTGGTAAGTACTAGAATGTTAGACAAGAGCTAATTTGGAGGCCCAAACAAAAACCTGGTCTTTGTCCACTGATTAAATGTCAGTGCCCTACGAAAAACCAGCCGTCATCGTATAGTGGTAAGTACTCTGCGTTGTGGTCGCAGCAACCCCGGTTCGAATCCGGGTCACAGCATACCTAGCAAGATTTCATTGCATTTTTCTCAATCAGTTTCATACATAAGAATATTACAGTAAAAAGATAGCTTGACAGCATTCATAAATGTCCAATAATACAATATTCTCACTATGATAGAAATATGCCAGGCATTGCAGTGCTCAGTTTGAGTGTTTCTACTGATATTCATCAGTTTGTCCTTAAACTCTGGACAACTGAGCCACAAAGCTGGAGTTTTAGGGGCTAGTGGCACAATGGATAACGCGTCTGACTACGGATCAGAAGATTCTAGGTTCGACTCCTGGCTAGCTCGCATCAAATTTTAACTTGAAAACGGTCAGTTGATCAGTGTGAAATAAATAAGTGGTAAATCCTTTAATGTTGAACCAAGGGTTCATTTGGAAGATCAAACCAGATTCTGTCTTCTATCTTCTCAATTTTTAAGCAAGTAAAACTACTGTGTATCGTTTTTGTTTTTTGTTGATAGATTGGTCTTTGTACACTGATTTGATGTCAGACCCCAGTATCAAAAAGTAGATGTGGTAGTATAGCCTATGTACACTGCATTTTGTATGCAGCAGTCCATCAGACCCTCCAGTTGATATACTCCAGTCCACAACCCATCTTTGAAATCAATTTAAAAAAAAGAACCATCTTGTTTACGGGTTTAATTCTGTGTTAGCACTAGGTTAGACCTGGTTTGGTCTTGGTTAAGGCCTTGCTGAATTTTGCTTTCCACCTGCTTTGATTCAGGGTTAGTTCTGGTTCAGACCTGGTTGGTATTCGTCTAGTCCTAGTTTTAATTCAGGTTCGGTACTGGATGGGTAATTTTGCAAAGGAATGTTGCTAAAGCATTTGGTATGTTATTTCACACAACATTTGACAACATTTTGATACAGTAGTGTCGTGTTGTGCACCTCTGGTCCTCCGAAAAATCTGGCCCTAGGGGAAATTAAGTTGAATAGCCCTGGTATAGGGGCTAAGGGCACAATGGATAACGCATGTGACTATGGATCAGAGGATTCTAGGCTCAGTGTGTAAAATAACTGGTAAGTACTAGAATGTTAGACAAGAGCTAATTTGGAGGCCCAAACAAAAACCTGGTCTTTGTCCACTGATTAAATGTCAGTGCCCTACGAAAAAGCAGCCATGATCGTATAGTGGTATGTACTCTGCGTTGTGGTCGCAGCAACCCCGGTTCGAATCCGGGTCACGGCATACCTACCAAGATTTCTTTGCATTTTTCTCAATCAGTTTCATACATAAGAATATTACAGTAAATTGATAGCTTGACAGCATTCATAAATGTCCAATAATACAATATTCTCACTATAATAGAAATATGCCAGGCATTGCAGTGCTCAGTTTGAGTGTTTCTACTGATATTCATCAGTTTGTCCTTAAACTCTGGACAACTGAGCCACAAAGCTGGAGTTTTAGGGGCTAGTGGCGCAATGGATAACGCGTCTGACTACGGATCAGAAGATTCTAGGTTCGACTCCTGGCTAGCTCGCATCAAATTTTAACTTGAAAACGGTCAGTTGATCAGTGTGAAATAAATAAGTGGTAAATCCTTTAATGTTGAACCAAGGGTTCATTTGGAAGATCAAACCAGATTCTGTCTTCTATCTTCTCAATTTTTAAGCAAGTAAAACTACTGTGTATCGTTTTTGTTTTTTGTTGATAGATTGGTCTGTGTACACTGATTTGATGTCAGACCCCAGTATCAAAAAGTAGATGTGGTAGTATAGCCTATGTACACTGCATTTTGTATGCAGCAGTCCATCAGACCCTCCAGTTGATATACTCCAGTCCACAACCCATCTTTGAAATCAATTTAAAAAAAAGAATCATCTTGTTTACGGGTTTAATTCTGTGTTAGCACTAGGTTAGACCTGGTTTGGTCTTGGTTAAGGCCTTGCTGAATTTTGCTTTCCACCTGCTTTGATTCAGGGTTAGTTCTGGTTCAGACCTGGTTGGTATTCGTCTAGTCCTAGTTTTAATTCAGGTTCGGTACTGGATGGGTAATTTTGCAAAGGAATGTTGCTAAAGCATTTGGTATGTTATTTCACACAACATTTGACAACATTTTGATACAGTAGTGTCGTGTTGTGCACCTCTGGTCCTCCGAAAAATCTGGCCCCAGGGGAAATTAATTGAATAGCCCTGGTATAGGGGCTAAGGGCACAATGGATAACGCATGTGACTATGGATCAGAGGATTCTAGGCTCAGTGTGTAAAATAACTGGTAAGTACTAGAATGTTAGACAAGAGCTAATTTGGAGGCCCAAACAAAAACCTGGTCTTTGTCCACTGATTAAATGTCAGTGCCCTACGAAAAAGCAGCCGTGATCGTATAGTGGTAAGTACTCTGCGTTGTGGTCGCAGCAACCCCGGTTTGCATCCGGGTCACGGCATACCTAGCAAGATTGCTTTGCATTTTTCTCAATCAGTTTCATACATAAGAATATTACAGTAAATTGATAGCTTGACAGCATTCATAAATGTCCAATAATACAATATTCTCACTATAATAGAAATATGCCAGGCATTGCAGTGCTCAGTTTGAGAGTTTCTACTGATATTCATCAGTTTGTCCTTAAACTCTGGACAACTGAGCCACAAAGCTGGAGTTTTAGGGGCTAGTGGCACAATGGATAACGCGTCTGACTACGGATCAGAAGATTCTAGGTTCGACTCCTGGCTAGCTCGCATCAAATTTTAACTTGAAAACGGTCAGTTGATCAGTGTGAAATAAATAAGTGGTAAATCCTTTAATGTTGAACCAAGGGTTCATTTGGAAGATCAAACCAGATTCTGTCTTCTATCTTCTCAATTTTTAAGCAAGTAAAACTACTGTGTATCGTTTTTGTTTTTTGTTGATAGATTGGTCTGTGTACACTGATTTGATGTCAGACCCCAGTATCAAAAAGTAGATGTGGTAGTATAGCCTATGTACACTGCATTTTGTATGCAGCAGTCCATCAGACCCTCCAGTTGATATACTCCAGTCCACAACCCATCTTTGAAATCAATTTAAAAAAAAGAATCATCTTGTTTACGGGTTTAATTCTGTGTTAGCACTAGGTTAGACCTGGTTTGGTCTTGGTTAAGGCCTTGCTGAATTTTGCTTTCCACCTGCTTTGATTCAGGGTTAGTTCTGGTTCAGACCTGGTTGGTATTCGTCTAGTCCTAGTTTTAATTCAGGTTCGGTACTGGATGGGTAATTTTGCAAAGGAATGTTGCTAAAGCATTTGGTATGTTATTTCACACAACATTTGACAACATTTTGATACAGTAGTGTCGTGTTGTGCACCTCTGGTCCTCCGAAAAATCTGGCCCCAGGGGAAATTAATTGAATAGCCCTGGTATAGGGGCTAAGGGCACAATGGATAACGCATGTGACTATGGATCAGAGGATTCTAGGCTCAGTGTGTAAAATAACTGGTAAGTACTAGAATGTTAGACAAGAGCTAATTTGGAGGCCCAAACAAAAACCTGGTCTTTGTCCACTGATTAAATGTCAGTGCCCTACGAAAAAGCAGCCGTGATCGTATAGTGGTAAGTACTCTGCGTTGTGGTCGCAGCAACCCCGGTTTGCATCCGGGTCACGGCATACCTAGCAAGATTGCTTTGCATTTTTCTCAATCAGTTTCATACATAAGAATATTACAGTAAATTGATAGCTTGACAGCATTCATAAATGTCCAATAATACAATATTCTCACTATAATAGAAATATGCCAGGCATTGCAGTGCTCAGTTTGAGAGTTTCTACTGATATTCATCAGTTTGTCCTTAAACTCTGGACAACTGAGCCACAAAGCTGGAGTTTTAGGGGCTAGTGGCACAATGGATAACGCGTCTGACTACGGATCAGAAGATTCTAGGTTCGACTCCTGGCTAGCTCGCATCAAATTTTAACTTGAAAACGGTCAGTTGATCAGTGTGAAATAAATAAGTGGTAAATCCTTTAATGTTGAACCAAGGGTTCATTTGGAAGATCAAACCAGATTCTGTCTTCTATCTTCTCAATTTTTAAGCAAGTAAAACTACTGTGTATCGTTTTTGTTTTTTGTTGATAGATTGGTCTGTGTACACTGATTTGATGTCAGACCCCAGTATCAAAAAGTAGATGTGGTAGTATAGCCTATGTACACTGCATTTTGTATGCAGCAGTCCATCAGACCCTCCAGTTGATATACTCCAGTCCACAACCCATCTTTGAAATCAATTTAAAAAAAATAATCATCTTGTTTACGGGTTTAATTCTGTGTTAGCACTAGGTTAGACCTGGTTTGGTCTTGGTTAAGGCCTTGCTGAATTTTGCTTTCCACCTGCTTTGATTCAGGGTTAGTTCTGGTTCAGACCTGGTTGGTATTCGTCTAGTCCTAGTTTTAATTCAGGTTCGGTACTGGATGGGTAATTTTGCAAAGGAATGTTGCTAAAGCATTTGGTATGTTATTTCACACATTTGACAACATTTTGATACAGTAGTGTCGTGTTGTGCACCTCTGGTCCTCCGAAAAATCTGGCCCCAGGGGAAATTAATTGAATAGCCCTGGTATAGGGGCTAAGGGCACAATGGATAACGCATGTGACTATGGATCAGAGGATTCTAGGCTCAGTGTGTAAAATAACTGGTAAGTACTAGAATGTTAGACAAGAGCTAATTTGGAGGCCCAAACAAAAACCTGGTCTTTGTCCACTGATTAAATGTCAGTGCCCTACGAAAAACCAGCCGTCATCGTATAGTGGTAAGTACTCTGCGTTGTGGTCGCAGCAACCCCGGTTCGAATCCGGGTCACAGCATACCTAGCAAGATTTCTTTGCATTTTTCTCAATCAGTTTCATACATAAGAATATTACAGTAAAAAGATAGCTTGACAGCATTCATAAATGTCCAATAATACAATATTCTCACTATGATAGAAATATGCCAGGCATTGCAGTGCTCAGTTTGAGTGTTTCTACTGATATTCATCAGTTTGTCCTTAAACTCTGGACAACTGAGCCACAAAGCTGGAGTTTTAGGGGCTAGTGGCGCAATGGATAACGCGTCTGACTACGGATCAGAAGATTCTGGTTTCGACTCCTGGCTAGCGCGCATCAAATTTTAACTTGAAAACGGTCAGTTGATCAGTGTGAAATGAATAAGTGGTAAATCCTTTAATGTTAAACCAAGGGTTCATTTGGAAGATCAAACCAGATTCTGTCTTCTATCTTCTCAATTTTTAAGCAAGTAAAACTACTGTGTATCGTTTTTGTTTTTTGTTGATAGATTGGTCTTTGTACACTGATTTGATGTCAGACCCCAGTATCAAAAAGTAGATGTGGTAGTATAGCCTATGTACACTGCATTTTGTATGCAGCAGTCCATCAGACCCTCCAGTTGATATACTCCAGTCCACAACCCATCTTTGAAATCAATTTAAAAAAAAGAACCATCTTGTTTACGGGTTTAATTCTGTGTTAGCACTAGGTTAGACCTGGTTTGGTCTTGGTTAAGGCCTTGCTGAATTTTGCTTTCCACCTGCTTTGATTCAGGGTTAGTTCTGGTTCAGACCTGGTTGGTATTCGTCTAGTCCTAGTTTTAATTCAGGTTCGGTACTGGATGGGTAATTTTGCAAAGGAATGTTGCTAAAGCATTTGGTATGTTATTTCACACATTTGACAACATTTTGATACAGTAGTGTCGTGTTGTGCACCTCTGGTCCTCCGAAAAATCTGGCCCCAGGGGAAATTAATTGAATAGCCCTGGTATAGGGGCTAAGGGCACAATGGATAACGCATGTGACTATGGATCAGAGGATTCTAGGCTCAGTGTGTAAAATAACTGGTAAGTACTAGAATGTTAGACAAGAGCTAATTTGGAGGCCCAAACAAAAACCTGGTCTTTGTCCACTGATTAAATGTCAGTGCCCTACGAAAAACCAGCCGTCATCGTATAGTGGTAAGTACTCTGCGTTGTGGTCGCAGCAACCCCGGTTCGAATCCGGGTCACAGCATACCTAGCAAGATTTCTTTGCATTTTTCTCAATCAGTTTCATACATAAGAATATTACAGTAAAAAGATAGCTTGACAGCATTCATAAATGTCCAATAATACAATATTCTCACTATGATAGAAATATGCCAGGCATTGCAGTGCTCAGTTTGAGTGTTTCTACTGATATTCATCAGTTTGTCCTTAAACTCTGGACAACTGAGCCACAAAGCTGGAGTTTTAGGGGCTAGTGGCGCAATGGATAACGCGTCTGACTACGGATCAGAAGATTCTGGTTTCGACTCCTGGCTAGCGCGCATCAAATTTTAACTTGAAAACGGTCAGTTGATCAGTGTGAAATGAATAAGTGGTAAATCCTTTAATGTTAAACCAAGGGTTCATTTGGAAGATCAAACCAGATTCTGTCTTCTATCTTCTCAATTTTTAAGCAAGTAAAACTACTGTGTATCGTTTTTGTTTTTTGTTGATAGATTGGTCTTTGTACACTGATTTGATGTCAGACCCCAGTATCAAAAAGTAGATGTGGTAGTATAGCCTATGTACACTGCATTTTGTATGCAGCAGTCCATCAGACCCTCCAGTTGATATACTCCAGTCCACAACCCATCTTTGAAATCAATTTAAAAAAAAGAACCATCTTGTTTACGGGTTTAATTCTGTGTTAGCACTAGGTTAGACCTGGTTTGGTCTTGGTTAAGGCCTTGCTGAATTTTGCTTTCCACCTGCTTTGATTCAGGGTTAGTTCTGGTTCAGACCTGGTTGGTATTCGTCTAGTCCTAGTTTTAATTCAGGTTCGGTACTGGATGGGTAATTTTGCAAAGGAATGTTGCTAAAGCATTTGGTATGTTATTTCACACATTTGACAACATTTTGATACAGTAGTGTCGTGTTGTGCACCTCTGGTCCTCCGAAAAATCTGGCCCCAGGGGAAATTAATTGAATAGCCCTGGTATAGGGGCTAAGGGCACAATGGATAACGCATGTGACTATGGATCAGAGGATTCTAGGCTCAGTGTGTAAAATAACTGGTAAGTACTAGAATGTTAGACAAGAGCTAATTTGGAGGCCCAAACAAAAACCTGGTCTTTGTCCACTGATTAAATGTCAGTGCCCTACGAAAAACCAGCCGTCATCGTATAGTGGTAAGTACTCTGCGTTGTGGTCGCAGCAACCCCGGTTCGAATCCGGGTCACAGCATACCTAGCAAGATTTCTTTGCATTTTTCTCAATCAGTTTCATACATAAGAATATTACAGTAAAAAGATAGCTTGACAGCATTCATAAATGTCCAATAATACAATATTCTCACTATGATAGAAATATGCCAGGCATTGCAGTGCTCAGTTTGAGTGTTTCTACTGATATTCATCAGTTTGTCCTTAAACTCTGGACAACTGAGCCACAAAGCTGGAGTTTTAGGGGCTAGTGGCGCAATGGATAACGCGTCTGACTACGGATCAGAAGATTCTGGTTTCGACTCCTGGCTAGCGCGCATCAAATTTTAACTTGAAAACGGTCAGTTGATCAGTGTGAAATGAATAAGTGGTAAATCCTTTAATGTTAAACCAAGGGTTCATTTGGAAGATCAAACCAGATTCTGTCTTCTATCTTCTCAATTTTTAAGCAAGTAAAACTACTGTGTATCGTTTTTGTTTTTTGTTGATAGATTGGTCTTTGTACACTGATTTGATGTCAGACCCCAGTATCAAAAAGTAGATGTGGTAGTATAGCCTATGTACACTGCATTTTGTATGCAGCAGTCCATCAGACCCTCCAGTTGATATACTCCAGTCCACAACCCATCTTTGAAATCAATTTAAAAAAAAGAACCATCTTGTTTACGGGTTTAATTCTGTGTTAGCACTAGGTTAGACCTGGTTTGGTCTTGGTTAAGGCCTTGCTGAATTTTGCTTTCCACCTGCTTTGATTCAGGGTTAGTTCTGGTTCAGACCTGGTTGGTATTCGTCTAGTCCTAGTTTTAATTCAGGTTCGGTACTGGATGGGTAATTTTGCAAAGGAATGTTGCTAAAGCATTTGGTATGTTATTTCACACAACATTTGACAACATTTTGATACAGTAGTGTCGTGTTGTGCACCTCTGGTCCTCCGAAAAATCTGGCCCTAGGGGAAATTAAGTTGAATAGCCCTGGTATAGGGGCTAAGGGCACAATGGATAACGCATGTGACTATGGATCAGAGGATTCTAGGCTCAGTGTGTAAAATAACTGGTAAGTACTAGAATGTTAGACAAGAGCTAATTTGGAGGCCCAAACAAAAACCTGGTCTTTGTCCACTGATTAAATGTCAGTGCCCTACGAAAAAGCAGCCATGATCGTATAGTGGTATGTACTCTGCGTTGTGGTCGCAGCAACCCCGGTTCGAATCCGGGTCACGGCATACCTACCAAGATTTCTTTGCATTTTTCTCAATCAGTTTCATACATAAGAATATTACAGTAAATTGATAGCTTGACAGCATTCATAAATGTCCAATAATACAATATTCTCACTATAATAGAAATATGCCAGGCATTGCAGTGCTCAGTTTGAGTGTTTCTACTGATATTCATCAGTTTGTCCTTAAACTCTGGACAACTGAGCCACAAAGCTGGAGTTTTAGGGGCTAGTGGCGCAATGGATAACGCGTCTGACTACGGATCAGAAGATTCTAGTTTCGACTCCTGGCTAGCTCGCATCAAATTTTAACTTGAAAACGGTCAGTTGATCAGTGTGAAATGAATAAGTGGTAAATCCTTTAATGTTAAACCAAGGGTTCATTTGGAAGATCAAACCAGATTCTGTCTTCTATCTTCTCAATTTTTAGGCAAGTAACACTACTGTGTATCGTTTTTGTTTTTTGGTGATAGATTGGTCTTTGTACACTGATTTGATGTCAGACCCCAGTATCAAAAAGTAGATGTGGTAGTATAGCCTATGTACACTGCATTTTGTATGCAGCAGTCCATCAGACCCTCCAGTTGATATACTCCAGTCCACAACCCATCTTTGAAATCAATTTAAAAAAAAAGAATCATCTTGTTTACGGGTTTAATTCTGTGTTAGCACTAGGTTAGACCTGGTTTGGTCTTGGTTAAGGCCTTGCTGAATTTTGCTTTCCACCTGCTTTGATTCAGGGTTAGTTCTGGTTCAGACCTGGTTGGTATTCGTCTAGTCCTAGTTTTAATTCAGGTTCGGTACTGGATGGGTAATTTTGCAAAGGAATGTTGCTAAAGCATTTGGTATGTTATTTCACACAACATTTGACAACATTTTGATACAGTAGTGTCGTGTTGTGCACCTCTGGTCCTCCGAAAAATCTGGCCCTAGGGGAAATTAAGTTGAATAGCCCTGGTATAGGGGCTAAGGGCACAATGGATAACGCATGTGACTATGGATCAGAGGATTCTAGGCTCAGTGTGTAAAATAACTGGTAAGTACTAGAATGTTAGACAAGAGCTAATTTGGAGGCCCAAACAAAAACCTGGTCTTTGTCCACTGATTAAATGTCAGTGCCCTACAAAAAAGCAGCCGTGATCGTATAGTGGTAAGTACTCTGCGTTGTGGTCGCAGCAACCCCGGTTCGAATCCGGGTCACGGCATACCTACCAAGATTTCTTTGCATTTTTCTCAATCAGTTTCATACATAAGAATATTACAGTAAATTGATAGCTTGACAGCATTCATAAATGTCCAATAATACAATATTCTCACTATGATAGAAATATGCCAGGCATTGCAGTGCTCAGTTTGAGTGTTTCTACTGATATTCATCAGTTTGTCCTTAAACTCTGGACAACTGAGCCACAAAGCTGGAGTTTTAGGGGCTAGTGGCGCAATGGATAACGCGTCTGACTACGGATCAGAAGATTCTGGTTTCGACTGCTGGCTAGCTCGCATCAAATTTTAACTTGAAAACGGTCAGTTGATCAGTGTGAAATTAATAAGTGGTAAATCCTTTAATGTTAAACCAAGGGTTCATTTGGAAGATCAAACCAGATTCTGTCTTCTATCTTCTCAATTTTTAGGCAAGTAACACTACTGTGTATCGTTTTTGTTTTTTGGTGATAGATTGGTCTTTGTACACTGATTTGATGTCAGACCCCAGTATCAAAAAGTAGATGTGGTAGTATAGCCTATGTACACTGCATTTTGTATGCAGCAGTCCATCAGACCCTCCAGTTGATATACTCCAGTCCACAACCCATCTTTGAAATCAATTTAAAAAAAAGAATCATCTTGTTTACGGGTTTAATTCTGTGTTAGCACTAGGTTAGACCTGGTTTGGTCCTGGTTAAGGCCTTGCTGAATTTTGCTTTCCACCTGCTTTGATTTAGGGTTAGTTCTGGTTCAGACCTGGTTGGTATTCGTCTAGTCCTAGTTTAAATTCAGGTTCGGTACTGGATGGGTAATTTTGCAAAGGAATGTTGCTAAAGCATTTGGTATGTTATTTCACACAACATTTGACAACATTTTGATACAGTAGTGTCGTGTTGTGCACCTCTGGTCCTCCGAAAAATCTGGCCCCAGGGGAAATTAAGTTGAATAGCCCTGGTATAGGGGCTAAGGGCACAATGGATAACGCATGTGACTATGGATCAGAGGATTCTAGGCTCAGTGTGTAAAATAACTGGTAAGTACTAGAATGTTAGACAAGAGCTAATTTGGAGGCCCAAACAAAAACCTGGTCTTTGTCCACTGATTAAATGTCAGTGCCCTACGAAAAAGCAGCCGTCATCGTATAGTGGTAAGTACTCTGCGTTGTGGTCGCAGCAACCCCGGTTCGAATCCGGGTCACGGCATACCTAGCAAGATTTCTTTGCATTTTTCTCAATCAGTTTCATACATAAGAATATTACAGTAAAAAGATAGCTTGACAGCATTCATAAATGTCCAATAATACAATATTCTCACTATGATAGAAATATGCCAGGCATTGCAGTGCTCAGTTTGAGTGTTTCTACTGATATTCATCAGTTTGTCCTTAAACTCTGGACAACTGAGCCACAAAGCTGGAGTTTTAGGGGCTAGTGGCGCAATGGATAACGCGTCTGACTACGGATCAGAAGATTCTGGTTTCGACTCCTGGCTAGCTCGCATCAAATTTTAACTTGAAAACGGTCAGTTGATCAGTGTGAAATGAATAAGTGGTAAATCCTTTAATGTTAAACCAAGGGTTCATTTGGAAGATCAAACCAGATTCTGTCTTCTATCGTCTCAATTTTTAAGCAAGTAAAACTACTGTGTATCGTTTTTGTTTTTTGTTGATAGATTGGTCTTTGTACACTGATTTGATGTCAGACCCCAGTATCAAAAAGTAGATGTGGTAGTATAGCCTATGTACACTGCATTTTGTATGCAGCAGTCCATCAGACCCTCCAGTTGATATACTCCAGTCCACAACCCATCTTTGAAATCAATTTAAAAAAAAGAACCATCTTGTTTACGGGTTTAATTCTGTGTTAGCACTAGGTTAGACCTGGTTTGGTCTTGGTTAAGGCCTTGCTGAATTTTGCTTTCCACCTGCTTTGATTCAGGGTTAGTTCTGGTTCAGACCTGGTTGGTATTCGTCTAGTCCTAGTTTTAATTCAGGTTCGGTACTGGATGGGTAATTTTGCAAAGGAATGTTGCTAAAGCATTTGGTATGTTATTTCACACAACATTTGACAACATTTTGATACAGTAGTGTCGTGTTGTGCACCTCTGGTCCTCCGAAAAATCTGGCCCTAGGGGAAATTAAGTTGAATAGCCCTGGTATAGGGGCTAAGGGCACAATGGATAACGCATGTGACTATGGATCAGAGGATTCTAGGCTCAGTGTGTAAAATAACTGGTAAGTACTAGAATGTTAGACAAGAGCTAATTTGGAGGCCCAAACAAAAACCTGGTCTTTGTCCACTGATTAAATGTCAGTGCCCTACGAAAAAGCAGCCATGATCGTATAGTGGTATGTACTCTGCGTTGTGGTCGCAGCAACCCCGGTTCGAATCCGGGTCACGGCATACCTACCAAGATTTCTTTGCATTTTTCTCAATCAGTTTCATACATAAGAATATTACAGTAAATTGATAGCTTGACAGCATTCATAAATGTCCAATAATACAATATTCTCACTATAATAGAAATATGCCAGGCATTGCAGTGCTCAGTTTGAGTGTTTCTACTGATATTCATCAGTTTGTCCTTAAACTCTGGACAACTGAGCCACAAAGCTGGAGTTTTAGGGGCTAGTGGCGCAATGGATAACGCGTCTGACTACGGATCAGAAGATTCTAGGTTCGACTCCTGGCTAGCTCGCATTAAATTTTAACTTGAAAACGGTCAGTTGATCAGTGTGAAATAAATAAGTGGTAAATCCTTTAATGTTAAACCAAGGGTTCATTTGGAAGATCAAACCAGATTCTGTCTTCTATCTTCTCAATTTTTAGGCAAGTAACACTACTGTGTATCGTTTTTGTTTTTTGTTGATGGATTGGTCTTTGTACACTGATTTGATGTCAGACCCCAGTATCAAAAAGTAGATGTGGTAGTATAGCCTATGTACACTGCATTTTGTATGCAGCAGTCCATCAGACCCTCCAGTTGATATACTCCAGTCCACAACCCATCTTTGAAATCAATTTAAAAAAAATAATCATCTTGTTTACGGGTTTAATTCTGTGTTAGCACTAGGTTAGACCTGGTTTGGTCTTGGTTAAGGCCTTGCTGAATTTTGCTTTCCACCTGCTTTGATTCAGGGTTAGTTCTGGTTCAGACCTGGTTGGTATTCGTCTAGTCCTAGTTTTAATTCAGGTTCGGTACTGGATGGGTAATTTTGCAAAGGAATGTTGCTAAAGCATTTGGTATGTTATTTCACACAACATTTGACAACATTTTGATACAGTAGTATCGTGTTGTGCACCTCTGGTCCTCCGAAAAATCTGGCCCTAGGGGAAATTAAGTTGAATAGCCCTGGTATAGGGGCTAAGGGCACAATGGATAACGCATGTGACTATGGATCAGAGGATTCTAGGCTCAGTGTGTAAAATAACTGGTAAGTACTAGAATGTTAGACAAGAGCTAATTTGGAGGCCCAAACAAAAACCTGGTCTTTGTCCACTGATTAAATGTCAGTGCCCTACGAAAAAGCAGCCGTGATCGTATAGTGGTAAGTACTCTGCGTTGTGGTCGCAGCAACCCCGGTTCGAATCCGGGTCACGGCATACCTACCAAGATTTCTTTGCATTTTTCTCAATCAGTTTCATACATAAGAATATTACAGTAAATTGATAGCTTGACAGCATTCATAAATGTCCAATAATACAATATTCTCACTATGATAGAAATATGCCAGGCATTGCAGTGCTCAGTTTGAGTGTTTCTACTGATATTCATCAGTTTGTCCTTAAACTCTGGACAACTGAGCCACAAAGCTGGAGTTTTAGGGGCTAGTGGCGCAATGGATAACGCGTCTGACTACGGACCAGAAGATTCTGGTTTCGACTGCTGGCTAGCTCGCATCAAATTTTAACTTGAAAACGGTCAGTTGATCAGTGTGAAATGAATAAGTGGTAAATCCTTTAATGTTAAACCAAGGGTTCATTTGGAAGATCAAACCAGATTCTGTCTTCTATCTTCTCAATTTTTAAGCAAGTAAAACTACTGTGTATCGTTTTTGTTTTTTGTTGATAGATTGGTCTTTGTACACTGATTTGATGTCAGACCCCAGTATCAAAAAGTAGATGTGGTAGTATAGCCTATGTACACTGCATTTTGTATGCAGCAGTCCATCAGACCCTCCAGTTGATATACTCCAGTCCACAACCCATCTTTGAAATCAATTTAAAAAAAAGAATCATCTTGTTTACGGGTTTAATTCTGTGTTAGCACTAGGTTAGACCTGGTTTGGTCCTGGTTAAGGCCTTGCTGAATTTTGCTTTCCACCTGCTTTGATTCAGGGTTAGTTCTGGTTCAGACCTGGTTGGTATTCGTCTAGTCCTAGTTTAAATTCAGGTTCGGTACTGGATGGGTAATTTTGCAAAGGAATGTTGCTAAAGCATTTGGTATGTTATTTCACACAACATTTGACAACATTTTGATACAGTAGTGTCGTGTTGTGCACCTCTGGTCCTCCGAAAAATCTGGCCCCAGGGGAAATTAAGTTGAATAGCCCTGGTATAGGGGCTAAGGGCACAATGGATAACGCATGTGACTATGGATCAGAGGATTCTAGGCTCAGTGTGTAAAATAACTGGTAAGTACTAGAATGTTAGACAAGAGCTAATTTGGAGGCCCAAACAAAAACCTGGTCTTTGTCCACTGATTAAATGTCAGTGCCCTACGAAAAAGCAGCCGTGATCGTATAGTGGTAAGTACTCTGCGTTGTGGTCGCAGCAACCCCGGTTTGAATCCAGGTCACGGCATACCTAGCAAGATTTCTTTGCATTTTTCTCAATCAGTTTCATACATAAGAATATTACAGTAAAAAGATAGCTTGACAGCATTCATAAATGTCCAATAATACAATATTCTCACTATGATAGAAATATGCCAGGCATTGCAGTGCTCAGTTTGAGTGTTTCTACTGATATTCATCAGTTTGTCCTTAAACTCTGGACAACTGAGCCACAAAGCTGGAGTTTTAGGGGCTAGTGGCGCAATGGATAACGCGTCTGACTACGAATCAGAAGATTCTGGTTTCGACTCCTGGCTAGCTCGCATCAAATTTTAACTTGAAAACGGTCAGTTGATCAGTGTGAAATGAATAAGTGGTAAATCCTTTAATGTTAAACCAAGGGTTCATTTGGAAGATCAAACCAGATTCTGTCTTCTATCTTCTCAATTTTTAGGCAAGTAACACTACTGTGTATCGTTTTTGTTTTTTGGTGATAGATTGGTCTTTGTACACTGATTTGATGTCAGACCCCAGTATCAAAAAGTAGATGTGGTAGTATAGCCTATGTACACTGCATTTTGTATGCAGCAGTCCATCAGACCCTCCAGTTGATATACTCCAGTCCACAACCCATCTTTGAAATCAATTTAAAAAAAAGAATCATCTTGTTTACGGGTTTAATTCTGTGTTAGCACTAGGTTAGACCTGGTTTGGTCTTGGTTAAGGCCTTGCTGAATTTTGCTTTCCACCTGCTTTGATTCAGGGTTAGTTCTGGTTCAGACCTGGTTGGTATTCGTCTAGTCCTAGTTTTAATTCAGGTTCGGTACTGGATGGGTAATTTTGCAAAGGAATGTTGCTAAAGCATTTGGTATGTTATTTCACACAACATTTGACAACATTTTGATACAGTAGTGTCGTGTTGTGCACCTCTGGTCCTCCGAAAAATCTGGCCCCAGGGGAAATTAATTGAATAGCCCTGGTATAGGGGCTAAGGGCACAATGGATAACGCATGTGACTATGGATCAGAGGATTCTAGGCTCAGTGTGTAAAATAACTGGTAAGTACTAGAATGTTAGACAAGAGCTAATTTGGAGGCCCAAACAAAAACCTGGTCTTTGTCCACTGATTAAATGTCAGTGCCCTACGAAAAAGCAGCCGTGATCGTATAGTGGTAAGTACTCTGCGTTGTGGTCACAGCAACCCCGGTTCGAATCCGGGTCACGGCATACCTACCAAGATTTCTTTGCATTTTTCTCAATCAGTTTCATACATAAGAATATTACAGTAAATTGATAGCTTGACAGCATTCATAAATGTCCAATAATACAATATTCTCACTATAATAGAAATATGCCAGGCATTGCAGTGCTCAGTTTGAGAGTTTCTACTGATATTCATCAGTTTGTCCTTAAACTCTGGACAACTGAGCCACAAAGCTGGAGTTTTAGGGGCTAGTGGCGCAATGGATAACGCGTCTGACTACGGATCAGAAAATTCTAGGTTCGACTCCTGGCTAGCTCGCATCAAATTTTAACTTGAAAACGGTCAGTTGATCAGTGTGAAATAAATAAGTGGTAAATCCTTTAATGTTGAACCAAGGGTTCATTTGGAAGATCAAACCAGATTCTGTCTTCTATCTTCTCAATTTTTAAGCAAGTAAAACTACTGTGTATCGTTTTTGTTTTTTGTTGATAGATTGGTCTGTGTACACTGATTTGATGTCAGACCCCAGTATCAAAAAGTAGATGTGGTAGTATAGCCTATGTACACTGCATTTTGTATGCAGCAGTCCATCAGACCCTCCAGTTGATATACTCCAGTCCACAACCCATCTTTGAAATCAATTTAAAAAAAGAATCATCTTGTTTACGGGTTTAATTCTGTGTTAGCACTAGGTTAGACCTGGTTTGGTCTTGGTTAAGGCCTTGCTGAATTTTGCTTTCCACCTGCTTTGATTCAGGGTTAGTTCTGGTTCAGACCTGGTTGGTATTCGTCTAGTCCTAGTTTTAATTCAGGTTCGGTACTGGATGGGTAATTTTGCAAAGGAATGTTGCTAAAGCATTTGGTATGTTATTTCACACAACATTTGACAACATTTTGATACAGTAGTGTCGTGTTGTGCACCTCTGGTCCTCCGAAAAATCTGGCCCCAGGGGAAATTAATTGAATAGCCCTGGTATAGGGGCTAAGGGCACAATGGATAACGCATGTGACTATGGATCAGAGGATTCTAGGCTCAGTGTGTAAAATAACTGGTAAGTACTAGAATGTTAGACAAGAGCTAATTTGGAGGCCCAAACAAAAACCTGGTCTTTGTCCACTGATTAAATGTCAGTGCCCTATGAAAAAGCAGCCGTGATCGTATAGTGGTAAGTACTCTGCGTTGTGGTCGCAGCAACCCCGGTTCGAATCCGGGTCACGGCATACCTACCAAGATTTCTTTGCATTTTTCTCAATCAGTTTCATACATAAGAATATTACAGTAAATTGATAGCTTGACAGCATTCATAAATGTCCAATAATACAATATTCTCACTATAATAGAAATATGCCAGGCATTGCAGTGCTCAGTTTGAGAGTTTCTACTGATATTCATCAGTTTGTCCTTAAACTCTGGACAACTGAGCCACAAAGCTGGAGTTTTAGGGGCTAGTGGCGCAATGGATAACGCGTCTGACTACGGATCAGAAGATTCTAGGTTCAACTCCTGGCTAGCTCGCATCAAATTTTAACTTGAAAACGGTCAGTTGATCAGTGTGAAATAAATAAGTGGTAAATCCTTTAATGTTGAACCAAGGGTTCATTTGGAAGATCAAACCAGATTCTGTCTTCTATCTTCTCAATTTTTAAGCAAGTAAAACTACTGTGTATCGTTTTTGTTTTTTGTTGATAGATTGGTCTGTGTACACTGATTTGATGTCAGACCCCAGTATCAAAAAGTAGATGTGGTAGTATAGCCTATGTACACTGCATTTTGTATGCAGCAGTCCATCAGACCCTCCAGTTGATATACTCCAGTCCACAACCCATCTTTGAAATCAATTTAAAAAAAAGAATCATCTTGTTTACGGGTTTAATTCTGTGTTAGCACTAGGTTAGACCTGGTTTGGTCTTGGTTAAGGCCTTGCTGAATTTTGCTTTCCACCTGCTTTGATTCAGGGTTAGTTCTGGTTCAGACCTGGTTGGTATTCGTCTAGTCCTAGTTTTAATTCAGGTTCGGTACTGGATGGGTAATTTTGCAAAGGAATGTTGCTAAAGCATTTGGTATGTTATTTCACACAACATTTGACAACATTTTGATACAGTAGTGTCGTGTTGTGCACCTCTGGTCCTCCGAAAAATCTGGCCCCAGGGGAAATTAATTGAATAGCCCTGGTATAGGGGCTAAGAGCACAATGGATAACGCATGTGACTATGGATCAGAGGATTCTAGGCTCAGTGTGTAAAATAACTGGTAAGTACTAGAATGTTAGACAAGAGCTAATTTGGAGGCCCAAACAAAAACCTGGTCTTTGTCCACTGATTAAATGTCAGTGCCCTACGAAAAAGCAGCCGTGATCGTATAGTGGTAAGTACTCTGCGTTGTGGTCGCAGCAACCCCGTTTTGCATCCGGGTCACGGCATACCTAGCAAGATTTCTTTGCATTTTTCTCAATCAGTTTCATACATAAGAATATTACAGTAAATTGATAGCTTGACAGCATTCATAAATGTCCAATAATACAATATTCTCACTATAATAGAAATATGCCAGGCATTGCAGTGCTCAGTTTGAGTGTTTCTACTGCTATTCATCAGTTTGTCCTTAAACTCTGGACAACTGAGCCACAAAGCTGGAGTTTTAGGGGCTAGTGGCGCAATGGATAACGCGTCTGACTACGGATCAGAAGATTCTAGGTTCGACTCCTGGCTAGCTCGCATTAAATTTTAACTTGAAAACGGTCAGTTGATCAGTGTGAAATAAATAAGTGGTAAATCCTTTAATGTTAAACCAAGGGTTCATTTGGAAGATCAAACCAGATTCTGTCTTCTATCTTCTCAATTTTTAGGCAAGTAACACTACTGTGTATCGTTTTTGTTTTTTGTTGATGGATTGGTCTTTGTACACTGATTTGATGTCAGACCCCAGTATCAAAAAGTAGATGTGGTAGTATAGCCTATGTACACTGCATTTTGTATGCAGCAGTCCATCAGACCCTCCAGTTGATATACTCCAGTCCACAACCCATCTTTGAAATCAATTTAAAAAAAAAGAATCATCTTGTTTACGGGTTTAATTCTGTGTTAGCACTAGGTTAGACCTGGTTTGGTCTTGGTTAAGGCCTTGCTGAATTTTGCTTTCCACCTGCTTTGATTCAGGGTTAGTTCTGGTTCAGACCTGGTTGGTATTCGTCTAGTCCTAGTTTTAATTCAGGTTCGGTACTGGATGGGTAATTTTGCAAAGGAATGTTGCTAAAGCATTTGGTATGTTATTTCACACAACATTTGACAACATTTTGATACAGTAGTGTCGTGTTGTGCACCTCTGGTCCTCCGAAAAATCTGGCCCCAGGGGAAATTAAGTTGAATAGCCCTGGTATAGGGGCTAAGGGCACAATGGATAACGCATGTGACTATGGATCAGAGGATTCTAGGCTCAGTGTGTAAAATAACTGGTAAGTACTAGAATGTTAGACAAGAGCTAATTTGGAGGCCCAAACAAAAACCTGGTCTTTGTCCACTGATTAAATGTCAGTGCCCTACGAAAAAGCAGCCGTGATCGTATAGTGGTAAGTACTCTGCGTTGTGGTCGCAGCAACCCCGGTTCAAATCCGGGTCACGGCATACCTAGCAAGATTTCTTTGCATTTTTCTCAATCAGTTTCATACATAAGAATATTACAGTAAAAAGATAGCTTGACAGCATTCATAAATGTCCAATAATACAATATTCTCACTATGATAGAAATATGCCAGGCATTGCAGTGCTCAGTTTGAGTGTTTCTACTGATATTCATCATTTTGTCCTTAAACTCTGGACAACTGAGCCACAAAGCTGGAGTTTTAGGGGCTAGTGGCGCAATGGATAACGCGTCTGACTACGGATCAGAAGATTCTGGTTTCGACTTCTGGCTAGCTCGCATCAAATTTTAACTTGAAAACGGTCAGTTGATCAGTGTGAAATGAATAAGTGGTAAATCCTTTAATGTTAAACCAAGGGTTCATTTGGAAGATCAAACCAGATTCTGTCTTCTATCTTCTCAATTTTTAGGCAAGTAACACTACTGTGTATCGTTTTTGTTTTTTGGTGATAGATTGGTCTTTGTACACTGATTTGATGTCAGACCCCAGTATCAAAAAGTAGATGTGGTAGTATAGCCTATGTACACTGCATTTTGTATGCAGCAGTCCATCAGACCCTCCAGTTGATATACTCCAGTCCACAACCCATCTTTGAAATCAATTTAAAAAAAAGAATCATCTTGTTTACGGGTTTAATTCTGTGTTAGCACTAGGTTAGACCTGGTTTGGTCTTGGTTAAGGCCTTGCTGAATTTTGCTTTCCACCTGCTTTGATTCAGGGTTAGTTCTGGTTCAGACCTGGTTGGTATTCGTCTAGTCCTAGTTTTAATTCAGGTTCGGTACTGGATGGGTAATTTTGCAAAGGAATGTTGCTAAAGCATTTGGTATGTTATTTCACACAACATTTGACAACATTTTGATACAGTAGTGTCGTGTTGTGCACCTCTGGTCCTCCGAAAAATCTGGCCCCAGGGGAAATTAATTGAATAGCCCTGGTATAGGGGCTAAGGGCACAATGGATAACGCATGTGACTATGGATCAGAGGATTCCAGGCTCAGTGTGTAAAATAACTGGTAAGTACTAGAATGTTAGACAAGAGCTAATTTGGAGGCCCAAACAAAAACCTGGTCTTTGTCCACTGATTAAATGTCAGTGCCCTACGAAAAAGCAGCCGTGATCGTATAGTGGTAAGTACTCTGCGTTGTGGTCGCAGCAACCCCGGTTTGAATCCGGGTCACGGCATACCTAGCAAGATTTCTTTGCATTTTTCTCAATCAGTTTCATACATAAGAATATTACAGTAAATTGATAGCTTGACAGCATTCATAAATGTCCAATAATACAATATTCTCACTATAATAGAAATATGCCAGGCATTGCAGTGCTCAGTTTGAGAGTTTCTACTGATATTCATCAGTTTGTCCTTAAACTCTGGACAACTGAGCCACAAAGCTGGAGTTTTAGGGGCTAGTGGCGCAATGGATAACGCGTCTGACTACGGATCAGAAGATTCTAGTTTCGACTCCTGGCTAGCTCGCATCAAATTTTAACTTGAAAACGGTCAGTTGATCAGTGTGAAATGAATAAGTGGTAAATCCTTTAATGTTAAACCAAGGGTTCATTTGGAAGATCAAACCAGATTCTGTCTTCTATCTTCTCAATTTTTAGGCAAGTAACACTACTGTGTATCGTTTTTGTTTTTTGGTGATAGATTGGTCTTTGTACACTGATTTGATGTCAGACCCCAGTATCAAAAAGTAGATGTGGTAGTATAGCCTATGTACACTGCATTTTGTATGCAGCAGTCCATCAGACCCTCCAGTTGATATACTCCAGTCCACAACCCATCTTTGAAATCAATTTAAAAAAAAGAATCATCTTGTTTACGGGTTTAATTCTGTGTTAGCACTAGGTTAGACCTGGTTTGGTCTTGGTTAAGGCCTTGCTGAATTTTGCTTTCCACCTGCTTTGATTCAGGGTTAGTTCTGGTTCAGACCTGGTTGGTATTCGTCTAGTCCTAGTTTTAATTCAGGTTCGGTACTGGATGGGTAATTTTGCAAAGGAATGTTGCTAAAGCATTTGGTATGTTATTTCACACAACATTTGACAACATTTTGATACAGTAGTGTCGTGTTGTGCACCTCTGGTCCTCCGAAAAATCTGGCCCCAGGGGAAATTAATTGAATAGCCCTGGTATAGGGGCTAAGGGCACAATGGATAACGCATGTGACTATGGATCAGAGGATTCTAGGCTCAGTGTGTAAAATAACTGGTAAGTACTAGAATGTTAGACAAGAGCTAATTTGGAGGCCCAAACAAAAACCTGGTCTTTGTCCACTGATTAAATGTCAGTGCCCTACGAAAAAGCAGCCGTGATCGTATAGTGGTAAGTACTCTGCGTTGTGGTCGCAGCAACCCCGGTTCGAATCCGGGTCACGGCATACCTAGCAAGATTTCTTTGCATTTATCTCAATCAGTTTCATACATAAGAATATTACAGTAAATAGATAGCTTGACAGCATTCATAAATGTCCAATAATACAATATTCTCACTATGATAGAAATATGCCAGGCATTGCAGTGCTCAGTTTGAGTGTTTCTACTGATATTCATCAGTTTGTCCTTAAACTCTGGACAACTGAGCCACAAAGCTGTAGTTTTAGGGGCTAGTGGCGCAATGGATAACGCGTCTGACTACGGATCAGAAGATTCTAGTTTCGACTCCTGGCTAGCTCGCATCAAATTTTAACTTGAAAACGGTCAGTTGATCAGTGTGAAATGAATAAGTGGTAAATCCTTTAATGTTAAACCAAGGGTTCATTTGGAAGATCAAACCAGATTCTGTCTTCTATCTTCTCAATTTTTAGGCAAGTAACACTACTGTGTATCGTTTTTGTTTTTTGGTGATAGATTGGTCTTTGTACACTGATTTGATGTCAGACCCCAGTATCAAAAAGTAGATGTGGTAGTATAGCCTATGTACACTGCATTTTGTATGCAGCAGTCCATCAGACCCTCCAGTTGATATACTCCAGTCCACAACCCATCTTTGAAATCAATTAAAAAAAAAGAACCATCTTGTTTACGGGTTTAATTCTGTGTTAGCACTAGGTTAGACCTGGTTTGGTCTTGGTTAAGGCCTTGCTGAATTTTGCTTTCCACCTGCTTTGATTCAGGGTTAGTTCTGGTTCAGACCTGGTTGGTATTCGTCTAGTCCTAGTTTTAATTCAGGTTCGGTACTGGATGGGTAATTTTGCAAAGGAATGTTGCTAAAGCATTTGGTATGTTATTTCACACAACATTTGACAACATTTTGATACAGTAGTGTCGTGTTGTGCACCTCTGGTCCTCCGAAAAATCTGGCCCCAGGGGAAATTAATTGAATAGCCCTGGTATAGGGGCTAAGGGCACAATGGATAACGCATGTGACTATGGATCAGAGGATTCTAGGCTCAGTGTGTAAAATAACTGGTAAGTACTAGAATGTTAGACAAGAGCTAATTTGGAGGCCCAAACAAAAACCTGGTCTTTGTCCACTGATTAAATGTCAGTGCCCTACGAAAAAGCAGCCGTGATGGTATAGTGGTAAGTACTCTGCGTTGTGGTCGCAGCAACCCCGGTTCGAATACGGGTCACGGCATACCTAGCAAGATTTCTTTGCATTTTTCTCAATCAGTTTCATACATAAGAATATTACAGTAAAAAGATAGCTTGACAGCATTCATAAATGTCCAATAATACAATATTCTCACTATGATAGAAATATGCCAGGCATTGCAGTGCTCAGTTTGAGTGTTTCTACTGATATTCATCATTTTGTCCTTAAACTCTGGACAACTGAGCCACAAAGCTGGAGTTTTAGGGGCTAGTGGCGCAATGGATAACGCGTCTGACTACGGATCAGAAGATTCTGGTTTCGACTTCTGGCTAGCTCGCATCAAATTTTAACTTGAAAACGGTCAGTTGATCAGTGTGAAATGAATAAGTGGTAAATCCTTTAATGTTAAACCAAGGGTTCATTTGGAAGATCAAACCAGATTCTGTCTTCTATCTTCTCAATTTTTAGGCAAGTAACACTACTGTGTATCGTTTTTGTTTTTTGGTGATAGATTGGTCTTTGTACACTGATTTGATGTCAGACCCCAGTATCAAAAAGTAGATGTGGTAGTATAGCCTATGTACACTGCATTTTGTATGCAGCAGTCCATCAGACCCTCCAGTTGATATACTCCAGTCCACAACCCATCTTTGAAATCAATTTAAAAAAAAGAACCATCTTGTTTACGGGTTTAATTCTGTGTTAGCACTAGGTTAGACCTGGTTTGGTCTTGGTTAAGGCCTTGCTGAATTTTGCTTTCCACCTGCTTTGATTCAGGGTTAGTTCTGGTTCAGACCTGGTTGGTATTCGTCTAGTCCTAGTTTTAATTCAGGTTCGGTACTGGATGGGTAATTTTGCAAAGGAATGTTGCTAAAGCATTTGGTATGTTATTTCACACAACATTTGACAACATTTTGATACAGTGGTGTCGTGTTGTGCACCTCTGGTCCTCCGAAAAATCTGGCCCCAGGGGAAATTAATTGAATAGCCCTGGTATAGGGGCTAAGGGCACAATGGATAACGCATGTGACTATGGATCAGAGGATTCTAGGCTCAGTGTGTAAAATAACTGGTAAGTACTAGAATGTTAGACAAGAGCTAATTTGGAGGCCCAAACAAAAACCTGGTCTTTGTCCACTGATTAAATGTCAGTGCCCTACGAAAAAGCAGCCGTGATCGTATAGTGGTAAGTACTCTGCGTTGTGGTCGCAGCAACCCAGGTTTGAATCCGGGTCACGGCATACCTAGCAAGATTTCTTTGCATTTTTCTCAATCAGTTTCATACATAAGAATATTACAGTAAATTGATAGCTTGACAGCATTCATAAATGTCCAATAATACAATATTCTCACTATAATAGAAATATGCCAGGCATTGCAGTGCTCAGTTTGAGCGTTTCTACTGATATTCATCAGTTTGTCCTTAAACTCTGGACAACTGAGCCACAAAGCTGGAGTTTTAGGGGCTAGTGGCGCAATGGATAACGCGTCTGACTACGGATCAGAAGATTCTAGGTTCGACTCCTGGCTAGCTCGCATCAAATTTTAACTTGAAAACGGTCAGTTGATCAGTGTGAAATAAATAAGTGGTAAATCCTTTAATGTTGAACCAAGGGTTCATTTGGAAGATCAAACCAGATTCTGTCTTCTATCTTCTCAATTTTTAAGCAAGTAAAACTACTGTGTATCGTTTTTGTTTTTTGTTGATAGATTGGTCTGTGTACACTGATTTGATGTCAGACCCCAGTATCAAAAAGTAGATGTGGTAGTATAGCCTATGTACACTGCATTTTGTATGCAGCAGTCCATCAGACCCTCCAGTTGATATACTCCAGTCCACAACCCATCTTTGAAATCAATTTAAAAAAAAGAATCATCTTGTTTACGGGTTTAATTCTGTGTTAGCACTAGGTTAGACCTGGTTTGGTCTTGGTTAAGGCCTTGCTGAATTTTGCTTTCCACCTGCTTTGATTCAGGGTTAGTTCTGGTTCAGACCTGGTTGGTATTCGTCTAGTCCTAGTTTTAATTCAGGTTCGGTACTGGATGGGTAATTTTGCAAAGGAATGTTGCTAAAGCATTTGGTATGTTATTTCACACAACATTTGACAACATTTTGATACAGTAGTGTCGTGTTGTGCACCTCTGGTCCTCCGAAAAATCTGGCCCCAGGGGAAATTAATTGAATAGCCCTGGTATAGGGGCTAAGGGCACAATGGATAACGCATGTGACTATGGATCAGAGGATTCTAGGCTCAGTGTGTAAAATAACTGGTAAGTACTAGAATGTTAGACAAGAGCTAATTTGGAGGCCCAAACAAAAACCTGGTCTTTGTCCACTGATTAAATGTCAGTGCCCTACGAAAAAGCAGCCGTGATGGTATAGTGGTAAGTACTCTGCGTTGTGGTCGCAGCAACCCCGGTTCGAATACGGGTCACGGCATACCTAGCAAGATTTCTTTGCATTTTTCTCAATCAGTTTCATACATAAGAATATTACAGTAAAAAGATAGCTTGACAGCATTCATAAATGTCCAATAATACAATATTCTCACTATGATAGAAATATGCCAGGCATTGCAGTGCTCAGTTTGAGTGTTTCTACTGATATTCATCATTTTGTCCTTAAACTCTGGACAACTGAGCCACAAAGCTGGAGTTTTAGGGGCTAGTGGCGCAATGGATAACGCGTCTGACTACGGATCAGAAGATTCTGGTTTCGACTTCTGGCTAGCTCGCATCAAATTTTAACTTGAAAACGGTCAGTTGATCAGTGTGAAATGAATAAGTGGTAAATCCTTTAATGTTAAACCAAGGGTTCATTTGGAAGATCAAACCAGATTCTGTCTTCTATCTTCTCAATTTTTAGGCAAGTAACACTACTGTGTATCGTTTTTGTTTTTTGGTGATAGATTGGTCTTTGTACACTGATTTGATGTCAGACCCCAGTATCAAAAAGTAGATGTGGTAGTATAGCCTATGTACACTGCATTTTGTATGCAGCAGTCCATCAGACCCTCCAGTTGATATACTCCAGTCCACAACCCATCTTTGAAATCAATTTAAAAAAAAGAACCATCTTGTTTACGGGTTTAATTCTGTGTTAGCACTAGGTTAGACCTGGTTTGGTCTTGGTTAAGGCCTTGCTGAATTTTGCTTTCCACCTGCTTTGATTCAGGGTTAGTTCTGGTTCAGACCTGGTTGGTATTCGTCTAGTCCTAGTTTTAATTCAGGTTCGGTACTGGATGGGTAATTTTGCAAAGGAATGTTGCTAAAGCATTTGGTATGTTATTTCACACAACATTTGACAACATTTTGATACAGTGGTGTCGTGTTGTGCACCTCTGGTCCTCCGAAAAATCTGGCCCCAGGGGAAATTAATTGAATAGCCCTGGTATAGGGGCTAAGGGCACAATGGATAACGCATGTGACTATGGATCAGAGGATTCTAGGCTCAGTGTGTAAAATAACTGGTAAGTACTAGAATGTTAGACAAGAGCTAATTTGGAGGCCCAAACAAAAACCTGGTCTTTGTCCACTGATTAAATGTCAGTGCCCTACGAAAAAGCAGCCGTGATGGTATAGTGGTAAGTACTCTGCGTTGTGGTCGCAGCAACCCCGGTTCGGATAAGGGTCACGGCATACCTAGCAAGATTTCTTTGCATTTTTCTCAATCAGTTTCATACATAAGAATATTACAGTAAATTGATAGCTTGACAGCATTCATAAATGTCCAATAATACAATATTCTCACTATAATAGAAATATGCCAGGCATTGCAGTGCTCAGTTTGAGAGTTTCTACTGATATTCATCAGTTTGTCCTTAAACTCTGGACAACTGAGCCACAAAGCTGGAGTTTTAGGGGCTAGTGGCGCAATGGATAACGCGTCTGACTACGGATCAGAAGATTCTAGGTTCGACTCCTGGCTAGCTCGCATCAAATTTTAACTTGAAAACGGTCAGTTGATCAGTGTGAAATAAATAAGTGGTAAATCCTTTAATGTTGAACCAAGGGTTCATTTGGAAGATCAAACCAGATTCTGTCTTCTATCTTCTCAATTTTTAAGCAAGTAAAACTACTGTGTATCGTTTTTGTTTTTTGTTAATAGATTGGTCTGTGTACACTGATTTGATGTCAGACCCCAGTATCAAAAAGTAGATGTGGTAGTATAGCCTATGTACACTGCATTTTGTATGCAGCAGTCCATCAGACCCTCCAGTTGATATACTCCAGTCCACAACCCATCTTTGAAATCAATTTAAAAAAAAGAATCATCTTGTTTACGGGTTTAATTCTGTGTTAGCACTAGGTTAGACCTGGTTTGGTCTTGGTTAAGGCCTTGCTGAATTTTGCTTTCCACCTGCTTTGATTCAGGGTTAGTTCTGGTTCAGACTTGGTTGGTATTCGTCTAGTCCTAGTTTTAATTCAGGTTCGGTACTGGATGGGTAATTTTGCAAAGGAATGTTGCTAAAGCATTTGGTATGTTATTTCACACAACATTTGACAACATTTTGATACAGTAGTGTCGTGTTGTGCACCTCTGGTCCTCCGAAAAATCTGGCCCCAGGGGAAATTAATTGAATAGCCCTGGTATAGGGGCTAAGGGCACAATGGATAACGCATGTGACTATGGATCAGAGGATTCTAGGCTCAGTGTGTAAAATAACTGGTAAGTACTAGAATGTTAGACAAGAGCTAATTTGGAGGCCCAAACAAAAACCTGGTCTTTGTCCACTGATTAAATGTCAGTGCCCTACGAAAAAGCAGCCGTGATCGTATAGTGGTAAGTACTCTGCGTTGTGGTCGCAGCAACCCAGGTTTGAATCCGGGTCACGGCATACCTAGCAAGATTTCTTTGCATTTTTCTCAATCAGTTTCATACATAAGAATATTACAGTAAAAAGATAGCTTGACAGCATTCATAAATGTCCAATAATACAATATTCTCACTATAATAGAAATATGCCAGGCATTGCAGTGCTCAGTTTGAGTGTTTCTACTGATATTCATCAGTTTGTCCTTAAACTCTGGACAACTGAGCCACAAAGCTGGAGTTTTAGGGGCTAGTGGCGCAATGGATAACGCGTCTGACTACGGATCAGAAGATTCTAGGTTTGACTCCTGGCTAGCTCGCATCAAATTTTAACTTGAAAACGGTCAGTTGATCAGTGTGAAATAAATAAGTGGTAAATCCTTTAATGTTGAACCAAGGGTTCATTTGGAAGATCAAACCAGATTCTGTCTTCTATCTTCTCAATTTTTAAGCAAGTAAAACTACTGTGTATCGTTTTTGTTTTTTGTTGATAGATTGGTCTGTGTACACTGATTTGATGTCAGACCCCAGTATCAAAAAGTAGATGTGGTAGTATAGCCTATGTACACTGCATTTTGTATGCAGCAGTCCATCAGACCCTCCAGTTGATATACTCCAGTCCACAACCCATCTTTGAAATCAATTTAAAAAAAAGAATCATCTTGTTTACGGGTTTAATTCTGTGTTAGCACTAGGTTAGACCTGGTTTGGTCTTGGTTAAGGCCTTGCTGAATTTTGCTTTCCACCTGCTTTGATTCAGGGTTAGTTCTGGTTCAGACTTGGTTGGTATTCGTCTAGTCCTAGTTTTAATTCAGGTTCGGTACTGGATGGGTAATTTTGCAAAGGAATGTTGCTAAAGCATTTGGTATGTTATTTCACACAACATTTGACAACATTTTGATACAGTAGTGTCGTGTTGTGCACCTCTGGTCCTCCGAAAAATCTGGCCCCAGGGGAAATTAATTGAATAGCCCTGGTATAGGGGCTAAGGGCACAATGGATAACGCATGTGACTATGGATCAGAGGATTCTAGGCTCAGTGTGTAAAATAACTGGTAAGTACTAGAATGTTAGACAAGAGCTAATTTGGAGGCCCAAACAAAAACCTGGTCTTTGTCCACTGATTAAATGTCAGTGCCCTACGAAAAAGCAGCCGTGATCGTATAGTGGTAAGTACTCTGCGTTGTGGTCGCAGCAACCCCGGTTCGAATCCGGGTCACGGCATACCTACCAAGATTTCTTTGCATTTTTCTCAATCAGTTTCATACATAAGAATATTACAGTAAATTGATAGCTTGACAGCATTCATAAATGTCCAATAATACAATATTCTCACTATAATAGAAATATGCCAGGCATTGCAGTGCTCAGTTTGAGAGTTTCTACTAATATTCATCAGTTTGTCCTTAAACTCTGGACAACTGAGCCACAAAGCTGGAGTTTTAGGGGCTAGTGGCGCAATGGATAACGCGTCTGACTACGGATCAGAAGATTCTAGGTTCGACTCCTGGCTAGCTCGCATCAAATTTTAACTTGAAAACGGTCAGTTGATCAGTGTGAAATAAATAAGTGGTAAATCCTTTAATGTTGAACCAAGGGTTCATTTGGAAGATCAAACCAGATTCTGTCTTCTATCTTCTCAATTTTTAAGCAAGTAAAACTACTGT
Organism: Eucyclogobius newberryi; assembly: GCF_026437365.1. NCBI lineage: Eukaryota > Metazoa > Chordata > Actinopteri > Gobiiformes > Gobiidae > Eucyclogobius > Eucyclogobius newberryi. Next base: position 6,812,712 of record NW_027315724.1, read on the forward strand.
GTATCGTTTTTGTTTTTTGTTGATAGATTGGTCTGTGTACACTGATTTGATGTCAGACCCCAGTATCAAAAAGTAGATGTGGTAGTATAGCCTATGTACACTGCATTTTGTATGCAGCAGTCCATCAGACCCTCCAGTTGATATACTCCAGTCCACAACCCATCTTTGAAATCAATTTAAAAAAAAGAATCATCTTGTTTACGGGTTTAATTCTGTGTTAGCACTAGGTTAGACCTGGTTTGGTCTTGGTTAAGGCCTTGCTGAATTTTGCTTTCCACCTGCTTTGATTCAGGGTTAGTTCTGGTTCAGACCTGGTTGGTATTCGTCTAGTCCTAGTTTTAATTCAGGTTCGGTACTGGATGGGTAATTTTGCAAAGGAATGTTGCTAAAGCATTTGGTATGTTATTTCACACAACATTTGACAACATTTTGATACAGTAGTGTCGTGTTGTGCACCTCTGGTCCTCCGAAAAATCTGGCCCCAGGGGAAATTAATTGAATAGCCCTGGTATAGGGGCTAAGGGCACAATGGATAACGCATGTGACTATGGATCAGAGGATTCTAGGCTCAGTGTGTAAAATAACTGGTAAGTACTAGAATGTTAGACAAGAGCTAATTTGGAGGCCCAAACAAAAACCTGGTCTTTGTCCACTGATTAAATGTCAGTGCCCTACGAAAAAGCAGCCGTGATCGTATAGTGGTAAGTACTCTGCGTTGTGGTCGCAGCAACCCCGGTTCGAATCCGGGTCACGGCATACCTACCAAGATTTCTTTGCATTTTTCTCAATCAGTTTCATACATAAGAATATTACAGTAAATTGATAGCTTGACAGCATTCATAAATGTCCAATAATACAATATTCTCACTATAATAGAAATATGCCAGGCATTGCAGTGCTCAGTTTGAGAGTTTCTACTGATATTCATCAGTTTGTCCTTAAACTCTGGACAACTGAGCCACAAAGCTGGAGTTTTAGGGGCTAGTGGTGCAATGGATAATGCGTCTGACTACGGATCAGAAGATTCTAGGTTCGACTCCTGGCTAGCTCGCATCAAATTTTAACTTGAAAACGGTCAGTTGATCAGTGTGAAATAAATAAGTGGTAAATCCTTTAATGTTGAACCAAGGGTTCATTTGGAAGATCAAACCAGATTCTGTCTTCTATCTTCTCAATTTTTAAGCAAGTAAAACTACTGTGTATCGTTTTTGTTTTTTGTTGATAGATTGGTCTGTGTACACTGATTTGATGTCAGACCCCAGTATCAAAAAGTAGATGTGGTAGTATAGCCTATGTACACTGCATTTTGTATGCAGCAGTCCATCAGACCCTCCAGTTGATATACTCCAGTCCACAACCCATCTTTGAAATCAATTTAAAAAAAATAATCATCTTGTTTACGGGTTTAATTCTGTGTTAGCACTAGGTTAGACCTGGTTTGGTCTTGGTTAAGGCCTTGCTGAATTTTGCTTTCCACCTGCTTTGATTCAGGGTTAGTTCTGGTTCAGACCTGGTTGGTATTCGTCTAGTCCTAGTTTTAATTCAGGTTCGGTACTGGATGGGTAATTTTGCAAAGGAATGTTGCTAAAGCATTTGGTATGTTATTTCACACAACATTTGACAACATTTTGATACAGTAGTGTCGTGTTGTGCACCTCTGGTCCTCCGAAAAATCTGGCCCCAGGGGAAATTAAGTTGAATAGCCCTGGTATAGGGGCTAAGGGCACAATGGATAATGCATGTGACTATGGATCAGAGGATTCTAGGCTCAGTGTGTAAAATAACTGGTAAGTACTAGAATGTTAGACAAGAGCTAATTTGGAGGCCCAAACAAAAACCTGGTCTTTGTCCACTGATTAAATGTCAGTGCCCTACGAAAAAGCAGCCGTGATGGTATAGTGGTAAGTATTCTGCGTTGTGGTCGCAGCAACCCCGGTTCGAATCCGGGTCATGGCGTACCTAGCAAGATTTCTTTGCATTTTTCTCAATCAGTTTCATACATAAGAATATTACAGTAAAAAGATAGCTTGACAGCATTCATAAATGTCCAATAATACAATATTCTCACTATAATAGAAATATGCCAGGCATTGCAGTGCTCAGTTTGAGTGTTTCTACTGATATTCATCAGTTTGTCCTTAAACTCTGGACAACTGAGCCACAAAGCTGGAGTTTTAGGGGCTAGTGGCGCAATGGATAACGCGTCTGACTACGGATCAGAAGATTCTAGGTTTGACTCCTGGCTAGCTCGCATCAAATTTTAACTTGAAAACGGTCAGTTGATCAGTGTGAAATAAATAAGTGGTAAATCCTTTAATGTTGAACCAAGGGTTCATTTGGAAGATCAAACCAGATTCTGTCTTCTATCTTCTCAATTTTTAAGCAAGTAAAACTACTGTGTATCGTTTTTGTTTTTTGTTGATAGATTGGTCTGTGTACACTGATTTGATGTCAGACCCCAGTATCAAAAAGTAGATGTGGTAGTATAGCCTATGTACACTGCATTTTGTATGCAGCAGTCCATCAGACCCTCCAGTTGATATACTCCAGTCCACAACCCATCTTTGAAATCAATTTAAAAAAAAGAATCATCTTGTTTACGGGTTTAATTCTGTGTTAGCACTAGGTTAGACCTGGTTTGGTCTTGGTTAAGGCCTTGCTGAATTTTGCTTTCCACCTGCTTTGATTCAGGGTTAGTTCTGGTTCAGACCTGGTTGGTATTCGTCTAGTCCTAGTTTTAATTCAGGTTCGGTACTGGATGGGTAATTTTGCAAAGGAATGTTGCTAAAGCATTTGGTATGTTATTTCACACAACATTTGACAACATTTTGATACAGTAGTGTCGTGTTGTGCACCTCTGGTCCTCCGAAAAATCTGGCCCCAGGGGAAATTAAGTTGAATAGCCCTGGTATAGGGGCTAAGGGCACAATGGATAACGCATGTGACTATGGATCAGAGGATTCTAGGCTCAGTGTGTAAAATAACTGGTAAGTACTAGAATGTTAGACAAGAGCTAATTTGGAGGCCCAAACAAAAACCTGGTCTTTGTCCACTGATTAAATGTCAGTGCCCTACGAAAAAGCAGCCGTGATGGTATAGTGGTAAGTATTCTGCGTTGTGGTCGCAGCAACCCCGGTTCGAATCCGGGTCACGGCATACCTAGCAAGATTTCTTTGCATTTTTCTCAATCAGTTTCATACATAAGAATATTACAGTAAAAAGATAGCTTGACAGCATTCATAAATGTCCAATAATACAATATTCTCACTATAATAGAAATATGCCAGGCATTGCAGTGCTCAGTTTGAGTGTTTCTACTGATATTCATCAGTTTGTCCTTAAACTCTGGACAACTGAGCCACAAAGCTGGAGTTTTAGGGGCTAGTGGCGCAATGGATAACGCGTCTGACTACGGATCAGAAGATTCTAGGTTTGACTCCTGGCTAGCTCGCATCAAATTTTAACTTGAAAACGGTCAGTTGATCAGTGTGAAATAAATAAGTGGTAAATCCTTTAATGTTGAACCAAGGGTTCATTTGGAAGATCAAACCAGATTCTGTCTTCTATCTTCTCAATTTTTAAGCAAGTAAAACTACTGTGTATCGTTTTTGTTTTTTGTTGATAGATTGGTCTGTGTACACTGATTTGATGTCAGACCCCAGTATCAAAAAGTAGATGTGGTAGTATAGCCTATGTACACTGCATTTTGTATGCAGCAGTCCATCAGACCCTCCAGTTGATATACTCCAGTCCACAACCCATCTTTGAAATCAATTTAAAAAAAAGAATCATCTTGTTTACGGGTTTAATTCTGTGTTAGCACTAGGTTAGACCTGGTTTGGTCTTGGTTAAGGCCTTGCTGAATTTTGCTTTCCACCTGCTTTGATTCAGGGTTAGTTCTGGTTCAGACCTGGTTGGTATTCGTCTAGTCCTAGTTTTAATTCAGGTTCGGTACTGGATGGGTAATTTTGCAAAGGAATGTTGCTAAAGCATTTGGTATGTTATTTCACACAACATTTGACAACATTTTGATACAGTAGTGTCGTGTTGTGCACCTCTGGTCCTCCGAAAAATCTGGCCCCAGGGGAAATTAATTGAATAGCCCTGGTATAGGGGCTAAGGGCACAATGGATAACGCATGTGACTATGGATCAGAGGATTCTAGGCTCAGTGTGTAAAATAACTGGTAAGTACTAGAATGTTAGACAAGAGCTAATTTGGAGGCCCAAACAAAAACCTGGTCTTTGTCCACTGATTAAATGTCAGTGCCCTACGAAAAAGCAGCCGTGATCGTATAGTGGTAAGTACTCTGCGTTGTGGTCGCAGCAACCCCGGTTCAAATCCGGGTCACGGCATACCTACCAAGATTTCTTTGCATTTTTCTCAATCAGTTTCATACATAAGAATATTACAGTAAATTGATAGCTTGACAGCATTCATAAATGTCCAATAATACAATATTCTCACTATAATAGAAATATGCCAGGCATTGCAGTGCTCAGTTTGAGAGTTTCTACTGATATTCATCAGTTTGTCCTTAAACTCTGGACAACTGAGCCACAAAGCTGGAGTTTTAGGGGCTAGTGGCGCAATGGATAACGCGTCTGACTACGGATCAGAAGATTCTAGGTTCGACTCCTGGCTAGCTCGCATCAAATTTTAACTTGAAAACGGTCAGTTGATCAGTGTGAAATAAATAAGTGGTAAATCCTTTAATGTTGAACCAAGGGTTCATTTGGAAGATCAAACCAGATTCTGTCTTCTATCTTCTCAATTTTTAAGCAAGTAAAACTACTGTGTATCGTTTTTGTTTTTTGTTGATAGATTGGTCTGTGTACACTGATTTGATGTCAGACCCCAGTATCAAAAAGTAGATGTGGTAGTATAGCCTATGTACACTGCATTTTGTATGCAGCAGTCCATCAGACCCTCCAGTTGATATACTCCAGTCCACAACCCATCTTTGAAATCAATTTAAAAAAAAGAATCATCTTGTTTACGGGTTTAATTCTGTGTTAGCACTAGGTTAGACCTGGTTTGGTCTTGGTTAAGGCCTTGCTGAATTTTGCTTTCCACCTGCTTTGATTCAGGGTTAGTTCTGGTTCAGACCTGGTTGGTATTCGTCTAGTCCTAGTTTTAATTCAGGTTCGGTACTGGATGGGTAATTTTGCAAAGGAATGTTGCTAAAGCATTTGGTATGTTATTTCACACAACATTTGACAACATTTTGATACAGTAGTGTCGTGTTGTGCACCTCTGGTCCTCCGAAAAATCTGGCCCCAGGGGAAATTAATTGAATAGCCCTGGTATAGGGGCTAAGGGCACAATGGATAACGCATGTGACTATGGATCAGAGGATTCTAGGCTCAGTGTGTAAAATAACTGGTAAGTACTAGAATGTTAGACAAGAGCTAATTTGGAGGCCCAAACAAAAACCTGGTCTTTGTCCACTGATTAAATGTCAGTGCCCTACGAAAAAGCAGCCGTGATCGTATAGTGGTAAGTACTCTGCGTTGTGGTCGCAGCAACCCCGGTTCGAATCCGGGTCACGGCATACCTACCAAGATTTCTTTGCATTTTTCTCAATCAGTTTCATACATAAGAATATTACAGTAAATTGATAGCTTGACAGCATTCATAAATGTCCAATAATACAATATTCTCACTATAATAGAAATATGCCAGGCATTGCAGTGCTCAGTTTGAGAGTTTCTACTGATATTCATCAGTTTGTCCTTAAACTCTGGACAACTGAGCCACAAAGCTGGAGTTTTAGGGGCTAGTGGCGCAATGGATAACGCGTCTGACTACGGATCAGAAGATTCTAGGTTCGACTCCTGGCTAGCTCGCATCAAATTTTAACTTGAAAACGGTCAGTTGATCAGTGTGAAATAAATAAGTGGTAAATCCTTTAATGTTGAACCAAGGGTTCATTTGGAAGATCAAACCAGATTCTGTCTTCTATCTTCTCAATTTTTAAGCAAGTAAAACTACTGTGTATCGTTTTTGTTTTTTGTTGATAGATTGGTCTGTGTACACTGATTTGATGTCAGACCCCAGTATCAAAAAGTAGATGTGGTAGTATAGCCTATGTACACTGCATTTTGTATGCAGCAGTCCATCAGACCCTCCAGTTGATATACTCCAGTCCACAACCCATCTTTGAAATCAATTTAAAAAAAAGAATCATCTTGTTTACGGGTTTAATTCTGTGTTAGCACTAGGTTAGACCTGGTTTGGTCTTGGTTAAGGCCTTGCTGAATTTTGCTTTCCACCTGCTTTGATTCAGGGTTAGTTCTGGTTCAGACCTGGTTGGTATTCGTCTAGTCCTAGTTTTAATTCAGGTTCGGTACTGGATGGGTAATTTTGCAAAGGAATGTTGCTAAAGCATTTGGTATGTTATTTCACACAACATTTGACAACATTTTGATACAGTAGTGTCGTGTTGTGCACCTCTGGTCCTCCGAAAAATCTGGCCCCAGGGGAAATTAATTGAATAGCCCTGGTATAGGGGCTAAGGGCACAATGGATAACGCATGTGACTATGGATCAGAGGATTCTAGGCTCAGTGTGTAAAATAACTGGTAAGTACTAGAATGTTAGACAAGAGCTAATTTGGAGGCCCAAACAAAAACCTGGTCTTTGTCCACTGATTAAATGTCAGTGCCCTACGAAAAAGCAGCCGTGATCGTATAGTGGTAAGTACTCTGCGTTGTGGTCGCAGCAACCCCGGTTCGAATCCGGGTCACGGCATACCTACCAAGATTTCTTTGCATTTTTCTCAATCAGTTTCATACATAAGAATATTACAGTAAATTGATAGCTTGACAGCATTCATAAATGTCCAATAATACAATATTCTCACTATAATAGAAATATGCCAGGCATTGCAGTGCTCAGTTTGAGAGTTTCTACTGATATTCATCAGTTTGTCCTTAAACTCTGGACAACTGAGCCACAAAGCTGGAGTTTTAGGGGCTAGTGGCGCAATGGATAACGCGTCTGACTACGGATCAGAAGATTCTAGGTTTGACTCCTGGCTAGCTCGCATCAAATTTTAACTTGAAAACGGTCAGTTGATCAGTGTGAAATAAATAAGTGGTAAATCCTTTAATGTTGAACCAAGGGTTCATTTGGAAGATCAAACCAGATTCTGTCTTCTATCTTCTCAATTTTTAAGCAAGTAAAACTACTGTGTATCGTTTTTGTTTTTTGTTGATAGATTGGTCTGTGTACACTGATTTGATGTCAGACCCCAGTATCAAAAAGTAGATGTGGTAGTATAGCCTATGTACACTGCATTTTGTATGCAGCAGTCCATCAGACCCTCCAGTTGATATACTCCAGTCCACAACCCATCTTTGAAATCAATTTAAAAAAAAGAATCATCTTGTTTACGGGTTTAATTCTGTGTTAGCACTAGGTTAGACCTGGTTTGGTCTTGGTTAAGGCCTTGCTGAATTTTGCTTTCCACCTGCTTTGATTCAGGGTTAGTTCTGGTTCAGACCTGGTTGGTATTCGTCTAGTCCTAGTTTTAATTCAGGTTCGGTACTGGATGGGTAATTTTGCAAAGGAATGTTGCTAAAGCATTTGGTATGTTATTTCACACAACATTTGACAACATTTTGATACAGTAGTGTCGTGTTGTGCACCTCTGGTCCTCCGAAAAATCTGGCCCCAGGGGAAATTAATTGAATAGCCCTGGTATAGGGGCTAAGGGCACAATGGATAACGCATGTGACTATGGATCAGAGGATTCTAGGCTCAGTGTGTAAAATAACTGGTAAGTACTAGAATGTTAGACAAGAGCTAATTTGGAGGCCCAAACAAAAACCTGGTCTTTGTCCACTGATTAAATGTCAGTGCCCTACGAAAAAGCAGCCGTGATCGTATAGTGGTAAGTACTCTGCGTTGTGGTCGCAGCAACCCCGGTTCGAATCCGGGTCACGGCATACCTACCAAGATTTCTTTGCATTTTTCTCAATCAGTTTCATACATAAGAATATTACAGTAAATTGATAGCTTGACAGCATTCATAAATGTCCAATAATACAATATTCTCACTATAATAGAAATATGCCAGGCATTGCAGTGCTCAGTTTGAGAGTTTCTACTGATATTCATCAGTTTGTCCTTAAACTCTGGACAACTGAGCCACAAAGCTGGAGTTTTAGGGGCTAGTGGCGCAATGGATAACGCGTCTGACTACGGATCAGAAGATTCTAGGTTCGACTCCTGGCTAGCTCGCATCAAATTTTAACTTGAAAACGGTCAGTTGATCAGTGTGAAATAAATAAGTGGTAAATCCTTTAATGTTGAACCAAGGGTTCATTTGGAAGATCAAACCAGATTCTGTCTTCTATCTTCTCAATTTTTAAGCAAGTAAAACTACTGTGTATCGTTTTTGTTTTTTGTTGATAGATTGGTCTGTGTACACTGATTTGATGTCAGACCCCAGTATCAAAAAGTAGATGTGGTAGTATAGCCTATGTACACTGCATTTTGTATGCAGCAGTCCATCAGACCCTCCAGTTGATATACTCCAGTCCACAACCCATCTTTGAAATCAATTTAAAAAAAATAATCATCTTGTTTACGGGTTTAATTCTGTGTTAGCACTAGGTTAGACCTGGTTTGGTCTTGGTTAAGGCCTTGCTGAATTTTGCTTTCCACCTGCTTTGATTCAGGGTTAGTTCTGGTTCAGACCTGGTTGGTATTCGTCTAGTCCTAGTTTTAATTCAGGTTCGGTACTGGATGGGTAATTTTGCAAAGGAATGTTGCTAAAGCATTTGGTATGTTATTTCACACAACATTTGACAACATTTTGATACAGTAGTGTCGTGTTGTGCACCTCTGGTCCTCCGAAAAATCTGGCCCCAGGGGAAATTAATTGAATAGCCCTGGTATAGGGGCTAAGGGCACAATGGATAACGCATGTGACTATGGATCAGAGGATTCTAGGCTCAGTGTGTAAAATAACTGGTAAGTACTAGAATGTTAGACAAGAGCTAATTTGGAGGCCCAAACAAAAACCTGGTCTTTGTCCACTGATTAAATGTCAGTGCCTTACAAAAAAGCAGCCGTGATGGTATAGTGGTAAGTATTCTGCGTTGTGGTCGCAGCAACCCCGGTTCGAATCCGGGTCACGGCATACCTAGCAAGATATCTTTGCATTTTTCTCAATCAGTTTCATACATAAGAATATTACAGTAAAAAGATAGCTTGACAGCATTCATAAATGTCCAATAATACAATATTCTCACTATAATAGAAATATGCCAGGCATTGCAGTGCTCAGTTTGAGTGTTTCTACTGATATTCATCAGTTTGTCCTTAAACTCTGGACAACTGAGCCACAAAGCTGGAGTTTTAGGGGCTAGTGGCGCAATGGATAACGCGTCTGACTACGGATCAGAAGATTCTAGTTTCGACTCCTGGCTAGCTCGCATCAAATTTTAACTTGAAAACGGTCAGTTGATCAGTGTGAAATGAATAAGTGGTAAATCCTTTAATGTTAAACCAAGGGTTCATTTGGAAGATCAAACCAGATTCTGTCTTCTATCTTCTCAATTTTTAGGCAAGTAACACTACTGTGTATCGTTTTTGTTTTTTGGTGATAGATTGGTCTTTGTACACTGATTTGATGTCAGACCCCAGTATCAAAAAGTAGATGTGGTAGTATAGCCTATGTACACTGCATTTTGTATGCAGCAGTCCATCAGACCCTCCAGTTGATATACTCCAGTCCACAACCCATCTTTGAAATCAATTTAAAAAAAAGAATCATCTTGTTTACGGGTTTAATTCTGTGTTAGCACTAGGTTAGACCTGGTTTGGTCTTGGTTAAGGCCTTGCTGAATTTTGCTTTCCACCTGCTTTGATTCAGGGTTAGTTCTGGTTCAGACCTGGTTGGTATTCGTCTAGTCCTAGTTTTAATTCAGGTTCGGTACTGGATGGGTAATTTTGCAAAGGAATGTTGCTAAAGCATTTGGTATGTTATTTCACACAACATTTGACAACATTTTGATACAGTAGTGTCGTGTTGTGCACCTCTGGTCCTCCGAAAAATCTGGCCCCAGGGGAAATTAATTGAATAGCCCTGGTATAGGGGCTAAGGGCACAATGGATAACGCATGTGACTATGGATCAGAGGATTCTAGGCTCAGTGTGTAAAATAACTGGTAAGTACTAGAATGTTAGACAAGAGCTAATTTGGAGGCCCAAACAAAAACCTGGTCTTTGTCCACTGATTAAATGTCAGTGCCCTACGAAAAAGCAGCCGTGATCGTATAGTGGTAAGTACTCTGCGTTGTGGTCGCAGCAACCCCGGTTCGAATCCGGGTCACGGCATACCTACCAAGATTTCTTTGCATTTTTCTCAATCAGTTTCATACATAAGAATATTACAGTAAATTGATAGCTTGACAGCATTCATAAATGTCCAATAATACAATATTCTCACTATAATAGAAATATGCCAGGCATTGCAGTGCTCAGTTTGAGAGTTTCTACTGATATTCATCAGTTTGTCCTTAAACTCTGGACAACTGAGCCACAAAGCTGGAGTTTTAGGGGATAGTGGCGCAATGGATAACGCGTCTGACTACGGATCAGAAGATTCTAGGTTCGACTCCTGGCTAGCTCGCATCAAATTTTAACTTGAAAACGGTCAGTTGATCAGTGTGAAATAAATAAGTGGTAAATCCTTTAATGTTGAACCAAGGGTTCATTTGGAAGATCAAACCAGATTCTGTCTTCTATCTTCTCAATTTTTAAGCAAGTAAAACTACTGTGTATCGTTTTTGTTTTTTGTTGATAGATTGGTCTGTGTACACTGATTTGATGTCAGACCCCAGTATCAAAAAGTAGATGTGGTAGTATAGCCTATGTACACTGCATTTTGTATGCAGCAGTCCATCAGACCCTCCAGTTGATATACTCCAGTCCACAACCCATCTTTGAAATCAATTTAAAAAAAATAATCATCTTGTTTACGGGTTTAATTCTGTGTTAGCACTAGGTTAGACCTGGTTTGGTCTTGGTTAAGGCCTTGCTGAATTTTGCTTTCCACCTGCTTTGATTCAGGGTTAGTTCTGGTTCAGACCTGGTTGGTATTCGTCTAGTCCTAGTTTTAATTCAGGTTCGGTACTGGATGGGTAATTTTGCAAAGGAATGTTGCTAAAGCATTTGGTATGTTATTTCACACAACATTTGACAACATTTTGATACAGTAGTGTCGTGTTGTGCACCTCTGGTCCTCCGAAAAATCTGGCCCCAGGGGAAATTAAGTTGAATAGCCCTGGTATAGGGGCTAAGGGCACAATGGATAACGCATGTGACTATGGATCAGAGGATTCTAGGCTCAGTGTGTAAAATAACTGGTAAGTACTAGAATGTTAGACAAGAGCTAATTTGGAGGCCCAAACAAAAACCTGGTCTTTGTCCACTGATTAAATGTCAGTGCCCTACGAAAAAGCAGCTGCGATCGTATAGTGGTAAGTACTCTGCGTTGTGGTCGCAGCAACCCTGGTTCGAATCCGGGTCACGGCATACCTAGCAAGATTTCTTTGCATTTTTCTCAATCAGTTTCATACATAAGAATATTACAGTAAATAGATAGCTTGACAGCATTCATAAATGTCCAATAATACAATATTCTCACTATGATAGAAATATGCCAGGCATTGCAGTGCTCAGTTTGAGTGTTTCTACTGATATTCATCAGTTTGTCCTTAAACTCTGGACAACTGAGCCACAAAGCTGGAGTTTTAGGGGCTAGTGGCGCAATGGATAACGCGTCTGACTACGGATCAGAAGATTCTAGTTTCGACTCCTGGCTAGCTCGCATCAAATTTTAACTTGAAAACGGTCAGTTGATCAGTGTGAAATAAATAAGTGGTAAATCCTTTAATGTTAAACCAAGGGTTCATTTGGAAGATCAAACCAGATTCTGTCTTCTATCTTCTCAATTTTTAGGCAAGTAACACTACTGTGTATCGTTTTTGTTTTTTGGTGATAGATTGGTCTTTGTACACTGATTTGATGTCAGACCCCAGTATCAAAAAGTAGATGTGGTAGTATAGCCTATGTACACTGCATTTTGTATGCAGCAGTCCATCAGACCCTCCAGTTGATATACTCCAGTCCACAACCCATCTTTGAAATCAATTTAAAAAAAAGAATCATATTGTTTACGGGTTTAATTCTGTGTTAGCACTAGGTTAGACCTGGTTTGGTCTTGGTTAAGGCCTTGCTGAATTTTGCTTTCCACCTGCTTTGATTCAGGGTTAGTTCTGGTTCAGACCTGGTTGGTATTCGTCTAGTCCTAGTTTTAATTCAGGTTCGGTACTGGATGGGTAATTTTGCAAAGGAATGTTGCTAAAGCATTTGGTATGTTATTTCACACAACATTTGACAACATTTTGATACAGTAGTGTCGTGTTGTGCACCTCTGGTCCTCCGAAAAATCTGGCCCCAGGGGAAATTAATTGAATAGCCCTGGTATAGGGGCTAAGGGCACAATGGATAACGCATGTGACTATGGATCAGAGGATTCTAGGCTCAGTGTGTAAAATAACTGGTAAGTACTAGAATGTTAGACAAGAGCTAATTTGGAGGCCCAAACAAAAACCTGGTCTTTGTCCACTGATTAAATGTCAGTGCCTTACAAAAAAGCAGCCGTGATGGTATAGTGGTAAGTATTCTGCGTTGTGGTCGCAGCAACCCCGGTTCGAATCCGGGTCACGGCATACCTAGCAAGATATCTTTGCATTTTTCTCAATCAGTTTCATACATAAGAATATTACAGTAAAAAGATAGCTTGACAGCATTCATAAATGTCCAATAATACAATATTCTCACTATAATAGAAATATGCCAGGCATTGCAGTGCTCAGTTTGAGTGTTTCTACTGATATTCATCAGTTTGTCCTTAAACTCTGGACAACTGAGCCACAAAGCTGGAGTTTTAGGGGCTAGTGGCGCAATGGATAACGCGTCTGACTACGGTTCAGAAGATTCTAGTTTCGACTCCTGGCTAGCTCGCATCAAATTTTAACTTGAAAACGGTCAGTTGATCAGTGTGAAATGAATAAGTGGTAAATCCTTTAATGTTAAACCAAGGGTTCATTTGGAAGATCAAACCAGATTCTGTCTTCTATCTTCTCAATTTTTAGGCAAGTAACACTACTGTGTATCGTTTTTGTTTTTTGGTGATAGATTGGTCTTTGTACACTGATTTGATGTCAGACCCCAGTATCAAAAAGTAGATGTGGTAGTATAGCCTATGTACACTGCATTTTGTATGCAGCAGTCCATCAGACCCTCCAGTTGATATACTCCAGTCCACAACCCATCTTTGAAATCAATTTAAAAAAAAGAATCATCTTGTTTACGGGTTTAATTCTGTGTTAGCACTAGGTTAGACCTGGTTTGGTCTTGGTTAAGGCCTTGCTGAATTTTGCTTTCCACCTGCTTTGATTCAGGGTTAGTTCTGGTTCAGACCTGGTTGGTATTCGTCTAGTCCTAGTTTTAATTCAGGTTCGGTACTGGATGGGTAATTTTGCAAAGGAATGTTGCTAAAGCATTTGGTATGTTATTTCACACAACATTTGACAACATTTTGATACAGTAGTGTCGTGTTGTGCACCTCTGGTCCTCCGAAAAATCTGGCCCCAGGGGAAATTAATTGAATAGCCCTGGTATAGGGGCTAAGGGCACAATGGATAACGCATGTGACTATGGATCAGAGGATTCTAGGCTCAGTGTGTAAAATAACTGGTAAGTACTAGAATGTTAGACAAGAGCTAATTTGGAGGCCCAAACAAAAACCTGGTCTTTGTCCACTGATTAAATGTCAGTGCCCTACGAAAAAGCAGCCGTGATCGTATAGTGGTAAGTACTCTGCGTTGTGGTCGCAGCAACCCCGGTTCGAATCCGGGTCACGGCATACCTACCAAGATTTCTTTGCATTTTTCTCAATCAGTTTCATACATAAGAATATTACAGTAAATTGATAGCTTGACAGCATTCATAAATGTCCAATAATACAATATTCTCACTATAATAGAAATATGCCAGGCATTGCAGTGCTCAGTTTGAGAGTTTCTACTGATATTCATCAGTTTGTCCTTAAACTCTGGACAACTGAGCCACAAAGCTGGAGTTTTAGGGGCTAGTGGCGCAATGGATAACGCGTCTGACTACGGATCAGAAGATTCTAGGTTCGACTCCTGGCTAGCTCGCATCAAATTTTAACTTGAAAACGGTCAGTTGATCAGTGTGAAATAAATAAGTGGTAAATCCTTTAATGTTGAACCAAGGGTTCATTTGGAAGATCAAACCAGATTCTGTCTTCTATCTTCTCAATTTTTAAGCAAGTAAAACTACTGTGTATCGTTTTTGTTTTTTGTTGATAGATTGGTCTGTGTACACTGATTTGATGTCAGACCCCAGTATCAAAAAGTAGATGTGGTAGTATAGCCTGTGTACACTGCATTTTGTATGCAGCAGTCCATCAGACCCTCCAGTTGATATACTCCAGTCCACAACCCATCTTTGAAATCAATTTAAAAAAAAGAATCATCTTGTTTACGGGTTTAATTCTGTGTTAGCACTAGGTTAGACCTGGTTTGGTCTTGGTTAAGGCCTTGCTGAATTTTGCTTTCCACCTGCTTTGATTCAGGGTTAGTTCTGGTTCAGACCTGGTTGGTATTCGTCTAGTCCTAGTTTTAATTCAGGTTCGGTACTGGATGGGTAATTTTGCAAAGGAATGTTGCTAAAGCATTTGGTATGTTATTTCACACAACATTTGACAACATTTTGATACAGTAGTGTCGTGTTGTGCACCTCTGGTCCTCCGAAAAATCTGGCCCCAGGGGAAATTAATTGAATAGCCCTGGTATAGGGGCTAAGGGCACAATGGATAACGCATGTGACTATGGATCAGAGGATTCTAGGCTCAGTGTGTAAAATAACTGGTAAGTACTAGAATGTTAGACAAGAGCTAATTTGGAGGCCCAAACAAAAACCTGGTCTTTGTCCACTGATTAAATGTCAGTGCCCTACGAAAAAGCAGCCGTGATCGTATAGTGGTAAGTACTCTGCGTTGTGGTCGCAGCAACCCCGGTTCGAATCCGGGTCACGGCATACCTACCAAGATTTCTTTGCATTTTTCTCAATCAGTTTCATACATAAGAATATTACAGTAAATTGATAGCTTGACAGCATTCATAAATGTCCAATAATACAATATTCTCACTATAATAGAAATATGCCAGGCATTGCAGTGCTCAGTTTGAGAGTTTCTACTGATATTCATCAGTTTGTCCTTAAACTCTGGACAACTGAGCCACAAAGCTGGAGTTTTAGGGGCTAGTGGCGCAATGGATAACGCGTCTGACTACGGATCAGAAGATTCTAGGTTCGACTCCTGGCTAGCTCGCATCAAATTTTAACTTGAAAACGGTCAGTTGATCAGTGTGAAATAAATAAGTGGTAAATCCTTTAATGTTGAACCAAGGGTTCATTTGGAAGATCAAACCAGATTCTGTCTTCTATCTTCTCAATTTTTAAGCAAGTAAAACTACTGTGTATCGTTTTTGTTTTTTGTTGATAGATTGGTCTGTGTACACTGATTTGATGTCAGACCCCAGTATCAAAAAGTAGATGTGGTAGTATAGCCTATGTACACTGCATTTTGTATGCAGCAGTCCATCAGACCCTCCAGTTGATATACTCCAGTCCACAACCCATCTTTGAAATCAATTTAAAAAAAATAATCATCTTGTTTACGGGTTTAATTCTGTGTTAGCACTAGGTTAGACCTGGTTTGGTCTTGGTTAAGGCCTTGCTGAATTTTGCTTTCCACCTGCTTTGATTCAGGGTTAGTTCTGGTTCAGACCTGGTTGGTATTCGTCTAGTCCTAGTTTTAATTCAGGTTCGGTACTGGATGGGTAATTTTGCAAAGGAATGTTGCTAAAGCATTTGGTATGTTATTTCACACAACATTTGACAACATTTTGATACAGTAGTGTCGTGTTGTGCACCTCTGGTCCTCCGAAAAATCTGGCCCCAGGGGAAATTAAGTTGAATAGCCCTGGTATAGGGGCTAAGGGCACAATGGATAACGCATGTGACTATGGATCAGAGGATTCTAGGCTCAGTGTGTAAAATAACTGGTAAGTACTAGAATGTTAGACAAGAGCTAATTTGGAGGCCCAAACAAAAACCTGGTCTTTGTCCACTGATTAAATGTCAGTGCCCTACGAAAAAGCAGCTGCGATCGTATAGTGGTAAGTACTCTGTGTTGTGGTCGCAGCAACCCTGGTTCGAATCCGGGTCACGGCATACCTAGCAAGATTTCTTTGCATTTTTCTCAATCAGTTTCATACATAAGAATATTACAGTAAATAGATAGCTTGACAGCATTCATAAATGTCCAATAATACAATATTCTCACTATGATAGAAATATGCCAGGCATTGCAGTGCTCAGTTTGAGTGTTTCTACTGATATTCATCAGTTTGTCCTTAAACTCTGGACAACTGAGCCACAAAGCTGGAGTTTTAGGGGCTGGTGGCGCAATGGATAACGCGTCTGACTACGGATCAGAAGATTCTGGTTTCGACTCCTGGCTACCTCGCATCAAATTTTAACTTGAAAACGGTCAGTTGATCAGTGTGAAATGAATAAGTGGTAAATCCTTTAATGTTAAACCAAGGGTTCATTTGGAAGATCAAACCAGATTCTGTCTTCTATCTTCTCAATTTTTAGGCAAGTAACACTACTGTGTATCGTTTTTGTTTTTTGGTGATAGATTGGTCTTTGTACACTGATTTGATGTCAGACCCCAGTATCAAAAAGTAGATGTGGTAGTATAGCCTATGTACACTGCATTTTGTATGCAGCAGTCCATCAGACCCTCCAGTTGATATACTCCAGTCCACAACCCATCTTTGAAATCAATTTAAAAAAAAGAATCATCTTGTTTACGGGTTTAATTCTGTGTTAGCACTAGGTTAGACCTGGTTTGGTCTTGGTTAAGGCCTTGCTGAATTTTGCTTTCCACCTGCTTTGATTCAGGGTTAGTTCTGGTTCAGACCTGGTTGGTATTCGTCTAGTCCTAGTTTTAATTCAGGTTCGGTACTGGATGGGTAATTTTGCAAAGGAATGTTGCTAAAGCATTTGGTATGTTATTTCACACAACATTTGACAACATTTTGATACAGTAGTGTCGTGTTGTGCACCTCTGGTCATCCGAAAAATCTGGCCCCAGGGGAAATTAATTGAATAGCCCTGGTATAGGGGCTAAGGGCACAATGGATAACGCATGTGACTATGGATCAGAGGATTCTAGGCTCAGTGTGTAAAATAACTGGTAAGTACTAGAATGTTAGACAAGAGCTAATTTGGAGGCCCAAACAAAAACCTGGTCTTTGTCCACTGATTAAATGTCAGTGCCCTACGAAAAAGCAGCCGTGATCGTATAGTGGTAAGTACTCTGCGTTGTGGTCGCAGCAACCCCGGTTCGAATCCGGGTCACGGCATACCTAGCAAGATTTCTTTGCATTTATCTCAATCAGTTTCATACATAAGAATATTACAGTAAATAGATAGCTTGACAGCATTCATAAATGTCCAATAATACAATATTCTCACTATGATAGAAATATGCCAGGCATTGCAGTGCTCAGTTTGAGTGTTTCTACTGATATTCATCAGTTTGTCCTTAAACTCTGGACAACTGAGCCACAAAGCTGTAGTATTAGGGGCTAGTGGCGCAATGGATAACGCGTCTGACTACGGATCAGAAGATTCTAGTTTCGACTCCTGGCTAGCTCGCATCAAATTTTAACTTGAAAACGGTCAGTTGATCAGTGTGAAATGAATAAGTGGTAAATCCTTTAATGTTAAACCAAGGGTTCATTTGGAAGATCAAACCAGATTCTGTCTTCTATCTTCTCAATTTTTAGGCAAGTAACACTACTGTGTATCGTTTTTGTTTTTTGGTGATAGATTGGTCTTTGTACACTGATTTGATGTCAGACCCCAGTATCAAAAAGTAGATGTGGTAGTATAGCCTATGTACACTGCATTTTGTATGCAGCAGTCCATCAGACCCTCCAGTTGATATACTCCAGTCCACAACCCATCTTTGAAATCAATTTAAAAAAAAGAATCATCTTGTTTACGGGTTTAATTCTGTGTTAGCACTAGGTTAGACCTGGTTTGGTCTTGGTTAAGGCCTTGCTGAATTTTGCTTTCCACCTGCTTTGATTCAGGGTTAGTTCTGGTTCAGACCTGGTTGGTATTCGTCTAGTCCTAGTTTTAATTCAGGTTCGGTACTGGATGGGTAATTTTGCAAAGGAATGTTGCTAAAGCATTTGGTATGTTATTTCACACAACATTTGACAACATTTTGATACAGTAGTGTCGTGTTGTGCACCTCTGGTCCTCCGAAAAATCTGGCCCCAGGGGAAATTAATTGAATAGCCCTGGTATAGGGGCTAAGGGCACAATGGATAACGCATGTGACTATGGATCAGAGGATTCTAGGCTCAGTGTGTAAAATAACTGGTAAGTACTAGAATGTTAGACAAGAGCTAATTTGGAGGCCCAAACAAAAACCTGGTCTTTGTCCACTGATTAAATGTCAGTGCCCTACGAAAAAGCAGCCGTGATCGTATAGTGGTAAGTACTCTGCGTTGTGGTCGCAGCAACCCCGGTTCGAATCCGGGTCACGGCATACCTACCAAGATTTATTTGCATTTTTCTCAATCAGTTTCATACATAAGAATATTACAGTAAATTGATAGCTTGACAGCATTCATAAATGTCCAATAATACAATATTCTCACTATAATAGAAATATGCCAGGCATTGCAGTGCTCAGTTTGAGAGTTTCTACTGATATTCATCAGTTTGTCCTTAAACTCTGGACAACTGAGCCACAAAGCTGGAGTTTTAGGGGCTAGTGGCGCAATTGATAACGCGTCTGACTACGGATCAGAAGATTCTAGGTTCGACTCCTGGCTAGCTCGCATCAAATTTTAACTTGAAAACGGTCAGTTGATCAGTGTGAAATAAATAAGTGGTAAATCCTTTAATGTTGAACCAAGGGTTCATTTGGAAGATCAAACCAGATTCTGTCTTCTATCTTCTCAATTTTTAGGCAAGTAACACTACTGTGTATCGTTTTTGTTTTTTGGTGATAGATTGGTCTTTGTACACTGATTTGATGTCAGACCCCAGTATCAAAAAGTAGATGTGGTAGTATAGCCTATGTACACTGCATTTTGTATGCAGCAGTCCATCAGACCCTCCAGTTGATATACTCCAGTCCACAACCCATCTTTGAAATCAATTTAAAAAAAAGAATCATCTTGTTTACGGGTTTAATTCTGTGTTAGCACTAGGTTAGACCTGGTTTGGTCTTGGTTAAGGCCTTGCTGAATTTTGCTTTCCACCTGCTTTGATTCAGGGTTAGTTCTGGTTCAGACCTGGTTGGTATTCGTCTAGTCCTAGTTTTAATTCAGGTTCGGTACTGGATGGGTAATTTTGCAAAGGAATGTTGCTAAAGCATTTGGTATGTTATTTCACACAACATTTGACAACATTTTGATACAGTAGTGTCGTGTTGTGCACCTCTGGTCATCCGAAAAATCTGGCCCCAGGGGAAATTAATTGAATAGCCCTGGTATAGGGGCTAAGGGCACAATGGATAACGCATGTGACTATGGATCAGAGGATTCTAGGCTCAGTGTGTAAAATAACTGGTAAGTACTAGAATGTTAGACAAGAGCTAATTTGGAGGCCCAAACAAAAACCTGGTCTTTGTCCACTGATTAAATGTCAGTGCCCTACGAAAAAGCAGCCGTGATCGTATAGTGGTAAGTACTCTGCGTTGTGGTCGCAGCAACCCAGGTTCGAATCCGGGTCACGGCATACCTAGCAAGATTTCTTTGCATTTATCTCAATCAGTTTCATACATAAGAATATTACAGTAAATAGATAGCTTGACAGCATTCATAAATGTCCAATAATACAATATTCTCACTATGATAGAAATATGCCAGGCATTGCAGTGCTCAGTTTGAGTGTTTCTACTGATATTCATCAGTTTGTCCTTAAACTCTGGACAACTGAGCCACAAAGCTGTAGTATTAGGGGCTAGTGGCGCAATGGATAACGCGTCTGACTACGGATCAGAAGATTCTAGTTTCGACTCCTGGCTAGCTCGCATCAAATTTTAACTTGAAAACGGTCAGTTGATCAGTGTGAAATGAATAAGTGGTAAATCCTTTAATGTTAAACCAAGGGTTCATTTGGAAGATCAAACCAGATTCTGTCTTCTATCTTCTCAATTTTTAGGCAAGTAACACTACTGTGTATCGTTTTTGTTTTTTGGTGATAGATTGGTCTTTGTACACTGATTTGATGTCAGACCCCAGTATCAAAAAGTAGATGTGGTAGTATAGCCTATGTACACTGCATTTTGTATGCAGCAGTCCATCAGACCCTCCAGTTGATATACTCCAGTCCACAACCCATCTTTGAAATCAATTTAAAAAAAAGAATCATCTTGTTTACGGGTTTAATTCTGTGTTAGCACTAGGTTAGACCTGGTTTGGTCTTGGTTAAGGCCTTGCTGAATTTTGCTTTCCACCTGCTTTGATTCAGGGTTAGTTCTGGTTCAGACCTGGTTGGTATTCGTCTAGTCCTAGTTTTAATTCAGGTTCGGTACTGGATGGGTAATTTTGCAAAGGAATGTTGCTAAAGCATTTGGTATGTTATTTCACACAACATTTGACAACATTTTGATACAGTAGTGTCGTGTTGTGCACCTCTGGTCCTCCGAAAAATCTGGCCCCAGGGGAAATTAATTGAATAGCCCTGGTATAGGGGCTAAGGGCACAATGGATAACGCATGTGACTATGGATCAGAGGATTCTAGGCTCAGTGTGTAAAATAACTGGTAAGTAATAGAATGTTAGACAAGAGCTAATTTGGAGGCCCAAACAAAAACCTGGTCTTTGTCCACTGATTAAATGTCAGTGCCCTACGAAAAAGCAGCCGTGATCGTATAGTGGTAAGTACTCTGCGTTGTGGTCGCAGCAACCCCGGTTCGAATCCGGGTCACGGCATACCTAGCAAGATTTCTTTGCATTTATCTCAATCAGTTTCATACATAAGAATATTACAGTAAATAGATAGCTTGACAGCATTCATAAATGTCCAATAATACAATATTCTCACTATGATAGAAATATGCCAGGCATTGCAGTGCTCAGTTTGAGTGTTTCTACTGATATTCATCAGTTTGTCCTTAAACTCTGGACAACTGAGCCACAAAGCTGTAGTTTTAGGGGCTAGTGGCGCAATGGATAACGCGTCTGACTACGGATCAGAAGATTCTAGTTTCGACTCCTGGCTAGCTCGCATCAAATTTTAACTTGAAAACGGTCAGTTGATCAGTGTGAAATGAATAAGTGGTAAATCCTTTAATGTTAAACCAAGGGTTCATTTGGAAGATCAAACCAGATTCTGTCTTCTATCTTCTCAATTTTTAGGCAAGTAACACTACTGTGTATCGTTTTTGTTTTTTGGTGATAGATTGGTCTTTGTACACTGATTTGATGTCAGACCCCAGTATCAAAAAGTAGATGTGGTAGTATAGCCTATGTACACTGCATTTTGTATGCAGCAGTCCATCAGACCCTCCAGTTGATATACTCCAGTCCACAACCCATCTTTGAAATCAATTTAAAAAAAAGAATCATCTTGTTTACGGGTTTAATTCTGTGTTAGCACTAGGTTAGACCTGGTTTGGTCTTGGTTAAGGCCTTGCTGAATTTTGCTTTCCACCTGCTTTGATTCAGGGTTAGTTCTGGTTCAGACCTGGTTGGTATTCGTCTAGTCCTAGTTTTAATTCAGGTTCGGTACTGGATGGGTAATTTTGCAAAGGAATGTTGCTAAAGCATTTGGTATGTTATTTCACACAACATTTGACAACATTTTGATACAGTAGTGTCGTGTTGTGCACCTCTGGTCATCCGAAAAATCTGGCCCCAGGGGAAATTAATTGAATAGCCCTGGTATAGGGGCTAAGGGCACAATGGATAACGCATGTGACTATGGATCAGAGGATTCTAGGCTCAGTGTGTAAAATAACTGGTAAGTACTAGAATGTTAGACAAGAGCTAATTTGGAGGCCCAAACAAAAACCTGGTCTTTGTCCACTGATTAAATGTCAGTGCCCTACGAAAAAGCAGCCGTGATCGTATAGTGGTAAGTACTCTGCGTTGTGGTCGCAGCAACCCAGGTTCGAATCCGGGTCACGGCATACCTAGCAAGATTTCTTTGCATTTATCTCAATCAGTTTCATACATAAGAATATTACAGTAAATAGATAGCTTGACAGCATTCATAAATGTCCAATAATACAATATTCTCACTATGATAGAAATATGCCAGGCATTGCAGTGCTCAGTTTGAGTGTTTCTACTGATATTCATCAGTTTGTCCTTAAACTCTGGACAACTGAGCCACAAAGCTGTAGTATTAGGGGCTAGTGGCGCAATGGATAACGCGTCTGACTACGGATCAGAAGATTCTAGTTTCGACTCCTGGCTAGCTCGCATCAAATTTTAACTTGAAAACGGTCAGTTGATCAGTGTGAAATGAATAAGTGGTAAATCCTTTAATGTTAAACCAAGGGTTCATTTGGAAGATCAAACCAGATTCTGTCTTCTATCTTCTCAATTTTTAGGCAAGTAACACTACTGTGTATCGTTTTTGTTTTTTGGTGATAGATTGGTCTTTGTACACTGATTTGATGTCAGACCCCAGTATCAAAAAGTAGATGTGGTAGTATAGCCTATGTACACTGCATTTTGTATGCAGCAGTCCATCAGACCCTCCAGTTGATATACTCCAGTCCACAACCCATCTTTGAAATCAATTTAAAAAAAAGAATCATCTTGTTTACGGGTTTAATTCTGTGTTAGCACTAGGTTAGACCTGGTTTGGTCTTGGTTAAGGCCTTGCTGAATTTTGCTTTCCACCTGCTTTGATTCAGGGTTAGTTCTGGTTCAGACCTGGTTGGTATTCGTCTAGTCCTAGTTTTAATTCAGGTTCGGTACTGGATGGGTAATTTTGCAAAGGAATGTTGCTAAAGCATTTGGTATGTTATTTCACACAACATTTGACAACATTTTGATACAGTAGTGTCGTGTTGTGCACCTCTGGTCCTCCGAAAAATCTGGCCCCAGGGGAAATTAAGTTGAATAGCCCTGGTATAGGGGCTAAGGGCACAATGGATAACGCATGTGACTATGGATCAGAGGATTCTAGGCTCAGTGTGTAAAATAACTGGTAAGTACTAGAATGTTAGACAAGAGCTAATTTGGAGGCCCAAACAAAAACCTGGTCTTTGTCCACTGATTAAATGTCAGTGCCCTACGAAAAAGCAGCTGTGATCGTATAGTGGTAAGTACTCTGCGTTGTGGTCGCAGCAACCGTGGTTCGAATCCGGGTCACGGCATACCTACCAAGTTTTCTTTGCATTTTTCTCAATCAGTTTCATACATAAGAATATTACAGTAAATAGATAGCTTGACAGCATTCATAAATGTCCAATAATACAATATTCTCACTATGATAGAAATATGCCAGGCATTGCAGTGCTCAGTTTGAGTGTTTCTACTGATATTCATCAGTTTGTCCTTAAACTCTGGACAACTGAGCCACAAAGCTGGAGTTTTAGGGGCTAGTGGCGCAATGGATAACGCGTCTGACTGCGGATCAGAAGATTCTGGTTTCAACTCCTGGCTACCTCGCATCAAATTTTAACTTGAAAACGGTCAGTTGATCAGTGTGAAATGAATAAGTGGTAAATCCTTTAATGTTAAACCAAGGGTTCATTTGGAAGATCAAACCAGATTCTGTCTTCTATCTTCTCAATTTTTAGGCAAGTAACACTACTGTGTATCGTTTTTGTTTTTTGGTGATAGATTGGTCTTTGTACACTGATTTGATGTCAGACCCCAGTATCAAAAAGTAGATGTGGTAGTATAGCCTATGTACACTGCATTTTGTATGCAGCAGTCCATCAGACCCTCCAGTTGATATACTCCAGTCCACAACCCATCTTTGAAATCAATTTAAAAAAAAGAATCATCTTGTTTACGGGTTTAATTCTGTGTTAGCACTAGGTTAGACCTGGTTTGGTCTTGGTTAAGGCCTTGCTGAATTTTGCTTTCCACCTGCTTTGATTCAGGGTTAGTTCTGGTTCAGACCTGGTTGGTATTCGTCTAGTCCTAGTTTTAATTCAGGTTCGGTACTGGATGGGTAATTTTGCAAAGGAATGTTGCTAAAGCATTTGGTATGTTATTTCACACAACATTTGACAACATTTTGATACAGTAGTGTCGTGTTGTGCACCTCTGGTCCTCCGAAAAATCTGGCCCCAGGGGAAATTAATTGAATAGCCCTGGTATAGGGGCTAAGGGCACAATGGATAACGCATGTGACTATGGATCAGAGGATTCTAGGCTCAGTGTGTAAAATAACTGGTAAGTACTAGAATGTTAGACAAGAGCTAATTTGGAGGCCCAAACAAAAACCTGGTCTTTGTCCACTGATTAAATGTCAGTGCCCTACGAAAAAGCAGCCGTGATCGTATAGTGCTAAGTACTCTGCGTTGTGGTCGCAGCAACCCCGGTTCGAATCCGGGTCACGGCATACCTAGCAAGATTTCTTTGCATTTTTCTCAATCAGTTTCATACATAAGAATATTACAGTAAATTGATAGCTTGACAGCATTCATAAATGTCCAATAATACAATATTCTCACTATAATAGAAATATGCCAGGCATTGCAGTGCTCAGTTTGAGAGTTTCTACTGATATTCATCAGTTTGTCCTTAAACTCTGGACAACTGAGCCACAAAGCTGTAGTTTTAGGGGCTAGTGGCGCAATGGATAACGCGTCTGACTACGGATCAGAAGATTCTAGTTTCGACTCCTGGCTAGCTCGCATCAAATTTTAACTTGAAAACGGTCAGTTGATCAGTGTGAAATGAATAAGTGGTAAATCCTTTAATGTTAAACCAAGGGTTCATTTGGAAGATCAAACCAGATTCTGTCTTCTATCTTCTCAATTTTTAGGCAAGTAACACTACTGTGTATCGTTTTTGTTTTTTGGTGATAGATTGGTCTTTGTACACTGATTTGATGTCAGACCCCAGTATCAAAAAGTAGATGTGGTAGTATAGCCTATGTACACTGCATTTTGTATGCAGCAGTCCATCAGACCCTCCAGTTGATATACTCCAGTCCACAACCCATCTTTGAAATCAATTTAAAAAAAAGAATCATCTTGTTTACGGGTTTAATTCTGTGTTAGCACTAGGTTAGACCTGGTTTGGTCTTGGTTAAGGCCTTGCTGAATTTTGCTTTCCACCTGCTTTGATTCAGGGTTAGTTCTGGTTCAGACCTGGTTGGTATTCGTCTAGTCCTAGTTTTAATTCAGGTTCGGTACTGGATGGGTAATTTTGCAAAGGAATGTTGCTAAAGCATTTGGTATGTTATTTCACACAACATTTGACAACATTTTGATACAGTAGTGTCGTGTTGTGCACCTCTGGTCCTCCGAAAAATCTGGCCCCAGGGGAAATTAATTGAATAGCCCTGGTATAGGGGCTAAGGGCACAATGGATAACGCATGTGACTATGGATCAGAGGATTCTAGGCTCAGTGTGTAAAATAACTGGTAAGTACTAGAATGTTAGACAAGAGCTAATTTAGAGGCCCAAACAAAAACCTGGTCTTTGTCCACTGATTAAATGTCAGTGCCCTACGAAAAAGCAGCCGTGATCGTATAGTGGTAAGTACTCTGCGTTGTGGTCGCAGCAACCCCGGTTCGAATCCGGGTCACGGCATACCTAGCAAGATTTCTTTGCATTTATCTCAATCAGTTTCATACATAAGAATATTACAGTAAATAGATAGCTTGACAGCATTCATAAATGTCCAATAATACAATATTCTCACTATGATAGAAATATGCCAGGCATTGCAGTGCTCAGTTTGAGTGTTTCTACTGATATTCATCAGTTTGTCCTTAAACTCTGGACAACTGAGCCACAAAGCTGTAGTTTTAGGGGCTAGTGGCGCAATGGATAACGCGTCTGACTACGGATCAGAAGATTCTAGTTTCGACTCCTGGCTAGCTCGCATCAAATTTTAACTTGAAAACGGTCAGTTGATCAGTGTGAAATGAATAAGTGGTAAATCCTTTAATGTTAAACCAAGGGTTCATTTGGAAGATCAAACCAGATTCTGTCTTCTATCTTCTCAATTTTTAGGCAAGTAACACTACTGTGTATCGTTTTTGTTTTTTGGTGATAGATTGGTCTTTGTACACTGATTTGATGTCAGACCCCAGTATCAAAAAGTAGATGTGGTAGTATAGCCTATGTACACTGCATTTTGTATGCAGCAGTCCATCAGACCCTCCAGTTGATATACTCCAGTCCACAACCCATCTTTGAAATCAATTTAAAAAAAAGAATCATCTTGTTTACGGGTTTAATTCTGTGTTAGCACTAGGTTAGACCTGGTTTGGTCTTGGTTAAGGCCTTGCTGAATTTTGCTTTCCACCTGCTTTGATTCAGGGTTAGTTCTGGTTCAGACCTGGTTGGTATTCGTCTAGTCCTAGTTTTAATTCAGGTTTGGTACTGGATGGGTAATTTTGCAAAGGAATGTTGCTAAAGCATTTGGTATGTTATTTCACACAACATTTGACAACATTTTGATACAGTAGTGTCGTGTTGTGCACCTCTGGTCCTCCGAAAAATCTGGCCCCAGGGGAAATTAAGTTGAATAGCCCTGGTATAGGGGCTAAGGGCACAATGGATAACGCATGTGACTATGGATCAGAGGATTCTAGGCTCAGTGTGTAAAATAACTGGTAAGTACTAGAATGTTAGACAAGAGCTAATTTGGAGGCCCAAACAAAAACCTGGTCTTTGTCCACTGATTAAATGTCAGTGCCCCACGAAAAAGCAGCTGTGATCGTATAGTGGTAAGTACTCTGCGTTGTGGTCGCAGCAACCCCGGTTCGAATCCGGGTCACGGCATACCTAGCAAGATTTCTTTGCATTTTTCTCAATCAGTTTCATACATAAGAATATTACAGTAAATAGATAGCTTGACAGCATTCATAAATGTCCAATAATACAATATTCTCACTATGATAGAAATATGCCAGGCATTGCAGTGCTCAGTTTGAGTGTTTCTACTGATATTCATCAGTTTGTCCTTAAACTCTGGACAACTGAGCCACAAAGCTGGAGTTTTAGGGGCTAGTGGCGCAATGGATAACGCGTCTGACTACGGAGCAGAAGATTCTGGTTTCGACTCCTGGCTAGCTCGCATCAAATTTTAACTTGAAAACGGTCAGTTGATCAGTGTGAAATGAATAAGTGGTAAATCCTTTAATGTTAAACCAAGGGTTCATTTGGAAGATCAAACCAGATTCTGTCTTCTATCTTCTCAATTTTTAGGCAAGTAACACTACTGTGTATCGTTTTTGTTTTTTGGTGATAGATTGGTCTTTGTACACTGATTTGATGTCAGACCCCAGTATCAAAAAGTAGATGTGGTAGTATAGCCTATGTACACTGCATTTTGTATGCAGCAGTCCATCAGACCCTCCAGTTGATATACTCCAGTCCACAACCCATCTTTGAAATCAATTTAAAAAAAAGAATCATCTTGTTTACGGGTTTAATTCTGTGTTAGCACTAGGTTAGACCTGGTTTGGTCTTGGTTAAGGCCTTGCTGAATTTTGCTTTCCACCTGCTTTGATTCAGGGTTAGTTCTGGTTCAGACCTGGTTGGTATTCGTCTAGTCCTAGTTTTAATTCAGGTTCGGTACTGGATGGGTAATTTTGCAAAGGAATGTTGCTAAAGCATTTGGTATGTTATTTCACACAACATTTGACAACATTTTGATACAGTAGTGTCGTGTTGTGCACCTCTGGTCCTCCGAAAAATCTGGCCCCAGGGGAAATTAATTGAATAGCCCTGGTATAGGGGCTAAGGGCACAATGGATAACGCATGTGACTATGGATCAGAGGATTCTAGGCTCAGTGTGTAAAATAACTGGTAAGTACTAGAATGTTAGACAAGAGCTAATTTGGAGGCCCAAACAAAAACCTGGTCTTTGTCCACTGATTAAATGTCAGTGCCCTACGAAAAAGCAGCCGTGATCGTATAGTGGTAAGTACTCTGCGTTGTGGTCGCAGCAACCCCGGTTCGAATCCGGGTCACGGCATACCTACCAAGATTTCTTTGCATTTTTCTCAATCAGTTTCATACATAAGAATATTACAGTAAATTGATAGCTTGACAGCATTCATAAATGTCCAATAATACAATATTCTCACTATAATAGAAATATGCCAGGCATTGCAGTGCTCAGTTTGAGAGTTTCTACTGATATTCATCAGTTTGTCCTTAAACTCTGGACAACTGAGCCACAAAGCTGTAGTTTTAGGGGCTAGTGGCGCAATGGATAACGCGTCTGACTACGGATCAGAAGATTCTAGTTTCGACTCCTGGCTAGCTCGCATCAAATTTTAACTTGAAAACGGTCAGTTGATCAGTGTGAAATGAATAAGTGGTAAATCCTTTAATGTTAAACCAAGGGTTCATTTGGAAGATCAAACCAGATTCTGTCTTCTATCTTCTCAATTTTTAAGCAAGTAAAACTACTGTGTATCGTTTTTGTTTTTTGTTGATAGATTGGTCTGTGTACACTGATTTGATGTCAGACCCCAGTATCAAAAAGTAGATGTGGTAGTATAGCCTGTGTACACTGCATTTTGTATGCAGCAGTCCATCAGACCCTCCAGTTGATATACTCCAGTCCACAACCCATCTTTGAAATCAATTTAAAAAAAAGAATCATCTTGTTTACGGGTTTAATTCTGTGTTAGCACTAGGTTAGACCTGGTTTGGTCTTGGTTAAGGCCTTGCTGAATTTTGCTTTCCACCTGCTTTGATTCAGGGTTAGTTCTGGTTCAGACCTGGTTGGTATTCGTCTAGTCCTAGTTTTAATTCAGGTTCGGTACTGGATGGGTAATTTTGCAAAGGAATGTTGCTAAAGCATTTGGTATGTTATTTCACACAACATTTGACAACATTTTGATACAGTAGTGTCGTGTTGTGCACCTCTGGTCCTCCGAAAAATCTGGCCCCAGGGGAAATTAATTGAATAGCCCTGGTATAGGGGCTAAGGGCACAATGGATAACGCATGTGACTATGGATCAGAGGATTCTAGGCTCAGTGTGTAAAATAACTGGTAAGTACTAGAATGTTAGACAAGAGCTAATTTGGAGGCCCAAACAAAAACCTGGTCTTTGTCCACTGATTAAATGTCAGTGCCCTACGAAAAAGCAGCCGTGATCGTATAGTGGTAAGTACTCTGCGTTGTGGTCGCAGCAACCCCGGTTCGAATCCGGGTCACGGCATACCTAGCAAGATTTCTTTGCATTGATCTCAATCAGTTTCATACATAAGAATATTACAGTAAATAGATAGCTTGACAGCATTCATAAATGTCCAATAATACAATATTCTCACTATGATAGAAATATGCCAGGCATTGCAGTGCTCAGTTTGAGTGTTTCTACTGATATTCACCAGTTTGTCTTTAAACTCTGGACAACTGAGCCACAAAGCTGTAGTTTTAGGGGCTAGTGGCGCAATGGATAACGCGTCTGACTACGGATCAGAAGATTCTGGTTTCGACTCCTGGCTAGCTCGCATCAAATTTTAACTTGAAAACGGTCAGTTGATCAGTGTGAAATGAATAAGTGGTAAATCCTTTAATGTTAAACCAAGGGTTCATTTGGAAGATCAAACCAGATTCTGTCTTCTATCTTCTCAATTTTTAGGCAAGTAACACTACTGTGTATCGTTTTTGTTTTTTGGTGATAGATTGGTCTTTGTACACTGATTTGATGTCAGACCCCAGTATCAAAAAGTAGATGTGGTAGTATAGCCTATGTACACTGCATTTTGTATGCAGCAGTCCATCAGACCCTCCAGTTGATATACTCCAGTCCACAACCCATCTTTGAAATCAATTTAAAAAAAAGAATCATCTTGTTTACGGGTTTAATTCTGTGTTAGCACTAGGTTAGACCTGGTTTGGTCTTGGTTAAGGCCTTGCTGAATTTTGCTTTCCACCTGCTTTGATTCAGGGTTAGTTCTGGTTCAGACCTGGTTGGTATTCGTCTAGTCCTAGTTTTAATTCAGGTTCGGTACTGGATGGGTAATTTTGCAAAGGAATGTTGCTAAAGCATTTGGTATGTTATTTCACACAACATTTGACAACATTTTGATACAGTAGTGTCGTGTTGTGCACCTCTGGTCCTCCGAAAAATCTGGCCCCAGGGGAAATTAAGTTGAATAGCCCTGGTATAGGGGCTAAGGGCACAATGGATAACGCATGTGACTATGGATCAGAGGATTCTAGGCTCAGTGTGTAAAATAACTGGTAAGTACTAGAATGTTAGACAAGAGCTAATTTGGAGGCCCAAACAAAAACCTGGTCTTTGTCCACTGATTAAATGTCAGTGCCCTACGAAAAAGCAGCTGTGATCGTATAGTGGTAAGTACTCTGCGTTGTGGTCGCAGCAACCCTGGTTCGAATCCGGGTCACGGCATACCTAGCAAGATTTCTTTGCATTTTTCTCAATCAGTTTCATACATAAGAATATTACAGTAAATAGATAGCTTGACAGCATTCATAAATGTCCAATAATACAATATTCTCACTATGATAGAAATATGCCAGGCATTGCAGTGCTCAGTTTGAGTGTTTCTACTGATATTCATCAGTTTGTCCTTAAACTCTGGACAACTGAGCCACAAAGCTGGAGTTTTAGGGGCTAGTGGCGCAATGGATAACGCGTCTGACTACGGATCAGAAGATTCTAGTTTCGACTCCTGGCTAGCTCGCATCAAATTTTAACTTGAAAACGGTCAGTTGATCAGTGTGAAATGAATAAGTGGTAAATCCTTTAATGTTAAACCAAGGGTTCATTTGGAAGATCAAACCAGATTCTGTCTTCTATCTTCTCAATTTTTAGGCAAGTAACACTACTGTGTATCGTTTTTGTTTTTTGGTGATAGATTGGTCTTTGTACACTGATTTGATGTCAGACCCCAGTATCAAAAAGTAGATGTGGTAGTATAGCCTATGTACACTGCATTTTGTATGCAGCAGTCCATCAGACCCTCCAGTTGATGTACTCCAGTCCACAACCCATCTTTGAAATCAATTTAAAAAAAAGAATAATCTTGTTTACGGGTTTAATTCTGTGTTAGCACTAGGTTAGACCTGGTTTGGTCTTGGTTAAGGCCTTGCTGAATTTTGCTTTCCACCTGCTTTGATTCAGGGTTAGTTCTGGTTCAGACCTGGTTGGTATTCGTCTAGTCCTAGTTTTAATTCAGGTTCGGTACTGGATGGGTAATTTTGCAAAGGAATGTTGCTAAAGCATTTGGTATGTTATTTCACACAACATTTGACAACATTTTAATACAGTAGTGTCGTGTTGTGCACCTCTGGTCCTCCGAAAAATCTGGCCCCAGGGGAAATTAAGTTGAATAGCCCTGGTATAGGGGCTAAGGGCACAATGGATAACGCATGTGACTATGGATCAGAGGATTCTAGGCTCAGTGTGTAAAATAACTGGTAAGTACTAGAATGTTAGACAAGAGCTAATTTGGAGGCCCAAAAAAAAAAACTGGTCTTTGTCCACTGATTAAATGTCAGTGCCCTACGAAAAAGCAGCTGTGATCGTATAGTGGTAAGTATTCTGCGTTGTGGTCGCAGCAACCCTGGTTCGAATCCGGGTCACGGCATACCTAGCAAGATTTCTTTCCATTTTTCTCAATCAGTTTCATACATAAGAATATTACAGTAAATAGATAGCTTGACAGCATTCATAAATGTCCAATAATACAATATTCTCACTATGATAGAAATATGCCAGGCATTGCAGCGCTCAGTTTGAGTGTTTCTACTGATATTCATCAGTTTGTCCTTAAACTCTGGACAACTGAGCCACAAAGCTGGAGTTTTAGGGGCTAGTGGCGCAATGGATAACTACGGATCAGAAGATTCTAGTTTCGACTCCTGGCTAGCTCGCATCAAATTTTAACTTGAAAACGGTCAGTTGATCAGTGTGAAATAAATAAGTGGTAAATCCTTTAATGTTAAACCAAGGGTTCATTTGGAAGATCAAACCAGATTCTGTCTTCTATCTTCTCAATTTTTAGGCAAGTAACACTACTGTGTATCGTTTTTGTTTTTTGGTGATAGATTGGTCTTTGTATACTGATTTGATGTCAGACCCCAGTATCAAAAAGTAGATGTGGTAGTATAGCCTATGTACACTGCATTTTGTATGCAGCAGTCCATCAGACCCTCCAGTTGATATACTCCAGTCCACAACCCATCTTTGAAATCAATTTAAAAAAAAGAATCATCTTGTTTACGGGTTTAATTCTGTGTTAGCACTAGGTTAGACCTGGTTTGGTCTTGGTTAAGGCCTTGCTGAATTTTGCTTTCCACCTGCTTTGATTCAGGGTTAGTTCTGGTTCAGACCTGGTTGGTATTCGTCTAGTCCTAGTTTTAATTCAGGTTCGGTACTGGATGGGTAATTTTGCAAAGGAATGTTGCTAAAGCATTTGGTATGTTATTTCACACAACATTTGACAACATTTTGATACAGTAGTGTCGTGTTGTGCACCTCTGGTCCTCCGAAAAATCTGGCCCCAGGGGAAATTAAGTTGAATAGCCCTGGTATAGGGGCTAAGGGCACAATGGATAACGCATGTGACTATGGATCAGAGGATTCTAGGCTCAGTGTGTAAAATAACTGGTAAGTACTAGAATGTTAGACAAGAGCTAATTTGGAGGCCCAAACAAAAACCTGGTCTTTGTCCACTGATTAAATGTCAGTGCCCTACGAAAAAGCAGCCGTGATCGTATAGTGGTAAGTACTCTGCGTTGTGGTTGCAGCAACCCCGGTTCGAATCCGGGTCACTGCATACCTACCAAGATTTCTTTGCATTTTTCTCAATCAGTTTCATACATAAGAATATTACAGTAAATTGATAGCTTGACAGCATTCATAAATGTCCAATAATACAATATTCTCACTATAATAGAAATATGCCAGGCATTGCAGTGCTCAGTTTGAGTGTTTCTACTGATATTCATCAGTTTGTCCTTAAACTCTGGACAGCTGAGCCACAAAGCGGGAGATTTAGGGGCTAGTGGCGCAATGGATAACGCGTCTGACTACGAATTAGAAGATTCTGGGTTCGACTCTTGGCTAGCTCGCATCAAATCTTAACTTGAAAACGGTCAGTTGATCAGTGTGAAATAAATAAGTGGTAAATCCTTTAATGTTAAACCAAGGGTTCATTTGGAAGATCAAACCAGATTCTGTCTTCTATCTTCTCAATTTTTAGGCAAGTAACACTACTGTGTATCGTTTTTGTTTTTTGGTGATAGATTGGTCTTTGTATACTGATTTGATGTCAGACCCCAGTATCAAAAAGTAGATGTGGTAGTATAGCCTATGTACACTGCATTTTGTATGCAGCAGTCCATCAGACCCTCCAGTTGATATACTCCAGTCCACAACCCATCTTTGAAATCAATTTAAAAAAAAGAATCATCTTGTTTACGGGTTTAATTCTGTGTTAGCACTAGGTTAGACCTGGTTTGGTCTTGGTTAAGGCCTTGCTGAATTTTGCTTTCCACCTGCTTTGATTCAGGGTTAGTTCTGGTTTAGACCTGGTTGGTATTCGTCTAGTCCTAGTTTTAATTCAGGTTCGGTACTGGATGGGTAATTTTGCAAAGGAATGTTGCTAAAGCATTTGGTATGTTATTTCACACAATATTTGACAACATTTTGATACAGTAGTGTCGTGTTGTGCACCTCTGGTCCTCCGAAAAATCTGGCCCCAGGGGAAATTAAGTTGAATAGCCCTGGTATAGGGGCTAAGGGCACAATGGATAACGCATGTGACTATGGATCAGAGGATTCTAGGCTCAGTGTGTAAAATAACTGGTAAGTACTAGAATGTTAGACAAGAGCTAATTTGGAGGCCCAAACAAAAACCTGGTCTTTGTCCACTGATTAAATGTCAGTGCCCTACGAAAAAGCAGCCGTGATCGTATAGTGGTAAGTACTCTGCGTTGTGGTCGCAGCAACCCCGGTTCGAATCCGGGTCACGGCATACCTACCAAGATTTCTTTGCATTTTTCTCAATCAGTTTCATACATAAGAATATTACAGTAAATTGATAGCTTGACAGCATTCATAAATGTCCAATAGTACAATATTCTCACTATAATAGAAATATGCCAGGCATTGCAGTGCTCAGTTTGAGTGTTTCTACTGATATTCATCAGTTTGTCCTTAAACTCTGGACAGCTGAGCCACAAAGCTGGAGATTTAGGGGCTAGTGGCGCAATGGATAATGCGTCTGACTACGAATTAGAAGATTCTGGGTTCGACTCCTGGCTAGCTCGCATCAAATCTTAACTTGAAAACGGTCAGTTGATCAGTGTGAAATAAATAAGTGGTAAATCCTTTAATGTTGAACTATGGGTTCATTTGGAAGATCAAACCAGATTCTGTCTTCTATCTTCTCAATTTTTAAGCAAGTAAAACTACTGTGTATCGTTTTTGTTTTTTGTTGATAGATTGGTCTGTGTACACTGATTTGATGTCAGACCCCAGTATCAAAAAGTAGATGTGGTAGTATAGCCTATGTACACTGCATTTTGTATGCAGCAGTCCATCAGACCCTCCAGTTGATATACTCCAGTCCACAACCCATCTTTGAAATCAATTTAAAAAAAAGAATCATCTTGTTTACGGGTTTAATTCTGTGTTAGCACTAGGTTAGATCTGGTTTGGTCTTGGTTAAGGCCTTGCTGAATTTTGCTTTCCACCTGCTTTGATTCAGGGTTAGTTCTGGTTCAGACCTGGTTGGTATTCGTCTAGTCCTAGTTTTAATTCAGGTTCGGTACTGGATGGGTAATTTTGCAAAGGAATGTTGCTAAAGCATTTGGTATGTTATTTCACACAACATTTGACAACATTTTGATACAGTAGTGTCGTGTTGTGCACCTCTGGTCCTCCGAAAAATCTGGCCCCAGGGGAAATTAAGTTGAATAGCCCTGGTATAGGGGCTAAGGGCACAATGGATAACGCATGTGACTATGGATCAGAGGATTCTAGGCTCAGTGTGTAAAATAACTGGTAAGTACTAGAATGTTAGACAAGAGCTAATTTGGAGGCCCAAACAAAAACCTGGTCTTTGTCCACTGATTAAATGTCAGTGCTCTACAAAAAAGCAGCCGTGATCGTATAGTGGTAAGTACTCTGCGTTGTGGTCGCAGCAACCCCGGTTCGAATCCGGGTCACGGCATACCTAGCAAGATTTCTTTGCATTTTTCTCAATCAGTTTCATACATAAGAATATTACAGTAAATAGATAGCTTGACAGCATTCATAAATGTCCAAAAATACAATATTCTCACTATGATAGAAATATGCCAGGCATTGCAGTGCTCAGTTTGAGTGTTTCTACTGATATTCATCAGTTTGTCCTTAAACTCTGGACAACTGAGCCACAAAGCTGGAGTTTTAGGGGCTAGTGGCGCAATGGATAACGCGTCTGACTACGGATCAGAAGATTCTAGTTTTGACTCCTGGCTAGCTCGCATCAAATTTTAACTTGAAAACGGTCAGTTGATCAGTGTGAAATGAATAAGTGGTAAATCCTTTAATGTTAAACCAAGGGTTCATTTGGAAGATCAAACCAGATTATGTCTTCTATCTTCTCAATTTTTAGGCAAGTAACACTACTGTGTATCGTTTTTGTTTTTTGGTGATAGATTGGTCTTTGTACACTGATTTGATGTCAGACCCCAGTATCAAAAAGTAGATGTGGTAGTATAGCCTATGTACACTGCATTTTGTATGCAGCAGTCCATCAGACCCTCCAGTTGATATACTCCAGTCCACAACCCATCTTTGAAATCAATTTAAAAAAAAGAATCATCTTGTTTACGGGTTTAATTCTGTGTTAGCACTAGGTTAGACCTGGTTTGGTCTTGGTTAAGGCCTTGCTGAATTTTGCTTTCCACCTGCTTTGATTCAGGGTTAGTTCTGGTTCAGACCTGGTTGGTATTCGTCTAGTCCTAGTTTTAATTCAGGTTCGGTACTGGATGGGTAATTTTGCAAAGGAATGTTGCTAAAGCATTTGGTATGTTATTTCACACAACATTTGACAACATTTTGATACAGTAGTGTCAAGTTGTGCACCTCTGGTCCTCCGAAAAATCCGGCCTCAGGGGAAATTAATTGAAAAGCCCTGGTATAGGGGCTAAGGGCACAATGGATAACGCATGTGACTATGGATCAGAGGATTCTAGGCTCAGTGTGTAAAATAACTGGTAAGTACTAGAATGTTAGACAAGAGCTAATTTGGAGGCCCAAACAAAAACCTGGTCTTTGTCCACTGATTAAATGTCAGTGCCCTACGAAAAAGCAGCCGTGATCGTATAGTGGTAAGTACTCTGCGTTGTGGTCGCAGCAACCCCGGTTCGAATCCGGGTCACGGCATACCTAGCAAGATTTCTTTGCATTTTTCTCAATCAGTTTCATACATAAGAATATTACAGTAAATAGATAGCTTGACAGCATTCATAAATGTCCAATAATACAATATTCTCACTATGATAGAAATATGCCAGGCATTGCAGTGCTCAGTTTGAGTGTTTCTACTGATATTCATCAGTTTGTCCTTAAACTCTGGACAACTGAGCCACAAAGCTGGAGTTTTAGGGGCTAGTGGCGCAATGGATAACGCGTCTGACAACGGATCAGAAGATTCTAGTTTCGACTCCTGGCTAGCTCGCATCAAATTTTAACTTGAAAACGGTCAGTTGATCAGTGTGAAATGAATAAGTGGTAAATCCTTTAATGTTAAACCAAGGGTTCATTTTGAAGATCAAACCAGATTCTGTCTTCTATCTTCTCAATTTTTAGGCAAGTAACACTACTGTGTATCGTTTTTGTTTTTTGGTGATAGATTGGTCTTTGTACACTGATTTGATGTCAGACCCCAGTATCAAAAAGTAGATGTGGTAGTATAGCCTATGTACACTGCATTTTGTATGCAGCAGTCCATCAGACCCTCCAGTTGATGTACTCCAGTCCACAACCCATCTTTGAAATCAATTTAAAAAAAAGAATAATCTTGTTTACGGGTTTAATTCTGTGTTAGCACTAGGTTAGACCTGGTTTGGTCTTGGTTAAGGCCTTGCTGAATTTTGCTTTCCACCTGCTTTGATTCAGGGTTAGTTCTGGTTCAGACCTGGTTGGTATTCGTCTAGTCCTAGTTTTAATTCAGGTTCGGTACTGGATGGGTAATTTTGCAAAGGAATGTTGCTAAAGCATTTGGTATGTTATTTCACACAACATTTGACAACATTTTGATACAGTAGTGTCGTGTTGTGCACCTCTGGTCCTCCGAAAAATCTGGCCCCAGGGGAAATTAAGTTGAATAGCCCTGGTATAGGGGCTAAGGGCACAATGGATAACGCATGTGACTATGGATCAGAGGATTATAGGCTCAATGTGTAAAATAACTGGTAAGTACTAGAATGTTAGACAAGAGCTAATTTGGAGGCCCAAAAAAAAAAACTGGTCTTTGTCCACTGATTAAATGTCAGTGCCCTACGAAAAAGCAGCTGTGATCGTATAGTGGTAAGTATTCTGCGTTGTGGTCGCTCCCCGGTTCGAATCCGGGTCACGGCATACCTAGCAAGATTTCTTTCCATTTTTCTCAATCAGTTTCATACATAAGAATATTACAGTAAATAGATAGCTTGACAGCATTCATAAATGTCCAATAATACAATATTCTCACTATGATAGAAATATGCCAGGCATTGCAGCGCTCAGTTTGAGTGTTTCTACTGATATTCATCAGTTTGTCCTTAAACTCTGGACAACTGAGCCACAAAGCTGGAGTTTTAGGGGCTAGTGGCGCAATGGATAACTACGGATCAGAAGATTCTAGTTTCGACTCCTGGCTAGCTCGCATCAAATTTTAACTTGAAAACGGTCAGTTGATCAGTGTGAAATAAATAAGTGGTAAATCCTTTAATGTTAAACCAAGGGTTCATTTAGAAGATCAAACCATATTCTGTCTTCTATCTTCTCAATTTTTAGGCAAGTAACACTACTGTGTATCGTTTTTGTTTTTTGGTGATAGATTGGTCTTTGTATACTGATTTGATGTCAGACCCCAGTATCAAAAAGTAGATGTGGTAGTATAGCCTATGTACACTGCATTTTGTATGCAGCAGTCCATCAGACCCTCCAGTTGATATACTCCAGTCCACAACCCATCTTTGAAATCAATTTAAAAAAAAGAATCATCTTGTTTACGGGTTTAATTCTGTGTTAGCACTAGGTTAGACCTGGTTTGGTCTTGGTTAAGGCCTTGCTGAATTTTGCTTTCCACCTGCTTTGATTCAGGGTTAGTTCTGGTTCAGACCTGGTTGGTATTCGTCTAGTCCTAGTTTTAATTCAGGTTCGGTACTGGATGGGTAATTTTGCAAAGGAATGTTGCTAAAGCATTTGGTATGTTATTTCACACAACATTTGACAACATTTTGATACAGTAGTGTCGTGTTGTGCACCTCTGGTCCTCCGAAAAATCTGGCCCCAGGGGAAATTAAGTTGAATAGCCCTGGTATAGGGGCTAAGGGCACAATGGATAACGCATGTGACTATGGATCAGAGGATTCTAGGCTCAGTGTGTAAAATAACTGGTAAGTACTAGAATGTTAGACAAGAGCTAATTTGGAGGCCCAAACAAAAACCTGGTCTTTGTCCACTGATTAAATGTCAGTGCTCTACAAAAAAGCAGCCGTGATCGTATAGTGGTAAGTACTCTGCGTTGTGGTCGCAGCAACCCCGGTTCGAATCCGGGTCACGGCATACCTAGCAAGATTTCTTTGCATTTTTCTCAATCAGTTTCATACATAAGAATATTACAGTAAATAGATAGCTTGACAGCATTCATAAATGTCCAAAAATACAATATTCTCACTATGATAGAAATATGCCAGGCATTGCAGTGCTCAGTTTGAGTGTTTCTACTGATATTCATCAGTTTGTCCTTAAACTCTGGACAACTGAGCCACAAAGCTGGAGTTTTAGGGGCTAGTGGCGCAATGGATAACTACGGATCAGAAGATTCTAGTTTCGACTCCTGGCTAGCTCGCATCAAATTTTAACTTGAAAACGGTCAGTTGATCAGTGTGAAATAAATAAGTGGTAAATCCTTTAATGTTAAACCAAGGGTTCATTTGGAAGATCAAACCAGATTCTGTCTTCTATCTTCTCAATTTTTAGGCAAGTAACACTACTGTGTATCGTTTTTGTTTTTTGGTGATAGATTGGTCTTTGTACACTGATTTGATGTCAGACCCCAGTATCAAAAAGTAGATGTGGTAGTATAGCCTATGTACACTGCATTTTGTATGCAGCAGTCCATCAGACCCTCCAGTTGATATACTCCAGTCCACAACCCATCTTTGAAATCAATTTAAAAAAAAGAATCATCTTGTTTACGGGTTTAATTCTGTGTTAGCACTAGGTTAGACCTGGTTTGGTCTTGGTTAAGGCCTTGCTGAATTTTGCTTTCCACCTGCTTTGATTCAGGGTTAGTTCTGGTTCAGACCTGGTTGGTATTCGTCTAGTCCTAGTTTTAATTCAGGTTCGGTACTGGATGGGTAATTTTGCAAAGGAATGTTGCTAAAGCATTTGGTATGTTATTTCACACAACATTTGACAACATTTTGATACAGTAGTGTCGAGTTGTGCACCTCTGGTCCTCCGAAAAATCCGGCCCCAGGGGAAATTAATTGAATAGCCCTGGTATAGGGGCTAAGGGCACAATGGATAACGCATGTGACTATGGATCAGAGGATTCTAGGCTCAGTGTGTAAAATAACTGGTAAGTACTAGAATGTTAGACAAGAGCTAATTTGGAGGCCCAAACAAAAACCTGGTCTTTGTCCACTGATTAAATGTCAGTGCTCTACAAAAAAGCAGCCGTGATCGTATAGTGGTAAGTACTCTGCGTTGTGGTCGCAGCAACTCCGGTTCGAATCCGGGTCACGGCATACCTAGCAAGATTTCTTTGCATTTTTCTCAATCAGTTTCATACATAAGAATATTACAGTAAATAGATAGCTTGACAGCATTCATAAATGTCCAAAAATACAATATTCTCACTATGATAGAAATATGCCAGGCATTGCAGTGCTCAGTTTGAGTGTTTCTACTGATATTCATCAGTTTGTCCTTAAACTCTGGACAACTGAGCCACAAAGCTGGAGTTTTAGGGGCTAGTGGCGCAATGGATAACGCGTCTGACTACGGATCAGAAGATTCTAGTTTCGACTCCTGGCTAGCTCGCATCAAATTTTAACTTGAAAACGGTCAGTTGATCAGTGTGAAATGAATAAGTGGTAAATCCTTTAATGTTAAACCAAGGGTTCATTTGGAAGATCAAACCAGATTATGTCTTCTATCTTCTCAATTTTTAGGCAAGTAACACTACTGTGTATCGTTTTTGTTTTTTGGTGATAGATTGGTCTTTGTACACTGATTTGATGTCAGACCCCAGTATCAAAAAGTAGATGTGGTAGTATAGCCTATGTACACTGCATTTTGTATGCAGCAGTCCATCAGACCCTCCAGTTGATATACTCCAGTCCACAACCCATCTTTGAAATCAATTTAAAAAAAAGAATCATCTTGTTTACGGGTTTAATTCTGTGTTAGCACTAGGTTAGACCTGGTTTGGTCTTGGTTAAGGCCTTGCTGAATTTTGCTTTCCACCTGCTTTGATTCAGGGTTAGTTCTGGTTCAGACCTGGTTGGTATTCGTCTAGTCCTAGTTTTAATTCAGGTTCGGTACTGGATGGGTAATTTTGCAAAGGAATGTTGCTAAAGCATTTGGTATGTTATTTCACACAACATTTGACAACATTTTGATACAGTAGTGTCAAGTTGTGCACCTCTGGTCCTCCGAAAAATCCGGCCTCAGGGGAAATTAATTGAATAGCCCTGGTATAGGGGCTAAGGGCACAATGGATAACGCATGTGACTATGGATCAGAGGATTCTAGGCTCAGTGTGTAAAATAACTGGTAAGTACTAGAATGTTAGACAAGAGCTAATTTGGAGGCCCAAACAAAAACCTGGTCTTTGTCCACTGATTAAATGTCAGTGCCCTACGAAAAAGCAGCCGTGATCGTATAGTGGTAAGTACTCTGCGTTGTGGTCGCAGCAACCCCGGTTCGAATCCGGGTCACGGCATACCTAGCAAGATTTCTTTGCATTTTTCTCAATCAGTTTCATACATAAGAATATTACAGTAAATAGATAGCTTGACAGCATTCATAAATGTCCAATAATACAATATTCTCACTATGATAGAAATATGCCAGGCATTGCAGTGCTCAGTTTGAGTGTTTCTACTGATATTCATCAGTTTGTCCTTAAACTCTGGACAACTGAGCCACAAAGCTGGAGTTTTAGGGGCTAGTGGCGCAATGGATAACGCGTCTGACTCCGGATCAGAAGATTCTAGTTTCGACTCCTGGCTAGCTCGCATCAAATTTTAACTTGAAAACGGTCAGTTGATCAGTGTGAAATGAATAAGTGGTAAATCCTTTAATGTTAAACCAAGGGTTCATTTGGAAGATCAAACCAGATTCTGTCTTCTATCTTCTCAATTTTTAGGCAAGAAACACTACTGTGTATCGTTTTTGTTTTTTGGTGATAGATTGGTCTTTGTACACTGATTTGATGTCAGACCCCAGTATCAAAAAGTAGATGTGGTAGTATAGCCTATGTACACTGCATTTTGTATGCAGCAGTCCATCAGACCCTCCAGTTGATGTACTCCAGTCCACAACCCATCTTTGAAATCAATTTAAAAAAAAGAATAATCTTGTTTACGGGTTTAATTCTGTGTTAGCACTAGGTTAGACCTGGTTTGGTCTTGGTTAAGGCCTTGCTGAATTTTGCTTTCCACCTGCTTTGATTCAGGGTTAGTTCTGGTTCAGACCTGGTTGGTATTCGTCTAGTCCTAGTTTTAATTCAGGTTCGGTACTGGATGGGTAATTTTGCAAAGGAATGTTGCTAAAGCATTTGGTATGTTATTTCACACAACATTTGACAACATTTTGATACAGTAGTGTCGTGTTGTGCACCTCTGGTCCTCCGAAAAATCTGGCCCCAGGGGAAATTAAGTTGAATAGCCCTGGTATAGGGGCTAAGGGCACAATGGATAACGCATGTGACTATGGATCAGAGGATTATAGGCTCAATGTGTAAAATAACTGGTAAGTACTAGAATGTTAGACAAGAGCTAATTTGGAGGCCCAAAAAAAAAACTGGTCTTTGTCCACTGATTAAATGTCAGTGCCCTACGAAAAAGCAGCTGTGATCGTATAGTGGTAAGTATTCTGCGTTGTGGTCGCAGCAACCCCGGTTCGAATCCGGGTCACGGCATACCTAGCAAGATTTCTTTCCATTTTTCTCAATCAGTTTCATACATAAGAATATTACAGTAAATAGATAGCTTGACAGCATTCATAAATGTCCAATAATACAATATTCTCACTATGATAGAAATATGCCAGGCATTGCAGCGCTCAGTTTGAGTGTTTCTACTGATATTCATCAGTTTGTCCTTAAACTCTGGACAACTGAGCCACAAAGCTGGAGTTTTAGGGGCTAGTGGCGCAATGGATAACTACGGATCAGAAGATTCTAGTTTCGACTCCTGGCTAGCTCGCATCAAATTTTAACTTGAAAACGGTCAGTTGATCAGTGTGAAATAAATAAGTGGTAAATCCTTTAATGTTAAACCAAGGGTTCATTTGGAAGATCAAACCAGATTCTGTCTTCTATCTTCTCAATTTTTAGGCAAGTAACACTACTGTGTATCGTTTTTGTTTTTTGGTGATAGATTGGTCTTTGTATACTGATTTGATGTCAGACCCCAGTATCAAAAAGTAGATGTGGTAGTATAGCCTATGTACACTGCATTTTGTATGCAGCAGTCCATCAGACCCTCCAGTTGATATACTCCAGTCCACAACCCATCTTTGAAATCAATTTAAAAAAAAGAATCATCTTGTTTACGGGTTTAATTCTGTGTTAGCACTAGGTTAGACCTGGTTTGGTCTTGGTTAAGGCCTTGCTGAATTTTGCTTTCCACCTGCTTTGATTCAGGGTTAGTTCTGGTTCAGACCTGGTTGGTATTCGTCTAGTCCTAGTTTTAATTCAGGTTCGGTACTGGATGGGTAATTTTGCAAAGGAATGTTGCTAAAGCATTTGGTATGTTATTTCACACAATATTTGACAACATTTTGATAC
This sequence comes from Eucyclogobius newberryi, assembly GCF_026437365.1. Classification (NCBI taxonomy): domain Eukaryota; kingdom Metazoa; phylum Chordata; class Actinopteri; order Gobiiformes; family Gobiidae; genus Eucyclogobius; species Eucyclogobius newberryi. The sequence continues at coordinate 6,856,288 of NW_027315724.1, forward strand.
AGTAGTGTCGTGTTGTGCACCTCTGGTCCTCCGAAAAATCTGGCCCCAGGGGAAATTAAGTTGAATAGCCCTGGTATAGGGGCTAAGGGCACAATGGATAACGCATGTGACTATGGATCAGAGGATTCTAGGCTCAGTGTGTAAAATAACTGGTAAGTACTAGAATGTTAGACAAGAGCTAATTTGGAGGCCCAAACAAAAACCTGGTCTTTGTCCACTGATTAAATGTCAGTGCCCTACGAAAAAGCAGCCGTGATCGTATAGTGGTAAGTACTCTGCGTTGTGGTCGCAGCAACCCCGGTTCGAATCCGGGTCACGGCATACCTACCAAGATTTCTTTGCATTTTTCTCAATCAGTTTCATACATAAGAATATTACAGTAAATTGATAGCTTGACAGCATTCATAAATGTCCAATAGTACAATATTCTCACTATAATAGAAATATGCCAGGCATTGCAGTGCTCAGTTTGAGTGTTTCTACTGATATTCATCAGTTTGTCCTTAAACTCTGGACAGCTGAGCCACAAAGCTGGAGATTTAGGGGCTAGTGGCGCAATGGATAACGCGTCTGACTACGAATTAGAAGGTTCTGGGTTCGACTCCTGGCTAGCTCGCATCAAATCTTAACTTGAAAACGGTCAGTTGATCAGTGTGAAATAAATAAGTGGTAAATCCTTTAATGTTGAACTATGGGTTCATTTGGAAGATCAAACCAGATTCTGTCTTCTATCTTCTCAATTTTTAAGCAAGTAAAACTACTGTGTATCGTTTTTGTTTTTTGTTGATAGATTGGTCTGTGTACACTGATTTGATGTCAGACCCCAGTATCAAAAAGTAGATGTGGTAGTATAGCCTATGTACACTGCATTTTGTATGCAGCAGTCCATCAGACCCTCCAGTTGATATACTCCAGTCCACAACCCATCTTTGAAATCAATTTAAAAAAAAGAATCATCTTGTTTACGGGTTTAATTCTGTGTTAGCACTAGGTTAGATCTGGTTTGGTCTTGGTTAAGGCCTTGCTGAATTTTGCTTTCCACCTGCTTTGATTCAGGGTTAGTTCTGGTTCAGACCTGGTTGGTATTCGTCTAGTCCTAGTTTTAATTCAGGTTCGGTACTGGATGGGTAATTTTGCAAAGGAATGTTGCTAAAGCATTTGGTATGTTATTTCACACAACATTTGACAACATTTTGATACAGTAGTGTCGTGTTGTGCACCTCTGGTCCTCCGAAAAATCTGGCCCCAGGGGAAATTAAGTTGAATAGCCCTGGTATAGGGGCTAAGGGCACAATGGATAACGCATGTGACTATGGATCAGAGGATTCTAGGCTCAGTGTGTAAAATAACTGGTAAGTACTAGAATGTTAGACAAGAGCTAATTTGGAGGCCCAAACAAAAACCTGGTCTTTGTCCACTGATTAAATGTCAGTGCTCTACAAAAAAGCAGCCGTGATCGTATAGTGGTAAGTACTCTGCGTTGTGGTCGCAGCAACCCCGGTTCGAATCCGGGTCACGGCATACCTAGCAAGATTTCTTTGCATTTTTCTCAATCAGTTTCATACATAAGAATATTACAGTAAATAGATAGCTTGACAGCATTCATAAATGTCCAATAATACAATATTCTCACTATGATAGAAATATGCCAGGCATTGCAGTGCTCAGTTTGAGTGTTTCTACTGATATTCATCAGTTTGTCCTTAAACTCTGGACAACTGAGCCACAAAGCTGGAGTTTTAGGGGCTAGTGGCGCAATGGATAACTACGGATCAGAAGATTCTAGTTTCGACTCCTGGCTAGCTCGCATCAAATTTTAACTTGAAAACGGTCAGTTGATCAGTGTGAAATAAATAAGTGGTAAATCCTTTAATGTTAAACCAAGGGTTCATTTGGAAGATCAAACCAGATTCTGTCTTCTATCTTCTCAATTTTTAGGCAAGTAACACTACTGTGTATCGTTTTTGTTTTTTGGTGATAGATTGGTCTTTGTACACTGATTTGATGTCAGACCCCAGTATCAAAAAGTAGATGTGGTAGTATAGCCTATGTACACTGCATTTTGTATGCAGCAGTCCATCAGACCCTCCAGTTGATATACTCCAGTCCACAACCCATCTTTGAAATCAATTTAAAAAAAAGAATCATCTTGTTTACGGGTTTAATTCTGTGTTAGCACTAGGTTAGACCTGGTTTGGTCTTGGTTAAGGCCTTGCTGAATTTTGCTTTCCACCTGCTTTGATTCAGGGTTAGTTCTGGTTCAGACCTGGTTGGTATTCGTCTAGTCCTAGTTTTAATTCAGGTTCGGTACTGGATGGGTAATTTTGCAAAGGAATGTTGCTAAAGCATTTGGTATGTTATTTCACACAACATTTGACAACATTTTGATACAGTAGTGTCGAGTTGTGCACCTCTGGTCCTCCGAAAAATCCGGCCCCAGGGGAAATTAATTGAATAGCCCTGGTATAGGGGCTAAGGGCACAATGGATAACGCATGTGACTATGGATCAGAGGATTCTAGGCTCAGTGTGTAAAATAACTGGTAAGTACTAGAATGTTAGACAAGAGCTAATTTGGAGGCCCAAACAAAAACCTGGTCTTTGTCCACTGATTAAATGTCAGTGCCCTACGAAAAAGCAGCCGTGATCGTATAGTGGTAAGTACTCTGCGTTGTGGTCGCAGCAACCCCGGTTCGAATCCGGGTCACGGCATACCTAGCAAGATTTCTTTGCATTTTTCTCAATCAGTTTCATACATAAGAATATTACAGTAAATAGATAGCTTGACAGCATTCATAAATGTCCAATAATACAATATTCTCACTATGATAGAAATATGCCAGGCATTGCAGTGCTCAGTTTGAGTGTTTCTACTGATATTCATCAGTTTGTCCTTAAACTCTGGACAACTGAGCCACAAAGCTGGAGTTTTAGGGGCTAGTGGCGCAATGGATAACGCGTCTGACTACGGATCAGAAGATTCTAGTTTCGACTCCTGGCTAGCTCGCATCAAATCTTAACTTGAAAACGGTCAGTTGATCAGTGTGAAATAAATAAGTGGTAAATCCTTTAATGTTGAACTATGGGTTCATTTGGAAGATCAAACCAGATTCTGTCTTCTATCTTCTCAATTTTTAAGCAAGTAAAACTACTGTGTATCGTTTTTGTTTTTTGTTGATAGATTGGTCTGTGTACACTGATTTGATGTCAGACCCCAGTATCAAAAAGTAGATGTGGTAGTATAGCCTATGTACACTGCATTTTGTATGCAGCAGTCCATCAGACCCTCCAGTTGATATACTCCAGTCCACAACCCATCTTTGAAATCAATTTAAAAAAAAGAATCATCTTGTTTACGGGTTTAATTCTGTGTTAGCACTAGGTTAGATCTGGTTTGGTCTTGGTTAAGGCCTTGCTGAATTTTGCTTTCCACCTGCTTTGATTCAGGGTTAGTTCTGGTTCAGACCTGGTTGGTATTCGTCTAGTCCTAGTTTTAATTCAGGTTCGGTACTGGATGGGTAATTTTGCAAAGGAATGTTGCTAAAGCATTTGGTATGTTATTTCACACAACATTTGACAACATTTTGATACAGTAGTGTCGTGTTGTGCACCTCTGGTCCTCCGAAAAATCTGGCCCCAGGGGAAATTAAGTTGAATAGCCCTGGTATAGGGGCTAAGGGCACAATGGATAACGCATGTGACTATGGATCAGAGGATTCTAGGCTCAGTGTGTAAAATAACTGGTAAGTACTAGAATGTTAGACAAGAGCTAATTTGGAGGCCCAAACAAAAACCTGGTCTTTGTCCACTGATTAAATGTCAGTGCCCTATGAAAAAGCAGCCGTGATCGTATAGTGGTAAGTACCCTACGTTGTGGTCGCAGCAACCCCGGTTCGAATCCGGGTCACGGCATACCTACCAAGATTTCTTTGCATTTTTCTCAATCAGTTTCATACATAAGAATATTACAGTAAATTGATAGCTTGACAGCATTCATAAATGTCCAATAGTACAATATTCTCACTATAATAGAAATATGCCAGGCATTGCAGTGCTCAGTTTGAGTGTTTCTACTGATATTCATCAGTTTGTCCTTAAACTCTGGACAGCTGAGCCACAAAGCTGGAGATTTAGGGGCTAGTGGCGCAATGGATAACGCGTCTGACTACGAATTAGAAGATTCTGGGTTCGACTCCTGGCTAGCTCGCATCAAATCTTAACTTGAAAACGGTCAGTTGATCAGTGTGAAATAAATAAGTGGTAAATCCTTTAATGTTGAACTATGGGTTCATTTGGAAGATCAAACCAGATTCTGTCTTCTATCTTCTCAATTTTTAAGCAAGTAAAACTACTGTGTATCGTTTTTGTTTTTTGTTGATAGATTGGTCTGTGTACACTGATTTGATGTCAGACCCCAGTATCAAAAAGTAGATGTGGTAGTATAGCCTATGTACACTGCATTTTGTATGCAGCAGTCCATCAGACCCTCCAGTTGATATACTCCAGTCCACAACCCATCTTTGAAATCAATTTAAAAAAAAGAATCATCTTGTTTACGGGTTTAATTCTGTGTTAGCACTAGGTTAGATCTGGTTTGGTCTTGGTTAAGGCCTTGCTGAATTTTGCTTTCCACCTGCTTTGATTCAGGGTTAGTTCTGGTTCAGACCTGGTTGGTATTCGTCTAGTCCTAGTTTTAATTCAGGTTCGGTACTGGATGGGTAATTTTGCAAAGGAATGTTGCTAAAGCATTTGGTATGTTATTTCACACAACATTTGACAACATTTTGATACAGTAGTGTCGTGTTGTGCACCTCTGGTCCTCCGAAAAATCTGGCCCCAGGGGAAATTAAGTTGAATAGCCCTGGTATAGGGGCTAAGGGCACAATGGATAACGCATGTGACTATGGATCAGAGGATTCTAGGCTCAGTGTGTAAAATAACTGGTAAGTACTAGAATGTTAGACAAGAGCTAATTTGGAGGCCCAAACAAAAACCTGGTCTTTGTCCACTGATTAAATGTCAGTGCTCTACAAAAAAGCAGCCGTGATCGTATAGTGGTAAGTACTCTGCGTTGTGGTCGCAGCAACCCCGGTTCGAATCCGGGTCACGGCATACCTAGCAAGATTTCTTTGCATTTTTCTCAATCAGTTTCATACATAAGAATATTACAGTAAATAGATAGCTTGACAGCATTCATAAATGTCCAAAAATACAATATTCTCACTATGATAGAAATATGCCAGGCATTGCAGTGCTCAGTTTGAGTGTTTCTACTGATATTCATCAGTTTGTCCTTAAACTCTGGACAACTGAGCCACAAAGCTGGAGTTTTAGGGGCTAGTGGCGCAATGGATAACTACGGATCAGAAGATTCTAGTTTCGACTCCTGGCTAGCTCGCATCAAATTTTAACTTGAAAACGGTCAGTTGATCAGTGTGAAATAAATAAGTGGTAAATCCTTTAATGTTAAACCAAGGGTTCATTTGGAAGATCAAACCAGATTCTGTCTTCTATCTTCTCAATTTTTAGGCAAGTAACACTACTGTGTATCGTTTTTGTTTTTTGGTGATAGATTGGTCTTTGTACACTGATTTGATGTCAGACCCCAGTATCAAAAAGTAGATGTGGTAGTATAGCCTATGTACACTGCATTTTGTATGCAGCAGTCCATCAGACCCTCCAGTTGATATACTCCAGTCCACAACCCATCTTTGAAATCAATTTAAAAAAAAGAATCATCTTGTTTACGGGTTTAATTCTGTGTTAGCACTAGGTTAGACCTGGTTTGGTCTTGGTTAAGGCCTTGCTGAATTTTGCTTTCCACCTGCTTTGATTCAGGGTTAGTTCTGGTTCAGACCTGGTTGGTATTCGTCTAGTCCTAGTTTTAATTCAGGTTCGGTACTGGATGGGTAATTTTGCAAAGGAATGTTGCTAAAGCATTTGGTATGTTATTTCACACAACATTTGACAACATTTTGATACAGTAGTGTCGTGTTGTGCACCTCTGGTCCTCCGAAAAATCCGGCCCCAGGGGAAATTAATTGAATAGCCCTGGTATAGGGGCTATGGGCACAATGGATAACGCATGTGACTATGGATCAGAGGATTCTAGGCTCAGTGTGTAAAATAACTGGTAAGTACTAGAATGTTAGACAAGAGCTAATTTGGAGGCCCAAACAAAAACCTGGTCTTTGTCCACTGATTAAATGTCAGTGCCCTACGAAAAAGCAGCCGTGATCGTATAGTGGTAAGTACTCTGCGTTGTGGTCGCAGCAACCCCGGTTCGAATCCGGGTCACGGCATACCTAGCAAGATTTCTTTGCATTTTTCTCAATCAGTTTCATACATAAGAATATTACAGTAAATAGATAGCTTGACAGCATTCATAAATGTCCAATAATACAATATTCTCACTATGATAGAAATATGCCAGGCATTGCAGTGCTCAGTTTGAGTGTTTCTACTGATATTCATCAGTTTGTCCTTAAACTCTGGACAACTGAGCCACAAAGCTGGAGTTTTAGGGGCTAGTGGCGCAATGGATAACGCGTCTGACTACGGATCAGAAGATTCTAGTTTCGACTCCTGGCTAGCTCGCATCAAATTTTAACTTGAAAACGGTCAGTTGATCAGTGTGAAATGAATAAGTGGTAAATCCTTTAATGTTAAACCAAGGGTTCATTTGGAAGATCAAACCAGATTCTGTCTTCTATCTTCTCAATTTTTAGGCAAGTAACACTACTGTGTATCGTTTTTGTTTTTTGGTGATAGATTGGTCTTTGTACACTGATTTGATGTCAGACCCCAGTATCAAAAAGTAGATGTGGTAGTATAGCCTATGTACACTGCATTTTGTATGCAGCAGTCCATCAGACCCTCCAGTTGATGTACTCCAGTCCACAACCCATCTTTGAAATCAATTTAAAAAAAAGAATAATCTTGTTTACGGGTTTAATTCTGTGTTAGCACTAGGTTAGACCTGGTTTGGTCTTGGTTAAGGCCTTGCTGAATTTTGCTTTCCACCTGCTTTGATTCAGGGTTAGTTCTGGTTCAGACCTGGTTGGTATTCGTCTAGTCCTAGTTTTAATTCAGGTTCGGTACTGGATGGGTAATTTTGCAAAGGAATGTTGCTAAAGCATTTGGTATGTTATTTCACACAACATTTGACAACATTTTGATACAGTAGTGTCGTGTTGTGCACCTCTGGTCCTCCGAAAAATCTGGCCCCAGGGGAAATTAAGTTGAATAGCCCTGGTATAGGGGCTAAGGGCACAATGGATAACGCATGTGACTATGGATCAGAGGATTCTAGGCTCAGTGTGTAAAATAACTGGTAAGTACTAGAATGTTAGACAAGAGCTAATTTGGAGGCCCAAAAAAAAAACTGGTCTTTGTCCACTGATTAAATGTCAGTGCCCTACGAAAAAGCAGCTGTGATCGTATAGTGGTAAGTATTCTGCGTTGTGGTCGCAGCAACCCCGGTTCGAATCCGGGTCACGGCATACCTAGCAAGATTTCTTTCCATTTTTCTCAATCAGTTTCATACATAAGAATATTACAGTAAATAGATAGCTTGACAGCATTCATAAATGTCCAATAATACAATATTCTCACTATGATAGAAATATGCCAGGCATTGCAGCGCTCAGTTTGAGTGTTTCTACTGATATTCATCAGTTTGTCCTTAAACTCTGGACAACTGAGCCACAAAGCTGGAGTTTTAGGGGCTAGTGGCGCAATGGATAACTACGGATCAGAAGATTCTAGTTTCGACTCCTGGCTAGCTCGCATCAAATTTTAACTTGAAAACGGTCAGTTGATCAGTGTGAAATAAATAAGTGGTAAATCCTTTAATGTTAAACCAAGGGTTCATTTGGAAGATCAAACCAGATTCTGTCTTCTATCTTCTCAATTTTTAGGCAAGTAACACTACTGTGTATCGTTTTTGTTTTTTGGTGATAGATTGGTCTTTGTATACTGATTTGATGTCAGACCCCAGTATCAAAAAGTAGATGTGGTAGTATAGCCTATATACACTGCATTTTGTATGCAGCAGTCCATCAGACCCTCCAGTTGATATACTCCAGTCCACAACCCATCTTTGAAATCAATTTAAAAAAAAGAATCATCTTGTTTACGGGTTTAATTCTGTGTTAGCACTAGGTTAGACCTGGTTTGGTCTTGGTTAAGGCCTTGCTGAATTTTGCTTTCCACCTGCTTTGATTCAGGGTTAGTTCTGGTTCAGACCTGGTTGGTATTCGTCTAGTCCTAGTTTTAATTCAGGTTCGGTACTGGATGGGTAATTTTGCAAAGGAATGTTGCTAAAGCATTTGGTATGTTATTTCACACAATATTTGACAACATTTTGATACAGTAGTGTCGTGTTGTGCACCTCTGGTCCTCCGAAAAATCTGGCCCCAGGGGAAATTAAGTTGAATAGCCCTGGTATAGGGGCTAAGGGCACAATGGATAACGCATGTGACTATGGATCAGAGGATTCTAGGCTCAGTGTGTAAAATAACTGGTAAGTACTAGAATGTTAGACAAGAGCTAATTTGGAGGCCCAAACAAAAACCTGGTCTTTGTCCACTGATTAAATGTCAGTGCCCTATGAAAAAGCAGCCGTGATCGTATAGTGGTAAGTACTCTGCGTTGTGGTCGCAGCAACCCCGGTTCGAATCCGGGTCACGGCATACCTACCAAGATTTCTTTGCATTTTTCTCAATCAGTTTCATACATAAGAATATTACAGTAAATTGATAGCTTGACAGCATTCATAAATGTCCAATAGTACAATATTCTCACTATAATAGAAATATGCCAGGCATTGCAGTGCTCAGTTTGAGTGTTTCTACTGATATTCATCAGTTTGTCCTTAAACTCTGGACAGCTGAGCCACAAAGCTGGAGATTTAGGGGCTAGTGGCGCAATGGATAACGCGTCTGACTACGAATTAGAAGATTCTGGGTTCGACTCCTGGCTAGCTCGCATCAAATCTTAACTTGAAAACGGTCAGTTGATCAGTGTGAAATAAATAAGTGGTAAATCCTTTAATGTTGAACTATGGGTTCATTTGGAAGATCAAACCAGATTCTGTCTTCTATCTTCTCAATTTTTAAGCAAGTAAAACTACTGTGTATCGTTTTTGTTTTTTGTTGATAGATTGGTCTGTGTACACTGATTTGATGTCAGACCCCAGTATCAAAAAGTAGATGTGGTAGTATAGCCTATGTACACTGCATTTTGTATGCAGCAGTCCATCAGACCCTCCAGTTGATATACTCCAGTCCACAACCCATCTTTGAAATCAATTTAAAAAAAAGAATCATCTTGTTTACGGGTTTAATTCTGTGTTAGCACTAGGTTAGATCTGGTTTGGTCTTGGTTAAGGCCTTGCTGAATTTTGCTTTCCACCTGCTTTGATTCAGGGTTAGTTCTGGTTCAGACCTGGTTGGTATTCGTCTAGTCCTAGTTTTAATTCAGGTTCGGTACTGGATGGGTAATTTTGCAAAGGAATGTTGCTAAAGCATTTGGTATGTTATTTCACACAACATTTGACAACATTTTGATACAGTAGTGTCGTGTTGTGCACCTCTGGTCCTCCGAAAAATCTGGCCCCAGGGGAAATTAAGTTGAATAGCCCTGGTATAGGGGCTAAGGGCACAATGGATAACGCATGTGACTATGGATCAGAGGATTCTAGGCTCAGTGTGTAAAATAACTGGTAAGTACTAGAATGTTAGACAAGAGCTAATTTGGAGGCCCAAACAAAAACCTGGTCTTTGTCCACTGATTAAATGTCAGTGCTCTACAAAAAAGCAGCCGTGATCGTATAGTGGTAAGTACTCTGCGTTGTGGTCGCAGCAACCCCGGTTCGACTCCGGGTCACGGCATACCTAGCAAGATTTCTTTGCATTTTTCTCAATCAGTTTCATACATAAGAATATTACAGTAAATAGATAGCTTGACAGCATTCATAAATGTCCAATAATACAATATTCTCACTATGATAGAAATATGCCAGGCATTGCAGTGCTCAGTTTGAGTGTTTCTACTGATATTCATCAGTTTGTCCTTAAACTCTGGACAACTGAGCCACAAAGCTGGAGTTTTAGGGGCTAGTGGCGCAATGGATAACTACGGATCAGAAGATTCTAGTTTCGACTCCTGGCTAGCTCGCATCAAATTTTAACTTGAAAACGGTCAGTTGATCAGTGTGAAATGAATAAGTGGTAAATCCTTTAATGTTAAACCAAGGGTTCATTTGGAAGATCAAACCAGATTCTGTCTTCTATCTTCTCAATTTTTAGGCAAGTAACACTACTGTGTATCGTTTTTGTTTTTTGGTGATAGATTGGTCTTTGTACACTGATTTGATGTCAGACCCCAGTATCAAAAAGTAGATGTGGTAGTATAGCCTATGTACACTGCATTTTGTATGCAGCAGTCCATCAGACCCTCCAGTTGATGTACTCCAGTCCACAACCCATCTTTGAAATCAATTTAAAAAAAAGAATAATCTTGTTTACGGGTTTAATTCTGTGTTAGCACTAGGTTAGACCTGGTTTGGTCTTGGTTAAGGCCTTGCTGAATTTTGCTTTCCACCTGCTTTGATTCAGGGTTAGTTCTGGTTCAGACCTGGTTGGTATTCGTCTAGTCCTAGTTTTAATTCAGGTTCGGTACTGGATGGGTAATTTTGCAAAGGAATGTTGCTAAAGCATTTGGTATGTTATTTCACACAACATTTGACAACATTTTGATACAGTAGTGTCGTGTTGTGCACCTCTGGTCCTCCGAAAAATCTGGCCCCAGGGGAAATTAAGTTGAATAGCCCTGGTATAGGGGCTAAGGGCACAATGGATAACGCATGTGACTATGGATCAGAGGATTCTAGGCTCAGTGTGTAAAATAACTGGTAAGTACTAGAATGTTAGACAAGAGCTAATTTGGAGGCCCAAAAAAAAAAACTGGTCTTTGTCCACTGATTAAATGTCAGTGCCCTACGAAAAAGTAGCTGTGATCGTATAGTGGTAAGTATTCTGCGTTGTGGTCGCAGCAACCCCGGTTCGAATCCGGGTCACGGCATACCTAGCAAGATTTCTTTCCATTTTTCTCAATCAGTTTCATACATAAGAATATTACAGTAAATAGATAGCTTGACAGCATTCATAAATGTCCAATAATACAATATTCTCACTATGATAGAAATATGCCAGGCATTGCAGCGCTCAGTTTGAGTGTTTCTACTGATATTCATCAGTTTGTCCTTAAACTCTGGACAACTGAGCCACAAAGCTGGAGTTTTAGGGGCTAGTGGCGCAATGGATAACTACGGATCAGAAGATTCTAGTTTCGACTCCTGGCTAGCTCGCATCAAATTTTAACTTGAAAACGGTCAGTTGATCAGTGTGAAATAAATAAGTGGTAAATCCTTTAATGTTAAACCAAGGGTTCATTTGGAAGATCAAACCAGATTCTGTCTTCTATCTTCTCAATTTTTAGGCAAGTAACACTACTGTGTATCGTTTTTGTTTTTTGGTGATAGATTGGTCTTTGTATACTGATTTGATGTCAGACCCCAGTATCAAAAAGTAGATGTGGTAGTATAGCCTATGTACACTGCATTTTGTATGCAGCAGTCCATCAGACCCTCCAGTTGATATACTCCAGTCCACAACCCATCTTTGAAATCAATTTAAAAAAAAGAATCATCTTGTTTACGGGTTTAATTCTGTGTTAGCACTAGGTTAGATCTGGTTTGGTCTTGGTTAAGGCCTTGCTGAATTTTGCTTTCCACCTGCTTTGATTCAGGGTTAGTTCTGGTTCAGACCTGGTTGGTATTCGTCTAGTCCTAGTTTTAATTCAGGTTCGGTACTGGATGGGTAATTTTGCAAAGGAATGTTGCTAAAGCATTTGGTATGTTATTTCACACAACATTTGACAACATTTTGATACAGTAGTGTCGTGTTGTGCACCTCTGGTCCTCCGAAAAATCTGGCCCCAGGGGAAATTAAGTTGAATAGCCCTGGTATAGGGGCTAAGGGCACAATGGATAACGCATGTGACTATGGATCAGAGGATTCTAGGCTCAGTGTGTAAAATAACTGGTAAGTACTAGAATGTTAGACAAGAGCTAATTTGGAGGCCCAAACAAAAACCTGGTCTTTGTCCACTGATTAAATGTCAGTGCTCTACAAAAAAGCAGCCGTGATCGTATAGTGGTAAGTACTCTGCGTTGTGGTCGCAGCAACCCCGGTTCGAATCCGGGTCACGGCATACCTAGCAAGATTTCTTTGCATTTTTCTCAATCAGTTTCATACATAAGAATATTACAGTAAATAGATAGCTTGACAGCATTCATAAATGTCCAATAATACAATATTCTCACTATGATAGAAATATGCCAGGCATTGCAGTGCTCAGTTTGAGTGTTTCTACTGATATTCATCAGTTTGTCCTTAAACTCTGGACAACTGAGCCACAAAGCTGGAGTTTTAGGGGCTAGTGGCGCAATGGATAACTACGGATCAGAAGATTCTAGTTTCGACTCCTGGCTAGCTCGCATCAAATTTTAACTTGAAAACGGTCAGTTGATCAGTGTGAAATAAATAAGTGGTAAATCCTTTAATGTTAAACCAAGGGTTCATTTGGAAGATCAAACCAGATTCTGTCTTCTATCTTCTCAATTTTTAGGCAAGTAACACTACTGTGTATCGTTTTTGTTTTTTGGTGATAGATTGGTCTTTGTACACTGATTTGATGTCAGACCCCAGTATCAAAAAGTAGATGTGGTAGTATAGCCTATGTACACTGCATTTTGTATGCAGCAGTCCATCAGACCCTCCAGTTGATATACTCCAGTCCACAACCCATCTTTGAAATCAATTTAAAAAAAAGAATCATCTTGTTTACGGGTTTAATTCTGTGTTAGCACTAGGTTAGACCTGGTTTGGTCTTGGTTAAGGCCTTGCTGAATTTTGCTTTCCACCTGCTTTGATTCAGGGTTAGTTCTGGTTCAGACCTGGTTGGTATTCGTCTAGTCCTAGTTTTAATTCAGGTTCGGTACTGGATGGGTAATTTTGCAAAGGAATGTTGCTAAAGCATTTGGTATGTTATTTCACACAACATTTGACAACATTTTGATACAGTAGTGTCGAGTTGTGCACCTCTGGTCCTCCGAAAAATCCGGCCCCAGGGGAAATTAATTGAATAGCCCTGGTATAGGGGCTAAGGGCACAATGGATAACGCATGTGACTATGGATCAGAGGATTCTAGGCTCAGTGTGTAAAATAACTGGTAAGTACTAGAATGTTAGACAAGAGCTAATTTGGAGGCCCAAACAAAAACCTGGTCTTTGTCCACTGATTAAATGTCAGTGCTCTACAAAAAAGCAGCCGTGATCGTATAGTGGTAAGTACTCTGCGTTGTGGTCGCAGCAACCCCGGTTCGAATCCGGGTCACGGCAGCCCTAGCAAGATTTCTTTGCATTTTTCTCAATCAGTTTCATACATAAGAATATTACAGTAAATAGATAGCTTGACAGCATTCATAAATGTCCAAAAATACAATATTCTCACTATGATAGAAATATGCCAGGCATTGCAGTGCTCAGTTTGAGTGTTTCTACTGATATTCATCAGTTTGTCCTTAAACTCTGGACAACTGAGCCACAAAGCTGGAGTTTTAGGGGCTAGTGGCGCAATGGATAACGCGTCTGACTACGGATCAGAAGATTCTGGTTTCGACTCCTGGCTAGCTCGCATCAAATTTTAACTTGAAAACGGTCAGTTGATCAGTGTGAAATGAATAAGTGGTAAATCCTTTAATGTTAAACCAAGGGTTCATTTGGAAGATCAAACCAGATTCTGTCTTCTATCTTCTCAATTTTTAGGCAAGTAACACTACTGTGTATCGTTTTTGTTTTTTGGTGATAGATTGGTCTTTGTACACTGATTTGATGTCAGACCCCAGTATCAAAAAGTAGATGTGGTAGTATAGCCTATGTACACTGCATTTTGTATGCAGCAGTCCATCAGACCCTCCAGTTGATATACTCCAGTCCACAACCCATCTTTGAAATCAATTTAAAAAAAAGAATCATCTTGTTTACGGGTTTAATTCTGTGTTAGCACTAGGTTAGACCTGGTTTGGTCTTGGTTAAGGCCTTGCTGAATTTTGCTTTCCACCTGCTTTGATTCAGGGTTAGTTCTGGTTCAGACCTGGTTGGTATTCGTCTAGTCCTAGTTTTAATTCAGGTTCGGTACTGGATGGGTAATTTTGCAAAGGAATGTTGCTAAAGCATTTGGTATGTTATTTCACACAACATTTGACAACATTTTGATACAGTAGTGTCGTGTTGTGCACCTCTGGTCCTCCGAAAAATCTGGCCCCAGGGGAAATTAATTGAATAGCCCTGGTATAGGGGCTAAGGGCACAATGGATAACGCATGTGACTATGGATCAGAGGATTCTAGGCTCAGTGTGTAAAATAACTGGTAAGTACTAGAATGTTAGACAAGAGCTAATTTGGAGGCCCAAACAAAAACCTGGTCTTTGTCCACTGATTAAATGTCAGTGCCCTACGAAAAAGCAGCCGTGATCGTATAGTGGTAAGTACTCTGCGTTGTGGTCGCAGCAACCCCGGTTCGAATCCGGGTCACGGCATACCTACCAAGATTTCTTTGCATTTTTCTCAATCAGTTTCATACATAAGAATATTACAGTAAATTGATAGCTTGACAGCATTCATAAATGTCCAATAATACAATATTCTCACTATAATAGAAATATGCCAGGCATTGCAGTGCTCAGTTTGAGAGTTTCTACTGATATTCATCAGTTTGTCCTTAAACTCTGGACAACTGAGCCACAAAGCTGTAGTTTTAGGGGCTAGTGGCGCAATGGATAACGCGTCTGACTACGGATCAGAAGATTCTAGTTTCGACTCCTGGCTAGCTCGCATCAAATTTCAACTTGAAAACGGTCAGTTGATCAGTGTGAAATGAATAAGTGGTAAATCCTTTAATGTTAAACCAAGTGTTCATTTGGAAGATCAAACCAGATTCTGTCTTCTATCTTCTCAATTTTTAGGCAAGTAACACTACTGTGTATCGTTTTTGTTTTTTGGTGATAGATTGGTCTTTGTACACTGATTTGATGTCAGACCCCAGTATCAAAAAGTAGATGTGGTAGTATAGCCTATGTACACTGCATTTTGTATGCAGCAGTCCATCAGACCCTCCAGTTGATATACTCCAGTCCACAACCCATCTTTGAAATCAATTTAAAAAAAAGAATCATCTTGTTTACGGGTTTAATTCTGTGTTAGCACTAGGTTAGACCTGGTTTGGTCTTGGTTAAGGCCTTGCTGAATTTTGCTTTCCACCTGCTTTGATTCAGGGTTAGTTCTGGTTCAGACCTGGTTGGTATTCGTCTAGTCCTAGTTTTAATTCAGGTTCGGTACTGGATGGGTAATTTTGCAAAGGAATGTTGCTAAAGCATTTGGTATGTTATTTCACACAACATTTGACAACATTTTGATACAGTAGTGTCGTGTTGTGCACCTCTGGTCCTCCGAAAAATCTGGCCCCAGGGGAAATTAAGTTGAATAGCCCTGGTATAGGGGCTAAGGGCACAATGGATAACGCATGTGACTATGGATCAGAGGATTCTAGGCTCAGTGTGTAAAATAACTGGTAAGTACTAGAATGTTAGACAAGAGCTAATTTGGAGGCCCAAACAAAAACCTGGTCTTTGTCCACTGATTAAATGTCAGTGCCCTACAAAAAAGCAGCTGTGATCGTATAGTGGTAAGTACTCTGCGTTGTGGTCGCAGCAACCCTGGTTCGAATCCGGGTCACGGCATACCTAGCAAGATTTCTTTGCATTTTTCTCAATCAGTTTCATACATAAGAATATTACAGTAAATAGATAGCTTGACAGCATTCATAAATGTCCAATAATACAATATTCTCACTATGATAGAAATATGCCAGGCATTGCAGTGCTCAGTTTGAGTGTTTCTACTGATATTCATCAGTTTGTCCTTAAACTCTGGACAACTGAGCCACAAAGCTGGAGTTTTAGGGGCTAGTGGCGCAATGGATAACGCGTCTGACTACGGATCAGAAGATTCTGGTTTCGACTCCTGGCTAGCTTGCATCAAATTTTAACTTGAAAACGGTCAGTTGATCAGTGTGAAATGAATAAGTGGTAAATCCTTTAATGTTAAACCAAGGGTTCATTTGGAAGATCAAACCAGATTCTGTCTTCTATCTTCTCAATTTTTAGGCAAGTAACACTACTGTGTATCGTTTTTGTTTTTTGGTGATAGATTGGTCTTTGTACACTGATTTGATGTCAGACCCCAGTATCAAAAAGTAGATGTGGTAGTATAGCCTATGTACACTGCATTTTGTATGCAGCAGTCCATCAGACCCTCCAGTTGATATACTCCAGTCCACAACCCATCTTTGAAATCAATTTAAAAAAAATAATCATCTTGTTTACGGGTTTAATTCTGTGTTAGCACTAGGTTAGACCTGGTTTGGTCTTGGTTAAGGCCTTGCTGAATTTTGCTTTCCACCTGCTTTGATTCAGGGTTAGTTCTGGTTCAGACCTGGTTGGTATTCGTCTAGTCCTAGTTTTAATTCAGGTTTGGTACTGGATGGGTAATTTTGCAAAGGAATGTTGCTAAAGCATTTGGTATGTTATTTCACACAACATTTGACAACATTTTGATACAGTAGTGTCGTGTTGTGCACCTCTGGTCCTCCGAAAAATCTGGCCCCAGGGGAAATTAATTGAATAGCCCTGGTATAGGGGCTAAGGGCACAATGGATAACGCATGTGACTATGGATCAGAGGATTCTAGGCTCAGTGTGTAAAATAACTGGTAAGTACTAGAATGTTAGACAAGAGCTAATTTGGAGGCCCAAACAAAAACCTGGTCTTTGTCCACTGATTAAATGTCAGTGCCCTACGAAGAAGCAGCCGTGATCGTATAGTGGTAAGTACTCTGCGTTGTGGTCGCAGCAACCCCGGTTCGAATCCGGGTCACGGCATACCTAGCAAGATTTCTTTGCATTTATCTCAATCAGTTTCATACATAAGAATATTACAGTAAATAGATAGCTTGACAGCATTCATAAATGTCCAATAATACAATATTCTCACTATGATAGAAATATGCCAGGCATTGCAGTGCTCAGTTTGAGTGTTTCTACTGATATTCATCAGTTTGTCCTTAAACTCTGGACAACTGAGCCACAAAGCTGTAGTTTTAGGGGCTAGTGGCGCAATGGATAACGCGTCTGACTACGGATCAGAAGATTCTAGTTTCGACTCCTGGCTAGCTCGCATCAAATTTTAACTTGAAAACGGTCAGTTGATCAGTGTGAAATGAATAAGTGGTAAATCCTTTAATGTTAAACCAAGGGTTCATTTGGAAGATCAAACCAGATTCTGTCTTCTATCTTCTCAATTTTTAGGCAAGTAACACTACTGTGTATCGTTTTTGTTTTTTGGTGATAGATTGGTCTTTGTACACTGATTTGATGTCAGACCCCAGTATCAAAAAGTAGATGTGGTAGTATAGCCTATGTACACTGCATTTTGTATGCAGCAGTCCATCAGACCCTCCAGTTGATATACTCCAGTCCACAACCCATCTTTGAAATCAATTTAAAAAAAAGAATCATCTTGTTTACGGGTTTAATTCTGTGTTAGCACTAGGTTAGACCTGGTTTGGTCTTGGTTAAGGCCTTGCTGAATTTTGCTTTCCACCTGCTTTGATTCAGGGTTAGTTCTGGTTCAGACCTGGTTGGTATTCGTCTAGTCCTAGTTTTAATTCAGGTTCGGTACTGGATGGGTAATTTTGCAAAGGAATGTTGCTAAAGCATTTGGTATGTTATTTCACACAACATTTGACAACATTTTGATACAGTAGTGTCGTGTTGTGCACCTCTGGTCCTCCGAAAAATCTGGCCCCAGGGGAAATTAATTGAATAGCCCTGGTATAGGGGCTAAGGGCACAATGGATAACGCATGTGACTATGGATCAGAGGATTCTAGGCTCAGTGTGTAAAATAACTGGTAAGTACTAGAATGTTAGACAAGAGCTAATTTGGAGGCCCAAACAAAAACCTGGTCTTTGTCCACTGATTAAATGTCAGTGCCCTACGAAAAAGCAGCCGTGATCGTATAGTGGTAAGTACTCTGCGTTGTGGTCGCAGCAACCCTGGTTCGAATCCGGGTCACGGCATACCTACCAAGATTTCTTTGCATTTTTCTCAATCAGTTTCATACATAAGAATATTACAGTAAATTGATAGCTTGACAGCATTCATAAATGTCCAATAATACAATATTCTCACTATAATAGAAATATGCCAGGCATTGCAGTGCTCAGTTTGAGAGTTTCTACTGATATTCATCAGTTTGTCCTTAAACTCTGGACAACTGAGCCACAAAGCTGGAGTTTTAGGGGCTAGTGGCGCAATGGATAACGCGTCTGACTACGGATCAGAAGATTCTAGGTTCGACTCCTGGCTAGCTCGCATCAAATTTTAACTTGAAAACGGTCAGTTGATCAGTGTGAAATAAATAAGTGGTAAATCCTTTAATGTTGAACCAAGGGTTCATTTGGAAGATCAAACCAGATTCTGTCTTCTATCTTCTCAATTTTTAAGCAAGTAAAACTACTGTGTATCGTTTTTGTTTTTTGTTGATAGATTGGTCTGTGTACACTGATTTGATGTCAGACCCCAGTATCAAAAAGTAGATGTGGTAGTATAGCCTATGTACACTGCATTTTGTATGCAGCAGTCCATCAGACCCTCCAGTTGATATACTCCAGTCCACAACCCATCTTTGAAATCAATTTAAAAAAAAGAATCATCTTGTTTACGGGTTTAATTCTGTGTTAGCACTAGGTTAGACCTGGTTTGGTCTTGGTTAAGGCCTTGCTGAATTTTGCTTTCCACCTGCTTTGATTCAGGGTTAGTTCTGGTTCAGACCTGGTTGGTATTCGTCTAGTCCTAGTTTTAATTCAGGTTCGGTACTGGATGGGTAATTTTGCAAAGGAATGTTGCTAAAGCATTTGGTATGTTATTTCACACAACATTTGACAACATTTTGATACAGTAGTGTCGTGTTGTGCACCTCTGGTCCTCCGAAAAATCTGGCCCCAGGGGAAATTAAGTTGAATAGCCCTGGTATAGGGGCTAAGGGCACAATGGATAACGCATGTGACTATGGATCAGAGGATTCTAGGCTCAGTGTGTAAAATAACTGGTAAGTACTAGAATGTTAGACAAGAGCTAATTTGGAGGCCCAAACAAAAACCTGGTCTTTGTCCACTGATTAAATGTCAGTGCCCTACGAAAAAGCAGCTGTGATCGTATAGTGGTAAGTACTCTGCGTTGTGGTCGCAGCAACCCTGGTTCGAATCCGGGTCACGGCATACCTAGCAAGATTTCTTTGCATTTTTCTCAATCAGTTTCATACATAAGAATATTACAGTAAATAGATAGCTTGACAGCATTCATAAATGTCCAATAATACAATATTCTCACTATGATAGAAATATGCCAGGCATTGCAGTGCTCAGTTTGAGTGTTTCTACTGATATTCATCAGTTTGTCCTTAAACTCTGGACAACTGAGCCACAAAGCTGGAGTTTTAGGGGCTAGTGGCGCAATGGATAACGCGTCTGACTACGGATTAGAAGATTCTGGTTTCGACTTCTGGCTCCCTCGCATCAAATTTTAACTTGAAAACGGTCAGTTGATCAGTGTGAAATGAATAAGTGGTAAATCCTTTAATGTTAAACCAAGGGTTCATTTGGAAGATCAAACCAGATTCTGTCTTCTATCTTCTCAATTTTTAGGCAAGTAACACTACTGTGTATCGTTTTTGTTTTTTGGTGATAGATTGGTCTTTGTACACTGATTTGATGTCAGACCCCAGTATCAAAAAGTAGATGTGGTAGTATAGCCTATGTACACTGCATTTTGTATGCAGCAGTCCATCAGACCCTCCAGTTGATATACTCCAGTCCACAACCCATCTTTGAAATCAATTTAAAAAAAAGAATCATCTTGTTTACGGGTTTAATTCTGTGTTAGCACTAGGTTAGACCTGGTTTGGTCTTGGTTAAGGCCTTGCTGAATTTTGCTTTCCACCTGCTTTGATTCAGGGTTAGTTCTGGTTCAGACCTGGTTGGTATTCGTCTAGTCCTAGTTTTAATTCAGGTTCGGTACTGGATGGGTAATTTTGCAAAGGAATGTTGCTAAAGCATTTGGTATGTTATTTCACACAACATTTGACAACATTTTGATACAGTAGTGTCGTGTTGTGCACCTCTGGTCCTCCGAAAAATCTGGCCCCAGGGGAAATTAATTGAATAGCCCTGGTATAGGGGCTAAGGGCACAATGGATAACGCATGTGACTATGGATCAGAGGATTCTAGGCTCAGTGTGTAAAATAACTGGTAAGTACTAGAATGTTAGACAAGAGCTAATTTGGAGGCCCAAACAAAAACCTGGTCTTTGTCCACTGATTAAATGTCAGTGCCCTACGAAAAAGCAGCCGTGATCGTATAGTGGTAAGTACTCTGCGTTGTGGTCGCAGCAACCCCGGTTCGAATCCGGGTCACGGCATACCTACCAAGATTTCTTTGCATTTTTCTCAATCAGTTTCATACATAAGAATATTACAGTAAATTGATAGCTTGACAGCATTCATAAATGTCCAATAATACAATATTCTCACTATAATAGAAATATGCCAGGCATTGCAGTGCTCAGTTTGAGAGTTTCTACTGATATTCATCAGTTTGTCCTTAAACTCTGGACAACTGAGCCACAAAGCTGGAGTTTTAGGGGCTAGTGGCGCAATGGATAACGCGTCTGACTACGGATCAGAAGATTCTAGGTTCGACTCCTGGCTAGCTCGCATCAAATTTTAACTTGAAAACGGTCAGTTGATCAGTGTGAAATAAATAAGTGGTAAATCCTTTAATGTTGAACCAAGGGTTCATTTGGAAGATCAAACCAGATTCTGTCTTCTATCTTCTCAATTTTTAAGCAAGTAAAACTACTGTGTATCGTTTTTGTTTTTTGTTGATAGATTGGTCTGTGTACACTGATTTGATGTCAGACCCCAGTATCAAAAAGTAGATGTGGTAGTATAGCCTATGTACACTGCATTTTGTATGCAGCAGTCCATCAGACCCTCCAGTTGATATACTCCAGTCCACAACCCATCTTTGAAATCAATTTAAAAAAAAGAATCATCTTGTTTACGGGTTTAATTCTGTGTTAGCACTAGGTTAGACCTGGTTTGGTCTTGGTTAAGGCCTTGCTGAATTTTGCTTTCCACCTGCTTTGATTCAGGGTTAGTTCTGGTTCAGACCTGGTTGGTATTCGTCTAGTCCTAGTTTTAATTCAGGTTCGGTACTGGATGGGTAATTTTGCAAAGGAATGTTGCTAAAGCATTTGGTATGTTATTTCACACAACATTTGACAACATTTTGATACAGTAGTGTCGTGTTGTGCACCTCTGGTCCTCCGAAAAATCTGGCCCCAGGGGAAATTAATTGAATAGCCCTGGTATAGGGGCTAAGGGCACAATGGATAACGCATGTGACTATGGATCAGAGGATTCTAGGCTCAGTGTGTAAAATAACTGGTAAGTACTAGAATGTTAGACAAGAGCTAATTTGGAGGCCCAAACAAAAACCTGGTCTTTGTCCACTGATTAAATGTCAGTGCCCTACGAAAAAGCAGCCGTGATCGTATAGTGGTAAGTACTCTGCGTTGTGGTCGCAGCAACCCCGGTTCGAATCCGGGTCACGGCATACCTACCAAGATTTCTTTGCATTTTTCTCAATCAGTTTCATACATAAGAATATTACAGTAAATTGATAGCTTGACAGCATTCATAAATGTCCAATAATACAATATTCTCACTATAATAGAAATATGCCAGGCATTGCAGTGCTCAGTTTGAGAGTTTCTACTGATATTCATCAGTTTGTCCTTAAACTCTGGACAACTGAGCCACAAAGCTGGAGTTTTAGGGGCTAGTGGCGCAATGGATAACGCGTCTGACTACGGATCAGAAGATTCTAGGTTCGACTCCTGGCTAGCTCGCATCAAATTTTAACTTGAAAACGGTCAGTTGATCAGTGTGAAATAAATAAGTGGTAAATCCTTTAATGTTGAACCAAGGGTTCATTTGGAAGATCAAACCAGATTCTGTCTTCTATCTTCTCAATTTTTAAGCAAGTAAAACTACTGTGTATCGTTTTTGTTTTTTGTTGATAGATTGGTCTGTGTACACTGATTTGATGTCAGACCCCAGTATCAAAAAGTAGATGTGGTAGTATAGCCTATGTACACTGCATTTTGTATGCAGCAGTCCATCAGACCCTCCAGTTGATATACTCCAGTCCACAACCCATCTTTGAAATCAATTTAAAAAAAAGAATCATCTTGTTTACGGGTTTAATTCTGTGTTAGCACTAGGTTAGACCTGGTTTGGTCTTGGTTAAGGCCTTGCTGAATTTTGCTTTCCACCTGCTTTGATTCAGGGTTAGTTCTGGTTCAGACCTGGTTGGTATTCGTCTAGTCCTAGTTTTAATTCAGGTTCGGTACTGGATGGGTAATTTTGCAAAGGAATGTTGCTAAAGCATTTGGTATGTTATTTCACACAACATTTGACAACATTTTGATACAGTAGTGTCGTGTTGTGCACCTCTGGTCCTCCGAAAAATCTGGCCCCAGGGGAAATTAATTGAATAGCCCTGGTATAGGGGCTAAGGGCACAATGGATAACGCATGTGACTATGGATCAGAGGATTCTAGGCTCAGTGTGTAAAATAACTGGTAAGTACTAGAATGTTAGACAAGAGCTAATTTGGAGGCCCAAACAAAAACCTGGTCTTTGTCCACTGATTAAATGTCAGTGCCCTACGAAAAAGCAGCCGTGATCGTATAGTGGTAAGTACTCTGCGTTGTGGTCGCAGCAACCCCGGTTCGAATCCGGGTCACGGCATACCTAGCAAGATTTCTTTGCATTTATCTCAATCAGTTTCATACATAAGAATATTACAGTAAATAGATAGCTTGACAGCATTCATAAATGTCCAATAATACAATATTCTCACTATGATAGAAATATGCCAGGCATTGCAGTGCTCAGTTTGAGTGTTTCTACTGATATTCATCAGTTTGTCCTTAAACTCTGGACAACTGAGCCACAAAGCTGTAGTTTTAGGGGCTAGTGGCGCAATGGATAACGCGTCTGACTACGGATCAGAAGATTCTAGTTTCGACTCCTGGCTAGCTCGCATCAAATTTTAACTTGAAAACGGTCAGTTGATCAGTGTGAAATGAATAAGTGGTAAATCCTTTAATGTTAAACCAAGGGTTCATTTGGAAGATCAAACCAGATTCTGTCTTCTATCTTCTCAATTTTTAGGCAAGTAACACTACTGTGTATCGTTTTTGTTTTTTGGTGATAGATTGGTCTTTGTACACTGATTTGATGTCAGACCCCAGTATCAAAAAGTAGATGTGGTAGTATAGCCTATGTACACTGCATTTTGTATGCAGCAGTCCATCAGACCCTCCAGTTGATATACTCCAGTCCACAACCCATCTTTGAAATCAATTTAAAAAAAAGAATCATCTTGTTTACGGGTTTAATTCTGTGTTAGCACTAGGTTAGACCTGGTTTGGTCTTGGTTAAGGCCTTGCTGAATTTTGCTTTCCACCTGCTTTGATTCAGGGTTAGTTCTGGTTCAGACCTGGTTGGTATTCGTCTAGTCCTAGTTTTAATTCAGGTTCGGTACTGGATGGGTAATTTTGCAAAGGAATGTTGCTAAAGCATTTGGTATGTTATTTCACACAACATTTGACAACATTTTGATACAGTAGTGTCGTGTTGTGCACCTCTGGTCCTCCGAAAAATCTGGCCCCAGGGGAAATTAATTGAATAGCCCTGGTATAGGGGCTAAGGGCACAATGGATAACGCATGTGACTATGGATCAGAGGATTCTAGGCTCAGTGTGTAAAATAACTGGTAAGTACTAGAATGTTAGACAAGAGCTAATTTGGAGGCCCAAACAAAAACCTGGTCTTTGTCCACTGATTAAATGTCAGTGCCCTACGAAAAAGCAGCCGTGATCGTATAGTGGTAAGTACTCTGCGTTGTGGTCGCAGCAACCCCGGTTCGAATCCGGGTCACGGCATACCTACCAAGATTTCTTTGCATTTTTTTCAATCAGTTTCATACATAAGAATATTACAGTAAATTGATAGCTTGACAGCATTCATAAATGTCCAATAATACAATATTCTCACTATAATAGAAATATGCCAGGCATTGCAGTGCTCAGTTTGAGAGTTTCTACTGATATTCATCAGTTTGTCCTTAAACTCTGGACAACTGAGCCACAAAGCTGGAGTTTTAGGGGCTAGTGGCGCAATGGATAACGCGTCTGACTACGGATCAGAAGATTCTAGGTTCGACTCCTGGCTAGCTCGCATCAAATTTTAACTTGAAAACGGTCAGTTGATCAGTGTGAAATAAATAAGTGGTAAATCCTTTAATGTTGAACCAAGGGTTCATTTGGAAGATCAAACCAGATTCTGTCTTCTATCTTCTCAATTTTTAAGCAAGTAAAACTACTGTGTATCGTTTTTGTTTTTTGTTGATAGATTGGTCTGTGTACACTGATTTGATGTCAGACCCCAGTATCAAAAAGTAGATGTGGTAGTATAGCCTATGTACACTGCATTTTGTATGCAGCAGTCCATCAGACCCTCCAGTTGATATACTCCAGTCCACAACCCATCTTTGAAATCAATTTAAAAAAAAGAATCATCTTGTTTACGGGTTTAATTCTGTGTTAGCACTAGGTTAGACCTGGTTTGGTCTTGGTTAAGGCCTTGCTGAATTTTGCTTTCCACCTGCTTTGATTCAGGGTTAGTTCTGGTTCAGACCTGGTTGGTATTCGTCTAGTCCTAGTTTTAATTCAGGTTCGGTACTGGATGGGTAATTTTGCAAAGGAATGTTGCTAAAGCATTTGGTATGTTATTTCACACAACATTTGACAACATTTTGATACAGTAGTGTCGTGTTGTGCACCTCTGGTCCTCCGAAAAATCTGGCCCCAGGGGAAATTAAGTTGAATAGCCCTGGTATAGGGGCTAAGGGCACAATGGATAACGCATGTGACTATGGATCAGAGGATTCTAGGCTCAGTGTGTAAAATAACTGGTAAGTACTAGAATGTTAGACAAGAGCTAATTTGGAGGCCCAAACAAAAACCTGGTCTTTGTCCACTGATTAAATGTCAGTGCCCTACGAAAAAGCAGCTGTGATCGTATAGTGGTAAGTACTCTGCGTTGTGGTCGCAGTAACCCTGGTTCGAATCCGGGTCACGGCATACCTAGCAAGATTTCTTTGCATTTTTCTCATCTCAATCAGTTTCATACATAAGAATATTACAGTAAATAGATAGCTTGACAGCATTCATAAATGTCCAATAATACAATATTCTCACTATGATAGAAATATGCCAGGCATTGCAGTGCTCAGTTTGAGTGTTTCTACTGATATTCATCAGTTTGTCCTTAAACTCTGGACAACTGAGCCACAAAGCTGGAGTTTTAGGGGCTAGTGGCGCAATGGATAACGCGTCTGACTACGGATCAGAAGATTCTGGTTTCGACTCCTGGCTACCTCACATCAAATTTTAACTTGAAAACGGTCAGTTGATCAGTGTGAAATGAATAAGTGGTAAATCCTTTAATGTTAAACCAAGGGTTCATTTGGAAGATCAAACCAGATTCTGTCTTCTATCTTCTCAATTTTTAGGCAAGTAACACTACTGTGTATCGTTTTTGTTTTTTGGTGATAGATTGGTCTTTGTACACTGATTTGATGTCAGACCCCAGTATCAAAAAGTAGATGTGGTAGTATAGCCTATGTACACTGCATTTTGTATGCAGCAGTCCATCAGACCCTCCAGTTGATATACTCCAGTCCACAACCCATCTTTGAAATCAATTTAAAAAAAAGAATCATCTTGTTTACGGGTTTAATTCTGTGTTAGCACTAGGTTAGACCTGGTTTGGTCTTGGTTAAGGCCTTGCTGAATTTTGCTTTCCACCTGCTTTGATTCAGGGTTAGTTCTGGTTCAGACCTGGTTGGTATTCGTCTAGTCCTAGTTTTAATTCAGGTTCGGTACTGGATGGGTAATTTTGCAAAGGAATGTTGCTAAAGCATTTGGTATGTTATTTCACACAACATTTGACAACATTTTGATACAGTAGTGTCGTGTTGTGCACCTCTGGTCCTCCGAAAAATCTGGCCCCAGGGGAAATTAATTGAATAGCCCTGGTATAGGGGCTAAGGGCACAATGGATAACGCATGTGACTATGGATCAGAGGATTCTAGGCTCAGTGTGTAAAATAACTGGTAAGTACTAGAATGTTAGACAAGAGCTAATTTGGAGGCCCAAACAAAAACCTGGTCTTTGTCCACTGATTAAATGTCAGTGCCCTATGAAAAAGCAGCCGTGATCGTATAGTGGTAAGTATTCTGCGTTGTGGTCGCAGCAACCCTGGTTCGAATCCGGGTCACGGCATACCCAGCAAGATTTCTTTCCATTTTTCTCAATCAGTTTCATACATAAGAATATTACAGTAAATAGATAGCTTGACAGCATTCATAAATGTCCAATAATACAATATTCTCACTATGATAGAAATATGCCAGGCATTGCAGCGCTCAGTTTGAGTGTTTCTACTGATATTCATCAGTTTGTCCTTAAACTCTGGACAACTGAGCCACAAAGCTGGAGTTTTAGGGGCTAGTGGCGCAATGGATAACTACGGATCAGAAGATTCTAGTTTCGACTCCTGGCTAGCTCGCATCAAATTTTAACTTGAAAACGGTCAGTTGATCAGTGTGAAATAAATAAGTGGTAAATCCTTTAATGTTAAACCAAGGGTTCATTTGGAAGATCAAACCAGATTCTGTCTTCTATCTTCTCAATTTTTAGGCAAGTAACACTACTGTGTATCGTTTTTGTTTTTTGGTGATAGATTGGTCTTTGTATACTGATTTGATGTCAGACCCCAGTATCAAAAAGTAGATGTGGTAGTATAGCCTATGTACACTGCATTTTGTATGCAGCAGTCCATCAGACCCTCCAGTTGATATACTCCAGTCCACAACCCATCTTTGAAATCAATTTAAAAAAAAGAATCATCTTGTTTACGGGTTTAATTCTGTGTTAGCACTAGGTTAGACCTGGTTTGGTCTTGGTTAAGGCCTTGCTGAATTTTGCTTTCCACCTGCTTTGATTCAGGGTTAGTTCTGGTTCAGACCTGGTTGGTATTCGTCTAGTCCTAGTTTTAATTCAGGTTCGGTACTGGATGGGTAATTTTGCAAAGGAATGTTGCTAAAGCATTTGGTATGTTATTTCACACAACATTTGACAACATTTTGATACAGTAGTGTCGTGTTGTGCACCTCTGGTCCTCCGAAAAATCTGGCCCCAGGGGAAATTAAGTTGAATAGCCCTGGTATAGGGGCTAAGGGCACAATGGATAACGCATGTGACTATGGATCAGAGGATTCTAGGCTCAGTGTGTAAAATAACTGGTAAGTACTAGAATGTTAGACAAGAGCTAATTTGGAGGCCCAAACAAAAACCTGGTCTTTGTCCACTGATTAAATGTCAGTGCCCTACGAAAAAGCAGCCGTGATCGTATAGTGGTAAGTACTCTGCGTTGTGGTCGCAGCAACCCCGGTTCGAATCCGGGTCATGGCATACCTACCAAGATTTCTTTGCATTTTTCTCAATCAGTTTCATACATAAGAATATTACAGTAAATTGATAGCTTGACAGCATTCATAAATGTCCAATAATACAATATTCTCACTATAATAGAAATATGCCAGGCATTGCAGTGCTCAGTTTGAGTGTTTCTACTGATATTCATCAGTTTGTCCTTAAACTCTGGACAGCTGAGCCACAAAGCGGGAGATTTAGGGGCTAGTGGCGCAATGGATAACGCGTCTGACTACGAATTAGAAGATTCTGGGTTCGACTCCTGGCTAGCTCGCATCAAATCTTAACTTGAAAACGGTCAGTTGATCAGTGTGAAGTAAATAAGTGGTAAATCCTTTAATGTTGAACTATGGGTTCATTTGGAAGATCAAACCAGATTCTGTCTTCTATCTTCTCAATTTTTAAGCAAGTAAAACTACTGTGTATCGTTTTTGTTTTTTGTTGATAGATTGGTCTGTGTACACTGATTTGATGTCAGACCCCAGTATCAAAAAGTAGATGTGGTAGTATAGCCTATGTACACTGCATTTTGTATGCAGCAGTC
This sequence comes from Eucyclogobius newberryi, assembly GCF_026437365.1. NCBI lineage: Eukaryota > Metazoa > Chordata > Actinopteri > Gobiiformes > Gobiidae > Eucyclogobius > Eucyclogobius newberryi. The sequence goes on from NW_027315724.1 coordinate 6,884,706, forward strand.
CATCAGACCCTCCAGTTGATATACTCCAGTCCACAACCCATCTTTGAAATCAATTTAAAAAAAAGAATCATCTTGTTTACGGGTTTAATTCTGTGTTAGCACTAGGTTAGACCTGGTTTGGTCTTGGTTAAGGCCTTGCTGAATTTTGCTTTCCACCTGCTTTGATTCAGGGTTAGTTCTGGTTCAGACCTGGTTGGTATTCGTCTAGTCCTAGTTTTAATTCAGGTTCGGTACTGGATGGGTAATTTTGCAAAGGAATGTTGCTAAAGCATTTGGTATGTTATTTCACACAACATTTGACAACATTTTGATACAGTAGTGTCGTGTTGTGCACCTCTGGTCCTCCGAAAAATCTGGCCCCAGGGGAAATTAAGTTGAATAGCCCTGGTATAGGGGCTAAGGGCACAATGGATAACGCAGGTGACTATGGATCAGAGGATTCTAGGCTCAGTGTGTAAAATAACTGGTAAGTACTAGAATGTTAGACAAGAGCTAATTTGGAGGCCCAAACAAAAACCTGGTCTTTGTCCACTGATTAAATGTCAGTGCTCTACGAAAAAGCAGCCGTGATCGTATAGTGGTAAGTACTCTGCGTTGTGGTCGCAGCAACCCCGGTTCGAATCCGGGTCACGGCATACCTAGCAAGATTTCTTTGCATTTTTCTCAATCAGTTTCATACATAAGAATATTACAGTAAATAGATAGCTTGACAGCATTCATAAATGTCCAAAAATACAATATTCTCACTATGATAGAAATATGCCAGGCATTGCAGTGCTCAGTTTGAGTGTTTCTACTGATATTCATCAGTTTGTCCTTAAACTCTGGACAACTGAGCCACAAAGCTGGAGTTTTAGGGGCTAGTGGCGCAATGGATAACTACGGATCAGAAGATTCTAGTTTCGACTTCTGGCTAGCTCGCATCAAATTTTAACTTGAAAACGGTCAGTTGATCAGTGTGAAATAAATAAGTGGTAAATCCTTTAATGTTAAACCAAGGGTTCATTTGGAAGATCAAACCAGATTCTGTCTTCTATCTTCTCAATTTTTAGGCAAGTAACACTACTGTGTATCGTTTTTGTTTTTTGGTGATAGATTGGTCTTTGTACACTGATTTGATGTCAGACCCCAGTATCAAAAAGTAGATGTGGTAGTATAGTCTATGTACACTGCATTTTGTATGCAGCAGTCCATCAGACCCTCCAGTTGATATACTCCAGTCCACAACCCATCTTTGAAATCAATTTAAAAAAAAGAATCATCTTGTTTACGGGTTTAATTCTGTGTTAGCACTAGGTTAGACCTGGTTTGGTCTTGGTTAAGGCCTTGCTGAATTTTGCTTTCCACCTGCTTTGATTCAGGGTTAGTTCTGGTTCAGACCTGGTTGGTATTCGTCTAGTCCTAGTTTTAATTCAGGTTCGGTACTGGATGGGTAATTTTGCAAAGGAATGTTGCTAAAGCATTTGGTATGTTATTTCACACAACATTTGACAACATTTTGATACAGTAGTGTCGTGTTGTGCACCTCTGGTCCTCCGAAAAATCTGGCCCCAGGGGAAATTAAGTTGAATAGCCCTGGTATAGGGGCTAAGGGCACAATGGATAACGCATGTGACTATGGATCAGAGGATTCTAGGCTCAGTGTGTAAAATAACTGGTAAGTACTAGAATGTTAGACAAGAGCTAATTTGGAGGCCCAAAAAAAAAAACTGGTCTTTGTCCACTGATTAAATGTCAGTGCCCTACGAAAAAGCAGCTGTCATCGTATAGTGGTAAGTATTCTGCGTTGTGGTCGCAGCAACCCCGGTTCGAATCCGGGTCACGGCATACCTAGCAAGATTTCTTTCCATTTTTCTCAATCAGTTTCATACATAAGAATATTACAGTAAATAGATAGCTTGACAGCATTCATAAATGTCCAATAATACAATATTCTCACTATGATAGAAATATGCCAGGCATTGCAGCGCTCAGTTTGAGTGTTTCTACTGATATTCATCAGTTTGTCCTTAAACTCTGGACAACTGAGACACAAAGCTGGAGTTTTAGGGGCTAGTGGCGCAATGGATAACTACGGATCAGAAGATTCTTGTTTCGACTCCTGGCTAGCTCGCATCAAATTTTAACTTGAAAACGGTCAGTTGATCAGTGTGAAATAAATAAGTGGTAAATCCTTTAATGTTAAACCAAGGGTTCATTTGGAAGATCAAACCAGATTCTGTCTTCTATCTTCTCAATTTTTAGGCAAGTAACACTACTGTGTATCGTTTTTGTTTTTTGGTGATAGATTGGTCTTTGTATACTGATTTGATGTCAGACCCCAGTATCAAAAAGTAGATGTGGTAGTATAGCCTATGTACACTGCATTTTGTATGCAGCAGTCCATCAGACCCTCCAGTTGATATACTCCAGTCCACAACCCATCTTTGAAATCAATTTAAAAAAAAGAATCATCTTGTTTACGGGTTTAATTCTGTGTTAGCACTAGGTTAGACCTGGTTTGGTCTTGGTTAAGGCCTTGCTGAATTTTGCTTTCCACCTGCTTTGATTCAGGGTTAGTTCTGGTTCAGACCTGGTTGGTATTCGTCTAGTCCTAGTTTTAATTCAGGTTCGGTACTGGATGGGTAATTTTGCAAAGGAATGTTGCTAAAGCATTTGGTATGTTATTTCACACAATATTTGACAACATTTTGATACAGTAGTGTCGTGTTGTGCACCTCTGGTCCTCCGAAAAATCTGGCCCCAGGGGAAATTAAGTTGAATAGCCCTGGTATAGGGGCTAAGGGCACAATGGATAACGCATGTGACTATGGATCAGAGGATTCTAGGCTCAGTGTGTAAAATAACTGGTAAGTACTAGAATGTTAGACAAGAGCTAATTTGGAGGCCCAAACAAAAACCTGGTCTTTGTCCACTGATTAAATGTCAGTGCCCTACGAAAAAGCAGCCGTGATCGTATAGTGGTAAGTACTCTGCGTTGTGGTCGCAGCAACCCCGGTTCGAATCCGGGTCACGGCATACCTAACAAGATTTCTTTGCATTTTTCTCAATCAGTTTCATACATAAGAATATTACAGTAAATTGATAGCTTGACAGCATTCATAAATGTCCAATAGTACAATATTCTCACTATAATAGAAATATGCCAGGCATTGCAGTGCTCAGTTTGAGTGTTTCTACTGATATTCATCAGTTTGTCCTTAAACTCTGGACAGCTGAGCCACAAAGCTGGAGATTTAGGGGCTAGTGGCGCAATGGATAACTACGGATCAGAAGATTCTAGTTTCGACTCCTGGCTAGCTCGCATCAAATTTTAACTTGAAAACGGTCAGTTGATCAGTGTGAAATAAATAAGTGGTAAATCCTTTAATGTTAAACCAAGGGTTCATTTGGAAGATCAAACCAGATTCTGTCTTCTATCTTCTCAATTTTTAGGCAAGTAACACTACTGTGTATCGTTTTTGTTTTTTGGTGATAGATTGGTCTTTGTACACTGATTTGATGTCAGACCCCAGTATCAAAAAGTAGATGTGGTAGTATAGCCTATGTACACTGCATTTTGTATGCAGCAGTCCATCAGACCCTCCAGTTGATATACTCCAGTCCACAACCCATCTTTGAAATCAATTTAAAAAAAAGAATCATCTTGTTTACGGGTTTAATTCTGTGTTAGCACTAGGTTAGACCTGGTTTGGTCTTGGTTAAGGCCTTGCTGAATTTTGCTTTCCACCTGCTTTGATTCAGGGTTAGTTCTGGTTCAGACCTGGTTGGTATTCGTCTAGTCCTAGTTTTAATTCAGGTTCGGTACTGGATGGGTAATTTTGCAAAGGAATGTTGCTAAAGCATTTGGTATGTTATTTCACACAACATTTGACAACATTTTGATACAGTAGTGTCGAGTTGTGCACCTCTGGTCCTCCGAAAAATCCGGCCCCAGGGGAAATTAATTGAAAAGCCCTGGTATAGGGGCTAAGGGCACAATGGATAACGCATGTGACTATGGATCAGAGGATTCTAGGCTCAGTGTGTAAAATAACTGGTAAGTACTAGAATGTTAGACAAGAGCTAATTTGGAGGCCCAAACAAAAACCTGGTCTTTGTCCACTGATTAAATGTCAGTGCTCTACAAAAAAGCAGCCGTGATCGTATAGTGGTAAGTACTCTGCGTTGTGGTCGCAGCAACCCCGGTTCGAATCCGGGTCACGGCATACCTAGCAAGATTTCTTTGCATTTTTCTCAATCAGTTTCATACATAAGAATATTACAGTAAATAGATAGCTTGACAGCATTCATAAATGTCCAAAAATACAATATTCTCACTATGATAGAAATATGCCAGGCATTGCAGTGCTCAGTTTGAGTGTTTCTACTGATATTCATCAGTTTGTCCTTAAACTCTGGACAACTGAGCCACAAAGCTGGAGTTTTAGGGGCTAGTGGCGCAATGGATAACGCGTCTGACTACGGATCAGAAGATTCTAGTTTCGACTCCTGGCTAGCTCGCATCAAATTTTAACTTGAAAACGGTCAGTTGATCAGTGTGAAATGAATAAGTGGTAAATCCTTTAATGTTAAACCAAGGGTTCATTTGGAAGATCAAACCAGATTATGTCTTCTATCTTCTCAATTTTTAGGCAAGTAACACTACTGTGTATCGTTTTTGTTTTTTGGTGATAGATTGGTCTTTGTACACTGATTTGATGTCAGACCCCAGTATCAAAAAGTAGATGTGGTAGTATAGCCTATGTACACTGCATTTTGTATGCAGCAGTCCATCAGACCCTCCAGTTGATATACTCCAGTCCACAACCCATCTTTGAAATCAATTTAAAAAAAAGAATCATCTTGTTTACGGGTTTAATTCTGTGTTAGCACTAGGTTAGACCTGGTTTGGTCTTGGTTAAGGCCTTGCTGAATTTTGCTTTCCACCTGCTTTGATTCAGGGTTAGTTCTGGTTCAGACCTGGTTGGTATTCGTCTAGTCCTAGTTTTAATTCAGGTTCGGTACTGGATGGGTAATTTTGCAAAGGAATGTTGCTAAAGCATTTGGTATGTTATTTCACACAACATTTGACAACATTTTGATACAGTAGTGTCGTGTTGTGCACCTCTGGTCCTCCGAAAAATCTGGCCCCAGGGGAAATTAAGTTGAATAGCCCTGGTATAGGGGCTAAGGGCACAATGGATAACGCATGTGACTATGGATCAGAGGATTCTAGGCTCAGTGTGTAAAATAACTGGTAAGTACTAGAATGTTAGACAAGAGCTAATTTGGAGGCCCAAACAAAAACCTGGTCTTTGTCCACTGATTAAATGTCAGTGCCCTATGAAAAAGCAGCCGTGATCGTATAGTGGTAAGTACTCTGCGTTGTGGTCGCAGCAACCCCGGTTCGAATCCGGGTCACGGCATACCTACCAAGATTTCTTTGCATTTTTCTCAATCAGTTTCATACATAAGAATATTACAGTAAATTGATAGCTTGACAGCATTCATAAATGTCCAATAGTACAATATTCTCACTATAATAGAAATATGCCAGGCATTGCAGTGCTCAGTTTGAGTGTTTCTACTGATATTCATCAGTTTGTCCTTAAACTCTGGACAGCTGAGCCACAAAGCTGGAGATTTAGGGGCTAGTGGCGCAATGGATAACGCGTCTGACTACGAATTAGAAGATTCTGGGTTCGACTCCTGGCTAGCTCGCATCAAATCTTAACTTGAAAACGGTCAGTTGATCAGTGTGAAATAAATAAGTGGTAAATCCTTTAATGTTGAACTATGGGTTCATTTGGAAGATCAAACCAGATTCTGTCTTCTATCTTCTCAATTTTTAAGCAAGTAAAACTACTGTGTATCGTTTTTGTTTTTTGTTGATAGATTGGTCTGTGTACACTGATTTGATGTCAGACCCCAGTATCAAAAAGTAGATGTGGTAGTATAGCCTATGTACACTGCATTTTGTATGCAGCAGTCCATCAGACCCTCCAGTTGATATACTCCAGTCCACAACCCATCTTTGAAATCAATTTAAAAAAAAGAATCATCTTGTTTACGGGTTTAATTCTGTGTTAGCACTAGGTTAGATCTGGTTTGGTCTTGGTTAAGGCCTTGCTGAATTTTGCTTTCCACCTGCTTTGATTCAGGGTTAGTTCTGGTTCAGACCTGGTTGGTATTCGTCTAGTCCTAGTTTTAATTCAGGTTCGGTACTGGATGGGTAATTTTGCAAAGGAATGTTGCTAAAGCATTTGGTATGTTATTTCACACAACATTTGACAACATTTTGATACAGTAGTGTCGTGTTGTGCACCTCTGGTCCTCCGAAAAATCTGGCCCCAGGGGAAATTAAGTTGAATAGCCCTGGTATAGGGGCTAAGGGCACAATGGATAACGCATGTGACTATGGATCAGAGGATTCTAGGCTCAGTGTGTAAAATAACTGGTAAGTACTAGAATGTTAGACAAGAGCTAATTTGGAGGCCCAAACAAAAACCTGGTCTTTGTCCACTGATTAAATGTCAGTGCTCTACAAAAAAGCAGCCGTGATCGTATAGTGGTAAGTACTCTGCGTTGTGGTCGCAGCAACCCCGGTTCGACTCCGGGTCACGGCATACCTAGCAAGATTTCTTTGCATTTTTCTCAATCAGTTTCATACATAAGAATATTACAGTAAATAGATAGCTTGACAGCATTCATAAATGTCCAATAATACAATATTCTCACTATGATAGAAATATGCCAGGCATTGCAGTGCTCAGTTTGAGTGTTTCTACTGATATTCATCAGTTTGTCCTTAAACTCTGGACAACTGAGCCACAAAGCTGGAGTTTTAGGGGCTAGTGGCGCAATGGATAACTACGGATCAGAAGATTCTAGTTTCGACTCCTGGCTAGCTCGCATCAAATTTTAACTTGAAAACGGTCAGTTGATCAGTGTGAAATGAATAAGTGGTAAATCCTTTAATGTTAAACCAAGGGTTCATTTGGAAGATCAAACCAGATTCTGTCTTCTATCTTCTCAATTTTTAGGCAAGTAACACTACTGTGTATCGTTTTTGTTTTTTGGTGATAGATTGGTCTTTGTACACTGATTTGATGTCAGACCCCAGTATCAAAAAGTAGATGTGGTAGTATAGCCTATGTACACTGCATTTTGTATGCAGCAGTCCATCAGACCCTCCAGTTGATGTACTCCAGTCCACAACCCATCTTTGAAATCAATTTAAAAAAAAGAATAATCTTGTTTACGGGTTTAATTCTGTGTTAGCACTAGGTTAGACCTGGTTTGGTCTTGGTTAAGGCCTTGCTGAATTTTGCTTTCCACCTGCTTTGATTCAGGGTTAGTTCTGGTTCAGACCTGGTTGGTATTCGTCTAGTCCTAGTTTTAATTCAGGTTCGGTACTGGATGGGTAATTTTGCAAAGGAATGTTGCTAAAGCATTTGGTATGTTATTTCACACAACATTTGACAACATTTTGATACAGTAGTGTCGTGTTGTGCACCTCTGGTCCTCCGAAAAATCTGGCCCCAGGGGAAATTAAGTTGAATAGCCCTGGTATAGGGGCTAAGGGCACAATGGATAACGCATGTGACTATGGATCAGAGGATTCTAGGCTCAGTGTGTAAAATAACTGGTAAGTACTAGAATGTTAGACAAGAGCTAATTTGGAGGCCCAAAAAAAAAAACTGGTCTTTGTCCACTGATTAAATGTCAGTGCCCTACGAAAAAGTAGCTGTGATCGTATAGTGGTAAGTATTCTGCGTTGTGGTCGCAGCAACCCCGGTTCGAATCCGGGTCACGGCATACCTAGCAAGATTTCTTTCCATTTTTCTCAATCAGTTTCATACATAAGAATATTACAGTAAATAGATAGCTTGACAGCATTCATAAATGTCCAATAATACAATATTCTCACTATGATAGAAATATGCCAGGCATTGCAGCGCTCAGTTTGAGTGTTTCTACTGATATTCATCAGTTTGTCCTTAAACTCTGGACAACTGAGCCACAAAGCTGGAGTTTTAGGGGCTAGTGGCGCAATGGATAACTACGGATCAGAAGATTCTAGTTTCGACTCCTGGCTAGCTCGCATCAAATTTTAACTTGAAAACGGTCAGTTGATCAGTGTGAAATAAATAAGTGGTAAATCCTTTAATGTTAAACCAAGGGTTCATTTGGAAGATCAAACCAGATTCTGTCTTCTATCTTCTCAATTTTTAGGCAAGTAACACTACTGTGTATCGTTTTTGTTTTTTGGTGATAGATTGGTCTTTGTATACTGATTTGATGTCAGACCCCAGTATCAAAAAGTAGATGTGGTAGTATAGCCTATGTACACTGCATTTTGTATGCAGCAGTCCATCAGACCCTCCAGTTGATATACTCCAGTCCACAACCCATCTTTGAAATCAATTTAAAAAAAAGAATCATCTTGTTTACGGGTTTAATTCTGTGTTAGCACTAGGTTAGATCTGGTTTGGTCTTGGTTAAGGCCTTGCTGAATTTTGCTTTCCACCTGCTTTGATTCAGGGTTAGTTCTGGTTCAGACCTGGTTGGTATTCGTCTAGTCCTAGTTTTAATTCAGGTTCGGTACTGGATGGGTAATTTTGCAAAGGAATGTTGCTAAAGCATTTGGTATGTTATTTCACACAACATTTGACAACATTTTGATACAGTAGTGTCGTGTTGTGCACCTCTGGTCCTCCGAAAAATCTGGCCCCAGGGGAAATTAAGTTGAATAGCCCTGGTATAGGGGCTAAGGGCACAATGGATAACGCATGTGACTATGGATCAGAGGATTCTAGGCTCAGTGTGTAAAATAACTGGTAAGTACTAGAATGTTAGACAAGAGCTAATTTGGAGGCCCAAACAAAAACCTGGTCTTTGTCCACTGATTAAATGTCAGTGCTCTACAAAAAAGCAGCCGTGATCGTATAGTGGTAAGTACTCTGCGTTGTGGTCGCAGCAACCCCGGTTCGAATCCGGGTCACGGCATACCTAGCAAGATTTCTTTGCATTTTTCTCAATCAGTTTCATACATAAGAATATTACAGTAAATAGATAGCTTGACAGCATTCATAAATGTCCAATAATACAATATTCTCACTATGATAGAAATATGCCAGGCATTGCAGTGCTCAGTTTGAGTGTTTCTACTGATATTCATCAGTTTGTCCTTAAACTCTGGACAACTGAGCCACAAAGCTGGAGTTTTAGGGGCTAGTGGCGCAATGGATAACTACGGATCAGAAGATTCTAGTTTCGACTCCTGGCTAGCTCGCATCAAATTTTAACTTGAAAACGGTCAGTTGATCAGTGTGAAATAAATAAGTGGTAAATCCTTTAATGTTAAACCAAGGGTTCATTTGGAAGATCAAACCAGATTCTGTCTTCTATCTTCTCAATTTTTAGGCAAGTAACACTACTGTGTATCGTTTTTGTTTTTTGGTGATAGATTGGTCTTTGTACACTGATTTGATGTCAGACCCCAGTATCAAAAAGTAGATGTGGTAGTATAGCCTATGTACACTGCATTTTGTATGCAGCAGTCCATCAGACCCTCCAGTTGATATACTCCAGTCCACAACCCATCTTTGAAATCAATTTAAAAAAAAGAATCATCTTGTTTACGGGTTTAATTCTGTGTTAGCACTAGGTTAGACCTGGTTTGGTCTTGGTTAAGGCCTTGCTGAATTTTGCTTTCCACCTGCTTTGATTCAGGGTTAGTTCTGGTTCAGACCTGGTTGGTATTCGTCTAGTCCTAGTTTTAATTCAGGTTCGGTACTGGATGGGTAATTTTGCAAAGGAATGTTGCTAAAGCATTTGGTATGTTATTTCACACAACATTTGACAACATTTTGATACAGTAGTGTCGTGTTGTGCACCTCTGGTCCTCCGAAAAATCTGGCCCCAGGGGAAATTAATTGAATAGCCCTGGTATAGGGGCTAAGGGCACAATGGATAACGCATGTGACTATGGATCAGAGGATTCTAGGCTCAGTGTGTAAAATAACTGGTAAGTACTAGAATGTTAGACAAGAGCTAATTTGGAGGCCCAAACAAAAACCTGGTCTTTGTCCACTGATTAAATGTCAGTGCCCTACGAAAAAGCAGCCGTGATCGTATAGTGGTAAGTACTCTGCGTTGTGGTCGCAGCAACCCCGGTTCGAATCCGGGTCACGGCATACCTACCAAGATTTCTTTGCATTTTTCTCAATCAGTTTCATACATAAGAATATTACAGTAAATTGATAGCTTGACAGCATTCATAAATGTCCAATAATACAATATTCTCACTATAATAGAAATATGCCAGGCATTGCAGTGCTCAGTTTGAGAGTTTCTACTGATATTCATCAGTTTGTCCTTAAACTCTGGACAACTGAGCCACAAAGCTGTAGTTTTAGGGGCTAGTGGCGCAATGGATAACGCGTCTGACTACGGATCAGAAGATTCTAGTTTCGACTCCTGGCTAGCTCGCATCAAATTTCAACTTAAAACGGTCAGTTGTTCAGTGTGAAATGAATAAGTGGTAAATCCTTTAATGTTAAACCAAGTGTTCATTTGGAAGATCAAACCAGATTCTGTCTTCTATCTTCTCAATTTTTAGGCAAGTAACACTACTGTGTATCGTTTTTGTTTTTTGGTGATAGATTGGTCTTTGTACACTGATTTGATGTCAGACCCCAGTATCAAAAAGTAGATGTGGTAGTATAGCCTATGTACACTGCATTTTGTATGCAGCAGTCCATCAGACCCTCCAGTTGATATACTCCAGTCCACAACCCATCTTTGAAATCAATTTAAAAAAAAGAATCATCTTGTTTACGGGTTTAATTCTGTGTTAGCACTAGGTTAGACCTGGTTTGGTCTTGGTTAAGGCCTTGCTGAATTTTGCTTTCCACCTGCTTTGATTCAGGGTTAGTTCTGGTTCAGACCTGGTTGGTATTCGTCTAGTCCTAGTTTTAATTCAGGTTCGGTACTGGATGGGTAATTTTGCAAAGGAATGTTGCTAAAGCATTTGGTATGTTATTTCACACAACATTTGACAACATTTTGATACAGTAGTGTCGTGTTGTGCACCTCTGGTCCTCCGAAAAATCTGGCCCCAGGGGAAATTAAGTTGAATAGCCCTGGTATAGGGGCTAAGGGCACAATGGATAACGCATGTGACTATGGATCAGAGGATTCTAGGCTCAGTGTGTAAAATAACTGGTAAGTACTAGAATGTTAGACAAGAGCTAATTTGGAGGCCCAAACAAAAACCTGGTCTTTGTCCACTGATTAAATGTCAGTGCCCTACAAAAAAGCAGCTGTGATCGTATAGTGGTAAGTACTCTGCGTTGTGGTCGCAGCAACCCTGGTTCGAATCCGGGTCACGGCATACCTAGCAAGATTTCTTTGCATTTTTCTCAATCAGTTTCATACATAAGAATATTACAGTAAATAGATAGCTTGACAGCATTCATAAATGTCCAATAATACAATATTCTCACTATGATAGAAATATGCCAGGCATTGCAGTGCTCAGTTTGAGTGTTTCTACTGATATTCATCAGTTTGTCCTTAAACTCTGGACAACTGAGCCACAAAGCTGGAGTTTTAGGGGCTAGTGGCGCAATGGATAACGCGTCTGACTACGGATCAGAAGATTCTGGTTTCGACTCCTGGCTAGCTTGCATCAAATTTTAACTTGAAAACGGTCAGTTGATCAGTGTGAAATGAATAAGTGGTAAATCCTTTAATGTTAAACCAAGGGTTCATTTGGAAGATCAAACCAGATTCTGTCTTCTATCTTCTCAATTTTTAGGCAAGTAACACTACTGTGTATCGTTTTTGTTTTTTGGTGATAGATTGGTCTTTGTACACTGATTTGATGTCAGACCCCAGTATCAAAAAGTAGATGTGGTAGTATAGCCTATGTACACTGCATTTTGTATGCAGCAGTCCATCAGACCCTCCAGTTGATATACTCCAGTCCACAACCCATCTTTGAAATCAATTTAAAAAAAATAATCATCTTGTTTACGGGTTTAATTCTGTGTTAGCACTAGGTTAGACCTGGTTTGGTCTTGGTTAAGGCCTTGCTGAATTTTGCTTTCCACCTGCTTTGATTCAGGGTTAGTTCTGGTTCAGACCTGGTTGGTATTCGTCTAGTCCTAGTTTTAATTCAGGTTCGGTACTGGATGGGTAATTTTGCAAAGGAATGTTGCTAAAGCATTTGGTATGTTATTTCACACAACATTTGACAACATTTTGATACAGTAGTGTCGTGTTGTGCACCTCTGGTCCTCCGAAAAATCTGGCCCCAGGGGAAATTAATTGAATAGCCCTGGTATAGGGGCTAAGGGCACAATGGATAACGCATGTGACTATGGATCAGAGGATTCTAGGCTCAGTGTGTAAAATAACTGGTAAGTACTAGAATGTTAGACAAGAGCTAATTTGGAGGCCCAAACAAAAACCTGGTCTTTGTCCACTGATTAAATGTCAGTGCCCTACGAAGAAGCAGCCGTGATCGTATAGTGGTAAGTACTCTGCGTTGTGGTCGCAGCAACCCCGGTTCGAATCCGGGTCACGGCATACCTAGCAAGATTTCTTTGCATTTATCTCAATCAGTTTCATACATAAGAATATTACAGTAAATAGATAGCTTGACAGCATTCATAAATGTCCAATAATACAATATTCTCACTATGATAGAAATATGCCAGGCATTGCAGTGCTCAGTTTGAGTGTTTCTACTGATATTCATCAGTTTGTCCTTAAACTCTGGACAACTGAGCCACAAAGCTGTAGTTTTAGGGGCTAGTGGCGCAATGGATAACGCGTCTGACTACGGATCAGAAGATTCTAGTTTCGACTCCTGGCTAGCTCGCATCAAATTTTAACTTGAAAACGGTCAGTTGATCAGTGTGAAATGAATAAGTGGTAAATCCTTTAATGTTAAACCAAGGGTTCATTTGGAAGATCAAACCAGATTCTGTCTTCTATCTTCTCAATTTTTAGGCAAGTAACACTACTGTGTATCGTTTTTGTTTTTTGGTGATAGATTTGTCTTTGTACACTGATTTGATGTCAGACCCCAGTATCAAAAAGTAGATGTGGTAGTATAGCCTATGTACACTGCATTTTGTATGCAGCAGTCCATCAGACCCTCCAGTTGATATACTCCAGTCCACAACCCATCTTTGAAATCAATTTAAAAAAAAGAATCATCTTGTTTACGGGTTTAATTCTGTGTTAGCACTAGGTTAGACCTGGTTTGGTCTTGGTTAAGGCCTTGCTGAATTTTGCTTTCCACCTGCTTTGATTCAGGGTTAGTTCTGGTTCAGACCTGGTTGGTATTCGTCTAGTCCTAGTTTTAATTCAGGTTCGGTACTGGATGGGTAATTTTGCAAAGGAATGTTGCTAAAGCATTTGGTATGTTATTTCACACAACATTTGACAACATTTTGATACAGTAGTGTCGTGTTGTGCACCTCTGGTCCTCCGAAAAATCTGGCCCCAGGGGAAATTAATTGAATAGCCCTGGTATAGGGGCTAAGGGCACAATGGATAACGCATGTGACTATGGATCAGAGGATTCTAGGCTCAGTGTGTAAAATAACTGGTAAGTACTAGAATGTTAGACAAGAGCTAATTTGGAGGCCCAAACAAAAACCTGGTCTTTGTCCACTGATTAAATGTCAGTGCCCTACGAAAAAGCAGCCGTGATCGTATAGTGGTAAGTACTCTGCGTTGTGGTCGCAGCAACCCTGGTTCGAATCCGGGTCACGGCATACCTACCAAGATTTCTTTGCATTTTTCTCAATCAGTTTCATACATAAGAATATTACAGTAAATTGATAGCTTGACAGCATTCATAAATGTCCAATAATACAATATTCTCACTATAATAGAAATATGCCAGGCATTGCAGTGCTCAGTTTGAGAGTTTCTACTGATATTCATCAGTTTGTCCTTAAACTCTGGACAACTGAGCCACAAAGCTGGAGTTTTAGGGGCTAGTGGCGCAATGGATAACGCGTCTGACTACGGATCAGAAGATTCTAGGTTCGACTCCTGGCTAGCTCGCATCAAATTTTAACTTGAAAACGGTCAGTTGATCAGTGTGAAATAAATAAGTGGTAAATCCTTTAATGTTGAACCAAGGGTTCATTTGGAAGATCAAACCAGATTCTGTCTTCTATCTTCTCAATTTTTAAGCAAGTAAAACTACTGTGTATCGTTTTTGTTTTTTGTTGATAGATTGGTCTGTGTACACTGATTTGATGTCAGACCCCAGTATCAAAAAGTAGATGTGGTAGTATAGCCTATGTACACTGCATTTTGTATGCAGCAGTCCATCAGACCCTCCAGTTGATATACTCCAGTCCACAACCCATCTTTGAAATCAATTTAAAAAAAAGAATCATCTTGTTTACGGGTTTAATTCTGTGTTAGCACTAGGTTAGACCTGGTTTGGTCTTGGTTAAGGCCTTGCTGAATTTTGCTTTCCACCTGCTTTGATTCAGGGTTAGTTCTGGTTCAGACCTGGTTGGTATTCGTCTAGTCCTAGTTTTAATTCAGGTTCGGTACTGGATGGGTAATTTTGCAAAGGAATGTTGCTAAAGCATTTGGTATGTTATTTCACACAACATTTGACAACATTTTGATACAGTAGTGTCGTGTTGTGCACCTCTGGTCCTCCGAAAAATCTGGCCCCAGGGGAAATTAAGTTGAATAGCCCTGGTATAGGGGCTAAGGGCACAATGGATAACGCATGTGACTATGGATCAGAGGATTCTAGGCTCAGTGTGTAAAATAACTGGTAAGTACTAGAATGTTAGACAAGAGCTAATTTGGAGGCCCAAACAAAAACCTGGTCTTTGTCCACTGATTAAATGTCAGTGCCCTACGAAAAAGCAGCTGTGATCGTATAGTGGTAAGTACTCTGCGTTGTGGTCGCAGCAACCCTGGTTCGAATCCGGGTCACGGCATACCTAGCAAGATTTCTTTGCATTTTTCTCAATCAGTTTCATACATAAGAATATTACAGTAAATAGATAGCTTGACAGCATTCATAAATGTCCAATAATACAATATTCTCACTATGATAGAAATATGCCAGGCATTGCAGTGCTCAGTTTGAGTGTTTCTACTGATATTCATCAGTTTGTCCTTAAACTCTGGACAACTGAGCCACAAAGCTGGAGTTTTAGGGGCTAGTGGCGCAATGGATAACGCGTCTGACTACGGATTAGAAGATTCTGGTTTCGACTTCTGGCTCCCTCGCATCAAATTTTAACTTGAAAACGGTCAGTTGATCAGTGTGAAATGAATAAGTGGTAAATCCTTTAATGTTAAACCAAGGGTTCATTTGGAAGATCAAACCAGATTCTGTCTTCTATCTTCTCAATTTTTAGGCAAGTAACACTACTGTGTATCGTTTTTGTTTTTTGGTGATAGATTGGTCTTTGTACACTGATTTGATGTCAGACCCCAGTATCAAAAAGTAGATGTGGTAGTATAGCCTATGTACACTGCATTTTGTATGCAGCAGTCCATCAGACCCTCCAGTTGATATACTCCAGTCCACAACCCATCTTTGAAATCAATTTAAAAAAAATAATCATCTTGTTTACGGGTTTAATTCTGTGTTAGCACTAGGTTAGACCTGGTTTGGTCTTGGTTAAGGCCTTGCTGAATTTTGCTTTCCACCTGCTTTGATTCAGGGTTAGTTCTGGTTCAGACCTGGTTGGTATTCGTCTAGTCCTAGTTTTAATTCAGGTTCGGTACTGGATGGGTAATTTTGCAAAGGAATGTTGCTAAAGCATTTGGTATGTTATTTCACACAACATTTGACAACATTTTGATACAGTAGTGTCGTGTTGTGCACCTCTGGTCCTCCGAAAAATCTGGCCCCAGGGGAAATTAATTGAATAGCCCTGGTATAGGGGCTAAGGGCACAATGGATAACGCATGTGACTATGGATCAGAGGATTCTAGGCTCAGTGTGTAAAATAACTGGTAAGTACTAGAATGTTAGACAAGAGCTAATTTGGAGGCCCAAACAAAAACCTGGTCTTTGTCCACTGATTAAATGTCAGTGCCCTACGAAAAAGCAGCCGTGATCGTATAGTGGTAAGTACTCTGCGTTGTGGTCGCAGCAACCCCGGTTCGAATCCGGGTCACGGCATACCTACCAAGATTTCTTTGCATTTTTCTCAATCAGTTTCATACATAAGAATATTACAGTAAATTGATAGCTTGACAGCATTCATAAATGTCCAATAATACAATATTCTCACTATAATAGAAATATGCCAGGCATTGCAGTGCTCAGTTTGAGAGTTTCTACTGATATTCATCAGTTTGTCCTTAAACTCTGGACAACTGAGCCACAAAGCTGGAGTTTTAGGGGCTAGTGGCGCAATGGATAACGCGTCTGACTACGGATCAGAAGATTCTAGGTTCGACTCCTGGCTAGCTCGCATCAAATTTTAACTTGAAAACGGTCAGTTGATCAGTGTGAAATAAATAAGTGGTAAATCCTTTAATGTTGAACCAAGGGTTCATTTGGAAGATCAAACCAGATTCTGTCTTCTATCTTCTCAATTTTTAAGCAAGTAAAACTACTGTGTATCGTTTTTGTTTTTTGTTGATAGATTGGTCTGTGTACACTGATTTGATGTCAGACCCCAGTATCAAAAAGTAGATGTGGTAGTATAGCCTATGTACACTGCATTTTGTATGCAGCAGTCCATCAGACCCTCCAGTTGATATACTCCAGTCCACAACCCATCTTTGAAATCAATTTAAAAAAAAGAATCATCTTGTTTACGGGTTTAATTCTGTGTTAGCACTAGGTTAGACCTGGTTTGGTCTTGGTTAAGGCCTTGCTGAATTTTGCTTTCCACCTGCTTTGATTCAGGGTTAGTTCTGGTTCAGACCTGGTTGGTATTCGTCTAGTCCTAGTTTTAATTCAGGTTCGGTACTGGATGGGTAATTTTGCAAAGGAATGTTGCTAAAGCATTTGGTATGTTATTTCACACAACATTTGACAACATTTTGATACAGTAGTGTCGTGTTGTGCACCTCTGGTCCTCCGAAAAATCTGGCCCCAGGGGAAATTAATTGAATAGCCCTGGTATAGGGGCTAAGGGCACAATGGATAACGCATGTGACTATGGATCAGAGGATTCTAGGCTCAGTGTGTAAAATAACTGGTAAGTACTAGAATGTTAGACAAGAGCTAATTTGGAGGCCCAAACAAAAACCTGGTCTTTGTCCACTGATTAAATGTCAGTGCCCTACGAAAAAGCAGCCGTGATCGTATAGTGGTAAGTACTCTGCGTTGTGGTCGCAGCAACCCCGGTTCGAATCCGGGTCACGGCATACCTACCAAGATTTCTTTGCATTTTTCTCAATCAGTTTCATACATAAGAATATTACAGTAAATTGATAGCTTGACAGCATTCATAAATGTCCAATAATACAATATTCTCACTATAATAGAAATATGCCAGGCATTGCAGTGCTCAGTTTGAGAGTTTCTACTGATATTCATCAGTTTGTCCTTAAACTCTGGACAACTGAGCCACAAAGCTGGAGTTTTAGGGGCTAGTGGCGCAATGGATAACGCGTCTGACTACGGATCAGAAGATTCTAGGTTCGACTCCTGGCTAGCTCGCATCAAATTTTAACTTGAAAACGGTCAGTTGATCAGTGTGAAATAAATAAGTGGTAAATCCTTTAATGTTGAACCAAGGGTTCATTTGGAAGATCAAACCAGATTCTGTCTTCTATCTTCTCAATTTTTAAGCAAGTAAAACTACTGTGTATCGTTTTTGTTTTTTGTTGATAGATTGGTCTGTGTACACTGATTTGATGTCAGACCCCAGTATCAAAAAGTAGATGTGGTAGTATAGCCTATGTACACTGCATTTTGTATGCAGCAGTCCATCAGACCCTCCAGTTGATATACTCCAGTCCACAACCCATCTTTGAAATCAATTTAAAAAAAAGAATCATCTTGTTTACGGGTTTAATTCTGTGTTAGCACTAGGTTAGACCTGGTTTGGTCTTGGTTAAGGCCTTGCTGAATTTTGCTTTCCACCTGCTTTGATTCAGGGTTAGTTCTGGTTCAGACCTGGTTGGTATTCGTCTAGTCCTAGTTTTAATTCAGGTTCGGTACTGGATGGGTAATTTTGCAAAGGAATGTTGCTAAAGCATTTGGTATGTTATTTCACACAACATTTGACAACATTTTGATACAGTAGTGTCGTGTTGTGCACCTCTGGTCCTCCGAAAAATCTGGCCCCAGGGGAAATTAAGTTGAATAGCCCTGGTATAGGGGCTAAGGGCACAATGGATAACGCATGTGACTATGGATCAGAGGATTCTAGGCTCAGTGTGTAAAATAACTGAAAAGTACTAGAATGTTAGACAAGAGCTAATTTGGAGGCCCAAACAAAAACCTGGTCTTTGTCCACTGATTAAATGTCAGTGCCCTACGAAAAAGCAGCCGTGATC
This sequence comes from Eucyclogobius newberryi, assembly GCF_026437365.1. Lineage (NCBI taxonomy): Eukaryota > Metazoa > Chordata > Actinopteri > Gobiiformes > Gobiidae > Eucyclogobius > Eucyclogobius newberryi. The sequence goes on from NW_027315724.1 coordinate 6,903,219, forward strand.
GTATAGTGGTAAGTACTCTGCGTTGTGGTCGCAGCAACCCCGGTTCGAATTCGGGTCACGGCATACCTACCAAGATTTCTTTGCATTTTTCTCAATCAGTTTCATACATAAGAATATTACAGTAAATTGATAGCTTGACAGCATTCATAAATGTCCAATAATACAATATTCTCACTATAATAGAAATATGCCAGGCATTGCAGTGCTCAGTTTGAGAGTTTCTACTGATATTCATCAGTTTGTCCTTAAACTCTGGACAACTGAGCCACAAAGCTGTAGTTTTAGGGGCTAGTGGCGCAATGGATAACGCGTCTGACTACGGATCAGAAGATTCTAGTTTCGACTCCTGGCTAGCTCGCATCAAATTTTAACTTGAAAACGGTCAGTTGATCAGTGTGAAATGAATAAGTGGTAAATCCTTTAATGTTAAACCAAGGGTTCATTTGGAAGATCAAACCAGATTCTGTCTTCTATCTTCTCAATTTTTAGGCAAGTAACACTACTGTGTATCGTTTTTGTTTTTTGGTGATAGATTGGTCTTTGTACACTGATTTGATGTCAGACCCCAGTATCAAAAAGTAGATGTGGTAGTATAGCCTATGTACACTGCATTTTGTATGCAGCAGTCCATCAGACCCTCCAGTTGATATACTCCAGTCCACAACCCATCTTTGAAATCAATTTAAAAAAAAGAATCATCTTGTTTACGGGTTTAATTCTGTGTTAGCACTAGGTTAGACCTGGTTTGGTCTTGGTTAAGGCCTTGCTGAATTTTGCTTTCCACCTGCTTTGATTCAGGGTTAGTTCTGGTTCAGACCTGGTTGGTATTCGTCTAGTCCTAGTTTTAATTCAGGTTCGGTACTGGATGGGTAATTTTGCAAAGGAATGTTGCTAAAGCATTTGGTATGTTATTTCACACAACATTTGACAACATTTTGATACAGTAGTGTCGTGTTGTGCACCTCTGGTCCTCCGAAAAATCTGGCCCCAGGGGAAATTAATTGAATAGCCCTGGTATAGGGGCTAAGGGCACAATGGATAACGCATGTGACTATGGATCAGAGGATTCTAGGCTCAGTGTGTAAAATAACTGGTAAGTACTAGAATGTTAGACAAGAGCTAATTTGGAGGCCCAAACAAAAACCTGGTCTTTGTCCACTGATTAAATGTCAGTGCCCTACGAAAAAGCAGCCGTGATCGTATAGTGGTAAGTACTCTGCGTTGTGGTCGCAGCAACCCCGGTTCGAATCCGGGTCACGGCATACCTAGCAAGATTTCTTTGCATTTATCTCAATCAGTTTCATACATAAGAATATTACAGTAAATAGATAGCTTGACAGCATTCATAAATGTCCAATAATACAATATTCTCACTATGATAGAAATATGCCAGGCATTGCAGTGCTCAGTTTGAGTGTTTCTACTGATATTCATCAGTTTGTCCTTAAACTCTGGACAACTGAGCCACAAAGCTGTAGTTTTAGGGGCTAGTGGCGCAATGGATAACGCGTCTGACTACGGATCAGAAGATTCTAGTTTCGACTCCTGGCTAGCTCGCATCAAATTTTAACTTGAAAACGGTCAGTTGATCAGTGTGAAATGAATAAGTGGTAAATCCTTTAATGTTAAACCAAGGGTTCATTTGGAAGATCAAACCAGATTCTGTCTTCTATCTTCTCAATTTTTAGGCAAGTAACACTACTGTGTATCGTTTTTGTTTTTTGGTGATAGATTGGTCTTTGTACACTGATTTGATGTCAGACCCCAGTATCAAAAAGTAGATGTGGTAGTATAGCCTATGTACACTGCATTTTGTATGCAGCAGTCCATCAGACCCTCCAGTTGATATACTCCAGTCCACAACCCATCTTTGAAATCAATTTAAAAAAAAGAATCATCTTGTTTACGGGTTTAATTCTGTGTTAGCACTAGGTTAGACCTGGTTTGGTCTTGGTTAAGGCCTTGCTGAATTTTGCTTTCCACCTGCTTTGATTCAGGGTTAGTTCTGGTTCAGACCTGGTTGGTATTCGTCTAGTCCTAGTTTTAATTCAGGTTCGGTACTGGATGGGTAATTTTGCAAAGGAATGTTGCTAAAGCATTTGGTATGTTATTTCACACAACATTTGACAACATTTTGATACAGTAGTGTCGTGTTGTGCACCTCTGGTCCTCCGAAAAATCTGGCCCCAGGGGAAATTAATTGAATAGCCCTGGTATAGGGGCTAAGGGCACAATGGATAACGCATGTGACTATGGATCAGAGGATTCTAGGCTCAGTGTGTAAAATAACTGGTAAGTACTAGAATGTTAGACAAGAGCTAATTTGGAGGCCCAAACAAAAACCTGGTCTTTGTCCACTGATTAAATGTCAGTGCCCTACGAAAAAGCAGCCGTGATCGTATAGTGGTAAGTACTCTGCGTTGTGGTCGCAGCAACCCCGGTTCGAATCCGGGTCACGGCATACCTACCAAGATTTCTTTGCATTTTTCTCAATCAGTTTCATACATAAGAATATTACAGTAAATTGATAGCTTGACAGCATTCATAAATGTCCAATAATACAATATTCTCACTATAATAGAAATATGCCAGGCATTGCAGTGCTCAGTTTGAGAGTTTCTACTGATATTCATCAGTTTGTCCTTAAACTCTGGACAACTGAGCCACAAAGCTGGAGTTTTAGGGGCTAGTGGCGCAATGGATAACGCGTCTGACTACGGATCAGAAGATTCTAGGTTCGACTCCTGGCTAGCTCGCATCAAATTTTAACTTGAAAACGGTCAGTTGATCAGTGTGAAATAAATAAGTGGTAAATCCTTTAATGTTGAACCAAGGGTTCATTTGGAAGATCAAACCAGATTCTGTCTTCTATCTTCTCAATTTTTAGGCAAGTAACACTACTGTGTATCGTTTTTGTTTTTTGGTGATAGATTGGTCTTTGTACACTGATTTGATGTCAGACCCCAGTATCAAAAAGTAGATGTGGTAGTATAGCCTATGTACACTGCATTTTGTATGCAGCAGTCCATCAGACCCTCCAGTTGATATACTCCAGTCCACAACCCATCTTTGAAATCAATTTAAAAAAAAGAATCATCTTGTTTACGGGTTTAATTCTGTGTTAGCACTAGGTTAGACCTGGTTTGGTCTTGGTTAAGGCCTTGCTGAATTTTGCTTTCCACCTGCTTTGATTCAGGGTTAGTTCTGGTTCAGACCTGGTTGGTATTCGTCTAGTCCTAGTTTTAATTCAGGTTCGGTACTGGATGGGTAATTTTGCAAAGGAATGTTGCTAAAGCATTTGGTATGTTATTTCACACAACATTTGACAACATTTTGATACAGTAGTGTCGTGTTGTGCACCTCTGGTCCTCCGAAAAATCTGGCCCCAGGGGAAATTAATTGAATAGCCCTGGTATAGGGGCTAAGGGCACAATGGATAACGCATGTGACTATGGATCAGAGGATTCTAGGCTCAGTGTGTAAAATAACTGGTAAGTACTAGAATGTTAGACAAGAGCTAATTTGGAGGCCCAAACAAAAACCTGGTCTTTGTCCACTGATTAAATGTCAGTGCCCTACGAAAAAGCAGCCGTGATCGTATAGTGGTAAGTACTCTGCGTTGTGGTCGCAGCAACCCCGGTTCGAATCCGGGTCACGGCATACCTAGCAAGATTTCTTTGCATTTATCTCAATCAGTTTCATACATAAGAATATTACAGTAAATAGATAGCTTGACAGCATTCATAAATGTCCAATAATACAATATTCTCACTATGATAGAAATATGCCAGGCATTGCAGTGCTCAGTTTGAGTGTTTCTACTGATATTCATCAGTTTGTCCTTAAACTCTGGACAACTGAGCCACAAAGCTGTAGTTTTAGGGGCTAGTGGCGCAATGGATAACGCGTCTGACTACGGATCAGAAGATTCTAGTTTCGACTCCTGGCTAGCTCGCATCAAATTTTAACTTGAAAACGGTCAGTTGATCAGTGTGAAATGAATAAGTGGTAAATCCTTTAATGTTAAACCAAGGGTTCATTTGGAAGATCAAACCAGATTCTGTCTTCTATCTTCTCAATTTTTAGGCAAGTAACACTACTGTGTATCGTTTTTGTTTTTTGGTGATAGATTGGTCTTTGTACACTGATTTGATGTCAGACCCCAGTATCAAAAAGTAGATGTGGTAGTATAGCCTATGTACACTGCATTTTGTATGCAGCAGTCCATCAGACCCTCCAGTTGATATACTCCAGTCCACAACCCATCTTTGAAATCAATTTAAAAAAAAGAATCATCTTGTTTACGGGTTTAATTCTGTGTTAGCACTAGGTTAGACCTGGTTTGGTCTTGGTTAAGGCCTTGCTGAATTTTGCTTTCCACCTGCTTTGATTCAGGGTTAGTTCTGGTTCAGACCTGGTTGGTATTCGTCTAGTCCTAGTTTTAATTCAGGTTCGGTACTGGATGGGTAATTTTGCAAAGGAATGTTGCTAAAGCATTTGGTATGTTATTTCACACAACATTTGACAACATTTTGATACAGTAGTGTCGTGTTGTGCACCTCTGGTCCTCCGAAAAATCTGGCCCCAGGGGAAATTAATTGAATAGCCCTGGTATAGGGGCTAAGGGCACAATGGATAACGCATGTGACTATGGATCAGAGGATTCTAGGCTCAGTGTGTAAAATAACTGGTAAGTACTAGAATGTTAGACAAGAGCTAATTTGGAGGCCCAAACAAAAACCTGGTCTTTGTCCACTGATTAAATGTCAGTGCCCTACGAAAAAGCAGCCGTGATCGTATAGTGGTAAGTACTCTGCGTTGTGGTCGCAGCAACCCCGGTTCGAATCCGGGTCACGGCATACCTACCAAGATTTCTTTGCATTTTTCTCAATCAGTTTCATACATAAGAATATTACAGTAAATTGATAGCTTGACAGCATTCATAAATGTCCAATAATACAATATTCTCACTATAATAGAAATATGCCAGGCATTGCAGTGCTCAGTTTGAGAGTTTCTACTGATATTCATCAGTTTGTCCTTAAACTCTGGACAACTGAGCCACAAAGCTGGAGTTTTAGGGGCTAGTGGCGCAATGGATAACGCGTCTGACTACGGATCAGAAGATTCTAGGTTCGACTCCTGGCTAGCTCGCATCAAATTTTAACTTGAAAACGGTCAGTTGATCAGTGTGAAATAAATAAGTGGTAAATCCTTTAATGTTGAACCAAGGGTTCATTTGGAAGATCAAACCAGATTCTGTCTTCTATCTTCTCAATTTTTAAGCAAGTAAAACTACTGTGTATCGTTTTTGTTTTTTGTTGATAGATTGGTCTGTGTACACTGATTTGATGTCAGACCCCAGTATCAAAAAGTAGATGTGGTAGTATAGCCTATGTACACTGCATTTTGTATGCAGCAGTCCATCAGACCCTCCAGTTGATATACTCCAGTCCACAACCCATCTTTGAAATCAATTTAAAAAAAAGAATCATCTTGTTTACGGGTTTAATTCTGTGTTAGCACTAGGTTAGACCTGGTTTGGTCTTGGTTAAGGCCTTGCTGAATTTTGCTTTCCACCTGCTTTGATTCAGGGTTAGTTCTGGTTCAGACCTGGTTGGTATTCGTCTAGTCCTAGTTTTAATTCAGGTTCGGTACTGGATGGGTAATTTTGCAAAGGAATGTTGCTAAAGCATTTGGTATGTTATTTCACACAACATTTGACAACATTTTGATACAGTAGTGTCGTGTTGTGCACCTCTGGTCCTCCGAAAAATCTGGCCCCAGGGGAAATTAAGTTGAATAGCCCTGGTATAGGGGCTAAGGGCACAATGGATAACGCATGTGACTATGGATCAGAGGATTCTAGGCTCAGTGTGTAAAATAACTGGTAAGTACTAGAATGTTAGACAAGAGCTAATTTGGAGGCCCAAACAAAAACCTGGTCTTTGTCCACTGATTAAATGTCAGTGCCCTACGAAAAAGCAGCTGTGATCGTATAGTGGTAAGTACTCTGCGTTGTGGTCGCAGTAACCCTGGTTCGAATCCGGGTCACGGCATACCTAGCAAGATTTCTTTGCATTTTTCTCATCTCAATCAGTTTCATACATAAGAATATTACAGTAAATAGATAGCTTGACAGCATTCATAAATGTCCAATAATACAATATTCTCACTATGATAGAAATATGCCAGGCATTGCAGTGCTCAGTTTGAGTGTTTCTACTGATATTCATCAGTTTGTCCTTAAACTCTGGACAACTGAGCCACAAAGCTGGAGTTTTAGGGGCTAGTGGCGCAATGGATAACGCGTCTGACTACGGATCAGAAGATTCTGGTTTCGACTCCTGGCTACCTCACATCAAATTTTAACTTGAAAACGGTCAGTTGATCAGTGTGAAATGAATAAGTGGTAAATCCTTTAATGTTAAACCAAGGGTTCATTTGGAAGATCAAACCAGATTCTGTCTTCTATCTTCTCAATTTTTAGGCAAGTAACACTACTGTGTATCGTTTTTGTTTTTTGGTGATAGATTGGTCTTTGTACACTGATTTGATGTCAGACCCCAGTATCAAAAAGTAGATGTGGTAGTATAGCCTATGTACACTGCATTTTGTATGCAGCAGTCCATCAGACCCTCCAGTTGATATACTCCAGTCCACAACCCATCTTTGAAATCAATTTAAAAAAAAGAATCATCTTGTTTACGGGTTTAATTCTGTGTTAGCACTAGGTTAGACCTGGTTTGGTCTTGGTTAAGGCCTTGCTGAATTTTGCTTTCCACCTGCTTTGATTCAGGGTTAGTTCTGGTTCAGACCTGGTTGGTATTCGTCTAGTCCTAGTTTTAATTCAGGTTCGGTACTGGATGGGTAATTTTGCAAAGGAATGTTGCTAAAGCATTTGGTATGTTATTTCACACAACATTTGACAACATTTTGATACAGTAGTGTCGTGTTGTGCACCTCTGGTCCTCCGAAAAATCTGGCCCCAGGGGAAATTAATTGAATAGCCCTGGTATAGGGGCTAAGGGCACAATGGATAACGCATGTGACTATGGATCAGAGGATTCTAGGCTCAGTGTGTAAAATAACTGGTAAGTACTAGAATGTTAGACAAGAGCTAATTTGGAGGCCCAAACAAAAACCTGGTCTTTGTCCACTGATTAAATGTCAGTGCCCTATGAAAAAGCAGCCGTGATCGTATAGTGGTAAGTATTCTGCGTTGTGGTCGCGGCAACCCTGGTTCGAATCCGGGTCACGGCATACCTAGCAAGATTTCTTTCCATTTTTCTCAATCAGTTTCATACATAAGAATATTACAGTAAATAGATAGCTTGACAGCATTCATAAATGTCCAATAATACAATATTCTCACTATGATAGAAATATGCCAGGCATTGCAGCGCTCAGTTTGAGTGTTTCTACTGATATTCATCAGTTTGTCCTTAAACTCTGGACAACTGAGCCACAAAGCTGGAGTTTTAGGGGCTAGTGGCGCAATGGATAACTACGGATCAGAAGATTCTAGTTTCGACTCCTGGCTAGCTCGCATCAAATTTTAACTTGAAAACGGTCAGTTGATCAGTGTGAAATAAATAAGTGGTAAATCCTTTAATGTTAAACCAAGGGTTCATTTGGAAGATCAAACCAGATTCTGTCTTCTATCTTCTCAATTTTTAGGCAAGTAACACTACTGTGTATCGTTTTTGTTTTTTGGTGATAGATTGGTCTTTGTATACTGATTTGATGTCAGACCCCAGTATCAAAAAGTAGATGTGGTAGTATAGCCTATGTACACTGCATTTTGTATGCAGCAGTCCATCAGACCCTCCAGTTGATATACTCCAGTCCACAACCCATCTTTGAAATCAATTTAAAAAAAAGAATCATCTTGTTTACGGGTTTAATTCTGTGTTAGCACTAGGTTAGACCTGGTTTGGTCTTGGTTAAGGCCTTGCTGAATTTTGCTTTCCACCTGCTTTGATTCAGGGTTAGTTCTGGTTCAGACCTGGTTGGTATTCGTCTAGTCCTAGTTTTAATTCAGGTTCGGTACTGGATGGGTAATTTTGCAAAGGAATGTTGCTAAAGCATTTGGTATGTTATTTCACACAACATTTGACAACATTTTGATACAGTAGTGTCGTGTTGTGCACCTCTGGTCCTCCGAAAAATCTGGCCCCAGGGGAAATTAAGTTGAATAGCCCTGGTATAGGGGCTAAGGGCACAATGGATAACGCATGTGACTATGGATCAGAGGATTCTAGGCTCAGTGTGTAAAATAACTGGTAAGTACTAGAATGTTAGACAAGAGCTAATTTGGAGGCCCAAACAAAAACCTGGTCTTTGTCCACTGATTAAATGTCAGTGCCCTACGAAAAAGCAGCCGTGATCGTATAGTGGTAAGTACTCTGCGTTGTGGTCGCAGCAACCCCGGTTCGAATCCGGGTCATGGCATACCTACCAAGATTTCTTTGCATTTTTCTCAATCAGTTTCATACATAAGAATATTACAGTAAATTGATAGCTTGACAGCATTCATAAATGTCCAATAATACAATATTCTCACTATAATAGAAATATGCCAGGCATTGCAGTGCTCAGTTTGAGTGTTTCTACTGATATTCATCAGTTTGTCCTTAAACTCTGGACAGCTGAGCCACAAAGCGGGAGATTTAGGGGCTAGTGGCGCAATGGATAACGCGTCTGACTACGAATTAGAAGATTCTGGGTTCGACTCCTGGCTAGCTCGCATCAAATCTTAACTTGAAAACGGTCAGTTGATCAGTGTGAAGTAAATAAGTGGTAAATCCTTTAATGTTGAACTATGGGTTCATTTGGAAGATCAAACCAGATTCTGTCTTCTATCTTCTCAATTTTTAAGCAAGTAAAACTACTGTGTATCGTTTTTGTTTTTTGTTGATAGATTGGTCTGTGTACACTGATTTGATGTCAGACCCCAGTATCAAAAAGTAGATGTGGTAGTATAGCCTATGTACACTGCATTTTGTATGCAGCAGTCCATCAGACCCTCCAGTTGATATACTCCAGTCCACAACCCATCTTTGAAATCAATTTAAAAAAAAGAATCATCTTGTTTACGGGTTTAATTCTGTGTTAGCACTAGGTTAGACCTGGTTTGGTCTTGGTTAAGGCCTTGCTGAATTTTGCTTTCCACCTGCTTTGATTCAGGGTTAGTTCTGGTTCAGACCTGGTTGGTATTCGTCTAGTCCTAGTTTTAATTCAGGTTCGGTACTGGATGGGTAATTTTGCAAAGGAATGTTGCTAAAGCATTTGGTATGTTATTTCACACAACATTTGACAACATTTTGATACAGTAGTGTCGTGTTGTGCACCTCTGGTCCTCCGAAAAATCTGGCCCCAGGGGAAATTAAGTTGAATAGCCCTGGTATAGGGGCTAAGGGCACAATGGATAACGCAGGTGACTATGGATCAGAGGATTCTAGGCTCAGTGTGTAAAATAACTGGTAAGTACTAGAATGTTAGACAAGAGCTAATTTGGAGGCCCAAACAAAAACCTGGTCTTTGTCCACTGATTAAATGTCAGTGCTCTACGAAAAAGCAGCCGTGATCGTATAGTGGTAAGTACTCTGCGTTGTGGTCGCAGCAACCCCGGTTCGAATCCGGGTCACGGCATACCTAGCAAGATTTCTTTGCATTTTTCTCAATCAGTTTCATACATAAGAATATTACAGTAAATAGATAGCTTGACAGCATTCATAAATGTCCAAAAATACAATATTCTCACTATGATAGAAATATGCCAGGCATTGCAGTGCTCAGTTTGAGTGTTTCTACTGATATTCATCAGTTTGTCCTTAAACTCTGGACAACTGAGCCACAAAGCTGGAGTTTTAGGGGCTAGTGGCGCAATGGATAACTACGGATCAGAAGATTCTAGTTTCGACTCCTGGCTAGCTCGCATCAAATTTTAACTTGAAAACGGTCAGTTGATCAGTGTGAAATAAATAAGTGGTAAATCCTTTAATGTTAAACCAAGGGTTCATTTGGAAGATCAAACCAGATTCTGTCTTCTATCTTCTCAATTTTTAGGCAAGTAACACTACTGTGTATCGTTTTTGTTTTTTGGTGATAGATTGGTCTTTGTACACTGATTTGATGTCAGACCCCAGTATCAAAAAGTAGATGTGGTAGTATAGTCTATGTACACTGCATTTTGTATGCAGCAGTTAATCAGACCCTCCAGTTGATATACTCCAGTCCACAACCCATCTTTGAAATCAATTTAAAAAAAAGAATCATCTTGTTTACGGGTTTAATTCTGTGTTAGCACTAGGTTAGACCTGGTTTGGTCTTGGTTAAGGCCTTGCTGAATTTTGCTTTCCACCTGCTTTGATTCAGGGTTAGTTCTGGTTCAGACCTGGTTGGTATTCGTCTAGTCCTAGTTTTAATTCAGGTTCGGTACTGGATGGGTAATTTTGCAAAGGAATGTTGCTAAAGCATTTGGTATGTTATTTCACACAACATTTGACAACATTTTGATACAGTAGTGTCGTGTTGTGCACCTCTGGTCCTCCGAAAAATCTGGCCCCAGGGGAAATTAAGTTGAATAGCCCTGGTATAGGGGCTAAGGGCACAATGGATAACGCATGTGACTATGGATCAGAGGATTCTAGGCTCAGTGTGTAAAATAACTGGTAAGTACTAGAATGTTAGACAAGAGCTAATTTGGAGGCCCAAAAAAAAAAACTGGTCTTTGTCCACTGATTAAATGTCAGTGCCCTACGAAAAAGCAGCTGTCATCGTATAGTGGTAAGTATTCTGCGTTGTGGTCGCAGCAACCCCGGTTCGAATCCGGGTCACGGCATACCTAGCAAGATTTCTTTCCATTTTTCTCAATCAGTTTCATACATAAGAATATTACAGTAAATAGATAGCTTGACAGCATTCATAAATGTCCAATAATACAATATTCTCACTATGATAGAAATATGCCAGGCATTGCAGCGCTCAGTTTGAGTGTTTCTACTGATATTCATCAGTTTGTCCTTAAACTCTGGACAACTGAGACACAAAGCTGGAGTTTTAGGGGCTAGTGGCGCAATGGATAACTACGGATCAGAAGATTCTTGTTTCGACTCCTGGCTAGCTCGCATCAAATTTTAACTTGAAAACGGTCAGTTGATCAGTGTGAAATAAATAAGTGGTAAATCCTTTAATGTTAAACCAAGGGTTCATTTGGAAGATCAAACCAGATTCTGTCTTCTATCTTCTCAATTTTTAGGCAAGTAACACTACTGTGTATCGTTTTTGTTTTTTGGTGATAGATTGGTCTTTGTATACTGATTTGATGTCAGACCCCAGTATCAAAAAGTAGATGTGGTAGTATAGCCTATGTACACTGCATTTTGTATGCAGCAGTCCATCAGACCCTCCAGTTGATATACTCCAGTCCACAACCCATCTTTGAAATCAATTTAAAAAAAAGAATCATCTTGTTTACGGGTTTAATTCTGTGTTAGCACTAGGTTAGACCTGGTTTGGTCTTGGTTAAGGCCTTGCTGAATTTTGCTTTCCACCTGCTTTGATTCAGGGTTAGTTCTGGTTCAGACCTGGTTGGTATTCGTCTAGTCCTAGTTTTAATTCAGGTTCGGTACTGGATGGGTAATTTTGCAAAGGAATGTTGCTAAAGCATTTGGTATGTTATTTCACACAATATTTGACAACATTTTGATACAGTAGTGTCGTGTTGTGCACCTCTGGTCCTCCGAAAAATCTGGCCCCAGGGGAAATTAAGTTGAATAGCCCTGGTATAGGGGCTAAGGGCACAATGGATAACGCATGTGACTATGGATCAGAGGATTCTAGGCTCAGTGTGTAAAATAACTGGTAAGTACTAGAATGTTAGACAAGAGCTAATTTGGAGGCCCAAACAAAAACCTGGTCTTTGTCCACTGATTAAATGTCAGTGCCCTACGAAAAAGCAGCCGTGATCGTATAGTGGTAAGTACTCTGCGTTGTGGTCGCAGCAACCCCGGTTCGAATCCGGGTCACGGCATACCTAACAAGATTTCTTTGCATTTTTCTCAATCAGTTTCATACATAAGAATATTACAGTAAATTGATAGCTTGACAGCATTCATAAATGTCCAATAGTACAATATTCTCACTATAATAGAAATATGCCAGGCATTGCAGTGCTCAGTTTGAGTGTTTCTACTGATATTCATCAGTTTGTCCTTAAACTCTGGACAGCTGAGCCACAAAGCTGGAGATTTAGGGGCTAGTGGCGCAATGGATAACTACGGATCAGAAGATTCTAGTTTCGACTCCTGGCTAGCTCGCATCAAATTTTAACTTGAAAACGGTCAGTTGATCAGTGTGAAATAAATAAGTGGTAAATCCTTTAATGTTAAACCAAGGGTTCATTTGGAAGATCAAACCAGATTCTGTCTTCTATCTTCTCAATTTTTAGGCAAGTAACACTACTGTGTATCGTTTTTGTTTTTTGGTGATAGATTGGTCTTTGTACACTGATTTGATGTCAGACCCCAGTATCAAAAAGTAGATGTGGTAGTATAGCCTATGTACACTGCATTTTGTATGCAGCAGTCCATCAGACCCTCCAGTTGATATACTCCAGTCCACAACCCATCTTTGAAATCAATTTAAAAAAAAGAATCATCTTGTTTACGGGTTTAATTCTGTGTTAGCACTAGGTTAGACCTGGTTTGGTCTTGGTTAAGGCCTTGCTGAATTTTGCTTTCCACCTGCTTTGATTCAGGGTTAGTTCTGGTTCAGACCTGGTTGGTATTCGTCTAGTCCTAGTTTTAATTCAGGTTCGGTACTGGATGGGTAATTTTGCAAAGGAATGTTGCTAAAGCATTTGGTATGTTATTTCACACAACATTTGACAACATTTTGATACAGTAGTGTCGAGTTGTGCACCTCTGGTCCTCCGAAAAATCCGGCCCCAGGGGAAATTAATTGAAAAGCCCTGGTATAGGGGCTAAGGGCACAATGGATAACGCATGTGACTATGGATCAGAGGATTCTAGGCTCAGTGTGTAAAATAACTGGTAAGTACTAGAATGTTAGACAAGAGCTAATTTGGAGGCCCAAACAAAAACCTGGTCTTTGTCCACTGATTAAATGTCAGTGCTCTACAAAAAAGCAGCCGTGATCGTATAGTGGTAAGTACTCTGCGTTGTGGTCGCAGCAACCCCGGTTCGAATCCGGGTCACGGCATACCTAGCAAGATTTCTTTGCATTTTTCTCAATCAGTTTCATACATAAGAATATTACAGTAAATAGATAGCTTGACAGCATTCATAAATGTCCAAAAATACAATATTCTCACTATGATAGAAATATGCCAGGCATTGCAGTGCTCAGTTTGAGTGTTTCTACTGATATTCATCAGTTTGTCCTTAAACTCTGGACAACTGAGCCACAAAGCTGGAGTTTTAGGGGCTAGTGGCGCAATGGATAACGCGTCTGACTACGGATCAGAAGATTCTAGTTTCGACTCCTGGCTAGCTCGCATCAAATTTTAACTTGAAAACGGTCAGTTGATCAGTGTGAAATGAATAAGTGGTAAATCCTTTAATGTTAAACCAAGGGTTCATTTGGAAGATCAAACCAGATTATGTCTTCTATCTTCTCAATTTTTAGGCAAGTAACACTACTGTGTATCGTTTTTGTTTTTTGGTGATAGATTGGTCTTTGTACACTGATTTGATGTCAGACCCCAGTATCAAAAAGTAGATGTGGTAGTATAGCCTATGTACACTGCATTTTGTATGCAGCAGTCCATCAGACCCTCCAGTTGATATACTCCAGTCCACAACCCATCTTTGAAATCAATTTAAAAAAAAGAATCATCTTGTTTACGGGTTTAATTCTGTGTTAGCACTAGGTTAGACCTGGTTTGGTCTTGGTTAAGGCCTTGCTGAATTTTGCTTTCCACCTGCTTTGATTCAGGGTTAGTTCTGGTTCAGACCTGGTTGGTATTCGTCTAGTCCTAGTTTTAATTCAGGTTCGGTACTGGATGGGTAATTTTGCAAAGGAATGTTGCTAAAGCATTTGGTATGTTATTTCACACAACATTTGACAACATTTTGATACAGTAGTGTCAAGTTGTGCACCTCTGGTCCTCCGAAAAATCCGGCCTCAGGGGAAATTAATTGAATAGCCCTGGTATAGGGGCTAAGGGCACAATGGATAACGCATGTGACTATGGATCAGAGGATTCTAGGCTCAGTGTGTAAAATAACTGGTAAGTACTAGAATGTTAGACAAGAGCTAATTTGGAGGCCCAAACAAAAACCTGGTCTTTGTCCACTGATTAAATGTCAGTGCCCTACGAAAAAGCAGCCGTGATCGTATAGTGGTAAGTACTCTGCGTTGTGGTCGCAGCAACCCCGGTTCGAATCCGGGTCACGGCATACCTAGCAAGATTTCTTTGCATTTTTCTCAATCAGTTTCATACATAAGAATATTACAGTAAATAGATAGCTTGACAGCATTCATAAATGTCCAATAATACAATATTCTCACTATGATAGAAATATGCCAGGCATTGCAGTGCTCAGTTTGAGTGTTTCTACTGATATTCATCAGTTTGTCCTTAAACTCTGGACAACTGAGCCACAAAGCTGGAGTTTTAGGGGCTAGTGGCGCAATGGATAACGCGTCTGACTACGGATCAGAAGATTCTAGTTTCGACTCCTGGCTAGCTCGCATCAAATTTTAACTTGAAAACGGTCAGTTGATCAGTGTGAAATGAATAAGTGGTAAATCCTTTAATGTTAAACCAAGGGTTCATTTGGAAGATCAAACCAGATTCTGTCTTCTATCTTCTCAATTTTTAGGCAAGTAACACTACTGTGTATCGTTTTTGTTTTTTGGTGATAGATTGGTCTTTGTACACTGATTTGATGTCAGACCCCAGTATCAAAAAGTAGATGTGGTAGTATAGCCTATGTACACTGCATTTTGTATGCAGCAGTCCATCAGACCCTCCAGTTGATGTACTCCAGTCCACAACCCATCTTTGAAATCAATTTAAAAAAAAGAATAATCTTGTTTACGGGTTTAATTCTGTGTTAGCACTAGGTTAGACCTGGTTTGGTCTTGGTTAAGGCCTTGCTGAATTTTGCTTTCCACCTGCTTTGATTCAGGGTTAGTTCTGGTTCAGACCTGGTTGGTATTCGTCTAGTCCTAGTTTTAATTCAGGTTCGGTACTGGATGGGTAATTTTGCAAAGGAATGTTGCTAAAGCATTTGGTATGTTATTTCACACAACATTTGACAACATTTTGATACAGTAGTGTCGTGTTGTGCACCTCTGGTCCTCCGAAAAATCTGGCCCCAGGGGAAATTAAGTTGAATAGCCCTGGTATAGGGGCTAAGGGCACAATGGATAACGCATGTGACTATGGATCAGAGGATTATAGGCTCAATGTGTAAAATAACTGGTAAGTACTAGAATGTTAGACAAGAGCTAATTTGGAGGCCCAAAAAAAAAAACTGGTCTTTGTCCACTGATTAAATGTCAGTGCCCTACGAAAAAGCAGCTGTGATCGTATAGTGGTAAGTATTCTGCGTTGTGGTCGCAGTAACCCCGGTTCGAATCCGGGTCACGGCATACCTAGCAAGATTTCTTTCCATTTTTCTCAATCAGTTTCATACATAAGAATATTACAGTAAATAGATAGCTTGACAGCATTCATAAATGTCCAATAATACAATATTCTCACTATGATAGAAATATGCCAGGCATTGCAGCGCTCTGTTTGAGTGTTTCTACTGATATTCATCAGTTTGTCCTTAAACTCTGGACAACTGAGCCACAAAGCTGGAGTTTTAGGGGCTAGTGGCGCAATGGATAACTACGGATCAGAAGATTCTAGTTTCGACTCCTGGCTAGCTCGCATCAAATTTTAACTTGAAAACGGTCAGTTGATCAGTGTGAAATAAATAAGTGGTAAATCCTTTAATGTTAAACCAAGGGTTCATTTGGAAGATCAAACCAGATTCTGTCTTCTATCTTCTCAATTTTTAGGCAAGTAACACTACTGTGTATCGTTTTTGTTTTTTGGTGATAGATTGGTCTTTGTATACTGATTTGATGTCAGACCCCAGTATCAAAAAGTAGATGTGGTAGTATAGCCTATGTACACTGCATTTTGTATGCAGCAGTCCATCAGACCCTCCAGTTGATATACTCCAGTCCACAACCCATCTTTGAAATCAATTTAAAAAAAAGAATCATCTTGTTTACGGGTTTAATTCTGTGTTAGCACTAGGTTAGACCTGGTTTGGTCTTGGTTAAGGCCTTGCTGAATTTTGCTTTCCACCTGCTTTGATTCAGGGTTAGTTCTGGTTCAGACCTGGTTGGTATTCGTCTAGTCCTAGTTTTAATTCAGGTTCGGTACTGGATGGGTAATTTTGCAAAGGAATGTTGCTAAAGCATTTGGTATGTTATTTCACACAATATTTGACAACATTTTGATACAGTAGTGTCGTGTTGTGCACCTCTGGTCCTCCGAAAAATCTGGCCCCAGGGGAAATTAAGTTGAATAGCCCTGGTATAGGGGCTAAGGGCACAATGGATAACGCATGTGACTATGGATCAGAGGATTCTAGGCTCAGTGTGTAAAATAACTGGTAAGTACTAGAATGTTAGACAAGAGCTAATTTGGAGGCCCAAACAAAAACCTGGTCTTTGTCCACTGATTAAATGTCAGTGCCCTACGAAAAAGCAGCCGTGATCGTATAGTGGTAAGTACTCTGCGTTGTGGTCGCAGCAACCCCGGTTCGAATCCGGGTCACGGCATACCTACCAAGATTTCTTTGCATTTTTCTCAATCAGTTTCATACATAAGAATATTACAGTAAATTGATAGCTTGACAGCATTCATAAATGTCCAATAGTACAATATTCTCACTATAATAGAAATATGCCAGGCATTGCAGTGCTCAGTTTGAGTGTTTCTACTGATATTCATCAGTTTGTCCTTAAACTCTGGACAGCTGAGCCACAAAGCTGGAGATTTAGGGGCTAGTGGCGCAATGGATAACGCGTCTGACTACGAATTAGAAGATTCTGGGTTTGACTCCTGGCTAGCTCTCATCAAATCTTAACTTGAAAACGGTCAGTTGATCAGTGTGAAATAAATAAGTGGTAAATCCTTTAATGTTGAACTATGGGTTCATTTGGAAGATCAAACCAGATTCTGTCTTCTATCTTCTCAATTTTTAAGCAAGTAAAACTACTGTGTATCGTTTTTGTTTTTTGTTGATAGATTGGTCTGTGTACACTGATTTGATGTCAGACCCCAGTATCAAAAAGTAGATGTGGTAGTATAGCCTATGTACACTGCATTTTGTATGCAGCAGTCCATCAGACCCTCCAGTTGATATACTCCAGTCCACAACCCATCTTTGAAATCAATTTAAAAAAAAGAATCATCTTGTTTACGGGTTTAATTCTGTGTTAGCACTAGGTTAGATCTGGTTTGGTCTTGGTTAAGGCCTTGCTGAATTTTGCTTTCCACCTGCTTTGATTCAGGGTTAGTTCTGGTTCAGACCTGGTTGGTATTCGTCTAGTCCTAGTTTTAATTCAGGTTCGGTACTGGATGGGTAATTTTGCAAAGGAATGTTGCTAAAGCATTTGGTATGTTATTTCACACAACATTTGACAACATTTTGATACAGTAGTGTCGTGTTGTGCACCTCTGGTCCTCCGAAAAATCTGGCCCCAGGGGAAATTAAGTTGAATAGCCCTGGTATAGGGGCTAAGGGCACAATGGATAACGCATGTGACTATGGATCAGAGGATTCTAGGCTCAGTGTGTAAAATAACTGGTAAGTACTAGAATGTTAGACAAGAGCTAATTTGGAGGCCCAAACAAAAACCTGGTCTTTGTCCACTGATTAAATGTCAGTGCTCTACAAAAAAGCAGCCGTGATCGTATAGTGGTAAGTACTCTGCGTTGTGGTCGCAGCAACCCCGGTTCGAATCCGGGTCACGGCATACCTAGCAAGATTTCTTTGCATTTTTCTCAATCAGTTTCATACATAAGAATATTACAGTAAATAGATAGCTTGACAGCATTCATAAATGTCCAATAATACAATATTCTCACTATGATAGAAATATGCCAGGCATTGCAGTGCTCAGTTTGAGTGTTTCTACTGATATTCATCAGTTTGTCCTTAAACTCTGGACAACTGAGCCACAAAGCTGGAGTTTTAGGGGCTAGTGGCGCAATGGATAACTACGGATCAGAAGATTCTAGTTTCGACTCCTGGCTAGCTCGCATCAAATTTTAACTTGAAAACGGTCAGTTGATCAGTGTGAAATAAATAAGTGGTAAATCCTTTAATGTTAAACCAAGGGTTCATTTGGAAGATCAAACCAGATTCTGTCTTCTATCTTCTCAATTTTTAGGCAAGTAACACTACTGTGTATCGTTTTTGTTTTTTGGTGATAGATTGGTCTTTGTACACTGATTTGATGTCAGACCCCAGTATCAAAAAGTAGATGTGGTAGTATAGCCTATGTACACTGCATTTTGTATGCAGCAGTCCATCAGACCCTCCAGTTGATATACTCCAGTCCACAACCCATCTTTGAAATCAATTTAAAAAAAAGAATCATCTTGTTTACGGGTTTAATTCTGTGTTAGCACTAGGTTAGACCTGGTTTGGTCTTGGTTAAGGCCTTGCTGAATTTTGCTTTCCACCTGCTTTGATTCAGGGTTAGTTCTGGTTCAGACCTGGTTGGTATTCGTCTAGTCCTAGTTTTAATTCAGGTTCGGTACTGGATGGGTAATTTTGCAAAGGAATGTTGCTAAAGCATTTGGTATGTTATTTCACACAACATTTGACAACATTTTGATACAGTAGTGTCGAGTTGTGCACCTCTGGTCCTCCGAAAAATCCGGCCCCAGGGGAAATTAATTGAATAGCCCTGGTATAGGGGCTAAGGGCACAATGGATAACGCATGTGACTATGGATCAGAGGATTCTAGGCTCAGTGTGTAAAATAACTGGTAAGTACTAGAATGTTAGACAAGAGCTAATTTGGAGGCCCAAACAAAAACCTGGTCTTTGTCCACTGATTAAATGTCAGTGCCCTACGAAAAAGCAGCCGTGATCGTATAGTGGTAAGTACTCTGCGTTGTGGTCGCAGCAACCCCGGTTCGAATCCGGGTCACGGCATACCTAGCAAGATTTCTTTGCATTTTTCTCAATCAGTTTCATACATAAGAATATTACAGTAAATAGATAGCTTGACAGCATTCATAAATGTCCAATAATACAATATTCTCACTATGATAGAAATATGCCAGGCATTGCAGTGCTCAGTTTGAGTGTTTCTACTGATATTCATCAGTTTGTCCTTAAACTCTGGACAACTGAGCCACAAAGCTGGAGTTTTAGGGGCTAGTGGCGCAATGGATAACGCGTCTGACTACGGATCAGAAGATTCTAGTTTCGACTCCTGGCTAGCTCGCATCAAATTTTAACTTGAAAACGGTCAGTTGATCAGTGTGAAATGAATAAGTGGTAAATCCTTTAATGTTAAACCAAGGGTTCATTTGGAAGATCAAACCAGATTATGTCTTCTATCTTCTCAATTTTTAGGCAAGTAACACTACTGTGTATCGTTTTTGTTTTTTGGTGATAGATTGGTCTTTGTACACTGATTTGATGTCAGACCCCAGTATCAAAAAGTAGATGTGGTAGTATAGCCTATGTACACTGCATTTTGTATGCAGCAGTCCATCAGACCCTCCAGTTGATATACTCCAGTCCACAACCCATCTTTGAAATCAATTTAAAAAAAAGAATCATCTTGTTTACGGGTTTAATTCTGTGTTAGCACTAGGTTAGACCTGGTTTGGTCTTGGTTAAGGCCTTGCTGAATTTTGCTTTCCACCTGCTTTGATTCAGGGTTAGTTCTGGTTCAGACCTGGTTGGTATTCGTCTAGTCCTAGTTTTAATTCAGGTTCGGTACTGGATGGGTAATTTTGCAAAGGAATGTTGCTAAAGCATTTGGTATGTTATTTCACACAACATTTGACAACATTTTGATACAGTAGTGTCAAGTTGTGCACCTCTGGTCCTCCGAAAAATCCGGCCTCAGGGGAAATTAATTGAATAGCCCTGGTATAGGGGCTAAGGGCACAATGGATAACGCATGTGACTATGGATCAGAGGATTCTAGGCTCAGTGTGTAAAATAACTGGTAAGTACTAGAATGTTAGACAAGAGCTAATTTGGAGGCCCAAACAAAAACCTGGTCTTTGTCCACTGATTAAATGTCAGTGCCCTACGAAAAAGCAGCCGTGATCGTATAGTGGTAAGTACTCTGCGTTGTGGTCGCAGCAACCCCGGTTCGAATCCGGGTCACGGCATACCTAGCAAGATTTCTTTGCATTTTTCTCAATCAGTTTCATACATAAGAATATTACAGTAAATAGATAGCTTGACAGCATTCATAAATGTCCAATAATACAATATTCTCACTATGATAGAAATATGCCAGGCATTGCAGTGCTCAGTTTGAGTGTTTCTACTGATATTCATCAGTTTGTCCTTAAACTCTGGACAACTGAGCCACAAAGCTGGAGTTTTAGGGGCTAGTGGCGCAATGGATAACGCGTCTGACTACGGATCAGAAGATTCTAGTTTCGACTCCTGGCTAGCTCGCATCAAATTTTAACTTGAAAACGGTCAGTTGATCAGTGTGAAATGAATAAGTGGTAAATCCTTTAATGTTAAACCAAGGGTTCATTTGGAAGATCAAACCAGATTCTGTCTTCTATCTTCTCAATTTTTAGGCAAGTAACACTACTGTGTATCGTTTTTGTTTTTTGGTGATAGATTGGTCTTTGTACACTGATTTGATGTCAGACCCCAGTATCAAAAAGTAGATGTGGTAGTATAGCCTATGTACACTGCATTTTGTATGCAGCAGTCCATCAGACCCTCCAGTTGATGTACTCCAGTCCACAACCCATCTTTGAAATCAATTTAAAAAAAAGAATAATCTTGTTTACGGGTTTAATTCTGTGTTAGCACTAGGTTAGACCTGGTTTGGTCTTGGTTAAGGCCTTGCTGAATTTTGCTTTCCACCTGCTTTGATTCAGGGTTAGTTCTGGTTCAGACCTGGTTGGTATTCGTCTAGTCCTAGTTTTAATTCAGGTTCGGTACTGGATGGGTAATTTTGCAAAGGAATGTTGCTAAAGCATTTGGTATGTTATTTCACACAACATTTGACAACATTTTGATACAGTAGTGTCGTGTTGTGCACCTCTGGTCCTCCGAAAAATCTGGCCCCAGGGGAAATTAAGTTGAATAGCCCTGGTATAGGGGCTAAGGGCACAATGGATAACGCATGTGACTATGGATCAGAGGATTATAGGCTCAATGTGTAAAATAACTGGTAAGTACTAGAATGTTAGACAAGAGCTAATTTGGAGGCCCAAAAAAAAAAACTGGTCTTTGTCCACTGATTAAATGTCAGTGCCCTACGAAAAAGCAGCTGTGATCGTATAGTGGTAAGTATTCTGCGTTGTGGTCGCAGTAACCCCGGTTCGAATCCGGGTCACGGCATACCTAGCAAGATTTCTTTCCATTTTTCTCAATCAGTTTCATACATAAGAATATTACAGTAAATAGATAGCTTGACAGCATTCATAAATGTCCAATAATACAATATTCTCACTATGATAGAAATATGCCAGGCATTGCAGCGCTCTGTTTGAGTGTTTCTACTGATATTCATCAGTTTGTCCTTAAACTCTGGACAACTGAGCCACAAAGCTGGAGTTTTAGGGGCTAGTGGCGCAATGGATAACTACGGATCAGAAGATTCTAGTTTCGACTCCTGGCTAGCTCGCATCAAATTTTAACTTGAAAACGGTCAGTTGATCAGTGTGAAATAAATAAGTGGTAAATCCTTTAATGTTAAACCAAGGGTTCATTTGGAAGATCAAACCAGATTCTGTCTTCTATCTTCTCAATTTTTAGGCAAGTAACACTACTGTGTATCGTTTTTGTTTTTTGGTGATAGATTGGTCTTTGTATACTGATTTGATGTCAGACCCCAGTATCAAAAAGTAGATGTGGTAGTATAGCCTATGTACACTGCATTTTGTATGCAGCAGTCCATCAGACCCTCCAGTTGATATACTCCAGTCCACAACCCATCTTTGAAATCAATTTAAAAAAAAGAATCATCTTGTTTACGGGTTTAATTCTGTGTTAGCACTAGGTTAGACCTGGTTTGGTCTTGGTTAAGGCCTTGCTGAATTTTGCTTTCCACCTGCTTTGATTCAGGGTTAGTTCTGGTTCAGACCTGGTTGGTATTCGTCTAGTCCTAGTTTTAATTCAGGTTCGGTACTGGATGGGTAATTTTGCAAAGGAATGTTGCTAAAGCATTTGGTATGTTATTTCACACAATATTTGACAACATTTTGATACAGTAGTGTCGTGTTGTGCACCTCTGGTCCTCCGAAAAATCTGGCCCCAGGGGAAATTAAGTTGAATAGCCCTGGTATAGGGGCTAAGGGCACAATGGATAACGCATGTGACTATGGATCAGAGGATTCTAGGCTCAGTGTGTAAAATAACTGGTAAGTACTAGAATGTTAGACAAGAGCTAATTTGGAGGCCCAAACAAAAACCTGGTCTTTGTCCACTGATTAAATGTCAGTGCCCTACGAAAAAGCAGCCGTGATCGTATAGTGGTAAGTACTCTGCGTTGTGGTCGCAGCAACCCCGGTTCGAATCCGGGTCACGGCATACCTACCAAGATTTCTTTGCATTTTTCTCAATCAGTTTCATACATAAGAATATTACAGTAAATTGATAGCTTGACAGCATTCATAAATGTCCAATAGTACAATATTCTCACTATAATAGAAATATGCCAGGCATTGCAGTGCTCAGTTTGAGTGTTTCTACTGATATTCATCAGTTTGTCCTTAAACTCTGGACAGCTGAGCCACAAAGCTGGAGATTTAGGGGCTAGTGGCGCAATGGATAACGCGTCTGACTACGAATTAGAAGATTCTGGGTTTGACTCCTGGCTAGCTCTCATCAAATCTTAACTTGAAAACGGTCAGTTGATCAGTGTGAAATAAATAAGTGGTAAATCCTTTAATGTTGAACTATGGGTTCATTTGGAAGATCAAACCAGATTCTGTCTTCTATCTTCTCAATTTTTAAGCAAGTAAAACTACTGTGTATCGTTTTTGTTTTTTGTTGATAGATTGGTCTGTGTACACTGATTTGATGTCAGACCCCAGTATCAAAAAGTAGATGTGGTAGTATAGCCTATGTACACTGCATTTTGTATGCAGCAGTCCATCAGACCCTCCAGTTGATATACTCCAGTCCACAACCCATCTTTGAAATCAATTTAAAAAAAAGAATCATCTTGTTTACGGGTTTAATTCTGTGTTAGCACTAGGTTAGATCTGGTTTGGTCTTGGTTAAGGCCTTGCTGAATTTTGCTTTCCACCTGCTTTGATTCAGGGTTAGTTCTGGTTCAGACCTGGTTGGTATTCGTCTAGTCCTAGTTTTAATTCAGGTTCGGTACTGGATGGGTAATTTTGCAAAGGAATGTTGCTAAAGCATTTGGTATGTTATTTCACACAACATTTGACAACATTTTGATACAGTAGTGTCGTGTTGTGCACCTCTGGTCCTCCGAAAAATCTGGCCCCAGGGGAAATTAAGTTGAATAGCCCTGGTATAGGGGCTAAGGGCACAATGGATAACGCATGTGACTATGGATCAGAGGATTCTAGGCTCAGTGTGTAAAATAACTGGTAAGTACTAGAATGTTAGACAAGAGCTAATTTGGAGGCCCAAACAAAAACCTGGTCTTTGTCCACTGATTAAATGTCAGTGCTCTACAAAAAAGCAGCCGTGATCGTATAGTGGTAAGTACTCTGCGTTGTGGTCGCAGCAACCCCGGTTCGAATCCGGGTCACGGCATACCTAGCAAGATTTCTTTGCATTTTTCTCAATCAGTTTCATACATAAGAATATTACAGTAAATAGATAGCTTGACAGCATTCATAAATGTCCAATAATACAATATTCTCACTATGATAGAAATATGCCAGGCATTGCAGTGCTCAGTTTGAGTGTTTCTACTGATATTCATCAGTTTGTCCTTAAACTCTGGACAACTGAGCCACAAAGCTGGAGTTTTAGGGGCTAGTGGCGCAATGGATAACTACGGATCAGAAGATTCTAGTTTCGACTCCTGGCTAGCTCGCATCAAATTTTAACTTGAAAACGGTCAGTTGATCAGTGTGAAATAAATAAGTGGTAAATCCTTTAATGTTAAACCAAGGGTTCATTTGGAAGATCAAACCAGATTCTGTCTTCTATCTTCTCAATTTTTAGGCAAGTAACACTACTGTGTATCGTTTTTGTTTTTTGGTGATAGATTGGTCTTTGTACACTGATTTGATGTCAGACCCCAGTATCAAAAAGTAGATGTGGTAGTATAGCCTATGTACACTGCATTTTGTATGCAGCAGTCCATCAGACCCTCCAGTTGATATACTCCAGTCCACAACCCATCTTTGAAATCAATTTAAAAAAAAGAATCATCTTGTTTACGGGTTTAATTCTGTGTTAGCACTAGGTTAGACCTGGTTTGGTCTTGGTTAAGGCCTTGCTGAATTTTGCTTTCCACCTGCTTTGATTCAGGGTTAGTTCTGGTTCAGACCTGGTTGGTATTCGTCTAGTCCTAGTTTTAATTCAGGTTCGGTACTGGATGGGTAATTTTGCAAAGGAATGTTGCTAAAGCATTTGGTATGTTATTTCACACAACATTTGACAACATTTTGATACAGTAGTGTCGAGTTGTGCACCTCTGGTCCTCCGAAAAATCCGGCCCCAGGGGAAATTAATTGAATAGCCCTGGTATAGGGGCTAAGGGCACAATGGATAACGCATGTGACTATGGATCAGAGGATTCTAGGCTCAGTGTGTAAAATAACTGGTAAGTACTAGAATGTTAGACAAGAGCTAATTTGGAGGCCCAAACAAAAACCTGGTCTTTGTCCACTGATTAAATGTCAGTGCCCTACGAAAAAGCAGCCGTGATCGTATAGTGGTAAGTACTCTGCGTTGTGGTCGCAGCAACCCCGGTTCGAATCCGGGTCACGGCATACCTAGCAAGATTTCTTTGCATTTTTCTCAATCAGTTTCATACATAAGAATATTACAGTAAATAGATAGCTTGACAGCATTCATAAATGTCCAATAATACAATATTCTCACTATGATAGAAATATGCCAGGCATTGCAGTGCTCAGTTTGAGTGTTTCTACTGATATTCATCAGTTTGTCCTTAAACTCTGGACAACTGAGCCACAAAGCTGGAGTTTTAGGGGCTAGTGGCGCAATGGATAACGCGTCTGTCTACGGATCAGAAGATTCTAGTTTCGACTCCTGGCTAGCTCGCATCAAATTTTAACTTGAAAACGGTCAGTTGATCAGTGTGAAATGAATAAGTGGTAAATCCTTTAATGTTAAACCAAGGGTTCATTTGGAAGATCAAACCAGATTCTGTCTTCTATCTTCTCAATTTTTAGGCAAGTAACACTACTGTGTATCGTTTTTGTTTTTTGGTGATAGATTGGTCTTTGTACACTGATTTGATGTCAGACCCCAGTATCAAAAAGTAGATGTGGTAGTATAGCCTATGTACACTGCATTTTGTATGCAGCAGTCCATCAGACCCTCCAGTTGATGTACTCCAGTCCACAACCCATCTTTGAAATCAATTTAAAAAAAAGAATAATCTTGTTTACGGGTTTAATTCTGTGTTAGCACTAGGTTAGACCTGGTTTGGTCTTGGTTAAGGCCTTGCTGAATTTTGCTTTCCACCTGCTTTGATTCAGGGTTAGTTCTGGTTCAGACCTGGTTGGTATTCGTCTAGTCCTAGTTTTAATTCAGGTTCGGTACTGGATGGGTAATTTTGCAAAGGAATGTTGCTAAAGCATTTGGTATGTTATTTCACACAACATTTGACAACATTTTGATACAGTAGTGTCGTGTTGTGCACCTCTGGTCCTCCGAAAAATCCGGCCCCAGGGGAAATTAATTGAATAGCCCTGGTATAGGGGCTAAGGGCACAATGGATAACGCATGTGACTATGGATCAGAGGATTCTAGGCTCAGTGTGTAAAATAACTGGTAAGTACTAGAATATTAGACAAGAGCTAATTTGGAGGCCCAAACAAAAACCTGGTCTTTGTCCACTGATTAAATGTCAGTGCCCTACGAAAAAGCAGCCGTGATCGTATAGTGGTAAGTACTCTGCGTTGTGGTCGCAGCAACCACGGTTCGAATCCGGGTCACGGCATACCTAGCAAGATTTCTTTGCATTTTTCTCAATCAGTTTCATACATAAGAATATTACAGTAAATAGATAGCTTGACAGCATTCATAAATGTCCAATAATACAATATTCTCACTATGATAGAAATATGCCAGGCATTGCAGTGCTCAGTTTGAGTGTTTCTACTGATATTCATCAGTTTGTCCTTAAACTCTGGACAACTGAGCCACAAAGCTGGAGTTTTAGGGGCTAGTGGCGCAATGGATAACTACGGATCAGAAGATTCTAGTTTCGACTCCTGGCTAGCTCGCATCAAATTTTAACTTGAAAACGGTCAGTTGATCAGTGTGAAATAAATAAGTGGTAAATCCTTTAATGTTAAACCAAGGGTTCATTTGGAAGATCAAACCAGATTCTGTCTTCTATCTTCTCAATTTTTAGGCAAGTAACACTACTGTGTATCGTTTTTGTTTTTTGGTGATAGATTGGTCTTTGTATACTGATTTGATGTCAGACCCCAGTATCAAAAAGTAGATGTGGTAGTATAGCCTATGTACACTGCATTTTGTATGCAGCAGTCCATCAGACCCTCCAGTTGATATACTCCAGTCCACAACCCATCTTTGAAATCAATTTAAAAAAAAGAATCATCTTGTTTACGGGTTTAATTCTGTGTTAGCACTAGGTTAGACCTGGTTTGGTCTTGGTTAAGGCCTTGCTGAATTTTGCTTTCCACCTGCTTTGATTCAGGGTTAGTTCTGGTTCAGACCTGGTTGGTATTCGTCTAGTCCTAGTTTTAATTCAGGTTCGGTACTGGATGGGTAATTTTGCAAAGGAATGTTGCTAAAGCATTTGGTATGTTATTTCACACAATATTTGACAACATTTTGATACAGTAGTGTCGTGTTGTGCACCTCTGGTCCTCCGAAAAATCTGGCCCCAGGGGAAATTAAGTTGAATAGCCCTGGTATAGGGGCTAAGGGCACAATGGATAACGCATGTGACTATGGATCAGAGGATTCTAGGCTCAGTGTGTAAAATAACTGGTAAGTACTAGAATGTTAGACAAGAGCTAATTTGGAGGCCCAAACAAAAACCTGGTCTTTGTCCACTGATTAAATGTCAGTGCCCTACGAAAAAGCAGCCGTGATCGTATAGTGGTAAGTACTCTGCGTTGTGGTCGCAGCAACCCCGGTTCGAATCCGGGTCACGGCATACCTACCAAGATTTCTTTGCATTTTTCTCAATCAGTTTCATACATAAGAATATTACAGTAAATTGATAGCTTGACAGCATTCATAAATGTCCAATAGTACAATATTCTCACTATAATAGAAATATGCCAGGCATTGCAGTGCTCAGTTTGAGTGTTTCTACTGATATTCATCAGTTTGTCCTTAAACTCTGGACAGCTGAGCCACAAAGCTGGAGATTTAGGGGCTAGTGGCGCAATGGATAACGCGTCTGACTACGAATTAGAAGATTCTGGGTTCGACTCCTGGCTAGCTCGCATCAAATCTTAACTTGAAAACGGTCAGTTGATCAGTGTGAAATAAATAAGTGGTAAATCCTTTAATGTTGAACTATGGGTTCATTTGGAAGATCAAACCAGATTCTGTCTTCTATCTTCTCAATTTTTAAGCAAGTAAAACTACTGTGTATCGTTTTTGTTTTTTGTTGATAGATTGGTCTGTGTACACTGATTTGATGTCAGACCCCAGTATCAAAAAGTAGATGTGGTAGTATAGCCTATGTACACTGCATTTTGTATGCAGCAGTCCATCAGACCCTCCAGTTGATATACTCCAGTCCACAACCCATCTTTGAAATCAATTTAAAAAAAAGAACCATCTTGTTTACGGGTTTAATTCTGTGTTAGCACTAGGTTAGATCTGGTTTGGTCTTGGTTAAGGCCTTGCTGAATTTTGCTTTCCACCTGCTTTGATTCAGGGTTAGTTCTGGTTCAGACCTGGTTGGTATTCGTCTAGTCCTAGTTTTAATTCAGGTTCGGTACTGGATGGGTAATTTTGCAAAGGAATGTTGCTAAAGCATTTGGTATGTTATTTCACACAACATTTGACAACATTTTGATACAGTAGTGTCGTGTTGTGCACCTCTGGTCCTCCGAAAAATCTGGCCCCAGGGGAAATTAAGTTGAATAGCCCTGGTATAGGGGCTAAGGGTACAATGGATAACGCATGTGACTATGGATCAGAGGATTCTAGGCTCAGTGTGTAAAATAACTGGTAAGTACTAGAATGTTAGACAAGAGCTAATTTGGAGGCCCAAACAAAAACCTGGTCTTTGTCCACTGATTAAATGTCAGTGCTCTACAAAAAAGCAGCCGTGATCGTATAGTGGTAAGTACTCTGCGTTGTGGTCGCAGCAACCCCGGTTCGAATCCGGGTCACGGCATACCTAGCAAGATTTCTTTGCATTTTTCTCAATCAGTTTCATACATAAGAATATTACAGTAAATAGATAGCTTGACAGCATTCATAAATGTCCAATAATACAATATTCTCACTATGATAGAAATATGCCAGGCATTGCAGTGCTCAGTTTGAGTGTTTCTACTGATATTCATCAGTTTGTCCTTAAACTCTGGACAACTGAGCCACAAAGCTGGAGTTTTAGGGGCTAGTGGCGCAATGGATAACTACGGATCAGAAGATTCTAGTTTCGACTCCTGGCTAGCTCGCATCAAATTTTAACTTGAAAACGGTCAGTTGATCAGTGTGAAATAAATAAGTGGTAAATCCTTTAATGTTAAACCAAGGGTTCATTTGGAAGATCAAACCAGATTCTGTCTTCTATCTTCTCAATTTTTAGGCAAGTAACACTACTGTGTATCGTTTTTGTTTTTTGGTGATAGATTGGTCTTTGTACACTGATTTGATGTCAGACCCCAGTATCAAAAAGTAGATGTGGTAGTATAGCCTATGTACACTGCATTTTGTATGCAGCAGTCCATCAGACCCTCCAGTTGATATACTCCAGTCCACAACCCATCTTTGAAATCAATTTAAAAAAAAGAATCATCTTGTTTACGGGTTTAATTCTGTGTTAGCACTAGGTTAGACCTGGTTTGGTCTTGGTTAAGGCCTTGCTGAATTTTGCTTTCCACCTGCTTTGATTCAGGGTTAGTTCTGGTTCAGACCTGGTTGGTATTCGTCTAGTCCTAGTTTTAATTCAGGTTCGGTACTGGATGGGTAATTTTGCAAAGGAATGTTGCTAAAGCATTTGGTATGTTATTTCACACAACATTTGACAACATTTTGATACAGTAGTGTCGTGTTGTGCACCTCTGGTCCTCCGAAAAATCTGGCCCCAGGGGAAATTAAGTTGAATAGCCCTGGTATAGGGGCTAAGGGCACAATGGATAACGCATGTGACTATGGATCAGAGGATTCTAGGCTCAGTGTGTAAAATAACTGGTAAGTACTAGAATGTTAGACAAGAGCTAATTTGGAGGCCCAAACAAAAACCTGGTCTTTGTCCACTGATTAAATGTCAGTGCCCTATGAAAAAGCAGCCGTGATCGTATAGTGGTAAGTACTCTGCGTTGTGGTTGCAGCAACCCCGGTTCGAATCCGGGTCACGGCATACCCAGCAAGATTTCTTTGCATTTTTCTCAATCAGTTTCATACATAAGAATATTACAGTAAATTGATAGCTTGACAGCATTCATAAATGTCCAATAATACAATATTCTCACTATGATAGAAATATGCCAGGCATTGCAGTGCTCAGTTTGAGTGTTTCTACTGATATTCATCAGTTTGTCCTTAAACTCTGGACAACTGAGCCACAAAGCTGGAGTTTTAGGGGCTAGTGGCGCAATGGATAACGCGTCTGACTACGGATCAGAAGATTCTAGTTTCGACTCCTGGCTAGCTCGCATCAAATTTTAACTTGAAAACGGTCAGTTGATCAGTGTGAAATGAATAAGTGGTAAATCCTTTAATGTTAAACCAAGGGTTCATTTGGAAGATCAAACCAGATTCTGTCTTCTATCTTCTCAATTTTTAGGCAAGTAACACTACTGTGTATCGTTTTTGTTTTTTGGTGATAGATTGGTCTTTGTACACTGATTTGATGTCAGACCCCAGTATCAAAAAGTAGATGTGGTAGTATAGCCTATGTACACTGCATTTTGTATGCAGCAGTCCATCAGACCCTCCAGTTGATATACTCCAGTCCACAACCCATCTTTGAAATCAATTTAAAAAAAAGAATCATCTTGTTTACGGGTTTAATTCTGTGTTAGCACTAGGTTAGACCTGGTTTGGTCTTGGTTAAGGCCTTGCTGAATTTTGCTTTCCACCTGCTTTGATTCAGGGTTAGTTCTGGTTCAGACCTGGTTGGTATTCGTCTAGTCCTAGTTTTAATTCAGGTTCGGTACTGGATGGGTAATTTTGCAAAGGAATGTTGCTAAAGCATTTGGTATGTTATTTCACACAACATTTGACAACATTTTGATACAGTAGTGTCGTGTTGTGCACCTCTGGTCCTCCGAAAAATCTGGCCCTAGGGGAAATTAAGTTGAATAGCCCTGGTATAGGGGCTAAGGGCACAATGGATAACGCATGTGACTATGGATCAGAGGATTCTAGGCTCAGTGTGTAAAATAACTGGTAAGTACTAGAATGTTAGACAAGAGCTAATTTGGAGGCCCAAACAAAAACCTGGTCTTTGTCCACTGATTAAATGTCAGTGCCCTATGAAAAAGCAGCCGTGATCGTATAGTGGTAAGTACTCTGCGTTGTGGTCGCAGTAACCCCGTTTCGAATCCGGGTCACGGCATACCCAGCCAGATTTCTTTGCATTTTTCTCAATCAGTTTCATACATAAGAATATTACAGTAAATAGATAGCTTGACAGCATTCATACATGTCCAATAATACAATATTCTCACTATGATAGAAATATGCCAGGCATTGCAGTGCTCAGTTTGAGTGTTTCTACTGATATTCATCAGTTTGTCCTTAAACTCTGGACAACTGAGCCACAAAGCTGTAGTTTTAGGGGCTAGTGGGGCAATGGATAACGCGTCTGACTACAGATAAGAAGATTCTAAGTTCGACTCCTGGCAAGCTCGCATCAAATTTTAACTTGAAAACGGTCAGTTGATCAGTGTGAAATAAATAAGTGGTAAATCCTTTAATGTTGAACCAAGGGTTCATTTGGAAGATCAAACCAGATTCTGTCTTCTATCTTCTCAATTTTTAAGCAAGTAAAACTACTGTGTATCGTTTTTGTTTTTTGTTGATAGATTGGTCTTTGTACACTGATTTGATGTCAGACCCCAGTATCAAAAAGTAGATGTGGTAGTATAGCCTATGTACACTGCATTTTGTATGCAGCAGTCCATCAGACCCTCCAGTTGATATACTCCAGTCCACAACCCATCTTTGAAATCAATTAAAAAAAAGAATCATCTTGTTTACGGGTTTAATTCTGTGTTAGCACTAGGTTAGACCTGGTTTGGTCTTGGTTAAGGCCTTGCTGAATTTTGCTTTCCACCTGCTTTGATTCAGGGTTAGTTCTGGTTCAGACCTGGTTGGTATTCGTCTAGTCCTAGTTTTAATTCAGGTTCGGTACTGGATGGGTAATTTTGCAAAGGAATGTTGCTAAAGCATTTGGTATGTTATTTCACACAACATTTGACAACATTTTGATACAGTAGTGTCGTGTTGTGCACCTCTGGTCCTCCGAAAAATCTGGCCCTAGGGGAAATTAAGTTGAATAGCCCTGGTATAGGGGCTAAGGGCACAATGGATAACGCATGTGACTATGGATCAGAGGATTCTAGGCTCAGTGTGTAAAATAACTGGTAAGTACTAGAATGTTAGACAAGAGCTAATTTGGAGGCCCAAACAAAAACCTGGTCTTTGTCCACTGATTAAATGTCAGTGCCCTATGAAAAAGCAGCCGTGATCGTATAGTGGTAAGTACTCTGCGTTGTGGTCGCAGTAACCCCGGTTCGAATCCGGGTCACGGCATACCCAGCCAGATTTCTTTGCATTTTTCTCAATCAGTTTCATACATAAGAATATTACAGTAAATAGATAGCTTGACAGCATTCATACATGTCCAATAATACAATATTCTCACTATGATAGAAATATGCCAGGCATTGCAGTGCTCAGTTTGAGTGTTTCTACTGATATTCATCAGTTTGTCCTTAAACTCTGGACAACTGAGCCACAAAACTGGAGTTTTAGGGGCTAGTGGTGCAATGGATAACGCGTCTGACTACAGGTAAGAAGATTCTAAGTTCGACTCCTGGCAAGCTCGCATCAAATTTTAACTTGAAAACGGTCAGTTGATCAGTGTGAAATAAATAAGTGGTAAATCCTTTAATGTTGAACCAAGGGTTCATTTGGAAGATCAAACCAGATTCTGTCTTCTATCTTCTCAATTTTTAAGCAAGTAAAACTACTGTGTATCGTTTTTGTTTTTTGTTGATAGATTGGTCTTTGTACACTGATTTGATGTCAGACCCCAGTATCAAAAAGTAGATGTGGTAGTATAGCCTATGTACACTGCATTTTGTATGCAGCAGTCCATCAGACCCTCCAGTTGATATACTCCAGTCCACAACCCATCTTTGAAATCAATTAAAAAAAAATAATCATCTTGTTTACGGGTTTAATTCTGTGTTAGCACTAGGTTAGACCTGGTTTGGTCTTGGTTAAGGCCTTGCTGAATTTTGCTTTCCACCTGCTTTGATTCAGGGTTAGTTCTGGTTCAGACCTGGTTGGTATTCGTCTAGTCCTAGTTTTAATTCAGGTTCGGTACTGGATGGGTAATTTTGCAAAGGAATGTTGCTAAAGC
This sequence comes from Eucyclogobius newberryi, assembly GCF_026437365.1. Taxonomy (NCBI): domain Eukaryota; kingdom Metazoa; phylum Chordata; class Actinopteri; order Gobiiformes; family Gobiidae; genus Eucyclogobius; species Eucyclogobius newberryi. Next base: position 6,936,423 of record NW_027315724.1, read on the forward strand.
ATTTGGTATGTTATTTCACACAACATTTGACAACATTTTGATACAGTAGTGTCGTGTTGTGCACCTCTGGTCCTCCGAAAAATCTGGCCCTAGGGGAAATTAAGTTGAATAGCCCTGGTATAGGGGCTAAGGGCACAATGGATAACGCATGTGACTATGGATCAGAGGATTCTAGGCTCAGTGTGTAAAATAACTGGTAAGTACTAGAATGTTAGACAAGAGCTAATTTGGAGGCCCAAACAAAAACCTGGTCTTTGTCCACTGATTAAATGTCAGTGCCCTATGAAAAAGCAGCCGTGATCGTATAGTGGTAAGTACTCTGCGTTGTGGTCGCAGTAACCCCGGTTCGAATCCGGGTCACGGCATACCCAGCAAGATTTCTTTGCATTTTTCTCAATCAGTTTCATACATAAGAATATTACAGTAAATAGATAGCTTGACAGCATTCATACATGTCCAATAATACAATATTCTCACTATGATAGAAATATGCCAGGCATTGCAGTGCTCAGTTTGAGTGTTTCTACTGATATTCATCAGTTTGTCCTTAAACTCTGGACAACTGAGCCACAAAGCTGGAGTTTTAGGGGCTAGTGGCGCAATGGATAACGCGTCTGACTACAGGTAAGAAGATTCTAGGTTCGACTCCTGGCAAGCTTGATCAAATTTTAACTTGAAAACGGTCAGTTGATCAGTGTGAAATAAATAAGTGGTAAATCCTTTAATGTTGAACCAAGGGTTCATTTGGAAGATCAAACCAGATTCTGTCTTCTATCTTCTCAATTTTTAAGCAAGTAAAACTACTGTGTATCGTTTTTGTTTTTTGTTGATAGATTGGTCTTTGTACACTGATTTGATGTCAGACCCCAGTAACAAAAAGTAGATGTGGTAGTATAGCCTATGTACACTGCATTTTGTATGCAGCAGTCCATCAGACCCTCCAGTTGATATACTCCAGTCCACAACCCATCTTTGAAATCAATTTAAAAAAAATAATCATCTTGTTTACGGGTTTAATTCTGTGTTAGCACTAGGTTAGACCTGGTTTGGTCTTGGTTAAGGCCTTGCTGAATTTTGCTTTCCACCTGCTTTGATTCAGGGTTAGTTCTGGTTCAGACCTGGTTGGTATTCGTCTAGTCCTAGTTTTAATTCAGGTTCGGTACTGGATGGGTAATTTTGCAAAGGAATGTTGCTAAAGCATTTGGTATGTTATTTCACACAACATTTGACAACATTTTGATACAGTAGTGTCGTGTTGTGCACCTCTGGTCCTCCGAAAAATCTGGCCCCAGGGGAAATTAAGTTGAATAGCCCTGGTGTAGGGGCTAAGGGCACAATGGATAACGCATGTGACTATGGATCAGAGGATTCTAGGCTCAGTGTGTAAAATAACTGGTAAGTACTAGAATGTTAGACAAGAGCTAATTTGGAGGCCCAAACAAAAACCTGGTCTTTGTCCACTGATTAAATGTCAGTGCCCTACGAAAAAGCAGCCGTGATCGTATAGTGGTAAGTACTCTGCGTTGTGGTCGCAGCAACCCCGGTTCGAATCCAGGTCACGGCATACCTAGCAAGATTTCTTTGCATTTTTCTCAATCAGTTTCATACATAAGAATATTACAGTAAATAGATAGCTTGACAGCATTCATAAATGTCCAATAATACAATATTCTCACTATGATAGAAATATGCCAGGCATTGCAGTGCTCAGTTTGAGTGTTTCTACTGATATTCATCAGTTTGTCCTTAAACTCTGGACAACTGAGCCACAAAGCTGGAGTTTTAGGGGCTAGTGGTGCAATGGATAACGCGTCTGACTACGGATCAGAAGATTCTAGGTTCGACTTCTGGCTACCTCGCATCAAATTTTAACTTGAAAACGGTCAGTTGATCAGTGTGAAATAAATAAGTGGTAAATCCTTTAATGTTGAACCAAGGGTTCATTTGGAAGATCAAACCAGATTCTGTCTTCTATCTTCTCAATTTTTAAGCAAGTAAAACTACTGTGTATCGTTTTTGTTTTTTGTTGATAGATTGGTCTTTGTACACTGATTTGATGTCAGACCCCAGTATCAAAAAGTAGATGTGGTAGTATAGCCTATGTACACTGCATTTTGTATGCAGCAGTCCATCAGACCCTCCAGTTGATATACTCCAGTCCACAACCCATCTTTGAAATCAATTTTAAAAAAATAATCATCTTGTTTACGGGTTTAATTCTGTGTTAGCACTAGGTTAGACCTGGTTTGGTCTTGGTTAAGGCCTTGCTGAATTTTGCTTTCCACCTGCTTTGATTCAGGGTTAGTTCTGGTTCAGACCTGGTTGGTATTCGTCTAGTCCTAGTTTTAATTCAGGTTCGGTACTGGATGGGTAATTTTGCAAAGGAATGTTGCTAAAGCATTTGGTATGTTATTTCACACAACATTTGACAACATTTTGATACAGTAGTGTCGTGTTGTGCACCTCTGGTCCTCCGAAAAATCTGGCCCCAGGGGAAATTAAGTTGAATAGCCCTGGTATAGGGGCTAAGGGCACAATGGATAACGCATGTGACTATGGATCAGAGGATTCTAGGCTCAGTGTGTAAAATAACTGGTAAGTACTAGAATGTTAGACAAGAGCTAATTTGGAGGCCCAAACAAAAACCTGGTCTTTGTCCACTGATTAAATGTCAGTGCCCTACGAAAAAGCAGCCGTGATCGTATAGTGGTAAGTACTCTGCGTTGTGGTCGCAGCAACCCCGGTTCGAATCCGGGTCACGGCATACCTAGCAAGATTTCTTTGCATTTTTCTCAATCAGTTTCATACATAAGAATATTACAGTAAATAGACAGCTTGACAGCATTCATAAATGTCCAATAATACAATATTCTCACTATGATAGAAATATGCCAGGCATTGCAGTGCTCAGTTTGAGTGTTTCTACTGATATTCATCAGTTTGTCCTTAAACTCTGGACAACTGAGCCACAAAGCTGGAGTTTTAGGGGCTAGTGGCGCAATGGATAACGCGTCTGACTACGGATCAGAAGATTCTAGGTTCAACTCCTGGCTAGCTAGCATCAAATTTTAACTTTAAAACGGTCAGTTGATCAGTGTGAAATAAATAAGTGGTAAATCCTTTAATGTTGAACCAAGGGTTCATTTGGAAGATCAAACCAGATTCTGTCTTCTATCTTCTCAATTTTTAAGCAAGTAACACTACTGTGTATCGTTTTTGTTTTTTGTTGATAGATTGGTCTTTGTACACTGATTTGATGTCAGACCCCAGTATCAAAAAGTAGATGTGGTAGTATAGCCTATGTACACTGCATTTTGTATGCAGCAGTCCATCAGACCCTCCAGTTGATATACTCCAGTCCACAACCCATCTTTGAAATCAATTTAAAAAAAATAATCATCTTGTTTACGGGTTTAATTCTGTGTTAGCACTAGGTTAGACCTGGTTTGGTCTTGGTTAAGGCCTTGCTGAATTTTGCTTTCCACCTGCTTTGATTCAGGGTTAGTTCTGGTTCAGACCTGGTTGGTATTCGTCTAGTCCTAGTTTTAATTCAGGTTCGGTACTGGATGGGTAATTTTGCAAAGGAATGTTGCTAAAGCATTTGGTATGTTATTTCACACAACATTTGACAACATTTTGATACAGTAGTGTCGTGTTGTGCACCTCTGGTCCTCCGAAAAATCTGGCCCCAGGGGAAATTAAGTTGAATAGCCCTGGTATAGGGGCTAAGGGCACAATGGATAACGCATGTGACTATGGATCAGAGGATTCTAGGCTCAGTGTGTAAAATAACTGGTAAGTACTAGAATGTTAGACAAGAGCTAATTTGGAGGCCCAAACAAAAACCTGGTCTTTGTCCACTGATTAAATGTAAGTGCCCTACGAAAATGCAGCCGTGATCGTATAGTGGTAAGTTCTCTGCGTTGTGGTCGCAGCAACCCCGGTTCGAATCCGGGTCACGGCATACCTAGCAAGATTTCTTTGCATTTTTCTCAATCAGTTTCATACATAAGAATATTACAGTAAATAGATAGCTTGACAGCATTCATAAATGTCCAATAATACAATATTCTCACTATGATAGAAATATGCCAGGCATTGCAGTGCTCAGTTTGAGTGTTTCTACTGATATTCATCAGTTTGTCCTTAAACTCTGGACAACTGAGCCACAAAGCTGAAGTTTTAGGGGCTAGTGGTGCAATGGATAACGAGTCTGACTACGGATCAGAAGATTCTAGGTTCGACTCCTGGCTAGCTCGCATCAAATTTTAACTTGAAAACGGTCAGTTGATCAGTGTGAAATAAATAAGTGGTAAATCCTTTAATGTTGAACCAAGGGTTCATTTGGAAGATCAAACCAGATTCTGTCTTCTATCTTCTCAATTTTTAAGCAAGTAAAACTACTGTGTATCGTTTTTGTTTTTTGTTGATAGATTGGTCTTTGTACACTGATTTGATGTCAGACCCCAGTATCAAAAAGTAGATGTGGTAGTATAGCCTATGTACACTGCATTTTGTATGCAGCAGTCCATCAGACCCTCCAGTTGATATACTCCAGTCCACAACCCATCTTTGAAATCAATTAAAAAAAAATAATCATCTTGTTTACGGGTTTAATTCTGTGTTAGCACTAGGTTAGACCTGGTTTGGTCTTGGTTAAGGCCTTGCTGAATTTTGCTTTCCACCTGCTTTGATTCAGGGTTAGTTCTGGTTCAGACCTGGTTGGTATTCGTCTAGTCCTAGTTTTAATTCAGGTTCGGTACTGGATGGGTAATTTTGCAAAGGAATGTTGCTAAAGCATTTGGTATGTTATTTCACACAACATTTGACAACATTTTGATACAGTAGTGTCGTGTTGTGCACCTCTGGTCCTCCGAAAAATCTGGCCCCAGGGGAAATTAAGTTGAATAGCCCTGGTATAGGGGCTAAGGGCACAATGGATAACGCATGTGACTATGGATCAGAGGATTCTAGGCTCAGTGTGTAAAATAACTGGTAAGTACTAGAATGTTAGACAAGAGCTAATTTGGAGGCCCAAACAAAAACCTGGTCTTTGTCCACTGATTAAATGTCAGTGCCCTACGAAAAAGCAGCCGTGATCGTATAGTGGTAAGTACTCTGCGTTGTGGTCGCAGCAACCCCGGTTCGAATCCGGGTCACGGCATACCTAGCAAGATTTCTTTGCATTTTTCTCAATCAGTTTCATACATAAGAATATTACAGTAAATAGACAGCTTGACAGCATTCATAAATGTCCAATAATACAATATTCTCACTATGATAGAAATATGCCAGGCATTGCAGTGCTCAGTTTGAGTGTTTCTACTGATATTCATCAGTTTGTCCTTAAACTCTGGACAACTGAGCCACAAAGCTGGAGTTTTAGGGGCTAGTGGCGCAATGGATAACGCGTCTGACTACGGATCAGAAGATTCTAGGTTCAACTCCTGGCTAGCTAGCATCAAATTTTAACTTTAAAACGGTCAGTTGATCAGTGTGAAATAAATAAGTGGTAAATCCTTTAATGTTGAACCAAGGGTTCATTTGGAAGATCAAACCAGATTCTGTCTTCTATCTTCTCAATTTTTAAGCAAGTAACACTACTGTGTATCGTTTTTGTTTTTTGTTGATAGATTGGTCTTTGTACACTGATTTGATGTCAGACCCCAGTATCAAAAAGTAGATGTGGTAGTATAGCCTATGTACACTGCATTTTGTATGCAGCAGTCCATCAGACCCTCCAGTTGATATACTCCAGTCCACAACCCATCTTTGAAATCAATTTAAAAAAAATAATCATCTTGTTTACGGGTTTAATTCTGTGTTAGCACTAGGTTAGACCTGGTTTGGTCTTGGTTAAGGCCTTGCTGAATTTTGCTTTCCACCTGCTTTGATTCAGGGTTAGTTCTGGTTCAGACCTGGTTGGTATTCGTCTAGTCCTAGTTTTAATTCAGGTTCGGTACTGGATGGGTAATTTTGCAAAGGAATGTTGCTAAAGCATTTGGTATGTTATTTCACACAACATTTGACAACATTTTGATACAGTAGTGTCGTGTTGTGCACCTCTGGTCCTCCGAAAAATCTGGCCCCAGGGGAAATTAAGTTGAATAGCCCTGGTATAGGGGCTAAGGGCACAATGGATAACGCATGTGACTATGGATCAGAGGATTCTAGGCTCAGTGTGTAAAATAACTGGTAAGTACTAGAATGTTAGACAAGAGCTAATTTGGAGGCCCAAACAAAAACCTGGTCTTTGTCCACTGATTAAATGTAAGTGCCCTACGAAAATGCAGCCGTGATCGTATAGTGGTAAGTTCTCTGCGTTGTGGTCGCAGCAACCCCGGTTCGAATCCGGGTCACGGCATACCTAGCAAGATTTCTTTGCATTTTTCTCAATCAGTTTCATACATAAGAATATTACAGTAAATAGATAGCTTGACAGCATTCATAAATGTCCAATAATACAATATTCTCACTATGATAGAAATATGCCAGGCATTGCAGTGCTCAGTTTGAGTGTTTCTACTGATATTCATCAGTTTGTCCTTAAACTCTGGACAACTGAGCCACAAAGCTGAAGTTTTAGGGGCTAGTGGTGCAATGGATAACGAGTCTGACTACGGATCAGAAGATTCTAGGTTCGACTCCTGGCTAGCTCGCATCAAATTTTAACTTGAAAACGGTCAGTTGATCAGTGTGAAATAAATAAGTGGTAAATCCTTTAATGTTGAACCAAGGGTTCATTTGGAAGATCAAACCAGATTCTGTCTTCTATCTTCTCAATTTTTAAGCAAGTAAAACTACTGTGTATCGTTTTTGTTTTTTGTTGATAGATTGGTCTTTGTACACTGATTTGATGTCAGACCCCAGTATCAAAAAGTAGATGTGGTAGTATAGCCTATGTACACTGCATTTTGTATGCAGCAGTCCATCAGACCCTCCAGTTGATATACTCCAGTCCACAACCCATCTTTGAAATCAATTAAAAAAAAATAATCATCTTGTTTACGGGTTTAATTCTGTGTTAGCACTAGGTTAGACCTGGTTTGGTCTTGGTTAAGGCCTTGCTGAATTTTGCTTTCCACCTGCTTTGATTCAGGGTTAGTTCTGGTTCAGACCTGGTTGGTATTCGTCTAGTCCTAGTTTTAATTCAGGTTCGGTACTGGATGGGTAATTTTGCAAAGGAATGTTGCTAAAGCATTTGGTATGTTATTTCACACAACATTTGACAACATTTTGATACAGTAGTGTCGTGTTGTGCACCTCTGGTCCTCCGAAAAATCTGGCCCCAGGGGAAATTAAGTTGAATAGCCCTGGTATAGGGGCTAAGGGCACAATGGATAACGCATGTGACTATGGATCAGAGGATTCTAGGCTCAGTGTGTAAAATAACTGGTAAGTACTAGAATGTTAGACAAGAGCTAATTTGGAGGCCCAAACAAAAACCTGGTCTTTGTCCACTGATTAAATGTCAGTGCCCTACGAAAAAGCAGCCGTGATCGTATAGTGGTAAGTACTCTGCGTTGTGGTCGCAGCAACCCCGGTTCGAATCCGGGTCACGGCATACCTAGCAAGATTTCTTTGCATTTTTCTCAATCAGTTTCATACATAAGAATATTACAGTAAATAGATAGCTTGACAGCATTCATAAATGTCCAATAATACAATATTCTCACTATGATAGAAATATGCCAGGCATTGCAGTGCTCAGTTTGAGTGTTTCTACTGATATTCATCAGTTTGTCCTTAAACTCTGGACAACTGAGCCACAGAGCTGGAGTTTTGGGGGCTAGTGGCGCAATGGATAACGCGTCTGACTACGGATCAGAAGATTCTAGGTTCGACTCCTGGCTAGCTCGCTTCAAATTATACCCCTTTAGGCGCCAGAGATTATGGATGAAATAAATGTATAAATAAAAAACTTCCTGAGATACAGAGAACTGAAGCCGGGGCACAGCTCTGGGTCGGCAGTGCCCCTGGAGGCCCGTAGAAGCTCCACACTCCAGTTGATTCTTGGATAAAAGGGCACCCAGCCGGTCTCGAACTCGCGTGAGGCGGAGCAGGGATCATCCACCCCGCACACGGCCAGACTTTGCCCGGCCAGGGAGCACCTTCTGCGGGTCGGAGGCTCCGGGTCGGAGCCCCTGGAGCCTGGAGCCCTCACCGGGCCCCGAACTCGGCTGCCGGAGGCAGTGCAGTGCCTCATGGATAAAAGGGCACCCAGCCGGTCTCGAACTCGCGTGAGGCGGAGCAGGGATCATCCACCCCGCACACGGCCAGACTTTGCCCGGCCAGGGAGCACCTTCTGCGGGTCGGAGGCTCCGGGTCGGAGCCCCTGGAGCCTGGAGCCCTCACCGGGCCCCGAACTCGGCTGCCGGAGGCAGTGCAGTGCCTCATGGATAAAAGGGCACCCAGCCGGTCTCGAACTCGCGTGAGGCGGAGCAGGGATCATCCACCCCGCACACGACCAGACTTTGCCCGGGGAAGGGCCACTCTGGCTGGGCATGGCCCCCACTGAGCACCCCCTGGAACCCCCGGAGCACCTCCAGAGCCACCCCCCACTCCTCCAGACTCACCCCGGGGAAGGGCCACTCTGGCTGGGCATGGCCTCCACTGAGCACCCCCTGGAGCCCCCGGAGCACCTCCAGAGCCACCCCCCACTCTCCCCAGACTCTGCCCGGGGAAGGGCCACTCTGGCTGGGCATGGCCTCCGCCGAGCACCCCCTGGAACCCCCGGAGCACCTCCAGAGCCACCCCCCACTCCTCCAGACTCTGCCCGGGGAAGGGCAACTCTGGCTGGGCATGGCCTCCGCCGAGCACCCCCTGGAACCCCCGGAGCCCCTCCAGGGCCACCCCCCACTCCTCCAGACTCACCCCGGGGAAGGGACACTCTGGCTGGGCATGGCCTCCGCCGAGCACCCCCTGGAGCCCCCGGAGCACCCCCAGAGCCACCCCCCACTCTCCCCAGACTCTGCCCGGGGAAGGGCCACTCTGGCTGGGCATGGCCTCCACCAAGCACCCCCTGGAGCCCCCGGAGCATCTCCAGAGCCACCCCCCACTCCTCCAGACTCACCCCGGGGAAGGGACACTCTGGCTGGGCATGGCCTCCGCCGAGCACCCCCTGGAACCCCTGGAGCCCCTCCAGGGCCACCCCCCACTCCTCCAGACTCACCCCGGGGAAGGTCCACTCTGGCTGGGCATGGCCTCCCCTGACCACCCCCTGGAACCCCTGGAGCCCCCGGAGCAGCTCCAGAGCCACCCCCCACTCTCCCCAGACTCTGCCCGGGGAAGGGCCACTCTGGCCGGGCATGGCCTCCGCTGAGCACCCCCTGGAACCCCTGGAGCCCCCGGAGCACCTCCAGAGCCACCCCCCACTCCTCCAGACACACCCCGGGGAAGGGCCACTCTGGCTGGGCATGGCCTCCACTGAGCACCCCCTGGAGCCCCCGGAGCACCTCCAGAGCCACCCCCCACTCTCCCCAGACTATGCCCGGGGAAGGGCCACTCTGGCTGGGCATGGCCTCCGCCGAGCACCCCCTGGAACCCCTGGAGCCCCTCCAGAGCCACCCCCCACTCCTCCAGACTCACCCCGGGGAAGGGCCACTCTGGCTGGGCATGGCCTCCACTGAGCACCCCCTGGAGCCCCCGGAGCACCTCCAGAGCCACCCCCCACTCTCCCCAGACTATGCCCGGGGAAGGGCCACTCTGGCTGGGCATGGCCTCCGCCGAGCACCCCCTGGAACCCCTGGAGCCCCTCCAGAGCCACCCCCCACTCTCCCCAGACTCACCCCGGGGAAGGGCCACTCTGGCTGGGCATGGTCTCCACCAAGCACCCCCTGGAGCCCCCGGAGCACCCCCAGAGCCACCCCCCACTCTCCCCAGACTCATCCCGGGGAAGGGACACTCTGGCTGGGCATGGCCTCCACTGAGCACCCCCTGGAACCCCTGGAGCCCCGGGAGCACCTCCAGAGCCACCCCCCACTCTCCCCAGACTCTGCCCGGGGAAGGGCCACTCTGGCTGGGCATGGCCTCTGCCGAGCACCCCCTGGAACCCCCGGAGGCCCTCCAGAGCCACCCCCCACTCTCCCCAGACTCACCCCGGGGAAGGGCCACTCTGGCTGGGCATGGTCTCCACCAAGCACCCCCTGGAGCCCCCGGAGCACCTCCAGAGCCACCCCCCACTCCTCCAGACTCAACCCGGGGAAGGGACACTCTGGCTGGGCATGGCCTCCGCCGAGCACCCCCTGGAGCCCCCGGAGCACCCCCAGAGCCACCCCCCACTCTCCCCAGACTCACCCCGGGGAAGGGCAACTCTGGCTCGGCATGGCCCCCACTGAGCACCCCCTGGAACCCCTGGAGCCCCTGGAGCACCTCCAGGGCCACCCCCCCACTCCACCAGACTCAGCCCCGACCCGGGCACACTCTTCCCCGGGTCCTGGGCTCCGGGACTCCGGGGATGACCACCGGGGACCAGGCTCTCCCTCCGAACCCGGGGACCCACCCTTAAGCACCCCCTCGCGGGCTAAACCCCTTAGGGGCAGCCGCCTGGAAGCCCGTGCCCTTGGTACTCTGACATGGAAGCCCGTGCCCTTGGTACTCTTAACCACACTTTGAAATTTTTCGAGTATAGTGTACTATTTCGGTTTTTACTCTAAGTCCCTCAGGGGTATAGTGTACTATACTATGATGGTCAGATCACCTCCAGGCCCCAGGGGAGTGCTTTTCTGGGGTCAAACAGTGCACTGATGATGGGGGATTATTTCATTTTGCTCATTTTGGTGTTTTTTCACATTTTAACCCATTTTCACCCCTTTTGCTCACAACTTCGTACTACGGCCCGGAAAAACGACAGAGTCGATGGGTATAGTGTACTATTGCCGAAAAATGACAGAGTCTTTTCGGGTATAGTGTACTATTTCGGTTTTTACTCTAAGTCCCTCAGGGGCATATGGTGCTATACTCTGATGGTCAGATCACCTCCAGGCCCCAGGGGAGTGCTTTTCTGGGGTCAAACAGTGCACTGATGATGGGGGATTATTTCATTTTGCTCATTTTGGTGTTTTTTCACATTTTAACCCATTTTCACCCATTTTGCTCACCCCGCACTCTGCCGCATATGAGGCCGGGGAAGGGCCACTCTGGCTGGGCATGGCCTCCGCTGAGCACCCCCTGGAGCCCCTGGAGCCCCCGGAGACCCTCCAGAGCCACCCCCCACTCCTCCAGACTCACCCCGGGGAAGGGACACTCTGGCTGGGCATGGCCTCCGCCGAGCAGCCCCTGGAGCCCCCGGAGACCCTCCAGAGCCACCCCCCACTCTCCCCAGACTCTGCCCGGGGAAGGGACACTCTGGCCGGGCATGGCCTCCGCCGAGCACCCCCTGGAACCCCTGGAGCCCCCGGAGCAGCTCCAGAGCCACCCCCCACTCTCCCCAGACTCTGCCCGGGGAAGGGACACTCTGGCCGGGCATGGCCTCCGCCTACCACCCCCTGGAACCCCCGGAGGCCCTCCAGAGCCACCCCCCACTCTCCCCAGACTCTGCCCGGGGAAGGGACACTCTGGCCGGGCATGGCCTCCGCCGAGCACCCCCTGGAACCCCCGGAGCCCCTCCAGGGCCACCCCCCACTCCTCCAGACTCACCCCGGGGAAGGGACACTCTGGCTGGGCATGGCCTCCGCCGAGCACCCCCTGGAGCCCCCGGAGCACCCCCAGAGCCACCCCCCACTCTCCCCAGACTCTGCCCGGGGAAGGGCCACTCTGGCTGGGCATGGCCTCCACCAAGCACCCCCTGGAGCCCCCGGAGCACCTCCAGAGCCACCCCCCACTCCTCCAGACTCACCCCGGGGAAGGGACACTCTGGCTGGGCATGGCCTCCGCCGAGCACCCCCTGGAACCCCTGGAGCCCCTCCAGGGCCACCCCCCACTCCTCCAGACTCACCCCGGGGAAGGTCCACTCTGGCTGGGCATGGCCTCCGCTGACCACCCCCTGGAACCCCTGGAGCCCCCGGAGCAGCTCCAGAGCCACCCCCCACTCTCCCCAGACTCTGCCCGGGGAAGGGCCACTCTGGCCGGGCATGGCCTCCGCTGAGCACCCCCTGGAACCCCTGGAGCCCCCGGAGCACCTCCAGAGCCACCCCCCACTCCTCCAGACTCACCCCGGGGAAGGGCCACTCTGGCTGGGCATGGCCTCCACTGAGCACCCCCTGGAGCCCCCGGAGCACCTCCAGAGCCACCCCCCACTCTCCCCAGACTATGCCCGGGGAAGGGCCACTCTGGCTGGGCATGGCCTCCGCCGAGCACCCCCTGGAACCCCTGGAGCCCCTCCAGAGCCACCCCCCACTCCTCCAGACTCACCCCGGGGAAGGGCCACTCTGGCTGGGCATGGCCTCCACTGAGCACCCCCTGGAGCCCTCGGAGCACCTCCAGAGCCACCCCCCACTCTCCCCAGACTATGCCCGGGGAAGGGCCACTCTGGCTGGGCATGGCCTCCGCCGAGCACCCCCTGGAACCCCTGGAGCCCCTCCAGAGCCACCCCCCACTCCTCCAGACTCACCCCGGGGAAGGGCCACTCTGGCTGGGCATGGCCTCCACTGAGCACCCCCTGGAGCCCCCGGAGCACCTCCAGAGCCACCCCCCACTCCTCCAGACTCACCCCGGGGAAGGGACACTCTGGCTGGGCATGGCCTCCGCCGAGCAGCCCCTGGAGCCCCCGGAGCAGCTCCAGAGCCACCCCCCACTCTCCCCAGACTCTGCCCGGGGAAGGGCCACTCTGGCCGGGCATGGCCTCCGCTGAGCACCCCCTGGAACCCCTGGAGCCCCCGGAGCACCTCCAGAGCCACCCCCCACTCCTCCAGACTCACCCCGGGGAAGGGCCACTCTGGCTGGGCATGGCCTCCACTGAGCACCCCCTGGAGCCCCCGGAGCACCTCCAGAGCCACCCCCCACTCTCCCCAGACTATGCCCGGGGAAGGGCCACTCTGGCTGGGCATGGCCTCCGCCGAGCACCCCCTGGAACCCCTGGAGCCCCTCCAGAGCCACCCCCCACTCCTCCAGACTCACCCCGGGGAAGGGCCACTCTGGCTGGGCATGGCCTCCACTGAGCACCCCCTGGAGCCCTCGGAGCACCTCCAGAGCCACCCCCCACTCTCCCCAGACTATGCCCGGGGAAGGGCCACTCTGGCTGGGCATGGCCTCCGCCGAGCACCCCCTGGAACCCCTGGAGCCCCTCCAGAGCCACCCCCCACTCCTCCAGACTCACCCCGGGGAAGGGCCACTCTGGCTGGGCATGGCCTCCACTGAGCACCCCCTGGAGCCCCCGGAGCACCTCCAGAGCCACCCCCCACTCCTCCAGACTCACCCCGGGGAAGGGACACTCTGGCTGGGCATGGCCTCCGCCGAGCAGCCCCTGGAGCCCCCGGAGACCCTCCAGAGCCACCCCCCACTCTCCCCAGACTCACCCCGGGGAAGGTCCACTCTGGCTGGGCATGGCCTCCGCCGAGCACCCCCTGGAGCCCCCGGAGCACCCCCAGAGCCACCCCCCCACTCTCCCCAGACTCTGCCCGGGGAAGGGCCACTCTGGCTGGGCATGGCCTCCACCAAGCACCCCCTGGAGCCCCCCGGAGCACCTCCAGAGCCACCCCCCACTCCTCCAGACTCACCCCGGGGAAGGGACACTCTGGCTGGGCATGGCCTCCACCAAGCACCCCCTGGAGCCCCCGGAGCACCTCCAGAGCCACCCCCCACTCCTCCAGACTCACCCCGGGGAAGGGACACTCTGGCTGGGCATGGCCTCCGCCGAGCACCCCCTGGAACCCCTGGAGCCCCCGGAGCACCTCCAGAGCCACCCCCCACTCTCCCCAGACTCTGCCCGGGGAAGGGACACTCTGGCCGGGCATGGCCTCCGCCGAGCACCCCCTGGAACCCCCCGGAGCACCTCCAGAGCCACCCCCCCACTCCTCCAGACTCACCCCGGGGAAGGGACACTCTGGCTGGGCATGGCCTCCACCAAGCACCCCCTGGAGCCCCCGGAGCACCTCCAGAGCCACCCCCCACTCCTCCACACTCACCCCGGGGACGGGACACTCTGGCTGGGCATGGCCTCCGCCGAGCACCCCCTGGAACCCCTGGAGCCCCCGGAGGCCCTCCAGAGCCACCCCCCACTCTCCCCAGACTCTGCCCGGGGAAGGGACACTCTGGCCGTGCATGGCCTCCGCCGAGCACCCCCTGGAACCCCTGGAGCCCCCGGAGCAGCTCCAGAGCCACCCCCCACTCTCCCCAGACTCTGCCCGGGGAAGGGACACTCTGGCCGGGCATGGCCTCCGCCTACCACCCCCTGGAACCCCCGGAGGCCCTCCAGAGCCAACCCCCACTCTCCCCAGACTCTGCCCGGGGAAGGGACACTCTGGCCGGGCATGGCCTCCGCCGAGCACCCCCTGGAACCCCCGGAGCCCCTCCAGGGCCACCCCCCACTCCTCCAGACTCACCCCGGGGAAGGGCCACTCTGGCTGGGCATGGCCTCCGCCGAGCACCCCCTGGAGCCCCCGGAGCACCCCCAGAGCCACCCCCCACTCTCCCCAGACTCTGCCCGGGGAAGGGCCACTCTGGCTGGGCATGGCCTCCACTGAGCACCCCCTGGAGCCCCCGGAGCACCTCCAGAGCCACCCCCCACTCTCCCCAGACTATGCCCGGGGAAGGGCCACTCTGGCTGGGCATGGCCTCCGCCGAGCACCCCCTGGAACCCCTGGAGCCCCTCCAGAGCCACCCCCCACTCCTCCAGACTCACCCCGGGGAAGGGCCACTCTGGCTGGGCATGGCCTCCACTGAGCACCCCCTGGAGCCCCCGGAGCACCTCCAGAGCCACCCCCCACTCTCCCCAGACTCACCCCGGGGAAGGGCCACTCTGGCTGGGCATGGTCTCCACCAAGCACCCCCTGGAGCCCCCGGAGCACCTCCAGAGCCACCCCCCACTCCTCCAGACTCACCCCGGGGAAGGGACACTCTGGCTGGGCATGGCCTCCGCCGAGCACCCCCTGGAGCCCCCGGAGCACCCCCAGAGCCACCCCCCACTCTCCCCAGACTCACCCCGGGGAAGGGACACTCTGGCTGGGCATGGCCTCCACTGAGCACCCCCTGGAACCCCTGGAGCCCCGGGAGCACCTCCAGAGCCACCCCCCACTCTCCCCAGACTCTGCCCGGGGAAGGGCCACTCTGGCTGGGCATGGCCTCCGCCGAGCACCCCCTGGAACCCCCGGAGGCCCTCCAGAGCCACCCCCCACTCTCCCCAGACTCACCACGGGGAAGGGCTACTCTGGCTGGGCATGGTCTCCACCAAGCACCCCCTGGAGCCCCCGGAGCACCCCCAGAGCCACCCCCCACTCTCCCCAGACTCACCCCGGGGAAGGGACACTCTGGCTGGGCATGGCCTCCACTGAGCACCCCCTGGAACCCCTGGAGCCCCTGGAGCACCTCCAGGGCCACCCCCCCACTCCACCAGACTCAGCCCCGACCCGGGCACACTCTTCCCCGGGTCCTGGGCTCCGGGACTCCGGGGATGACCACCGGGGACCAGGCTCTCCCTCCGAACCCGGGGACCCACCCTTAAGCACCCCCTCGCGGGCTAAACCCCTTAGGGGCAGCCGCCTGGAAGCCCGTGCCCTTGGTACTCTGACATGGAAGCCCGTGCCCTTGGTACTCTTAACCACACTTTGAAATTTTTCGAGTATAGTGTACTATTTCGGTTTTTACTCTAAGTCCCTCAGGGGCATATGGTGCTATACTCTGATGGTCAGATCACCTCCAGGCCCCAGGGGAGTGCTTTTCTGGGGTCAAACAGTGCACTGATGATGGGGGATTATTTCATTTTGCTCATTTTGGTGTTTTTTCACATTTTAACCCATTTTCACCCCTTTTGCTCACAACTTCATACTACGGCCCGGAAAAACGACAGAGTCCCTCGGGTATAGTGTACTATTGCCGAAAAACGACAGAGTCTTTTCAGGCATAGTGTACTATTTCGGTTTTTACTCTAAGTCCCTCAGGGGCATATGGTGCTATACTCTGATGGTCAGATCACCTCCAGGCCCCAGGGGAGTGCTTTTCTGGGGTCAAACAGTGCACTGATGATGGGGGATTATTTCATTTTGCTCATTTTGGTGTTTTTTCACATTTTAACCCATTTTCACCCCTTTTGCTCACAACTTCATACTACGGCCCGGAAAAACGACAGAGTCCCTCGGGTATAGTGTACTATTGCCGAAAAACGACAGAGTCCCTCGGGTATAGTGTACTATTGCCGAAAAACGACAGAGTCCCTCGGGTATAGTGTACTATTGCCGAAAAACGACAGAGTCCCTCGGGTATAGTGTACTATTGCCGAAAAACGACAGAGTCCCTCGGGTATAGTGTACTATTGCCGAAAAACGACAGAGTCCCTCGGGTATAGTGTACTATTGCCGAAAAACGACAGAGTCCCTCGGGTATAGTGTACTATTGCCGAAAAACGACAGAGTCCCTCGGATATAGTGTACTATTGCCGAAAAACAACAGAGTCCCTCGGGTATAGTGTACTATTGGCTGGAAGCTCGGTTTTTTTTCTAAGTCCAGCAGGGGTATATGGTACTATATTCTGGTGGTCAGATCACCTCCAGGCCCCAGGGGAGTGCTTTTCTGGGGGCAAACTGTGCACTGATGATGGGGGATTACTTCATTTTGCTCATTTTGGTGTTTTTTCACATTTTAACCCATTTTCACCCCTTTTGCTCACATCTTCAAACTCGGGCCCTGATTACAAGTTCTGACCAAATGATGACAAACACGGTATTTATTATGTATTTTTTTCATTTTTTTTATTTTTCCAACTTATACATCCATCATTGGTGCCAGGCAGGTTGTGGAGAAAGCAGTGAAGAAAGGAGAGAGCCATCACAGAAAAGATGTCCATCCAGGGTCAAGGTACCCTGCACTTTTACATATCCAAATGACAGCATTTAAAGTTTTTTAGCGTATGGTATCTCTCGTTGCATGGAACCGCACAGAGGCCAACGCCACACTGACGGCACCTGTACTTTGTTTGCCGCCTGCCTTTGGTACGAGAGCGGTCAGAGCACACGGCGCAGTCTGGACGTCCCTCTGCTTGACAAAGCCAATGACGCTCTGTGAGTCTCTGTGGCATTTCACCCTCCGGTCTTGAGCGCCTTTCTTGTTTTTTGGAGTGATCAGCCAGTAATGCATCAATAATGTTCTGAATGTAAACCTTTAAAGGTTTGTGTGGGCCTGGAGTGGATTTGGTGTATATGATGTGTGAGTTGACAATACTTATGCTTATAATGGCATTGAATATGCGATGATACCATTTCCGGGACCTGTGTGGAAAGAGGTATGTCTTCATCCTCTGGTCAGCAGTGTCCACTCCACCCATGTAGGCGTTGTACTGGTCGACACATACAGGTCTTTTGATGTCACGGAAGCCAGTGTCATCTGTCTTGGATCGGATCCTCCTCTGAACACAATCATTTCCATGGACTGTGGACAACATGGTGAGACGTTTAGTATCGTGCCAAGCACAAGCCAGGAGTTTTCCCTTTCTGCAAAAAACTGGGTCATCTCCTTTTTTCAGCTGTAAGACACTTTTACCAAGGCATTTTGGCATCCCCAACCTGGTAATCCTTACCGTCCCACACAGTCCAGTTTCCAAATCTGCTAATTCATTTGCAATTACAGGCGAGGTATAGTAACTGTCCATGTAAATCTCGTGTCCTTTGCCCGTAAAGGGAGAAACCAACTCACGGACAACTGCGTGTGTTGCACTGATGTTGCTTGCATTATTTTTGTACTGTCCAGTGTGCATTGACCAGCGCAAAACATACCCTGAACAGCTTTCACTCAGGGCATACACTCTATAGCCATATTTGTCAGGTTTATTCGGAGAGTAACATTTTAGTGAAGATCTCCCCTTGAAAGCTATTGTCATTTCATCTAAAGAAAGCTCCTTGATTGGACTGTAAACTGCTGCAAATTTGGGAATAATCAAATCTATTATTGGGCGGACTTTGAACAGTTTATCGTGCCCGGGCTCGCCTGTTCTCACATAATCATTATTGTTGACAAAATGAAAGAACGAAAGAATGATTTCAAATCTGTTTCTTGACATTACATTTCCAAATCCAGGCGTTTGTGTAAGCCAAAATGTTCCCCAGTAATCCTCGATTTCAGGTTTCTCAACAAGGCCCATGGAGAGATGCAAAGCGAAGAAAGCTTTCATTTCGGTGACTGATACATCATACCACTCAAGAAATCTTGAATGTGGCTTCAGAATCATAGGTGCCATACACTGATGTGCATATCTATTTGTCTCATCAGTAATGAAAGTCCAAAACTGATCGGTCAGAAAGAGTGACAGAATATCAAATGGATTAGCATCCGTCAGATCCATCTCTCCTGTGTAGCCAACTGGGTCTTCAAAAGGTTTGATCCATGCCTCAAATACCTCGACCTCTCTCAGCATGTCCCAGCTCTCATCCACCGGGCAAGTTTTACTGCAGCCACTGGTTCCACTGGTTCCTCGCCTCCGTCTGTCCTTTGCACCTGTCCGTTGTTTCGAAGTCCCTTCATCTCCACTTGGAAATCCATCGTCACTCTCGGGGAGATAATACCCTTCAGAGTCAGAATCTGCTGTAAATTGCATGCCACGTGTACTTCCTCCAGCCATTTTTTTCCTTACCGGATCTGCCCTGGATCATACCTGGCTAATAAAGGGAAGTTGCACCGAACCGACCAATGACTGAAGTGATTCATTTTCTACTATTATTTCATTAATTTCCTTGTACGGTAAAGTTGCATTTCTGCGACTTTGGCGCTTAAAGGGTTAGAATACAGAGTTTTTGGTTTCAATACCTTATCATCTGCTGCCATCTTCTGTATTTTTTGTAAATAAAGGTGGACAAAAATAAATAAATATTTGACAAACGCCAAGCCTAGCCCCAAGCCCCAAGGACTGATAACCCTTTAGGCGCCAGAGATTATGGATGAAATAAATGTATAAATAAAAAACTTCCTGAGATACAGAGAACTGAAGCCGGGGCACAGCTCTGGGTCGGCAGTGCCCCTGGAGGCCCGTAGAAGCTCCACACTCCAGTTGATTCTTGGATAAAAGGGCACACAGCCGGTCTCGAACTCGCGTGAGGCGGAGCAGGGATCATCCACCCCGCACACGGCCAGACTTTGCCCGGCCAGGGAGCACCTTCTGCGGGTCGGAGGCTCCGGGTCGGAGCCCCTGGAGCCTGGAGCCCCTGGAGCCTGGAGCCCTCACCGGGCCCCGAACTCGGCTGCCGGAGGCAGTGCAGTGCCTCATGGATAAAAGGGCACCCAGCCGGTCTCGAACTCGCGTGAGGCGGAGCAGGGATCATCCACCCTGCACACGGCCAGACTTTGCCCGGCCAGGGAGCACCTTCTGCGGGTCGGAGGCTCCGGGTCGGAGCCCCTGGAGCCTGGAGCCCTCACCGGGCCCCGAACTCGGCTGCCGGAGGCAGTGCAGTGCCTCATGGATAAAAGGGCACCCAGCCGGTCTCGAACTCGCGTGAGGCGGAGCAGGGATCATCCACCCCGCACACGGCCAGACTTTGCCCGGCCAGGGAGCACCTTCTGCGGGTCGGAGGCTCCGGGTCGGAGCCCCTGGAGCCTGGAGCCCTCACCGGGCCCCGAACTCGGCTGCCGGAGGCAGTGCAGTGCCTCATGGATAAAAGGGCACCCAGCCGGTCTCGAACTCGCGTGAGGCGGAGCAGGGATCATCCACCCCGCACACGGCCAGACTTTGCCCGGCCAGGGAGCACCTTCTGCGGGTCGGAGGCTCCGGGTCGGAGCCCCTGGAGCCTGGAGCCCTCACCGGGCCCCGAACTCGGCTGCCGGAGGCAGTGCAGTGCCTCATGGATAAAAGGGCACCCAGCCGGTCTCGAACTCGCGTGAGGCGGAGCAGGGATCATCCAACCCGCACACGGCCAGACTTTGCCCGGCCAGGGAGCACCTTCTGCGGGTCGGAGGCTACGGGTCGGAGCCCCTGGAGCCTGGAGCCCTCACCGGGCCCCGAACTCGGCTGCCGGAGGCAGTGCAGTGCCTCATGGATAAAAGGGCACCCAGCCGGTCTCGAACTCGCGTGAGGCGGAGCAGGGATCATCCACCCCGCACACGACCAGACTTTGCCCGGGGAAGGGCCACTCTGGCTGGGCATGGCCCCCACTGAGCACCCCCTGGAACCCCTGGAGCCCCCGGAGCACCTCCAGAGCCACCCCCCACTCCTCCAGACTCACCCCGGGGAAGGGCCACTCTGGCTGGGCATGGCCTCCACTGAGCACCCCCTGGAGCCCCCGGAGCACCTCCAGAGCCACCCCCCACTCTCCCCAGACTATGCCCGGGGAAGGGCCACTCTGGCTGGGCATGGCCTCCGCCGAGCACCCCCTGGAACCCCCGGAGGCCCTCCAGAGCCACCCCCCACTCTCCCCAGACTCACCCCGGGGAAGGGCCACTCTGGCTGGGCATGGTCTCCACCAAGCACCCCCTGGAGCCCCCGGAGCACCTCCAGAGCCACCCCCCACTCTCCCCAGACTATGCCCGGGGAAGGGCCACTCTGGCTGGGCATGGCCTCCACTGAGCACCCCCTGGAGCCCCCGGAGCACCTCCAGAGCCACCCCCCACTCTCCCCAGACTATGCCCGGGGAAGGGCCACTCTGGCTGGGCATGGCCTCCGCCGAGCACCCCCTGGAACCCCTGGAGCCCCTCCAGAGCCACCCCCCACTCCTCCAGACTCACCCCGGGGAAGGGCCACTCTGGCTGGGCATGGCCTCCACTGAGCACCCCCTGGAGCCCCCGGAGCACCTCCAGAGCCACCCCCCACTCTCCCCAGACTATGCTCGGGGAAGGGACACTCTGGCTGGGCATGGCCTCCACTGAGCACCCCCTGGAACCCCTGGAGCCCCGGGAGCACCTCCAGAGCCACCCCCCACTCTCCCCAGACTCTGCCCGGGGAAGGGCCACTCTGGCTGGGCATGGCCTCCGCCGAGCACCCCCTGGAACCCCCGGAGCCCCTCCAGGGCCACCCCCCACTCCTCCAGACTCACCCCGGGGAAGGGACACTCTGGCTGGGCATGGCCTCCGCCGAGCACCCCCTGGAGCCCCCGGAGCACCCCCAGAGCCACCCCCCACTCTCCCCAGACTCTGCCCGGGGAAGGGCCACTCTGGCTGGGCATGGCCTCCACCAAGCACCCCCTGGAGCCCCCGGAGCACCTCCAGAGCCACCCCCCACTCCTCCAGACTCACCCCGGGGAAGGGACACTCTGGCTGGGCATGGCCTCCGCCGAGCACCCCCTGGAACCCCTGGAGCCCCTCCAGGGCCACCCCCCACTCCTCCAGACTCACCCCGGGGAAGGTCCACTCTGGCTGGGCATGGCCTCCGCTGACCACCCCCTGGAACCCCTGGAGCCCCCGGAGCAGCTCCAGAGCCACCCCCCACTCTCCCCAGACTCTGCCCGGGGAAGGGCCACTCTGGCCGGGCATGGCCTCCGCTGAGCACCCCCTGGAACCCCTGGAGCCCCCGGAGCACCTCCAGAGCCACCCCCCACTCCTCCAGACTCACCCCGGGGAAGGGCCACTCTGGCTGGGCATGGCCTCCGCCGAGCACCCCCTGGAACCCCTGGAGCCCCTCCAGAGCCACCCCCCACTCCTCCAGACTCACCCCGGGGAAGGGCCACTCTGGCTGGGCATGGCCTCCACTGAGCACCCCCTGGAGCCCCCGGAGCACCTCCAGAGCCACCCCCCACTCTCCCCAGACTATGCCCGGGGAAGGGCCACTCTGGCTGGGCATGGCCTCCGCCGAGCACCCCCTGGAACCCCTGGAGCCCCTCCAGAGCCACCCCCCACTCCTCCAGACTCACCCCGGGGAAGGGCCACTCTGGCTGGGCATGGCCTCCACTGAGCACCCCCTGGAGCCCCCGGAGCACCTCCAGAGCCACCCCCCACTCTCCCCAGACTCACCCCGGGGAAGGGCCACTCTGGCTGGGCATGGTCTCCACCAAGCACCCCCTGGAGCCCCCGGAGCACCTCCAGAGCCACCCCCCACTCCTCCAGACTCACCCCGTTGAAGGGACACTCTGGCTGGGCATGGCCTCCGCCGAGCACCCCCTGGAGCCCCCGGAGCACCCCCA
Organism: Eucyclogobius newberryi; assembly: GCF_026437365.1. Classification (NCBI taxonomy): domain Eukaryota; kingdom Metazoa; phylum Chordata; class Actinopteri; order Gobiiformes; family Gobiidae; genus Eucyclogobius; species Eucyclogobius newberryi. The sequence goes on from NW_027315724.1 coordinate 6,958,610, forward strand.
GAGCCACCCCCCACTCTCCCCAGACTCATCCCGGGGAAGGGACACTCTGGCTGGGCATGGCCTCCACTGAGCACCCCCTGGAACCCCTGGAGCCCCGGGAGCACCTCCAGAGCCACCCCCCACTCTCCCCAGACTCTGCCCGGGGAAGGGCCACTCTGGCTGGGCATGGCCTCTGCCGAGCACCCCCTGGAACCCCCGGAGGCCCTCCAGAGCCACCCCCCACTCTCCCCAGACTCACCCCGGGGAAGGGCCACTCTGGCTGGGCATGGTCTCCACCAAGCACCCCCTGGAGCCCCCGGAGCACCTCCAGAGCCACCCCCCACTCCTCCAGACTCACCCCGGGGAAGGGACACTCTGGCTGGGCATGGCCTCCGCCGAGCACCCCCTGGAGCCCCCGGAGCACCCCCAGAGCCACCCCCCACTCTCCCCAGACTCACCCCGGGGAAGGGCAACTCTGGCTGGGCATGGCCCCCACTGAGCACCCCCTGGAACCCCTGGAGCCCCTGGAGCACCTCCAGGGCCACCCCCCCACTCCACCAGACTCAGCCCCGACCCGGGCACACTCTTCCCCGGGTCCTGGGCTCCGGGACTCCGGGGATGACCACCGGGGACCAGGCTCTCCCTCCGAACCCGGGGACCCACCCTTAAGCACCCCCTCGCGGGCTAAACCCCTTAGGGGCAGCCGCCTGGAAGCCCGTGCCCTTGGTACTCTGACATGGAAGCCCGTGCCCTTGGTACTCTTAACCACACTTTGAAATTTTTCGAGTATAGTGTACTATTTCGGTTTTTACTCTAAGTCCCTCAGGGGTATAGTGTACTATACTATGATGGTCAGATCACCTCCAGGCCCCAGGGGAGTGCTTTTCTGGGGTCAAACAGTGAACTGATGATGGGGGATTATTTCATTTTGCTCATTTTGGTGTTTTTTCACATTTTAACCCATTTTCACCCCTTTTGCTCACAACTTCGTACTACGGCCCGGAAAAACGACAGAGTCGATGGGTATAGTGTACTATTGCCGAAAAATGACAGAGTCTTTTCGGGTATAGTGTACTATTTCGGTTTTTACTCTAAGTCCCTCAGGGGCATATGGTGCTATACTCTGATGGTCAGATCACCTCCAGGCCCCAGGGGAGTGCTTTTATGGGGTCAAACAGTGCACTGATGATGGGGGATTATTTCATTTTGCTCATTTTGGTGTTTTTTCACATTTTAACCCATTTTCACCCATTTTGCTCACCCCGCACTCTGCCGCATATGAGGCCGGGGAAGGGCCACTCTGGCTGGGCATGGCCTCCGCTGAGCACCCCCTGGAGCCCCTGGAGCCCCCGGAGACCCTCCAGAGCCACCCCCCACTCCTCCAGACTCACCCCGGGGAAGGGACACTCTGGCTGGGCATGGCCTCCGCCGAGCAGCCCCTGGAGCCCCCGGAGACCCTCCAGAGCCACCCCCCACTCTCCCCAGACTCTGCCCGGGGAAGGGACACTCTGGCCGGGCATGGCCTCCGCCGAGCACCCCCTGGAACCCCTGGAGCCCCCGGAGCACCCCCAGAGCCACCCCCCACTCCTCCAGACTCACCCCGGGGAAGGGACACTCTGGCTGGGCATGGCCTCCGCCGAGCACCCCCTGGAACCCCTGGAGCCCCTCCAGGGCCACCCCCCACTCCTCCAGACTCACCCCGGGGAAGGTCCACTCTGGCTGGGCATGGCCTCCGCTGACCACCCCCTGGAACCCCTGGAGCCCCCGGAGCAGCTCCAGAGCCACCCCCCACTCTCCCCAGACTCTGCCCGGGGAAGGGCCACTCTGGCCGGGCATGGCCTCCGCTGAGCACCCCCTGGAACCCCTGGAGCCCCCGGAGCACCTCCAGAGCCACCCCCCACTCCTCCAGACTCACCCCGGGGAAGGGCCACTCTGGCTGGGCATGGCCTCCGCCGAGCACCCCCTGGAACCCCTGGAGCCCCTCCAGAGCCACCCCCCACTCCTCCAGACTCACCCCGGGGAAGGGCCACTCTGGCTGGGCATGGCCTCCACTGAGCACCCCCTGGAGCCCCCGGAGCACCTCCAGAGCCACCCCCCACTCTCCCCAGACTATGCCCGGGGAAGGGCCACTCTGGCTGGGCATGGCCTCCGCCGAGCACCCCCTGGAACCCCTGGAGCCCCTCCAGAGCCACCCCCCACTCCTCCAGACTCACCCCGGGGAAGGGCCACTCTGGCTGGGCATGGCCTCCACTGAGCACCCCCTGGAGCCCCCGGAGCACCTCCAGAGCCACCCCCCACTCTCCCCAGACTCACCCCGGGGAAGGGCCACTCTGGCTGGGCATGGTCTCCACCAAGCACCCCCTGGAGCCCCCGGAGCACCTCCAGAGCCACCCCCCACTCCTCCAGACTCACCCCGTTGAAGGGACACTCTGGCTGGGCATGGCCTCCGCCGAGCACCCCCTGGAGCCCCCGGAGCACCCCCAGAGCCACCCCCCACTCTCCCCAGACTCATCCCGGGGAAGGGACACTCTGGCTGGGCATGGCCTCCACTGAGCACCCCCTGGAACCCCTGGAGCCCCGGGAGCACCTCCAGAGCCACCCCCCACTCTCCCCAGACTCTGCCCGGGGAAGGGCCACTCTGGCTGGGCATGGCCTCTGCCGAGCACCCCCTGGAACCCCCGGAGGCCCTCCAGAGCCACCCCCCACTCTCCCCAGACTCACCCCGGGGAAGGGCCACTCTGGCTGGGCATGGTCTCCACCAAGCACCCCCTGGAGCCCCCGGAGCACCTCCAGAGCCACCCCCCACTCCTCCAGACTCACCCCGGGGAAGGGACACTCTGGCTGGGCATGGCCTCCGCCGAGCACCCCCTGGAGCCCCCGGAGCACCCCCAGAGCCACCCCCCACTCTCCCCAGACTCACCCCGGGGAAGGGCAACTCTGGCTGGGCATGGCCCCCACTGAGCACCCCCTGGAACCCCTGGAGCCCCTGGAGCACCTCCAGGGCCACCCCCCCACTCCACCAGACTCAGCCCCGACCCGGGCACACTCTTCCCCGGGTCCTGGGCTCCGGGACTCCGGGGATGACCACCGGGGACCAGGCTCTCCCTCCGAACCCGGGGACCCACCCTTAAGCACCCCCTCGCGGGCTAAACCCCTTAGGGGCAGCCGCCTGGAAGCCCGTGCCCTTGGTACTCTGACATGGAAGCCCGTGCCCTTGGTACTCTTAACCACACTTTGAAATTTTTCGAGTATAGTGTACTATTTCGGTTTTTACTCTAAGTCCCTCAGGGGTATAGTGTACTATACTATGATGGTCAGATCACCTCCAGGCCCCAGGGGAGTGCTTTTCTGGGGTCAAACAGTGAACTGATGATGGGGGATTATTTCATTTTGCTCATTTTGGTGTTTTTTCACATTTTAACCCATTTTCACCCCTTTTGCTCACAACTTCGTACTACGGCCCGGAAAAACGACAGAGTCGATGGGTATAGTGTACTATTGCCGAAAAATGACAGAGTCTTTTCGGGTATAGTGTACTATTTCGGTTTTTACTCTAAGTCCCTCAGGGGCATATGGTGCTATACTCTGATGGTCAGATCACCTCCAGGCCCCAGGGGAGTGCTTTTATGGGGTCAAACAGTGCACTGATGATGGGGGATTATTTCATTTTGCTCATTTTGGTGTTTTTTCACATTTTAACCCATTTTCACCCATTTTGCTCACCCCGCACTCTGCCGCATATGAGGCCGGGGAAGGGCCACTCTGGCTGGGCATGGCCTCCGCTGAGCACCCCCTGGAGCCCCTGGAGCCCCCGGAGACCCTCCAGAGCCACCCCCCACTCCTCCAGACTCACCCCGGGGAAGGGACACTCTGGCTGGGCATGGCCTCCGCCGAGCAGCCCCTGGAGCCCCCGGAGACCCTCCAGAGCCACCCCCCACTCTCCCCAGACTCTGCCCGGGGAAGGGACACTCTGGCCGGGCATGGCCTCCGCCGAGCACCCCCTGGAACCCCTGGAGCCCCCGGAGCAGCTCCAGAGCCACCCCCCACTCTCCCCAGACTCTGCCCGGGGAAGGGACACTCTGGCCGGGCATGGCCTCCGCCTACCACCCCCTGGAACCCCCGGAGGCCCTCCAGAGCCACCCCCCACTCTCCCCAGACTCTGCCCGGGGAAGGGACACTCTGGCCGGGCATGGCCTCCGCCGAGCACCCCCTGGAACCCCCGGAGCCCCTCCAGGGCCACCCCCCACTCCTCCAGACTCACCCCGGGGAAGGGACACTCTGGCTGGGCATGGCCTCCGCCGAGCAGCCCCTGGAGCCCCCGGAGACCCTCCAGAGCCACCCCCCACTCTCCCCAGACTCTGCCCGGGGAAGGGACACTCTGGCCGGGCATGGCCTCCGCCGAGCACCCCCTGGAACCCCTGGAGCCCCCGGAGCAGCTCCAGAGCCACCCCCCACTCTCCCCAGACTCTGCCCGGGGAAGGGACACTCTGGCCGGGCATGGCCTCCGCCTACCACCCCCTGGAACCCCCGGAGGCCCTCCAGAGCCACCCCCCACTCTCCCCAGACTCTGCCCGGGGAAGGGACACTCTGGCCGGGCATGGCCTCCGCCGAGCACCCCCTGGAACCCCCGGAGCCCCTCCAGGGCCACCCCCCACTCCTCCAGACTCACCCCGGGGAAGGGACACTCTGGCTGGGCATGGCCTCCGCCGAGCACCCCCTGGAGCCCCCGGAGCACCCCCAGAGCCACCCCCCACTCTCCCCAGACTCTGCCCGGGGAAGGGCCACTCTGGCTGGGCATGGCCTCCACCAAGCACCCCCTGGAGCCCCCGGAGCACCTCCAGAGCCACCCCCCACTCCTCCAGACTCACCCCGGGGAAGGGACACTCTGGCTGGGCATGGCCTCCGCCGAGCACCCCCTGGAACCCCTGGAGCCCCTCCAGGGCCACCCCCCACTCCTCCAGACTCACCCCGGGGAAGGTCCACTCTGGCTGGGCATGGCCTCCGCTGACCACCCCCTGGAACCCCTGGAGCCCCCGGAGCAGCTCCAGAGCCACCCCCCACTCTCCCCAGACTCTGCCCGGGGAAGGGCCACTCTGGCCGGGCATGGCCTCCGCTGAGCACCCCCTGGAACCCCTGGAGCCCCCGGAGCACCTCCAGAGCCACCCCCCACTCCTCCAGACTCACCCCGGGGAAGGGCCACTCTGGCTGGGCATGGCCTCCACTGAGCACCCCCTGGAGCCCCCGGAGCACCTCCAGAGCCACCCCCCACTCTCCCCAGACTATGCCCGGGGAAGGGCCACTCTGGCTGGGCATGGCCTCCGCCGAGCACCCCCTGGAACCCCTGGAGCCCCTCCAGAGCCACCCCCCACTCCTCCAGACTCACCCCGGGGAAGGGCCACTCTGGCTGGGCATGGCCTCCACTGAGCACCCCCTGGAGCCCCCGGAGCACCTCCAGAGCCACCCCCCACTCTCCCCAGACTATGCCCGGGGAAGGGCCACTCTGGCTGGGCATGGCCTCCGCCGAGCACCCCCTGGAACCCCTGGAGCCCCTCCAGAGCCACCCCCCACTCCTCCAGACTCACCCCGGGGAAGGGCCACTCTGGCTGGGCATGGCCTCCACTGAGCACCCCCTGGAGCCCCCGGAGCACCTCCAGAGCCACCCCCCACTCCTCCAGACTCACCCCGGGGAAGGGACACTCTGGCTGGGCATGGCCTCCGCCGAGCAGCCCCTGGAGCCCCCGGAGACCCTCCAGAGCCACCCCCCACTCTCCCCAGACTCTCCCCGGGGAAGGTCCACTCTGGCTGGGCATGGCCTCCGCCGAGCACCCCCTGGAGCCCCCGGAGCACCCCCAGAGCCACCCCCCCACTCTCCCCAGACTCTGCCCGGGGAAGGGCCACTCTGGCTGGGCATGGCCTCCACCAAGCACCCCCTGGAGCCCCCCGGAGCACCTCCAGAGCCACCCCCCACTCCTCCAGACTCACCCCGGGGAAGGGACACTCTGGCTGGGCATGGCCTCCACCAAGCACCCCCTGGAGCCCCCGGAGCACCTCCAGAGCCACCCCCCACTCCTCCAGACTCACCCCGGGGAAGGGACACTCTGGCTGGGCATGGCCTCCGCCGAGCACCCCCTGGAACCCCTGGAGCCCCCGGAGCACCTCCAGAGCCACCCCCCACTCTCCCCAGACTCTGCCCGGGGAAGGGACACTCTGGCCGGGCATGGCCTCCGCCGAGCACCCCCTGGAACCCCCCGGAGCACCTCCAGAGCCACCCCCCCACTCCTCCAGACTCACCCCGGGGAAGGGACACTCTGGCTGGGCATGGCCTCCACCAAGCACCCCCTGGAGCCCCCGGAGCACCTCCAGAGCCACCCCCCACTCCTCCAGACTCACCCCGGGGACGGGACACTCTGGCTGGGCATGGCCTCCGCCGAGCACCCCCTGGAACCCCTGGAGCCCCCGGAGGCCCTCCAGAGCCACCCCCCACTCTCCCCAGACTCTGCCCGGGGAAGGGACACTCTGGCCGTGCATGGCCTCCGCCGAGCACCCCCTGGAACCCCTGGAGCCCCCGGAGCAGCTCCAGAGCCACCCCCCACTCTCCCCAGACTCTGCCCGGGGAAGGGACACTCTGGCCGGGCATGGCCTCCGCCTACCACCCCCTGGAACCCCCGGAGGCCCTCCAGAGCCACCCCCCACTCTCCCCAGACTCTGCCCGGGGAAGGGACACTCTGGCCGGGCATGGCCTCCGCCGAGCACCCCCTGGAACCCCCGGAGCCCCTCCAGGGCCACCCCCCACTCCTCCAGACTCACCCCGGGGAAGGGCCACTCTGGCTGGGCATGGCCTCCGCCGAGCACCCCCTGGAGCCCCCGGAGCACCCCCAGAGCCACCCCCCACTCTCCCCAGACTCTGCCCGGGGAAGGGCCACTCTGGCTGGGCATGGCCTCCACCAAGCACCCCCTGGAGCCCCCCGGAGCACCTCCAGAGCCACCCCCCACTCCTCCAGACTCACCCCGGGGAAAGGCCACTCTGGCTGGGCATGGCCTCCACTGAGCACCCCCTGGAGCCCCCGGAGCACCTCCAGAGCCACCCCCCACTCTCCCCAGACTATGCCCGGGGAAGGGCCACTCTGGCTGGGCATGGCCTCCGCCGAGCACCCCCTGGAACCCCTGGAGCCCCTCCAGAGCCACCCCCCACTCCTCCAGACTCACCCCGGGGAAGGGCCACTCTGGCTGGGCATGGCCTCCACTGAGCACCCCCTGGAGCCCCCGGAGCACCTCCAGAGCCACCCCCCACTCTCCCCAGACTCACCCCGGGGAAGGGCCACTCTGGCTGGGCATGGTCTCCACCAAGCACCCCCTGGAGCCCCCGGAGCACCTCCAGAGCCACCCCCCACTCCTCCAGACTCACCCCGGGGAAGGGACACTCTGGCTGGGCATGGCCTCCGCCGAGCACCCCCTGGAGCCCCCGGAGCACCCCCAGAGCCACCCCCCACTCTCCCCAGACTCACCCCGGGGAAGGGACACTCTGGCTGGGCATGGCCTCCACTGAGCACCCCCTGGAACCCCTGGAGCCCCGGGAGCACCTCCAGAGCCACCCCCCACTCTCCCCAGACTCTGCCCGGGGAAGGGCCACTCTGGCTGGGAATGGCCTCCGCCGAGCACCCCCTGGAACCCCCGGAGGCCCTCCAGAGCCACCCCCCACTCTCCCCAGACTCACCCCGGGGAAGGGCCACTCTGGCTGGGCATGGTCTCCACCAAGCACCCCCTGGAGCCCCCGGAGCACCCCCAGAGCCACCCCCCACTCTCCCCAGACTCACCCCGGGGAAGGGACACTCTGGCTGGGCATGGCCTCCACTGAGCACCCCCTGGAACCCCTGGAGCCCCTGGAGCACCTCCAGGGCCACCCCCCCACTCCACCAGACTCAGCCCCGACCCGGGCACACTCTTCCCCGGGTCCTGGGCTCCGGGACTCCGGGGATGACCACCGGGGACCAGGCTCTCCCTCCGAACCCGGGGACCCACCCTTAAGCACCCCCTCGCGGGCTAAACCCCTTAGGGGCAGCCGCCTGGAAGCCCGTGCCCTTGGTACTCTGACATGGAAGCCCGTGCCCTTGGTACTCTTAACCACACTTTGAAATTTTTCGAGTATAGTGTACTATTTCGGTTTTTACTCTAAGTCCCTCAGGGGCATATGGTGCTATACTCTGATGGTCAGATCACCTCCAGGCCCCAGGGGAGTGCTTTTCTGGGGTCAAACAGTGCACTGATGATGGGGGATTATTTCATTTTGCTCATTTTGGTGTTTTTTCACATTTTAACCCATTTTCACCCCTTTTGCTCACAACTTCATACTACGGCCCGGAAAAACGACAGAGTCCCTCGGGTATAGTGTACTATTGCCGAAAAACGACAGAGTCTTTTCAGGCATAGTGTACTATTTCGGTTTTTACTCTAAGTCCCTCAGGGGCATATGGTGCTATACTCTGATGGTCAGATCACCTCCAGGCCCCAGGGGAGTGCTTTTCTGGGGTCAAACAGTGCACTGATGATGGGGGATTATTTCATTTTGCTCATTTTGGTGTTTTTTCACATTTTAACCCATTTTCACCCCTTTTGCTCACAACTTCATACTACGGCCCGGAAAAACGACAGAGTCCCTCGGGTATAGTGTACTATTGCCGAAAAACGACAGAGTCCCTCGGGTATAGTGTACTATTGCCGAAAAACGACAGAGTCCCTCGGGTATAGTGTACTATTGCCGAAAAACGACAGAGTCCCTCGGGTATAGTGTACTATTGCCGAAAAACGACAGAGTCCCTCGGGTATAGTGTACTATTGCCGAAAAACGACAGAGTCCCTCGGGTATAGTGTACTATTGCCGAAAAACGACAGAGTCCCTCGGGTATAGTGTACTATTGGCTGGAAGCTCGGTTTTTTTTCTAAGTCCAGCAGGGGTATATGGTACTATATTCTGGTGGTCAGATCACCTCCAGGCCCCAGGGGAGTGCTTTTCTGGGGGCAAACTGTGCACTGATGATGGGGGATTACTTCATTTTGCTCATTTTGGTGTTTTTTCACATTTTAACCCATTTTCACCCCTTTTGCTCACATCTTCAAACTCGGGCCCTGATTACAAGTTCTGACCAAATGATGACAAACACGGTATTTATTATGTATTTTTTTCATTTTTTTTATTTTTCCAACTTATACATCCATCATTGGTGCCAGGCAGGTTGTGGAGAAAGCAGTGAAGAAAGGAGAGAGCCATCACAGAAAAGATGTCCATCCAGGGTCAAGGTACCCTGCACTTTTACATATCCAAATGACAGCATTTAAAGTTTTTTAGCGTATGGTATCTCTCGTTGCATGGAACCGCACAGAGGCCAACGCCACACTGACGGCACCTGTACTTTGTTTGCCGCCTGCCTTTGGTACGAGAGCGGTCAGAGCACACGGCGCAGTCTGGACGTCCCTCTGCTTGACAAAGCCAATGACGCTCTGTGAGTCTCTGTGGCATTTCACCCTCCGGTCTTGAGCGCCTTTCTTGTTTTTTGGAGTGATCAGCCAGTAATGCATCAATAATGTTCTGAATGTAAACCTTTAAAGGTTTGTGTGGGCCTGGAGTGGATTTGGTGTATATGATGTGTGAGTTGACAATACTTATGCTTATAATGGCATTGAATATGCGATGATACCATTTCCGGGACCTGTGTGGAAAGAGGTATGTCTTCATCCTCTGGTCAGCAGTGTCCACTCCACCCATGTAGGCGTTGTACTGGTCGACACATACAGGTCTTTTGATGTCACGGAAGCCAGTGTCATCTGTCTTGGATCGGATCCTCCTCTGAACACAATCATTTCCATGGACTGTGGACAACATGGTGAGACGTTTAGTATCGTGCCAAGCACAAGCCAGGAGTTTTCCCTTTCTGCAAAAAACTGGGTCATCTCCTTTTTTCAGCTGTAAGACACTTTTACCAAGGCATTTTGGCATCCCCAACCTGGTAATCCTTACCGTCCCACACAGTCCAGTTTCCAAATCTGCTAATTCATTTGCAATTACAGGCGAGGTATAGTAACTGTCCATGTAAATCTCGTGTCCTTTGCCCGTAAAGGGAGAAACCAACTCACGGACAACTGCGTGTGTTGCACTGATGTTGCTTGCATTATTTTTGTACTGTCCAGTGTGCATTGACCAGCGCAAAACATACCCTGAACAGCTTTCACTCAGGGCATACACTCTATAGCCATATTTGTCAGGTTTATTCGGAGAGTAACATTTTAGTGAAGATCTCCCCTTGAAAGCTATTGTCATTTCATCTAAAGAAAGCTCCTTGATTGGACTGTAAACTGCTGCAAATTTGGGAATAATCAAATCTATTATTGGGCGGACTTTGAACAGTTTATCGTGCCCGGGCTCGCCTGTTCTCACATAATCATTATTGTTGACAAAATGAAAGAACGAAAGAATGATTTCAAATCTGTTTCTTGACATTACATTTCCAAATCCAGGCGTTTGTGTAAGCCAAAATGTTCCCCAGTAATCCTCGATTTCAGGTTTCTCAACAAGGCCCATGGAGAGATGCAAAGCGAAGAAAGCTTTCATTTCGGTGACTGATACATCATACCACTCAAGAAATCTTGAATGTGGCTTCAGAATCATAGGTGCCATACACTGATGTGCATATCTATTTGTCTCATCAGTAATGAAAGTCCAAAACTGATCGGTCAGAAAGAGTGACAGAATATCAAATGGATTAGCATCCGTCAGATCCATCTCTCCTGTGTAGCCAACTGGGTCTTCAAAAGGTTTGATCCATGCCTCAAATACCTCGACCTCTCTCAGCATGTCCCAGCTCTCATCCACCGGGCAAGTTTTACTGCAGCCACTGGTTCCACTGGTTCCTCACCTCCGTCTGTCCTTTGCACCTGTCCGTTGTTTCGAAGTCCCTTCATCTCCACTTGGAAATCCATCGTCACTCTCGGGGAGATAATACCCTTCAGAGTCAGAATCTGCTGTAAATTGCATGCCACGTGTACTTCCTCCAGCCATTTTTTTCCTTACCGGATCTGCCCTGGATCATACCTGGCTAATAAAGGGAAGTTGCACCGAACCGACCAATGACTGAAGTGATTCATTTTCTACTATTATTTCATTAATTTCCTTGTACGGTAAAGTTGCATTTCTGCGACTTTGGCGCTTAAAGGGTTAGAATACAGAGTTTTTGGTTTCAATACCTTATCATCTGCTGCCATCTTCTGTATTTTTTGTAAATAAAGGTGGACAAAAATAAATAAATATTTGACAAACGCCAAGCCTAGCCCCAAGCCCCAAGGACTGATAACCCTTTAGGCGCCAGAGATTATGGATGAAATAAATGTATAAATAAAAAACTTCCTGAGATACAGAGAACTGAAGCCGGGGCACAGCTCTGGGTCGGCAGTGCCCCTGGAGGCCCGTAGAAGCTCCACACTCCAGTTGATTCTTGGATAAAAGGGCACCCAGCCGGTCTCGAACTCGCGTGAGGCGGAGCAGGGATCATCCACCCCGCACACGGCCAGACTTTGCCCGGCCAGGGAGCACCTTCTGCGGGTCGGAGGCTCCGGGTCGGAGCCCCTGGAGCCTGGAGCCCTCACCGGGCCCCGAACTCGGCTGCCGGAGGCAGTGCAGTGCCTCATGGATAAAAGGGCACCCAGCCGGTCTCGAACTCGCGTGAGGCGGAGCAGGGATCATCCACCCCGCACACGGCCAGACTTTGCCCGGCCAGGGAGCACCTTCTGCGGGTCGGAGGCTCCGGGTCGGAGCCCCTGGAGCCCTCACCGGGCCCCGAACTCGGCTGCCGGAGGCAGTGCAGTGCCTCATGGATAAAAGGGCACCCAGCCGGTCTCGAACTCGCGTGAGGCGGAGCAGGGATCATCCACCCCGCACACGGCCAGACTTTGCCCGGCCAGGGAGCACCTTCTGTGGGTCGGAGGCTCCGGGTCGGAGCCCCTGGAGCCTGGAGCCCTCACCGGGCCCCGAACTCGGCTGCCGGAGGCAGTGCAGTGCCTCATGGATAAAAGGGCACCCAGCCGGTCTCGAACTCGCGTGAGGCGGAGCAGGGATCATCCACCCCGCACACGGCCAGACTTTGCCCGGCCAGGGAGCACCTTCTGCGGGTCGGAGGCTCCGGGTCGGAGCCCCTGGAGCCTGGAGCCCTCACCGGGCCCCGAACTCGGCTGCCGGAGGCAGTGCAGTGCCTCATGGATAAAAGGGCACCCAGCCGGTCTCGAACTCGCGTGAGGCGGAGCAGGGATCATCCACCCCGCACACGACCAGACTTTGCCCGGGGAAGGGCCACTCTGGCTGGGCATGGCCCCCACTGAGCACCCCCTGGAACCCCTGGAGCCCCCGGAGCACCTCCAGAGCCACCCCCCACTCCTCCAGACTCACCCCGGGGAAGGGCCACTCTGGCTGGGCATGGCCTCCACTGAGCACCCCCTGGAGCCCCCGGAGCACCTCCAGAGCCACCCCCCACTCTCCCCAGACTATGCCCGGGGAAGGGCCACTCTGGCTGGGCATGGCCTCCGCCGAGCACCCCCTGGAACCCCCGGAGGCCCTCCAGAGCCACCCCCCACTCTCCCCAGACTCACCCCGGGGAAGGGCCACTCTGGCTGGGCATGGTCTCCACCAAGCACCCCCTGGAGCCCCCGGAGCACCTCCAGAGCCAACCCCCACTCTCCCCAGACTATGCCCGGGGAAGGGCCACTCTGGCTGGGCATGGCCTCCACTGAGCACCCCCTGGAACCCCCGGAGGCCCTCCAGAGCCACCCCCCACTCTCCCCAGACTCACCCCGGGGAAGGGCCACTCTGGCTGGGCATGGTCTCCACCAAGCACCCCCTGGAGCCCCCGGAGCACCTCCAGAGCCACCCCCCACTCTCCCCAGACTATGCCCGGGGAAGGGCCACTCTGGCTGGGCATGGCCTCCACAGAGCACCCCCTGGAGCCCCCGGAGCACCTCCAGAGCCACCCCCCACTCTCCCCAGACTATGCCCGGGGAAGGGCCACTCTGGCTGGGCATGGCCTCCGCCGAGCACCCCCTGGATCCCCTGGAGCCCCTCCAGAGCCACCCCCCACTCCTCCAGACTCACCCCGGGGAAGGGCCACTCTGGCTGGGCATGGCCTCCACTGAGCACCCCCTGGAGCCCCCGGAGCACCTCCAGAGCCACCCCCCACTCTCCCCAGACTATGCTCGGGGAAGGGACACTCTGGCTGGGCATGGCCTCCACTGAGCACCCCCTGGAACCCCTGGAGCCCCGGGAGCACCTCCAGAGCCACCCCCCACTCCTCCAGACTCACCCCGGGGAAGGGACACTCTGGCTGGGCATGGCCTCCGCCGAGCACCCCCTGGAACCCCTGGAGCCCCTCCAGGGCCACCCCCCACTCCTCCAGACTCACCCCGGGGAAGGTCCACTCTGGCTGGGCATGGCCTCCGCTGACCACCCCCTGGAACCCCTGGAGCCCCCGGAGCAGCTCCAGAGCCACCCCCCACTCTCCCCAGACTCTGCCCGGGGAAGGGCCACTCTGGCCGGGCATGGCCTCCGCTGAGCACCCCCTGGAACCCCTGGAGCCCCCGGAGCACCTCCAGAGCCACCCCCCACTCCTCCAGACTCACCCCGGGGAAGGGCCACTCTGGCTGGGCATGGCCTCCACTGAGCACCCCCTGGAGCCCCCGGAGCACCTCCAGAGCCACCCCCCACTCTCCCCAGACTATGCCCGGGGAAGGGCCACTCTGGCTGGGCATGGCCTCCGCCGAGCACCCCCTGGAACCCCTGGAGCCGCTCCAGAGCCACCCCCCACTCCTCCAGACTCACCCCGGGGAAGGGCCACTCTGGCTGGGCATGGTCTCCACCGAGCACCCCCTGGAACCCCTGGAGCCCCTCCAGAGCCACCCCCCACTCCTCCAGACTCACCACGGGGAAGGGACACTCTGGCTGGGCATGGCCTCCGCCGAGCACCCCCTGGAACCCCTGGAGCCCCGGGAGCACCTCCAGAGCCACCCCCCACTCTCCCCAGACTCTGCCCGGGGAAGGGCCACTCTGGCTGGGCATGGCCTCTGCCGAGCACCCCCTGGAACCCCCGGAGGCCCTCCAGAGCCACCCCCCACTCTCCCCAGACTCACCCCGGGGAAGGGCCACTCTGGCTGGGCATGGTCTCCACCAAGCACCCCCTGGAGCCCCCGGAGCACCCCCAGAGCCACCCCCCACTCTCCCCAGACTCACCCCGGGGAAGGGACACTCTGGCTGGGCATGGCCTCCACTGAGCACCCCCTGGAACCCCTGGAGCCCCTGGAGCACCTCCAGGGCCACCCCCCCACTCCACCAGACTCAGCCCCGACCCGGGCACACTCTTCCCCGGGTCCTGGGCTCCGGGACTCCGGGGATGACCACCGGGGACCAGGCTCTCCCTCCGAACCCGGGGACCCACCCTTAAGCACCCCCTCGCGGGCTAAACCCCTTAGGGGCAGCCGCCTGGAAGCCCGTGCCCTTGGTACTCTGACATGGAAGCCCGTGCCCTTGGTACTCTTAACCACACTTTGAAATTTTTCGAGTATAGTGTACTATTTCGGTTTTTACTCTAAGTCCCTCAGGGGTATAGTGTACTATACTATGATGGTCAGATCACCTCCAGGCCCCAGGGGAGTGCTTTTCTGGGGTCAAACAGTGCACTGATGATGGGGGATTATTTCATTTTGCTCATTTTGGTGTTTTTTCACATTTTAACCCATTTTCACCCCTTTTGCTCACAACTTCGTACTACGGCCCGGAAAAACGACAGAGTCGATGGGTATAGTGTACTATTGCCGAAAAATGACAGAGTCTTTTCGGGTATAGTGTACTATTTCGGTTTTTACTCTAAGTCCCTCAGGGGCATGGGGTGCTATACTATGATGGTCAGATCACCTCCAGGCCCCAGGGGAGTGCTTTTCTGGGGTCAAACAGTGCACTGATGATGGGGGATTATTTCATTTTGCTCATTTTTGTGTTTTTTCACATTTTAACCCATTTTCACCCATTTTGCTCACCCCGCACTCTGCCGCATATGAGGCCGGGGAAGGGCCACTCTGGCTGGGCATGGCCTCCGCTGAGCACCCCCTGGAGCCCCTGGAGCCCCCGGAGACCCTCCAGAGCCACCCCCCACTCCTCCAGACTCACCCCGGGGAAGGGACACTCTGGCTGGGCATGGCCTCCGCCGAGCAGCCCCTGGAGCCCCCGGAGACCCTCCAGAGCCACTCCCCACTCTCCCCAGACTCTGCCCGGGGAAGGGACACTCTGGCCGGGCATGGCCTCCGCCGAGCACCCCCTGGAACCCCTGGAGCCCCCGGAGCAGCTCCAGAGCCACCCCCCACTCTCCCCAGACTCTGCCCGGGGAAGGGACACTCTGGCCGGGCATGGCCTCCGCCTACCACCCCCTGGAACCCCCGGAGGCCCTCCAGAGCCACCCCCCACTCTCCCCAGACTCTGCCCGGGGAAGGGACACTCTGGCCGGGCATGGCCTCCGCCGAGCACCCCCTGGAACCCCCGGAGCCCCTCCAGGGCCACCCCCCACTCCTCCAGACTCACCCCGGGGAAGGGACACTCTGGCTGGGCATGGCCTCCGCCGAGCACCCCCTGGAGCCCCCGGAGCACCCCCAGAGCCACCCCCCACTCTCCCCAGACTCTGCCCGGGGAAGGGCCACTCTGGCTGGGCATGGCCTCCACCAAGCACCCCCTGGAGCCCCCGGAGCACCTCCAGAGCCACCCCCCACTCCTCCAGACTCACCCCGGGGAAGGGACACTCTGGCTGGGCATGGCCTCCGCCGAGCACCCCCTGGAACCCCTGGAGCCCCTCCAGGGCCACCCCCCACTCCTCCAGACTCACCCCGGGGAAGGTCCACTCTGGCTGGGCATGGCCTCCGCTGACCACCCCCTGGAACCCCTGGAGCCCCCGGAGCAGCTCCAGAGCCACCCCCCACTCTCCCCAGACTCTGCCCGGGGAAGGGCCACTCTGGCCGGGCATGGCCTCCGCTGAGCACCCCCTGGAACCCCTGGAGCCCCCGGAGCACCTCCAGAGCCACCCCCCACTCCTCCAGACTCACCCCGGGGAAGGGCCACTCTGGCTGGGCATGGCCTCCACTGAGCACCCCCTGGAGCCCCCGGAGCACCTCCAGAGCCACCCCCCACTCTCCCCAGACTATGCCCGGGGAAGGGCCACTCTGGCTGGGCATGGCCTCCGCCGAGCACCCCCTGGAACCCCTGGAGCCCCTCCAGAGCCACCCCCCACTCCTCCAGACTCACCCCGGGGAAGGGCCACTCTGGCTGGGCATGGCCTCCACTGAGCACCCCCTGGAGCCCCCGGAGCACCTCCAGAGCCACCCCCCACTCTCCCCAGACTATGCCCGGGGAAGGGCCACTCTGGCTGGGCATGGCCTCCGCCGAGCACCCCCTGGAACCCCTGGAGCCCCTCCAGAGCCACCCCCCACTCCTCCAGACTCACCCCGGGGAAGGGCCACTCTGGCTGGGCATGGCCTCCACTGAGCACCCCCTGGAGCCCCCGGAGCACCTCCAGAGCCACCCCCCACTCCTCCAGACTCACCCCGGGGAAGGGACACTCTGGCTGGGCATGGCCTCCGCCGAGCAGCCCCTGGAGCCCCCGGAGACCCTCCAGAGCCACCCCCCACTCTCCCCAGACTCACCCCGGGGAAGGTCCACTCTGGCTGGGCATGGCCTCCGCCGAGCACCCCCTGGAGCCCCCGGAGCACCCCCAGAGCCACCCCCCCACTCTCCCCAGACTATGCCCGGGGAAGGGCCACTCTGGCTGGGCATGGCCTCCACCAAGCACCCCCTGGAGCCCCCCGGAGCACCTCCAGAGCCACCCCCCACTCCTCCAGACTCACCCCGGGGAAGGTCCACTCTGGCTGGGCATGGCCTCCACCAAGCACCCCCTGGAGCCCCCGGAGCACCTCCAGAGCCACCCCCCACTCCTCCAGACTCACCCCGGGGAAGGGACACTCTGGCTGGGCATGGCCTCCGCCGAGCACCCCCTGGAACCCCTGGAGCCCCCGGAGCACCTCCAGAGCCACCCCCCACTCTCCCCAGACTCTGCCCGGGGAAGGGACACTCTGGCCGGGCATGGCCTCCGCCGAGCACCCCCTGGAACCCCCCGGAGCACCTCCAGAGCCACCCCCCCACTCCTCCAGACTCACCCCGGGGAAGGGACACTCTGGCTGGGCATGGCCTCCACCAAGCACCTCCTGGAGCCCCCGGAGCACCTCCAGAGCCACCCCCCACTCCTCCAGACTCACCCCGGGGACGGGACACTCTGGCTGGGCATGGCCTCCGCCGAGCACCCCCTGGAACCCCTGGAGCCCCCGGAGGCCCTCCAGAGCCACCCCCCACTCTCCCCAGACTCTGCCCGGGGAAGGGACACTCTGGCCGTGCATGGCCTCCGCCGAGCACCCCCTGGAACCCCTGGAGCCCCCGGAGCAGCTCCATAGCCACCCCCCACTCTCCCCAGACTCTGCCCGGGGAAGGGACACTCTGGCCGGGCATGGCCTCCGCCGAGCACCCCCTGGAACCCCCGGAGCCCCTCCAGGGCCACCCCCCACTCCACCAGACTCACCCCGGGGAAGGGCCACTCTGGCTGGGCATGGCCTCCGCCGAGCACCCCCTGGAGCCCCCGGAGCACCCCCAGAGCCACCCCCCACTCTCCCCAGACTCTGCCCGGGGAAGGGCCACTCTGGCTGGGCATGGCCTCCACCAAGCACCCCCTGGAGCCCCCCGGAGCACCTCCAGAGCCACCCCCCACTCCTCCAGACTCACCCCGGGGAAGGGCCACTCTGGCTGGGCATGGCCTCCACTGAGCACCCCCTGGAGCCCCCGGAGCACCTCCAGAGCCACCCCCCACTCTCCCCAGACTATGCCCGGGGAAGGGCCACTCTGGCTGGGCATGGCCTCCGCCGAGCACCCCCTGGAACCCCTGGAGCCCCTCCAGAGCCACCCCCCACTCCTCCAGACTCACCCCGGGGAAGGGCCACTCTGGCTGGGCATGGCCTCCACTGAGCACCCCCTGGAGCCCCCGGAGCACCTCCAGAGCCACCCCCCACTCTCCCCAGACTCACCCCGGGGAAGGGCCACTCTGGCTGGGCATGGTCTCCACCAAGCACCCCCTGGAGCCCCCGGAGCACCTCCAGAGCCACCCCCCACTCCTCCAGACTCACCCCGGGGAAGGGACACTCTGGCTGGGCATGGCCTCCGCCGAGCACCCCCTGGAGCCCCCGGAGCACCCCCAGAGCCACCCCCCACTCTCCCCAGACTCATCCCGGGGAAGGGACACTCTGGCTGGGCATGGCCTCCACTGAGCACCCCCTGGAACCCCTGGAGCCCCGGGAGCACCTCCAGAGCCACCCCCCACTCTCCCCAGACTCTGCCCGGGGAAGGGCCACTCTGGCTGGGCATGGCCTCTGCCGAGCACCCCCTGGAACCCCCGGAGGCCCTCCAGAGCCACCCCCCACTCTCCCCAGACTCACCCCGGGGAAGGGCCACTCTGGCTGGGCATGGTCTCCACCAAGCACCCCCTGGAGCCCCCGGAGCACCCCCAGAGCCACCCCCCACTCTCCCCAGACTCACCCCGGGGAAGGGACACTCTGGCTGGGCATGGCCTCCACCAAGCACCCCCTGGAGCCCCCCGGAGCACCTCCAGAGCCACCCCCCACTCCACCAGACTCAGCCCCGACCCGGGCACACTCTTCCCCGGGTCCTGGGCTCCGGGACTCCGGGGATGACCACCGGGGACCAGGCTCTCCCTCCGAACCCGGGGACCCACCCTTAAGCACCCCCTCGCGGGCTAAACCCCTTAGGGGCAGCCGCCTGGAAGCCCGTGCCCTTGGTACTCTGACATGGAAGCCCGTGCCCTTGGTACTCTTAACCACACTTTGAAATTTTTCGAGTATAGTGTACTATTTCGGTTTTTACTCTAAGTCCCTCAGGGGCATATGGTGCTATACTCTGATGGTCAGATCACCTCCAGGCCCCAGGGGAGTGCTTTTCTGGGGTCAAACAGTGCACTGATGATGGGGGATTATTTCATTTTGCTCATTTTGGTGTTTTTTCACATTTTAACCCATTTTCACCCCTTTTGCTCACAACTTCCTACTACGGCCCGGAAAAACGACAGAGTCCCTCGGGTATAGTGTACTATTGCCGAAAAACGACAGAGTCTTTTCAGGCATAGTGTACTATTTCGGTTTTTACTCTAAGTCCCTCAGGGGCATATGGTGCTATACTCTGATGGTCAGATCACCTCCAGGCCCCAGGGGAGTGCTTTTCTGGGGTCAAACAGTGCACTGATGATGGGGGATTATTTCATTTTGCTCATTTTGGTGTTTTTTCACATTTTAACCCATTTTCACCCCTTTTGCTCACAACTTCATACTACGGCCCGGAAAAACGACAGAGTCCCTCGGGTATAGTGTACTATTGCCGAAAAACGACAGAGTCCCTCGGGTATAGTGTACTATTGCCGAAAAACGACAGAGTCCCTCGGGTATAGTGTACTATTGCCGAAAAACGACAGAGTCCCTCGGGTATAGTGTACTATTGCCGAAAAACGACAGAGTCCCTCGGGTATAGTGTACTATTGCCGAAAAACGACAGAGTCCCTCGGGTATAGTGTACTATTGCCGAAAAACGACAGAGTCCCTCGGGTATAGTGTACTATTGGCTGGAAGCTCGGTTTTTTTTCTAAGTCCAGCAGGGGTATATGGTACTATATTCTGGTGGTCAGATCACCTCCAGGCCCCAGGGGAGTGCTTTTCTGGGGGCAAACTGTGCACTGATGATGGGGGATTACTTCATTTTGCTCATTTTGGTGTTTTTTCACATTTTAACCCATTTTCACCCCTTTTGCTCACAACTTCCTACTACGGCCCGGAAAAACGACAGAGTCCCTCGGGTATAGTGTACTATTGCCGAAAAACGACAGAGTCTTTTCAGGCATAGTGTACTATTTCGGTTTTTACTCTAAGTCCCTCAGGGGCATATGGTGCTATACTCTGATGGTCAGATCACCTCCAGGCCCCAGGGGAGTGCTTTTCTGGGGTCAAACAGTGCACTGATGATGGGGGATTATTTCATTTTGCTCATTTTGGTGTTTTTTCACATTTTAACCCATTTTCACCCCTTTTGCTCACAACTTCATACTACGGCCCGGAAAAACGACAGAGTCCCTCGGGTATAGTGTACTATTGCCGAAAAACGACAGAGTCCCTCGGGTATAGTGTACTATTGCCGAAAAACGACAGAGTCCCTCGGGTATAGTGTACTATTGCCGAAAAACGACAGAGTCCCTCGGGTATAGTGTACTATTGCCGAAAAACGACAGAGTCCCTCGGGTATAGTGTACTATTGCCGAAAAACGACAGAGTCCCTCGGGTATAGTGTACTATTGCCGAAAAACGACAGAGTCCCTCGGGTATAGTGTACTATTGGCTGGAAGCTCGGTTTTTTTTCTAAGTCCAGCAGGGGTATATGGTACTATATTCTGGTGGTCAGATCACCTCCAGGCCCCAGGGGAGTGCTTTTCTGGGGGCAAACTGTGCACTGATGATGGGGGATTACTTCATTTTGCTCATTTTGGTGTTTTTTCACATTTTAACCCATTTTCACCCCTTTTGCTCACATCTTCAAACTCGGGCCCTGATTACAAGTTCTGACCAAATGATGACAAACACGGTATTTATTATGTATTTTTTTCATTTTTTTTTAACTTATACATCCATCATTGGTGCCAGGCAGGTTGTGGAGAAAGCAGTGAAGAAAGGAGAGAGCCATCACAGAAAAGATGTCCATCCAGGGTTAAGGTACCCTGCACTTTTACATATCCAAATGACAGCATTTAAAGTTTTTTAGCGTATGGTATCTCTCGTTGCATGGAACCGCACAGAGGCCAACGCCACACTGACGGCACCTGTACTTTGTTTGCCGCCTGCCTTTGGTACGAGAGCGGTCAGAGCACACGGCGCAGTCTGGACGTCCCTCTGCTTGACAAAGCCAATGACGCTCTGTGAGTCTCTGTGGCATTTCACCCTCCGGTCTTGAGCGCCTTTCTTGTTTTTTGGAGTGATCAGCCAGTAATGCATCAATAATGTTCTGAATGTAAACCTTTAAAGGTTTGTGTGGGCCTGGAGTGGATTTGGTGTATATGATGTGTGAGTTGACAATACTTATGCTTATAATGGCATTGAATATGCGATGATACCATTTCCGGGACCTGTGTGGAAAGAGGTATGTCTTCATCCTCTGGTCAGCAGTGTCCACTCCACCCATGTAGGCGTTGTACTGGTCGACACATACAGGTCTTTTGATGTCACGGAAGCCAGTGTCATCTGTCTTGGATCGGATCCTCCTCTGAACACAATCATTTCCATGGACTGTGGACAACATGGTGAGACGTTTAGTATCGTGCCAAGCACAAGCCAGGAGTTTTCCCTTTCTGCAAAAAACTGGGTCATCTCCTTTTTTCAGCTGTAAGACACTTTTACCAAGGCATTTTGGCATCCCCAACCTGGTAATCCTTACCGTCCCACACAGTCCAGTTTCCAAATCTGCTAATTCATTTGCAATTACAGGCGAGGTATAGTAACTGTCCATGTAAATCTCGTGTCCTTTGCCCGTAAAGGGAGAAACCAACTCACGGACAACTGCGTGTGTTGCACTGATGTTGCTTGCATTATTTTTGTACTGTCCAGTGTGCATTGACCAGCGCAAAACATACCCTGAACAGCTTTCACTCAGGGCATACACTCTATAGCCATATTTGTCAGGTTTATTCGGAGAGTAACATTTTAGTGAAGATCTCCCCTTGAAAGCTATTGTCATTTCATCTAAAGAAAGCTCCTTGATTGGACTGTAAACTGCTGCAAATTTGGGAATAATCAAATCTATTATTGGGCGGACTTTGAACAGTTTATCGTGCCCGGGCTCGCCTGTTCTCACATAATCATTATTGTTGACAAAATGAAAGAACGAAAGAATGATTTCAAATCTGTTTCTTGACATTACATTTCCAAATCCAGGCGTTTGTGTAAGCCAAAATGTTCCCCAGTAATCCTCGATTTCAGGTTTCTCAACAAGGCCCATGGAGAGATGCAAAGCGAAGAAAGCTTTCATTTCGGTGACTGATACATCATACCACTCAAGAAATCTTGAATGTGGCTTCAGAATCATAGGTGCCATACACTGATGTGCATATCTATTTGTCTCATCAGTAATGAAAGTCCAAAACTGATCGGTCAGAAAGAGTGACAGAATATCAAATGGATTAGCATCCGTCAGATCCATCTCTCCTGTGTAGCCAACTGGGTCTTCAAAAGGTTTGATCCATGCCTCAAATACCTCGACCTCTCTCAGCATGTCCCAGCTCTCATCCACCGGGCAAGTTTTACTGCAGCCACTGGTTCCACTGGTTCCTCGCCTCCGTCTGTCCTTTGCACCTGTCCGTTGTTTCGAAGTCCCTTCATCTCCACTTGGAAATCCATCGTCACTCTCGGGGAGATAATACCCTTCAGAGTCAGAATCTGCTGTAAATTGCATGCCACGTGTACTTCCTCCAGCCATTTTTTTCCTTACCGGATCTGCCCTGGATCATACCTGGCTAATAAAGGGAAGTTGCACCGAACCGACCAATGACTGAAGTGATTCATTTTCTACTATTATTTCATTAATTTCCTTGTACGGTAAAGTTGCATTTCTGCGACTTTGGCGCTTAAAGGGTTAAGTTGAATAGCCCTGGTATAGGGGCTAAGGGCACAATGGATAACGCATGTGACTATGGATCAGAGGATTCTAGGCTCAGTGTGTAAAATAACTGGTAAGTACTAGAATGTTAGACAAGAGCTAATTTGGAGGCCCAAACAAAAACCTGGTCTTTGTCCACTGATTAAATGTCAGTGCCCTATAAAGAAGCAGCCGTGATCGTACAGTGGTAAGTACTCTGCGTTGTGGTCGCAGCAACCCCGGTTCGAATTCGGGTCACGGGATACCCAGCAAGATTTCTTTGCATTTTTCTCAATCAGTTTCATACATAAGAATATTACAGTAAATAGATAGCTTGACAGCATTCATACATGTCCAATAATACAATATTCTCACTATGATAGAAATATGCCAGGCATTGCAGTGCTCAGTTTGAGTGTTTCTACTGATATTCATCAGTTTGTCCTTAAACTCTGGACAACTGAGCCACAAAGCTGGACGTTTAGGGGCTAGTGGCGCAATGGATAACGCGTCTGACTACGAATCAGAAAATTCTAGGTTCGACTCCTGGCTAGCTCGCATCAAATTTTAACTTTAAAACGGTCAGTTGATCAGTGTGAAATAAATCAGTGGTTGATCCTTTAATGTTGAACCAAGGGTTCATTTGGAAGATCAAACCAGATTCTGTCTTCTATCTTCTCAATTTTTAAGCAAGTAACACTACTGTGTATCGTTTTTGTTTTTTGTTGATAGATTGGTCTTTGTACACTGATTTGATGTCAGACCCCAGTATCAAAAAGTAGATGTGGTAGTATAGCCTATGTACACTGCATTTTGTATGCAGCAGTCCATCAGACCCTCCAGTTGATATACTCCAGTCCACAACCCATCTTTGAAATCAATTTAAAAAAAAAGAATCATCTTGTTTACGGGTTTAATTCTGTGTTAGCACTAGGTTAGACCTGGTTTGGTCTTGGTTAAAGCCTTGCTGAATTTTGCTTTCCACCTGCTTTGATTCAGGGTTAGTTCTGGTTCAGACCTGGTTGGTATTCATCTAGTCCTAGTTTTAATTCAGGTTCGGTACTGGATGGGTAATTTTGCAAAGGAATGTTGCTAAAGCATTTGGTATGTTATTTCACACAACATTTGACAACATTTTGATACAGTAGTGTCGTGTTGTGCACCTCTGGTCCTCCGAAAAATCTGGCCCCAGGGGAAATTAAGTTGAATAGCCCTGGTATAGGGGCTAAGGGCACAATGGATAACGCATGTGACTATGGATCAGAGGATTCTAGGCTCAGTGTGTAAAATAACTGGTAAGTACTAGAATGTTAGACAAGAGCTAATTTGGAGGCCCAAACAAAAACCTGGTCTTTGTCCACTGATTAAATGTAAGTGCCCTACGAAAAAGCAGCCGTGATCGTATAGTGGTAAGTACTCTGCGTTGTGGTCGCAGCAACCCCGGTTCGAATCTGGGTCACGGCATACCTAACAAGATTTCTTTGCATTTTTCTCAATCAGTTTCATACATAAGAATATTACAGTAAATGGATAGCTTGACAGCATTCATAAATGTCCAATAATACAATATTCTCACTATGATAGAAATATGCCAGGCATTGCAGTGCTCAGTTTGAGTGTTTCTACTGATATTCATCAGTTTGTCCTTAAACTCTGGACAACTGAGCCACAAAGCTGGACTTTTAGGGGCTAGTGGCGCAATGGATAACGCGTCTGACTACGGATCAGAAGATTCTAGGTTCGACTCCTGGCTAGCTCGCATCAAATTTTAACTTCAAAACGGTCAGTTGATCAGTGTGAAATAAATAAGTGGTTGATCCTTTAATGTTGAACCAAGGGTTCATTTGGAAGATCAAACCAGATTCTGTCTTCTATCTTCTCAATTTTTAAGCAAGTAACACTACTGTGTATCGTTTTTGTTTTTTGTTGATAGATTGGTCTTTGTACACTGATTTGATGTCAGACCCCAGTATCAAAAAGTAGATGTGGTAGTATAGCCTATGTACACTGCATTTTGTATGCAGCAGTCCATTAGACCCTCCAGTTGATATACTCCAGTCCACAACCCATCTTTGAAATCAATTTAAAAAAAAGAATCATCTTGTTTACGGGTTTAATTCTGTGTTAGCACTAGGTTAGACCTGGTTTGGTCTTGGTTAAAGCCTTGCTGAATTTTGCTTTCCACCTGCTTTGATTCAGGGTTAGTTCTGGTTCAGACCTGGTTGGTATTCATCTAGTCCTAGTTTTAATTCAGGTTCGGTACTGGATGGGTAATTTTGCAAAGGAATGTTGCTAAAGCATTTGGTATGTTATTTCACACAACATTTGACAACATTTTGATACAGTAGTGTCGTGTTGTGCACCTCTGGTCCTCCGAAAAATCTGGCCCCAGGGGAAATTAAGTTGAATAGCCCTGGTATAGGGGCTAAGGGCACAATGGATAACGCATGTGACTATG
Organism: Eucyclogobius newberryi; assembly: GCF_026437365.1. NCBI lineage: Eukaryota > Metazoa > Chordata > Actinopteri > Gobiiformes > Gobiidae > Eucyclogobius > Eucyclogobius newberryi. The sequence goes on from NW_027315724.1 coordinate 6,983,839, forward strand.
GATCAGAGGATTCTAGGCTCAGTGTGTAAAATAACTGGTAAGTACTAGAATGTTAGACAAGAGCTAATTTGGAGGCCCAAACAAAAACCTGGTCTTTGTCCACTGATTAAATGTAAGTGCCCTACGAAAAAGCAGCCGTGATCGTATAGTGGTAAGTACTCTGCGTTGTGGTCGCAGCAACCCCGGCTCGAATCCGGGTCACGGCATACCTAGCAAGATTTCTTTGCATTTTTCTCAATCAGTTTCATACATAAGAATATTACAGTAAATAGATAGCTTGACAGCATTCATAAATGTCCAATAATACAATATTCTCACTATGATAGAAATATGCCAGGCATTGCAGTGCTCAGTTTGAGTGTTTCTACTGATATTCATCAGTTTGTCCTTAAACTCTGGACAACTGAGCCACAAAGCTGGAGTTTTAGGGGATAGTGGCACAATGGATAACGCGTCTGACTACGGATCAGAAGATTCTAGGTTCGACTCCTGGCTAGCTCGCATCAAATTTTAACTTGAAAACGGTCAGTTGATCAGTGTGAAATAAATAAGTGGTAAATCCTTTAATGTTGAACCAAGGGTTCATTTGGAAGATCAAACCAGATTCTGTCTTCTATCTTCTCAATTTTTAAGCAAGTAAAACTACTGTGTATCGTTTTTGTTTTTTGTTGATAGATTGGTCTTTGTACACTGATTTGATGTCAGACCCCAGTATCAAAAAGTAGATGTGGTAGTATAGCCTATGTACACTGCATTTTGTATGCAGCAGTCCATCAGACCCTCCAGTTGATATACTCCAGTCCACAACCCATCTTTGAAATCAATTTAAAAAAAAAATAATCATCTTGTTTACGGGTTTAATTCTGTGTTAGCACTAGGTTAGACCTGGTTTGGTCTTGGTTAAGGCCTTGCTGAATTTTGCTTTCCACCTGCTTTGATTCAGGGTTAGTTCTGGTTCAGACCTGGTTGGTATTCGTCTAGTCCTAGTTTTAATTCAGGTTCGGTACTGGATGGGTAATTTTGCAAAGGAATGTTGCTAAAGCATTTGGTATGTTATTTCACACAACATTTGACAACATTTTGATACAGTAGTGTCGTGTTGTGCACCTCTGGTCCTCCGAAAAATCTGGCCCCAGGGGAAATTAAGTTGAATAGCCCTGGTATAGGGGCTAAGGGCACAATGGATAACGCATGTGACTATGGATCAGAGGATTCTAGGCTCAGTGTGTAAAATAACTGGTAAGTACTAGAATGTTAGACAAGAGCTAATTTGGAGGCCCAAACAAAAACCTGGTCTTTGTCCACTGATTAAATGTCAGTGCCCTACGAAAAAGCAGCCGTGATCGTATAGTGGTAAGTACTCTGCGTTGTGGTCGCAGCAACCCCGGTTCGAATCTGGGTCACGGCATACCTACCAAGATTTCTTTGAATTTTCCTCAATCAGTTTCATTCATAAGAATATTACAGTAAATGGATAGCTTGACAGCATTCATAAATGTCCAATAATACAATATTCTCACTATGATAGAAATATGCCAGGCATTGCAGTGCTCAGTTTGAGTGTTTCTACTGATGTTCATCAGTTTGTCCTTAAACTCTGGACAACTGAGCCACAAAGCTGGAGTTTTAGGGGCTAGTGGCGCAATGGATAACGTGTCTGACTACGGATCAGAAGATTCTAGGTTCGACTCCTGGCTAGCTCGCATCAAATTTTAACTTTAAAACGGTCAGTTGATCAGTGTGAAATAAATAAGTGGTTGATCCTTTAATGTTGAACCAAGGGTTCATTTGGAAGATCAAACCAGATTCTGTCTTCTATCTTTTCAATTTTTAAGCAAGTAACACTACTGTGTATCGTTTTTGTTTTTTGTTGATAGATTGGTCTTTGTACACTGATTTGATGTCAGACCCCAGTATCAAAAAGTAGATGTGGTAGTATAGCCTATGTACACTGCATTTTGTATGCAGCAGTCCATTAGACCCTCCAGTTGATATACTCCAGTCCACAACCCATCTTTGAAATCAATTTAAAAAAAAGAATCATCTTGTTTACGGGTTTAATTCTGTGTTAGCACTAGGTTAGACCTGGTTTGGTCTTGGTTAAAGCCTTGCTGAATTTTGCTTTCCACCTGCTTTGATTCAGGGTTAGTTCTGGTTCAGACCTGGTTGGTATTCATCTAGTCCTAGTTTTAATTCAGGTTCGGTACTGGATGGGTAATTTTGCAAAGGAATGTTGCTAAAGCATTTGGTATGTTATTTCACACAACATTTGACAACATTTTGATACAGTAGTGTCGTGTTGTGCACCTCTGGTCCTCCGAAAAATCTGGCCCCAGGGGAAATTAAGTTGAATAGCCCTGGTATAGGGGCTAAGGGCACAATGGATAACGCATGTGACTATGGATCAGAGGATTCTAGGCTCAGTGTGTAAAATAACTGGTAAGTACTAGAATGTTAGACAAGAGCTAATTTGGAGGCCCAAACAAAAACCTGGTCTTTGTCCACTGATTAAATGTCAGTGCCCTATAAAGAAGCAGCCGTGATCGTACAGTGGTAAGTACTCTGCGTTGTGGTCGCAGCAACCCCGGTTCGAATTCGGGTCACGGGATACCCAGCAAGATTTCTTTGCATTTTTCTCAATCAGTTTCATACATAAGAATATTACAGTAAATAGATAGCTTGACAGCATTCATACATGTCCAATAATACAATATTCTCACTATGATAGAAATATGCCAGGCATTGCAGTGCTCAGTTTGAGTGTTTCTACTGATATTCATCAGTTTGTCCTTAAACTCTGGACAACTGAGCCACAAAGCTGGAGTTTTAGGGGCTAGTGGCGCAATGGCTAACGCGTCTGACTACAGATCAGAAGATTCTAGGTTCGACTCCTGGCTAGCTCGCATCAAATTTTAACTTTAAAACGGTCAGTTGATCAGTGTGAAATAAATAAGTGGTAAATCCTTTAATGTTAAACCAAGGGTTCATTTGGAAGATCAAACCAGATTCTGTCTTCTATCTTCTCAATTTTTAAGCAAGTAAAACTACTGTGTATCGTTTTTGTTTTTTGTTGATAGATTGGTCTTTGTACACTGATTTGATGTCAGACCCCAGTATCAAAAAGTAGATGTGGTAGTATAGCCTATGTACACTGCATTTTGTATGCAGCAGTCCATCAGACCCTCCAGTTGATATACTCCAGTCCACAACCCATCTTTGAAATCAATTTAAAAAAAAGAATCATCTTGTTTACGGGTTTAATTCTGTGTTAGCACTAGGTTAGACCTGGTTTGGTCTTGGTTAAGGCCTTGCTGAATTTTGCTTTCCACCTGCTTTGATTCAGGGTTAGTTCTGGTTCAGACCTGGTTGGTATTCGTCTAGTCCTAGTTTTAATTCAGGTTCGGTACTGGATGGGTAATTTTGCAAAGGAATGTTGCTAAAGCATTTGGTATGTTATTTCACACAACATTTAACAACATTTTGATACAGTAGTGTCGTGTTGTGCACCTCTGGTCCTCCGAAAAATCTGGCCCCAGGGGAAATTAAGTTGAATAGCCCTGGTATAGGGGCTAAGGGCACAATGGATAACGCATGTGACTATGGATCAGAGGATTCTAGGCTCAGTGTGTAAAATAACTGGTAAGTACTAGAATGTTAGACAAGAGCTAATTTGGAGGCCCAAACAAAAACCTGGTCTTTGTCCACTGATTAAATGTCAGTGCCCTATAAAGAAGCAGCCGTGATCGTACAGTGGTAAGTACTCTGCGTTGTGGTCGCAGCAACCCCGGTTCGAATTCGGGTCACGGGATACCCAGCAAGATTTCTTTGCATTTTTCTCAATCAGTTTCATACATAAGAATATTACAGTAAATAGATAGCTTGACAGCATTCATACATGTCCAATAATACAATATTCTCACTATGATAGAAATATGCCAGGCATTGCAGTGCTCAGTTTGAGTGTTTCTACTGATATTCATCAGTTTGTCCTTAAACTCTGGACAACTGAGCCACAAAGCTGGAGTTTTAGGGGCTAGTGGCGCAATGGCTAACGCGTCTGACTACAGATCAGAAGATTCTAGGTTCGACTCCTGGCTAGCTCGCATCAAATTTTAACTTTAAAACGGTCAGTTGATCAGTGTGAAATAAATAAGTGGTAAATCCTTTAATGTTAAACCAAGGGTTCATTTGGAAGATCAAACCAGATTCTGTCTTCTATCTTCTCAATTTTTAAGCAAGTAAAACTACTGTGTATCGTTTTTGTTTTTTGTTGATAGATTGGTCTTTGTACACTGATTTGATGTCAGACCCCAGTATCAAAAAGTAGATGTGGTAGTATAGCCTATGTACACTGCATTTTGTATGCAGCAGTCCATCAGACCCTCCAGTTGATATACTCCAGTCCACAACCCATCTTTGAAATCAATTTAAAAAAAAGAATCATCTTGTTTACGGGTTTAATTCTGTGTTAGCACTAGGTTAGACCTGGTTTGGTCTTGGTTAAGGCCTTGCTGAATTTTGCTTTCCACCTGCTTTGATTCAGGGTTAGTTCTGGTTCAGACCTGGTTGGTATTCGTCTAGTCCTAGTTTTAATTCAGGTTCGGTACTGGATGGGTAATTTTGCAAAGGAATGTTGCTAAAGCATTTGGTATGTTATTTCACACAACATTTAACAACATTTTGATACAGTAGTGTCGTGTTGTGCACCTCTGGTCCTCCGAAAAATCTGGCCCCAGGGGAAATTAAGTTGAATAGCCCTGGTATAGGGGCTAAGGGCACAATGGATAACGCATGTGACTATGGATCAGAGGATTCTAGGCTCAGTGTGTAAAATAACTGGTAAGTACTAGAATGTTAGACAAGAGCTAATTTGGAGGCCCAAACAAAAACCTGGTCTTTGTCCACTGATTAAATGTCAGTGCCCTACGAAAAAGCAGCCGTGATCGTATAGTGGTAAGTACTCTGCGTTGTGATCGCAGCAACCCCGGTTCGAATCCGGGTCACGGCATACCCAGCAAGATTTCTTTGCATTTTTCTCAATCAGTTTCATACATAAGAATATTACAGTAAATAGATAGCTTGACAGCATTCATACATATCCAATAATACAATATTCTCACTATGATAGAAATATGCCAGGCATTGCAGTGCTGAGTTTGAGTGTTTCTACTGATATTCATCAGTTTGTCCTAAAACTCTGGACAACTGAGCCACAAAGCTGGAGTTTTAGGGGCTAGTGGCGCAATGGATAACGCGTGTGATTAAGGATCAGAAGATTCTAGGTTCGACTCCTGGCTAGCTCGCATCAAATTTTAACTTTAAAACGGTCAGTTGATCAGTGTGAAATAAATAAGTGGTTGATCCTTTAATGTTGAACCAAGGGTTCATTTGGAAGATCAAACCAGATTCTGTCTTCTATCTTCTCAATTTTTAAGCAAGTAACACTACTGTGTATCGTTTTTGTTTTTTGTTGATAGATTGGTCTTTGTACACTGATTTGATGTCAGACCCCAGTATCAAAAAGTAGATGTGGTAGTATAGCCTATGTACACTGCATTTTGTATGCAGCAGTCCATTAGACCCTCCAGTTGATATACTCCAGTCCACAACCCATCTTTGAAATCAATTTAAAAAAAAGAATCATCTTGTTTACGGGTTTAATTCTGTGTTAGCACTAGGTTAGACCTGGTTTGGTCTTGGTTAAAGCCTTGCTTAATTTTGCTTTCCACCTGCTTTGATTCAGGGTTAGTTCTGGTTCAGACCTGGTTGGTATTCATCTAGTCCTAGTTTTAATTCAGGTTCGGTACTGGATGGGTAATTTTGCAAAGGAATGTTGCTAAAGCATTTGGTATGTTATTTCACACAACATTTGACAACATTTTGATACAGTAGTGTCGTGTTGTGCACCTCTGGTCCTCCGAAAAATCTGGCCCCAGGGGAAATTAAGTTGAATAGCCCTGGTATAGGGGCTAAGGGCACAATGGATAACGCATGTGACTATGGATCAGAGGATTCTAGGCTCAGTGTGTAAAATAACTGGTAAGTACTAGAATGTTAGACAAGAGCTAATTTGGAGGCCCAAACAAAAACCTGGTCTTTGTCCACTGATTAAATGTAAGTGCCCTACGAAAAAGCAGCCGTGATCGTATAGTGGTAAGTACTCTGCGTTGTGGTCGCAGCAACCCCGGCTCGAATCCGGGTCACGGCATACCTAGCAAGATTTCTTTGCATTTTTCTCAATCAGTTTCATACATAAGAATATTACAGTAAATAGATAGCTTGACAGCATTCATAAATGTCCAATAATACAATATTCTCACTATGATAGAAATATGCCAGGCATTGCAGTGCTCAGTTTGAGTGTTTCTACTGATATTCATCAGTTTGTCCTTAAACTCTGGACAACTGAGCCACAAAGCTGGAGTTTCAGGGGCTAGTGGCACAATGGATAACGCGTCTGACTACGGATCAGAAGATTCTAGGTTCGACTCCTGGCTAGCTCGCATCAAATTTTAACTTCAAAACGGTCAGTTGATCAGTGTGAAATAAATAAGTGGTAAATCCTTTAATGTTGAACCAAGGGTTCATTTGGAAGATCAAACCAGATTCTGTCTTCTATCTTCTCAATTTTTAAGCAAGTAAAACTACTGTGTATCGTTTTTGTTTTTTGTTGATAGATTGGTCTTTGTACACTGATTTGATGTCAGACCCCAGTATCAAAAAGTAGATGTGGTAGTATAGCCTATGTACACTGCATTTTGTATGCAGCAGTCCATCAGACCCTCCAGTTGATATACTCCAGTCCACAACCCATCTTTGAAATCAATTAAAAAAAAATAATCATCTTGTTTACGGGTTTAATTCTGTGTTAGCACTAGGTTAGACCTGGTTTGGTCTTGGTTAAGGCCTTGCTGAATTTTGCTTTCCACCTGCTTTGATTCAGGGTTAGTTCTGGTTCAGACCTGGTTGGTATTCGTCTAGTCCTAGTTTTAATTCAGGTTCGGTACTGGATGGGTAATTTTGCAAAGGAATGTTGCTAAAGCATTTGGTATGTTATTTCACACAACATTTGACAACATTTTGATACAGTAGTGTCGTGTTGTGCACCTCTGGTCCTCCGAAAAATCTGGCCCCAGGGGAAATTAAGTTGAATAGCCCTGGTATAGGGGCTAAGGGCACAATGGATAACGCATGTGACTATGGATCAGAGGCTCAGTGTGTAAAATAACTGGTAAGTACTAGAATGTTAGACAAGAGCTAATTTGGAGGCCCAAACAAAAACCTGGTATTTGTCCACTGATTAAATGTCAGTGCCCTACGAAAAAGCAGCCGTGATCGTATAGTGGTAAGTACTCTGCGTTGTGAAATAAATAAGTGGTAAATCCTTTAATGTTGAACCAAGGGTTCATTTGGAAGATCAAACCAGATTCTGTCTTCTATCTTCTCAATTTTTAAGCAAGTAAAACTACTGTGTATCGTTTTTGTTTTTTGTTGATAGATTGGTCTTTGTACACTGATTTGATGTCAGACCCCAGTATCAAAAAGTAGATGTGGTAGTATAGCCTATGTACACTGCATTTTGTATGCAGCAGTCCATCAGACCCTCCAGTTGATATACTCCAGTCCACAACCCATCTTTGAAATCAATTAAAAAAAAATAATCATCTTGTTTACGGGTTTAATTCTGTGTTAGCACTAGGTTAGACCTGGTTTGGTCTTGGTTAAGGCCTTGCTGAATTTTGCTTTCCACCTGCTTTGATTCAGGGTTAGTTCTGGTTCAGACCTGGTTGGTATTCGTCTAGTCCTAGTTTTAATTCAGGTTCGGTACTGGATGGGTAATTTTGCAAAGGAATGTTGCTAAAGCATTTGGTATGTTATTTCACACAACATTTGACAACATTTTGATACAGTAGTGTCGTGTTGTGCACCTCTGGTCCTCCGAAAAATCTGGCCCCAGGGGAAATTAAGTTGAATAGCCCTGGTATAGGGGCTAAGGGCACAATGGATAACGCATGTGACTATGGATCAGAGGCTCAGTGTGTAAAATAACTGGTAAGTACTAGAATGTTAGACAAGAGCTAATTTGGAGGCCCAAACAAAAACCTGGTCTTTGTCCACTGATTAAATGTCAGTGCCCTACGAAAAAGCAGCCGTGATCGTATAGTGGTAAGTACTCTGCGTTGTGGTCGCTGCAACCCCGGTTCGAATCTGGGTCACGGCATACCTACCAAGATTTCTTTGAATTTTCCTCAATCAGTTTCATACATAAGAATATTACAGTAAATGGATAGCTTGACAGCATTCATAAATGTCCAATAATACAATATTCTCACTATGATAGAAATATGCCAGGCATTGCAGTGCTCAGTTTGAGTGTTTCTACTGATGTTCATCAGTTTGTCCTTAAACTCTGGACAACTGAGCCACAAAGCTGGACTTTTAGGGGCTAGTGGCGCAATGGATAACGCGTCTGACTACGGATCAGAAGATTCTAGGTTCGACTCCTGGCTAGCTCGCATCAAATTTTAACTTTAAAACGGTCAGTTGATCAGTGTGAAATAAATAAGTGGTTGATCCTTTAATGTTGAACCAAGGGTTCATTTGGAAGATCAAACCAGATTCTGTCTTCTATCTTCTCAATTTTTAAGCAAGTAACACTACTGTGTATCGTTTTTGTTTTTTGTTGATAGATTGGTCTTTGTACACTGATTTGATGTCAGACCCCAGTATCAAAAAGTAGATGTGGTAGTATAGCCTATGTACACTGCATTTTGTATGCAGCAGTCCATTAGACCCTCCAGTTGATATACTCCAGTCCACAACCCATCTTTGAAATCAATTTAAAAAAAAGAATCATCTTGTTTACGGGTTTAATTCTGTGTTAGCACTAGGTTAGACCTGGTTTGGTCTTGGTTAAAGCCTTGCTGAATTTTGCTTTCCACCTGCTTTGATTCAGGGTTAGTTCTGGTTCAGACCTGGTTGGTATTCATCTAGTCCTAGTTTTAATTCAGGTTCGGTACTGGATGGGTAATTTTGCAAAGGAATGTTGCTAAAGCATTTGGTATGTTATTTCACACAACATTTGACAACATTTTGATACAGTAGTGTCGTGTTGTGCACCTCTGGTCCTCCGAAAAATCTGGCCCCAGGGGAAATTAAGTTGAATAGCCCTGGTATAGGGGCTAAGGGCACAATGGATAACGCATGTGACTATGGATCAGAGGATTCTAGGCTCAGTGTGTAAAATAACTGGTAAGTACTAGAATGTTAGACAAGAGCTAATTTGGAGGCCCAAACAAAAACCTGGTCTTTGTCCACTGATTAAATGTAAGTGCCCTACGAAAAAGCAGCCGTGATCGTATAGTGGTAAGTACTCTGCGTTGTGGTCGCAGCAACCCCGGCTCGAATCCGGGTCACGGCATACCTAGCAAGATTTCTTTGCATTTTTCTCAATCAGTTTCATACATAAGAATATTACAGTAAATAGATAGCTTGACAGCATTCATAAATGTCCAATAATACAATATTCTCACTATGATAGAAATATGCCAGGCATTGCAGTGCTCAGTTTGGGTGTTTCTACTGATATTCATCAGTTTGTCCTTAAACTCTGGACAACTGAGCCACAAAGCTGGAGTTTTAGGGGCTAGTGGCACAATGGATAACGCGTCTGACTACGGATCAGTAGATTCTAGGTTCGACTCCTGGCTAGCTCGCATCAAATTTTAACTTGAAAACGGTCAGTTGATCAGTGTGAAATAAATAAGTGGTAAATCCTTTAATGTTGAACCAAGGGTTCATTTGGAAGATCAAACCAGATTCTGTCTTCTATCTTCTCAATTTTTAAGCAAGTAAAACTACTGTGTATCGTTTTTGTTTTTTGTTGATAGATTGGTCTTTGTACACTGATTTGATGTCAGACCCCAGTATCAAAAAGTAGATGTGGTAGTATAGCCTATGTACACTGCATTTTGTATGCAGCAGTCCATCAGACCCTCCAGTTGATATACTCCAGTCCACAACCCATCTTTGAAATCAATTAAAAAAAAATAATCATCTTGTTTACGGGTTTAATTCTGTGTTAGCACTAGGTTAGACCTGGTTTGGTCTTGGTTAAGGCCTTGCTGAATTTTGCTTTCCACCTGCTTTGATTCAGGGTTAGTTCTGGTTCAGACCTGGTTGGTATTCGTCTAGTCCTAGTTTTAATTCAGGTTCGGTACTGGATGGGTAATTTTGCAAAGGAATGTTGCTAAAGCATTTGGTATGTTATTTCACACAACATTTGACAACATTTTGATACAGTAGTGTCGTGTTGTGCACCTCTGGTCCTCCGAAAAATCTGGCCCCAGGGGAAATTAAGTTGAATAGCCCTGGTATAGGGGCTAAGGGCACAATGGATAACGCATGTGACTATGGATCAGAGGCTCAGTGTGTAAAATAACTGGTAAGTACTAGAATGTTAGACAAGAGCTAATTTATAGGCCCAAACAAAAACCTGGTCTTTGTCCACTGATTAAATGTCAGTGCCCTACGAAAAAGCAGCCGTGATCGTATAGTGGTAAGTACTCTGCGTTGTGGTCGCAGCAACCCCGGTTCGAATCTGGGTCACGGCATACCTACCAAGATTTCTTTGAATTTTCCTCAATCAGTTTCATACATAAGAATATTACAGTAAATGGATAGCTTGACAGCATTCATAAATGTCCAATAATACAATATTCTCACTATGATAGAAATATGCCAGGCATTGCAGTGCTCAGTTTGAGTGTTTCTACTGATGTTCATCAGTTTGTCCTTAAACTCTGGACAACTGAGCCACAAAGCTGGACTTTTAGGGGCTAGTGGCGCAATGGATAACGCGTCTGACTACGGATCAGAAGATTCTAGGTTCGACTCCTGGCTAGCTCGCATCAAATTTTAACTTTAAAACGGTCAGTTGATCAGTGTGAAATAAATAAGTGGTTGATCCTTTAATGTTGAACCAAGGGTTCATTTGGAAGATCAAACCAGATTCTGTCTTCTATCTTCTCAATTTTTAAGCAAGTAACACTACTGTGTATCGTTTTTGTTTTTTGTTGATAGATTGGTCTTTGTACACTGATTTGATGTCAGACCCCAGTATCAAAAAGTAGATGTGGTAGTATAGCCTATGTACACTGCATTTTGTATGCAGCAGTCCATTAGACCCTCCAGTTGATATACTCCAGTCCACAACCCATCTTTGAAATCAATTTAAAAAAAAGAATCATCTTGTTTACGGGTTTAATTCTGTGTTAGCACTAGGTTAGACCTGGTTTGGTCTTGGTTAAAGCCTTGCTGAATTTTGCTTTCCACCTGCTTTGATTCAGGGTTAGTTCTGGTTCAGACCTGGTTGGTATTCATCTAGTCCTAGTTTTAATTCAGGTTCGGTACTGGATGGGTAATTTTGCAAAGGAATGTTGCTAAAGCATTTGGTATGTTATTTCACACAACATTTGACAACATTTTGATACAGTAGTGTCGTGTTGTGCACCTCTGGTCCTCCGAAAAATCTGGCCCCAGGGGAAATTAAGTTGAATAGCCCTGGTATAGGGGCTAAGGGCACAATGGATAACGCATGTGACTATGGATCAGAGGATTCTAGGCTCAGTGTGTAAAATAACTGGTAAGTACTAGAATGTTAGACAAGAGCTAATTTGGAGGCCCAAACAAAAACCTGGTCTTTGTCCACTGATTAAATGTAAGTGCCCTACGAAAAAGCAGCCGTGATCGTATAGTGGTAAGTACTCTGCGTTGTGGTCGCAGCAACCCCGGCTCGAATCCGGGTCACGGCATACCTAGCAAGATTTCTTTGCATTTTTCTCAATCAGTTTCATACATAAGAATATTACAGTAAATAGATAGCTTGACAGCATTCATAAATGTCCAATAATACAATATTCTCACTATGATAGAAATATGCCAGGCATTGCAGTGCTCAGTTTGAGTGTTTCTACTGATATTCATCAGTTTGTCCTTAAACTCTGGACAACTGAGCCACAAAGCTGGAGTTTTAGGGGCTAGTGGCACAATGGATAACGCGTCTGACTACGGATCAGAAGATTCTAGGTTCGACTCCTGGCTAGCTCGCATCAAATTTTAACTTGAAAACGGTCAGTTGATCAGTGTGAAATAAATAAGTGGTAAATCCTTTAATGTTGAACCAAGGGTTCATTTGGAAGATCAAACCAGATTCTGTCTTCTATCTTCTCAATTTTTAAGCAAGTAAAACTACTGTGTATCGTTTTTGTTTTTTGTTGATAGATTGGTCTTTGTACACTGATTTGATGTCAGACCCCAGTATCAAAAAGTAGATGTGGTAGTATAGCCTATGTACACTGCATTTTGTATGCAGCAGTCCATCAGACCCTCCAGTTGATATACTCCAGTCCACAACTCATCTTTGAAATCAATAAAAAAAAAATAATCATCTTGTTTACGGGTTTAATTCTGTGTTAGCACTAGGTTAGACCTGGTTTGGTCTTGGTTAAGGCCTTGCTGAATTTTGCTTTCCACCTGCTTTGATTCAGGGTTAGTTCTGGTTCAGACCTGGTTGGTATTCGTCTAGTCCTAGTTTTAATTCAGGTTCGGTACTGGATGGGTAATTTTGCAAAGGAATGTTGCTAAAGCATTTGGTATGTTATTTCACACAACATTTGACAACATTTTGATAGAGTAGTGTCGTGTTGTGCACCTCTGGTCCTCCGAAAAATCTGGCCCCAGGGGAAATTAAGTTGAATAGCCCTGGTATAGGGGCTAAGGGCACAATGGATAACGCATGTGACTATGGATCAGAGGATTCTAGGCTCAGTGTGTAAAATAACTGGTAAGTACTAGAATGTTAGACAAGAGCTAATTTGGAGGCCCAAACAAAAACCTGGTCTTTGTCCACTGATTAAATGTAAGTGCCCTACGAAAAAGCAGCCGTGATCGTATAGTGGTAAGTACTCTGCGTTGTGGTCGCAGCAACCCCGGCTCGAATCCGGGTCACGGCATACCTAGCAAGATTTCTTTGCATTTTTCTCAATCAGTTTCATACATAAGAATATTACAGTAAATAGATAGCTTGACAGCATTCATAAATGTCCAATAATACAATATTCTCACCATGATAGAAATATGCCAGGCATTGCAGTGCTCAGTTTGAGTGTTTCTACTGATATTCATCAGTTTGTCCTTAAACTCTGGACAACTGAGCCACAAAGCTGGAGTTTTAGGGGCTAGTGGCACAATGGATAACGCGTCTGACTACGGATCAGAAGATTCTAGGTTCGACTCCTGGCTAGCTCGCATCAAATTTTAACTTGAAAACGGTCAGTTGATCAGTGTGAAATAAATAAGTGGTAAATCCTTTAATGTTGAACCAAGGGTTCATTTGGAAGATCAAACCAGATTCTGTCTTCTATCTTCTCAATTTTTAAGCAAGTAAAACTACTGTGTATCGTTTTTGTTTTTTGTTGATAGATTGGTCTTTGTACACTGATTTGATGTCAGACCCCAGTATCAAAAAGTAGATGTGGTAGTATAGCCTATGTACACTGCATTTTGTATGCAGCAGTCCATCAGACCCTCCAGTTGATATACTCCAGTCCACAACCCATCTTTGAAATCAATTAAAAAAAAATAATCATCTTGTTTACGGGTTTAATTCTGTGTTAGCACTAGGTTAGACCTGGTTTGGTCTTGGTTAAGGCCTTGCTGAATTTTGCTTTCCACCTGCTTTGATTCAGGGTTAGTTCTGGTTCAGACCTGGTTGGTATTCGTCTAGTCCTAGTTTTAATTCAGGTTCGGTACTGGATGGGAAATTTTGCAAAGGAATGTTGCTAAAGCATTTGGTATGTTATTTCACACAACATTTGACAACATTTTGATACAGTAGTGTCGTGTTGTGCACCTCTGGTCCTCCGAAAAATCTGGCCCCAGGGGAAATTAAGTTGAATAGCCCTGGTATAGGGGCTAAGGGCACAATGGATAACGCATGTGACTATGGATCAGAGGCTCAGTGTGTAAAATAACTGGTAAGTACTAGAATGTTAGACAAGAGCTAATTTGGAGGCCCAAACAAAAACCTGGTCTTTGTCCACTGATTAAATGTCAGTGCCCTACGAAAAAGCAGCCGTGATCGTATAGTGGTAAGTACTCTGCGTTGTGAAATAAATAAGTGGTAAATCCTTTAATGTTGAACCAAGGGTTCATTTGGAAGATCAAACCAGATTCTGTCTTCTATCTTCTCAATTTTTAAGCAAGTAAAACTACTGTGTATCGTTTTTGTTTTTTGTTGATAGATTGGTCTTTGTACACTGATTTGATGTCAGACCCCAGTATCAAAAAGTAGATGTGGTAGTATAGCCTATGTACACTGCATTTTGTATGCAGCAGTCCATCAGACCCTCCAGTTGATATACTCCAGTCCACAACCCATCTTTGAAATCAATTAAAAAAAAATAATCATCTTGTTTACGGGTTTAATTCTGTGTTAGCACTAGGTTAGACCTGGTTTGGTCTTGGTTAAGGCCTTGCTGAATTTTGCTTTCCACCTGCTTTGATTCAGGGTTAGTTCTGGTTCAGACCTGGTTGGTATTCGTCTAGTCCTAGTTTTAATTCAGGTTCGGTACTGGATGGGAAATTTTGCAAAGGAATGTTGCTAAAGCATTTGGTATGTTATTTCACACAACATTTGACAACATTTTGATACAGTAGTGTCGTGTTGTGCACCTCTGGTCCTCCGAAAAATCTGGCCCCAGGGGAAATTAAGTTGAATAGCCCTGGTATAGGGGCTAAGGGCACAATGGATAACGCATGTGACTATGGATCAGAGGCTCAGTGTGTAAAATAACTGGTAAGTACTAGAATGTTAGACAAGAGCTAATTTGGAGGCCCAAACAAAAACCTGGTCTTTGTCCACTGATTAAATGTCAGTGCCCTACGAAAAAGCAGCCGTGATCGTATAGTGGTAAGTACTCTGCGTTGTGAAATAAATAAGTGGTAAATCCTTTAATGTTGAACCAAGGGTTCATTTGGAAGATCAAACCAGATTCTGTCTTCTATCTTCTCAATTTTTAAGCAAGTAAAACTACTGTGTATCGTTTTTGTTTTTTGTTGATAGATTGGTCTTTGTACACTGATTTGATGTCAGACCCCAGTATCAAAAAGTAGATGTGGTAGTATAGCCTATGTACACTGCATTTTGTATGCAGCAGTCCATCAGACCCTCCAGTTGATATACTCCAGTCCACAACCCATCTTTGAAATCAATTAAAAAAAAATAATCATCTTGTTTACGGGTTTAATTCTGTGTTAGCACTAGGTTAGACCTGGTTTGGTCTTGGTTAAGGCCTTGCTGAATTTTGCTTTCCACCTGCTTTGATTCAGGGTTAGTTCTGGTTCAGACCTGGTTGGTATTCGTCTAGTCCTAGTTTTAATTCAGGTTCGGTACTGGATGGGTAATTTTGCAAAGGAATGTTGCTAAAGCATTTGGTATGTTATTTCACACAACATTTGACAACATTTTGATACAGTAGTGTCGTGTTGTGCACCTCTGGTCCTCCGAAAAATCTGGCCCCAGGGGAAATTAAGTTGAATAGCCCTGGTATAGGGGCTAAGGGCACAATGGATAACGCATGTGACTATGGATCAGAGGCTCAGTGTGTAAAATAACTGGTAAGTACTAGAATGTTAGACAAGAGCTAATTTGGAGGCCCAAACAAAAACCTGGTCTTTGTCCACTGATTAAATGTCAGTGCCCTACGAAAAAGCAGCCGTGATCGTATAGTGGTAAGTACTCTGCGTTGTGAAATAAATAAGTGGTAAATCCTTTAATGTTGAACCAAGGGTTCATTTGGAAGATCAAACCAGATTCTGTCTTCTATCTTCTCAATTTTTAAGCAAGTAAAACTACTGTGTATCGTTTTTGTTTTTTGTTGATAGATTGGTCTTTGTACACTGATTTGATGTCAGACCCCAGTATCAAAAAGTAGATGTGGTAGTATAGCCTATGTACACTGCATTTTGTATGCAGCAGTCCATCAGACCCTCCAGTTGATATACTCCAGTCCACAACCCATCTTTGAAATCAATTAAAAAAAAATAATCATCTTGTTTACGGGTTTAATTCTGTGTTAGCACTAGGTTAGACCTGGTTTGGTCTTGGTTAAGGCCTTGCTGAATTTTGCTTTCCACCTGCTTTGATTCAGGGTTAGTTCTGGTTCAGACCTGGTTGGTATTCGTCTAGTCCTAGTTTTAATTCAGGTTCGGTACTGGATGGGTAATTTTGCAAAGGAATGTTGCTAAAGCATTTGGTATGTTATTTCACACAACATTTGACAACATTTTGATACAGTAGTGTCGTGTTGTGCACCTCTGGTCCTCCGAAAAATCTGGCCCCAGGGGAAATTAAGTTGAATAGCCCTGGTATAGGGGCTAAGGGCACAATGGATAACGCATGTGACTATGGATCAGAGGCTCAGTGTGTAAAATAACTGGTAAGTACTAGAATGTTAGACAAGAGCTAATTTGGAGGCCCAAACAAAAACCTGGTCTTTGTCCACTGATTAAATGTCAGTGCCCTACGAAAAAGCAGCCGTGATCGTATAGTGGTAAGTACTCTGCGTTGTGGTCGCAGCAACCCCGGTTCGAATCTGGGTCACGGCATACCTACCAAGATTTCTTTGAATTTTCCTCAATCAGTTTCATACATAAGAATATTACAGTAAATGGATAGCTTGACAGCATTCATAAATGTCCAATAATACAATATTCTCACTATGATAGAAATATGCCAGGCATTGCAGTGCTCAGTTTGAGTGTTTCTACTGATGTTCATCAGTTTGTCCTTAAACTCTGGACAACTGAGCCACAAAGCTGGACTTTTAGGGGCTAGTGGCGCAACGGATAACGCGTCTGACTACGGATCAGAAGATTGTAGGTTCGACTCCTGGCTAGCTCGCATCAAATTTTAACTTTAAAACGGTCAGTTGATCAGTGTGAAATAAATAAGTGGTTGATCCTTTAATGTTGAACCAAGGGTTCATTTGGAAGATCAAACCAGATTCTGTCTTCTATCTTCTCAATTTTTAAGCAAGTAACACTACTGTGTATCGTTTTTGTTTTTTGTTGATAGATTGGTCTTTGTACACTGATTTGATGTCAGACCCCAGTATCAAAAAGTAGATGTGGTAGTATAGCCTATGTACACTGCATTTTGTATGCAGCAGTCCATCAGACCCTCCAGTTGATATACTCCAGTCCACAACCCATCTTTGAAATCAATTTAAAAAAAAGAATCATCTTGTTTACGGGTTTAATTCTGTGTTAGCACTAGGTTAGACCTGGTTTGGTCTTGGTTAAGGCCTTGCTGAATTTTGCTTTCCACCTGCTTTGATTCAGGGTTAGTTCTGGTTCAGACCTGGTTGGTATTCGTCTAGTCCTAGTTTTAATTCAGGTTCGGTACTGGATGGGTAATTTTGCAAAGGAATGTTGCTAAAGCATTTGGTATGTTATTTCACACAACATTTGACAACATTTTGATACAGTAGTGTCGTGTTGTGCACCTCTGGTCCTCCGAAAAATCTGGCCCCAGGGGAAATTAAGTTGAATAGCCCTGGTATAGGGGCTAAGGGCACAATGGATAACGCATGTGACTATGGATCAGAGGATTCTAGGCTCAGTGTGTAAAATAACTGGTAAGTACTAGAATGTTAGACAAGAGCTAATTTGGAGGCCCAAACAAAAACCTGGTCTTTGTCCACTGATTAAATGTAAGTGCCCTACGAAAAAGCAGCCGTGATCGTATAGTGGTAAGTACTCTGCGTTGTGGTCGCAGCAACCCCGGCTCGAATCCGGGTCACGGCATACCTAGCAAGATTTCTTTGCATTTTTCTCAATCAGTTTCATACATAAGAATATTACAGTAAATAGATAGCTTGACAGCATTCATAAATGTCCAATAATACAATATTCTCACTATGATAGAAATATGCCAGGCATTGCAGTGCTCAGTTTGAGTGTTTCTACTGATATTCATCAGTTTGTCCTTAAACTCTGGACAACTGAGCCACAAAGCTGGAGTTTTAGGGGCTAGTGGCACAATGGATAACGCGTCTGACTACGGATCAGAAGATTCTAGGTTCGACTCCTGGCTAGCTCGCATCAAATTTTAACTTGAAAACGGTCAGTTGATCAGTGTGAAATAAATAAGTGGTAAATCCTTTAATGTTGAACCAAGGGTTCATTTGGAAGATCAAACCAGATTCTGTCTTCTATCTTCTCAATTTTTAAGCAAGTAAAACTACTGTGTATCGTTTTTGTTTTTTGTTGATAGATTGGTCTTTGTACACTGATTTGATGTCAGACCCCAGTATCAAAAAGTAGATGTGGTAGTATAGCCTATGTACACTGCATTTTGTATGCAGCAGTCCATCAGACCCTCCAGTTGATATACTCCAGTCCACAACTCATCTTTGAAATCAATAAAAAAAAAATAATCATCTTGTTTACGGGTTTAATTCTGTGTTAGCACTAGGTTAGACCTGGTTTGGTCTTGGTTAAGGCCTTGCTGAATTTTGCTTTCCACCTGCTTTGATTCAGGGTTAGTTCTGGTTCAGACCTGGTTGGTATTCGTCTAGTCCTAGTTTTAATTCAGGTTCGGTACTGGATGGGTAATTTTGCAAAGGAATGTTGCTAAAGCATTTGGTATGTTATTTCACACAACATTTGACAACATTTTGATAGAGTAGTGTCGTGTTGTGCACCTCTGGTCCTCCGAAAAATCTGGCCCCAGGGGAAATTAAGTTGAATAGCCCTGGTATAGGGGCTAAGGGCACAATGGATAACGCATGTGACTATGGATCAGAGGATTCTAGGCTCAGTGTGTAAAATAACTGGTAAGTACTAGAATGTTAGACAAGAGCTAATTTGGAGGCCCAAACAAAAACCTGGTCTTTGTCCACTGATTAAATGTAAGTGCCCTACGAAAAAGCAGCCGTGATCGTATAGTGGTAAGTACTCTGCGTTGTGGTCGCAGCAACCCCGGCTCGAATCCGGGTCACGGCATACCTAGCAAGATTTCTTTGCATTTTTCTCAATCAGTTTCATACATAAGAATATTACAGTAAATAGATAGCTTGACAGCATTCATAAATGTCCAATAATACAATATTCTCACCATGATAGAAATATGCCAGGCATTGCAGTGCTCAGTTTGAGTGTTTCTACTGATATTCATCAGTTTGTCCTTAAACTCTGGACAACTGAGCCACAAAGCTGGAGTTTTAGGGGCTAGTGGCACAATGGATAACGCGTCTGACTACGGATCAGAAGATTCTAGGTTCGACTCCTGGCTAGCTCGCATCAAATTTTAACTTGAAAACGGTCAGTTGATCAGTGTGAAATAAATAAGTGGTAAATCCTTTAATGTTGAACCAAGGGTTCATTTGGAAGATCAAACCAGATTCTGTCTTCTATCTTCTCAATTTTTAAGCAAGTAAAACTACTGTGTATCGTTTTTGTTTTTTGTTGATAGATTGGTCTTTGTACACTGATTTGATGTCAGACCCCAGTATCAAAAAGTAGATGTGGTAGTATAGCCTATGTACACTGCATTTTGTATGCAGCAGTCCATCAGACCCTCCAGTTGATATACTCCAGTCCACAACCCATCTTTGAAATCAATTAAAAAAAAATAATCATCTTGTTTACGGGTTTAATTCTGTGTTAGCACTAGGTTAGACCTGGTTTGGTCTTGGTTAAGGCCTTGCTGAATTTTGCTTTCCACCTGCTTTGATTCAGGGTTAGTTCTGGTTCAGACCTGGTTGGTATTCGTCTAGTCCTAGTTTTAATTCAGGTTCGGTACTGGATGGGAAATTTTGCAAAGGAATGTTGCTAAAGCATTTGGTATGTTATTTCACACAACATTTGACAACATTTTGATACAGTAGTGTCGTGTTGTGCACCTCTGGTCCTCCGAAAAATCTGGCCCCAGGGGAAATTAAGTTGAATAGCCCTGGTATAGGGGCTAAGGGCACAATGGATAACGCATGTGACTATGGATCAGAGGCTCAGTGTGTAAAATAACTGGTAAGTACTAGAATGTTAGACAAGAGCTAATTTGGAGGCCCAAACAAAAACCTGGTCTTTGTCCACTGATTAAATGTCAGTGCCCTACGAAAAAGCAGCCGTGATCGTATAGTGGTAAGTACTCTGCGTTGTGAAATAAATAAGTGGTAAATCCTTTAATGTTGAACCAAGGGTTCATTTGGAAGATCAAACCAGATTCTGTCTTCTATCTTCTCAATTTTTAAGCAAGTAAAACTACTGTGTATCGTTTTTGTTTTTTGTTGATAGATTGGTCTTTGTACACTGATTTGATGTCAGACCCCAGTATCAAAAAGTAGATGTGGTAGTATAGCCTATGTACACTGCATTTTGTATGCAGCAGTCCATCAGACCCTCCAGTTGATATACTCCAGTCCACAACCCATCTTTGAAATCAATTAAAAAAAAATAATCATCTTGTTTACGGGTTTAATTCTGTGTTAGCACTAGGTTAGACCTGGTTTGGTCTTGGTTAAGGCCTTGCTGAATTTTGCTTTCCACCTGCTTTGATTCAGGGTTAGTTCTGGTTCAGACCTGGTTGGTATTCGTCTAGTCCTAGTTTTAATTCAGGTTCGGTACTGGATGGGAAATTTTGCAAAGGAATGTTGCTAAAGCATTTGGTATGTTATTTCACACAACATTTGACAACATTTTGATACAGTAGTGTCGTGTTGTGCACCTCTGGTCCTCCGAAAAATCTGGCCCCAGGGGAAATTAAGTTGAATAGCCCTGGTATAGGGGCTAAGGGCACAATGGATAACGCATGTGACTATGGATCAGAGGCTCAGTGTGTAAAATAACTGGTAAGTACTAGAATGTTAGACAAGAGCTAATTTGGAGGCCCAAACAAAAACCTGGTCTTTGTCCACTGATTAAATGTCAGTGCCCTACGAAAAAGCAGCCGTGATCGTATAGTGGTAAGTACTCTGCGTTGTGAAATAAATAAGTGGTAAATCCTTTAATGTTGAACCAAGGGTTCATTTGGAAGATCAAACCAGATTCTGTCTTCTATCTTCTCAATTTTTAAGCAAGTAAAACTACTGTGTATCGTTTTTGTTTTTTGTTGATAGATTGGTCTTTGTACACTGATTTGATGTCAGACCCCAGTATCAAAAAGTAGATGTGGTAGTATAGCCTATGTACACTGCATTTTGTATGCAGCAGTCCATCAGACCCTCCAGTTGATATACTCCAGTCCACAACCCATCTTTGAAATCAATTAAAAAAAAATAATCATCTTGTTTACGGGTTTAATTCTGTGTTAGCACTAGGTTAGACCTGGTTTGGTCTTGGTTAAGGCCTTGCTGAATTTTGCTTTCCACCTGCTTTGATTCAGGGTTAGTTCTGGTTCAGACCTGGTTGGTATTCGTCTAGTCCTAGTTTTAATTCAGGTTCGGTACTGGATGGGTAATTTTGCAAAGGAATGTTGCTAAAGCATTTGGTATGTTATTTCACACAACATTTGACAACATTTTGATACAGTAGTGTCGTGTTGTGCACCTCTGGTCCTCCGAAAAATCTGGCCCCAGGGGAAATTAAGTTGAATAGCCCTGGTATAGGGGCTAAGGGCACAATGGATAACGCATGTGACTATGGATCAGAGGCTCAGTGTGTAAAATAACTGGTAAGTACTAGAATGTTAGACAAGAGCTAATTTGGAGGCCCAAACAAAAACCTGGTCTTTGTCCACTGATTAAATGTCAGTGCCCTACGAAAAAGCAGCCGTGATCGTATAGTGGTAAGTACTCTGCGTTGTGAAATAAATAAGTGGTAAATCCTTTAATGTTGAACCAAGGGTTCATTTGGAAGATCAAACCAGATTCTGTCTTCTATCTTCTCAATTTTTAAGCAAGTAAAACTACTGTGTATCGTTTTTGTTTTTTGTTGATAGATTGGTCTTTGTACACTGATTTGATGTCAGACCCCAGTATCAAAAAGTAGATGTGGTAGTATAGCCTATGTACACTGCATTTTGTATGCAGCAGTCCATCAGACCCTCCAGTTGATATACTCCAGTCCACAACCCATCTTTGAAATCAATTAAAAAAAAATAATCATCTTGTTTACGGGTTTAATTCTGTGTTAGCACTAGGTTAGACCTGGTTTGGTCTTGGTTAAGGCCTTGCTGAATTTTGCTTTCCACCTGCTTTGATTCAGGGTTAGTTCTGGTTCAGACCTGGTTGGTATTCGTCTAGTCCTAGTTTTAATTCAGGTTCGGTACTGGATGGGTAATTTTGCAAAGGAATGTTGCTAAAGCATTTGGTATGTTATTTCACACAACATTTGACAACATTTTGATACAGTAGTGTCGTGTTGTGCACCTCTGGTCCTCCGAAAAATCTGGCCCCAGGGGAAATTAAGTTGAATAGCCCTGGTATAGGGGCTAAGGGCACAATGGATAACGCATGTGACTATGGATCAGAGGCTCAGTGTGTAAAATAACTGGTAAGTACTAGAATGTTAGACAAGAGCTAATTTGGAGGCCCAAACAAAAACCTGGTCTTTGTCCACTGATTAAATGTCAGTGCCCTACGAAAAAGCAGCCGTGATCGTATAGTGGTAAGTACTCTGCGTTGTGGTCGCAGCAACCCCGGTTCGAATCTGGGTCACGGCATACCTACCAAGATTTCTTTGAATTTTCCTCAATCAGTTTCATACATAAGAATATTACAGTAAATGGATAGCTTGACAGCATTCATAAATGTCCAATAATACAATATTCTCACTATGATAGAAATATGCCAGGCATTGCAGTGCTCAGTTTGAGTGTTTCTACTGATGTTCATCAGTTTGTCCTTAAACTCTGGACAACTGAGCCACAAAGCTGGACTTTTAGGGGCTAGTGGCGCAACGGATAACGCGTCTGACTACGGATCAGAAGATTGTAGGTTCGACTCCTGGCTAGCTCGCATCAAATTTTAACTTTAAAACGGTCAGTTGATCAGTGTGAAATAAATAAGTGGTTGATCCTTTAATGTTGAACCAAGGGTTCATTTGGAAGATCAAACCAGATTCTGTCTTCTATCTTCTCAATTTTTAAGCAAGTAACACTACTGTGTATCGTTTTTGTTTTTTGTTGATAGATTGGTCTTTGTACACTGATTTGATGTCAGACCCCAGTATCAAAAAGTAGATGTGGTAGTATAGCCTATGTACACTGCATTTTGTATGCAGCAGTCCATCAGACCCTCCAGTTGATATACTCCAGTCCACAACCCATCTTTGAAATCAATTTAAAAAAAAGAATCATCTTGTTTACGGGTTTAATTCTGTGTTAGCACTAGGTTAGACCTGGTTTGGTCTTGGTTAAGGCCTTGCTGAATTTTGCTTTCCACCTGCTTTGATTCAGGGTTAGTTCTGGTTCAGACCTGGTTGGTATTCGTCTAGTCCTAGTTTTAATTCAGGTTCGGTACTGGATGGGTAATTTTGCAAAGGAATGTTGCTAAAGCATTTGGTATGTTATTTCACACAACATTTGACAACATTTTGATACAGTAGTGTCGTGTTGTGCACCTCTGGTCCTCCGAAAAATCTGGCCCCAGGGGAAATTAAGTTGAATAGCCCTGGTATAGGGGCTAAGGGCACAATGGATAACGCATGTGACTATGGATCAGAGGATTCTAGGCTCAGTGTGTAAAATAACTGGTAAGTACTAGAATGTTAGACAAGAGCTAATTTGGAGGCCCAAACAAAAACCTGGTCTTTGTCCACTGATTAAATGTAAGTGCCCTACGAAAAAGCAGCCGTGATCGTATAGTGGTAAGTACTCTGCGTTGTGGTCGCAGCAACCCCGGCTCGAATCCGGGTCACGGCATACCTAGCAAGATTTCTTTGCATTTTTCTCAATCAGTTTCATACATAAGAATATTACAGTAAATAGATAGCTTGACAGCATTCATAAATGTCCAATAATACAATATTCTCACTATGATAGAAATATGCCAGGCATTGCAGTGCTCAGTTTGAGTGTTTCTACTGATATTCATCAGTTTGTCCTTAAACTCTGGACAACTGAGCCACAAAGCTGGAGTTTTAGGGGCTAGTGGCACAATGGATAACGCGTCTGACTACGGATCAGAAGATTCTAGGTTCGACTCCTGGCTAGCTCGCATCAAATTTTAACTTGAAAACGGTCAGTTGATCAGTGTGAAATAAATAAGTGGTAAATCCTTTAATGTTGAACCAAGGGTTCATTTGGAAGATCAAACCAGATTCTGTCTTCTATCTTCTCAATTTTTAAGCAAGTAAAACTACTGTGTATCGTTTTTGTTTTTTGTTGATAGATTGGTCTTTGTACACTGATTTGATGTCAGACCCCAGTATCAAAAAGTAGATGTGGTAGTATAGCCTATGTACACTGCATTTTGTATGCAGCAGTCCATCAGACCCTCCAGTTGATATACTCCAGTCCACAACTCATCTTTGAAATCAATAAAAAAAAAATAATCATCTTGTTTACGGGTTTAATTCTGTGTTAGCACTAGGTTAGACCTGGTTTGGTCTTGGTTAAGGCCTTGCTGAATTTTGCTTTCCACCTGCTTTGATTCAGGGTTAGTTCTGGTTCAGACCTGGTTGGTATTCGTCTAGTCCTAGTTTTAATTCAGGTTCGGTACTGGATGGGTAATTTTGCAAAGGAATGTTGCTAAAGCATTTGGTATGTTATTTCACACAACATTTGACAACATTTTGATAGAGTAGTGTCGTGTTGTGCACCTCTGGTCCTCCGAAAAATCTGGCCCCAGGGGAAATTAAGTTGAATAGCCCTGGTATAGGGGCTAAGGGCACAATGGATAACGCATGTGACTATGGATCAGAGGATTCTAGGCTCAGTGTGTAAAATAACTGGTAAGTACTAGAATGTTAGACAAGAGCTAATTTGGAGGCCCAAACAAAAACCTGGTCTTTGTCCACTGATTAAATGTAAGTGCCCTACGAAAAAGCAGCCGTGATCGTATAGTGGTAAGTACTCTGCGTTGTGGTCGCAGCAACCCCGGCTCGAATCCGGGTCACGGCATACCTAGCAAGATTTCTTTGCATTTTTCTCAATCAGTTTCATACATAAGAATATTACAGTAAATAGATAGCTTGACAGCATTCATAAATGTCCAATAATACAATATTCTCACCATGATAGAAATATGCCAGGCATTGCAGTGCTCAGTTTGAGTGTTTCTACTGATATTCATCAGTTTGTCCTTAAACTCTGGACAACTGAGCCACAAAGCTGGAGTTTTAGGGGCTAGTGGCACAATGGATAACGCGTCTGACTACGGATCAGAAGATTCTAGGTTCGACTCCTGGCTAGCTCGCATCAAATTTTAACTTGAAAACGGTCAGTTGATCAGTGTGAAATAAATAAGTGGTAAATCCTTTAATGTTGAACCAAGGGTTCATTTGGAAGATCAAACCAGATTCTGTCTTCTATCTTCTCAATTTTTAAGCAAGTAAAACTACTGTGTATCGTTTTTGTTTTTTGTTGATAGATTGGTCTTTGTACACTGATTTGATGTCAGACCCCAGTATCAAAAAGTAGATGTGGTAGTATAGCCTATGTACACTGCATTTTGTATGCAGCAGTCCATCAGACCCTCCAGTTGATATACTCCAGTCCACAACCCATCTTTGAAATCAATTAAAAAAAAATAATCATCTTGTTTACGGGTTTAATTCTGTGTTAGCACTAGGTTAGACCTGGTTTGGTCTTGGTTAAGGCCTTGCTGAATTTTGCTTTCCACCTGCTTTGATTCAGGGTTAGTTCTGGTTCAGACCTGGTTGGTATTCGTCTAGTCCTAGTTTTAATTCAGGTTCGGTACTGGATGGGAAATTTTGCAAAGGAATGTTGCTAAAGCATTTGGTATGTTATTTCACACAACATTTGACAACATTTTGATACAGTAGTGTCGTGTTGTGCACCTCTGGTCCTCCGAAAAATCTGGCCCCAGGGGAAATTAAGTTGAATAGCCCTGGTATAGGGGCTAAGGGCACAATGGATAACGCATGTGACTATGGATCAGAGGCTCAGTGTGTAAAATAACTGGTAAGTACTAGAATGTTAGACAAGAGCTAATTTGGAGGCCCAAACAAAAACCTGGTCTTTGTCCACTGATTAAATGTCAGTGCCCTACGAAAAAGCAGCCGTGATCGTATAGTGGTAAGTACTCTGCGTTGTGAAATAAATAAGTGGTAAATCCTTTAATGTTGAACCAAGGGTTCATTTGGAAGATCAAACCAGATTCTGTCTTCTATCTTCTCAATTTTTAAGCAAGTAAAACTACTGTGTATCGTTTTTGTTTTTTGTTGATAGATTGGTCTTTGTACACTGATTTGATGTCAGACCCCAGTATCAAAAAGTAGATGTGGTAGTATAGCCTATGTACACTGCATTTTGTATGCAGCAGTCCATCAGACCCTCCAGTTGATATACTCCAGTCCACAACCCATCTTTGAAATCAATTAAAAAAAAATAATCATCTTGTTTACGGGTTTAATTCTGTGTTAGCACTAGGTTAGACCTGGTTTGGTCTTGGTTAAGGCCTTGCTGAATTTTGCTTTCCACCTGCTTTGATTCAGGGTTAGTTCTGGTTCAGACCTGGTTGGTATTCGTCTAGTCCTAGTTTTAATTCAGGTTCGGTACTGGATGGGAAATTTTGCAAAGGAATGTTGCTAAAGCATTTGGTATGTTATTTCACACAACATTTGACAACATTTTGATACAGTAGTGTCGTGTTGTGCACCTCTGGTCCTCCGAAAAATCTGGCCCCAGGGGAAATTAAGTTGAATAGCCCTGGTATAGGGGCTAAGGGCACAATGGATAACGCATGTGACTATGGATCAGAGGCTCAGTGTGTAAAATAACTGGTAAGTACTAGAATGTTAGACAAGAGCTAATTTGGAGGCCCAAACAAAAACCTGGTCTTTGTCCACTGATTAAATGTCAGTGCCCTACGAAAAAGCAGCCGTGATCGTATAGTGGTAAGTACTCTGCGTTGTGAAATAAATAAGTGGTAAATCCTTTAATGTTGAACCAAGGGTTCATTTGGAAGATCAAACCAGATTCTGTCTTCTATCTTCTCAATTTTTAAGCAAGTAAAACTACTGTGTATCGTTTTTGTTTTTTGTTGATAGATTGGTCTTTGTACACTGATTTGATGTCAGACCCCAGTATCAAAAAGTAGATGTGGTAGTATAGCCTATGTACACTGCATTTTGTATGCAGCAGTCCATCAGACCCTCCAGTTGATATACTCCAGTCCACAACCCATCTTTGAAATCAATTAAAAAAAAATAATCATCTTGTTTACGGGTTTAATTCTGTGTTAGCACTAGGTTAGACCTGGTTTGGTCTTGGTTAAGGCCTTGCTGAATTTTGCTTTCCACCTGCTTTGATTCAGGGTTAGTTCTGGTTCAGACCTGGTTGGTATTCGTCTAGTCCTAGTTTTAATTCAGGTTCGGTACTGGATGGGTAATTTTGCAAAGGAATGTTGCTAAAGCATTTGGTATGTTATTTCACACAACATTTGACAACATTTTGATACAGTAGTGTCGTGTTGTGCACCTCTGGTCCTCCGAAAAATCTGGCCCCAGGGGAAATTAAGTTGAATAGCCCTGGTATAGGGGCTAAGGGCACAATGGATAACGCATGTGACTATGGATCAGAGGCTCAGTGTGTAAAATAACTGGTAAGTACTAGAATGTTAGACAAGAGCTAATTTGGAGGCCCAAACAAAAACCTGGTCTTTGTCCACTGATTAAATGTCAGTGCCCTACGAAAAAGCAGCCGTGATCGTATAGTGGTAAGTACTCTGCGTTGTGAAATAAATAAGTGGTAAATCCTTTAATGTTGAACCAAGGGTTCATTTGGAAGATCAAACCAGATTCTGTCTTCTATCTTCTCAATTTTTAAGCAAGTAAAACTACTGTGTATCGTTTTTGTTTTTTGTTGATAGATTGGTCTTTGTACACTGATTTGATGTCAGACCCCAGTATCAAAAAGTAGATGTGGTAGTATAGCCTATGTACACTGCATTTTGTATGCAGCAGTCCATCAGACCCTCCAGTTGATATACTCCAGTCCACAACCCATCTTTGAAATCAATTAAAAAAAAATAATCATCTTGTTTACGGGTTTAATTCTGTGTTAGCACTAGGTTAGACCTGGTTTGGTCTTGGTTAAGGCCTTGCTGAATTTTGCTTTCCACCTGCTTTGATTCAGGGTTAGTTCTGGTTCAGACCTGGTTGGTATTCGTCTAGTCCTAGTTTTAATTCAGGTTCGGTACTGGATGGGTAATTTTGCAAAGGAATGTTGCTAAAGCATTTGGTATGTTATTTCACACAACATTTGACAACATTTTGATACAGTAGTGTCGTGTTGTGCACCTCTGGTCCTCCGAAAAATCTGGCCCCAGGGGAAATTAAGTTGAATAGCCCTGGTATAGGGGCTAAGGGCACAATGGATAACGCATGTGACTATGGATCAGAGGCTCAGTGTGTAAAATAACTGGTAAGTACTAGAATGTTAGACAAGAGCTAATTTGGAGGCCCAAACAAAAACCTGGTCTTTGTCCACTGATTAAATGTCAGTGCCCTACGAAAAAGCAGCCGTGATCGTATAGTGGTAAGTACTCTGCGTTGTGGTCGCAGCAACCCCGGTTCGAATCTGGGTCACGGCATACCTACCAAGATTTCTTTGAATTTTCCTCAATCAGTTTCATACATAAGAATATTACAGTAAATGGATAGCTTGACAGCATTCATAAATGTCCAATAATACAATATTCTCACTATGATAGAAATATGCCAGGCATTGCAGTGCTCAGTTTGAGTGTTTCTACTGATGTTCATCAGTTTGTCCTTAAACTCTGGACAACTGAGCCACAAAGCTGGACTTTTAGGGGCTAGTGGCGCAACGGATAACGCGTCTGACTACGGATCAGAAGATTGTAGGTTCGACTCCTGGCTAGCTCGCATCAAATTTTAACTTTAAAACGGTCAGTTGATCAGTGTGAAATAAATAAGTGGTTGATCCTTTAATGTTGAACCAAGGGTTCATTTGGAAGATCAAACCAGATTCTGTCTTCTATCTTCTCAATTTTTAAGCAAGTAACACTACTGTGTATCGTTTTTGTTTTTTGTTGATAGATTGGTCTTTGTACACTGATTTGATGTCAGACCCCAGTATCAAAAAGTAGATGTGGTAGTATAGCCTATGTACACTGCATTTTGTATGCAGCAGTCCATCAGACCCTCCAGTTGATATACTCCAGTCCACAACCCATCTTTGAAATCAATTTAAAAAAAAGAATCATCTTGTTTACGGGTTTAATTCTGTGTTAGCACTAGGTTAGACCTGGTTTGGTCTTGGTTAAGGCCTTGCTGAATTTTGCTTTCCACCTGCTTTGATTCAGGGTTAGTTCTGGTTCAGACCTGGTTGGTATTCGTCTAGTCCTAGTTTTAATTCAGGTTCGGTACTGGATGGGTAATTTTGCAAAGGAATGTTGCTAAAGCATTTGGTATGTTATTTCACACAACATTTGACAACATTTTGATACAGTAGTGTCGTGTTGTGCACCTCTGGTCCTCCGAAAAATCTGGCCCCAGGGGAAATTAAGTTGAATAGCCCTGGTATAGGGGCTAAGGGCACAATGGATAACGCATGTGACTATGGATCAGAGGCTCAGTGTGTAAAATAACTGGTAAGTACTAGAATGTTAGACAAGAGCTAATTTGGAGGCCCAAACAAAAACCTGGTCTTTGTCCACTGATTAAATGTCAGTGCCCTACGAAAAAGCAGCCGTGATCGTATAGTGGTAAGTACTCTGCGTTGTGAAATAAATAAGTGGTAAATCCTTTAATGTTGAACCAAGGGTTCATTTGGAAGATCAAACCAGATTCTGTCTTCTATCTTCTCAATTTTTAAGCAAGTAAAACTACTGTGTATCGTTTTTGTTTTTTGTTGATAGATTGGTCTTTGTACACTGATTTGATGTCAGACCCCAGTATCAAAAAGTAGATGTGGTAGTATAGCCTATGTACACTGCATTTTGTATGCAGCAGTCCATCAGACCCTCCAGTTGATATACTCCAGTCCACAACCCATCTTTGAAATCAATTAAAAAAAAATAATCATCTTGTTTACGGGTTTAATTCTGTGTTAGCACTAGGTTAGACCTGGTTTGGTCTTGGTTAAGGCCTTGCTGAATTTTGCTTTCCACCTGCTTTGATTCAGGGTTAGTTCTGGTTCAGACCTGGTTGGTATTCGTCTAGTCCTAGTTTTAATTCAGGTTCGGTACTGGATGGGTAATTTTGCAAAGGAATGTTGCTAAAGCATTTGGTATGTTATTTCACACAACATTTGACAACATTTTGATACAGTAGTGTCGTGTTGTGCACCTCTGGTCCTCCGAAAAATCTGGCCCCAGGGGAAATTAAGTTGAATAGCCCTGGTATAGGGGCTAAGGGCACAATGGATAACGCATGTGACTATGGATCAGAGGCTCAGTGTGTAAAATAACTGGTAAGTACTAGAATGTTAGACAAGAGCTAATTTGGAGGCCCAAACAAAAACCTGGTCTTTGTCCACTGATTAAATGTCAGTGCCCTACGAAAAAGCAGCCGTGATCGTATAGTGGTAAGTACTCTGCGTTGTGGTCGCAGCAACCCCGGTTCGAATCTGGGTCACGGCATACCTACCAAGATTTCTTTGAATTTTCCTCAATCAGTTTCATACATAAGAATATTACAGTAAATGGATAGCTTGACAGCATTCATAAATGTCCAATAATACAATATTCTCACTATGATAGAAATATGCCAGGCATTGCAGTGCTCAGTTTGAGTGTTTCTACTGATGTTCATCAGTTTGTCCTTAAACTCTGGACAACTGAGCCACAAAGCTGGACTTTTAGGGGCTAGTGGCGCAATGGATAACGCGTCTGACTACGGATCAGAAGATTGTAGGTTCGACTCCTGGCTAGCTCGCATCAAATTTTAACTTTAAAACGGTCAGTTGATCAGTGTGAAATAAATAAGTGGTTGATCCTTTAATGTTGAACCAAGGGTTCATTTGGAAGATCAAACCAGATTCTGTCTTCTATCTTCTCAATTTTTAAGCAAGTAACACTACTGTGTATCGTTTTTGTTTTTTGTTGATAGATTGGTCTTTGTACACTGATTTGATGTCAGACCCCAGTATCAAAAAGTAGATGTGGTAGTATAGCCTATGTACACTGCATTTTGTATGCAGCAGTCCATTAGACCCTCCAGTTGATATACTCCAGTCCACAACCCATCTTTGAAATCAATTTAAAAAAAAGAATCATCTTGTTTACGGGTTTAATTCTGTGTTAGCACTAGGTTAGACCTGGTTTGGTCTTGGTTAAAGCCTTGCTGAATTTTGCTTTCCACCTGCTTTGATTCAGGGTTAGTTCTGGTTCAGACCTGGTTGGTATTCATCTAGTCCTAGTTTTAATTCAGGTTCGGTACTGGATGGGTAATTTTGCAAAGGAATGTTGCTAAAGCATTTGGTATGTTATTTCACACAACATTTGACAACATTTTGATACAGTAGTGTCGTGTTGTGCACCTCTGGTCCTCCGAAAAATCTGGCCCCAGGGGAAATTAAGTTGAATAGCCCTGGTATAGGGGCTAAGGGCACAATGGATAACGCATGTGACTATGGATCAGAGGATTCTAGGCTCAGTGTGTAAAATAACTGGTAAGTACTAGAATGTTAGACAAGAGCTAATTTGGAGGCCCAAACAAAAACCTGGTCTTTGTCCACTGATTAAATGTAAGTGCCCTACGAAAAAGCAGCCGTGATCGTATAGTGGTAAGTACTCTGCGTTGTGGTCGCAGCAACCCCGGCTCGAATCCGGGTCACGGCATACCTAGCAAGATTTCTTTGCATTTTTCTCAATCAGTTTCATACATAAGAATATTACAGTAAATAGATAGCTTGACAGCATTCATAAATGTCCAATAATACAATATTCTCACTATGATAGAAATATGCCAGGCATTGCAGTGCTCAGTTTGAGTGTTTCTACTGATATTCATCAGTTTGTCCTTAAACTCTGGACAACTGAGCCACAAAGCTGGAGTTTTAGGGGCTAGTGGCACAATGGATAACGCGTCTGACTACGGATCAGAAGATTCTAGGTTCGACTCCTGGCTAGCTCGCATCAAATTTTAACTTGAAAACGGTCAGTTGATCAGTGTGAAATAAATAAGTGGTAAATCCTTTAATGTTGAACCAAGGGTTCATTTGGAAGATCAAACCAGATTCTGTCTTCTATCTTCTCAATTTTTAAGCAAGTAACACTACTGTGTATCGTTTTTGTTTTTTGTTGATAGATTGGTCTTTGTACACTGATTTGATGTCAGACCCCAGTATCAAAAAGTAGATGTGGTAGTATAGCCTATGTACACTGCATTTTGTATGCAGCAGTCCATTAGACCCTCCAGTTGATATACTCCAGTCCACAACCCATCTTTGAAATCAATTTAAAAAAAAGAATCATCTTGTTTACGGGTTTAATTCTGTGTTAGCACTAGGTTAGACCTGGTTTGGTCTTGGTTAAAGCCTTGCTGAATTTTGCTTTCCACCTGCTTTGATTCAGGGTTAGTTCTGGTTCAGACCTGGTTGGTATTCATCTAGTCCTAGTTTTAATTCAGGTTCGGTACTGGATGGGTAATTTTGCAAAGGAATGTTGCTAAAGCATTTGGTATGTTATTTCACACAACATTTGACAACATTTTGATACAGTAGTGTCGTGTTGTGCACCTCTGGTCCTCCGAAAAATCTGGCCCCAGGGGAAATTAAGTTGAATAGCCCTGGTATAGGGGCTAAGGGCACAATGGATAACGCATGTGACTATGGATCAGAGGATTCTAGGCTCAGTGTGTAAAATAACTGGTAAGTACTAGAATGTTAGACAAGAGCTAATTTGGAGGCCCAAACAAAAACCTGGTCTTTGTCCACTGATTAAATGTAAGTGCCCTACGAAAAAGCAGCCGTGATCGTATAGTGGTAAGTACTCTGCGTTGTGGTCGCAGCAACCCCGGCTCGAATCCGGGTCACGGCATACCTAGCAAGATTTCTTTGCATTTTTCTCAATCAGTTTCATACATAAGAATATTACAGTAAATAGATAGCTTGACAGCATTCATAAATGTCCAATAATACAATATTCTCACTATGATAGAAATATGCCAGGCATTGCAGTGCTCAGTTTGAGTGTTTCTACTGATATTCATCAGTTTGTCCTTAAACTCTGGACAACTGAGCCACAAAGCTGGAGTTTTAGGGGCTAGTGGCACAATGGATAACGCGTCTGACTACGGATCAGAAGATTCTAGGTTCGACTCCTGGCTAGCTCGCATCAAGTTTTAACTTGAAAACGGTCAGTTGATCAGTGTGAAATAAATAAGTGGTAAATCCTTTAATGTTGAACCAAGGGTTCATTTGGAAGATCAAACCAGATTCTGTCTTCTATCTTCTCAATTTTTAAGCAAGTAAAACTACTGTGTATCGTTTTTGTTTTTTGTTGATAGATTGGTCTTTGTACACTGATTTGATGTCAGACCCCAGTATCAAAAAGTAGATGTGGTAGTATAGCCTATGTACACTGCATTTTGTATGCAGCAGTCCATCAGACCCTCCAGTTGATATACTCCAGTCCACAACCCATCTTTGAAATCAATTAAAAAAAAATAATCATCTTGTTTACGGGTTTAATTCTGTGTTAGCCCTAGGTTAGACCTGGTTTGGTCTTGGTTAAGGCCTTGCTGAATTTTGCTTTCCACCTGCTTTGATTCAGGGTTAGTTCTGGTTCAGACCTGGTTGGTATAAGTCTAGTCCTAGTTTTAATTCAGGTTCGGTACTGGATGGGTAATTTTGCAAAGGAATGTTGCTAAAGCATTTGGTAAGTTATTTCACACAACATTTGACAACATTTTGATACAGTAGTGTCGTGTTGTGCACCTCTGGTCCTCCGAAAAATCTGGCCCCAGGGGAAATTAAGTTGAATAGCCCTGGTGTAGGGGCTAAGGGCACAATGGATAACGCATGTGACTATGGATCCTAGGATTCTAGGCTCAGTGTGTAAAATAACTGGTAAGTACTAGAATGTTAGACAAGAGCTAATTTGGAGGCCCAAACAAAAACCTGGTCTTTGTCCACTGATTAAATGTCAGTGCCCTACGAAAAAGCAGCTGTGATCGTATAGTGGTAAGTACTCTGCGTTGTGGTCGCAGCAACCCCGGTCCGAATCCGGGTCACGACATACCTAGCAAGATTTCATTGCATTTTTCTCAATCAGTTTCATACATAAGAATATTACAGTAAATAGATAGCTTGACAGCATTCATAAATGTCCAATAATACAATATTCTCACTATGATAGAAATATGCCAGGCATTGCAGTGCTCAGTTTGAGTGTTTCTACTGATATTCATCAGTTTGTCCTTAAACTCTGGACAACTGAGCCACAAAGCTGGAGTTTTAGGGGCTAGTGGCGCAATGGATAACGCGTCTGACTACGGATCAGAAGATTCTAGGTTCGACTCCTGGCTAACTCGCATCAATTTTTAACTTGAAAACGGTCAGTTGATCAGTGTGAAATAAATAAGTGGTAAATCCTTTAATGTTAAACCAAGGGTTCATTTGGAAGATCAAACCAGATTCTGTCTTCTATCTTCTCAATTTTTAAGCAAGTAAAACTACTGTGTATCATTTTTGTTTTTTGTTGATAGATTGGTCTTTGTACACTGATTTGATGTCAGACCCCAGTATCAAAAAGTAGATGTGGTAGTATAGCCTATGTACACTGCATTTTGTATGCAGCAGTCCATCAGACCCTCCAGTTGATATACTCCAGTCCACAACCCATCTTTGAAATCAATTTAAAAAAAAGAATCATCTTGTTTACGGGTTTAATTCTGTGTTAGCACTAGGTTAGACCTGGTTTGGTCTTGGTTAAGGCCTTGCTGAATTTTGCTTTCCACCTGCTTTGATTCAGGGTTAGTTCTGGTTCAGACCTGGTTGGTATTCGTCTAGTCCTAGTTTTAATTCAGGTTCGGTACTGGATGGGTAATTTTGCAAAGGAATGTTGCTAAAGCATTTGGTATGTTATTTCACACAACATTTGACAACATTTTGATACAGCAGTGTCGTGTTGTGCACCTCTGGTCCTCCGAAAAATCTGGCCCCAGGGGAAATTAAGTTGAATAGCCCTGGTATAGGGGCTAAGGGCACAATGGATAACGCATGTGACTATGGATCAGAGGATTCTAGGCTCAGTGTGTAAAATAACTGGTAAGTACTAGAATGTTAGACAAGAGCTAATTTGGAGGCCCAAACAAAAACCTGGTCTTTGTCCACTGATTAAATGTCAGTGCCCTACGAAAAAGCAGCCGTGATCGTATAGTGGTAAGTACTCTGCGTTGTGGTCGCAGCAACCCTGGTTCGAATCTGGGTCACGGCATACCTACCAAGAATTCTTTGCATTTTTCTCAATCAGTTTCATACATAAGAATATTACAGTAAATGGATAGCTTGACAGCATTCATAAATGTCCAATAATACAATATTCTCACTATGATAGAAATATGCCAGGCATTGCAGTGCTCAGTTTGAGCGTTTCTACTGATATTCATCAGTTTGTCCTTAAACTCTGGACAACTGAGCCACAAAGCTGGAGTTTTAGGGGCTAGTGGCGCAATGGATAACGCGTGTGATTAAGGATCAGAAGATTCTAGGTTCGACTCCTGGCTAGCTCGCATCAAATTTTAACTTGAAAACGGTCAGTTGATCAGTGTGAAATAAATAAGTGGTAAATCCTTTAATGTTGAACCAAGGGTTCATTTGGAAGATCAAACCAGATTCTGTCTTCTATCTTCTCAATTTTTAAGCAAGTAAAACTACTGTGTATCGTTTTTGTTTTTTGTTGATAGATTGGTCTTTGTACACTGATTTGATGTCAGACCCCAGTATCAAAAAGTAGATGTGGTAGTATAGCCTATGTACACTGCATTTTGTATGCAGCAGTCCATCAGACCCTCCAGTTGATATACTCCAGTCCACAACCCATCTTTGAAATCAATTAAAAAAAAATAATCATCTTGTTTACGGGTTTAATTCTGTGTTAGCCCTAGGTTAGACCTGGTTTGGTCTTGGTTAAGGCCTTGCTGAATTTTGCTTTCCACCTGCTTTGATTCAGGGTTAGTTCTGGTTCAGACCTGGTTGGTATTCGTCTAGTCCTAGTTTTAATTCAGGTTCGGTACTGGATGGGTAATTTTGCAAAGGAATGTTGCTAAAGCATTTGGTAAGTTATTTCACACAACATTTGACAACATTTTGATACAGTAGTGTCGTGTTGTGCACCTCTGGTCCTCCGAAAAATCTGGCCCCAGGGGAAATTAAGTTGAATAGCCCTGGTGTAGGGGCTAAGGGCACAATGGATAACGCATGTGACTATGGATCCTAGGATTCTAGGCTCAGTGTGTAAAATAACTGGTAAGTACTAGAATGTTAGACAAGAGCTAATTTGGAGGCCCAAACAAAAACCTGGTCTTTGTCCACTGATTAAATGTCAGTGCCCTACGAAAAAGCAGCTGTGATCGTATAGTGGTAAGTACTCTGCGTTGTGGTCGCAGCAACCCCGGTCCGAATCCGGGTCACGACATACCTAGCAAGATTTCATTGCATTTTTCTCAATCAGTTTCATACATAAGAATATTACAGTAAATAGATAGCTTGACAGCATTCATAAATGTCCAATAATACAATATTCTCACTATGATAGAAATATGCCAGGCATTGCAGTGCTCAGTTTGAGTGTTTCTACTGATATTCATCAGTTTGTCCTTAAACTCTGGACAACTGAGCCACAAAGCTGGAGTTTTAGGGGCTAGTGGCGCAATGGATAACGCGTGTGATTAAGGATCAGAAGATTCTAGGTTCGACTCCTGGCTAACTCGCATCAATTTTTAACTTGAAAACGGTCAGTTGATCAGTGTGAAATAAATAAGTGGTAAATCCTTTAATGTTAAACCAAGGGTTCATTTGGAAGATCAAACCAGATTCTGTCTTCTATCTTCTCAATTTTTAAGCAAGTAAAACTACTGTGTATCATTTTTGTTTTTTGTTGATAGATTGGTCTTTGTACACTGATTTGATGTCAGACCCCAGTATCAAAAAGTAGATGTGGTAGTATAGCCTATGTACACTGCATTTTGTATGCAGCAGTCCATCAGACCCTCCAGTTGATATACTCCAGTCCACAACCCATCTTTGAAATCAATTTAAAAAAAAGAATCATCTTGTTTACGGGTTTAATTCTGTGTTAGCACTAGGTTAGACCTGGTTTGGTCTTGGTTAAGGCCTTGCTGAATTTTGCTTTCCACCTGCTTTGATTCAGGGTTAGTTCTGGTTCAGACCTGGTTGGTATTCGTCTAGTCCTAGTTTTAATTCAGGTTCGGTACTGGATGGGTAATTTTGCAAAGGAATGTTGCTAAAGCATTTGGTATGTTATTTCACACAACATTTGACAACATTTTGATACAGCAGTGTCGTGTTGTGCACCTCTGGTCCTCCGAAAAATCTGGCCCCAGGGGAAATTAAGTTGAATAGCCCTGGTATAGGGGCTAAGGGCACAATGGATAACGCATGTGACTATGGATCAGAGGATTCTAGGCTCAGTGTGTAAAATAACTGGTAAGTACTAGAATGTTAGACAAGAGCTAATTTGGAGGCCCAAACAAAAACCTGGTCTTTGTCCACTGATTAAATGTCAGTGCCCTACGAAAAAGCAGCCGTGATCGTATAGTGGTAAGTACTCTGCGTTGTGGTCGCAGCAACCCTGGTTCGAATCTGGGTCACGGCATACCTACCAAGATTTCTTTGCATTTTTCTCAATCAGTTTCATACATAAGAATATTACAGTAAATGGATAGCTTGACAGCATTCATAAATGTCCAATAATACAATATTCTCACTATGATAGAAATATGCCAGGCATTGCAGTGCTCAGTTTGAGTGTTTCTACTGATATTCATCAGTTTGTCCTTAAACTCTGGACAACTGAGCCACAAAGCTGGAGTTTTAGGGGCTAGTGGCGCAATGGATAACGCGTGTGATTAAGGATCAGAAGATTCTAGGTTCGACTCCTGGCTAGCTCGCATCAAATTTTAACTTGAAAACGGTCAGTTGATCAGTGTGAAATAAATAAGTGGTAAATCCTTTAATGTTGAACCAAGGGTTCATTTGGAAGATCAAACCAGATTCTGTCTTCTATCTTCTCAATTTTTAAGCAAGTAAAACTACTGTGTATCGTTTTTGTTTTTTGTTGATAGATTGGTCTTTGTACACTGATTTGATGTCAGACCCCAGTATCAAAAAGTAGATGTGGTAGTATAGCCTATGTACACTGCATTTTGTATGCAGCAGTCCATCAGACCCTCCAGTTGATATACTCCAGTCCACAACCCATCTTTGAAATCAATTTAAAAAAAAGAATCATCTTGTTTACGGGTTTAATTCTGTGTTAGCACTAGGTTAGACCTGGTTTGGTCTTGGTTAAGGCCTTGCTGAATTTTGCTTTCCACCTGCTTTGATTCAGGGTTAGTTCTGGTTCAGACCTGGTTGGTATTCGTCTAGTCCTAGTTTTAATTCAGGTTCGGTACTGGATGGGTAATTTTGCAAAGGAATGTTGCTAAAGCATTTGGTATGTTATTTCACACAACATTTGACAACATTTTGATACAGCAGTGTCGTGTTGTGCACCTCTGGTCCTCCGAAAAATCTGGCCCCAGGGGAAATTAAGTTGAATAGCCCTGGTATAGGGGCTAAGGGCACAATGGATAACGCATGTGACTATGGATCAGAGGATTCTAGGCTCAGTGTGTAAAATAACTGGTAAGTACTAGAATGTTAGACAAGAGCTAATTTGGAGGCCCAAACAAAAACCTGGTCTTTGTCCACTGATTAAATGTCAGTGCCCTACGAAAAAGCAGCCGTGATCGTATAGTGGTAAGTACTCTGCGTTGTGGTCGCAGCAACCCTGGTTCGAATCTGGGTCACGGCATACCTACCAAGATTTCTTTGCATTTTTCTCAATCAGTTTCATACATAAGAATATTACAGTAAATGGATAGCTTGACAGCATTCATAAATGTCCAATAATACAATATTCTCACTATGATAGAAATATGCCAGGCATTGCAGTGCTCAGTTTGAGTGTTTCTACTGATATTCATCAGTTTGTCCTTAAACTCTGGACAACTGAGCCACAAAGCTGGAGTTTTAGGGGCTAGTGGCGCAATGGATAACGCGTGTGATTAAGGATCAGAAGATTCTAGGTTCGAC
Source organism: Eucyclogobius newberryi (assembly GCF_026437365.1). Taxonomy (NCBI): domain Eukaryota; kingdom Metazoa; phylum Chordata; class Actinopteri; order Gobiiformes; family Gobiidae; genus Eucyclogobius; species Eucyclogobius newberryi. The sequence goes on from NW_027315724.1 coordinate 7,023,311, forward strand.
TCCTGGCTAGCTCGCATCAAATTTTAACTTGAAAACGGTCAGTTGATCAGTGTGAAATAAATAAGTGGTAAATCCTTTAATGTTAAACCAAGGGTTCATTTGGAAGATCAAACCAGATTCTGTCTTCTATCTTCTCAATTTTTAAGCAAGTAAAACTACTGTGTATCATTTTTGTTTTTTGTTGATAGATTGGTCTTTGTACACTGATTTGATGTCAGACCCCAGTATCAAAAAGTAGATGTGGTAGTATAGCCTATGTACACTGCATTTTGTATGCAGCAGTCCATCAGACCCTCCAGTTGATATACTCCAGTCCACAACCCATCTTTGAAATCAATTAAAAAAAAATAATCATCTTGTTTACGGGTTTAATTCTGTGTTAGCACTAGGTTAGACCTGGTTTGGTCTTGGTTAAGGCCTTGCTGAATTTTGCTTTCCACCTGCTTTGATTCAGGGTTAGTTCTGGTTCAGACCTGGTTGGTATTCGTCTAGTCCTAGTTTTAATTCAGGTTCGGTACTGGATGGGTAATTTTGCAAAGGAATGTTGCTAAAGCATTTGGTATGTTATTTCACACAACATTTGACAACATTTTGATACAGCAGTGTCGTGTTGTGCACCTCTGGTCCTCCGAAAAATCTGGCCCCAGGGGAAATTAAGTTGAATAGCCCTGGTATAGGGGCTAAGGGCACAATGGATAACGCATGTGACTATGGATCAGAGGATTCTAGGCTCAGTGTGTAAAATAACTGGTAAGTACTAGAATGTTAGACAAGAGCTAATTTGGAGGCCCAAACAAAAACCTGGTCTTTGTCCACTGATTAAATGTCAGTGCCCTACGAAAAAGCAGCCGTGATCGTATAGTGGTAAGTACTCTGCGTTGTGGTCGCAGCAACCCTGGTTCGAATCTGGGTCACGGCATACCTACCAAGATTTCTTTGCATTTTTCTCAATCAGTTTCATACATAAGAATATTACAGTAAATGGATAGCTTGACAGCATTCATAAATGTCCAATAATACAATATTCTCACTATGATAGAAATATGCCAGGCATTGCAGTGCTCAGTTTGAGTGTTTCTACTGATATTCATCAGTTTGTCCTTAAACTCTGGACAACTGAGCCACAAGGCTGGAGTTTTAGGGGCTAGTGGCGCAATGGATAACGCGTGTGATTAAGGATCAGAAGATTCTAGGTTCGACTCCTGGCTAGCTCGCATCAAATTTTAACTTGAAAACGGTCAGTTGATCAGTGTGAAATAAATAAGTGGTAAATCCTTTAATGTTGAACCAAGGGTTCATTTGGAAGATCAAACCAGATTCTGTCTTCTATCTTCTCAATTTTTAAGCAAGTAAAACTACTGTGTATCGTTTTTGTTTTTTGTTGATAGATTGGTCTTTGTACACTGATTTGATGTCAGACCCCAGTATCAAAAAGTAGATGTGGTAGTATAGCCTATGTACACTGCATTTTGTATGCAGCAGTCCATCAGACCCTCCAGTTGATATACTCCAGTCCACAACCCATCTTTGAAATCAATTAAAAAAAAATAATCATCTTGTTTACGGGTTTAATTCTGTGTTAGCCCTAGGTTAGACCTGGTTTGGTCTTGGTTAAGGCCTTGCTGAATTTTGCTTTCCACCTGCTTTGATTCAGGGTTAGTTCTGGTTCAGACCTGGTTGGTATTCGTCTAGTCCTAGTTTTAATTCAGGTTCGGTACTGGATGGGTAATTTTGCAAAGGAATGTTGCTAAAGCATTTGGTATGTTATTTCACACAACATTTGACAACATTTTGATACAGCAGTGTCGTGTTGTGCACCTCTGGTCCTCCGAAAAATCTGGCCCCAGGGGAAATTAAGTTGAATAGCCCTGGTATAGGGGCTAAGGGCACAATGGATAACGCATGTGACTATGGATCAGAGGATTCTAGGCTCAGTGTGTAAAATAACTGGTAAGTACTAGAATGTTAGACAAGAGCTAATTTGGAGGCCCAAACAAAAACCTGGTCTTTGTCCACTGATTAAATGTCAGTGCCCTACGAAAAAGCAGCCGTGATCGTATAGTGGTAAGTACTCTGCGTTGTGGTCGCAGCAACCCTGGTTCGAATCTGGGTCACGGCATACCTACCAAGATTTCTTTGCATTTTTCTCAATCAGTTTCATACATAAGAATATTACAGTAAATGGATAGCTTGACAGCATTCATAAATGTCCAATAATACAATATTCTCACTATGATAGAAATATGCCAGGCATTGCAGTGCTCAGTTTGAGTGTTTCTACTGATATTCATCAGTTTGTCCTTAAACTCTGGACAACTGAGCCACAAAGCTGGAGTTTTAGGGGCTAGTGGCGCAATGGATAACGCGTGTGATTAAGGATCAGAAGATTCTAGGTTCGACTCCTGGCTAGCTCGCATCAAATTTTAACTTGAAAACGGTCAGTTGATCAGTGTGAAATAAATAAGTGGTAAATCCTTTAATGTTGAACCAAGGGTTCATTTGGAAGATCAAACCAGATTCTGTCTTCTATCTTCTCAATTTTTAAGCAAGTAAAACTACTGTGTATCGTTTTTGTTTTTTGTTGATAGATTGGTCTTTGTACACTGATTTGATGTCAGACCCCAGTATCAAAAAGTAGATGTGGTAGTATAGCCTATGTACACTGCATTTTGTATGCAGCAGTCCATCAGACCCTCCAGTTGATATACTCCAGTCCACAACCCATCTTTGAAATCAATTTAAAAAAAAGAATCATCTTGTTTACGGGTTTAATTCTGTGTTAGCACTAGGTTAGACCTGGTTTGGTCTTGGTTAAGGCCTTGCTGAATTTTGCTTTCCACCTGCTTTGATTCAGGGTTAGTTCTGGTTCAGACCTGGTTGGTATTCGTCTAGTCCTAGTTTTAATTCAGGTTCGGTACTGGATGGGTAATTTTGCAAAGGAATGTTGCTAAAGCATTTGGTATGTTATTTCACACAACATTTGACAACATTTTGATACAGCAGTGTCGTGTTGTGCACCTCTGGTCCTCCGAAAAATCTGGCCCCAGGGGAAATTAAGTTGAATAGCCCTGGTATAGGGGCTAAGGGCACAATGGATAACGCATGTGACTATGGATCAGAGGATTCTAGGCTCAGTGTGTAAAATAACTGGTAAGTACTAGAATGTTAGACAAGAGCTAATTTGGAGGCCCAAACAAAAACCTGGTCTTTGTCCACTGATTAAATGTCAGTGCCCTACGAAAAAGCAGCCGTGATCGTATAGTGGTAAGTACTCTGCGTTGTGGTCGCAGCAACCCTGGTTCGAATCTGGGTCACGGCATACCTACCAAGATTTCTTTGCATTTTTCTCAATCAGTTTCATACATAAGAATATTACAGTAAATGGATAGCTTGACAGCATTCATAAATGTCCAATAATACAATATTCTCACTATGATAGAAATATGCCAGGCATTGCAGTGCTCAGTTTGAGTGTTTCTACTGATATTCATCAGTTTGTCCTTAAACTCTGGACAACTGAGCCACAAAGCTGGAGTTTTAGGGGCTAGTGGCGCAATGGATAACGCGTGTGATTAAGGATCAGAAGATTCTAGGTTCGACTCCTGGCTAGCTCGCATCAAATTTTAACTTGAAAACGGTCAGTTGATCAGTGTGAAATAAATAAGTGGTAAATCCTTTAATGTTAAACCAAGGGTTCATTTGGAAGATCAAACCAGATTCTGTCTTCTATCTTCTCAATTTTTAAGCAAGTAAAACTACTGTGTATCATTTTTGTTTTTTGTTGATAGATTGGTCTTTGTACACTGATTTGATGTCAGACCCCAGTATCAAAAAGTAGATGTGGTAGTATAGCCTATGTACACTGCATTTTGTATGCAGCAGTCCATCAGACCCTCCAGTTGATATACTCCAGTCCACAACCCATCTTTGAAATCAATTAAAAAAAAATAATCATCTTGTTTACGGGTTTAATTCTGTGTTAGCACTAGGTTAGACCTGGTTTGGTCTTGGTTAAGGCCTTGCTGAATTTTGCTTTCCACCTGCTTTGATTCAGGGTTAGTTCTGGTTCAGACCTGGTTGGTATTCGTCTAGTCCTAGTTTTAATTCAGGTTCGGTACTGGATGGGTAATTTTGCAAAGGAATGTTGCTAAAGCATTTGGTATGTTATTTCACACAACATTTGACAACATTTTGATACAGCAGTGTCGTGTTGTGCACCTCTGGTCCTCCGAAAAATCTGGCCCCAGGGGAAATTAAGTTGAATAGCCCTGGTATAGGGGCTAAGGGCACAATGGATAACGCATGTGACTATGGATCAGAGGATTCTAGGCTCAGTGTGTAAAATAACTGGTAAGTACTAGAATGTTAGACAAGAGCTAATTTGGAGGCCCAAACAAAAACCTGGTCTTTGTCCACTGATTAAATGTCAGTGCCCTACGAAAAAGCAGCCGTGATCGTATAGTGGTAAGTACTCTGCGTTGTGGTCGCAGCAACCCTGGTTCGAATCTGGGTCACGGCATACCTACCAAGATTTCTTTGCATTTTTCTCAATCAGTTTCATACATAAGAATATTACAGTAAATGGATAGCTTGACAGCATTCATAAATGTCCAATAATACAATATTCTCACTATGATAGAAATATGCCAGGCATTGCAGTGCTCAGTTTGAGTGTTTCTACTGATATTCATCAGTTTGTCCTTAAACTCTGGACAACTGAGCCACAAGGCTGGAGTTTTAGGGGCTAGTGGCGCAATGGATAACGCGTGTGATTAAGGATCAGAAGATTCTAGGTTCGACTCCTGGCTAGCTCGCATCAAATTTTAACTTGAAAACGGTCAGTTGATCAGTGTGAAATAAATAAGTGGTAAATCCTTTAATGTTGAACCAAGGGTTCATTTGGAAGATCAAACCAGATTCTGTCTTCTATCTTCTCAATTTTTAAGCAAGTAAAACTACTGTGTATCGTTTTTGTTTTTTGTTGATAGATTGGTCTTTGTACACTGATTTGATGTCAGACCCCAGTATCAAAAAGTAGATGTGGTAGTATAGCCTATGTACACTGCATTTTGTATGCAGCAGTCCATCAGACCCTCCAGTTGATATACTCCAGTCCACAACCCATCTTTGAAATCAATTAAAAAAAAATAATCATCTTGTTTACGGGTTTAATTCTGTGTTAGCCCTAGGTTAGACCTGGTTTGGTCTTGGTTAAGGCCTTGCTGAATTTTGCTTTCCACCTGCTTTGATTCAGGGTTAGTTCTGGTTCAGACCTGGTTGGTATTCGTCTAGTCCTAGTTTTAATTCAGGTTCGGTACTGGATGGGTAATTTTGCAAAGGAATGTTGCTAAAGCATTTGGTAAGTTATTTCACACAACATTTGACAACATTTTGATACAGTAGTGTCGTGTTGTGCACCTCTGGTCCTCCGAAAAAATCTGGCCCCAGGGGAAATTAAGTTGAATAGCCCTGGTGTAGGGGCTAAGGGCACAATGGATAACGCATGTGACTATGGATCCTAGGATTCTAGGCTCAGTGTGTAAAATAACTGGTAAGTACTAGAATGTTAGACAAGAGCTAATTTGGAGGCCCAAACAAAAACCTGGTCTTTGTCCACTGATTAAATGTCAGTGCCCTACGAAAAGGCAGCCGTGATCGTATAGTGGTAAGTACTCTGCGTTGTGGTCGCAGCAACCCTGGTTCGAATCCGGGTCACGGCATGCCTAGCAAGATTTCATTGCATTTTTCTCAATCAGTTTCATACATAAGAATATTACAGTAAATAGATAGCTTGACAGCATTCATAAATGTCCAATAATACAATATTCTCACTATGATAGAAATATGCCAGGCATTGCAGTGCTCAGTTTGAGTGTTTCTACTGATATTCATCAGTTTGTCCTTAAACTCTGGACAACTGAGCCACAAAGCTGGACTTTTAGGGGCTAGTGGCGCAATGGATAACGCGTCTGACTACGGATCAGAAGATTCTAGGTTCGACTCCTGGCTAGCTCGCATAAAATTTTAACTTTAAAACGGTCAGTTGATCAGTGTGAAATAAATAAGTGGTTGATCCTTTAATGTTGAACCAAGGGTTCATTTGGAAGATCAAACCAGATTCTGTCTTCTATCTTCTCAATTTTTAAGCAAGTAACACTACTGTGTATCGTTTTTGTTTTTTGTTGATAGATTGGTCTTTGTACACTGATTTGATGTCAGACCCCAGTATCAAAAAGTAGATGTGGTAGTATAGCCTATGTACACTGCATTTTGTATGCAGCAGTCCATTAGACCCTCCAGTTGATATACTCCAGTCCACAACCCATCTTTGAAATCAATTTAAAAAAAAGAATCATCTTGTTTACGGGTTTAATTCTGTGTTAGCACTAGGTTAGACCTGGTTTGGTCTTGGTTAAAGCCTTGCTGAATTTTGCTTTCCACCTGCTTTGATTCAGGGTTAGTTCTGGTTCAGACCTGGTTGGTATTCATCTAGTCCTAGTTTTAATTCAGGTTCGGTACTGGATGGGTAATTTTGCAAAGGAATGTTGCTAAAGCATTTGGTATGTTATTTCACACAACATTTGACAACATTTTGATACAGTAGTGTCGTGTTGTGCACCTCTGGTCCTCCGAAAAATCTGGCCCCAGGGGAAATTAAGTTGAATAGCCCTGGTATAGGGGCTAAGGGCACAATGGATAACGCATGTGACTATGGATCAGAGGATTCTAGGCTCAGTGTGTAAAATAACTGGTAAGTACTAGAATGTTAGACAAGAGCTAATTTGGAGGCCCAAACAAAAACCTGGTCTTTGTCCACTGATTAAATGTAAGTGCCCTACGAAAAAGCAGCCGTGATCGTATAGTGGTAAGTACTCTGCGTTGTGGTCGCAGCAACCCCGGCTCGAATCCGGGTCACGGCATACCTAGCAAGATTTCTTTGCATTTTTCTCAATCAGTTTCATACATAAGAATATTACAGTAAATAGATAGCTTGACAGCATTCATAAATGTCCAATAATACAATATTCTCACTATGATAGAAATATGCCAGGCATTGCAGTGCTCAGTTTGAGTGTTTCTACTGATATTCATCAGTTTGTCCTTAAACTCTGGACAACTGAGCCACAAAGCTGGAGTTTTAGGGGCTAGTGGCACAATGGATAACGCGTCTGACTACGGATCAGAAGATTCTAGGTTCGACTCCTGGCTAGCTCGCATCAAATTTTAACTTTAAAACGGTCAGTTGATCAGTGTGAAATAAATAAGTGGTTGATCCTTTAATGTTGAACCAAGGGTTCATTTGGAAGATCAAACCAGATTCTGTCTTCTATCTTCTCAATTTTTAAGCAAGTAACACTACTGTGTATCGTTTTTGTTTTTTGTTGATAGATTGGTCTTTGTACACTGATTTGATGTCAGACCCCAGTATCAAAAAGTAGATGTGGTAGTATAGCCTATGTACACTGCATTTTGTATGCAGCAGTCCATCAGACCCTCCAGTTGATATACTCCAGTCCACAACCCATCTTTGAAATCAATTTAAAAAAAAGAATCATCTTGTTTACGGGTTTAATTCTGTGTTAGCACTAGGTTAGACCTGGTTTGGTCTTGGTTAAAGCCTTGCTGAATTTTGCTTTCCACCTGCTTTGATTCAGGGTTAGTTCTGGTTCAGACCTGGTTGGTATTCATCTAGTCCTAGTTTTAATTCAGGTTCGGTACTGGATGGGTAATTTTGCAAAGGAATGTTGCTAAAGCATTTGGTATGTTATTTCACACAACATTTGACAACATTTTGATACAGTAGTGTCGTGTTGTGCACCTCTGGTCCTCCGAAAAATCTGGCCCCAGGGGAAATTAAGTTGAATAGCCCTGGTATAGGGGCTAAGGGCACAATGGATAACGCATGTGACTATGGATCAGAGGATTCTAGGCTCAGTGTGTAAAATAACTGGTAAGTACTAGAATGTTAGACAAGAGCTAATTTGGAGGCCCAAACAAAAACCTGGTCTTTGTCCACTGATTAAATGTAAGTGCCCTACGAAAAAGCAGCCGTGATCGTATAGTGGTAAGTACTCTGCGTTGTGGTCGCAGCAACCCCGGCTCGAATCCGGGTCACGGCATACCTAGCAAGATTTCTTTGCATTTTTCTCAATCAGTTTCATACATAAGAATATTACAGTAAATAGATAGCTTGACAGCATTCATAAATGTCCAATAATACAATATTCTCACTATGATAGAAATATGCCAGGCATTGCAGTGCTCAGTTTGAGTGTATCTACTGATATTCATCAGTTTGTCCTTAAACTCTGGACAACTGAGCCACAAAGCTGGAGTTTTAGGGGCTAGTGGCACAATGGATAACGCGTCTGACTACGGATCAGAAGATTCTAGGTTCTCTGGCTAGCTCGCATCAAATTTTAACTTGAAAACGGTCAGTTGATCAGTGTGAAATAAATAAGTGGTAAATCCTTTAATGTTGAACCAAGGGTTCATTTGGAAGATCAAACCAGATTCTGTCTTCTATCTTCTCAATTTTTAAGCAAGTAAAACTACTGTGTATCGTTTTTGTTTTTTGTTGATAGATTGGTCTTTGTACACTGATTTGATGTCAGACCCCAGTATCAAAAAGTAGATGTGGTAGTATAGCCTATGTACACTGCATTTTGTATGCAGCAGTCCATCAGACCCTCCAGTTGATATACTCCAGTCCACAACCCATCTTTGAAATCAATTAAAAAAAAATAATCATCTTGTTTACGGGTTTAATTCTGTGTTAGCACTAGGTTAGACCTGGTTTGGTCTTGGTTAAGGCCTTGCTGAATTTTGCTTTCCACCTGCTTTGATTCAGGGTTAGTTCTGGTTCAGACCTGGTTGGTATTCGTCTAGTCCTAGTTTTAATTCAGGTTCGGTACTGGATGGGTAATTTTGCAAAGGAATGTTGCTAAAGCATTTGGTATGTTATTTCACACAACATTTGACAACATTTTGATACAGTAGTGTCGTGTTGTGCACCTCTGGTCCTCCGAAAAATCTGGCCCCAGGGGAAATTAAGTTGAATAGCCCTGGTATAGGGGCTAAGGGCACAATGGATAACGCATGTGACTATGGATCAGAGGCTCAGTGTGTAAAATAACTGGTAAGTACTAGAATGTTAGACAAGAGCTAATTTGGAGGCCCAAACAAAAACCTGGTCTTTGTCCACTGATTAAATGTCAGTGCCCTACGAAAAAGCAGCCGTGATCGTATAGTGGTAAGTACTCTGCGTTGTGGTCGCAGCAACCCCGGTTCGAATCTGGGTCACGGCATACCTACCAAGATTTCTTTGAATTTTCCTCAATCAGTTTCATACATAAGAATATTACAGTAAATGGATAGCTTGACAGCATTCATAAATGTCCAATAATACAATATTCTCACTATGATAGAAATATGCCAGGCATTGCAGTGCTCAGTTTGAGTGTTTCTACTGATGTTCATCAGTTTGTCCTTAAACTCTGGACAACTGAGCCACAAAGCTGGACTTTTAGGGGCTAGTGGCGCAATGGATAACGCGTCTGACTACGGATCAGAAGATTGTAGGTTCGACTCCTGGCTAGCTCGCATCAAATTTTAACTTTAAAACGGTCAGTTGATCAGTGTGAAATAAATAAGTGGTTGATCCTTTAATGTTGAACCAAGGGTTCATTTGGAAGATCAAACCAGATTCTGTCTTCTATCTTCTCAATTTTTAAGCAAGTAACACTACTGTGTATCGTTTTTGTTTTTTGTTGATAGATTGGTCTTTGTACACTGATTTGATGTCAGACCCCAGTATCAAAAAGTAGATGTGGTAGTATAGCCTATGTACACTGCATTTTGTATGCAGCAGTCCATTAGACCCTCCAGTTGATATACTCCAGTCCACAACCCATCTTTGAAATCAATTTAAAAAAAAGAATCATCTTGTTTACGGGTTTAATTCTGTGTTAGCACTAGGTTAGACCTGGTTTGGTCTTGGTTAAAGCCTTGCTGAATTTTGCTTTCCACCTGCTTTGATTCAGGGTTAGTTCTGGTTCAGACCTGGTTGGTATTCATCTAGTCCTAGTTTTAATTCAGGTTCGGTACTGGATGGGTAATTTTGCAAAGGAATGTTGCTAAAGCATTTGGTATGTTATTTCACACAACATTTGACAACATTTTGATACAGTAGTGTCGTGTTGTGCACCTCTGGTCCTCCGAAAAATCTGGCCCCAGGGGAAATTAAGTTGAATAGCCCTGGTATAGGGGCTAAGGGCACAATGGATAACGCATGTGACTATGGATCAGAGGATTCTAGGCTCAGTGTGTAAAATAACTGGTAAGTACTAGAATGTTAGACAAGAGCTAATTTGGAGGCCCAACCAAAAACCTGGTCTTTGTCCACTGATTAAATGTAAGTGCCCTACGAAAAAGCAGCCGTGATCGTATAGTGGTAAGTACTCTGCGTTGTGGTCGCAGCAACCCCGGCTCGAATCCGGGTCACGGCATACCTAGCAAGATTTCTTTGCATTTTTCTCAATCAGTTTCATACATAAGAATATTACAGTAAATAGATAGCTTGACAGCATTCATAAATGTCCAATAATACAATATTCTCACTATGATAGAAATATGCCAGGCATTGCAGTGCTCAGTTTGAGTGTTTCTACTGATATTCATCAGTTTGTCCTTAAACTCTGGACAACTGAGCCACAAAGCTGGAGTTTTAGGGGCTAGTGGCGCAATGGATAACGCGTGTGATTAAGGATCAGAAGATTCTAGGTTCGACTCCTGGCTAGCTCGCATCAAATTTTAACTTGAAAACGGTCAGTTGATCAGTGTGAAATAAATAAGTGGTAAATCCTTTAATGTTGAACCAAGGGTTCATTTGGAAGATCAAACCAGATTCTGTCTTCTATCTTCTCAATTTTTAAGCAAGTAAAACTACTGTGTATCGTTTTTGTTTTTTGTTGATAGATTGGTCTTTGTACACTGATTTGATGTCAGACCCCAGTATCAAAAAGTAGATGTGGTAGTATAGCCTATGTACACTGCATTTTGTATGCAGCAGTCCATCAGACCCTCCAGTTGATATACTCCAGTCCACAACCCATCTTTGAAATCAATTAAAAAAAAATAATCATCTTGTTTACGGGTTTAATTCTGTGTTAGCCCTAGGTTAGACCTGGTTTGGTCTTGGTTAAGGCCTTGCTGAATTTTGCTTTCCACCTGCTTTGATTCAGGGTTAGTTCTGGTTCAGACCTGGTTGGTATTCGTCTAGTCCTAGTTTTAATTCAGGTTCGGTACTGGATGGGTAATTTTGCAAAGGAATGTTGCTAAAGCATTTGGTAAGTTATTTCACACAACATTTGACAACATTTTGATACAGTAGTGTCGTGTTGTGCACCTCTGGTCCTCCGAAAAATCTGGCCCCAGGGGAAATTAAGTTGAATAGCCCTGGTGTAGGGGCTAAGGGCACAATGGATAACGCATGTGACTATGGATCCTAGGATTCTAGGCTCAGTGTGTAAAATAACTGGTAAGTACTAGAATGTTAGACAAGAGCTAATTTGGAGGCCCAAACAAAAACCTGGTCTTTGTCCACTGATTAAATGTCAGTGCCCTACGAAAAAGCAGCTGTGATCGTATAGTGGTAAGTACTCTGCGTTGTGGTCGCAGCAACCCCGGTCCGAATCCGGGTCACGACATACCTAGCAAGATTTCATTGCATTTTTCTCAATCAGTTTCATACATAAGAATATTACAGTAAATAGATAGCTTGACAGCATTCATAAATGTCCAATAATACAATATTCTCACTATGATAGAAATATGCCAGGCATTGCAGTGCTCAGTTTGAGTGTTTCTACTGATATTCATCAGTTTGTCCTTAAACTCTGGACAACTGAGCCACAAAGCTGGAGTTTTAGGGGCTAGTGGCGCAATGGATAACGCGTGTGATTAAGGATCAGAAGATTCTAGGTTCGACTCCTGGCTAACTCGCATCAATTTTTAACTTGAAAACGGTCAGTTGATCAGTGTGAAATAAATAAGTGGTAAATCCTTTAATGTTAAACCAAGGGTTCATTTGGAAGATCAAACCAGATTCTGTCTTCTATCTTCTCAATTTTTAAGCAAGTAAAACTACTGTGTATCATTTTTGTTTTTTGTTGATAGATTGGTCTTTGTACACTGATTTGATGTCAGACCCCAGTATCAAAAAGTAGATGTGGTAGTATAGCCTATGTACACTGCATTTTGTATGCAGCAGTCCATCAGACCCTCCAGTTGATATACTCCAGTCCACAACCCATCTTTGAAATCAATTTAAAAAAAAGAATCATCTTGTTTACGGGTTTAATTCTGTGTTAGCACTAGGTTAGACCTGGTTTGGTCTTGGTTAAGGCCTTGCTGAATTTTGCTTTCCACCTGCTTTGATTCAGGGTTAGTTCTGGTTCAGACCTGGTTGGTATTCGTCTAGTCCTAGTTTTAATTCAGGTTCGGTACTGGATGGGTAATTTTGCAAAGGAATGTTGCTAAAGCATTTGGTATGTTATTTCACACAACATTTGACAACATTTTGATACAGCAGTGTCGTGTTGTGCACCTCTGGTCCTCCGAAAAATCTGGCCCCAGGGGAAATTAAGTTGAATAGCCCTGGTATAGGGGCTAAGGGCACAATGGATAACGCATGTGACTATGGATCAGAGGATTCTAGGCTCAGTGTGTAAAATAACTGGTAAGTACTAGAATGTTAGAAAAGAGCTAATTTGGAGGCCCAAACAAAAACCTGGTCTTTGTCCACTGATTAAATGTCAGTGCCCTACGAAAAAGCAGCCGTGATCGTATAGTGGTAAGTACTCTGCGTTGTGGTCGCAGCAACCCTGGTTCGAATCTGGGTCACGGCATACCTACCAAGATTTCTTTGCATTTTTCTCAATCAGTTTCATACATAAGAATATTACAGTAAATGGATAGCTTGACAGCATTCATAAATGTCCAATAATACAATATTCTCACTATGATAGAAATATGCCAGGCATTGCAGTGCTCAGTTTGAGTGTTTCTACTGATATTCATCAGTTTGTCCTTAAACTCTGGACAACTGAGCCACAAAGCTGGAGTTTTAGGGGCTAGTGGCGCAATGGATAACGCGTGTGATTAAGGATCAGAAGATTCTAGGTTCGACTCCTGGCTAGCTCGCATCAAATTTTAACTTGAAAACGGTCAGTTGATCAGTGTGAAATAAATAAGTGGTAAATCCTTTAATGTTGAACCAAGGGTTCATTTGGAAGATCAAACCAGATTCTGTCTTCTATCTTCTCAATTTTTAAGCAAGTAAAACTACTGTGTATCGTTTTTGTTTTTTGTTGATAGATTGGTCTTTGTACACTGATTTGATGTCAGACCCCAGTATCAAAAAGTAGATGTGGTAGTATAGCCTATGTACACTGCATTTTGTATGCAGCAGTCCATCAGACCCTCCAGTTGATATACTCCAGTCCACAACCCATCTTTGAAATCAATTTAAAAAAAAGAATCATCTTGTTTACGGGTTTAATTCTGTGTTAGCACTAGGTTATACCTGGTTTGGTCTTGGTTAAGGCCTTGCTGAATTTTGCTTTCCACCTGCTTTGATTCAGGGTTAGTTCTGGTTCAGACCTGGTTGGTATTCGTCTAGTCCTAGTTTTAATTCAGGTTCGGTACTGGATGGGTAATTTTGCAAAGGAATGTTGCTAAAGCATTTGGTATGTTATTTCACACAACATTTGACAACATTTTGATACAGCAGTGTCGTGTTGTGCACCTCTGGTCCTCCGAAAAATCTGGCCCCAGGGGAAATTAAGTTGAATAGCCCTGGTATAGGGGCTAAGGGCACAATGGATAACGCATGTGACTATGGATCAGAGGATTCTAGGCTCAGTGTGTAAAATAACTGGTAAGTACTAGAATGTTAGACAAGAGCTAATTTGGAGGCCCAAACAAAAACCTGGTCTTTGTCCACTGATTAAATGTCAGTGCCCTACGAAAAAGCAGCCGTGATCGTATAGTGGTAAGTACTCTGCGTTGTGGTCGCAGCAACCCTGGTTCGAATCTGGGTCACGGCATACCTACCAAGATTTCTTTGCATTTTTCTCAATCAGTTTCATACATAAGAATATTACAGTAAATGGATAGCTTGACAGCATTCATAAATGTCCAATAATACAATATTCTCACTATGATAGAAATATGCCAGGCATTGCAGTGCTCAGTTTGAGTGTTTCTACTGATATTCATCAGTTTGTCCTTAAACTCTGGACAACTGAGCCACAAAGCTGGAGTTTTAGGGGCTAGTGGCGCAATGGATAACGCGTGTGATTAAGGATCAGAAGATTCTAGGTTCGACTCCTGGCTAGCTCGCATCAAATTTTAACTTGAAAACGGTCAGTTGATCAGTGTGAAATAAATAAGTGGTAAATCCTTTAATGTTAAACCAAGGGTTCATTTGGAAGATCAAACCAGATTCTGTCTTCTATCTTCTCAATTTTTAAGCAAGTAAAACTACTGTGTATCATTTTTGTTTTTTGTTGATAGATTGGTCTTTGTACACTGATTTGATGTCAGACCCCAGTATCAAAAAGTAGATGTGGTAGTATAGCCTATGTACACTGCATTTTGTATGCAGCAGTCCATCAGACCCTCCAGTTGATATACTCCAGTCCACAACCCATCTTTGAAATCAATTAAAAAAAAATAATCATCTTGTTTACGGGTTTAATTCTGTGTTAGCACTAGGTTAGACCTGGTTTGGTCTTGGTTAAGGCCTTGCTGAATTTTGCTTTCCACCTGCTTTGATTCAGGGTTAGTTCTGGTTCAGACCTGGTTGGTATTCGTCTAGTCCTAGTTTTAATTCAGGTTCGGTACTGGATGGGTAATTTTGCAAAGGAATGTTGCTAAAGCATTTGGTATGTTATTTCACACAACATTTGACAACATTTTGATACAGCAGTGTCGTGTTGTGCACCTCTGGTCCTCCGAAAAATCTGGCCCCAGGGGAAATTAAGTTGAATAGCCCTGGTATAGGGGCTAAGGGCACAATGGATAACGCATGTGACTATGGATCAGAGGATTCTAGGCTCAGTGTGTAAAATAACTGGTAAGTACTAGAATGTTAGACAAGAGCTAATTTGGAGGCCCAAACAAAAACCTGGTCTTTGTCCACTGATTAAATGTCAGTGCCCTACGAAAAAGCAGCCGTGATCGTATAGTGGTAAGTACTCTGCGTTGTGGTCGCAGCAACCCTGGTTCGAATCTGGGTCACGGCATACCTACCAAGATTTCTTTGCATTTTTCTCAATCAGTTTCATACATAAGAATATTACAGTAAATGGATAGCTTGACAGCATTCATAAATGTCCAATAATACAATATTCTCACTATGATAGAAATATGCCAGGCATTGCAGTGCTCAGTTTGAGTGTTTCTACTGATATTCATCAGTTTGTCCTTAAACTCTGGACAACTGAGCCACAAGGCTGGAGTTTTAGGGGCTAGTGGCGCAATGGATAACGCGTGTGATTAAGGATCAGAAGATTCTAGGTTCGACTCCTGGCTAGCTCGCATCAAATTTTAACTTGAAAACGGTCAGTTGATCAGTGTGAAATAAATAAGTGGTAAATCCTTTAATGTTGAACCAAGGGTTCATTTGGAAGATCAAACCAGATTCTGTCTTCTATCTTCTCAATTTTTAAGCAAGTAAAACTACTGTGTATCGTTTTTGTTTTTTGTTGATAGATTGGTCTTTGTACACTGATTTGATGTCAGACCCCAGTATCAAAAAGTAGATGTGGTAGTATAGCCTATGTACACTGCATTTTGTATGCAGCAGTCCATCAGACCCTCCAGTTGATATACTCCAGTCCACAACCCATCTTTGAAATCAATTAAAAAAAAATAATCATCTTGTTTACGGGTTTAATTCTGTGTTAGCCCTAGGTTAGACCTGGTTTGGTCTTGGTTAAGGCCTTGCTGAATTTTGCTTTCCACCTGCTTTGATTCAGGGTTAGTTCTGGTTCAGACCTGGTTGGTATTCGTCTAGTCCTAGTTTTAATTCAGGTTCGGTACTGGATGGGTAATTTTGCAAAGGAATGTTGCTAAAGCATTTGGTAAGTTATTTCACACAACATTTGACAACATTTTGATACAGTAGTGTCGTGTTGTGCACCTCTGGTCCTCCGAAAAATCTGGCCCCAGGGGAAATTAAGTTGAATAGCCCTGGTGTAGGGGCTAAGGGCACAATGGATAACGCATGTGACTATGGATCCTAGGATTCTAGGCTCAGTGTGTAAAATAACTGGTAAGTACTAGAATGTTAGACAAGAGCTAATTTGGAGGCCCAAACAAAAACCTGGTCTTTGTCCACTGATTAAATGTCAGTGCCCTACGAAAAGGCAGCCGTGATCGTATAGTGGTAAGTACTCTGCGTTGTGGTCGCAGCAACCCTGGTTCGAATCCGGGTCACGGCATACCTAGCAAGATTTCATTGCATTTTTCTCAATCAGTTTCATACATAAGAATATTACAGTAAATAGATAGCTTGACAGCATTCATAAATGTCCAATAATACAATATTCTCACTATGATAGAAATATGCCAGGCATTGCAGTGCTCAGTTTGAGTGTTTCTACTGATATTCATCAGTTTGTCCTTAAACTCTGGACAACTGAGCCACAAAGCTGGACTTTTAGGGGCTAGTGGCGCAATGGATAACGCGTCTGACTACGGATCAGAAGATTCTAGGTTCGACTCCTGGCTAGCTCGCATAAAATTTTAACTTTAAAACGGTCAGTTGATCAGTGTGAAATAAATAAGTGGTTGATCCTTTAATGTTGAACCAAGGGTTCATTTGGAAGATCAAACCAGATTCTGTCTTCTATCTTCTCAATTTTTAAGCAAGTAACACTACTGTGTATCGTTTTTGTTTTTTGTTGATAGATTGGTCTTTGTACACTGATTTGATGTCAGACCCCAGTATCAAAAAGTAGATGTGGTAGTATAGCCTATGTACACTGCATTTTGTATGCAGCAGTCCATTAGACCCTCCAGTTGATATACTCCAGTCCACAACCCATCTTTGAAATCAATTTAAAAAAAAGAATCATCTTGTTTACGGGTTTAATTCTGTGTTAGCACTAGGTTAGACCTGGTTTGGTCTTGGTTAAAGCCTTGCTGAATTTTGCTTTCCACCTGCTTTGATTCAGGGTTAGTTCTGGTTCAGACCTGGTTGGTATTCATCTAGTCCTAGTTTTAATTCAGGTTCGGTACTGGATGGGTAATTTTGCAAAGGAATGTTGCTAAAGCATTTGGTATGTTATTTCACACAACATTTGACAACATTTTGATACAGTAGTGTCGTGTTGTGCACCTCTGGTCCTCCGAAAAATCTGGCCCCAGGGGAAATTAAGTTGAATAGCCCTGGTATAGGGGCTAAGGGCACAATGGATAACGCATGTGACTATGGATCAGAGGATTCTAGGCTCAGTGTGTAAAATAACTGGTAAGTACTAGAATGTTAGACAAGAGCTAATTTGGAGGCCCAAACAAAAACCTGGTCTTTGTCCACTGATTAAATGTAAGTGCCCTACGAAAAAGCAGCCGTGATCGTATAGTGGTAAGTACTCTGCGTTGTGGTCGCAGCAACCCCGGCTCGAATCCGGGTCACGGCATACCTAGCAAGATTTCTTTGCATTTTTCTCAATCAGTTTCATACATAAGAATATTACAGTAAATAGATAGCTTGACAGCATTCATAAATGTCCAATAATACAATATTCTCACTATGATAGAAATATGCCAGGCATTGCAGTGCTCAGTTTGAGTGTTTCTACTGATATTCATCAGTTTGTCCTTAAACTCTGGACAACTGAGCCACAAAGCTGGAGTTTTAGGGGCTAGTGGCACAATGGATAACGCGTCTGACTACGGATCAGAAGATTCTAGGTTCGACTCCTGGCTAGCTCGCATAAAATTTTAACTTTAAAACGGTCAGTTGATCAGTGTGAAATAAATAAGTGGTTGATCCTTTAATGTTGAACCAAGGGTTCATTTGGAAGATCAAACCAGATTCTGTCTTCTATCTTCTCAATTTTTAAGCAAGTAACACTACTGTGTATCGTTTTTGTTTTTTGTTGATAGATTGGTCTTTGTACACTGATTTGATGTCAGACCCCAGTATCAAAAAGTAGATGTGGTAGTATAGCCTATGTACACTGCATTTTGTATGCAGCAGTCCATTAGACCCTCCAGTTGATATACTCCAGTCCACAACCCATCTTTGAAATCAATTTAAAAAAAAGAATCATCTTGTTTACGGGTTTAATTCTGTGTTAGCACTAGGTTAGACCTGGTTTGGTCTTGGTTAAAGCCTTGCTGAATTTTGCTTTCCACCTGCTTTGATTCAGGGTTAGTTCTGGTTCAGACCTGGTTGGTATTCATCTAGTCCTAGTTTTAATTCAGGTTCGGTACTGGATGGGTAATTTTGCAAAGGAATGTTGCTAAAGCATTTGGTATGTTATTTCACACAACATTTGACAACATTTTGATACAGTAGTGTCGTGTTGTGCACCTCTGGTCCTCCGAAAAATCTGGCCCCAGGGGAAATTAAGTTGAATAGCCCTGGTATAGGGGCTAAGGGCACAATGGATAACGCATGTGACTATGGATCAGAGGATTCTAGGCTCAGTGTGTAAAATAACTGGTAAGTACTAGAATGTTAGACAAGAGCTAATTTGGAGGCCCAAACAAAAACCTGGTCTTTGTCCACTGATTAAATGTAAGTGCCCTACGAAAAAGCAGCCGTGATCGTATAGTGGTAAGTACTCTGCGTTGTGGTCGCAGCAACCCCGGCTCGAATCCGGGTCACGGCATACCTAGCAAGATTTCTTTGCATTTTTCTCAATCAGTTTCATACATAAGAATATTACAGTAAATAGATAGCTTGACAGCATTCATAAATGTCCAATAATACAATATTCTCACTATGATAGAAATATGCCAGGCATTGCAGTGCTCAGTTTGAGTGTTTCTACTGATATTCATCAGTTTGTCCTTAAACTCTGGACAACTGAGCCACAAAGCTGGAGTTTTAGGGGCTAGTGGCACAATGGATAACGCGTCTGACTACGGATCAGAAGATTCTAGGTTCGACTCCTGGCTAGCTCGCATCAAATTTTAACTTGAAAACGGTCAGTTGATCAGTGTGAAATAAATAAGTGGTAAATCCTTTAATGTTGAACCAAGGGTTCATTTGGAAGATCAAACCAGATTCTGTCTTCTATCTTCTCAATTTTTAAGCAAGTAAAACTACTGTGTATCGTTTTTGTTTTTTGTTGATAGATTGGTCTTTGTACACTGATTTGATGTCAGACCCCAGTATCAAAAAGTAGATGTGGTAGTATAGCCTATGTACACTGCATTTTGTATGCAGCAGTCCATCAGACCCTCCAGTTGATATACTCCAGTCCACAACCCATCTTTGAAATCAATTAAAAAAAAAAAATCATCTTGTTTACGGGTTTAATTCTGTGTTAGCACTAGGTTAGACCTGGTTTGGTCTTGGTTAAGGCCTTGCTGAATTTTGCTTTCCACCTGCTTTGATTCAGGGTTAGTTCTGGTTCAGACCTGGTTGGTATTCGTCTAGTCCTAGTTTTAATTCAGGTTCGGTACTGGATGGGTAATTTTGCAAAGGAATGTTGCTAAAGCATTTGGTATGTTATTTCACACAACATTTGACAACATTTTGATACAGTAGTGTCGTGTTGTGCACCTCTGGTCCTCCGAAAAATCTGGCCCCAGGGGAAATTAAGTTGAATAGCCCTGGTATAGGGGCTAAGGGCACAATGGATAACGCATGTGACTATGGATCAGAGGATTCTAGGCTCAGTGTGTAAAATAACTGGTAAGTACTAGAATGTTAGACAAGAGCTAATTTGGAGGCCCAAACAAAAACCTGGTCTTTGTCCACTGATTAAATGTAAGTGCCCTACGAAAAAGCAGCCGTGATCGTATAGTGGTAAGTACTCTGCGTTGTGGTCGCAGCAACCCCGGCTCGAATCCGGGTCACGGCATACCTAGCAAGATTTCTTTGCATTTTTCTCAATCAGTTTCATACATAAGAATATTACAGTAAATAGATAGCTTGACAGCATTCATAAATGTCCAATAATACAATATTCTCACTATGATAGAAATATGCCAGGCATTGCAGTGCTCAGTTTGAGTGTTTCTACTGATATTCATCAGTTTGTCCTTAAACTCTGGACAACTGAGCCACAAAGCTGGAGTTTTAGGGGCTAGTGGCACAATGGATAACGCGTCTGACTACGGATCAGAAGATTCTAGGTTCGACTCCTGGCTAGCTCGCATAAAATTTTAACTTTAAAACGGTCAGTTGATCAGTGTGAAATAAATAAGTGGTTGATCCTTTAATGTTGAACCAAGGGTTCATTTGGAAGATCAAACCAGATTCTGTCTTCTATCTTCTCAATTTTTAAGCAAGTAACACTACTGTGTATCGTTTTTGTTTTTTGTTGATAGATTGGTCTTTGTACACTGATTTGATGTCAGACCCCAGTATCAAAAAGTAGATGTGGTAGTATAGCCTATGTACACTGCATTTTGTATGCAGCAGTCCATTAGACCCTCCAGTTGATATACTCCAGTCCACAACCCATCTTTGAAATCAATTTAAAAAAAAGAATCATCTTGTTTACGGGTTTAATTCTGTGTTAGCACTAGGTTAGACCTGGTTTGGTCTTGGTTAAAGCCTTGCTGAATTTTGCTTTCCACCTGCTTTGATTCAGGGTTAGTTCTGGTTCAGACCTGGTTGGTATTCATCTAGTCCTAGTTTTAATTCAGGTTCGGTACTGGATGGGTAATTTTGCAAAGGAATGTTGCTAAAGCATTTGGTATGTTATTTCACACAACATTTGACAACATTTTGATACAGTAGTGTCGTGTTGTGCACCTCTGGTCCTCCGAAAAATCTGGCCCCAGGGGAAATTAAGTTGAATAGCCCTGGTATAGGGGCTAAGGGCACAATGGATAACGCATGTGACTATGGATCAGAGGATTCTAGGCTCAGTGTGTAAAATAACTGGTAAGTACTAGAATGTTAGACAAGAGCTAATTTGGAGGCCCAAACAAAAACCTGGTCTTTGTCCACTGATTAAATGTAAGTGCCCTACGAAAAAGCAGCCGTGATCGTATAGTGGTAAGTACTCTGCGTTGTGGTCGCAGCAACCCCGGCTCGAATCCGGGTCACGGCATACCTAGCAAGATTTCTTTGCATTTTTCTCAATCAGTTTCATACATAAGAATATTACAGTAAATAGATAGCTTGACAGCATTCATAAATGTCCAATAATACAATATTCTCACTATGATAGAAATATGCCAGGCATTGCAGTGCTCAGTTTGAGTGTTTCTACTGATATTCATCAGTTTGTCCTTAAACTCTGGACAACTGAGCCACAAAGCTGGAGTTTTAGGGGCTAGTGGCACAATGGATAACGCGTCTGACTACGGATCAGAAGATTCTAGGTTCGACTCCTGGCTAGCTCGCATCAAATTTTAACTTGAAAACGGTCAGTTGATCAGTGTGAAATAAATAAGTGGTAAATCCTTTAATGTTGAACCAAGGGTTCATTTGGAAGATCAAACCAGATTCTGTCTTCTATCTTCTCAATTTTTAAGCAAGTAAAACTACTGTGTATCGTTTTTGTTTTTTGTTGATAGATTGGTCTTTGTACACTGATTTGATGTCAGACCCCAGTATCAAAAAGTAGATGTGGTAGTATAGCCTATGTACACTGCATTTTGTATGCAGCAGTCCATCAGACCCTCCAGTTGATATACTCCAGTCCACAACCCATCTTTGAAATCAATTAAAAAAAAAAAAATCATCTTGTTTACGGGTTTAATTCTGTGTTAGCACTAGGTTAGACCTGGTTTGGTCTTGGTTAAGGCCTTGCTGAATTTTGCTTTCCACCTGCTTTGATTCAGGGTTAGTTCTGGTTCAGACCTGGTTGGTATTCGTCTAGTCCTAGTTTTAATTCAGGTTCGGTACTGGATGGGTAATTTTGCAAAGGAATGTTGCTAAAGCATTTGGTATGTTATTTCACACAACATTTGACAACATTTTGATACAGTAGTGTCGTGTTGTGCACCTCTGGTCCTCCGAAAAATCTGGCCCCAGGGGAAATTAAGTTGAATAGCCCTGGTATAGGGGCTAAGGGCACAATGGATAACGCATGTGACTATGGATCAGAGGATTCTAGGCTCAGTGTGTAAAATAACTGGTAAGTACTAGAATGTTAGACAAGAGCTAATTTGGAGGCCCAAACAAAAACCTGGTCTTTGTCCACTGATTAAATGTCAGTGCCCTACGAAAAAGCAGCCGTGATCGTATAGTGGTAAGTACTCTGCGTTGTGGTCGCAGCAACCCCGGTTCGAATCTGGGTCACGGCATACTTACCAAGATTTCTTTGAATTTTCCTCAATCAGTTTCATACATAAGAATATTACAGTAAATGGATAGCTTGACAGCATTCATAAATGTCCAATAATACAATATTCTCACTATGATAGAAATATGCCAGGCATTGCAGTGCTCAGTTTGAGTGTTTCTACTGATGTTCATCAGTTTGTCCTTAAACTCTGGACAACTGAGCCACAAAGCTGGACTTTTAGGGGCTAGTGGCGCAATGGATAACGCGTCTGACTACGGATCAGAAGATTCTAGGTTCGACTCCTGGCTAGCTCGCATCAAATTTTAACTTTAAAACGGTCAGTTGATCAGTGTGAAATAAATAAGTGGTTGATCCTTTAATGTTGAACCAAGGGTTCATTTGGAAGATCAAACCAGATTCTGTCTTCTATCTTCTCAATTTTTAAGCAAGTAACACTACTGTGTATCGTTTTTGTTTTTTGTTGATAGATTGGTCTTTGTACACTGATTTGATGTCAGACCCCAGTATCAAAAAGTAGATGTGGTAGTATAGCCTATGTACACTGCATTTTGTATGCAGCAGTCCATTAGACCCTCCAGTTGATATACTCCAGTCCACAACCCATCTTTGAAATCAATTTAAAAAAAAGAATCATCTTGTTTACGGGTTTAATTCTGTGTTAGCACTAGGTTAGACCTGGTTTGGTCTTGGTTAAAGCCTTGCTGAATTTTGCTTTCCACCTGCTTTGATTCAGGGTTAGTTCTGGTTCAGACCTGGTTGGTATTCATCTAGTCCTAGTTTTAATTCAGGTTCGGTACTGGATGGGTAATTTTGCAAAGGAATGTTGCTAAAGCATTTGGTATGTTATTTCACACAACATTTGACAACATTTTGATACAGTAGTGTCGTGTTGTGCACCTCTGGTCCTCCGAAAAATCTGGCCCCAGGGGAAATTAAGTTGAATAGCCCTGGTATAGGGGCTAAGGGCACAATGGATAACGCATGTGACTATGGATCAGAGGATTCTAGGCTCAGTGTGTAAAATAACTGGTAAGTACTAGAATGTTAGACAAGAGCTAATTTGGAGGCCCAAACAAAAACCTGGTCTTTGTCCACTGATTAAATGTAAGTGCCCTACGAAAAAGCAGCCGTGATCGTATAGTGGTAAGTACTCTGCGTTGTGGTCGCAGCAACCCCGGCTCGAATCCGGGTCACGGCATACCTAGCAAGATTTCTTTGCATTTTTCTCAATCAGTTTCATACATAAGAATATTACAGTAAATAGATAGCTTGACAGCATTCATAAATGTCCAATAATACAATATTCTCACTATGATAGAAATATGCCAGGCATTGCAGTGCTCAGTTTGAGTGTTTCTACTGATATTCATCAGTTTGTCCTTAAACTCTGGACAACTGAGCCACAAAGCTGGAGTTTTAGGGGCTAGTGGCACAATGGATAACGCGTCTGGCTACGGATCAGAAGATTCTAGGTTCGATTCCTGGCTAGCTCGCATCAAATTTTAACTTGAAAACGGTCAGTTGATCAGTGTGAAATAAATAAGTGGTAAATCCTTTAATGTTGAACCAAGGGTTCATTTGGAAGATCAAACCAGATTCTGTCTTCTATCTTCTCAATTTTTAAGCAAGTAAAACTACTGTGTATCGTTTTTGTTTTTTGTTGATAGATTGGTCTTTGTACACTGATTTGATGTCAGACCCCAGTATCAAAAAGTAGATGTGGTAGTATAGCCTATGTACACTGCATTTTGTATGCAGCAGTCCATCAGACCCTCCAGTTGATATACTCCAGTCCACAACCCATCTTTGAAATCAATTAAAAAAAAATAATCATCTTGTTTACGGGTTTAATTCTGTGTTAAAACTAGGTTAGACCTGGTTTGGTCTTGGTTAAGGCCTTGCTGAATTTTGCTTTCCACCTGCTTTGATTCAGGGTTAGTTCTGGTTCAGACCTGGTTGGTATTCGTCTAGTCCTAGTTTTAATTCAGGTTCGGTACTGGATGGGTAATTTTGCAAAGGAATGTTGCTAAAGCATTTGGTATGTTATTTCACACAACATTTGACAACATTTTGATACAGTAGTGTCGTGTTGTGCACCTCTGGTCCTCCGAAAAATCTGGCCCCAGGGGAAATTAAGTTGAATAGCCCTGGTATAGGGGCTAAGGGCACAATGGATAACGCATGTGACTATGGATCAGAGGATTCTAGGCTCAGTGTGTAAAATAACTGGTAAGTACTAGAATGTTAGACAAGAGCTAATTTGGAGGCCCAAACAAAAACCTGGTCTTTGTCCACTGATTAAATGTCAGTGCCCTACGAAAAAGCAGCCGTGATCGTATAGTGGTAAGTACTCTGCGTTGTGGTCGCAGCAACCCCGGTTCGAATCTGGGTCTCGGCATACCTACCAAGATTTCTTTGAATTTTCCTCAATCAGTTTCATACATAAGAATATTACAGTAAATGGATAGCTTGACAGCATTCATAAATGTCCAATAATACAATATTCTCACTATGATAGAAATATGCCAGGCATTGCAGTGCTCAGTTTGAGTGTTTCTACTGATGTTCATCAGTTTGTCCTTAAACTCTGGACAACTGAGCCACAAAGCTGGACTTTTAGAGGCTAGTGGCGCAATGGATAACGCGTCTGACTACGGACCAGAAGATTCTAGGTTCGACTCTTGGCTAGCTCGCATCAAATTTTAACTTTAAAACGGTCAGTTGATCAGTGTGAAATAAATAAGTGGTTGATCCTTTAATGTTGAACCAAGGGTTCATTTGGAAGATCAAACCAGATTCTGTCTTCTATCTTCTCAATTTTTAAGCAAGTAACACTACTCTGTATCGTTTTTGTTTTTTGTTGATAGATTGGTCTTTGTACACTGATTTGATGTCAGACCCCAGTATCAAAAAGTAGATGTGGTAGTATAGCCTATGTACACTGCATTTTGTATGCAGCAGTCCATTAGACCCTCCAGTTGATATACTCCAGTCCACAACCCATCTTTGAAATCAATTTAAAAAAAAGAATCATCTTGTTTACGGGTTTAATTCTGTGTTAGCACTAGGTTAGACCTGGTTTGGTCTTGGTTAAAGCCTTGCTGAATTTTGCTTTCCACCTGCTTTGATTCAGGGTTAGTTCTGGTTCAGACCTGGTTGGTATTCATCTAGTCCTAGTTTTAATTCAGGTTCGGTACTGGATGGGTAATTTTGCAAAGGAATGTTGCTAAAGCATTTGGTATGTTATTTCACACAACATTTGACAACATTTTGATACAGTAGTGTCGTGTTGTGCACCTCTGGTCCTCCGAAAAATCTGGCCCCAGGGGAAATTAAGTTGAATAGCCCTGGTATAGGGGCTAAGGGCACAATGGATAACGCATGTGACTATGGATCAGAGGATTCTAGGCTCAGTGTGTAAAATAACTGGTAAGTACTAGAATGTTAGACAAGAGCTAATTTGGAGGCCCAAACAAAAACCTGGTCTTTGTCCACTGATTAAATGTAAGTGCCCTACGAAAAAGCAGCCGTGATCGTATAGTGGTAAGTACTCTGCGTTGTGGTCGCAGCAACCCCGGCTCGAATCCGGGTCACGGCATACCTAGCAAGATTTCTTTGCATTTTTCTCAATCAGTTTCATACATAAGAATATTACAGTAAATAGATAGCTTGACAGCATTCATAAATGTCCAATAATACAATATTCTCACTATGATAGAAATATGCCAGGCATTGCAGTGCTCAGTTTGAGTGTATCTACTGATATTCATCAGTTTGTCCTTAAACTCTGGACAACTGAGCCACAAAGCTGGAGTTTTAGGGGCTAGTGGCACAATGGATAACGCGTCTGACTACGGATCAGAAGATTCTAGGTTCTCTGGCTAGCTCGCATCAAATTTTAACTTGAAAACGGTCAGTTGATCAGTGTGAAATAAATAAGTGGTAAATCCTTTAATGTTGAACCAAGGGTTCATTTGGAAGATCAAACCAGATTCTGTCTTCTATCTTCTCAATTTTTAAGCAAGTAAAACTACTGTGTATCGTTTTTGTTTTTTGTTGATAGATTGGTCTTTGTACACTGATTTGATGTCAGACCCCAGTATCAAAAAGTAGATGTGGTAGTATAGCCTATGTACACTGCATTTTGTATGCAGCAGTCCATCAGACCCTCCAGTTGATATACTCCAGTCCACAACCCATCTTTGAAATCAATAAAAAAAAAATAATCATCTTGTTTACGGGTTTAATTCTGTGTTAGCACTAGGTTAGACCTGGTTTGGTCTTGGTTAAGGCCTTGCTGAATTTTGCTTTCCACCTGCTTTGATTCAGGGTTAGTTCTGGTTCAGACCTGGTTGGTATTCGTCTAGTCCTAGTTTTAATTCAGGTTCGGTACTGGATGGGTAATTTTGCAAAGGAATGTTGCTAAAGCATTTGGTATGTTATTTCACACAACATTTGACAACATTTTGATACAGTAGTGTCGTGTTGTGCACCTCTGGTCCTCCGAAAAATCTGGCCCCAGGGGAAATTAAGTTGAATAGCCCTGGTATAGGGGCTAAGGGCACAATGGATAACGCATGTGACTATGGATCAGAGGATTCTAGGCTCAGTGTGTAAAATAACTGGTAAGTACTAGAATGTTAGACAAGAGCTAATTTGGAGGCCCAAACAAAAACCTGGTCTTTGTCCACTGATTAAATGTCAGTGCCCTACGAAAAAGCAGCCGTGATCGTATAGTGGTAAGTACTCTGCGTTGTGGTCGCAGCAACCCCGCTTCGAATCTGGGTCACGGCATACCTACCAAGATTTCTTTGAATTTTCCTCAATCAGTTTCATACATAAGAATATTACAGTAAATGGATAGCTTGACAGCATTCATAAATGTCCAATAATACAATATTCTCACTATGATAGAAATATGCCAGGCATTGCAGTGCTCAGTTTGAGTGTTTCTACTGATGTTCATCAGTTTGTCCTTAAACTCTGGACGTCTGACTACGGATCAGAAGATTCTAGGTTCGACTCCTGGCTAGCTCGCATCTAATTTTAACTTTAAAACGGTCAGTTGATCAGTGTGAAATAAATAAGTGGTTGATCCTTTAATGTTGAACCAAGGGTTCATTTGGAAGATCAAACCAGATTCTGTCTTCTATCTTCTCAATTTTTAAGCAAGTAACACTACTGTGTATCGTTTTTGTTTTTTGTTGATAGATTGGTCTTTGTACACTGATTTGATGTCAGACCCCAGTATCAAAAAGTAGATGTGGTAGTATAGCCTATGTACACTGCATTTTGTATGCAGCAGTCCATTAGACCCTCCAGTTGATATACTCCAGTCCACAACCCATCTTTGAAATCAATTTAAAAAAAAGAATCATCTTGTTTACGGGTTTAATTCTGTGTTAGCACTAGGTTAGACCTGGTTCTGTCTTGGTTAAAGCCTTGCTGAATTTTGCTTTCCACCTGCTTTGATTCAGGGTTAGTTCTGGTTCAGACCTGGTTGGTATTCATCTAGTCCTAGTTTTAATTCAGGTTCGGTACTGGATGGGTAATTTTGCAAAGGAATGTTGCTAAAGCATTTGGTATGTTATTTCACACAACATTTGACAACATTTTGATACAGTAGTGTCGTGTTGTGCACCTCTGGTCCTCCGAAAAATCTGGCCCCAGGGGAAATTAAGTTGAATAGCCCTGGTATAGGGGCTAAGGGCACAATGGATAACGCATGTGACTATGGATCAGAGGATTCTAGGCTCAGTGTGTAAAATAACTGGTAAGTACTAGAATGTTAGACAAGAGCTAATTTGGAGGCCCAAACAAAAACCTGGTCTTTGTCCACTGATTAAATGTAAGTGCCCTACGAAAAAGCAGCCGTGATCGTATAGTGGTAAGTACTCTGCGTTGTGGTCGCAGCAACCCCGGCTCGAATCCGGGTCACGGCATACCTAGCAAGATTTCTTTGCATTTTTCTCAATCAGTTTCATACATAAGAATATTACAGTAAATAGATAGCTTGACAGCATTCATAAATGTCCAATAATACAATATTCTCACTATGATAGAAATATGCCAGGCATTGCAGTGCTCAGTTTGAGTGTATCTACTGATATTTATCAGTTTGTCCTTAAACTCTGGACAACTGAGCCACAAAGCTGGAGTTTTAGGGGCTAGTGGCACAATGGATAACGCGTCTGACTACGGATCAGAAGATTCTAGGTTCTCTGGCTAGCTCGCATCAAATTTTAACTTGAAAACGGTCAGTTGATCAGTGTGAAATAAATAACTGGTAAATCCTTTAATGTTGAACCAAGGGTTCATTTGGAAGATCAAACCAGATTCTGTCTTCTATCTTCTCAATTTTTAAGCAAGTAAAACTACTGTGTATCGTTTTTGTTTTTTGTTGATAGATTGGTCTTTGTACACTGATTTGATGTCAGACCCCAGTATCAAAAAGTAGATGTGGTAGTATAGCCTATGTACACTGCATTTTGTATGCAGCAGTCCATCAGACCCTCCAGTTGATATACTCCAGTCCACAACCCATCTTTGAAATCAATAAAAAAAAAATAATCATCTTGTTTACGGGTTTAATTCTGTGTTAGCACTAGGTTAGACCTGGTTTGGTCTTGGTTAAGGCCTTGCTGAATTTTGCTTTCCACCTGCTTTGATTCAGGGTTAGTTCTGGTTCAGACCTGGTTGGTATTCGTCTAGTCCTAGTTTTAATTCAGGTTCGGTACTGGATGGGTAATTTTGCAAAGGAATGTTGCTAAAGCATTTGGTATGTTATTTCACACAACATTTGACAACATTTTGATACAGTAGTGTCGTGTTGTGCACCTCTGGTCCTCCGAAAAATCTGGCCCCAGGGGAAATTAAGTTGAATAGCCCTGGTATAGGGGCTAAGGGCACAATGGATAACGCATGTGACTATGGATCAGAGGATTCTAGGCTCAGTGTGTAAAATAACTGGTAAGTACTAGAATGTTAGACAAGAGCTAATTTGGAGGCCCAAACAAAAACCTGGTCTTTGTCCACTGATTAAATGTCAGTGCCCTACGAAAAAGCAGCCGTGATCGTATAGTGGTAAGTACTCTGCGTTGTGGTCGCAGCAACCCCGGTCCGAATCCGGGTCACGGCATACCTAGCAAGATTTCTTTGCATTTTTCTCAATCATTTTCATACATAAGAATATTACAGTAAATAGATAGCTTGACAGCATTCATAAATGTCCAATAATACAATATTCTCACTATGATAGAAATATGCCAGGCATTGCAGTGCTCAGTTTGAGTGTTTCTACTGATATTCATCAGTTTGTCCTTAAACTCTGGACAACTGAGCCACAAAGCTGGACTTTTAGGGGCTAGTGGCGCAATGGATAACGCGTCTGACTACGGATCAGAAGATTCTAGGTTCGACTCCTGGCTAGCTCGCATCTAATTTTAACTTTAAAACGGTCAGTTGATCAGTGTGAAATAAATAAGTGGTAAATCCTTTAATGTTGAACCAAGGGTTCATTTGGAAGATCAAACCAGATTCTGTCTTCTATCTTCTCAATTTTTAAGCAAGTAAAACTACTGTGTATCGTTTTTGTTTTTTGTTGATAGATTGGTCTTTGTACACTGATTTGATGTCAGACCCCAGTATCAAAAAGTAGATGTGGTAGTATAGCCTATGTACACTGCATTTTGTATGCAGCAGTCCATCAGACCCTCCAGTTGATATACTCCAGTCCACAACCCATCTTTGAAATCAATTTAAAAAAAAGAATCATCTTGTTTACGGGTTTAATTCTGTGTTAGCACTAGGTTAGACCTGGTTTGGTCTTGGTTAAGGCCTTGCTGAATTTTGCTTTCCACCTGCTTTGATTCAGGGTTAGTTCTAGTTCAGACCTGGTTGGTATTCGTCTAGTCCTAGTTTTAATTCAGGTTCGGTACTGGATGGGTAATTTTGCAAAGGAATGTTGCTAAAGCATTTGGTATGTTATTTCACACAACATTTGACAACATTTTGATACAGTAGTGTCGTGTTGTGCACCTCTGGTCCTCCGAAAAATCTGGCCCCAGGGGAAATTAAGTTGAATAGCCCTGGTATAGGGGCTAAGGGCACAATGGATAACGCATGTGACTATGGATCAGAGGATTCTAGGCTCAGTGTGTAAAATAACTGGTAAGTACTAGAATGTTAGACAAGAGCTAATTTGGAGGCCCAAACAAAAACCTGGTCTTTGTCCACTGATTAAATGTCAGTGCCCTACGAAAAAGCAGCCGTGATCGTATAGTGGTAAGTACTCTGCGTTGTGGTCGCAGCAACCCCGGTTGGAATCCGGGTCACGGCATACCCAGCAAGATTTCTTTGCATTTTTCTCAATCAGTTTCATACATAAGAATATTACAGTAAATAGATAGCTTGACAGCATTCATAAATGTCCAATAATACAATATTCTCACTATGATAGAAATATGCCAGGCATTGCAGTGCTCAGTTTGAGTGTTTCTACTGATATTCATCAGTTTGTCCTTAAACTCTGGACAACTGAGCCACAAAGCTGGACTTTTAGGGGCTAGTGGCGCAATGGATAACGCGTCTGACTACGGATCATAAGATTCTAGGTTCGACTCCTGGCTAGCCCGCTTCAAATTTTAACTTGAAAACGGTCAGTTGATCAGTGTGAAATAAATAAGTGGTAAATCCTTTAATGTTAAACCAAGGGTTCATTTGGAAGATCAAACCAGATTCTGTCTTCTATCTTCTCAATTTTTAAGCAAGTAAAACTACTGTGTATCGTTTTTGTTTTTTGCTGATAGATTGGTCTTTGTACACTGATTTGATGTCAGACCCCAGTATCAAAAAGTAGATGTGGTAGTATAGCCTATGTAAACTGCATTTTGTATGCAGGAGTCCATCAGACCCTCCAGTTGATATACTCCAGTCCACAACCCATCTTTGAAATCAATTTTAAAAAAAGAATCATCTTGTTTACGGGTTTAATTCTGTGTTAGCACTAGGTTAGACCTGGTTTGGTCTTGGTTAAGGCCTTGCTGAATTTTGCTTTCCACCTGCTTTGATTCAGGGTTAGTTCTGGTTCAGACCTGGTTGGTATTCGTCTAGTCCTAGTTTTAATTCAGGTTCGGTACTGGATGGGTAATTTTGCAAAGGAATGTTGCTAAAGCATTTGGTATGTTATTTCACACAACATTTGACAACATTTTGATACAGTAGTGTCGTGTTGTGCACCTCTGGTCCTCCGAAAAATCTGGCCCCAGGGGAAATTAACCCTTTAAGCGCCAAAGTCGCAGAAATGCAACTTTACCGTACAAGGAAATTAATGAAATAATAGTAGAAAATGAATCACTTCAGTCATTGGTCGGTTTGGTGCAACTTCCCTTTATTAGCCAGGTATGATCCAGGGCAGATCCGGTAAGGAAAAAAATGGCTGGAGGAAGTACACGTGGCATGCAATTTACAGCAGATTCTGACTCTGAAGGGTATTATCTCCCCGAGAGTGACGATGGATTTCCAAGTGGAGATGAAGGGACTTCGAAACAACGGACAGGTGCAAAGGACAGACGGAGGCGAGGAACCAGTGGAACCAGTGGCTGCAGTAAAACTTGCCCGGTGGATGAGAGCTGGGACATGCTGAGAGAGGTCGAGGTATTTGAGGCATGGATCAAACCTTTTGAAGACCCAGTTGGCTACACAGGAGAGATGGATCTGACGGATGCTAATCCATTTGATATTCTGTCACTCTTTCTGACCGATCAGTTTTGGACTTTCATTACTGATGAGACAAATAGATATGCACATCAGTGTATGGCACCTATGATTCTGAAGCCACATTCAAGATTTCTTGAGTGGTATGATGTATCAGTCACCGAAATGAAAGCTTTCTTCGCTTTGCATCTCTCCATGGGCCTTGTTGAGAAACCTGAAATCGAGGATTACTGGGGAACATTTTGGCTTACACAAACGCCTGGATTTGGAAATGTAATGTCAAGAAACAGATTTGAAATCATTCTTTCGTTCTTTCATTTTGTCAACAATAATGATTATGTGAGAACAGGCGAGCCCGGGCACGATAAACTGTTCAAAGTCCGCCCAATAATAGATTTGATTATTCCCAAATTTGCAGCAGTTTACAGTCCAATCAAGGAGCTTTCTTTAGATGAAATGACAATAGCTTTCAAGGGGAGATCTTCACTAAAATGTTACTCTCCGAATAAACCTGACAAATATGGCTATAGAGTGTATGCCCTGAGTGAAAGCTGTTCAGGGTATGTTTTGCGCTGGTCAATGCACACTGGACAGTACAAAAATAATGCAAGCAACATCAGTGCAACACACGCAGTTGTCCGTGAGTTGGTTTCTCCCTTTACGGGCAAAGGACACGAGATTTACATGGACAGTTACTATACCTCGCCTGTAATTGCAAATGAATTAGCAGATTTGGAAACTGGACTGTGTGGGACGGTAAGGATTACCAGGTTGGGGATGCCAAAATGCCTTGGTAAAAGTGTCTTACAGCTGAAAAAAGGAGATGACCCAGTTTTTTGCAGAAAGGGAAAACTCCTGGCTTGTGCTTGGCACGATACTAAACGTCTCACCATGTTGTCCACAGTCCATGGAAATGATTGTGTTCAGAGGAGGATCCGATCCAAGACAGATGACACTGGCTTCCGTGACATCAAAAGACCTGTATGTGTCGACCAGTACAACGCCTACATGGGTGGAGTGGACACTGCTGACCAGAGGATGAAGACATACCTCTTTCCACACAGGTCCCGGAAATGGTATCATCGCATATTCAATGCCATTATAAGCATAAGTATTGTCAACTCACACATCATATACACCAAATCCACTCCAGGCCCACACAAACCTTTAAAGGTTTACATTCAGAAGATTATTGATGCATTACTGGCTGATCACTCCAAAAAACAAGAAAGGCGCTCAAGACCGGAGGGTGAAATGCCACAGAGACTCACAGAGCGTCATTGGCTTTGTCAAGCAGAGGGACGTCCAGACTGCGCCGTGTGCTCTGACCGCTCTCGTACCAAAGGCAGGCGGCAAACAAAGTACAGGTGCCGTCAGTGTGGCGTTGGCCTCTGTGCGGTTCCATGCAACGAGAGATACCATACGCTAAAAAACTTTAAATGCTGTCATTTGGATATGTAAAAGTGCAGGGTACCTTGACCCTGGATGGACATCTTTTCTGTGATGGCTCTCTCCTTTCTTCACTGCTTTCTCCACAACCTGCCTGGCACCAATGATGGATGTATAAGTTGGAAAAATAAAAAAAATGAAAAAAATACATAATAAATACCGTGTTTGTCATCATTTGGTCAGAACTTGTAATCAGGGCCCGAGTTTGAAGATGTGAGCAAAAGGGGTGAAAATGGGTTAAAATGTGAAAAAACACCAAAATGAGCAAAATGAAATAATCCCCCATCATCAGTGCACAGTTTGCCCCCAGAAAAGCACTCCCCTGGGGCCTGGAGGTGATCTGACCACCAGAATATAGTACCATATACCCCTGCTGGTCTTAGAAAAAAAACCGAGCTTCCAGCCAATAGTACACTATACCCGAGGGACTCTGTCGTTTTTCGGCAATAGTACACTATACCCGAGGGACTCTGTCGTTTTTCGGCAATAGTACACTATACCCGAGGGACTCTGTCGTTTTTCGGCAATAGTACACTATACCCGAGGGACTCTGTCGTTTTTCGGCAATAGTACACTATACCCGAGGGACTCTGTCGTTTTTCGGCAATAGTACACTATACCCGAGGGACTCTGTCGTTTTTCCGGGCCGTAGTATGAAGTTGTGAGCAAAAGGGGTGAAAATGGGTTAAAATGTGAAAAAACACCAAAATGAGCAAAATGAAATAATCCCCCATCATCAGTGCACTGTTTGCCCCCAGAAAAGCACTCCAATGGGGCCTGGCGGTGATCTGACCATCAGAGTATAGCACCATATGCCCCTGAGGGACTTAGAGTAAAAACCGAAATAGTACACTATACCTGAAAAGACTCTGTCATTTTTCGGCAATAGTACACTATACCCGAGCGACTCTGTCGTTTTTCCGGGCCGTAGTATGAAGTTGTGAGCAAATGGGGTGAAAATGGGTTAAAATGTGAAAAAACACCAAAATGAGCAAAATGAAATAATCCCCCATCATCAGTGCACTGTTTGCCCCCAGAAAAGCACTCCCCTGGGGCCTGGAGGTGATCTGACCATCATAGTATAGCACCATATGCCCCTGAGGGACTTAGAGTAAAAACCGAAATAGTACACTATACCTGAAAAGACTCTGTCATTTTTCGGCAATAGTACACTATACCAGAGCGACTCTGTCGTTTTTCCGGGCCGTAGTATGAAGTTGTGAGCAAATGGGGTGAAAATGGGTTAAAATGTGAAAAAACACCAAAATGAGCAAAATGAAATAATCCCCCATCATCAGTGCACTGTTTGCCCCCAGAAAAGCACTCCCCTGGGGCCTGGAGGTGATCTGACCATCATAGTATAGCACCATATGCCCCTGAGGGACTTAGAGTAAAAACCGAAATAGTACACTATACCTGAAAAGACTCTGTCATTTTTCGGCAATAGTACACTATACCAGAGCGACTCTGTCGTTTTTCGGCAATAGTACACTATATACCGTTGGACTTAGTCGTTTTTTGGGCTCGTGGGAATAAGCGTTCAGCTCAAAATTCCCGGGCTAAATCACGCTGCTCCCGAGAAATTCTTACGCTGCTCTCACGCGGAATGTGCAAAATGGTAATGCTGGGAGGGAGGGGCGGGCGGTTTTTGAGAATGACGTTTTTCGCAATCGAAACAGGTACATTTCCTGGTTGTGCGGATACCGGGCAAGGAGCTCGTTTGACGGGCACACGAGAACCGCGATCGATGGGCCCCGTTCTGGTTTTATCCAGCTTCCAAGGCTCCTTCACAGCCGTAATGTCAAGTCATGGTTCGGAGGTGCGGAGGTGAGCGTCGGATCACGGAGCCTCTGAATGGAGCCCCGCGCTCCGCGCTCCACCGGGCTCTAAGCGCCGCTCAGACCCGGCATGAGAGGGTCTATTTTCGGCTTGATTTTACCAGACTCCCGGGCACTTCCAGAAGCTTCCTGTTTGCTCTGATTGCTCGGGGCAGAGCACGGTGTCACGCTGACCACGGGCTGTACGCGGAGGTGAGAGCTGGTTGTAAGGCGGATCACGGAGCCTCTGAATGGAGCCCCGCGCTCCGCGCTCCACCGGGCTCTAAGCGCCGCTCAGACCCGGCATGAGAGGGTCTATTTTCGGCTTGATTTTACCAGACTCCCGGGCACTTCCAGAAGCTTCCTGTTTGCTCTGATTGCTCGGGGCAGAGCACGGTGTCACGCTGACCACGGGCTGTACGCGGAGGTGAGAGCTGGTTGTAAGGCGGATCACGGAGCCTCTGAATGGAGCCCCGCGCTCCGCGCTCCTCCGGGCTCTAAGCGCCGCTCAGACCCGGCATGAGAGGGTCTATTTTCGGCTTGATTTTACCAGACTCCCGGGCACTTCCAGAAGCTTCCTGTTTGCTCTGATTGCTCGGGGCAGAGCACGGTGTCACGCTGACCACGGGCTGTACGCGGAGGTGACCCGCTCCGTGATCTTAGCGCCGCCCAGACCCAGGGCCATCCACCCCGCATACGGCCAGACTTTGCCCGGCCAGGGAGAACCTTCTGCGGGTCGGAGGCTCCGGGTCGGAGCCCCTGGAGCCTGGAGCCCTCACCGGGCCCCGAACTCGGCTGCCGGAGGCAGTGCAGTGCCTCATGGATAAAAGGCACCCAGCCGTCCAACTCGCGTGAGGCGGAGCAGGGATCATCCGTGAATCAACCATGAAAATGGTACAAATCATGGTTCTATGTATACCAGACAAGGAGCTTGGTCTATTGGCACTCAAGACCCGCCATCGTAGGGCCCCGTTCTGGTTTTATCCAGCTTCGAAGGCTCCTGCGCACTGCGGGTTTGTTTACATTTTGCGGCTGTGGTTTGCTCCGGCTAACCTCACGCCGGAAACGTTGGAAGCGAGGCCGAGACAGAGGTCCCACCAGGCGCGGGGCTTCAGTCTGACTGGCTTCCCCCGCGCCTGGCCCCTTGTCTCCGGAGATGGGACCGTCACTCACCCCCGCACTGAAGGACGCGCGGCTTGAAGGATGATGGCTGCGCTTAGCCCCTGGCACAGGGGCTCTGCACCAGTCCCCTTCAGCCTCAACGCGTCCGGTGGAACAACAGTCCAGGCCCACTGTCACTCACCCCCGCACTGAAGGACGCGCGGCTTGGAGGATGATGGCTGCGCTTAGCCCCTGTGCCAGGGGCTCTGAGCCAGTCCCCTTCAGCCTCAACGCGTCCGGTGGGAACACAGTCCGGGTCCATTGTCACTCACCCCTGCGCAGAAGGACGCGCGGCTTGGAGGATGATGGCTGCGCTTAGCCCCTGGCACAGGGGCTCTGCACCAGTCCCCTTCAGCCTCAACGCGTCCGGTGGAACAACAGTCCAGGCCCTCTGTCACTCACCCCCGCACTGAAGGACGCGCGGCTTGAAGGATGATGGCTGTGCTTAGCCCCTGTGCCAGGGGCTCTGAGCCAGTCCCCTTCAGCCTCAACGCGTCCGGTGGGAACACAGTCCGGGTCCACTGTCACTCACCCCTGCGCAGAAGGACGCGCGGCTTGGAGGATGATGGCTGCGCTTAGCCCCTGGCACAGGGGCTCTGCACCAGTCCCCTTCAGCCTCAACGCGTCCGGTGGAACAACAGTCCAGGCCCACTGTCACTCACCCCCGCACTGAAGGACGCGCGGCTTGGAGGATGATGGCTGCGCTTAGCCCCTGTTACAGGGGCTCTGCGCCAGTCTCCTTCAGCCTCAACGCGTCCGACGGAACCACAGTCCGAGCCCATTGTCACTCACCCCCGCGCAGCAGGAGGCGCGGCTTGAAGGATGATGGCTGCGCTTAGCCCCTGGGCCCAAGGGCTCTGCGCCAGTCCCCTTCAGCCTCAACGTGTCCGATGGCTCTGCGCGGGGCGGGGGGCAGGGCCGGCGCATATTTTTGGTCCGACTCCGGTCCCTTCCTCGTCTCTGAGTTTGTCAAATGCAGCGCCTGTCCAGGGCTCACTTTGCTATCAACTGGCTGGTCACCGCCATCGTAGGGCCCCGTTCTGGTTTCATCCAGCTTCGAAGGCTCCTGCGCACTGCGGGGTTGTTGGCATTTGTGGTCCTGATTTGCGCTGGCTCACCCTCACGCTGGACACAGCGCCAGATGATATATTTGGTCCGACTCCGGTCCCTTCCTCGTCTCTGAGTTTGTCAAATGCAGCTCCTGTCCAGGGCTCACTTTGCTATCAACTGGCTGGTCACCGCCATCGTAGGGCCCCGTTCTGGTTTCATCCAGCTTCGAAGGCTCCTGCGCACTGCGGGGTTGTTGGCATTTGTGGTCCAGAGCCCCGGCTCTAAATTAAACCTGTTACCCTAGTAGGCCGGCCTCCGGGTCCCCCTCTCTTCTTCGGTTATGGAGTACATTGGGCGCGGGGGCAGCCAGTGGAGGGCAAGGGCCCTGCCTCCAAGTGTGGTGTAGGGGACAGGGGAGCCAGGGCCTTGGGGTCCTGGTGCTTTTTATCTTTTAAAGTGGCTCAGAGTACCAAGGGCACGGACTTCCAGGGGGCTGCACCAAGGGTGTGTAGCTCGTGTTGGGGTGCTTAAGTGTGGGTACCCGGGGACGAAAGGTGGGCCGGGGCCGGCGCGAGCCTCTGTGGTGAGTGCTGGGCCGTTCCCTTGGTACTCCAGTCGGAGTACCAAGGGCACGGACTTCCATGGTATAGTACCAAGGGCACGGACCTCCAGGGGGCTGAAACAAGGGTGTGTAGCCCGTGTGGGGGTGCTTAAGTGTGGGTCCCCGGGTTCGAAGGGAGGGCCTGGTCCCCGGTGGTCATCCCCGGAGTCCCAGAGCCTGCAACCCGGGGAAGAGTGGCCCGTCCCCAGACTGAGTTTGGGGGAATGCGGGGTGGCTCTGGAGGGGCTCCAGGGGTTCCAGGGGGTGCTCGGCGGAGGCCATGCCCAGCCAGAGTGGCCCTTCCCCGGGCAGAATCTGGGGAGAGTGGGGGGTGGCTCTGGAGGTGCTCCGGGGGCTCCAGGGGTTCCAGGGGGTGCTCAGTGGGGGCCATGCCCAGCCAGAGTTGCCCTTCCCCGGGGTGAGTCTGGAGGAGTGGGGGGTGGCTCTGGAGGGGCTCCAGGGGTTCCAGGGGGTGCTCGGCGGAGGCCATGCCCAGCCAGAGTGGCCCTTCCCCGGGCATAGTCTGGGGAGAGTGGGGGGTGGCTCTGGAGGTGCTCCGGGGGCTCCAGGGGGTGCTCAGTGGAGGCCATGCCCAGCCAGAGTGTCCCTTCCCCGTGCAGAGTCTGGAGGAGTGGGGGGTGGCTCTGGAGGTGCTCCGGGGGCTCCAGGGGTTCCAGGGGGTGCTCGGTGGAGGCCATGCCCAGCCAGAGTGGCCCTTCCCCGGGCAGAGTCTGGAGGAGTGGGGGGTGGCTCTGGAGGTGCTCCGGGGGCTCCAGGGGTTCCAGGGGGTGCTCGGCGGAGGCCATGCCCAGCCAGAGTGGCCCTTCCCCGGGCATAGTCTGGGGAGAGTGGGGGGTGGCTCTGGAGGTGCTCCGGGGGCTCCAGGGGGTGCTCAGTGGAGGCCATGCCCAGCCAGAGTGGCCCTTCCCCGGGCATAGTCTGGGGAGAGTGGGGGGTGGCTCTGGAGGTGCTCCGGGGGCTCCAGGGGTTCCAGGGGGTGCTCAGCGGAGGCCATGCCCAGCCAGAGTTGCCCTTCCCCGGGGTGAGTCTGGAGGAGTGGGGGGTGGCTCTGGAGGGGCTCCAGGGGTTCCAGGGGGGTGCTCGGCGGAGGCCATGCCCAGCCAGAGTGGCCCTTCCCCGGGGTGAGTCTGGAGGAGTGGGGGGTGGCTCTGGAGGGGCTCCAGGGGTTCCAGGGGGTGCTCGGCGGAGGCCAGGCCCAGCCAGAGTGGCCCTTCCCCGGGCATAGTCTGGGGAGAGTGGGGGGTGGCTCTGGAGGTGCTCCGGGGGCTCCAGGGGGTGCTCAGTGGAGGCCATGCCCAGCCAGAGTGGCCCTTCCCCGGGCATAGTCTGGGGAGAGTGGGGGGTGGCTCTGGAGGTGCTCCGGGGGCTTCAGGGGGTGCTCAGTGGAGGCCATGCCCAGCCAGAGTGTCCCTTCCCCGGGCAGAGTCTGGAGGAGTGGGGGGTGGCTCTGGAGGTGCTCCGGGGGCTCCAGGGGGTGCTCGGCGGAGGCCATGCCCAGCCAGAGTGGCCCTTCCCCGGGCAGAGTCTGGAGGAGTGGGGGTGGCTCTGGAGGTGCTCCAGGGGCTCCAGGGGTTCCAGGGGGTGCTCAGTGGGGGCCATGCCCAGCCAGAGTGGCCCTTCCCCGGGCAAAGTCTGGTCGTGTGCGGGGTGGATGATCCCTGCTCCGCCTCACGCGAGTTCGAGACCGGCTGGGTGCCCTTTTATCCATGAGGCACTGCACTTCCTCCGGCAGCCGAGTTCGGGGCCCGGTGAGGGCTCCAGGCTCCAGGGGCTCCGACCCGGAGCCTCCGACCCGCAGAAGGTGCTCCCTGGCCGGGCAAAGTCTGGCCGTGTGCGGGGTGGATGATCCCTGCTCCGCCTCACGCGAGTTCGAGACCGGCTGGGTGCCCTTTTATCCATGAGGCACTGCACTGCCTCCGGCAGCCGAGTTCGGGGCCCGGTGAGGGCTCCAGGCTCCAGGGGCTCCGACCCGGAGCCTCCGACCCGCAGAAGGTGCTCCCTGGCCGGGCAAAGTCTGGCCGTGTGCGGGGTGGATGATCCCTGCTCCGCCTCACGCGAGTTCGAGACCGGCTGGGTGCCCTTTTATCCATGAGGCACTGCACTTCCTCCGGCAGCCGAGTTCGGGGCCCGGTGAGGGCTCCAGGCTCCAGGGGCTCCGACCCGGAGCCTCCGACCCGCAGAAGGTGCTCCCTGGCCGGGCAAAGTCTGGCCGTGTGCGGGGTGGATGATCCCTGCTCCGCCTCACGCGAGTTCGAGACCGGCTGGGTGCCCTTTTATCCATGAGGCACTGCACTGCCTCCGGCAGCCGAGTTCGGGGCCCGGTGAGGGCTCCAGGCTCCAGGGGCTCCGACCCGGAGCCTCCGACCCGCAGAAGGTGCTCCCTGGCCGGGCAAAGTCTGGCCGTGTGCGGGGTGGATGATCCCTTCTCCGCCTCACGCGAGTTCGAGACCGGCTGGGTGCCCTTTTATCCATGAGGCACTGCACTGCCTCCGGCAGCCGAGTTCGGGGCCCGGTGAGGGCTCCAGGCTCCAGGGGCTCCGACCCGGAGCCTCCGACCCGCAGAAGGTGCTCCCTGGCCGGGCAAAGTCTGGCCGTGTGCGGGGTGGATGATCCCTGCTCCGCCTCACGCGAGTTCGAGACCGGCTGGGTGCCCTTTTATCCATGAGGCACTGCACTTCCTCCGGCAGCCGAGTTCGGGGCCCGGTGAGGGCTCCAGGCTCCAGGGGCTCCGACCCGGAGCCTCCGACCCGCAGAAGGTGCTCCCTGGCCGGGCAAAGTCTGGCCGTGTGCGGGGTGGATGATCCCTGCTCCGCCTCACGCGAGTTCGAGACCGGCTGGGTGCCCTTTTATCCATGAGGCACTGCACTGCCTCCGGCAGCCGAGTTCGGGGCCCGGTGAGGGCTCCAGGCTCCAGGGGCTCCGACCCGGAGCCTCCGACCCGCAGAAGGTGCTCCCTGGCCGGGCAAAGTCTGGCCGTGTGCGGGGTGGATGATCCCTGCTCCGCCTCACGCGAGTTCGAGACCGGCTGGGTGCCCTTTTATCCATGAGGCACTGCACTGCCTCCGGCAGCCGAGTTCGGGGCCCGGTGAGGGCTCCAGGCTCCAGGGGCTCCGACCCGGAGCCTCCGACCCGCAGAAGGTGCTCCCTGGCCGGGCAAAGTCTGGCCGTGTGCGGGGTGGATGATCCCTGCTCCGCCTCACGCGAGTTCGAGACCGGCTGGGTGCCCTTTTATCCATGAGGCACTGCACTTCCTCCGGCAGCCGAGTTCGGGGCCCGGTGAGGGCTCCAGGCTCCAGGGGCTCCGACCCGGAGCCTCCGACCCGCAGAAGGTGCTCCCTGGCCGGGCAAAGTCTGGCCGTGTGCGGGGTGGATGATCCCTGCTCCGCCTCACGCGAGTTCGAGACCGGCTGGGTACCCTTTTATCCAAGAATCAACTGGAGTGTGGAGCTTCTACGGGCCTCCAGGGGCACTGCCGACCCAGAGCTGTGCCCCGGCTTCAGTTCTCTGTATCTCAGGAAGTTTTTTATTTATACATCTATTTCATCCATAATCTCTGGCGCCTAAAGGGTTATCAGTCCTTGGGGCTTGGGGCTAGGCTTGGCGTTTGTCAAATATTTATTTATTTTTGTCCACCTTTATTTACAAAAAATACAGAAGATGGCAGCAGATGATAAGGTATTGAAACCAACAACTCTGTATTCTAACCCTTTAAGCGCCAAAGTCGCAGAAATGCAACTTTACCGTACAAGGAAATTAATGAAATAATAGTAGAAAATGAATCACTTCAGTCATTGGTCGGTTCGGTGCAACTTCCCTTTATTAGCCAGGTATGATCCAGGGCAGATCCGGTAAGGAAAAAAATGGCTGGAGGAAGTACACGTGGCATGCAATTTACAGCAGATTCTGACTCTGAAGGGTATTATCTCCCCGAGAGTGACGATGGATTTCCAAGTGGAGATGAAGGGACTTCGAAACAACGGACAGGTGCAAAGGACAGACGGAGGCGAGGAACCAGTGGAACCAGTGGCTGCAGTAAAACTTGCCCGGTGGATGAGAGCTGGGACATGCTGAGAGAGGTCGAGGTATTTGAGGCATGGATCAAACCTTTTGAAGACCCAGTTGGCTACACAGGAGAGATGGATCTGACGGATGCTAATCCATTTGATATTCTGTCACTCTTTCTGACCGATCAGTTTTGGACTTTCATTACTGATGAGACAAATAGATATGCACATCAGTGTATGGCACCTATGATTCTGAAGCCACATTCAAGATTTCTTGAGTGGTATGATGTATCAGTCACCGAAATGAAAGCTTTCTTCGCTTTGCATCTCTCCATGGGCCTTGTTGAGAAACCTGAAATCGAGGATTACTGGGGAACATTTTGGCTTACACAAACGCCTGGATTTGG
Source organism: Eucyclogobius newberryi (assembly GCF_026437365.1). Taxonomy (NCBI): domain Eukaryota; kingdom Metazoa; phylum Chordata; class Actinopteri; order Gobiiformes; family Gobiidae; genus Eucyclogobius; species Eucyclogobius newberryi. The sequence continues at coordinate 7,066,046 of NW_027315724.1, forward strand.
AAATGTAATGTCAAGAAACAGATTTGAAATCATTCTTTCGTTCTTTCATTTTGTCAACAATAATGATTATGTGAGAACAGGCGAGCCCGGGCACGATAAACTGTTCAAAGTCCGCCCAATAATAGATTTGATTATTCCCAAATTTGCAGCAGTTTACAGTCCAATCAAGGAGCTTTCTTTAGATGAAATGACAATAGCTTTCAAGGGGAGATCTTCACTAAAATGTTACTCTCCGAATAAACCTGACAAATATGGCTATAGAGTGTATGCCCTGAGTGAAAGCTGTTCAGGGTATGTTTTGCGCTGGTCAATGCACACTGGACAGTACAAAAATAATGCAAGCAACATCAGTGCAACACACGCAGTTGTCCGTGAGTTGGTTTCTCCCTTTACGGGCAAAGGACACGAGATTTACATGGACAGTTACTATACCTCGCCTGTAATTGCAAATGAATTAGCAGATTTGGAAACTGGACTGTGTGGGACGGTAAGGATTACCAGGTTGGGGATGCCAAAATGCCTTGGTAAAAGTGTCTTACAGCTGAAAAAAGGAGATGACCCAGTTTTTTGCAGAAAGGGAAAACTCCTGGCTTGTGCTTGGCACGATACTAAACGTCTCACCATGTTGTCCACAGTCCATGGAAATGATTGTGTTCAGAGGAGGATCCGATCCAAGACAGATGACACTGGCTTCCGTGACATCAAAAGACCTGTATGTGTCGACCAGTACAACGCCTACATGGGTGGAGTGGACACTGCTGACCAGAGGATGAAGACATACCTCTTTCCACACAGGTCCCGGAAATGGTATCATCGCATATTCAATGCCATTATAAGCATAAGTATTGTCAACTCACACATCATATACACCAAATCCACTCCAGGCCCACACAAACCTTTAAAGGTTTACATTCAGAAGATTATTGATGCATTACTGGCTGATCACTCCAAAAAACAAGAAAGGCGCTCAAGACCGGAGGGTGAAATGCCACAGAGACTCACAGAGCGTCATTGGCTTTGTCAAGCAGAGGGACGTCCAGACTGCGCCGTGTGCTCTGACCGCTCTCGTACCAAAGGCAGGCGGCAAACAAAGTACAGGTGCCGTCAGTGTGGCGTTGGCCTCTGTGCGGTTCCATGCAACGAGAGATACCATACGCTAAAAAACTTTAAATGCTGTCATTTGGATATGTAAAAGTGCAGGGTACCTTGACCCTGGATGGACATCTTTTCTGTGATGGCTCTCTCCTTTCTTCACTGCTTTCTCCACAACCTGCCTGGCACCAATGATGGATGTATAAGTTGGAAAAATAAAAAAAATGAAAAAAATACATAATAAATACCGTGTTTGTCATCATTTGGTCAGAACTTGTAATCAGGGCCCGAGTTTGAAGATGTGAGCAAAAGGGGTGAAAATGGGTTAAAATGTGAAAAAACACCAAAATGAGCAAAATGAAATAATCCCCCATCATCAGTGCACAGTTTGCCCCCAGAAAAGCACTCCCCTGGGGCCTGGAGGTGATCTGACCACCAGAATATAGTACCATATACCCCTGCTGGTCTTAGAAAAAAAACCGAGCTTCCAGCCAATAGTACACTATACCCGAGGGACTCTGTCGTTTTTCGGCAATAGTACACTATACCCGAGGGACTCTGTCGTTTTTCGGCAATAGTACACTATACCCGAGGGACTCTGTCGTTTTTCGGCAATAGTACACTATACCCGAGGGACTCTGTCGTTTTTCGGCAATAGTACACTATACCCGAGGGACTCTGTCGTTTTTCGGCAATAGTACACTATACCCGAGGGACTCTGTCGTTTTTCCGGGCCGTAGTATGAAGTTGTGAGCAAAAGGGGTGAAAATGGGTTAAAATGTGAAAAAACACCAAAATGAGCAAAATGAAATAATCCCCCATCATCAGTGCACTGTTTGCCCCCAGAAAAGCACTCCAATGGGGCCTGGAGGTGATCTGACCATCAGAGTATAGCACCATATGCCCCTGAGGGACTTAGAGTAAAAACCGAAATAGTACACTATACCTGAAAAGACTCTGTCATTTTTCGGCAATAGTACACTATACCCGAGCGACTCTGTCGTTTTTCCGGGCCGTAGTATGAAGTTGTGAGCAAATGGGGTGAAAATGGGTTAAAATGTGAAAAAACACCAAAATGAGCAAAATGAAATAATCCCCCATCATCAGTGCACTGTTTGCCCCCAGAAAAGCACTCCCCTGGGGCCTGGAGGTGATCTGACCATCATAGTATAGCACCATATGCCCCTGAGGGACTTAGAGTAAAAACCGAAATAGTACACTATACCTGAAAAGACTCTGTCATTTTTCGGCAATAGTACACTATACCAGAGCGACTCTGTCGTTTTTCCGGGCCGTAGTATGAAGTTGTGAGCAAATGGGGTGAAAATGGGTTAAAATGTGAAAAAACACCAAAATGAGCAAAATGAAATAATCCCCCATCATCAGTGCACTGTTTGCCCCCAGAAAAGCACTCCCCTGGGGCCTGGAGGTGATCTGACCATCATAGTATAGCACCATATGCCCCTGAGGGACTTAGAGTAAAAACCGAAATAGTACACTATACCTGAAAAGACTCTGTCATTTTTCGGCAATAGTACACTATACCAGAGCGACTCTGTCGTTTTTCGGCAATAGTACACTATATACCGTTGGACTTAGTCGTTTTTTGGGCTCGTGGGAATAAGCGTTCAGCTCAAAATTCCCGGGCTAAATCACGCTGCTCCCGAGAAATTCTTACGCTGCTCTCACGCGGAATGTGCAAAATGGTAATGCTGGGAGGGAGGGGCGGGCGGTTTTTGAGAATGACGTTTTTCGCAATCGAAACAGGTACATTTCCTGGTTGTGCGGATACCGGGCAAGGAGCTCGTTTGACGGGCACACGAGAACCGCGATCGATGGGCCCCGTTCTGGTTTTATCCAGCTTCCAAGGCTCCTTCACAGCCGTAATGTCAAGTCATGGTTCGGAGGTGCGGAGGTGAGCGTCGGATCACGGAGCCTCTGAATGGAGCCCCGCGCTCCGCGCTCCACCGGGCTCTAAGCGCCGCTCAGACCCGGCATGAGAGGGTCTATTTTCGGCTTGATTTTACCAGACTCCCGGGCACTTCCAGAAGCTTCCTGTTTGCTCTGATTGCTCGGGGCAGAGCACGGTGTCACGCTGACCACGGGCTGTACGCGGAGGTGAGAGCTGGTTGTAAGGCGGATCACGGAGCCTCTGAATGGAGCCCCGCGCTCCGCGCTCCACCGGGCTCTAAGCGCCGCTCAGACCCGGCATGAGAGGGTCTATTTTCGGCTTGATTTTACCAGACTCCCGGGCACTTCCAGAAGCTTCCTGTTTGCTCTGATTGCTCGGGGCAGAGCACGGTGTCACGCTGACCACGGGCTGTACGCGGAGGTGAGAGCTGGTTGTAAGGCGGATCACGGAGCCTCTGAATGGAGCCCCGCGCTCCGCGCTCCTCCGGGCTCTAAGCGCCGCTCAGACCCGGCATGAGAGGGTCTATTTTCGGCTTGATTTTACCAGACTCCCGGGCACTTCCAGAAGCTTCCTGTTTGCTCTGATTGCTCGGGGCAGAGCACGGTGTCACGCTGACCACGGGCTGTACGCGGAGGTGACCCGCTCCGTGATCTTAGCGCCGCCCAGACCCAGGGCCATCCACCCCGCATACGGCCAGACTTTGCCCGGCCAGGGAGAACCTTCTGCGGGTCGGAGGCTCCGGGTCGGAGCCCCTGGAGCCTGGAGCCCTCACCGGGCCCCGAACTCGGCTGCCGGAGGCAGTGCAGTGCCTCATGGATAAAAGGCACCCAGCCGTCCAACTCGCGTGAGGCGGAGCAGGGATCATCCGTGAATCAACCATGAAAATGGTACAAATCATGGTTCTATGTATACCAGACAAGGAGCTTGGTCTATTGGCACTCAAGACCCGCCATCGTAGGGCCCCGTTCTGGTTTTATCCAGCTTCGAAGGCTCCTGCGCACTGCGGGTTTGTTTACATTTTGCGGCTGTGGTTTGCTCCGGCTAACCTCACGCCGGAAACGTTGGAAGCGAGGCCGAGACAGAGGTCCCACCAGGCGCGGGGCTTCAGTCTGACTGGCTTCCCCCGCGCCTGGCCCCTTGTCTCCGGAGATGGGACCGTCACTCACCCCCGCACTGAAGGACGCGCGGCTTGAAGGATGATGGCTGCGCTTAGCCCCTGGCACAGGGGCTCTGCACCAGTCCCCTTCAGCCTCAACGCGTCCGGTGGAACAACAGTCCAGGCCCACTGTCACTCACCCCCGCACTGAAGGACGCGCGGCTTGGAGGATGATGGCTGCGCTTAGCCCCTGTGCCAGGGGCTCTGAGCCAGTCCCCTTCAGCCTCAACGCGTCCGGTGGGAACACAGTCCGGGTCCATTGTCACTCACCCCTGCGCAGAAGGACGCGCGGCTTGGAGGATGATGGCTGCGCTTAGCCCCTGGCACAGGGGCTCTGCACCAGTCCCCTTCAGCCTCAACGCGTCCGGTGGAACAACAGTCCAGGCCCTCTGTCACTCACCCCCGCACTGAAGGACGCGCGGCTTGAAGGATGATGGCTGTGCTTAGCCCCTGTGCCAGGGGCTCTGAGCCAGTCCCCTTCAGCCTCAACGCGTCCGGTGGGAACACAGTCCGGGTCCACTGTCACTCACCCCTGCGCAGAAGGACGCGCGGCTTGGAGGATGATGGCTGCGCTTAGCCCCTGGCACAGGGGCTCTGCACCAGTCCCCTTCAGCCTCAACGCGTCCGGTGGAACAACAGTCCAGGCCCACTGTCACTCACCCCCGCACTGAAGGACGCGCGGCTTGGAGGATGATGGCTGCGCTTAGCCCCTGTTACAGGGGCTCTGCGCCAGTCTCCTTCAGCCTCAACGCGTCCGACGGAACCACAGTCCGAGCCCATTGTCACTCACCCCCGCGCAGCAGGAGGCGCGGCTTGAAGGATGATGGCTGCGCTTAGCCCCTGGGCCCAAGGGCTCTGCGCCAGTCCCCTTCAGCCTCAACGTGTCCGATGGCTCTGCGCGGGGCGGGGGGCAGGGCCGGCGCATATTTTTGGTCCGACTCCGGTCCCTTCCTCGTCTCTGAGTTTGTCAAATGCAGCGCCTGTCCAGGGCTCACTTTGCTATCAACTGGCTGGTCACCGCCATCGTAGGGCCCCGTTCTGGTTTCATCCAGCTTCGAAGGCTCCTGCGCACTGCGGGGTTGTTGGCATTTGTGGTCCTGATTTGCGCTGGCTCACCCTCACGCTGGACACAGCGCCAGATGATATATTTGGTCCGACTCCGGTCCCTTCCTCGTCTCTGAGTTTGTCAAATGCAGCTCCTGTCCAGGGCTCACTTTGCTATCAACTGGCTGGTCACCGCCATCGTAGGGCCCCGTTCTGGTTTCATCCAGCTTCGAAGGCTCCTGCGCACTGCGGGGTTGTTGGCATTTGTGGTCCAGAGCCCCGGCTCTAAATTAAACCTGTTACCCTAGTAGGCCGGCCTCCGGGTCCCCCTCTCTTCTTCGGTTATGGAGTACATTGGGCGCGGGGGCAGCCAGTGGAGGGCAAGGGCCCTGCCTCCAAGTGTGGTGTAGGGGACAGGGGAGCCAGGGCCTTGGGGTCCTGGTGCTTTTTATCTTTTAAAGTGGCTCAGAGTACCAAGGGCACGGACTTCCAGGGGGCTGCACCAAGGGTGTGTAGCTCGTGTTGGGGTGCTTAAGTGTGGGTACCCGGGGACGAAAGGTGGGCCGGGGCCGGCGCGAGCCTCTGTGGTGAGTGCTGGGCCGTTCCCTTGGTACTCCAGTCGGAGTACCAAGGGCACGGACTTCCATGGTATAGTACCAAGGGCACGGACCTCCAGGGGGCTGAAACAAGGGTGTGTAGCCCGTGTGGGGGTGCTTAAGTGTGGGTCCCCGGGTTCGAAGGGAGGGCCTGGTCCCCGGTGGTCATCCCCGGAGTCCCAGAGCCTGCAACCCGGGGAAGAGTGGCCCGTCCCCAGACTGAGTTTGGGGGAATGCGGGGTGGCTCTGGAGGGGCTCCAGGGGTTCCAGGGGGTGCTCGGCGGAGGCCATGCCCAGCCAGAGTGGCCCTTCCCCGGGCAGAATCTGGGGAGAGTGGGGGGTGGCTCTGGAGGTGCTCCGGGGGCTCCAGGGGTTCCAGGGGGTGCTCAGTGGGGGCCATGCCCAGCCAGAGTTGCCCTTCCCCGGGGTGAGTCTGGAGGAGTGGGGGGTGGCTCTGGAGGGGCTCCAGGGGTTCCAGGGGGTGCTCGGCGGAGGCCATGCCCAGCCAGAGTGGCCCTTCCCCGGGCATAGTCTGGGGAGAGTGGGGGGTGGCTCTGGAGGTGCTCCGGGGGCTCCAGGGGGTGCTCAGTGGAGGCCATGCCCAGCCAGAGTGTCCCTTCCCCGTGCAGAGTCTGGAGGAGTGGGGGGTGGCTCTGGAGGTGCTCCGGGGGCTCCAGGGGTTCCAGGGGGTGCTCGGTGGAGGCCATGCCCAGCCAGAGTGGCCCTTCCCCGGGCAGAGTCTGGAGGAGTGGGGGGTGGCTCTGGAGGTGCTCCGGGGGCTCCAGGGGTTCCAGGGGGTGCTCGGCGGAGGCCATGCCCAGCCAGAGTGGCCCTTCCCCGGGCATAGTCTGGGGAGAGTGGGGGGTGGCTCTGGAGGTGCTCCGGGGGCTCCAGGGGGTGCTCAGTGGAGGCCATGCCCAGCCAGAGTGGCCCTTCCCCGGGCATAGTCTGGGGAGAGTGGGGGGTGGCTCTGGAGGTGCTCCGGGGGCTCCAGGGGTTCCAGGGGGTGCTCAGCGGAGGCCATGCCCAGCCAGAGTTGCCCTTCCCCGGGGTGAGTCTGGAGGAGTGGGGGGTGGCTCTGGAGGGGCTCCAGGGGTTCCAGGGGGGTGCTCGGCGGAGGCCATGCCCAGCCAGAGTGGCCCTTCCCCGGGGTGAGTCTGGAGGAGTGGGGGGTGGCTCTGGAGGGGCTCCAGGGGTTCCAGGGGGTGCTCGGCGGAGGCCAGGCCCAGCCAGAGTGGCCCTTCCCCGGGCATAGTCTGGGGAGAGTGGGGGGTGGCTCTGGAGGTGCTCCGGGGGCTCCAGGGGGTGCTCAGTGGAGGCCATGCCCAGCCAGAGTGGCCCTTCCCCGGGCATAGTCTGGGGAGAGTGGGGGGTGGCTCTGGAGGTGCTCCGGGGGCTTCAGGGGGTGCTCAGTGGAGGCCATGCCCAGCCAGAGTGTCCCTTCCCCGGGCAGAGTCTGGAGGAGTGGGGGGTGGCTCTGGAGGTGCTCCGGGGGCTCCAGGGGGTGCTCGGCGGAGGCCATGCCCAGCCAGAGTGGCCCTTCCCCGGGCAGAGTCTGGAGGAGTGGGGGTGGCTCTGGAGGTGCTCCAGGGGCTCCAGGGGTTCCAGGGGGTGCTCAGTGGGGGCCATGCCCAGCCAGAGTGGCCCTTCCCCGGGCAAAGTCTGGTCGTGTGCGGGGTGGATGATCCCTGCTCCGCCTCACGCGAGTTCGAGACCGGCTGGGTGCCCTTTTATCCATGAGGCACTGCACTTCCTCCGGCAGCCGAGTTCGGGGCCCGGTGAGGGCTCCAGGCTCCAGGGGCTCCGACCCGGAGCCTCCGACCCGCAGAAGGTGCTCCCTGGCCGGGCAAAGTCTGGCCGTGTGCGGGGTGGATGATCCCTGCTCCGCCTCACGCGAGTTCGAGACCGGCTGGGTGCCCTTTTATCCATGAGGCACTGCACTGCCTCCGGCAGCCGAGTTCGGGGCCCGGTGAGGGCTCCAGGCTCCAGGGGCTCCGACCCGGAGCCTCCGACCCGCAGAAGGTGCTCCCTGGCCGGGCAAAGTCTGGCCGTGTGCGGGGTGGATGATCCCTGCTCCGCCTCACGCGAGTTCGAGACCGGCTGGGTGCCCTTTTATCCATGAGGCACTGCACTTCCTCCGGCAGCCGAGTTCGGGGCCCGGTGAGGGCTCCAGGCTCCAGGGGCTCCGACCCGGAGCCTCCGACCCGCAGAAGGTGCTCCCTGGCCGGGCAAAGTCTGGCCGTGTGCGGGGTGGATGATCCCTGCTCCGCCTCACGCGAGTTCGAGACCGGCTGGGTGCCCTTTTATCCATGAGGCACTGCACTGCCTCCGGCAGCCGAGTTCGGGGCCCGGTGAGGGCTCCAGGCTCCAGGGGCTCCGACCCGGAGCCTCCGACCCGCAGAAGGTGCTCCCTGGCCGGGCAAAGTCTGGCCGTGTGCGGGGTGGATGATCCCTGCTCCGCCTCACGCGAGTTCGAGACCGGCTGGGTGCCCTTTTATCCATGAGGCACTGCACTGCCTCCGGCAGCCGAGTTCGGGGCCCGGTGAGGGCTCCAGGCTCCAGGGGCTCCGACCCGGAGCCTCCGACCCGCAGAAGGTGCTCCCTGGCCGGGCAAAGTCTGGCCGTGTGCGGGGTGGATGATCCCTGCTCCGCCTCACGCGAGTTCGAGACCGGCTGGGTGCCCTTTTATCCATGAGGCACTGCACTTCCTCCGGCAGCCGAGTTCGGGGCCCGGTGAGGGCTCCAGGCTCCAGGGGCTCCGACCCGGAGCCTCCGACCCGCAGAAGGTGCTCCCTGGCCGGGCAAAGTCTGGCCGTGTGCGGGGTGGATGATCCCTGCTCCGCCTCACGCGAGTTCGAGACCGGCTGGGTACCCTTTTATCCAAGAATCAACTGGAGTGTGGAGCTTCTACGGGCCTCCAGGGGCACTGCCGACCCAGAGCTGTGCCCCGGCTTCAGTTCTCTGTATCTCAGGAAGTTTTTTATTTATACATCTATTTCATCCATAATCTCTGGCGCCTAAAGGGTTATCAGTCCTTGGGGCTTGGGGCTAGGCTTGGCGTTTGTCAAATATTTATTTATTTTTGTCCACCTTTATTTACAAAAAATACAGAAGATGGCAGCAGATGATAAGGTATTGAAACCAACAACTCTGTATTCTAACCCTTTAAGCGCCAAAGTCGCAGAAATGCAACTTTACCGTACAAGGAAATTAATGAAATAATAGTAGAAAATGAATCACTTCAGTCATTGGTCGGTTCGGTGCAACTTCCCTTTATTAGCCAGGTATGATCCAGGGCAGATCCGGTAAGGAAAAAAATGGCTGGAGGAAGTACACGTGGCATGCAATTTACAGCAGATTCTGACTCTGAAGGGTATTATCTCCCCGAGAGTGACGATGGATTTCCAAGTGGAGATGAAGGGACTTCGAAACAACGGACAGGTGCAAAGGACAGACGGAGGCGAGGAACCAGTGGAACCAGTGGCTGCAGTAAAACTTGCCCGGTGGATGAGAGCTGGGACATGCTGAGAGAGGTCGAGGTATTTGAGGCATGGATCAAACCTTTTGAAGACCCAGTTGGCTACACAGGAGAGATGGATCTGACGGATGCTAATCCATTTGATATTCTGTCACTCTTTCTGACCGATCAGTTTTGGACTTTCATTACTGATGAGACAAATAGATATGCACATCAGTGTATGGCACCTATGATTCTGAAGCCACATTCAAGATTTCTTGAGTGGTATGATGTATCAGTCACCGAAATGAAAGCTTTCTTCGCTTTGCATCTCTCCATGGGCCTTGTTGAGAAACCTGAAATCGAGGATTACTGGGGAACATTTTGGCTTACACAAACGCCTGGATTTGGAAATGTAATGTCAAGAAACAGATTTGAAATCATTCTTTCGTTCTTTCATTTTGTCAACAATAATGATTATGTGAGAACAGGCGAGCCCGGGCACGATAAACTGTTCAAAGTCCGCCCAATAATAGATTTGATTATTCCCAAATTTGCAGCAGTTTACAGTCCAATCAAGGAGCTTTCTTTAGATGAAATGACAATAGCTTTCAAGGGGAGATCTTCACTAAAATGTTACTCTCCGAATAAACCTGACAAATATGGCTATAGAGTGTATGCCCTGAGTGAAAGCTGTTCAGGGTATGTTTTGCGCTGGTCAATGCACACTGGACAGTACAAAAATAATGCAAGCAACATCAGTGCAACACACGCAGTTGTCCGTGAGTTGGTTTCTCCCTTTACGGGCAAAGGACACGAGATTTACATGGACAGTTACTATACCTCGCCTGTAATTGCAAATGAATTAGCAGATTTGGAAACTGGACTGTGTGGGACGGTAAGGATTACCAGGTTGGGGATGCCAAAATGCCTTGGTAAAAGTGTCTTACAGCTGAAAAAAGGAGATGACCCAGTTTTTTGCAGAAAGGGAAAACTCCTGGCTTGTGCTTGGCACGATACTAAACGTCTCACCATGTTGTCCACAGTCCATGGAAATGATTGTGTTCAGAGGAGGATCCGATCCAAGACAGATGACACTGGCTTCCGTGACATCAAAAGACCTGTATGTGTCGACCAGTACAACGCCTACATGGGTGGAGTGGACACTGCTGACCAGAGGATGAAGACATACCTCTTTCCACACAGGTCCCGGAAATGGTATCATCGCATATTCAATGCCATTATAAGCATAAGTATTGTCAACTCACACATCATATACACCAAATCCACTCCAGGCCCACACAAACCTTTAAAGGTTTACATTCAGAAGATTATTGATGCATTACTGGCTGATCACTCCAAAAAACAAGAAAGGCGCTCAAGACCGGAGGGTGAAATGCCACAGAGACTCACAGAGCGTCATTGGCTTTGTCAAGCAGAGGGACGTCCAGACTGCGCCGTGTGCTCTGACCGCTCTCGTACCAAAGGCAGGCGGCAAACAAAGTACAGGTGCCGTCAGTGTGGCGTTGGCCTCTGTGCGGTTCCATGCAACGAGAGATACCATACGCTAAAAAACTTTAAATGCTGTCATTTGGATATGTAAAAGTGCAGGGTACCTTGACCCTGGATGGACATCTTTTCTGTGATGGCTCTCTCCTTTCTTCACTGCTTTCTCCACAACCTGCCTGGCACCAATGATGGATGTATAAGTTGGAAAAATAAAAAAAATGAAAAAAATACATAATAAATACCGTGTTTGTCATCATTTGGTCAGAACTTGTAATCAGGGCCCGAGTTTGAAGATGTGAGCAAAAGGGGTGAAAATGGGTTAAAATGTGAAAAAACACCAAAATGAGCAAAATGAAATAATCCCCCATCATCAGTGCACAGTTTGCCCCCAGAAAAGCACTCCCCTGGGGCCTGGAGGTGATCTGACCACCAGAATATAGTACCATATACCCCTGCTGGTCTTAGAAAAAAAACCGAGCTTCCAGCCAATAGTACACTATACCCGAGGGACTCTGTCGTTTTTCGGCAATAGTACACTATACCCGAGGGACTCTGTCGTTTTTCGGCAATAGTACACTATACCCGAGGGACTCTGTCGTTTTTCGGCAATAGTACACTATACCCGAGGGACTCTGTCGTTTTTCGGCAATAGTACACTATACCCGAGGGACTCTGTCGTTTTTCGGCAATAGTACACTATACCCGAGGGACTCTGTCGTTTTTCCGGGCCGTAGTATGAAGTTGTGAGCAAAAGGGGTGAAAATGGGTTAAAATGTGAAAAAACACCAAAATGAGCAAAATGAAATAATCCCCCATCATCAGTGCACTGTTTGCCCCCAGAAAAGCACTCCAATGGGGCCTGGCGGTGATCTGACCATCAGAGTATAGCACCATATGCCCCTGAGGGACTTAGAGTAAAAACCGAAATAGTACACTATACCTGAAAAGACTCTGTCATTTTTCGGCAATAGTACACTATACCCGAGCGACTCTGTCGTTTTTCCGGGCCGTAGTATGAAGTTGTGAGCAAATGGGGTGAAAATGGGTTAAAATGTGAAAAAACACCAAAATGAGCAAAATGAAATAATCCCCCATCATCAGTGCACTGTTTGCCCCCAGAAAAGCACTCCCCTGGGGCCTGGAGGTGATCTGACCATCATAGTATAGCACCATATGCCCCTGAGGGACTTAGAGTAAAAACCGAAATAGTACACTATACCTGAAAAGACTCTGTCATTTTTCGGCAATAGTACACTATACCAGAGCGACTCTGTCGTTTTTCCGGGCCGTAGTATGAAGTTGTGAGCAAATGGGGTGAAAATGGGTTAAAATGTGAAAAAACACCAAAATGAGCAAAATGAAATAATCCCCCATCATCAGTGCACTGTTTGCCCCCAGAAAAGCACTCCCCTGGGGCCTGGAGGTGATCTGACCATCATAGTATAGCACCATATGCCCCTGAGGGACTTAGAGTAAAAACCGAAATAGTACACTATACCTGAAAAGACTCTGTCATTTTTCGGCAATAGTACACTATACCAGAGCGACTCTGTCGTTTTTCGGCAATAGTACACTATATACCGTTGGACTTAGTCGTTTTTTGGGCTCGTGGGAATAAGCGTTCAGCTCAAAATTCCCGGGCTAAATCACGCTGCTCCCGAGAAATTCTTACGCTGCTCTCACGCGGAATGTGCAAAATGGTAATGCTGGGAGGGAGGGGCGGGCGGTTTTTGAGAATGACGTTTTTCGCAATCGAAACAGGTACATTTCCTGGTTGTGCGGATACCGGGCAAGGAGCTCGTTTGACGGGCACACGAGAACCGCGATCGATGGGCCCCGTTCTGGTTTTATCCAGCTTCCAAGGCTCCTTCACAGCCGTAATGTCAAGTCATGGTTCGGAGGTGCGGAGGTGAGCGTCGGATCACGGAGCCTCTGAATGGAGCCCCGCGCTCCGCGCTCCACCGGGCTCTAAGCGCCGCTCAGACCCGGCATGAGAGGGTCTATTTTCGGCTTGATTTTACCAGACTCCCGGGCACTTCCAGAAGCTTCCTGTTTGCTCTGATTGCTCGGGGCAGAGCACGGTGTCACGCTGACCACGGGCTGTACGCGGAGGTGAGAGCTGGTTGTAAGGCGGATCACGGAGCCTCTGAATGGAGCCCCGCGCTCCGCGCTCCACCGGGCTCTAAGCGCCGCTCAGACCCGGCATGAGAGGGTCTATTTTCGGCTTGATTTTACCAGACTCCCGGGCACTTCCAGAAGCTTCCTGTTTGCTCTGATTGCTCGGGGCAGAGCACGGTGTCACGCTGACCACGGGCTGTACGCGGAGGTGAGAGCTGGTTGTAAGGCGGATCACGGAGCCTCTGAATGGAGCCCCGCGCTCCGCGCTCCTCCGGGCTCTAAGCGCCGCTCAGACCCGGCATGAGAGGGTCTATTTTCGGCTTGATTTTACCAGACTCCCGGGCACTTCCAGAAGCTTCCTGTTTGCTCTGATTGCTCGGGGCAGAGCACGGTGTCACGCTGACCACGGGCTGTACGCGGAGGTGACCCGCTCCGTGATCTTAGCGCCGCCCAGACCCAGGGCCATCCACCCCGCATACGGCCAGACTTTGCCCGGCCAGGGAGAACCTTCTGCGGGTCGGAGGCTCCGGGTCGGAGCCCCTGGAGCCTGGAGCCCTCACCGGGCCCCGAACTCGGCTGCCGGAGGCAGTGCAGTGCCTCATGGATAAAAGGCACCCAGCCGTCCAACTCGCGTGAGGCGGAGCAGGGATCATCCGTGAATCAACCATGAAAATGGTACAAATCATGGTTCTATGTATACCAGACAAGGAGCTTGGTCTATTGGCACTCAAGACCCGCCATCGTAGGGCCCCGTTCTGGTTTTATCCAGCTTCGAAGGCTCCTGCGCACTGCGGGTTTGTTTACATTTTGCGGCTGTGGTTTGCTCCGGCTAACCTCACGCCGGAAACGTTGGAAGCGAGGCCGAGACAGAGGTCCCACCAGGCGCGGGGCTTCAGTCTGACTGGCTTCCCCCGCGCCTGGCCCCTTGTCTCCGGAGATGGGACCGTCACTCACCCCCGCACTGAAGGACGCGCGGCTTGAAGGATGATGGCTGCGCTTAGCCCCTGGCACAGGGGCTCTGCACCAGTCCCCTTCAGCCTCAACGCGTCCGGTGGAACAACAGTCCAGGCCCACTGTCACTCACCCCCGCACTGAAGGACGCGCGGCTTGGAGGATGATGGCTGCGCTTAGCCCCTGTGCCAGGGGCTCTGAGCCAGTCCCCTTCAGCCTCAACGCGTCCGGTGGGAACACAGTCCGGGTCCATTGTCACTCACCCCTGCGCAGAAGGACGCGCGGCTTGGAGGATGATGGCTGCGCTTAGCCCCTGGCACAGGGGCTCTGCACCAGTCCCCTTCAGCCTCAACGCGTCCGGTGGAACAACAGTCCAGGCCCTCTGTCACTCACCCCCGCACTGAAGGACGCGCGGCTTGAAGGATGATGGCTGTGCTTAGCCCCTGTGCCAGGGGCTCTGAGCCAGTCCCCTTCAGCCTCAACGCGTCCGGTGGGAACACAGTCCGGGTCCACTGTCACTCACCCCTGCGCAGAAGGACGCGCGGCTTGGAGGATGATGGCTGCGCTTAGCCCCTGGCACAGGGGCTCTGCACCAGTCCCCTTCAGCCTCAACGCGTCCGGTGGAACAACAGTCCAGGCCCACTGTCACTCACCCCCGCACTGAAGGACGCGCGGCTTGGAGGATGATGGCTGCGCTTAGCCCCTGTTACAGGGGCTCTGCGCCAGTCTCCTTCAGCCTCAACGCGTCCGACGGAACCACAGTCCGAGCCCATTGTCACTCACCCCCGCGCAGCAGGAGGCGCGGCTTGAAGGATGATGGCTGCGCTTAGCCCCTGGGCCCAAGGGCTCTGCGCCAGTCCCCTTCAGCCTCAACGTGTCCGATGGCTCTGCGCGGGGCGGGGGGCAGGGCCGGCGCATATTTTTGGTCCGACTCCGGTCCCTTCCTCGTCTCTGAGTTTGTCAAATGCAGCGCCTGTCCAGGGCTCACTTTGCTATCAACTGGCTGGTCACCGCCATCGTAGGGCCCCGTTCTGGTTTCATCCAGCTTCGAAGGCTCCTGCGCACTGCGGGGTTGTTGGCATTTGTGGTCCTGATTTGCGCTGGCTCACCCTCACGCTGGACACAGCGCCAGATGATATATTTGGTCCGACTCCGGTCCCTTCCTCGTCTCTGAGTTTGTCAAATGCAGCTCCTGTCCAGGGCTCACTTTGCTATCAACTGGCTGGTCACCGCCATCGTAGGGCCCCGTTCTGGTTTCATCCAGCTTCGAAGGCTCCTGCGCACTGCGGGGTTGTTGGCATTTGTGGTCCAGAGCCCCGGCTCTAAATTAAACCTGTTACCCTAGTAGGCCGGCCTCCGGGTCCCCCTCTCTTCTTCGGTTATGGAGTACATTGGGCGCGGGGGCAGCCAGTGGAGGGCAAGGGCCCTGCCTCCAAGTGTGGTGTAGGGGACAGGGGAGCCAGGGCCTTGGGGTCCTGGTGCTTTTTATCTTTTAAAGTGGCTCAGAGTACCAAGGGCACGGACTTCCAGGGGGCTGCACCAAGGGTGTGTAGCTCGTGTTGGGGTGCTTAAGTGTGGGTACCCGGGGACGAAAGGTGGGCCGGGGCCGGCGCGAGCCTCTGTGGTGAGTGCTGGGCCGTTCCCTTGGTACTCCAGTCGGAGTACCAAGGGCACGGACTTCCATGGTATAGTACCAAGGGCACGGACCTCCAGGGGGCTGAAACAAGGGTGTGTAGCCCGTGTGGGGGTGCTTAAGTGTGGGTCCCCGGGTTCGAAGGGAGGGCCTGGTCCCCGGTGGTCATCCCCGGAGTCCCAGAGCCTGCAACCCGGGGAAGAGTGGCCCGTCCCCAGACTGAGTTTGGGGGAATGCGGGGTGGCTCTGGAGGGGCTCCAGGGGTTCCAGGGGGTGCTCGGCGGAGGCCATGCCCAGCCAGAGTGGCCCTTCCCCGGGCAGAATCTGGGGAGAGTGGGGGGTGGCTCTGGAGGTGCTCCGGGGGCTCCAGGGGTTCCAGGGGGTGCTCAGTGGGGGCCATGCCCAGCCAGAGTTGCCCTTCCCCGGGGTGAGTCTGGAGGAGTGGGGGGTGGCTCTGGAGGGGCTCCAGGGGTTCCAGGGGGTGCTCGGCGGAGGCCATGCCCAGCCAGAGTGGCCCTTCCCCGGGCATAGTCTGGGGAGAGTGGGGGGTGGCTCTGGAGGTGCTCCGGGGGCTCCAGGGGGTGCTCAGTGGAGGCCATGCCCAGCCAGAGTGTCCCTTCCCCGTGCAGAGTCTGGAGGAGTGGGGGGTGGCTCTGGAGGTGCTCCGGGGGCTCCAGGGGTTCCAGGGGGTGCTCGGTGGAGGCCATGCCCAGCCAGAGTGGCCCTTCCCCGGGCAGAGTCTGGAGGAGTGGGGGGTGGCTCTGGAGGTGCTCCGGGGGCTCCAGGGGTTCCAGGGGGTGCTCGGCGGAGGCCATGCCCAGCCAGAGTGGCCCTTCCCCGGGCATAGTCTGGGGAGAGTGGGGGGTGGCTCTGGAGGTGCTCCGGGGGCTCCAGGGGGTGCTCAGTGGAGGCCATGCCCAGCCAGAGTGGCCCTTCCCCGGGCATAGTCTGGGGAGAGTGGGGGGTGGCTCTGGAGGTGCTCCGGGGGCTCCAGGGGTTCCAGGGGGTGCTCAGCGGAGGCCATGCCCAGCCAGAGTTGCCCTTCCCCGGGGTGAGTCTGGAGGAGTGGGGGGTGGCTCTGGAGGGGCTCCAGGGGTTCCAGGGGGGTGCTCGGCGGAGGCCATGCCCAGCCAGAGTGGCCCTTCCCCGGGGTGAGTCTGGAGGAGTGGGGGGTGGCTCTGGAGGGGCTCCAGGGGTTCCAGGGGGTGCTCGGCGGAGGCCAGGCCCAGCCAGAGTGGCCCTTCCCCGGGCATAGTCTGGGGAGAGTGGGGGGTGGCTCTGGAGGTGCTCCGGGGGCTCCAGGGGGTGCTCAGTGGAGGCCATGCCCAGCCAGAGTGGCCCTTCCCCGGGCATAGTCTGGGGAGAGTGGGGGGTGGCTCTGGAGGTGCTCCGGGGGCTTCAGGGGGTGCTCAGTGGAGGCCATGCCCAGCCAGAGTGTCCCTTCCCCGGGCAGAGTCTGGAGGAGTGGGGGGTGGCTCTGGAGGTGCTCCGGGGGCTCCAGGGGGTGCTCGGCGGAGGCCATGCCCAGCCAGAGTGGCCCTTCCCCGGGCAGAGTCTGGAGGAGTGGGGGTGGCTCTGGAGGTGCTCCAGGGGCTCCAGGGGTTCCAGGGGGTGCTCAGTGGGGGCCATGCCCAGCCAGAGTGGCCCTTCCCCGGGCAAAGTCTGGTCGTGTGCGGGGTGGATGATCCCTGCTCCGCCTCACGCGAGTTCGAGACCGGCTGGGTGCCCTTTTATCCATGAGGCACTGCACTTCCTCCGGCAGCCGAGTTCGGGGCCCGGTGAGGGCTCCAGGCTCCAGGGGCTCCGACCCGGAGCCTCCGACCCGCAGAAGGTGCTCCCTGGCCGGGCAAAGTCTGGCCGTGTGCGGGGTGGATGATCCCTGCTCCGCCTCACGCGAGTTCGAGACCGGCTGGGTGCCCTTTTATCCATGAGGCACTGCACTGCCTCCGGCAGCCGAGTTCGGGGCCCGGTGAGGGCTCCAGGCTCCAGGGGCTCCGACCCGGAGCCTCCGACCCGCAGAAGGTGCTCCCTGGCCGGGCAAAGTCTGGCCGTGTGCGGGGTGGATGATCCCTGCTCCGCCTCACGCGAGTTCGAGACCGGCTGGGTGCCCTTTTATCCATGAGGCACTGCACTTCCTCCGGCAGCCGAGTTCGGGGCCCGGTGAGGGCTCCAGGCTCCAGGGGCTCCGACCCGGAGCCTCCGACCCGCAGAAGGTGCTCCCTGGCCGGGCAAAGTCTGGCCGTGTGCGGGGTGGATGATCCCTGCTCCGCCTCACGCGAGTTCGAGACCGGCTGGGTGCCCTTTTATCCATGAGGCACTGCACTGCCTCCGGCAGCCGAGTTCGGGGCCCGGTGAGGGCTCCAGGCTCCAGGGGCTCCGACCCGGAGCCTCCGACCCGCAGAAGGTGCTCCCTGGCCGGGCAAAGTCTGGCCGTGTGCGGGGTGGATGATCCCTGCTCCGCCTCACGCGAGTTCGAGACCGGCTGGGTGCCCTTTTATCCATGAGGCACTGCACTGCCTCCGGCAGCCGAGTTCGGGGCCCGGTGAGGGCTCCAGGCTCCAGGGGCTCCGACCCGGAGCCTCCGACCCGCAGAAGGTGCTCCCTGGCCGGGCAAAGTCTGGCCGTGTGCGGGGTGGATGATCCCTGCTCCGCCTCACGCGAGTTCGAGACCGGCTGGGTGCCCTTTTATCCATGAGGCACTGCACTTCCTCCGGCAGCCGAGTTCGGGGCCCGGTGAGGGCTCCAGGCTCCAGGGGCTCCGACCCGGAGCCTCCGACCCGCAGAAGGTGCTCCCTGGCCGGGCAAAGTCTGGCCGTGTGCGGGGTGGATGATCCCTGCTCCGCCTCACGCGAGTTCGAGACCGGCTGGGTGCCCTTTTATCCATGAGGCACTGCACTGCCTCCGGCAGCCGAGTTCGGGGCCCGGTGAGGGCTCCAGGCTCCAGGGGCTCCGACCCGGAGCCTCCGACCCGCAGAAGGTGCTCCCTGGCCGGGCAAAGTCTGGCCGTGTGCGGGGTGGATGATCCCTGCTCCGCCTCACGCGAGTTCGAGACCGGCTGGGTGCCCTTTTATCCATGAGGCACTGCACTGCCTCCGGCAGCCGAGTTCGGGGCCCGGTGAGGGCTCCAGGCTCCAGGGGCTCCGACCCGGAGCCTCCGACCCGCAGAAGGTGCTCCCTGGCCGGGCAAAGTCTGGCCGTGTGCGGGGTGGATGATCCCTGCTCCGCCTCACGCGAGTTCGAGACCGGCTGGGTGCCCTTTTATCCATGAGGCACTGCACTTCCTCCGGCAGCCGAGTTCGGGGCCCGGTGAGGGCTCCAGGCTCCAGGGGCTCCGACCCGGAGCCTCCGACCCGCAGAAGGTGCTCCCTGGCCGGGCAAAGTCTGGCCGTGTGCGGGGTGGATGATCCCTGCTCCGCCTCACGCGAGTTCGAGACCGGCTGGGTACCCTTTTATCCAAGAATCAACTGGAGTGTGGAGCTTCTACGGGCCTCCAGGGGCACTGCCGACCCAGAGCTGTGCCCCGGCTTCAGTTCTCTGTATCTCAGGAAGTTTTTTATTTATACATCTATTTCATCCATAATCTCTGGCGCCTAAAGGGTTATCAGTCCTTGGGGCTTGGGGCTAGGCTTGGCGTTTGTCAAATATTTATTTATTTTTGTCCACCTTTATTTACAAAAAATACAGAAGATGGCAGCAGATGATAAGGTATTGAAACCAACAACTCTGTATTCTAACCCTTTAAGCGCCAAAGTCGCAGAAATGCAACTTTACCGTACAAGGAAATTAATGAAATAATAGTAGAAAATGAATCACTTCAGTCATTGGTCGGTTCGGTGCAACTTCCCTTTATTAGCCAGGTATGATCCAGGGCAGATCCGGTAAGGAAAAAAATGGCTGGAGGAAGTACACGTGGCATGCAATTTACAGCAGATTCTGACTCTGAAGGGTATTATCTCCCCGAGAGTGACGATGGATTTCCAAGTGGAGATGAAGGGACTTCGAAACAACGGACAGGTGCAAAGGACAGACGGAGGCGAGGAACCAGTGGAACCAGTGGCTGCAGTAAAACTTGCCCGGTGGATGAGAGCTGGGACATGCTGAGAGAGGTCGAGGTATTTGAGGCATGGATCAAACCTTTTGAAGACCCAGTTGGCTACACAGGAGAGATGGATCTGACGGATGCTAATCCATTTGATATTCTGTCACTCTTTCTGACCGATCAGTTTTGGACTTTCATTACTGATGAGACAAATAGATATGCACATCAGTGTATGGCACCTATGATTCTGAGGCCACATTCAAGATTTCTTGAGTGGTATGATGTATCAGTCACCGAAATGAAAGCTTTCTTCGCTTTGCATCTCTCCATGGGCCTTGTTGAGAAACCTGAAATCGAGGATTACTGGGGAACATTTTGGCTTACACAAACGCCTGGATTTGGAAATGTAATGTCAAGAAACAGATTTGAAATCATTCTTTCGTTCTTTCATTTTGTCAACAATAATGATTATGTGAGAACAGGCGAGCCCGGGCACGATAAACTGTTCAAAGTCCGCCCAATAATAGATTTGATTATTCCCAAATTTGCAGCAGTTTACAGTCCAATCAAGGAGCTTTCTTTAGATGAAATGACAATAGCTTTCAAGGGGAGATCTTCACTAAAATGTTACTCTCCGAATAAACCTGACAAATATGGCTATAGAGTGTATGCCCTGAGTGAAAGCTGTTCAGGGTATGTTTTGCGCTGGTCAATGCACACTGGACAGTACAAAAATAATGCAAGCAACATCAGTGCAACACACGCAGTTGTCCGTGAGTTGGTTTCTCCCTTTACGGGCAAAGGACACGAGATTTACATGGACAGTTACTATACCTCGCCTGTAATTGCAAATGAATTAGCAGATTTGGAAACTGGACTGTGTGGGACGGTAAGGATTACCAGGTTGGGGATGCCAAAATGCCTTGGTAAAAGTGTCTTACAGCTGAAAAAAGGAGATGACCCAGTTTTTTGCAGAAAGGGAAAACTCCTGGCTTGTGCTTGGCACGATACTAAACGTCTCACCATGTTGTCCACAGTCCATGGAAATGATTGTGTTCAGAGGAGGATCCGATCCAAGACAGATGACACTGGCTTCCGTGACATCAAAAGACCTGTATGTGTCGACCAGTACAACGCCTACATGGGTGGAGTGGACACTGCTGACCAGAGGATGAAGACATACCTCTTTCCACACAGGTCCCGGAAATGGTATCATCGCATATTCAATGCCATTATAAGCATAAGTATTGTCAACTCACACATCATATGCACCAAATCCACTCCAGGCCCACACAAACCTTTAAAGGTTTACATTCAGAAGATTATTGATGCATTACTGGCTGATCACTCCAAAAAACAAGAAAGGCGCTCAAGACCGGAGGGTGAAATGCCACAGAGACTCACAGAGCGTCATTGGCTTTGTCAAGCAGAGGGACGTCCAGACTGCGCCGTGTGCTCTGACCGCTCTCGTACCAAAGGCAGGCGGCAAACAAAGTACAGGTGCCGTCAGTGTGGCGTTGGCCTCTGTGCGGTTCCATGCAACGAGAGATACCATACGCTAAAAAACTTTAAATGCTGTCATTTGGATATGTAAAAGTGCAGGGTACCTTGACCCTGGATGGACATCTTTTCTGTGATGGCTCTCTCCTTTCTTCACTGCTTTCTCCACAACCTGCCTGGCACCAATGATGGATGTATAAGTTGGAAAAATAAAAAAAATGAAAAAAATACATAATAAATACCGTGTTTGTCATCATTTGGTCAGAACTTGTAATCAGGGCCCGAGTTTGAAGATGTGAGCAAAAGGGGTGAAAATGGGTTAAAATGTGAAAAAACACCAAAATGAGCAAAATGAAATAATCCCCCATCATCAGTGCACAGTTTGCCCCCAGAAAAGCACTCCCCTGGGGCCTGGAGGTGATCTGACCACCAGAATATAGTACCATATACCCCTGCTGGTCTTAGAAAAAAAACCGAGCTTCCAGCCAATAGTACACTATACCCGAGGGACTCTGTCGTTTTTCGGCAATAGTACACTATACCCGAGGGACTCTGTCGTTTTTCGGCAATAGTACACTATACCCGAGGGACTCTGTCGTTTTTCGGCAATAGTACACTATACCCGAGGGACTCTGTCGTTTTTCGGCAATAGTACACTATACCCGAGGGACTCTGTCGTTTTTCGGCAATAGTACACTATACCCGAGGGACTCTGTCGTTTTTCCGGGCCGTAGTATGAAGTTGTGAGCAAAAGGGGTGAAAATGGGTTAAAATGTGAAAAAACACCAAAATGAGCAAAATGAAATAATCCCCCATCATCAGTGCACTGTTTGCCCCCAGAAAAGCACTCCAATGGGGCCTGGAGGTGATCTGACCATCAGAGTATAGCACCATATGCCCCTGAGGGACTTAGAGTAAAAACCGAAATAGTACACTATACCTGAAAAGACTCTGTCATTTTTCGGCAATAGTACACTATACCCGAGCGACTCTGTCGTTTTTCCGGGCCGTAGTATGAAGTTGTGAGCAAATGGGGTGAAAATGGGTTAAAATGTGAAAAAACACCAAAATGAGCAAAATGAAATAATCCCCCATCATCAGTGCACTGTTTGCCCCCAGAAAAGCACTCCCCTGGGGCCTGGAGGTGATCTGACCATCATAGTATAGCACCATATGCCCCTGAGGGACTTAGAGTAAAAACCGAAATAGTACACTATACCTGAAAAGACTCTGTCATTTTTCGGCAATAGTACACTATACCAGAGCGACTCTGTCGTTTTTCCGGGCCGTAGTATGAAGTTGTGAGCAAATGGGGTGAAAATGGGTTAAAATGTGAAAAAACACCAAAATGAGCAAAATGAAATAATCCCCCATCATCAGTGCACTGTTTGCCCCCAGAAAAGCACTCCCCTGGGGCCTGGAGGTGATCTGACCATCATAGTATAGCACCATATGCCCCTGAGGGACTTAGAGTAAAAACCGAAATAGTACACTATACCTGAAAAGACTCTGTCATTTTTCGGCAATAGTACACTATACCAGAGCGACTCTGTCGTTTTTCGGCAATAGTACACTATATACCGTTGGACTTAGTCGTTTTTTGGGCTCGTGGGAATAAGCGTTCAGCTCAAAATTCCCGGGCTAAATCACGCTGCTCCCGAGAAATTCTTACGCTGCTCTCACGCGGAATGTGCAAAATGGTAATGCTGGGAGGGAGGGGCGGGCGGTTTTTGAGAATGACGTTTTTCGCAATCGAAACAGGTACATTTCCTGGTTGTGCGGATACCGGGCAAGGAGCTCGTTTGACGGGCACACGAGAACCGCGATCGATGGGCCCCGTTCTGGTTTTATCCAGCTTCCAAGGCTCCTTCACAGCCGTAATGTCAAGTCATGGTTCGGAGGTGCGGAGGTGAGCGTCGGATCACGGAGCCTCTGAATGGAGCCCCGCGCTCCGCGCTCCACCGGGCTCTAAGCGCCGCTCAGACCCGGCATGAGAGGGTCTATTTTCGGCTTGATTTTACCAGACTCCCGGGCACTTCCAGAAGCTTCCTGTTTGCTCTGATTGCTCGGGGCAGAGCACGGTGTCACGCTGACCACGGGCTGTACGCGGAGGTGAGAGCTGGTTGTAAGGCGGATCACGGAGCCTCTGAATGGAGCCCCGCGCTCCGCGCTCCACCGGGCTCTAAGCGCCGCTCAGACCCGGCATGAGAGGGTCTATTTTCGGCTTGATTTTACCAGACTCCCGGGCACTTCCAGAAGCTTCCTGTTTGCTCTGATTGCTCGGGGCAGAGCACGGTGTCACGCTGACCACGGGCTGTACGCGGAGGTGAGAGCTGGTTGTAAGGCGGATCACGGAGCCTCTGAATGGAGCCCCGCGCTCCGCGCTCCTCCGGGCTCTAAGCGCCGCTCAGACCCGGCATGAGAGGGTCTATTTTCGGCTTGATTTTACCAGACTCCCGGGCACTTCCAGAAGCTTCCTGTTTGCTCTGATTGCTCGGGGCAGAGCACGGTGTCACGCTGACCACGGGCTGTACGCGGAGGTGACCCGCTCCGTGATCTTAGCGCCGCCCAGACCCAGGGCCATCCACCCCGCATACGGCCAGACTTTGCCCGGCCAGGGAGAACCTTCTGCGGGTCGGAGGCTCCGGGTCGGAGCCCCTGGAGCCTGGAGCCCTCACCGGGCCCCGAACTCGGCTGCCGGAGGCAGTGCAGTGCCTCATGGATAAAAGGCACCCAGCCGTCCAACTCGCGTGAGGCGGAGCAGGGATCATCCGTGAATCAACCATGAAAATGGTACAAATCATGGTTCTATGTATACCAGACAAGGAGCTTGGTCTATTGGCACTCAAGACCCGCCATCGTAGGGCCCCGTTCTGGTTTTATCCAGCTTCGAAGGCTCCTGCGCACTGCGGGTTTGTTTACATTTTGCGGCTGTGGTTTGCTCCGGCTAACCTCACGCCGGAAACGTTGGAAGCGAGGCCGAGACAGAGGTCCCACCAGGCGCGGGGCTTCAGTCTGACTGGCTTCCCCCGCGCCTGGCCCCTTGTCTCCGGAGATGGGACCGTCACTCACCCCCGCACTGAAGGACGCGCGGCTTGAAGGATGATGGCTGCGCTTAGCCCCTGGCACAGGGGCTCTGCACCAGTCCCCTTCAGCCTCAACGCGTCCGGTGGAACAACAGTCCAGGCCCACTGTCACTCACCCCCGCACTGAAGGACGCGCGGCTTGGAGGATGATGGCTGCGCTTAGCCCCTGTGCCAGGGGCTCTGAGCCAGTCCCCTTCAGCCTCAACGCGTCCGGTGGGAACACAGTCCGGGTCCATTGTCACTCACCCCTGCGCAGAAGGACGCGCGGCTTGGAGGATGATGGCTGCGCTTAGCCCCTGGCACAGGGGCTCTGCACCAGTCCCCTTCAGCCTCAACGCGTCCGGTGGAACAACAGTCCAGGCCCTCTGTCACTCACCCCCGCACTGAAGGACGCGCGGCTTGAAGGATGATGGCTGTGCTTAGCCCCTGTGCCAGGGGCTCTGAGCCAGTCCCCTTCAGCCTCAACGCGTCCGGTGGGAACACAGTCCGGGTCCACTGTCACTCACCCCTGCGCAGAAGGACGCGCGGCTTGGAGGATGATGGCTGCGCTTAGCCCCTGGCACAGGGGCTCTGCACCAGTCCCCTTCAGCCTCAACGCGTCCGGTGGAACAACAGTCCAGGCCCACTGTCACTCACCCCCGCACTGAAGGACGCGCGGCTTGGAGGATGATGGCTGCGCTTAGCCCCTGTTACAGGGGCTCTGCGCCAGTCTCCTTCAGCCTCAACGCGTCCGACGGAACCACAGTCCGAGCCCATTGTCACTCACCCCCGCGCAGCAGGAGGCGCGGCTTGAAGGATGATGGCTGCGCTTAGCCCCTGGGCCCAAGGGCTCTGCGCCAGTCCCCTTCAGCCTCAACGTGTCCGATGGCTCTGCGCGGGGCGGGGGGCAGGGCCGGCGCATATTTTTGGTCCGACTCCGGTCCCTTCCTCGTCTCTGAGTTTGTCAAATGCAGCGCCTGTCCAGGGCTCACTTTGCTATCAACTGGCTGGTCACCGCCATCGTAGGGCCCCGTTCTGGTTTCATCCAGCTTCGAAGGCTCCTGCGCACTGCGGGGTTGTTGGCATTTGTGGTCCTGATTTGCGCTGGCTCACCCTCACGCTGGACACAGCGCCAGATGATATATTTGGTCCGACTCCGGTCCCTTCCTCGTCTCTGAGTTTGTCAAATGCAGCTCCTGTCCAGGGCTCACTTTGCTATCAACTGGCTGGTCACCGCCATCGTAGGGCCCCGTTCTGGTTTCATCCAGCTTCGAAGGCTCCTGCGCACTGCGGGGTTGTTGGCATTTGTGGTCCAGAGCCCCGGCTCTAAATTAAACCTGTTACCCTAGTAGGCCGGCCTCCGGGTCCCCCTCTCTTCTTCGGTTATGGAGTACATTGGGCGCGGGGGCAGCCAGTGGAGGGCAAGGGCCCTGCCTCCAAGTGTGGTGTAGGGGACAGGGGAGCCAGGGCCTTGGGGTCCTGGTGCTTTTTATCTTTTAAAGTGGCTCAGAGTACCAAGGGCACGGACTTCCAGGGGGCTGCACCAAGGGTGTGTAGCTCGTGTTGGGGTGCTTAAGTGTGGGTACCCGGGGACGAAAGGTGGGCCGGGGCCGGCGCGAGCCTCTGTGGTGAGTGCTGGGCCGTTCCCTTGGTACTCCAGTCGGAGTACCAAGGGCACGGACTTCCATGGTATAGTACCAAGGGCACGGACCTCCAGGGGGCTGAAACAAGGGTGTGTAGCCCGTGTGGGGGTGCTTAAGTGTGGGTCCCCGGGTTCGAAGGGAGGGCCTGGTCCCCGGTGGTCATCCCCGGAGTCCCAGAGCCTGCAACCCGGGGAAGAGTGGCCCGTCCCCAGACTGAGTTTGGGGGAATGCGGGGTGGCTCTGGAGGGGCTCCAGGGGTTCCAGGGGGTGCTCGGCGGAGGCCATGCCCAGCCAGAGTGGCCCTTCCCCGGGCAGAATCTGGGGAGAGTGGGGGGTGGCTCTGGAGGTGCTCCGGGGGCTCCAGGGGTTCCAGGGGGTGCTCAGTGGGGGCCATGCCCAGCCAGAGTTGCCCTTCCCCGGGGTGAGTCTGGAGGAGTGGGGGGTGGCTCTGGAGGGGCTCCAGGGGTTCCAGGGGGTGCTCGGCGGAGGCCATGCCCAGCCAGAGTGGCCCTTCCCCGGGCATAGTCTGGGGAGAGTGGGGGGTGGCTCTGGAGGTGCTCCGGGGGCTCCAGGGGGTGCTCAGTGGAGGCCATGCCCAGCCAGAGTGTCCCTTCCCCGTGCAGAGTCTGGAGGAGTGGGGGGTGGCTCTGGAGGTGCTCCGGGGGCTCCAGGGGTTCCAGGGGGTGCTCGGTGGAGGCCATGCCCAGCCAGAGTGGCCCTTCCCCGGGCAGAGTCTGGAGGAGTGGGGGGTGGCTCTGGAGGTGCTCCGGGGGCTCCAGGGGTTCCAGGGGGTGCTCGGCGGAGGCCATGCCCAGCCAGAGTGGCCCTTCCCCGGGCATAGTCTGGGGAGAGTGGGGGGTGGCTCTGGAGGTGCTCCGGGGGCTCCAGGGGGTGCTCAGTGGAGGCCATGCCCAGCCAGAGTGGCCCTTCCCCGGGCATAGTCTGGGGAGAGTGGGGGGTGGCTCTGGAGGTGCTCCGGGGGCTCCAGGGGTTCCAGGGGGTGCTCAGCGGAGGCCATGCCCAGCCAGAGTTGCCCTTCCCCGGGGTGAGTCTGGAGGAGTGGGGGGTGGCTCTGGAGGGGCTCCAGGGGTTCCAGGGGGGTGCTCGGCGGAGGCCATGCCCAGCCAGAGTGGCCCTTCCCCGGGGTGAGTCTGGAGGAGTGGGGGGTGGCTCTGGAGGGGCTCCAGGGGTTCCAGGGGGTGCTCGGCGGAGGCCAGGCCCAGCCAGAGTGGCCCTTCCCCGGGCATAGTCTGGGGAGAGTGGGGGGTGGCTCTGGAGGTGCTCCGGGGGCTCCAGGGGGTGCTCAGTGGAGGCCATGCCCAGCCAGAGTGGCCCTTCCCCGGGCATAGTCTGGGGAGAGTGGGGGGTGGCTCTGGAGGTGCTCCGGGGGCTTCAGGGGGTGCTCAGTGGAGGCCATGCCCAGCCAGAGTGTCCCTTCCCCGGGCAGAGTCTGGAGGAGTGGGGGGTGGCTCTGGAGGTGCTCCGGGGGCTCCAGGGGGTGCTCGGCGGAGGCCATGCCCAGCCAGAGTGGCCCTTCCCCGGGCAGAGTCTGGAGGAGTGGGGGTGGCTCTGGAGGTGCTCCAGGGGCTCCAGGGGTTCCAGGGGGTGCTCAGTGGGGGCCATGCCCAGCCAGAGTGGCCCTTCCCCGGGCAAAGTCTGGTCGTGTGCGGGGTGGATGATCCCTGCTCCGCCTCACGCGAGTTCGAGACCGGCTGGGTGCCCTTTTATCCATGAGGCACTGCACTTCCTCCGGCAGCCGAGTTCGGGGCCCGGTGAGGGCTCCAGGCTCCAGGGGCTCCGACCCGGAGCCTCCGACCCGCAGAAGGTGCTCCCTGGCCGGGCAAAGTCTGGCCGTGTGCGGGGTGGATGATCCCTGCTCCGCCTCACGCGAGTTCGAGACCGGCTGGGTGCCCTTTTATCCATGAGGCACTGCACTGCCTCCGGCAGCCGAGTTCGGGGCCCGGTGAGGGCTCCAGGCTCCAGGGGCTCCGACCCGGAGCCTCCGACCCGCAGAAGGTGCTCCCTGGCCGGGCAAAGTCTGGCCGTGTGCGGGGTGGATGATCCCTGCTCCGCCTCACGCGAGTTCGAGACCGGCTGGGTGCCCTTTTATCCATGAGGCACTGCACTTCCTCCGGCAGCCGAGTTCGGGGCCCGGTGAGGGCTCCAGGCTCCAGGGGCTCCGACCCGGAGCCTCCGACCCGCAGAAGGTGCTCCCTGGCCGGGCAAAGTCTGGCCGTGTGCGGGGTGGATGATCCCTGCTCCGCCTCACGCGAGTTCGAGACCGGCTGGGTGCCCTTTTATCCATGAGGCACTGCACTGCCTCCGGCAGCCGAGTTCGGGGCCCGGTGAGGGCTCCAGGCTCCAGGGGCTCCGACCCGGAGCCTCCGACCCGCAGAAGGTGCTCCCTGGCCGGGCAAAGTCTGGCCGTGTGCGGGGTGGATGATCCCTGCTCCGCCTCACGCGAGTTCGAGACCGGCTGGGTGCCCTTTTATCCATGAGGCACTGCACTGCCTCCGGCAGCCGAGTTCGGGGCCCGGTGAGGGCTCCAGGCTCCAGGGGCTCCGACCCGGAGCCTCCGACCCGCAGAAGGTGCTCCCTGGCCGGGCAAAGTCTGGCCGTGTGCGGGGTGGATGATCCCTGCTCCGCCTCACGCGAGTTCGAGACCGGCTGGGTGCCCTTTTATCCATGAGGCACTGCACTTCCTCCGGCAGCCGAGTTCGGGGCCCGGTGAGGGCTCCAGGCTCCAGGGGCTCCGACCCGGAGCCTCCGACCCGCAGAAGGTGCTCCCTGGCCGGGCAAAGTCTGGCCGTGTGCGGGGTGGATGATCCCTGCTCCGCCTCACGCGAGTTCGAGACCGGCTGGGTGCCCTTTTATCCATGAGGCACTGCACTGCCTCCGGCAGCCGAGTTCGGGGCCCGGTGAGGGCTCCAGGCTCCAGGGGCTCCGACCCGGAGCCTCCGACCCGCAGAAGGTGCTCCCTGGCCGGGCAAAGTCTGGCCGTGTGCGGGGTGGATGATCCCTGCTCCGCCTCACGCGAGTTCGAGACCGGCTGGGTGCCCTTTTATCCATGAGGCACTGCACTGCCTCCGGCAGCCGAGTTCGGGGCCCGGTGAGGGCTCCAGGCTCCAGGGGCTCCGACCCGGAGCCTCCGACCCGCAGAAGGTGCTCCCTGGCCGGGCAAAGTCTGGCCGTGTGCGGGGTGGATGATCCCTGCTCCGCCTCACGCGAGTTCGAGACCGGCTGGGTGCCCTTTTATCCATGAGGCACTGCACTGCCTCCGGCAGCCGAGTTCGGGGCCCGGTGAGGGCTCCAGGCTCCAGGGGCTCCGACCCGGAGCCTCCGACCCGCAGAAGGTGCTCCCTGGCCGGGCAAAGTCTGGCCGTGTGCGGGGTGGATGATCCCTGCTCCGCCTCACGCGAGTTCGAGACCGGCTGGGTGCCCTTTTATCCATGAGGCACTGCACTTCCTCCGGCAGCCGAGTTCGGGGCCCGGTGAGGGCTCCAGGCTCCAGGGGCTCCGACCCGGAGCCTCCGACCCGCAGAAGGTGCTCCCTGGCCGGGCAAAGTCTGGCCGTGTGCGGGGTGGATGATCCCTGCTCCGCCTCACGCGAGTTCGAGACCGGCTGGGTGCCCTTTTATCCATGAGGCACTGCACTTCCTCCGGCAGCCGAGTTCGGGGCCCGGTGAGGGCTCCAGGCTCCAGGGGCTCCGACCCGGAGCCTCCGACCCGCAGAAGGTGCTCCCTGGCCGGGCAAAGTCTGGCCGTGTGCGGGGTGGATGATCCCTGCTCCGCCTCACGCGAGTTCGAGACCGGCTGGGTGCCCTTTTATCCATGAGGCACTGCACTGCCTCCGGCAGCCGAGTTCGGGGCCCGGTGAGGGCTCCAGGCTCCAGGGGCTCCGACCCGGAGCCTCCGACCCGCAGAAGGTGCTCCCTGGCCGGGCAAAGTCTGGCCGTGTGCGGGGTGGATGATCCCTGCTCCGCCTCACGCGAGTTCGAGACCGGCTGGGTGCCCTTTTATCCATGAGGCACTGCACTTCCTCCGGCAGCCGAGTTCGGGGCCCGGTGAGGGCTCCAGGCTCCAGGGGCTCCGACCCGGAGCCTCCGACCCGCAGAAGGTGCTCCCTGGCCGGGCAAAGTCTGGCCGTGTGCGGGGTGGATGATCCCTGCTCCGCCTCACGCGAGTTCGAGACCGGCTGGGTGCCCTTTTATCCATGAGGCACTGCACTGCCTCCGGCAGCCGAGTTCGGGGCCCGGTGAGGGCTCCAGGCTCCAGGGGCTCCGACCCGGAGCCTCCGACCCGCAGAAGGTGCTCCCTGGCCGGGCAAAGTCTGGCCGTGTGCGGGGTGGATGATCCCTGCTCCGCCTCACGCGAGTTCGAGACCGGCTGGGTGCCCTTTTATCCATGAGGCACTGCACTGCCTCCGGCAGCCGAGTTCGGGGCCCGGTGAGGGCTCCAGGCTCCAGGGGCTCCGACCCGGAGCCTCCGACCCGCAGAAGGTGCTCCCTGGCCGGGCAAAGTCTGGCCGTGTGCGGGGTGGATGATCCCTGCTCCGCCTCACGCGAGTTCGAGACCGGCTGGGTGCCCTTTTATCCATGAGGCACTGCACTTCCTCCGGCAGCCGAGTTCGGGGCCCGGTGAGGGCTCCAGGCTCCAGGGGCTCCGACCCGGAGCCTCCGACCCGCAGAAGGTGCTCCCTGGCCGGGCAAAGTCTGGCCGTGTGCGGGGTGGATGATCCCTGCTCCGCCTCACGCGAGTTCGAGACCGGCTGGGTGCCCTTTTATCCATGAGGCACTGCACTGCCTCCGGCAGCCGAGTTCGGGGCCCGGTGAGGGCTCCAGGCTCCAGGGGCTCCGACCCGGAGCCTCCGACCCGCAGAAGGTGCTCCCTGGCCGGGCAAAGTCTGGCCGTGTGCGGGGTGGATGATCCCTGCTCCGCCTCACGCGAGTTCGAGACCGGCTGGGTGCCCTTTTATCCATGAGGCACTGCACTGCCTCCGGCAGCCGAGTTCGGGGCCCGGTGAGGGCTCCAGGCTCCAGGGGCTCCGACCCGGAGCCTCCGACCCGCAGAAGGTGCTCCCTGGCCGGGCAAAGTCTGGCCGTGTGCGGGGTGGATGATCCCTGCTCCGCCTCACGCGAGTTCGAGACCGGCTGGGTGCCCTTTTATCCATGAGGCACTGCACTGCCTCCGGCAGCCGAGTTCGGGGCCCGGTGAGGGCTCCAGGCTCCAGGGGCTCCGACCCGGAGCCTCCGACCCGCAGAAGGTGCTCCCTGGCCGGGCAAAGTCTGGCCGTGTGCGGGGTGGATGATCCCTGCTCCGCCTCACGCGAGTTCGAGACCGGCTGGGTGCCCTTTTATCCATGAGGCACTGCACTTCCTCCGGCAGCCGAGTTCGGGGCCCGGTGAGGGCTCCAGGCTCCAGGGGCTCCGACCCGGAGCCTCCGACCCGCAGAAGGTGCTCCCTGGCCGGGCAAAGTCTGGCCGTGTGCGGGGTGGATGATCCCTGCTCCGCCTCACGCGAGTTCGAGACCGGCTGGGTGCCCTTTTATCCATGAGGCACTGCACTTCCTCCGGCAGCCGAGTTCGGGGCCCGGTGAGGGCTCCAGGCTCCAGGGGCTCCGACCCGGAGCCTCCGACCCGCAGAAGGTGCTCCCTGGCCGGGCAAAGTCTGGCCGTGTGCGGGGTGGATGATCCCTGCTCCGCCTCACGCGAGTTCGAGACCGGCTGGGTGCCCTTTTATCCATGAGGCACTGCACTGCCTCCGGCAGCCGAGTTCGGGGCCCGGTGAGGGCTCCAGGCTCCAGGGGCTCCGACCCGGAGCCTCCGACCCGCAGAAGGTGCTCCCTGGCCGGGCAAAGTCTGGCCGTGTGCGGGGTGGATGATCCCTGCTCCGCCTCACGCGAGTTCGAGACCGGCTGGGTGCCCTTTTATCCATGAGGCACTGCACTTCCTCCGGCAGCCGAGTTCGGGGCCCGGTGAGGGCTCCAGGCTCCAGGGGCTCCGACCCGGAGCCTCCGACCCGCAGAAGGTGCTCCCTGGCCGGGCAAAGTCTGGCCGTGTGCGGGGTGGATGATCCCTGCTCCGCCTCACGCGAGTTCGAGACCGGCTGGGTACCCTTTTATCCAAGAATCAACTGGAGTGTGGAGCTTCTACGGGCCTCCAGGGGCACTGCCGACCCAGAGCTGTGCCCCGGCTTCAGTTCTCTGTATCTCAGGAAGTTTTTTATTTATACATCTATTTCATCCATAATCTCTGGCGCCTAAAGGGTTATCAGTCCTTGGGGCTTGGGGCTAGGCTTGGCGTTTGTCAAATATTTATTTATTTTTGTCCACCTTTATTTACAAAAAATACAGAAGATGGCAGCAGATGATAAGGTATTGAAACCAACAACTCTGTATTCTAACCCTTTAAGCGCCAAAGTCGCAGAAATGCAACTTTACCGTACAAGGAAATTAATGAAATAATAGTAGAAAATGAATCACTTCAGTCATTGGTCGGTTCGGTGCAACTTCCCTTTATTAGCCAGGTATGATCCAGGGCAGATCCGGTAAGGAAAAAAATGGCTGGAGGAAGTACACGTGGCATGCAATTTACAGCAGATTCTGACTCTGAAGGGTATTATCTCCCCGAGAGTGACGATGGATTTCCAAGTGGAGATGAAGGGACTTCGAAACAACGGACAGGTGCAAAGGACAGACGGAGGCGAGGAACCAGTGGAACCAGTGGCTGCAGTAAAACTTGCCCGGTGGATGAGAGCTGGGACATGCTGAGAGAGGTCGAGGTATTTGAGGCATGGATCAAACCTTTTGAAGACCCAGTTGGCTACACAGGAGAGATGGATCTGACGGATGCTAATCCATTTGATATTCTGTCACTCTTTCTGACCGATCAGTTTTGGACTTTCATTACTGAT
Source organism: Eucyclogobius newberryi (assembly GCF_026437365.1). Classification (NCBI taxonomy): domain Eukaryota; kingdom Metazoa; phylum Chordata; class Actinopteri; order Gobiiformes; family Gobiidae; genus Eucyclogobius; species Eucyclogobius newberryi. The sequence continues at coordinate 7,098,673 of NW_027315724.1, forward strand.
GAGACAAATAGATATGCACATCAGTGTATGGCACCTATGATTCTGAGGCCACATTCAAGATTTCTTGAGTGGTATGATGTATCAGTCACCGAAATGAAAGCTTTCTTCGCTTTGCATCTCTCCATGGGCCTTGTTGAGAAACCTGAAATCGAGGATTACTGGGGAACATTTTGGCTTACACAAACGCCTGGATTTGGAAATGTAATGTCAAGAAACAGATTTGAAATCATTCTTTCGTTCTTTCATTTTGTCAACAATAATGATTATGTGAGAACAGGCGAGCCCGGGCACGATAAACTGTTCAAAGTCCGCCCAATAATAGATTTGATTATTCCCAAATTTGCAGCAGTTTACAGTCCAATCAAGGAGCTTTCTTTAGATGAAATGACAATAGCTTTCAAGGGGAGATCTTCACTAAAATGTTACTCTCCGAATAAACCTGACAAATATGGCTATAGAGTGTATGCCCTGAGTGAAAGCTGTTCAGGGTATGTTTTGCGCTGGTCAATGCACACTGGACAGTACAAAAATAATGCAAGCAACATCAGTGCAACACACGCAGTTGTCCGTGAGTTGGTTTCTCCCTTTACGGGCAAAGGACACGAGATTTACATGGACAGTTACTATACCTCGCCTGTAATTGCAAATGAATTAGCAGATTTGGAAACTGGACTGTGTGGGACGGTAAGGATTACCAGGTTGGGGATGCCAAAATGCCTTGGTAAAAGTGTCTTACAGCTGAAAAAAGGAGATGACCCAGTTTTTTGCAGAAAGGGAAAACTCCTGGCTTGTGCTTGGCACGATACTAAACGTCTCACCATGTTGTCCACAGTCCATGGAAATGATTGTGTTCAGAGGAGGATCCGATCCAAGACAGATGACACTGGCTTCCGTGACATCAAAAGACCTGTATGTGTCGACCAGTACAACGCCTACATGGGTGGAGTGGACACTGCTGACCAGAGGATGAAGACATACCTCTTTCCACACAGGTCCCGGAAATGGTATCATCGCATATTCAATGCCATTATAAGCATAAGTATTGTCAACTCACACATCATATGCACCAAATCCACTCCAGGCCCACACAAACCTTTAAAGGTTTACATTCAGAAGATTATTGATGCATTACTGGCTGATCACTCCAAAAAACAAGAAAGGCGCTCAAGACCGGAGGGTGAAATGCCACAGAGACTCACAGAGCGTCATTGGCTTTGTCAAGCAGAGGGACGTCCAGACTGCGCCGTGTGCTCTGACCGCTCTCGTACCAAAGGCAGGCGGCAAACAAAGTACAGGTGCCGTCAGTGTGGCGTTGGCCTCTGTGCGGTTCCATGCAACGAGAGATACCATACGCTAAAAAACTTTAAATGCTGTCATTTGGATATGTAAAAGTGCAGGGTACCTTGACCCTGGATGGACATCTTTTCTGTGATGGCTCTCTCCTTTCTTCACTGCTTTCTCCACAACCTGCCTGGCACCAATGATGGATGTATAAGTTGGAAAAATAAAAAAAATGAAAAAAATACATAATAAATACCGTGTTTGTCATCATTTGGTCAGAACTTGTAATCAGGGCCCGAGTTTGAAGATGTGAGCAAAAGGGGTGAAAATGGGTTAAAATGTGAAAAAACACCAAAATGAGCAAAATGAAATAATCCCCCATCATCAGTGCACAGTTTGCCCCCAGAAAAGCACTCCCCTGGGGCCTGGAGGTGATCTGACCACCAGAATATAGTACCATATACCCCTGCTGGTCTTAGAAAAAAAACCGAGCTTCCAGCCAATAGTACACTATACCCGAGGGACTCTGTCGTTTTTCGGCAATAGTACACTATACCCGAGGGACTCTGTCGTTTTTCGGCAATAGTACACTATACCCGAGGGACTCTGTCGTTTTTCGGCAATAGTACACTATACCCGAGGGACTCTGTCGTTTTTCGGCAATAGTACACTATACCCGAGGGACTCTGTCGTTTTTCGGCAATAGTACACTATACCCGAGGGACTCTGTCGTTTTTCCGGGCCGTAGTATGAAGTTGTGAGCAAAAGGGGTGAAAATGGGTTAAAATGTGAAAAAACACCAAAATGAGCAAAATGAAATAATCCCCCATCATCAGTGCACTGTTTGCCCCCAGAAAAGCACTCCAATGGGGCCTGGAGGTGATCTGACCATCAGAGTATAGCACCATATGCCCCTGAGGGACTTAGAGTAAAAACCGAAATAGTACACTATACCTGAAAAGACTCTGTCATTTTTCGGCAATAGTACACTATACCCGAGCGACTCTGTCGTTTTTCCGGGCCGTAGTATGAAGTTGTGAGCAAATGGGGTGAAAATGGGTTAAAATGTGAAAAAACACCAAAATGAGCAAAATGAAATAATCCCCCATCATCAGTGCACTGTTTGCCCCCAGAAAAGCACTCCCCTGGGGCCTGGAGGTGATCTGACCATCATAGTATAGCACCATATGCCCCTGAGGGACTTAGAGTAAAAACCGAAATAGTACACTATACCTGAAAAGACTCTGTCATTTTTCGGCAATAGTACACTATACCAGAGCGACTCTGTCGTTTTTCCGGGCCGTAGTATGAAGTTGTGAGCAAATGGGGTGAAAATGGGTTAAAATGTGAAAAAACACCAAAATGAGCAAAATGAAATAATCCCCCATCATCAGTGCACTGTTTGCCCCCAGAAAAGCACTCCCCTGGGGCCTGGAGGTGATCTGACCATCATAGTATAGCACCATATGCCCCTGAGGGACTTAGAGTAAAAACCGAAATAGTACACTATACCTGAAAAGACTCTGTCATTTTTCGGCAATAGTACACTATACCAGAGCGACTCTGTCGTTTTTCGGCAATAGTACACTATATACCGTTGGACTTAGTCGTTTTTTGGGCTCGTGGGAATAAGCGTTCAGCTCAAAATTCCCGGGCTAAATCACGCTGCTCCCGAGAAATTCTTACGCTGCTCTCACGCGGAATGTGCAAAATGGTAATGCTGGGAGGGAGGGGCGGGCGGTTTTTGAGAATGACGTTTTTCGCAATCGAAACAGGTACATTTCCTGGTTGTGCGGATACCGGGCAAGGAGCTCGTTTGACGGGCACACGAGAACCGCGATCGATGGGCCCCGTTCTGGTTTTATCCAGCTTCCAAGGCTCCTTCACAGCCGTAATGTCAAGTCATGGTTCGGAGGTGCGGAGGTGAGCGTCGGATCACGGAGCCTCTGAATGGAGCCCCGCGCTCCGCGCTCCACCGGGCTCTAAGCGCCGCTCAGACCCGGCATGAGAGGGTCTATTTTCGGCTTGATTTTACCAGACTCCCGGGCACTTCCAGAAGCTTCCTGTTTGCTCTGATTGCTCGGGGCAGAGCACGGTGTCACGCTGACCACGGGCTGTACGCGGAGGTGAGAGCTGGTTGTAAGGCGGATCACGGAGCCTCTGAATGGAGCCCCGCGCTCCGCGCTCCACCGGGCTCTAAGCGCCGCTCAGACCCGGCATGAGAGGGTCTATTTTCGGCTTGATTTTACCAGACTCCCGGGCACTTCCAGAAGCTTCCTGTTTGCTCTGATTGCTCGGGGCAGAGCACGGTGTCACGCTGACCACGGGCTGTACGCGGAGGTGAGAGCTGGTTGTAAGGCGGATCACGGAGCCTCTGAATGGAGCCCCGCGCTCCGCGCTCCTCCGGGCTCTAAGCGCCGCTCAGACCCGGCATGAGAGGGTCTATTTTCGGCTTGATTTTACCAGACTCCCGGGCACTTCCAGAAGCTTCCTGTTTGCTCTGATTGCTCGGGGCAGAGCACGGTGTCACGCTGACCACGGGCTGTACGCGGAGGTGACCCGCTCCGTGATCTTAGCGCCGCCCAGACCCAGGGCCATCCACCCCGCATACGGCCAGACTTTGCCCGGCCAGGGAGAACCTTCTGCGGGTCGGAGGCTCCGGGTCGGAGCCCCTGGAGCCTGGAGCCCTCACCGGGCCCCGAACTCGGCTGCCGGAGGCAGTGCAGTGCCTCATGGATAAAAGGCACCCAGCCGTCCAACTCGCGTGAGGCGGAGCAGGGATCATCCGTGAATCAACCATGAAAATGGTACAAATCATGGTTCTATGTATACCAGACAAGGAGCTTGGTCTATTGGCACTCAAGACCCGCCATCGTAGGGCCCCGTTCTGGTTTTATCCAGCTTCGAAGGCTCCTGCGCACTGCGGGTTTGTTTACATTTTGCGGCTGTGGTTTGCTCCGGCTAACCTCACGCCGGAAACGTTGGAAGCGAGGCCGAGACAGAGGTCCCACCAGGCGCGGGGCTTCAGTCTGACTGGCTTCCCCCGCGCCTGGCCCCTTGTCTCCGGAGATGGGACCGTCACTCACCCCCGCACTGAAGGACGCGCGGCTTGAAGGATGATGGCTGCGCTTAGCCCCTGGCACAGGGGCTCTGCACCAGTCCCCTTCAGCCTCAACGCGTCCGGTGGAACAACAGTCCAGGCCCACTGTCACTCACCCCCGCACTGAAGGACGCGCGGCTTGGAGGATGATGGCTGCGCTTAGCCCCTGTGCCAGGGGCTCTGAGCCAGTCCCCTTCAGCCTCAACGCGTCCGGTGGGAACACAGTCCGGGTCCATTGTCACTCACCCCTGCGCAGAAGGACGCGCGGCTTGGAGGATGATGGCTGCGCTTAGCCCCTGGCACAGGGGCTCTGCACCAGTCCCCTTCAGCCTCAACGCGTCCGGTGGAACAACAGTCCAGGCCCTCTGTCACTCACCCCCGCACTGAAGGACGCGCGGCTTGAAGGATGATGGCTGTGCTTAGCCCCTGTGCCAGGGGCTCTGAGCCAGTCCCCTTCAGCCTCAACGCGTCCGGTGGGAACACAGTCCGGGTCCACTGTCACTCACCCCTGCGCAGAAGGACGCGCGGCTTGGAGGATGATGGCTGCGCTTAGCCCCTGGCACAGGGGCTCTGCACCAGTCCCCTTCAGCCTCAACGCGTCCGGTGGAACAACAGTCCAGGCCCACTGTCACTCACCCCCGCACTGAAGGACGCGCGGCTTGGAGGATGATGGCTGCGCTTAGCCCCTGTTACAGGGGCTCTGCGCCAGTCTCCTTCAGCCTCAACGCGTCCGACGGAACCACAGTCCGAGCCCATTGTCACTCACCCCCGCGCAGCAGGAGGCGCGGCTTGAAGGATGATGGCTGCGCTTAGCCCCTGGGCCCAAGGGCTCTGCGCCAGTCCCCTTCAGCCTCAACGTGTCCGATGGCTCTGCGCGGGGCGGGGGGCAGGGCCGGCGCATATTTTTGGTCCGACTCCGGTCCCTTCCTCGTCTCTGAGTTTGTCAAATGCAGCGCCTGTCCAGGGCTCACTTTGCTATCAACTGGCTGGTCACCGCCATCGTAGGGCCCCGTTCTGGTTTCATCCAGCTTCGAAGGCTCCTGCGCACTGCGGGGTTGTTGGCATTTGTGGTCCTGATTTGCGCTGGCTCACCCTCACGCTGGACACAGCGCCAGATGATATATTTGGTCCGACTCCGGTCCCTTCCTCGTCTCTGAGTTTGTCAAATGCAGCTCCTGTCCAGGGCTCACTTTGCTATCAACTGGCTGGTCACCGCCATCGTAGGGCCCCGTTCTGGTTTCATCCAGCTTCGAAGGCTCCTGCGCACTGCGGGGTTGTTGGCATTTGTGGTCCAGAGCCCCGGCTCTAAATTAAACCTGTTACCCTAGTAGGCCGGCCTCCGGGTCCCCCTCTCTTCTTCGGTTATGGAGTACATTGGGCGCGGGGGCAGCCAGTGGAGGGCAAGGGCCCTGCCTCCAAGTGTGGTGTAGGGGACAGGGGAGCCAGGGCCTTGGGGTCCTGGTGCTTTTTATCTTTTAAAGTGGCTCAGAGTACCAAGGGCACGGACTTCCAGGGGGCTGCACCAAGGGTGTGTAGCTCGTGTTGGGGTGCTTAAGTGTGGGTACCCGGGGACGAAAGGTGGGCCGGGGCCGGCGCGAGCCTCTGTGGTGAGTGCTGGGCCGTTCCCTTGGTACTCCAGTCGGAGTACCAAGGGCACGGACTTCCATGGTATAGTACCAAGGGCACGGACCTCCAGGGGGCTGAAACAAGGGTGTGTAGCCCGTGTGGGGGTGCTTAAGTGTGGGTCCCCGGGTTCGAAGGGAGGGCCTGGTCCCCGGTGGTCATCCCCGGAGTCCCAGAGCCTGCAACCCGGGGAAGAGTGGCCCGTCCCCAGACTGAGTTTGGGGGAATGCGGGGTGGCTCTGGAGGGGCTCCAGGGGTTCCAGGGGGTGCTCGGCGGAGGCCATGCCCAGCCAGAGTGGCCCTTCCCCGGGCAGAATCTGGGGAGAGTGGGGGGTGGCTCTGGAGGTGCTCCGGGGGCTCCAGGGGTTCCAGGGGGTGCTCAGTGGGGGCCATGCCCAGCCAGAGTTGCCCTTCCCCGGGGTGAGTCTGGAGGAGTGGGGGGTGGCTCTGGAGGGGCTCCAGGGGTTCCAGGGGGTGCTCGGCGGAGGCCATGCCCAGCCAGAGTGGCCCTTCCCCGGGCATAGTCTGGGGAGAGTGGGGGGTGGCTCTGGAGGTGCTCCGGGGGCTCCAGGGGGTGCTCAGTGGAGGCCATGCCCAGCCAGAGTGTCCCTTCCCCGTGCAGAGTCTGGAGGAGTGGGGGGTGGCTCTGGAGGTGCTCCGGGGGCTCCAGGGGTTCCAGGGGGTGCTCGGTGGAGGCCATGCCCAGCCAGAGTGGCCCTTCCCCGGGCAGAGTCTGGAGGAGTGGGGGGTGGCTCTGGAGGTGCTCCGGGGGCTCCAGGGGTTCCAGGGGGTGCTCGGCGGAGGCCATGCCCAGCCAGAGTGGCCCTTCCCCGGGCATAGTCTGGGGAGAGTGGGGGGTGGCTCTGGAGGTGCTCCGGGGGCTCCAGGGGGTGCTCAGTGGAGGCCATGCCCAGCCAGAGTGGCCCTTCCCCGGGCATAGTCTGGGGAGAGTGGGGGGTGGCTCTGGAGGTGCTCCGGGGGCTCCAGGGGTTCCAGGGGGTGCTCAGCGGAGGCCATGCCCAGCCAGAGTTGCCCTTCCCCGGGGTGAGTCTGGAGGAGTGGGGGGTGGCTCTGGAGGGGCTCCAGGGGTTCCAGGGGGGTGCTCGGCGGAGGCCATGCCCAGCCAGAGTGGCCCTTCCCCGGGGTGAGTCTGGAGGAGTGGGGGGTGGCTCTGGAGGGGCTCCAGGGGTTCCAGGGGGTGCTCGGCGGAGGCCAGGCCCAGCCAGAGTGGCCCTTCCCCGGGCATAGTCTGGGGAGAGTGGGGGGTGGCTCTGGAGGTGCTCCGGGGGCTCCAGGGGGTGCTCAGTGGAGGCCATGCCCAGCCAGAGTGGCCCTTCCCCGGGCATAGTCTGGGGAGAGTGGGGGGTGGCTCTGGAGGTGCTCCGGGGGCTTCAGGGGGTGCTCAGTGGAGGCCATGCCCAGCCAGAGTGTCCCTTCCCCGGGCAGAGTCTGGAGGAGTGGGGGGTGGCTCTGGAGGTGCTCCGGGGGCTCCAGGGGGTGCTCGGCGGAGGCCATGCCCAGCCAGAGTGGCCCTTCCCCGGGCAGAGTCTGGAGGAGTGGGGGTGGCTCTGGAGGTGCTCCAGGGGCTCCAGGGGTTCCAGGGGGTGCTCAGTGGGGGCCATGCCCAGCCAGAGTGGCCCTTCCCCGGGCAAAGTCTGGTCGTGTGCGGGGTGGATGATCCCTGCTCCGCCTCACGCGAGTTCGAGACCGGCTGGGTGCCCTTTTATCCATGAGGCACTGCACTTCCTCCGGCAGCCGAGTTCGGGGCCCGGTGAGGGCTCCAGGCTCCAGGGGCTCCGACCCGGAGCCTCCGACCCGCAGAAGGTGCTCCCTGGCCGGGCAAAGTCTGGCCGTGTGCGGGGTGGATGATCCCTGCTCCGCCTCACGCGAGTTCGAGACCGGCTGGGTGCCCTTTTATCCATGAGGCACTGCACTGCCTCCGGCAGCCGAGTTCGGGGCCCGGTGAGGGCTCCAGGCTCCAGGGGCTCCGACCCGGAGCCTCCGACCCGCAGAAGGTGCTCCCTGGCCGGGCAAAGTCTGGCCGTGTGCGGGGTGGATGATCCCTGCTCCGCCTCACGCGAGTTCGAGACCGGCTGGGTGCCCTTTTATCCATGAGGCACTGCACTTCCTCCGGCAGCCGAGTTCGGGGCCCGGTGAGGGCTCCAGGCTCCAGGGGCTCCGACCCGGAGCCTCCGACCCGCAGAAGGTGCTCCCTGGCCGGGCAAAGTCTGGCCGTGTGCGGGGTGGATGATCCCTGCTCCGCCTCACGCGAGTTCGAGACCGGCTGGGTGCCCTTTTATCCATGAGGCACTGCACTGCCTCCGGCAGCCGAGTTCGGGGCCCGGTGAGGGCTCCAGGCTCCAGGGGCTCCGACCCGGAGCCTCCGACCCGCAGAAGGTGCTCCCTGGCCGGGCAAAGTCTGGCCGTGTGCGGGGTGGATGATCCCTGCTCCGCCTCACGCGAGTTCGAGACCGGCTGGGTGCCCTTTTATCCATGAGGCACTGCACTGCCTCCGGCAGCCGAGTTCGGGGCCCGGTGAGGGCTCCAGGCTCCAGGGGCTCCGACCCGGAGCCTCCGACCCGCAGAAGGTGCTCCCTGGCCGGGCAAAGTCTGGCCGTGTGCGGGGTGGATGATCCCTGCTCCGCCTCACGCGAGTTCGAGACCGGCTGGGTGCCCTTTTATCCATGAGGCACTGCACTTCCTCCGGCAGCCGAGTTCGGGGCCCGGTGAGGGCTCCAGGCTCCAGGGGCTCCGACCCGGAGCCTCCGACCCGCAGAAGGTGCTCCCTGGCCGGGCAAAGTCTGGCCGTGTGCGGGGTGGATGATCCCTGCTCCGCCTCACGCGAGTTCGAGACCGGCTGGGTGCCCTTTTATCCATGAGGCACTGCACTGCCTCCGGCAGCCGAGTTCGGGGCCCGGTGAGGGCTCCAGGCTCCAGGGGCTCCGACCCGGAGCCTCCGACCCGCAGAAGGTGCTCCCTGGCCGGGCAAAGTCTGGCCGTGTGCGGGGTGGATGATCCCTGCTCCGCCTCACGCGAGTTCGAGACCGGCTGGGTGCCCTTTTATCCATGAGGCACTGCACTGCCTCCGGCAGCCGAGTTCGGGGCCCGGTGAGGGCTCCAGGCTCCAGGGGCTCCGACCCGGAGCCTCCGACCCGCAGAAGGTGCTCCCTGGCCGGGCAAAGTCTGGCCGTGTGCGGGGTGGATGATCCCTGCTCCGCCTCACGCGAGTTCGAGACCGGCTGGGTGCCCTTTTATCCATGAGGCACTGCACTTCCTCCGGCAGCCGAGTTCGGGGCCCGGTGAGGGCTCCAGGCTCCAGGGGCTCCGACCCGGAGCCTCCGACCCGCAGAAGGTGCTCCCTGGCCGGGCAAAGTCTGGCCGTGTGCGGGGTGGATGATCCCTGCTCCGCCTCACGCGAGTTCGAGACCGGCTGGGTACCCTTTTATCCAAGAATCAACTGGAGTGTGGAGCTTCTACGGGCCTCCAGGGGCACTGCCGACCCAGAGCTGTGCCCCGGCTTCAGTTCTCTGTATCTCAGGAAGTTTTTTATTTATACATCTATTTCATCCATAATCTCTGGCGCCTAAAGGGTTATGTTGAATAGCCCTGGTATAGGGGCTAAGGGCACAATGGATAACGCATGTGACTATGGATCAGAGGATTCTAGGCTCAGTGTGTAAAATAACTGGTAAGTACTAGAATGTTAGACAAGAGCTAATTTGGAGGCCCAAACAAAAACCTGGTCTTTGTCCACTGATTAAATGTCAGTGCCCTACGAAAAAGCAGCAGTGATCGTATAGTGGTAAGTACTCTGCGTTGTGATCGCAGCAACCCTGGTTCGAATCCGGGTCACGGCATACCCAGCAAAATTTCTTTGCATTTTTCTCAATCAGTTTCATACATAATAATATTACAGTAAATAGATAGCTTTACAGCATTCATAAATGTCCAATAATACAATATTCTCACTATGATAGAAATATGCCAGGCATTGCAGTGCTCAGTTTGAGTGTTTCTACTGATATTCATCAGTTTGTCCTTAAACTCTGGACAACTGAGCCACAAAGCTGGACTTTTAGGGGCTAGTGGCGCAATGGATAACGCGTCTGACTACGGATCAGAAGATTCTAGGTTCGACTCCTGGCTAGCCCGCTTCAAATTTTAACTTGAAAACGGTCAGTTGATCAGTGTGAAATAAATAAGTGGTAAATCCTTTAATGTTAAACCAAGGGTTCATTTGGAAGATCAAACCAGATTCTGTCTTCTATCTTCTCAATTTTTAAGCAAGTAAAACTACTGTGTATCGTTTTTGTTTTTTGTTGATAGATTGGTCTTTGTACACTGATTTGATGTCAGACCCCAGTATCAAAAAGTAGATGTGGTAGTATAGCCTATGTAAACTGCATTTTGTATGCAGCAGTCCATCAGACCCTCCAGTTGATATACTCCAGTCCACAACCCATCTTTGAAATCAATTTAAAAAAAAGAATCATCTTGTTTACGGGTTTAATTCTGTGTTAGCACTAGGTTAGACCTGGTTTGGTCTTGGTTAAGGCCTTGCTGAATTTTGCTTTCCACCTGCTTTGATTCAGGGTTAGTTCTGGTTCAGACCTGGTTGGTATTCGTCTGGTCCTAGTTTTAATTCAGGTTCGGTACTGGATGGGTAATTTTGCAAAGGAATGTTGCTAAAGCATTTGGTATGTTATTTCACACAACATTTGACAACATTTTGATACAGTAGTGTCGTGTTGTGCACCTCTGGTCCTCCGAAAAATCTGGCCCCAGGGGAAATTAAGTTGAATAGCCCTGGTATAGGGGCTAAGGGCACAATGGATAACGCATGTGACTATGGATCAGAGGATTCTAGGCTCAGTGTGTAAAATAACTGGTAAGTACTAGAATGTTAGACAAGAGCTAATTTGGAGGCCCAAACAAAAACCTGGTCTTTGTCCACTGATTAAATGTCAGTGCCCTACGAAAAAGCAGCAGTGATCGTATAGTGGTAAGTACTCTGCGTTGTGATCGCAGCAACCCTGGTTCGAATCCGGGTCACGGCATACCCAGCAAAATTTCTTTGCATTTTTCTCAATCAGTTTCATACATAAGAATATTACAGTAAATGGATAGCTTGACAGCATTTATAAATGTCCAATAATACAATATTCTCACTATGATAGAAATATGCCAGGCATTGCAGTGCTCAGTTTGAGTGTTTCTACTGATATTCATCAGTTTGTCCTTAAACTCTGGACAACTGAGCCACAAAGCTGGAGTTTTAGGGGCTAGTGGCGCAATGGATAACGCGTCTGACTACGGATCAGAAGATTCTAGGTTCGACTCCTGGCTAGCTCGCATCAAATTTTAACTTGAAAACGGTCAGTGTGAAATAAATAAGTGGTAAATCCTTTAATGTTAAACCAAGGGTTCATTTGGAAGATCAAACCAGATTCTGTCTTCTATCTTCTCAATTTTTAAGCAAGTAAAACTACTGTGTATCGTTTTTGTTTTTTGTTGATAGATTGGTCTTTGTACACTGATTTGATGTCAGACCCCAGTATCAAAAAGTAGATGTGGTAGTATAGCCTATGTAAACTGCATTTTGTATGCAGCAGTCCATCAGACCCTCCAGTTGATATACTCCAGTCCACAACCCATCTTTGAAATCAATTTAAAAAAAAGAATCATCTTGTTTACGGGTTTAATTCTGTGTTAGCACTAGGTTAGACCTGGTTTGGTCTTGGTTAAGGCCTTGCTGAATTTTGCTTTCCACCTGCTTTGATTCAGGGTTAGTTCTGGTTCAGACCTGGTTGGTATTCGTCTAGTCCTAGTTTTAATTCAGGTTCGGTACTGGATGGGTAATTTTGCAAAGGAATGTTGCTAAAGCATTTGGTATGTTATTTCACACAACATTTGACAACATTTTGATACAGTAGTGTCGTGTTGTGCACCTCTGGTCCTCCGAAAAATCTGGCCCCAGGGGAAATTAAGTTGAATAGCCCTGGTATAGGGGCTAAGGGCACAATGGATAACGCATGTGACTATGGATCAGAGGATTCTAGGCTCAGTGTGTAAAATAACTGGTAAGTACTAGAATGTTAGACAAGAGCTAATTTGGAGGCCCAAACAAAAACCTGGTCTTTGTCCACTGATTAAATGTCAGTGCCGTATAAAGAAACAGCCGTGATCGTACAGTGGTAAGTACTCTGCGTTGTGGTCGCAGCAACCCCGGTTCGAATTCGGGTCACGGGATACCCAGCAAGATTTCTTTGCATTTTTCTCAATCAGTTTCATACATAAGAATATTACAGTAAATAGATAGCTTGACAGCATTCATAAATGTCCAATAATACAATATTCTCACTATGATAGAAATATGCCAGGCATTGCAGTGCTCAGTTTGAGTGTTTCTACTGATATTCATCAGTTTGTCCCTAAACTCTGGACAACTGAGCCACAAAGCTGGAGTTTTAGGGGCTAGTGGCGCAATGGATAACGCGTCTGACTACGGATTAGAAGATTCTAGGTTCGACTCCTGGCTAGCTCGCATCAAATTTTAACTTTAAAACGGTCAGTTGATCAGTGTAAAATAAATAAGTGGTAAATCCTTTAATGTTGAACCAAGGGTTCATTTGGAAGATCAAACCAGATTCTGTCTTCTATCTTCTCAATTTTTAAGCAAGTAAAACTACTGTGTATCGTTTTTGTTTTTTGTTGATAGATTGGTCTTTGTACACTGATTTGATGTCAGACCCCAGTATCAAAAAGTAGATGTGGTAGTATAGCCTATGTACACTGCATTTTGTATGCAGCAGTCCATCAGACCCTCCAGTTGATATACTCCAGTCCACAACCCATCTTTGAAATCAATTTAAAAAAAATAATCATCTTGTTCACGGGTTTAATTCTGTGTTAGCACTAGGTTAGACCTGGTTTGGTCTTGGTTAAGGCCTTGCTGAATTTTGCTTTCCACCTGCTTTGATTCAGGGTTAGTTCTGGTTCAGACCTGGTTGGTATTCGTCTAGTCCTAGTTTTAATTCAGGTTCGGTACTGGATGGGTAATTTTGCAAAGGAATGTTGCTAAAGCATTTGGTATGTTATTTCACACAACATTTGACAACATTTTGATACAGTAGTGTCGTGTTGTGCACCTCTGGTCCTCCGAAAAATCTGGCCCCAGGGGAAATTAAGTTGAATAGCCCTGGTATAGGGGCTAAGGGCACAATGGATAACGCATGTGACTATGGATCAGAGGATTCTAGGCTCAGTGTGTAAAATAACTGGTAAGTACTAGAATGTTAGACAAGAGCTAATTTGGAGGCCCAAACAAAAACCTGGTCTTTGTCCACTGATTAAATGTCAGTGCCCTACGAAAAAGCAGCCGTGATCGTATAGTGGTAAGTACTCTGCGTTGTGGTCGCAGCAACCCCGGTTGGAATCCGGGTCACGGCATACCCAGCAAGATTTCTTTGCATTTTTCTCAATCAGTTTCATACATAAGAATATTACAGTAAATAGATAGCTTGACAGCATTCATACATGTCCAATAATACAATATTCTCACTATGATAGAAATATGCCAGGCATTGCAGTGCTGAGTTTGAGTGTTTCTACTGATATTCATCAGTTTGTCCTTAAACTCTGGACAACTGAGCCACAAAGCTGGAGTTTTAGGGGCTAGTGGCGCAATGGATACCGCGTGTGATTACGGATCAGAAGCTTCTAGGTTCGACTCTTGGCTAGCTCGCATCAAATTTTAACTTGAAAACGGTCAGTTGATCAGTGTGAAATAAATAAGTGGTAAATCCTTTAACCCTTTAAGCGCCAAAGTGGCAGAAATGCAACTTTACCGTACAAGGAAATTAATGAAATAATAGTAGAAAATGAATCACTTCAGTCATTGGTCGGTTCGGTGCAACTTCCCTTTATTAGCCAGGTATGATCCAGGGCAGATCCGGTAAGGAAAAAAATGGCTGGAGGAAGTACATGTGGCATGCAATTTACAGCAGATTCTGACTCTGAAGGGTATTATCTCCCCGAGAGTGACGATGGATTTCCAAGTGGAGATGAAGGGACTTCGAAACAACGGACAGGTGCAAAGGACAGACGGAGGCGAGGAACCAGTGGAACCAGTGGCTGCAGTAAAACTTGCCCGGTGGATGAGAGCTGGGACATGCTGAGAGAGGTCGAGGTATTTGAGGCATGGATCAAACCTTTTGAAGACCCAGTTGGCTACACAGGAGAGATGGATCTGACGGATGCTAATCCATTTGATATTCTGTCACTCTTTCTGACCGATCAGTTTTGGACTTTCATTACTGATGAGACAAATAGATATGCACATCAGTGTATGGCACCTATGATTCTGAAGCCACATTCAAGATTTCTTGAGTGGTATGATGTATCAGTCACCGAAATGAAAGCTTTCTTCGCTTTGCATCTCTCCATGGGCCTTGTTGAGAAACCTGAAATCGAGGATTACTGGGGAACATTTTGGCTTACACAAACGCCTGGATTTGGAAATGTAATGTCAAGAAACAGATTTGAAATCATTCTTTCGTTCTTTCATTTTGTCAACAATAATGATTATGTGAGAAAAGGCGAGCCCGGGCACGATAAACTGTTCAAAGTTCGCCCAATAATAGATTTGATTATTCCCAAATTTGCAGCAGTTTACAGTCCAATCAAGGAGCTTTCTTTAGATGAAATGACAATAGCTTTCAAGGGGAGATCTTCACTAAAATGTTACTCTCCGAATAAACCTGACAAATATGGCTATAGAGTGTATGCCCTGAGTGAAAGCTGTTCAGGGTATGTTTTGCGCTGGTCAATGCACACTGGACAGTACAAAAATAATGCAAGCAACATCAGTGCAACACACGCAGTTGTCCGTGAGTTGGTTTCTCCCTTTACGGGCAAAGGACACGAGATTTACATGGACAGTTACTATACCTCGCCTGTAATTGCAAATGAATTAGCAGATTTGGAAACTGGACTGTGTGGGACGGTAAGGATTACCAGGTTGGGGATGCCAAAATGCCTTGGTAAAAGTGTCTTACAGCTGAAAAAAGGAGATGACCCAGTTTTTTGCAGAAAGGGAAAACTCCTGGCTTGTGCTTGGCACGATACTAAACGTCTCACCATGTTGTCCACAGTCCATGGAAATGATTGTGTTCAGAGGAGGATCCGATCCAAGACAGATGACACTGGCTTCCGTGACATCAAAAGACCTGTATGTGTCGACCAGTACAACGCCTACATGGGTGGAGTGGACACTGCTGACCAGAGGATGAAGACATACCTCTTTCCACACAGGTCCCGGAAATGGTATCATCGCATATTCAATGCCATTATAAGCATAAGTATTGTCAACTCACACATCATATACACCAAATCCACTCCAGGCCCACACAAACCTTTAAAGTTTTACATTCAGAACATTATTGATGCATTACTGGCTGATCACTTCAAAAAACAAGAAAGGCGCTCAAGACCGGAGGGTGAAATGCCACAGAGACTCACAGAGCGTCATTGGCTTTGTCAAGCAGAGGGACGTCCAGACTGCGCCGTGTGCTCTGACCGCTCTCGTACCAAAGGCAGGCGGCAAACAAAGTACAGGTGCCGTCAGTGTGGCGTTGGCCTCTGTGCGGTTCCATGCAACGAGAGATACCATACGCTAAAAAACTTTAAATGCTGTCATTTGGATATGTAAAAGTGCAGGGTACCTTGACCCTGGATGGACATCTTTTCTGTGATGGCTCTCTCCTTTCTTCACTGCTTTCTCCACAACCTGCCTGGCACCAATGATGGATGTATAAGTTGGAAAAATAAAAAAAATGAAAAAAATACATAATAAATACCGTGTTTGTCATCATTTGGTCAGAACTTGTAATCAGGGCCCGAGTTTGAAGATGTGAGCAAAAGGGGTGAAAATGGGTTAAAATGTGAAAAAACACCAAAATGAGCAAAATGAAATAATCCCCCATCATCAGTGCACAGTTTGCCCCCAGAAAAGCACTCCCCTGGGGCCTGGAGGTGATCTGACCACCAGAATATAGTACCATATACCCCTGCTGGACTTAGAAAAAAAACCGAGCTTCCAGCCAATAGTACACTATACCCGAGGGACTCTGTCGTTTTTCGGCAATAGTACACTATACCCGAGGGACTCTGTCGTTTTTCGGCAATAGTACACTATACCTGAAAAGACTCTGTCATTTTTCGGCAATAGTACACTATACCCGAGGGACTCTGTCGTTTTTCGGCAATAGTACACTATACCCGAGGGACTCTGTCAATTTTCGGCAATAGTACACTTTACCCGAGGGACTCTGTCGTTTTTCCGGGCCGTAGTATGAAGTTGTGAGCAAAAGGGGTGAAAATGGGTTAAAATGTGAAAAGACACCAAAATGAGCAAAATGAAATAATCCCCCATCATCAGTGCACTGTTTGCCCCCAGAAAAGCACTCCCTTGGGGCCTGGAGGTGATCTGACCATCAGAGTATAGCACCATATGCCCCTGAGGGACTTAGAGTAAAAACCGAAATAGTACACTATACCCGAGGGACTCTGTCGTTTTTCGGCAATAGTACACTATACCCGAGGGACTCTGTCGTTTTTCCGGGCCGTAGTATGAAGTTGTGAGCAAAAGGGGTGAAAATGGGTTAAAATGTGAAAAAACACCAAAATGAGCAAAATGAAATAATCCCCCATCATCAGTGCACTGTTTGCCCCCAGAAAAGCACTCCCCTGGGGCCTGGAGGTGATCTGACCATCAGAGTATAGCACCATATGCCCCTGAGGGACTTAGAGTAAAAACCGAAATAGTACACTATACCCGAGGGACTCTGTCGTTTTTCGGCAATAGTACACTATACCCGAGGGACTCTGTCGTTTTTCCGGGCCGTAGTATGAAGTTGTGAGCAAAAGGGGTGAAAATGGGTTAAAATGTGAAAAAACACCAAAATGAGCAAAATGAAATAATCCCCCATCATCAGTGCACTGTTTGCCCCCAGAAAAGCACTCCCCTGGGGCCTGGAGGTGATCTGACCATCAGAGTATAGCACCATATGCCCCTGAGGGACTTAGAGTAAAAACCGAAATAGTACACTATACCTGAAAAGACTGTCATTTTTCGGCAATAATACACTATACCCGAGCGACTCTGTCGTTTTTCCGGGCCGTAGTATGAAGTTGTGAGCAAAAGGGGTGAAAATGGGTTAAAATGTGAAAAAACACCAAAATGAGCAAAATGAAATAATCCCCCATCATCAGTGCACTGTTTGCCCCCAGAAAAGCACTCCCCTGGGGCCTGGAGGTGATCTGACCATCAGAGTATAGCACCATATGCCCCTGAGGGACTTAGAGTAAAAACCGAAATAGTACACTATACCTGAAAAGACTCTGTCATTTTTCGGCAATAGTACACTATACCCGAGCGACTCTGTCGTTTTTCCGGGCAGTAGTATGAAGTTGTGAGCAAAAGGGGTGAAAATGGGTTAAAATGTGAAAAAACACCAAAATGAGCAAAATGAAATAATCCCCCATCATCAGTGCACTGTTTGCCCCCAGAAAAGCACTCCCCTGGGGCCTGGAGGTGATCTGACCATCAGAGTATAGCACCATATGCCCCTGAGGGACTTAGAGTAAAAACCGAAATAGTACACTATACCTGAAAAGACTCTGTCATTTTTCGGCAATAGTACACTATACCCGAGCGACTCTGTCATTTTTCCGGGCCGTAGTATGAAGTTGTGAGCAAAAGGGGTGAAAATGGGTTAAAATGTGAAAAAACACCAAAATGAGCAAAATGAAATAATCCCCCATCATCAGTGCACTGTTTGCCCCCAGAAAAGCACTCCCCTGGGGCCTGGAGGTGATCTGACCATCAGAGTATAGCACCATATGCCCCTGAGGGACTTAGAGTAAAAACCGAAATAGTACACTATACCTGAAAAGACTCTGTCATTTTTCGGCAATAGTACACTATACCCGAGCGACTCTGTCGTTTTTCCGGGCCGTAGTATGAAGTTGTGAGCAAAAGGGGTGAAAATGGGTTAAAATGTGAAAAAACACCAAAATGAGCAAAATGAAATAATCCCCCATCATCAGTGCACTGTTTGCCCCCAGAAAAGCACTCCCCTGGGGCCTGGAGGTGATCTGACCATCAGAGTATAGCACCATATGCCCCTGAGGGACTTAGAGTAAAAAACGAAATAGTACACTATACCTGAAAAGACTCTGTCATTTTTCGGCAATAGTACACTATACCCGAGCGACTCTGTCGTTTTTCCGGGCCGTAGTATGAAGTTGTGAGCAAAAGGGGTGAAAATGGGTTAAAATGTGAAAAAACACCAAAATGAGCAAAATGAAATAATCCCCCATCATCAGTGCACTGTTTGCCCCCAGAAAAGCACTCCCCTGGGGCCTGGAGGTGATCTGACCATCAGAGTATAGCACCATATGCCCCTGAGGGACTTAGAGTAAAAACCGAAATAGTACACTATACCTGAAAAGACTCTGTCATTTTTCGGCAATAGTACACTATACCCGAGCGACTCTGTCGTTTTTCCGGGCCGTAGTATGAAGTTGTGAGCAAAAGGGGTGAAAATGGGTTAAAATGTGAAAAAACACCAAAATGAGCAAAATGAAATAATCCCCCATCATCAGTGCACTGTTTGCCCCCAGAAAAGCACTCCCCTGGGGCCTGGAGGTGATCTGACCATCAGAGTATAGCACCATATGCCCCTGAGGGACTTAGAGTAAAAACCGAAATAGTACACTATACCTGAAAAGACTCTGTCATTTTTCGGCAATAGTACACTATATACCGTTGGACTTAGTCGTTTTTTCGGCTCGTGGGAATAAGCGTTCAGCTCAAGATTCCCGGGCTAAATCACGCTGCTCCCGAGAAATTCTTACGCTGCTCTCACGCGGAATGTGCTAAATGGTAATGCTGGGAGGGAGGGGCGGGCGGTTTTTGAGAATGACGTTTTTCGCAATCGAAACAGGTACATTTCCTGGTTGTGCGGCTACCGGGCAAGGAGCTCGTTTGACGGGCACACGAGAACCGCGATCGATGGGCCCCGTTCTGGTTTTATCCAGCTTCCAAGGCTCCTTCACAGCCGTAATGTCAAGTCATGGTTCGGAGGTGCGGAGGTGAGCGTCGGATCACGGAGCCTCTGAATGTAGCCCCGCGCTCCGCGCTCCTCCGGGCTCTAAGCGCCGCTCAGACCCGGCATGAGAGGGTCTATTTTCGGCTTGATTTTACCAGACTCCCGGGCACTTCCAGAAGCTTCCTGTTTGCTCTGATTGCTCGGGGCAGAGCACGGTGTCACGCTGACCACGGGCTGTACGCGGAGGTGAGAGCTGGTTGTAAGGCGGATCACGGAGCCTCTGAATGTAGCCCCGCGCTCTGCGCTCCTCCGGGCTCTAAGCGCCGCTCAGACCCGGCATGAGAGGGTCTATTTTCGGCTTGATTTTACCAGACTCCCGGGCACTTCCAGAAGCTTCCTGTTTGCTCTGATTGCTCGGGGCAGAGCACGGTGTCACGCTGACCATGGGCTGTACGCGGAGGTGAGAGCTGGTTGTAAGGCGGATCACGGAGCCTCTGAATGGAGCCCCGCGCTCCGCGCTCCTCCGGGCTCTAAGCGCCGCTCAGACCCGGCATGAGAGGGTCTATTTTCGGCTTGATTTTACCAGACTCCCGGGCACTTCCAGAAGCTTCCTGTTTGCTCTGTTTGCTCGGGGCAGAGCACGGTGTCACGCTGACCACGGGCTGTACGCGGAGGTGACCCGCTCCGTGATCTTAGCGCCGCCCAGACCCAGGGCCATCCACCCCGCACACGGCCAGACTTTGCCCGGCCAGGGAGCACCTTCTGCGGGTCGGAGGCTCCGGGTCGGAGCCCCTGGAGCCCTCACCGGGCCCCGAACTCGGCTGCCGGAGGCAGTGCAGTGCCTCATGGATAAAAGGCACCCAGCCGTCCAACTCGCGTGAGGCGGAGCAGGGATCATCCATGAATCAACCATGAAAATGGTACAAATCATGGTTCTATGTATACCAGACAAGGAGCTTGGTCTATTGGCACTCAAGACCCGCCATCGTAGGGCCCCGTTCTGGTTTTATCCAGCTTCGAAGGCTCCTGCGCACTGCGGGGTTGTTGGCATTTGTGGTCCAGAGCCCCGGCTCTAAATTAAACCTGTTACCCTAGTAGGCCGGCCTCCGGGTCCCCCTCTCTTCTTCGGTTATGGAGTACATTGGGCGCGGGGGCAGCCAGTGGAGGGCAAGGGCCCTGCCTCCAAGTGTGGTGTAGGGGACAGGGGAGCCAGGGCCTTGGGGTCCTGGTGCTTTTTATCTTTTAAAGTGGCTCAGAGTACCAAGGGCACGGACTTCCAGGGGGCTGCACCAAGGGTGTGTAGCTCGTGTTGGGGTGCTTAAGTGTGGGTACCCGGGGACGAAAGGTGGGCCGGGGCCGGCGCAAGCCTCTGTGGTGAGTGCTGGGCCGTTCCCTTGGTACTCCAGTCGGAGTACCAAGGGCACGGACTTCCATGGTATAGTACCAAGGGCACGGACCTCCAGGGGGCTGAAACAAGGGTGTGTAGCCCGTGTGGGGGTGCTTAAGTGTGGGTCCCCGGGTTCGAAGGGAGGGCCTGGTCCCCGGTGGTCATCCCCGGAGTCCCAGAGCCTGCAACCCGGGGAAGAGTAGCCCGTCCCCAGACTGAGTTTGGGGGAATGCGGGGTGGCTCTGGAGGGGCTCCAGGGGTTCCAGGGGGTGCTCGGCGGAGGCCATGCCCAGCCAGAGTGGCCCTTCCCCGGGGTGAGTCTGGAGGAGTGGGGGGTGGCTCTGGAGGGGCTCCAGGGGTTCCAGGGGGTGCTCGGCGGAGGCCATGCCCAGCCAGAGTGGCCCTTCCCCGGGCATAGTCTGGGGAGAGTGGGGGGTGGCTCTGGAGGTGCTCCGGGGGCTCCAGGGGGTGCTCAGTGGAGGCCATGCCCAGCCAGAGTGGCCCTTCCCCGGGGTGAGTCTGGAGGAGTGGGGGGTGGCTCTGGAGGTGCTCCGGGGGCTCCAGGGGGTGCTCAGTGGAGGCCATGCCCAGCCAGAGTGGCCCTTCCCCGGGCAGAGTCTGGAGGAGTGGGGGGTGGCTCTGGAGGGGCTCCAGGGGTTCCAGGGGGTGCTCGGCGGAAGCCATGCCCAGCCAGAGTGGCCCTTCCCCGGGCATAGTCTGGGGAGAGTGGGGGGTGGCTCTGGAGGTGCTCCGGGGGCTCCAGGGGTTCCAGGGGGTGCTCAGTGGGGGCCATGCCCAGCCAGAGTGGCCCTTCCCCGGGGTGAGTCTGGAGGAGTGGGGGGTGGCTCTGGAGGTGCTCCGGGGGCTCCAGGGGGTGCTCAGTGGAGGCCATGCCCAGCCAGAGTGGCCCTTCCCCGGGCAGAGTCTGGAGGAGTGGGGGGTGGCTCTGGAGGTGCTCCGGGGGCTCCAGGGGTTCCAGGGGGTGCTCAGTGGGGGCCATGCCCAGCCAGAGTGGCCCTTCCCCGGGGTGAGTCTGGAGGAGTGGGGGGTGGCTCTGGAGGTGCTCCGGGGGCTCCAGGGGGTGCTCAGTGGAGGCCATGCCCAGCCAGAGTGGCCCTTCCCCGGGGTGAGTCTGGAGGAGTGGGGGGTGGCTCTGGAGGTGCTCCGGGGGCTCCAGGGGGTGCTCAGTGGAGGCCATGCCCAGCCAGAGTGGCCCTTCCCCGGGCAGAATCTGGGGAGAGTGGGGGGTGGCTCTGGAGGTGCTCCGGGGGCTCCAGGGGTTCCAGGGGGTGCTCAGTGGGGGCCATGCCCAGCCAGAGTGGCCCTTCCCCGGGCAGAGTCTGGAGGAGTGGGGGGTGGCTCTGGAGGTGCTCCGGGGGCTCCAGGGGGTGCTCAGTGGAGGCCATGCCCAGCCAGAGTGGCCCTTCCCCGGGCAGAGTCTGGAGGAGTGGGGGGTGGCTCTGGAGGTGCTCCGGGGGCTCCAGGGGTTCCAGGGGGTGCTCAGTGGGGGCCATGCCCAGCCAGAGTGGCCCTTCCCCGGGGTGAGTCTGGAGGAGTGGGGGGTGGCTCTGGAGGTGCTCCGGGGGCTCCAGGGGGTGCTCAGTGGAGGCCATGCCCAGCCAGAGTGGCCCTTCCCCGGGCAGAGTCTGGAGGAGTGGGGGGTGGCTCTGGAGGTGCTCCGGGGGCTCCAGGGGTTCCAGGGGGTGCTCAGTGGGGGCCATGCCCAGCCAGAGTGGCCCTTCCCCGGGCAAAGTCTGGTCGTGTGCGGGGTGGATGATCCCTGCTCCGCCTCACGCGAGTTCGAGACCGGCTGGGTGCCCTTTTATCCATGAGGCACTGCACTGCCTCCGGCAGCCGAGTTCGGGGCCCGGTGAGGGCTCCAGGCTCCAGGGGCTCCGACCCGGAGCCTCCGACCCGCAGAAGGTGCTCCCTGGCCGGGCAAAGTCTGGCCGTGTGCGGGGTGGATGATCCCTGCTCCGCCTCACGCGAGTTCGAGACCGGCTGGGTGCCCTTTTATCCATGAGGCACTGCACTGCCTCCGGCAGCCGAGTTCGGGGCCCGGTGAGGGCTCCAGGCTCCAGGGGCTCCGACCCGGAGCCTCCGACCCGCAGAAGGTGCTCCCTGGCCGGGCAAAGTCTGGCCGTGTGCGGGGTGGATGATCCCTGCTCCGCCTCACGCGAGTTCGAGACCGGCTGGGTGCCCTTTTATCCATGAGGCACTGCACTGCCTCCGGCAGCCGAGTTCGGGGCCCGGTGAGGGCTCCAGGCTCCAGGGGCTCCGACCCGGAGCCTCCGACCCGCAGAAGGTGCTCCCTGGCCGGGCAAAGTCTGGCCGTGTGCGGGGTGGATGATCCCTGCTCCGCCTCACGCGAGTTCGAGACCGGCTGGGTGCCCTTTTATCCAAGAATCAACTGGAGTGTGGAGCTTCTACGGGCCTCCAGGGGCACTGCCGACCCAGAGCTGTGCCCCGGCTTCAGTTCTCTTTATCTCAGGAAGTTTTTTATTTATACATTTATTTCATCCATAATCTCTGGCGCCTAAAGGGTTAATGTTGAACCAAGGGTTCATTTGGAAGATCAAACCAGATTCTGTCTTCTATCTTCTCAATTTTTAAGCAAGTAAAACTACTGTGTATCGTTTTTGTTTTTTGTTGATAGATTGGTCTTTGTACACTGATTTGATGTCAGACCCCAGTATCAAAAAGTATATGTGGTAGTATAGCCTATGTACACTGCATTTTGTATGCAGCAGTCCATCAGACCCTCCAGTTGATATACTCCAGTCCACAACCCATCTTTGAAATCAATTTAAAAAAAATAATCATCTTGTTTACGGGTTTAATTCTGTGTTAGCACTAGGTTAGACCTGGTTTGGTCTTGGTTAAGGCCTTGCTGAATTTTGCTTTCCACCTGCTTTGATTCAGGGTTAGTTCTGGTTCAGACCTGGTTGGTATTCGTCTAGTCCTAGTTTTAATTCAGGTTCGGTACTGGATGGGTAATTTTGCAAAGGAATGTTGCTAAAGCATTTGGTATGTTATTTCACACAACATTTGACAACATTTTGATACAGTAGTGTCGTGTTGTGCACCTCTGGTCCTCCGAAAAATCTGGCCCCAGGGGAAATTAAGTTGAATAGCCCTGGTATAGGGGCTAAGGGCACAATGGATAACGCATGTGACTATGGATCAGAGGATTCTAGGCTCAGTGTGTAAAATAACTGGTAAGAATGTTAGACAAGAGCTAATTTGGAGGCCCAAACAAAAACCTGGTCTTTGTCCACTGATTAAATGTCAGTGCCCTATGAAAAAGCAGCTGTGATCGTATAGTGGTAAGTACTCTGCGTTGTGGTCGCAGCAACCCCGGTTTGAATCCGGGTCACGGCATACCTAGCAAGATTTCTTTGCATTTTTCTCAATCAGTTTCATACATAAGAATATTACAGTAAATAGATAGCTTGACAGCATTCATAAATGTCCAATAATACAATATTCTCACTATGATAGAAATATGCCAGGCATTGCAGTGCTCAGTTTGAGTGTTTCTACTGATATTCATCAGTTTGTCCTTAAACTCTGGACAACTGAGCCACAAAGCTGGAGTTTTAGGGGCTAGTGGCGCAATGGATAACGCGTCTGACTACGGATCAGAAGGTTCGACTCCTGGCTAGCTCGCATCAAATTTTAACTTGAAAACGGTCAGTTGATCAGTGTGAAATAAATAAGTGGTAAATCCTTTAATGTTAAACCAAGGGTTCATTTGGAAGATCAAACCAGATTCTGTCTTCTATCTTCTCAATATTTAAGCAAGTAAAACTACCGTGTATCGTTTTTGTTTTTTGTTGATAGATTGGTCTTTGTACACTGATTTGATGTCAGACCCCAGTATCAAAAAGTAGATGTGGTAGTATAGCCTATGTACACTGCATTTTGTATGCAGCAGTCCATCAGACCCTCCAGTTGATATACTCCAGTCCACAACCCATCTTTGAAATCAATTTAAAAAAAATAATCATCTTGTTTACGGGTTTAATTCTGTGTTAGCACTAGGTTAGACCTGGTTTGGTCTTGGTTAAGGCCTTGCTGAATTTTGCCTTCCACCTGCTTTGATTCAGGGTTAGTTCTGGTTCAGACCTGGTTGGTATTCGTCTAGTCCTAGTTTTAATTCAGGTTCGGTACTGGATGGGTAATTTTGCAAAGGAATGTTGCTAAAGCATTTGGTATGTTATTTCACACAACATTTGACAACATTTTGATACAGTAGTGTCGTGTTAGGCACCTCCGGTCCTCCGAAAAATCTGGCCCTAGGGGAAATTAAGTTGAATAGCCCTGGTATAGGGGCTAAGGGCACAATGGATAACGCATGTGACTATGGATCAGAGGATTCTAGGCTCAGTGTGTAAAATAACTGGTAAGTACTAGAACGTTAGACAAGAGCTAATTTGGAGGCCCAAACAAAAACCTGGTCTTTGTCCACTGATTAAATGTCAGTGCCCTACGAAAAAGCGCCCGTGATCGTATAGTGGTAAGTACTCTGCGTTGTGGTCGCAGCAACCCCGGTTCGAATCCGGGTCACGGCATACCTAGCAAGATTTCTTTGCATTTTTGTCAATCAGTTTCATACATAAGAATATTACAGTAAATAGATAGCTTGACAGCATTCATAAATGTCCAATAATACAATATTCTCACTATGATAGAAATATGCCAGGCATTGCAGTGCTCAGTTTGAGTGTTTCTACTGATATTCATCAGTTTGTCCTTAAACTCTGGACAACTGAGCCACAAAGCTGGAGTTTTAGGGGCTAGTGGCGCAATGGATAACTTGTCTGACTACGGACCAGAAGATTCTAGGTTCAACTCCGGGCTAGCTCGCATCAAATTTTAACTTGAAAACGGTCAGCTTGAAAAAAGCAGCCGTGATCGTATAGTGGTAAGTTGTAACCCAGGTGATTTTCTGCTCCTGGACCGTTTCTGCCTCCGTTTTGCCTGCCTGGTCCCTTTGCTTCATTTTTGCCTGCCTGGTCCGTCTCTGCCGAACTATCGCGAGACTTCGCACACGTATCGCGAGATTTGCGGCGCTAAGCTCTTTAAAACAAAGCGCAGTTGTTCGGGAGGAGTGTGGGCCTCCAGGTTGTTAAGCGGCTGCAGGTAGGCGGTTAGCCCTCTAAACTTATCATTTTACGGATATTCTGCTTATTCACTGTTATGCCATCGACTTTGCAGATGCCTCTGCCTGTGATCTTGTGTTTTGTTTGACTGATATACTTAAAGTGGACCTGGTGAGTGCTTTGTTATTGTTCGAAGCTAACATGCTATGCTACTGTTGATTGAATCAGTTAACACGGACTTGTCAGCCGGTGCGGGCGCTGGCTGCACTCGTTCATGTTAAATTGTATCATTTTTGCACTTCAACTTTTGCTGAATCTGACAATGAAATCTAATGATTTAAAGTTAAATTATTGAAAGTTAATTTCACTTTATGCTCAACACTGTAACTATTTATGCCCAAAACACTGGGAATATTAATTACTGATTGAGATGAACAGATGACATGAAATATTGTATCTAAGCATGATCTAATGTTGAATTATAATTATTATTATTAAGTAATAATAATAATTTTGTTGTTTATTCATGGTCCTGTTTTGAACAGGCCAGGTTCCAGAACTGGATGGCGAGCTAAAGAAACCAGAACGAACCGAGAGAGTGCAAACATCTGCCGGTGCGGTAGGAGGCGCTGCAGCCGCTCCCCACACATACATTATATCCTACACAATATCCCCTGCTAGTGGATAAACTGATTCATACTCTGAAACCCTTGGAAGTTACCCGTGGATTCTATTTTTGTGGACTGAGCTATGCAGCACTGCACTTGGAACTTTGTTAACGCGTTGAACTGATTTAAGTTCAGAAATATGGACCATTATTCTAATTGTGCACAACTGTAAATATTGTATATATTTGTCAATCACTGTAAATAACACCACTCAGCGCTACAAGCATTTTGTCAGTTGTCAAATCAAATCAAATCAAATCAATTTATTTTTGTAAGGCTCTATTTTTCTGTTGTCTCATTGAATACACCTCATTTTCCTCCGAGCCGAACCTTAAACTTCTGGTACTAGTCCAACTCTAATTTTAATGCACTGCAGCATTATATATGCTACATAAATGTGGCGAGCTAGCCAGGAGGAATTGGGTTGTGTTTAATGTGCATTGTTCATTTTCATTTTATTCATTTGCAAAATATTGTCAAAAATTGATGTATTTTTGAGATATGGCATAAAAATTCCAAATGCTGTTCTGGTTGAGGGCATAACAGAGAAAGTAGAAGATGAAATTATTGACTTTCTAAAACAATATGGCTCTATTCATAATAATGTAATCATTTCTGAACCGGAGTTTGAGTTTGATGGTGCGTTAGTAGTTGAATTTGCAAGCGGTTCTGCGTTGGAAGCATTGCGTCCCATATTACCCTACACTTTTGTTACTGCTAAAAAGACGGATACTTTTTGTATTTCTGAGCTTTCCACTGTTTATACCGAACACTTTGCTAAAACTAAAACAAAGTCGTACCTTTCTGATTTGCATAACATTGCTAAACTCACCGGGGTTGATTTTACTGAAGTTTTAAAAACTATGATGACTCAGATTGGACTGTCTATCACTGATCCCCAGCTGACTGCTCGTGGTGAAGAACTGGCTGACGCAGAGTCCTCTACATCCTCTACACGTCCTTCACCCACCACCGGACCACAACCAGAGATGAAACGCACAATCCCCAGCGTGGACGTCCATCCGCCTGAGATCCAGAGATATGTGGTTGAACACATTGTGAAGAATGAGGAGGGTGCTATACACCATCAGCGGCTCAGGGCATTCTCTGGACGGCTGCCCCCCCGACCTGCACATGAGGCGGATTATGAAACTTGGAGGTCGGGAGTTGACCTGCTGTTAAGGGATCCGTCTGTGTCTGATCTCCAGCGCTCCCGGAGGATAGTCGACAGTCTCCTGCCTCCAGCGGCTGAGGTGGTGAAGCACCTGCGTTCCGATACAATACCCGCAGTATATTTGGATACTCTTGACTCTGCTTATGGAACTGTTCAAGATGGAGATGAATTGTTTGCTAAATTTATGGACACCTTTCAGGACACTGGTGAGAGACCATCTGCTTATCTTCAGCGGCTCCAGGCTGCCTTGAACTCTGCTTTAAAAAGGGGAGGAGTTATTGAGTCTGATGTCAACCGGCACCTGTTGAATCAGTTTTGTCGAGGGTGCTGGGATAATACACTAATAGCAGAGCTTCAGCTGAAGCAGAAAAAGACTCGACCACCCACGTTTGCAGAACTGTTACTACTCTTGCGCACAGAAGAGGACCGGGAAGCCGCTAAAGCTATGAGGATGAAGCAACACCTGGGGTCTACGCGCCAGAAAGTCACTGCCCATGCACAGTTCACGCGTCCTGATCTTGAAGGAGGGGCAGTTGCTGCTTTGACAAACATCACGGAGCAGCTCGCAGAACAACTAGCTGATGTCCAGCGGCAGCTTGCTATGCTAACGGCTGGCAATCAGAGGGCTTCTGCCAAGCCACACTTTAATGAAAAAACTATACCACAACAGGCACGTCGACCAACATTTCCTCAGTCCAAGCCCGGTTACTGTTTCCGATGCGGGGAAGATGGCCACATTCGTCCACAATGTGAAAATGAGCCAAATCCTGCACTGGTTGATAGAAAAAAGAAACTGTTTTCCAGAAGACAGCAGAACACTTCCTCCAGACATTTAAACTAAGTCAGGTTCCTGTTGTGGGACAGATGGGAGCCAAGGGGGACCAAACCTGTCCCAAGAAAGAGAAGAAGAATGTTAAATGTGCTGAAATGTTACAATCAAAGAACAATATGCCAATCCAACTTCCAAAGGGGCTGGTGGGCTCAAAGTGTTCCTCCATTGTTAAAGTTTCTGGACTGAGCCACTACTGTCTCTTGGATACTGGGTCACAGGTGACTACAGTTCCAGTCTCATTTTATAATGAGACCCTCAGTGAACAACCGGTGAATCCACTCTACAATTTACTACAGGTGGAGGGAGCAGCTGGTCAGTCAGTTCCTTACCTCGGCTATGTGGAAATAACTATTACCTTTCCAAAAGATTTCTTGGGAGTTGACTTTGAAGTTCCAACACTTGCCTTGGTTGTGCCGGATGCCCATCCTGATTCCAATTCACCTGTTTTAATTGGTATGAACACTCTGGAGCAATTATATGAGCAGTACCTCGGCAGTGATGTCTCAAACTTCCAACCATCCGCCAAAGGTTATTGTGCAGTCCTGAAGCTCCTGCAATTGAAATATCAACAGAGCCGAGAGGGCAGTGCCGGAACTGTAAGGTTGCTGAGTCAGACGACAGCTTTAGTTCCAGCGGGGCAGACTGTTGTCTTGGAGGGCTCTGCCAGAGTGAATGACCCCTCTACAGTCCAATGGGCCACAATTGAACACCCCACATCACCACTTCCTGGTGGTCTGTGTGTTCAGAGTTGCCTCATCACGCTCCCGACCCGTGCTCCATACAAAGTTCCTGTTGTCATCCGAAACGAATCTGAACATAATGTGCTTATTCCTGCAGCAGCTGTCATCGCAGACATTGCAGCTTCTCCAACCATCCTTGCCCAACAAACTGTTAACTACACTCAGACTCCATCTAAATCCCAGCAAGACACTTTGGAGTACAATTTTGGAGATTCTCCAATTCCAGCTGACTGGAAAGAGCGAATAACATCTAGGCTTAACCAAATGACTGAAGTGTTTTCTTGCAACGATCTGGATTTTGGTTGTACGGATAAAGTTAAGCATAACATCAAGCTCCATGACGAAACACCGTTCAAGCAACGAGCCAGGCCAATCCATCCCCACGACATTGAAGCTGTTCGCAGCCATTTGCGAGACCTGCTTGAAGCTGGCATCATCCGGGAGTCAGAGTCACCCTTTGCTTCCCCAATCGTGGTGGTCCGTAAACGGAATGGCGATGTGAGGCTCTGCATCGACTATCGGAAGCTGAATTTACAGACTATAAAAGATGCCTATGCTCTGCCAAACCTTGAGGAGTCGTTCTCCGCTCTTACTGGATCTAAATGGTTCACAGTTTTGGATCTTAAATCTGGGTATTATCAGATACAAATGGATGAAGCTGACAAGTTTAAAACTGCTTTTGTTACGCCACTAGGTTTCTGGGAATGGAATAGAATGCCGCAGGGGGTAACAAATGCTCCTAGTACCTTCCAGAGACTCATGGAGAAATGTATGGGGGATTTAAACCTCAAGGAAGTTCTTGTGTTCCTTGATGATATTATAATATTTTCTGACACTTTAGAAGAACATGAGAAGCGGCTATTGAACGTTCTCCACCGTCTCAAGGAGTTTGGTTTGAAGTTGTCTCCTGATAAATGCAAGTTTTTCCAGTCTAGTGTGCGTTACCTTGGACATGTGGTGTCTGAGAGGGGTGTAGCAACGGACTCCGAGAAGACATCCTCACTCAAATCCTGGCCAGTTCCCCGAAACCTCAAGAAGCTTCGGTCCTTCCTCGGTTTCGCAGGATATTATCGGAGGTTTATCAGAGACTATGCCACAATTGTGAAATCCCTCAACACCCTTACCCGTGGCTATGCACCCGTCCATCGGTCTACTAAAGACAAAAGTCCTACTGTGAAGTACCATGACCCGAAGCAGTCTTTTGGAGACAGATGGACTCCAGAATGTCAAGCTGCTTTCAAAAGCATTATCGAGAAGCTAACATCTGCTCCTGTGCTTGGTTTCGCCAATCCAAAATTGCCTTATATCCTGCACACGGACGCTAGTACTATCGGTTTGGGAGCTGTTCTTTATCAAGAACAAGATGGTCAGCTCCGAGTCATCGCCTATGCAAGCAGAGGCTTGTCTCAAAGTGAGTCTCGATATGGAGCACATAAACTTGAATTTCTCGCTTTAAAATGGAGTGTTACTGAAAAGTTTCACGATTATTTATATGGTGCAAACTTCACAGTAGTTACAGACAACAATCCTCTCACTTACGTACTCACATCTGCAAAACTCGATGCCACAAGCCACAGGTGGTTAGCTGCATTGTCCACATACTCTTTCAAAATGCAATATCGTGCTGGTAAACATAATTTTGATGCTGATGCTCTTTCTAGACTTTGTCATGCAGAAGTTCCAGACGACGTTCACGCAAGGAAAGAATGGAACCTCATTCACCAGCTAGCATCTGGGCCAGTCGAGACTGCAGAGCTATCACCTGACATCGTCGACGCCATCTGTCAGAGCAGCCTTGTTCGGACGTTTCATCGATCCCGGTTGAGTCACTCTGACGTTACACTGGTCGAGTCCCTTACAGTTTCTGCAGAAGTCATCCCTGCTGGCTTTGCTGAAGAAGAGTTGCACGGTTTACCTGTCATTCCCTCTTTTTCACACACAGATTTGAGGGATGAACAGTGTGCCGATCCTGCAGTTCGAGAAGTCATCCACCAGCTGAATACTGGAGAAAAGATTCCTCCTGGCGTTCGAAAGGAACTTCCTGAGCTCCCCCTGCTGTTACGGGAGTGGAATCGGTTGGAGTTGGAGGATGGAGTCCTTTACAGACGAAAGCGGGAGGAGGATAAAGTTGTTCTTCAACTCGTTTTGCCACCAGCCTTGCGTTCTACAGTTCTGAAAAGCCTCCACAATGACATGGGGCATGTGGGCATAGAGCGGACGCTGGATTTAGTGCGACAACGGTTCTTCTGGCCAAAGATGGCAGCCGATGTGGAGCACTTTATCAAGACTTGTGACCGGTGCGTGCGACGCAAAACACCACCTGAAAGAGCGGCTCCATTGGTGAATATTCAAACTACTCGCCCTCTGGAACTATTGTGCATGGACTTTTTATCAATTGAACCGGATAGTAGCAATACAAAAGACATTCTGGTGTTAACTGATCACTTTACAAAATTTGCTGTCGCAATTCCAACTGCAAATCAGAAAGCTAAAACTGTTGCCAGATGTTTATGGAATGACTTTATGGTCTATTATGGAATTCCCGAACGCTTACATTCAGATCAAGGACCAGACTTTGAGTCACGGCTGATTAAAGAACTTTGTGATGTGGCTGGGATCAAGAAGACTCGAACTACTCCATACCACCCGAGGGGTAATCCGGTCGAGCGCTTTAATCGAACTCTCTTGGGCATGCTTGGAACGCTCGAGAGCAAGCAGAAGTCAAAGTGGAAGGACTATGTTAAGCCACTTGTTCATGCATATAACTGTACTCGTAATGATGTGACTGGCTTCACGCCTTATGAACTTCTGTTTGGGCGATTGCCACGGCTCCCGGTTGACTTGGCTTTTGGCTTACCAGTGCGTGAATCGCTTTCATCTTCGCACTCCCAATATGTGAAGAGTCTGAAAGCACGTCTTGAAGAAAGTTACAAACTTGCATCCCAGAATGCCCAAAAGTCCGGTCAAAAGAATAAAAGCCGATTTGATCAGCGTGTAAAACCTGCAAGTTTAGAAATTGGTGATCGTGTTCTTGTACGAAATGTCAGAATCCGTGGAAAACACAAGCTCGCGGATAAGTGGGAGCAAGAGGTTTATGTGGTTGTTCAACGTGCCGGTGATCTCCCAGTCTACATTGTGAAACCAGAGACCAGGGATGGGGCTACTCGCACGCTCCACCGCGACCTTCTTCTGCCCTGTGGGTTTCTACCAGACTGTGTCTCTGAGGACTCCCAAGAATCTGCTCCTGCTCGAAGACCACCCACTCGTAGCCAGAGTCAACAAGCTGATCCTGCGCCGGAGAGTGAGGATGAATGGGAGACTGAGTCTGTCATCCTTGAGTATTCTCCTCAGCTTCCGGTGAGATTTGGTGTGGAAGGAGCCTGTGAACTGGAGCAAATGCCAGAAACCAATATCACTGACTCGGCGCTTCCACTGCCACAACCTTCTGCTGGAAGCCTGTCAACTGCAACACTATCTGAGAACCATGTACCTGCAGGAGAATCCAGACCAGCTGAGGCAGAAGTTCCAGCAACACTCAGCAGCAATGAGTCAGAAGATGAAATTGCCTCACCTGAATCCATCGATCTACCTGAGGGCAGAGAATTACCCAATAATGTGCCTGAAGACTCTTTGTCCGGGGCTGAAATACCTCTGGAAGCTGGGGATCTTGGGCCGGTTCAATCTGAGTCACCAGAGGGTGACATAGGGGCTAGACGTTCGCGTCGTAATCGCCAACCACCTCAGCGTCTTGGCTATTCCACACTGGGTAACCCACTAATATCAGTTGTTCAAAACTTAATTCACAGCCTGTCTAATGTTTATGCTGAGGTCCTTAGTTTCACTCCTGCAGCAGACTCCGTCTCTAAATTATAATACTCGTATAGATCCCATACAACGGGACGTGCATGATCTAAAGGGGGGAGGGTGTAACCCAGGTGATTTTCTGCTCCTGGACCGTTTCTGCCTCCGTTTTGCCTGCCTGGTCCCTTTGCTTCATTTTTGCCTGCCTGGTCTGTCTCTGCCGAACTATCGCGAGACTTCGCACACGTATCGCGAGATTTGCGGCGCTAAGCTCTTTAAAACATGGCCGCGCGCGGTTGTTCGGGAGGAGTGTGGGCCTCCAGGTTGTTAAGCGGCTGCAGGTAGGCGGTTAGCCCTCTAAACTTATCATTTTACGGATATTCTGCTTATTCACTGTTAGGCCATCGACTTTGCAGATGCCTCTGCCTGTGATCTTGTGTTTTGTTTGACTGATATACTTAAAGTGGACCTGGTGAGTGCTTTGTTATTGTTCGAAGCTAACATGCTATGCTACTGTTGATTGAATCAGTTAACACGGACTTGTCAGCCGGTGCGGGCGCTGGCTGCACTCGTTCATGTTAAATTGTATCATTTTTGCACTTCAACTTTTGCTGAATCTGACACTGAAATCTAATGATTTAAAGTTAAATTATTAAAAGTTAATTTCACTTTATGCTCAACACTGTAACTATTTATGCCCAAAACACTGGGAATATTAATTACTGATTGAGATGAACAGATGACATGAAATATTGTATCTAAGCATGATCTAATGTTGAATTATAATTATTATTATTAATTAATAATAATAATTTTGTTTTTGTTTATTCATGGTCCTGTTTTGAACAGGCCAGGTTCCAGAACTGGATGGCGAGCTAAAGAAACCAGAACGAACCGAGAGAGTGCAAACATCTGCCGGTGCGGTAGGAGGCGCTGCAGCCGCTCCCCACACATACATTATATCCTACACAATATCCCCTGCTAGTGGATAAACTGATTCATACTCTGAAACCCTTGGAAGTTACCCGTGGATTCTATTTTTGTGGACTGAGCTATGCAGCACTGCACTTGGAACTTTGTTAACGCGTTGAACTGATTAAGTTCAGAAATATGGACCATTATTCTAATTGTGCACAACTGTAAATATTGTATATATTTGTCAATCACTGTAAATAACACCACTCAGCGCTACAAGCATTTTGTCAGTTGTCTCATTGAATACACCTCATTTTCCTCCGAGCCGAACCTTAAACTTCTGGTACTAGTCCAACTCTAATTTTAATGCACTGCAGCATTATATATGCTACAAAGTATTCTGCGTTGTGGTCGCAGCAACCCCGGTTCGAATCCGGGTCACTGCATACCTACCAAGATTTCTTTGCATTTTTCTCAATCAGTTTCATACATAAGAATATTACAGTAAATAGATAGCTTGACAGCATTCATAAATGTCCAATAATACAATATTCTCACTATGATAGAAATATGCCAGGCATTGCAGTGCTCAGTTTGAGTGTTTCTACAGATTCATCAGTTTGTCCTTAAACTCTGGACAACTGAGCCACAAAGCTGGAGTTTTAGGGGCTAGTGGCGCAATGGATAACGCGTCTGACTACGGATCAGAAGATTCTAGGTTCGACTCCTGGCTAGCTCGCATCAAATTTTAACTTAAACGGTCAGTTGATCAGTGTGAAATAAATAAGTGGTAAATCCTTTAATGTTAAACCAAGGGTTCATTTGGAAGATCAAACCAGATTCTGTCTTCTATCTTCTCAATTTTTAAGCAAGTAAAACTACTGTGTATCGTTTTTGTTTTTTGGTGATAGATTGGTCTTTGTACACTGATTTGATGTCAGACCCCAGTATCAAAAAGTAGATGTGGTAGTATAGCCTATGTACACTGCATTTTGTATGCAGCAGTCCATCAGACCCTCCAGTTGATATACTCCAGTCCACAACCCATCTTTGAAATCAATTTAAAAAAAATAATCATCTTGTTTACGGGTTTAATTCTGTGTTAGCACTAGGTTAGACCTGGTTTGGTCTTGGTTAAGGCCTTGCTGAATTTTGCTTTCCACCTGCTTTGATTCAGGGTTAGTTCTGGTTCAGACCTGGTTGGTATTCGTCTAGTCCTAGTTTTAATTCAGGTTCGGTACTGGATGGGTAATTTTGCAAAGGAATGTTGCTAAAGCATTTGGTATGGCAAGGCAAGGCAAGGCAAGGCAAGTTTATTTGTAGAGCACATTTCATACACAAGGCAATTCAAAGTGCTTCACACAGCAGGAAAAAATGCATTCAAATCACAAAGAAATTACAGAAATACAATAAAATTAACTAAATTAAAAATTATCAATCCAACTGATTTTCTAAACTAATAAAATCACAAACAAAAGAGAAGAGTTCAAAGAAAAAATCCTTTCAGTCATATGCGCAGCTAAACAAAACTGTTTTTAGCTTAGATTTGAACATTGTCAGAGTAGAAGCCTGTCTCACATCTTCAGGAAGACTGTTCCAGATTTTAGCTGCATAAAACTGAAACGCAGATTCCCCATGTTTTGTCCTGACTCTGGGCACCAGCAGGAGGCCGGTCCCTGAGGTCTTCAGAGTCCGCGATGGTTCATATGGCACTAACATATCCAAGATGTACTTTGGTGCTAGGCCATGGAGAGACTTGTACACAAGCAGAGCTGCTTTAAAGTCTATTCTCTGAGCCACAGGGAGCCAGTGCAGAGACCTGAGAACAGGACTAATGTGATCATACTTCCTGGTTCTGGTCAGGACCCGAGCAGCAGCGTTCTGGATGTACTGCAGCTGTTTTACAGCTCGTTTGGAGAGACCAGTGAGCAGGCCGTTACAGTAGTCTAATCTACTGGAGACAAACGCGTGGATAAGTCTCTCTAAATCTGGTTTTGACACTATATTTTTGATTTTGGCAATGTTTTTTAGATGGTAAAAAGCTGCTGATGTTTTTGATTTGACGTGGCAATTAAAGTTCAAGTCTGAGTCCATTATTACCCCCAGATTTCTAATTTGGTTTGTAGGTTTCAGAGCGAGACTCTGGAGGTGACCGCTAACACTTTTCTTTGTTTCTGTGGGCCAAAAACGATTATTTCAGTCTTGTCTGAGTTCAGCTGGAGGAAGTTGTTTTGCATCCACACACTGATCTGTTGGATGCAGTGACAGAGTGAATCTACTGGTCCATAGTCACCTGCCGATAGTGAAACATAGATCTGAGTGTCGTCTGCATAATTGTGATAGGACACATTTTCACTGCGTATCAACTGACCCAACGGCAGCATGTAGAGGTTGAACAGAAGGGGACCCAGGTCTGACCCTTGGGGCACTCCACAGGTCAGGGTCATGTGGTCTGAGACACAGCTACCAATTTCAACAAAGTACTCCCTGTCTTCCAGATAGGACCTTAACCAGTTTAGGGCAGTGCCAGTGATGCCTACCCAGTCCTCTAGTCTCTGTAAGAGGATCCCATGATCGACAGTGTCAAAAGCAGCACTCAGATCTAACAGAATTAAGACTGAGGCTTTGCCCGTGTCATTGTTCAGGCGGATGTCATTTGTCACCTTGACAAGAGCAGTCTCAGTGCTGTGATGAGGTCTAAAACCTGACTGAAAAACATCAAATGAGTTGTTTATTAAGAGAAAATCTGTGAGCTGTTGGTAAACAACCTTTTCAAGGACTTTGCCCCAAAATGGCAGATTAGAGATGGGCCGGTAATGACTCAGTACTGGGGCATCAAGACTGCTCTTCTTTAGGAGAGGCTTTATGACCGCAGTTTTCAAAGACATTGGGAATGTTCCAGATTGAAGCGACATGTTAACTATGTGAGTGAATGGTGCTAACAAACTGTTCAGCACAGACTTTAGAAATTTGGTGGGTAACACATCAAGGCAGCATGTAGATGAACTCAGACTGGTGATGATCTCATGGACAGTTTTGTCAGTTACTGGTGCAAAGTGAGTTAGCTCTAAGTGTCTTGGTGGTTTTAGGGTAATTTTTTGCATTGTGGGATTTATAGCATTTTTAATGCCCTGAACTTTGTCATTAAAGAATAATGCAAACTCATTACACTTGGATGTGGAAATGAGTTCTAACGGCAGCTGGGCTGGAGGGTTTGTTAATCCGTTTACTGTGGCAAACAGGACACGCGAGTTGTTACTGCAGCTTCCAATTATTTCAGAAAAATAGCTTTCCCTAGTTCTACATAAGATTAGGTTGTACATGTTCAGCTTTTCTTTGTAAATCTCTTTTTGAACCTGGAGCTTTGACTTGCGCCATTTCCGTTCGGCCCTGCGGCACTCCCTTTTCTGTGCCCTGACCGAATCATCATTTCTCCACGGCGCCTTCT
Organism: Eucyclogobius newberryi; assembly: GCF_026437365.1. Taxonomy (NCBI): domain Eukaryota; kingdom Metazoa; phylum Chordata; class Actinopteri; order Gobiiformes; family Gobiidae; genus Eucyclogobius; species Eucyclogobius newberryi. The sequence continues at coordinate 7,135,859 of NW_027315724.1, forward strand.
GCTTATTTTTAACCATTTTAGCCTTTATAGGGGCGATGGTGTCCAGAACATTCAAAACACTAGATGTAACAGAGTTCAACAAATCATTTACATTAGAACATGAGACATTTTCAAAGTTTATCATTTCCATAAACAGTGCACCTGTGCCATCACTTATGTGTCTCCTCTGAACAACTGCGGGACCAACCGGAGGTTTGGGAGAAACAGACAGGTCAAAGAAGACACAGAAATGATCAGACAGAGCAACATCGATCACATTAACATTTGAAATATTTACCCCCTTTGTAATTATGAGATCTAGAGTGTGTCCTTTGCTGTGGGTGGGGCCTCTCACATGCTGAGTAAGACTGAAGGTTTCAAGGACAGAATCAAGCTCTTTAGCGTTTCTGTCTGTCTGTCTATGTTATTTCACACAACATTTGACAACATTTTGATACAGTAGTGTCGTGTTGTGCACCTCTGGTCCTCCGAAAAATCTGGCCCTAGGGGAAATTAAGTTGAATAGCCCTGGTATAGGGGCTAAGGGCACAATGGATAACGCATGTGACTATGGATCAGAGGATTCTAGGCTCAGTGTGTAAAATAACTGGTAAGTACTAGAATGTTAGACAAGAGTTAATTTGGAGGCCCAATCGAAAACCTGGTCTTTGTCCACTGATTAAATGTCAGTGCCCTACGAAAAAGCAGCCGTGATCGTATAGTGGTAAGTACTCTGCGTTGTGGTCGCAGCAACCCTGGTTCGAATCCAGGTCACGGCATACCTACCAAGATTTCTTTGCATTTTTCTCAATCAGTTTCATACATAAGAATATTACAGTAAATAGCTTGACAGCATTCATAAATGTCCAATAATACAATATTCTCACTATGATAAAAATATGCCAGGCATTGCAGCGCTCAGTTTGAGTGTTTCTACTGATATTCATCAGTTTGTCCTTAAACTGTTGACAACTGAGCCACAAAGCTGGAGTTTTAGGGGCTAGTGGCGCAATGGATAACGCGTCTGACTATGGATCAGAAGATTCCAGGTTTGCTTTTCCGTGTCCCCGTTCAGTGAAACCCCTGCAGGAGTTTTTGGGTATGGTGAACTTTTATAACCGCTTTATACCGCGGGCTGCCCACATTATGCACCCTTTGTACGAAGCACTCAGGGGCAAGAAGGGTAATCAGGAGGTGGAGTGGACCCCAGAGAGGTTGCAGGCTTTTGACAGAGCTAAGACTGCACTTGCTGAAGCCGCCTTGTTGGCCCATCCCGACCCAGCAGCGCCCCTCGCCCTGACTACAGATCGAAGCAGTTTGTGAACAGTGGGTTAATGGAGCCTGGCAGCCCCTGGCTTTCTTCAGTAAGAAGCTGCGTGACTCAGAGAGGAAGTACAATACGTTTGACAGAGATCTCCTGGCACTTTTTCTAGCCACCCGGCATTTTAGTTTCCTTTTGGAAGGTCGGAGCTTTACTTTGTTTGTTGACCACAAGCCCCTGACATTTGCCATGGCCAAAGTTTCGGAACCGTGGTCAGCAACAGCGGCGGCTTTCCGCTATTTCGGAATTTACCACGGACATCCAACACTTGGCTGAAAGATAATTTTGTGACCGACTGTCTCTCGAGCTCGGGTTGGGGCTGTACATTTGGGGGTGGACTATGCCGCTATGGCATTACTTTTCACGACACTGGTGCAACCCTTCTCATGTGTCTACAGGCAAACCGCTGTCTTTGGTTCTTGTCAGCTGGCATCAACAGATTTTTGATGCTGTTCATTCCTTGTCTCACCCCGGGGTTAAGGCCTCCGTTAAACTGGTGGGGGCAAAGTTTGTGTGGCCTGGCCTCCGTAAGGATGTTAAGACTTGGGCCACAACATGTGTTGCCTGCCAGCGCGCTAAGGTGCAACGCCACACCAAAGCTCCCCTGGGCCCATTCCTGATTCCTGACAGGCGGTTTGAGCATGTCCATGTAGATTTGGTCGGTCCTTTTCCTCCTTCCAGGGGATTTACTCATATATTGACTATGGTAGACCGGACTACGCGTTAGCCTGAAGCAGTTCTTCTGTCGTCTACCACTTCAGCTGAGGTGGTACGGGCATTCATTTTTTGCTGGCTGTCGCGTTTTGGGGTTCCCTTGGACATGAGCTCAGATAGGGGCCCGCAGTTTACTTCCGAGCTGTGGAATGCTGTGGCTGGTAGTTTGGGGGTTAAACTCCACCGGACAACTGCATATCACCCACAAGCAAATGTGGGAACGTTTTCACCGCACTTTGAAAGCTGCTCTTCGCGCCTCGCTTGTGGACAGTAGTTGGGTGGACAGGTTGCCCTGGGTCCTGTTGGCCCTGCGTTCGGCCCCCAAAGGCGACCTCAATTCCTCTTCTGCGGAGTTGGTTCTCGGACAGACTTTAAGGGTCCCTGGGGAGTTTCTTCCGGGCTCTTCAGGGGTAGGCCCTAGCGTGGCTAGCCGGACAGGTTGTCAAAGGGAAGCTGAGGTTTTTGCTCCTGTTTCTGCTCATCATTGTCTCCCTCTGTCGTATGTGCCGCAGGACCTGATGTCCCAGTTTCAGTAGTAAATAAGGCCATCTGACTTGGTGTTAATTCATTTGTTCAACAAAAAACTTGTTTTTAAAAGTTAATTTGTTAAGAGTTTTCTAAAATGAAATATTTACAAATACATTTGAAACAAATAATCTTGTTTCATCAATGGAAAATATTGATTGTTTGTCATTTTTGTGTTTTGCTATGCAACTTGCTATACAAATTTGAAAAAGATAACGGATTGTTTAGCAGCACTGCTATACAAGAGAAAATCCTTAATCTCAGCCCTGAAATCATACCCACACAAAGTACTTAGGTGGTTCTTATGTAGGCAAAGATCTGTGTAATATTATGTAGTCAATTATTCCTGTGTTTACTTGTTTTCATGAAGTTTTAATTTACCAATAAAAAAAAATTATATATGCAATTTTAACCTAAATTTTAATTGCGTTAATTATTATATGTATACTACCTTCCAACTTTCCCTTATTGTGCATAATTATTAACTATATACATGTGATTATAATCAATGAAAAAATATATAATAATAAAAAGTAAACAAAAAAAATTCTAACAATCATTTATTTACAATGGTACACTAAGAATATCTGGTCCAGGGTTTGATCATTTTGTAGGTAAAAAGTGGACGAGCTGACTTATGCTGTGAGAGTGGGATGACAGATCTGATCCGTTTGTGTTCCTCTGGATTACATGCCCAACATGAACTCGGAGCCTGGAGATTGTGTCTTCTAAACATCTGTAGTCCAGGATGAAGTGTTGTCTGCGCAGTCAGAAAAGACAAATGTCCACAGCTCCAGCACATTATAAAAGGAAATTAACTCTGGTCAGATGACAAGTCAAACAGAAAAAAACGGTAGTCAACAGGCTGGAGAAACTGAGAAAATATCAACAAATCATTAAACACAAACAATTCATTATGTGACACATTTGGGTAATAACTAAACCGATGACAAAAGTTAAATATCAGACACAAAGTACAAGTGAATATTTACCTACGAACTACGTAAATATGTACTGTTGAGTGTTGACAGACTTGAGTTCGGGTCCAGTCCATGTGCTTGTCACACGCACAATTCCAGGTGCTGCTCGTTTTATCTGGATCAAAAAGCACTTCAGGCAGGTGGCAAACCGGCAAATCTGTACATGGAATATTTTTTATTATTATTGATTTGTGTGACTGAAAATATATTGCAAGTTTTTTGCCTATGGGTGGCACTATTGGACCCACTAGTAAGGAAAGGGAATATCATTATGTTAACATTTGAATTGTACAATACAGGCTTCAAGTCTGACCACAAAGAGACAAAGATTTTACTTGAGGCTAGGCAAAATAATGTCTGTTTGCTGTGACCCGACCAACCCGCTATGAAACTAGCCGACTGAATAAAACAAATCTGCATTTTGTTGAAAAAACGGCGACTCCCCGATCGGTCTTTCCTGAACCACCATGTCGAATTCGATACGCTGGTAAACCTGTCTTTCATCCCAAAGAACTGATAATGCACTGCACGTCTTCCTTTTCAGTCCTCCACATGCGTCTCCATCATTACAGTTCGCGCATAAGAGTCATCTTATTGCATTTTACAAGTTAGTTCGACTCCGTCGGCGCCACTGACATTTCCATGGTAATTTCACCCTCTATCAGGGTGTGAAATTTGACTAACGCAAATGCATTCTGGGATTGAAACACGCCCAGCAGCGTCATCACAACAAACATGGCGGCGCCCGTGTCCCCTGCATGTTCCCCCAGCTCGCCTTTGCTACCAAAATAAAGGATAGCGACGTACAAAAGGTCGATTGAAATATCTCAAAATCGTGAGATTTAGTCTCCTGATCGGGTTGATAGAGACGTTCTCCGTCATTGACTGTTGAAGCCTGACCCCTGGTGGTCACTCCGACTCAAAAAATGACAAAATTTTGATATTTTTTTTGCCTTCGAAGTAAAAAAAATAAGAATTTGCCTACCGTCCGACCCACTTAAAAAAATTTGACTCGGGTTACAGCAAACAGACAATTTATTTGGGCTAGCCTGACATGTTACAGTTTTTTACGATTGAAAAAACGCTAAAATCTAAAGTTTGCCCAATTATCAAAACCTTACACTCAAGGAGCAAAACTCTTCCTCAGATTTGCACCACTTTAAACACAATAAGTCAGTTCACACTTTGTGCAAAACAAAACACACAGTGATTTACAACACTGAACACACTTGTATGTATTTAGACACAGAAGTATATCAAGATGTCACTTCCTTGCAATTCTAAAGCACTGACTGTCAAATGACCACACCCATGTGCCAAATGACCACACCCATGTGCCAATTCATTGAACACTGTCATCAGGCGCGCAAACACAAGATCGCTTAATTGTAGACACACCAATAAGGTTTAAGCACTATAAAAATGCAGCAGGTGAGTTCATCAAACTGAACCAAAATGGAAGGATGAGGAAGAGGAAGAGTGAAGATGAGAAGGAGGAAGAGGAGGAGGAGAAGGAGGCAGAGGCCGTGCCAGAGGTAGAGGTGGAGGTGGAGGTAGAGGAAGAGGAAGAGGAAGAGGAAGACTTCAAGCAGGAGGAAGAGGGGGAGGAGTGTTGGGGGGTTATTTTTTGCACTGGATAAAAAGTAATGTTCATGAAAACTGGGAAATGTTTTTTTATTCCGCCATGTTGGCTTGAGTATATGGGAAAAAATAAATGACATTGTCAACAGCATTAGTCTTGTGTCCTGTGTGGTGTCTACAGTCATGCATACAAGTGTGTGTAGTGTTCACTGTGTGTGTTGTTTTGCAAAAAGTCTGAGCAGACATTGTGTTTCCAGTTGTGCAAATCCGAGCCATGTTTTGCAAATTCACGGTGCACTTCACCCATACGACTCTATGCACTTAGAAGCAGGATTAGCCAAAAGTGTTTAAGGTTCTCCACAGCAGTGTGTAACTGGTGTGTAACTGGTGTGTAACTGGTGTGTAACTGGTGCAAACATAGTTAAGTCATATGCAACGTGTGTGTTTCATATGGTAAGAAAATATGGTTTTGATCAATTAGTGTAGAGTTTCTACAAGAGTGTTTCATTTTGCAAAGGAGCAAAGGTGTTTTGACAATTGGGTTTGTGGTTGTGCTAATTGTGTGTAGGGTTTTGCTAAATAAAACAAAACCATAAAAATTGTGTTTATTCAATCGTAAAAAACTGTAATACAATCCAACTCATTATTCACTGAGAAATTAGTTTATTTAGACCTGTGGGGAAGCGGACCACAGGTGCACCACCCAGTTCAAATGATGCATCACTACCGTGTACTAATATCTCGTTACAATGTGGGCACTACATTTCGTGTGCGCGGCTTTTATTCAGGAAAAGTGATCGAAAAGTATGATAATTGATGACATTTCTGATTGCGCTGTAATTCTCACTGAACAACATTTTAAACATAAGGCTGAGCAAAAAAATATGTTTGTTTGCCGTAACCCGACCGACCCGGTATAAAACTAGCCAACTGAAAAAGAAATATGAGCATTTTCTCAAAATTATGTCAAATTATTTTATTTTTCTTATATTTCTCTGACTCACCGAGCATTCTTATCAAAAGCGCCTTGTAGAGTAATTTTATAGCGCTGGTCAACTTATCTTTTATCTCTTGGGACAAATTAAACATTGCACGATGCATGTGCTTTAACATTTTCGGTTCTCCATTTACTGCAGTGTTGAATAAACCATTTTGATTGCATCCCCTTTTTTGGGTTAATTTGCCTCTGTCTGTCGACTGTTTTTTTACCACCGCTCACGTCGTTCTACATCATGGTGTCGCTTCATTTTAAATTTGACCTGTGCTTTGCATTCTGGGAGGGAAACACGCCCAGCAGCGTAATCACAACAAACATGGCGGCGCCATAAACATCCAAATTGTATGTCGGTGTAATCCCTCATTCGTCCAGGCGTGTTCCATAGTAGAAAAAGCTTCAGTTGTAGTCATCTGGACTCAGTTTGAAAAAATAGACGTTTCGACTCTCATCCAAGAGTCATTGTCAATAACAGAATTTAGGTCGAGAACTCCGATATTAATACTGTTCTGTGGTAAGACCCGCCCATTGGGAGGAGCCTTCCTGAAGTAGAAAGAGTTGTTTGTTTCAACAGAAACTCCCCCCTTGTATCTACCGAGCTAGTCTATTCAGAATCTTAATGGGCTATTAGAAACCTCTTTGTCTTTGTGAGACCCTGGCTCAACCACCCTGAGTACCTGATTAGCATCTGAATGTCCTTTACCTTTCCAGGGGTTCAGAATCCCATTATAAATAACAGGAAGATGAAACCTAAGCCCTCCATTTCTGTTTAAAGAAGGTCTTTCTTTTTTTAACAAAAATAGCTTCCTTGACTCCTCTTTCAAACCATCTTTTCTCCCTGCTTAAAACCTTCACCTCACCGTCTTCAAACGAGTGATTAGAGGCTTCAAGATGGAGATACCCGCGCTCTGAGGTCCTGAACTAGTATTTCTTCTGTGCTGATAAAGCCTCTTGTGTAGAGGCTGTTTCGTCTCACCTATGTAACGTTCTTTACAGCTTTCTTCACTGCATTGGATCGAATAAACTACATTGCTCTGTTTTTGAGTCGGCAACTTGTCCTTTGGGTGAACCAGTTTTTGTCTTAAAGTGTTTCCTGGTTTAAAATAAATAGGGACTTCGTGTTGTCTAAAAATTCTCTGCAGTTTTTCCGACAGGCCAGACACATAAGGGATAGAAACACCCTTCCTTCTCTGTTCAGTTTCCCTTTTGTCCTGCTTCTTGGTTCTCTTCACTCTGTTGAGAGCCCAAGCGGGGTAACCACAGGCTGAGAGGGCATTTCGGACATGTTTTTCCTCTTTCTTCTTGCCCTCTGAGCTGGTGGGCACACCTTGAGCTCTGTGTTGTAAGGTTCTGATCACCCCCAGCTTGTGCTGTAGTGGGTGGTTGGAACCAAAGAGCAGATACTGGTCCGTGTGTGTAGGTTTCCTATATACTTCTATTTGGAGTTTCCCGTCCTCTCCTCTGATCGTGGAACAATCAAGAAAGGCCAAGCGATTCTCCTTAGCGTCTTCTCTTGTAAACCTGATATGTGGGTCCACAGCATTGATGTGATCAGAGAAGGTTTCCAGCTCTTGTTTCTTGATTGTTACAAAAGTATCATCGACATAGCGGAGCCACAGTTTTGGAGCTATGCCTGAGAATGAGGACAGTGCCTTCTTCTCAAAGTGCTCCATGTACAGGTTGGCCACTATGGGAGAGACGGGCGAGCCCATGGCACAGCCATGAATCTGTCTGTAAAATTGTCCCCGGAATTGAAAGTAAATGGTGTTCAGACAGATGTCCAACAGTTTACATATGTGTTCAGGTGTCAGTTTGGTCCTTTCCTGTAGGGTGGTGTCTTCCTGCAGTCTGATCCTCACTGCTGCTACTGCATCAGTGGTCGGGATGCAGGTGAACAGGGACACCACATCATATGAAACCATGAGGTCATCTGGGTCCAGTTGGAGATGTTTCACTTTATCCACAAAGTTGTGCGTGTTTTCCACATGATGTTCCGAATTCCCCACAAGCGGAGCCAATATAGTTGTTAAATGCTTGGCCACATTGTAGGTGATGGAATCTGTGCTGCACACTATGGGTCTGAGTGGAACCTCCTTTTTGTGTATTTTTGGAAGGCCATAAATGCAAGGCATGGCTTCACCAGGATACAGTCTGTAATACAGAGGCCGGTCTATCGCTTCCTCTTTTTCCAGCCTTTGTAAACAGTCTATCACTTTCTTCTTGTAGCCACTGGTCGGATCTCTTTTCAAGCGCTCGTATGTGGTCGTGTCCTCGAGGAGGGTGTGGACTTTGGCTGAGTCCAGATGACTACAACTGAAGCTTTTTCTACTATCCAAATTGTAGCGAAAATTTTAAAATTGAAATTAATTAATTTTGACTGGTTTAGACTTAATTTGATTAGTTTAGTTCTGTTGTTCTGCAGCACTTTTTGCTGTTCAAATAAAGACCGGATTGTACCAGTTTGTAGATCTAGACATGTAGGTCGCTTTGTATGTTTGTACTCTCTTACTCTCTCGTACTCTCTAGTTTGTTTCTTTTCTTTTTTTTACTTCTTTAATCTTACTTTATTTTTTTGTATTTTTTTTTTAACCTTAACGTTTATATATTTTTTATATCATTATCTTTTTAATATCTGTATTGTTTTAATCTTTTTTGTATGTTTTTTATATATATATATATATATATATATATATATATATATATATATATATATATATATATATATATATATATATATATATATATATATATATATATATATATATATATATATATATATATATATATCAGACACATCACCTCAAAAAATGATGATGATGCAGCTTATACATAGTTCAATGTTTTAGAGATGTTATCTATATAACACACTTCTAATGGAGTTGTTTAATCAATACATATCATCATTACAGTCATATACAAGTATTTTATATTGTTAAATAATTCATTTACCAACCAGGAGGCCCTTCTTTTTTCTATTTGCCTTTAGCGACAGGTTAAAAACCTGCAACTTCTCTTCAAATTTTCCTCATCCTCTTTTGTTCTACTTCACAGACCTGTCAACTCACTTTGCTCTCTTGATCATTTGAAACTGTCAGCTTATTTAAACCACGTTATTTCCATATTACACCAAATTGCAGAATCCAAAGTATAAAGCTGTGCTGACAACTTTTAGAAAAAGCTAAAACTGGCATTACATTCACATATTCTTATATCTTGTGAGTAATGTCAGAAAGGAGTTGAATGTTTAGTGAACACGTGCTTTTCCCCAACATCGGATTGAGATAAATGAGCCAAATAATTGAGTGAGTGGTCACCCAGCCTGGAGTGTTTAACGGGCTTTTTCAAAACAGACGGGTGGAAATTCGAGATATTACGATTAACATGTCTGACAAAACGCAAACACATCTGGATCCATGGTTTATGTAATCTTATAAACAGCAGTGTCCAAGGATGTTTTCAGATTTTAGAATGAGACGTCACACCTACAGAGGGGCAAGAAGAAACGATCTTTATGGGCCAAAAAAACACATTATGTCTTAAATCTGCAGCTAGGTTTAGGGGTTAGGTTAAGGGCCATGGCACTTTGGGCTTGAAAGTTTAAATCCAATGCATTAGAATAAATTAACCAAAAGATTCAATGATTAAACCAAATAATAGGCCAAATGGTAATTATTTTCACCATCATCATTCAGTGTGAATCATAATTATGGATTGGGTTTATATAGCACCTTGTAGTGCCGTGAGTTATTCAATCACTCCTCACCTGGTGGTGCTGAGATACTTCAGCCACCACAGCTGCCCTGGGACAGACTGACTGAAGCGAGGCTGCCATTCTGCACCATCGACCCCTCTGACGACCACCAATAAGGCAAAGCAAGTTTATTTGTAGAGCACAATTCGTACACAAGGCAATTCAAAGTGTTTCAGACATCAGGGGGAAAAAGCAGTTGAATCACAAAGACGTGACAGAAATCAAAAAACCTTCATTTCTATTCATTCAACTTAACAATTTTGCTGACACGAATCATACATTTTGTCCGTGCTTAGTGCTCCGCCAGATGGAAAACTACATCTTTTGGACCACACTGACAGACACTCCAGACACTCTTTCCCATATTTATTTGACATTGCCAGTGTGACAGGCGTCTCAGGGACGGGCACATCGCTTTTGGATTGATTCTTTCCCATGTTTGACCCTTTTTGTATTTTTAACGATGGACCCAGTCTCATCCGTCCCCTCCCTAGATTTAGCTTTCACTAAACCAGGCATGTCTAAACTACGGCCAGGGGGCCAAATGCGGCCCTCAGACCAATTTTTGTTGGCCCTCTGGCTTCCTGCTAAGTTGGTCCAAACAACAAAATTTCACGCACGCACGCACGCACGCACACACACACACACACACACACACACTCATACACACACACACACACACACAATCATACACGCACGCACACACACACACACACACACTCATACACACATACACACACACACACACACACACACACACACACACACACACACACACACACACACACACACAATCATACACGCACGCACACACATACACACATACACACACACACACACACACATGCACACACGCGCACACACATACACACACACATACACACATACACGCACGCACATACGCACACACATACACACACACACACACACACACTCATACACGCACGCACACACATACACACACACACACATGCACACGCACGCACGCACATACACACATACACACATGCACACGCACGCACGCACATACACACATACACACTCACGCACACGCGCACACACATACACACACACATACACACATACACGCACGCACGCACGCACATACACACATACACACACATGCACACATACGCATGCATACACACATACGCACATACACACATACACACACACACACACTCATACACGCACACATACACACACACACACACACACACACACACACACACACACTCACATCACACACATACACACACTGCACTCCAGTCTCTCGTTTATCCGCTTTTCATGATCAGTGCCATTTGGAGTCATTGGCAGTAGCATTATATAACAGTGTGCAATATACTGACTACAGTTTTTTACGATTGAATAAACACTCAAATCTAAAGTTTTGCCCAATTATCAAAACCTTACACACAAGGAGCAAAACTCTTCCTCAGATTTGCACCACCGTAAACACAAGAAGTCAGTTCACACTTTGTGCAAAACAATACACACAGTGATTTGCAACACTGAACACACTTGTATGTATTTAGACACAGAAGTATATCAAGATGTCACTTCCTTTCCATTCTTAAAGCACTGACTGTCAAATGACCACACCCATGTGCCTAATGACCACACCCATGTGCCAAATGACCACACCCATGTGCCAAATGACCACACCCATGTGCCAGTCCATTGAACACTGTCGTCAGGCGCGCAAACACAAGATCGCTTAATTGTAGACACACCAATCAGGTTTAAGCACTATAAAAATGCAGCAGGTGAGTTCATCAAACTGAACCAAAATGGAAGGAAGAGGAAGAGTGAGGAGTCATATTCAATGTGTGTGTTTCATATGGTAAAGGAGCTGAGGTGTTTTGCTAATTGGGTTTATGGTTGTGCTAATTGTGTGTAAGGTTTTGCTAAATAAAACAAAACAATAAAAATTGTGTTTATCAAAAAAACTGTAAACCTGATTGGTGTGTCTACAATTAAGCGATCTTGTGTTTGCACGCCTGATGACAGTGTTCAATGGATTGGCACATGGGTGTGGTCATTTGGCACATGGGTGTGGTCATTTGGCACATGGGTGTGGTCATTTGACAGTCAGTGCTTTAGAATTGCAAAGAAGTGACATCTTGATATACTTCTGTGTGTAAATGCACAAGTGTGTTCAGTGTTGTAAATCACTGTGTGTTTTGTTTTGCACAAAGTGTGAACTGACTTATTGTGTTTACAGTGGTGCAAATCTGAGGAAGAGTTTTGCTCCTTCAGTTTAGGTTTTTGATAATTGGGCAAAACTTTAGATTTTAGAATTTATTCAATCGTAAAAAACTAATACAACGATGATAAACGTTCGAGCAGCTCTGGCCTCATTGTTCGTGAGCAGACACCGCCATCTTGTGGAGACTGGTGGTAAAGCAGCGTCTAGGCCTACGTCAGCGCTGAACGACGTGGAAGATGGAGCGGGGCTACGTTTCAAGGTATTGCCCTTCACAATAAAAGCGTACAACAACTTAAACCATTCTGTCGTACTTATTCTCACACAAAATTAACTAATGTAACACACACAAAATAATTTATATAGCATAGTTCTCATTTTGAAGTGTTTATTTGTTTTGAAACGTGGCTAAAACACGCTCGTAACTGTTATTTTGAAGGGAGACTGTCTAAGCTGCCTGCTGCTGGATGGATGCAGGGATTTTCACTCGTTTTTATGGAAGAGAGCACAAAACGTGGATTTTATTTACCTTTTCACCATGGATCAATCATCTAATGGCGTAAAATGAACCTAAACGCCGCTTAAACCTTTAACATCTTGCATTTTCCCATACACAACATAGCGTTTTGCTGGATTTACGCACGGGGGAAGACAGGCTTTGCTTTTAGCTGTCACTGAGCAGCCACATCAGCGAGGTTAGCGGATTTATGTGTTATGTGTGCAACTTTAAGCACATTGCATTCGATTTTACATGAGATTTTACTGTTATTATGCTGCTATTACTTGTCTTTTTGCAGAAATCCCATCATGGCAGACAGCATTATGAGCAAGGCTGCCACTATGGAGATTCCCATTAACAGCAATGGAGACACAGGCAGCTTGCCAGAGGATGACAGCCTGGAGCAGGTTTGACTTTATTTTACTTTCCCCCCCACTGCTTTGTGTTCTAGTGAAAAGGGTATTATATATGTGTAATACTTGTTTATTAGAGGTTTGATTCCAGCTCTGTTTGTGGTGCCATATGTTACCTAACCTAACCCAGGCCTGTATCATCATCATCATCATCATCGTCACATATCTGCAGATGTAACTTAAGACTCACAAGGGGATGAGGTCAAATGATCTGCTATAGAAAGCAAAGATATCTCATGGCATAGTGTTTTTTTGTCCAGGTCATTCTGTGAAATATGTGCCCTTTGTGTCCCAGAGACCTTAACAGTCTTATTATTTCTATCACAGCGATAATAAATGCACAAAAGTGTGTTTGTGGGTCGTTCCCTAAATACGCTTGCTCAAGATGAAACTTATTGCTGACAAAAGAAGAAGAAACCACTTTTCTTTCTTTTTTTTAAAATAGCTGTCAGTGTAATCACATTCATATTTATTCCTTTTTATTATTTTATATACCTTAGTTGTTTAATTAAATAGAAAATCTCCAATATGTAAAAAATAAAAACACCAAACATATGAAACAAAACAACGAACACAATTTTTTTCTCCTACCCATGTTTATGTATTTATTTAATATACTTAGTTGTTTAATTGTTTTAATTTCCCCCCAATATTTAAAAAATGCAAACATATGAAACACTTTTTATTTTTTCAGTCATAAAAATACACACAGTATTTATTATTATTGCAGGCCACAGCTCCCTGGAAAATTTGCTGCGTGTCATTCCCCAGTCTCATTTCCATTTCACAGTACACTGCCAAAAAAACCTGGGAAAAAGGTCGTGTTACATCTGTCATACCTGTTACTAAAACACAATCTTTCCCACTACGATTATTTCACTTGTACTTGTTTTGTAAACTTTGTGGGGACGTCATGTGCGTCGCGTCATTCCTGTTACAGATTTATAATGCATGGACCAAATAGTGTTGTTCTTCACACATATTTCATTTCATATCTCACCTTGTATGTACAGCACGTGGTGGCTCTGTTTAAAAATGTCCTTCCTGTTACTGTCATTGCTGTTTCCACGGCAGAAAGAGACGGTTTAAGTCTGGCTCATGTATTTACACCACACGAGCTAAAGTAACTGTGAGGTCTGGAGTCTGTTTGAACTGTTCCTACCGCCTCAGGGCGTGACTCAATTCACTCCGGTCTGACAACGGTTGAAAACTAATCTAAATAAAGTTACACATACTTTGTTTGTTTGATTAGTCTGTTCTCTCTCTACAGCTTCAGTTTACCTTTAACTACTTATAATTGCTGCAACTACTTAATTGACTTAACTTATTGTGTTTTCTTTTTCCATAACGCACAAATACAAAAATATATGAATTAAATCAATATGTCGTACTCATATTATAATGCCTATTCATTGGTGGAAAGTGGAAAAGTAGTTTTTACAGAACATTTGAGAGCAGATATCTATACTTTGTGACATTCTATCAACGATTTTGGTTCAGACTAAAATATACATACAAAAAATATATATACATAAAATTCACTAGAAAACATTTTGCTGATTTGAATACTCTTCACTAAAGATTCTCAATTCTTTATCAAAATCACTCAATTTAAGTTCTCAAAATCCATGGGAGCTACTCTTACGTGAACTGATTTTTTTCATGTGCTGATTCTACTCTTACTCAATTTACTTCTTTCACCCCTATTTTGTATTTGTTTCATCCTAAACACGAACAACGGTCAGTCATACATGGACTTTTGATATGATTCATAATTTTGCTGTTGTTGTTGGGACATTGTCAGGACTTGCAGCAGGTGATGGTGTCGGGGCCCAACCTGAACGAAACCAGCATCGTGTCAGGAGGATACGGAGGTCCAGCAGGGGGCGTCATCCCCACCAGCAGCATCAAAGGTACAGGTCATTTCATTTATTTCAAGTTTGAAAGTGTCACATTTTGCAAGTTTGAAAAGTTTCAGCAAGTCATTTTTCATTCGGTTTTCATTTATTTATTCATTTTCCCTCGTTAAAGTGACAGTTTTTGAATTTTATTTAGCCGCTGTTATTACTCTTGATCCACTATTAATCAACAACACGACTGAAACCGGACAACTCACCACAACGATTAAGCAGTTCTTTCTTTGGACGTCTGCGCTTTCCTTATCCTGTGATTCAGTTCTCCATCTCTGAAAAACGAGGTCTGACACTGAAGCTCAATCAAATTTAAAAGAATCCAGACGGCCTTGTCACTGCATCAGCAAGTGTAAAAAGAATAGAGCCAGAGGGCTGTTCGTTGACGACTTAAAGCATTAAACAAGCTCATGAGAGTTGCCTTTAGTCCAATTCTGATAAATATTGACAGTATTTTACAGGTGCAGCAGTCAAATCTGTCCCAAACAAAGCCGTCTGTCACTACGCCAAACAGAACAGTTGATCCCATCTATATATATATATATACCAAAGGTGGGGCCTTACAGCCTAAAAGATGAAAACGGAGCAAGTGTGAGAAGAGGACACATGACATTTTGCTCTAACTTCTCGTTACTCTGTCATTTTATTCATTTAAAGTTATATTTACATTACATTTTTTTACAGATTCAGATTTTTAAAAGTATTCGAACACAATTCAAAATGAAAAATGAGTCTTTTAAGGATTCGATGCATAGATTTTCACCAGTCTGAAGTGCAGTGGATTCAAGTGAGTGAGTCCTGGCATCGTGACGTTTTGCTGTGAGAACCATGTTTATACTGTCAGTGGAACTCGTTGTTTTACTCTGAGCCGACGCGGTGGTTGATCAGAAGCTGCGACTGTGTTTGGGGAAAGAAACTGGAGCAAGGCTGAAGAGACAGCGACTGACTAACAAAAGAGATCGACGTGCTCATTCTCAGCCTTTCCAAAACACAACAGGAAATATGGCTGTGTGATTTGGCAAAACGATCGAATTGCGATTAGTGATTGCGATTACATTTGAGCTTTATGTTTTAATGATAGGATGTTGTTCAAACTCAAATTCAAACGCAATTTGACAAAATTTGACAAGATTTCAAGGCTGTTTATTGCTGTGCTGTGGCTCTTTGTGATGGAAGTAAACAAGGACGACAATAACAAAGTGCGTTTGGAGTTTGCAGATGGATAAAACGAGTCATATGTCGTTCAAATGCGGAAAACATAAGGGAGCGCCCAGCCACCCGGCGGAGGAAACTCATTTCGACCGCTTGTATCCGCGATCTTGTTCTTTCGGTCATTACCCAAAGCTCATGACCATAGGTGAGGGTAGGAACGTAGATTGGACCGGTAAATCGAGAGCTTTGCCTTTCGACTCAGCTCCTTCTTTACCACAACAGTCCGATCACTGCAGCCGCTGCACCGATCCGCCTGTCGATCTCACGCTCCATCTTTCACTCACTTGTGAACAAGACCCCGAGATACTTGAACTCCTCCACTTGGGGCAAGGACTCCCACCCACCTGAAGAGGGCAAGTCACCTTTTTCCGGTTCAGAACCATGACCTCGGATTTGGAGGTGCTGATTCTCATCCCAGCCAGTTAACGTATGCTAACGCTAACACCTTCAGCTACATGACGTATGCTAACGCTAACACCTTCAGCTACATGACGTATGCTAACGCTAACGCCTTCAGCTACATGAGGCACAGACAGAACTGTGGTAAGTGTCTGGTATGTTAACGTAACATATGAACAGTTATTAAGATAACTATAGCATAAAGAACATGCTAACAAGTTTACCAAAGCATCAGTTTTACCCCAAATCACTAAATCCATTGAATTCTTCTTCCTCTGTGTCACTTCTAAACAACTCCACAAACTCCAGAGGTAGAGGAAGTACAGATTCTTCTTCTGCGTCGCTTAGAGCCTAGAGCGCCCTCTTGTACTCACTCACTCACTCTCACACACACACACACACACACTCACTCACTCACTCACTCTCTCACTCTCACACACACTGACACACAATCACTCACTCACACACACACACACACACTGACACACATGCTCACACACACACACACTGACACACATGCTCACACACACACACACACACTGTTTTTCACGTTGTGGTTGCGTATCTCTCAGGCCCTGCAGTTCACTACAACCCGCAGTACTTGGAGCGGAGGCGGGGCCCTGCTTCTGGACCAGGTGGAAGCAAAGTGTTCACTTCACACGGAGTCAAACGCTCTGCAGATGGAGGGCGAGCGCTTCATTTAAAGATGGTTCTTGTCTTCAAAGTTTTTCATGATAAAAGCTTTGGATAAGCCTTTTATCTACATCTTTATTTTAGTCGATAATGATCTCAATAAATGATTGGGTGTGATTAAACGTGCAAATATAAATAAATAATTATATATATAAATTCTTTAATGAGGAGAAAACACACTTAAAAGAACTACACTCAGTAGCATCAAATTATGCTTTTTTCTTATTTTAGTTAAATTAAATTTATACTGGAAGAACCCAAATACAGATTTAACAAACAAACAAACACAGAATATCCAAATGTAACTCCAATAAAACAAACCCTAAAATCAACAAATACATAAAAACACACTTACACATACACTATGAGATACAATGATATATAACGAGCACTGGCACTGCGGGTAGTCCTTGTAGTCCTTGTAGTCCTCGACCAGTGCTTTAAAAATCCTTAAAAAGGCATAAAATGATTTATTCCGCAGACAGGGAGCATGCTGAAGGCCTTTTCCCTTTGTTGACACGGTGGGATTGTAATATACAAAAGTCCTGAGATCTCAAGCGGTGAAAATCTGATCTGATGTTCAGCAAACATGAGAAACAACCAGGCAAATGCCAACAAGAGCCTTCTAATGAAACATAGAGTTATTCTAGTGAGGTTTTGGACTCACAACCATAACATTATTTTGGTGAAACATCTGTTGAGCCCCGCCCTCCATCTGACGTCGTGACCGAGTTAGAACATGAACACAATGACACGTCTTAAATACTGTTCTTCTAAGATCTGGGACTGCTCTGCTCAGTGGCACACTGGTTTGGCTTTCAATACTCGGACTGTTTGCAATTTTGCTTGTAATAATTCTTCATATTTCAGAAATGTGATCGATGTTCAATGAACTCAACGTAGGAATGAACTAACAGGAAGCGTGGAAATGTTTGTTAACAAGAAATGTCGCTTAACCTTCTTTTTAAATGCACACCGTGTTTTGTGTCATTTGAGGGATGAGAATTGAAAGCCTTTATGATCTGAATCTTGCCTGGGACCCAGAAAACACAACAGTTGACCATGCGTGTCTCTGAATGGCTAATACACCTGTCAATCACACCCATCAGACACATATCATCCTGTACTTTCTGTCATTGAAATACTATATCATCACAACACTGTTTAAGTTATTGGTCAAAACTATATGGGCCGGATTTTGGCCCTGGATTCATTTCGTCACATCTTGCGTTGGGACAATTTCCGACAGCGCGTGATTCTAAACAAGAGGCACGATTATGTCAAAATATGAGGTGGAGTGAAGCAAGGTGAGGGCGTGGTCTGGTGGATTCTGTGAATGGACAGAATCATGACTAATAAACTTCTAAACTAGTGCACTAGAGTCGTGTTTCTCTCCCCACATGGACGAGATTATAAAACAACCTTCATGGGCCAATTTTTGACATGGTTACATTTCTCTCCTACTCACATGAACAGCGCCTTTACACCCTCCGCTCTTAAAGCTCTTGGCTGGACACCTCCACCTCCGATGTTGGACCCCTGGTACCAGACTGGACCGTGCATGTGCTCAGCTCAGAGAGTTGAGAGTCTATTTGGGAAACTGGATAAATCACATCCAGCCAAAATCCTTGTCCCAGTCTGCGTCTCCTTGTCCTAACTGGGACACATACGCAACACATGAGGTCATTTGGCTCTGGAGCTGACCACAGTGGGCCCTTTCCTTGCGCCCTCTGGACCACGCAGCATCACACTGAGCACTTGCCTGACCTCTTTAGGGTATATATATAGTAGGTTTGTGCATGGACTGCGCCCTATTCTGTGCTCAGTAACTTCCTTTTGGACCTGGTTTATTCCGGGTTTAGTCAGGGCACCCGGAGGTGAAAGCGAGCTCTCTGCCTTGTGCAAAACAAATTAAATAAAGAAACAGCGCTCCGAGGCTGCTGTATTTCAATGTTTTATGTTATTTTTAAACAGAAAATCAAACAATTTTCTTGCTCACGTCCTTCTTTGCCTGGATATGAGGCCATGACAAACACCCAGAGGTGGTGCCTTGAATGATTGCCCCACTATAGAACATTTCAGGCAAAGCTAACCCTAACAGTGGAACACGCTTAGAAATTAAACTCATGTTAAATCCAGTTGAGAGAAAAGTTACAAAGAGTTTTTACAATCCAAAAGACATTAAAATGCCTTAGAAATGGCTCTAAGTTACTTTTTATGCACTTTTCCCTGCAAATGTAACTTAAGCCATTTTGATTCTCATCCCTCCACATTTTCCACTCATTATTTATTTCTGTCCATATTTAATCCTTTCCTGTACTCCGCATGAACCGCCCTGCATGGAGGATTAACATGCACTCGTCTCACATTCTTCTACCAATGCTTCTCACCACAATCTCTATTTTTACCATTTTCATTTCCGCTTTTGTCCCTGCCATCCTCATCTCAGACATCCGCATGAAATCCAGAGGCGTAAACTTGTCCAACAGCCAGTCGACCGAGCGAATTGTCCATCACCACCAAACCCATCCAGGTACCTGCACGTTCATCCTCATGTTCTGCTCATTCTCTGCTCTGATGACGCTGCCGGGTGAAAGAGAGCGGCCCCTGGTGCACACAGCATGAGAACGCTTGTGTATCGTGTGTCCTGCAGGATCGTCCAATCACACCTCGGGTTCCACAGAGGAGCTGACCAGAGGCGTGGCTGTGGAGAAGCTGGACAGTGTTAAGAAGTGGGGCATTAACACGTACAAGGTAAAGCGCCTCTCAGACTTTAGATATTCTGGTCAGATTAAAAATGATTACAATACAAATCTGGATCCAATCTGATTATGTGATTTTGATGGTCATTTGAGTGTAAATAGTTAGTTATGGTTATAGTTGTTGTTTACTTCAAGTTTTTTGTTTGATTTTGTTTATCAAGTTACTGTATGTCATAGAACTGAAATGTATTATTTAAGATTGCAGATAATTGCTCGTAATAGAATATTTTTAATGTTATCATTGTCATTTTTTATTGTTTAAAGTTATACAAAGTCTGAAGTTATATTACAGATTTAAATCAACTGTGTTTGTTCATTAC
Source organism: Eucyclogobius newberryi (assembly GCF_026437365.1). NCBI lineage: Eukaryota > Metazoa > Chordata > Actinopteri > Gobiiformes > Gobiidae > Eucyclogobius > Eucyclogobius newberryi. The sequence continues at coordinate 7,156,121 of NW_027315724.1, forward strand.
GTTTTAAGGCAGGCATGTCCAAACTACGGCCCGGGGGCCAAATGCGGCCCTTAGACCAATTTTTGTTGGCCCTCCGACTTCCTGCTAAATTGGCCCAAACAACAAATAGAAATAGTTTTACTGTAAAATTGGAAAAATTCAAGCATTTTGATGTTATACCAACCTCATAATAATGTTCCAAGTCTTATGAAAGGTGTGGAGGCTCAACAAAACTATGTCAAATGTAAAACTTCAAATTAATCACTTTTCAAATTTGACATTGTCAGGTTGTTTGCGGCCCTTTGCTCCATATAAGTTTCAAAATGTGGCCCTCAGTGAAAAAAAGTTTGGACACCCCTGTTTTAAGGACACAGATGCTTTATTCAGTCTCTACACTTGAATCTGTGTTTGTGGTGATGCAGTGCACCAAACAGATGTTCTCGGAGCGTTTTGGCAGAGGCTCGCGGACAGTGGACCTGGAGCTGGAGGCTCAGATCGACTTGTTACGAGACACAAAGCTTAAGTACGAGAGCATCCTGAGACTAACCACGGCGCTGACCACACACTTCCAGAGCATGGTGCAGACCCAGCAGGCTTTGGGAGACACCTTCACCGACCTCAGCCAGAAGTCTCCAGAGCTGCAGGTACCACACCAGGCCAGCCCTCTTGTGTAATGCTGCTGTTCTTTCTGTTGTATCACATGTTTAAACCCTTATGCTTGGACTTTTTCTTTATTCATTCCATTATGTCCACCATCTTAAAGAACAGCTTGATATGCTGTACATAAAAATAAAGCTGTAACCCTCTTATTTCCAGTCAAATCAAACATTCTGAGAAGAATCATCATCAAGTAAAAAATTACCCTAAAATAAAATTTAAAATTAAAGGACTTTTATATGGATTCCACCTGGACATTTTTGCTTTATTACAAGTAATACTACTTGTTTTAGTGAATTTATCTTTAGCTTTTAACCCAACCCAACACATGCTCATTTGAGTGTGATCAGCCCATACCTCCAGAAACCAGCTTCACTCATGTATATATTTAACAAAGAAAATCTAGGCTGGATTTAAAATCTGATTTATTTTGTGCAGAGCTCATTTCTACTTAGAATTAGAGTAAAACCGACACCAGAGTCCAAAACTACAGAGTCTCAGCTTCACAAAAGCTTCAGCTTTAAATGGGCCTCATTTTAGGTGTTTGGTTTCAACTCATTTTATCCCAGGACTCCCAAAACTCCTTTGTTTTTTTTAACTCGACAGAATTTCGTGAGTGAGTAAAAAGTGGTGCTACAGTCACAGACAGCAGTATAACATATAAACAAGGAGATATTTTTAAGGCTGGAAGAACAAAAAACACAGACATAATTTACATTTGACCATTATTGACAAATCCCCTTGGCGTCATATATAATCAGAAAACGTTTTAGCTTCAAAATAAGCCCAAAATGAGCTCTGTGTGCGCTCACTGTTCAGAGTTAATATTCCTCACTCCCAAACCAAAAGTAGAATTCTCATTCATGTGTCCATAGAAAGCCTTATGAGCAGCAACTGCAAAAAAGTTAGATTTTGGTAATAACAGTTGGATCTTGAGCCCTGCTTCACATAAGCCCTGTGTGTGTCTGCAGGATGAGTTCGGGTACAACGCAGAGACGCAGAAGCTGCTGTGTAAGAACGGTGAGTCTCTGCTCGGGGCCATCAGCTTCTTCGTGTCCAGTGTGGACACTCTGGTCAACAAGACTATGGAGGACACGCTCCTGACTATCAAGCTTTATGAGAACGCACGGTGAGACTAGAGCAGGACGAAGCTTCACACTGTCTGGGTTCTCTCACTCACTCGTGTGTTCGTTGTCCCTCAGGCTGGAGTTTGATGCGTACCGCTCAGACCTGGAGGAGCTGAGCATGGGCCCTCGAGACGCTGCCTCCATGGTCCGGATCGAGATGGCCCAGCACGAGTACCAGCTTTACAGGGACAAGTACGAGCGGCTACGCAGTGACGTCACCATCAAACTCAAGTTCCTCGAGGAAAACAAGGTGTGTGTTATTTTTCCTTATCATTTTTTGCATAATCTGGATAATATCATCAGGAATGTGCTCAAATGTGTCTGGGAATGACTTTTGACTCATAAAATTATCCAAAAAAAGGGCAGAACTATCACTTATTCCTTTAAACGAGACATTTCTGTCATTTTTAATAGTTTTAATTACAGATGCAATACTCGATATTCTAATTTTGCAAATATCTAAAAAAATAAAAAAAATTGCAATATGATCCATTGTGATACATGTGATTGTTGCAGGTGAAGGTGATGCACAAGCAGCTGCTCCTCTTCCATAATGCCATCTCAGCGTACTTTGCTGGAAACCAGCAGCAGCTGGAACAAACTCTGATACAGTTCAACGTGAAGCTAAAGCCTCCGGGCTCAGACAAGCCCTCCTGGCTGGAGGAACAGTAGAACCAGCAGTGTGTGAAGATGGAGTCTCCTGTAACAGTAGAGTGACCAACGGAACATGATCCCTATGTTTGTCTAGGTTGTACCACCTGACGTTAGCCACGTTTCCACTGGTTTACTTTGGAGCGGATTGGTTCAGTCCAAATGTGTCTTCACTGTGTTTAGGTCACAGTACCGGCCGATTTAAGCCATCCAAAGTGGAGCATGAGCGGTCAGAGTGCTCTGGCTTGCTTTGGCTCCCAGGACCCTTTTGAGCGAGATGATTGGACAAGAGAGAACACAGACTCAGGCGGGAATAAGACAGCAAAACGCAGATAAGAACAGAAAATAATCATTTCTCTCTAAACGCTGACTTGATCTTGTGATAAACTGCTGTATATCCACTGATGCTAACTTGTTGAGCAGAAAGACAAAACAAAGCTAGCACGAGTTAGCATCAGCTGTTTCCTGTTTCTCAACGCACCACAATCTCGTCAAAACGCTAATTATTACATTTCCAGTGCATAACGCATCTAAGATTATACAAACTCAATGAAGAGACATTAGGAATAATTGAAAGTAGTTTAAAGTTGAGCCACGACTCACAGACACATAAACTTATTACTAAACGTCTTTTTGTGAATTGCTGAGATCGACCTCATGAAGACAAGTTATTTATCAAGAAAACATGAGTTATATTTGGGTGACATCATCTCTGCCTCTGGAACCAGAGCCAGGCCCTGAACAGGAGACACTGCGTCATGAAAAGAACTGTTCCAAAGTGAACCGGTCTGGTGGACCAGGGCCAGTGGAAACATGGCTTTAACACTTTTTTATTTGTTTTAAACCCTTTTTTACATTTCTTTAGGCAGCACAATCATAATTTCTATCCCCTTTTATTTCTGTACATACGCCACTGTTGTGAATGTACCCCGTCATGACAGGTTTGCACATTCTTTACTTTGTTGTCTACGTTTGAAGCATATTCACTTTATTATCACGTGTATCACTAACACAAATCTACAAAGCTGGAGCTGCATTGACCCGCTGCGGTGTGATGTCACTGCATTTCAAATCTATTTTCCTAATGACCCAATGAGCTTCTTAAAGAGATCATTCTGACTGCGCAGCTTATGTCCAACTGTATCAGGACATACAGTACATACACGGGCATCTTTTTTCAAGTCACGTCACAGTCTTTGCTACCTTGCTTTGTCGAAACCAACTGTTTACAGGCACAGAAACGAAAAAGCATATTTATTGACTTTTATTAACCTGTTATTTAATTGGTAAATGTTTTGACAGAGCATGCGCCAGTAGATGGCAGCAGTGAGCAACCTAAACCTTTAAACGTGCTTAAAAATACATTTCAGACTCATCTGTAACATAACATCCCTTTTGGTACGTTTTCAGTTGTATTCTTCTGCTGTTGTCGTGTTCTATCTGCTTTGTCAATAAAGTCAGCTGGATGTGAGCCATTGTCATCTTCACTTGTCATCACAATCAGTCAAACCAACAAAGCTGTACATATTTTATATCATGGTGCATTTGTTTGGTCTGGATTTCATAAAAAAAAGTATTGCTCTTCTATTGACTCTTTAAAAGTTTGTAGTAGTTAACAAATACATTTGGGATTTCAGAATGGAGGCAAACGTGAAGTGGAACATAGTGGGATTTCAATGGAGAAAGTTAAATATTGCAGAATATAATAAAATATGAAAAATCCATCTAAAGTAAAAACACTCAATGTGATACATTTGAGTGGTATCAGAGTCTGGTTTAAACACATTTACAGTTGTAGTTTAGATTATCTGTTTATTAAATAAGCGATAATGCTCCTGTTGGGTTTGGTTTTACTGGACAAATACTTATACAAATACATTGACGTTGCAATTCTTTTTTGTTGTTTTTTTCTACAGATTCAGTATTTTACACACTTTACCACACATGATCAATCAATCAAAATGTATTTGTAGAGCACAGTTCATACAAACGTAACTCAAACTGCCTTAAAATAATAAAAGCACATTAAAATCATCATATAAAAATAATCAGAATCAGAAAAGGTTTATTGACATTGTCAGTGAACAGAATTCACAGGCGAGGAACTTGCTTTGGTGATTCGGTGCAATATACAACAATGAACAATAATGAAAGGAAAATAAATCAAATGAGGCATGCATTAATACACAAAATTGTGTTGTTGATTAGATTATAGGTAAAGTGACCGATGTTAAGAAGTGTTCATGAGTCCAACGGATGAGGGAAAGAAACTGTTGGCGTCAGGTTCTGGTCTGGATGCACTGTCGCCTCCTGCCTGAGGGGAGTGGCCTCCTGCCTGAGGGGAGTGGCCTCCTGCCTGAGGGGAGTGGCCCCCTGCCTGAGGGGAGTGGCCTCCTGCCTGAGGGGAGTGGCCTCCTGCCTGAGGGGAGTGGCCCCCTGCCTGAGGGGAGTGGCCTCCTGCCTGAGGGGAGTGACCTCCTGCCTGAGGGGAGTGACCTCCTGCCTGAGGGGCGTGGCCTCCTGCCTGAGGGGAGGTTAAGCGTATTAGTATTAGTAGTAAGTATAGTAAGCCTGAATTATTACTAAGAATTAAGTCTTTGTTCATGCTTTAAAGGCAGGAATAATTATTATAAAGTGTTAACAAATTGGTTTAAAATAATTTAGAGATCTGTCAATCAATGAAAAAGTGTTATGGTTCTTTACTCAGGATGGATTTTTTTCTGGCCCATAGGCTTTATTTGACAGGACAGGACAACATGAAATATAAACTGTGAACTCAGCAAATAGGACTGGAATTGAACCACACACCACTGCACCACTGCACCACCGCCGAGCATGAATCTAGAACATTCTAATGACCTCGAATTTAAAGGGTCTATTGTGTGAGAGTATAAAGGGGCCTTGCTGTATAAAGGAGACATTGGAAAAGGAGAATATATGACACAATTGTGCCTCACCTGATGATAGAAAACTGTAACCAAAATCCAGAAAGCCATGAAAGGCTCTTATAATGTAAAAGTCTAAACTGTTTGAAATATTACCACATTCTAGTTCTTTAATCCAGCATCAGATTCTGTGACTGGCTCATTTTAAGATTAAATTAATTTTGCAAAATTATTTAACAGTACTATTGAATGTCATTGTTCAATGTAAATGGAAAAATGTGTCTCCTTTAAAGCCCATATTACAGATTTTTATGATTTTCTGGGATGTTTTTTCTATGATGTTTTAATGACTTTATTTAGTGTATTTATACCAGTTGTAAATATAAATGATCCATCCAACCAATCGAGTGGCTATTTGTGGAGAAAAGTCTAAAAATCTCAAGTGTATGCATAATTTACACAAAACAAACTAAATTTTGGGCCCTCTAAATTTTAATTCAACAAAATAAAGGGACATATTTGTTTATTCGTCAAATAAATAAAGATGATGACATTAGACGGGTTTTTGCCCAGTATTTGCTGGGTAATTTCCAAGTGTGATGTCATCAGTTACAGAAAGTAATATTATAAACCTAAAAAATGTGGATACATTTTAAACAATCATTTTTAGCTAAATTTAAAATATATATTAACTGCATTTTAGCTTAATAAGTCGCCCAACCTGTCAGAGGCACTTTAAGTTTGGCTACATAAAAAAATAAAAAAGCAAAATCCAGTTAGTTTTACTTTTCCCTTGATCAAGAACCCAGTGATAAAATGACATTATGATCAATACAATGCATATGCTTGACCCGCCGCCATGTTTGTAGTCTTTTACGCACGAGCCGCTCCACATACCTGCGCTGCTTATCAGTCTGGTTCTTATCTGGGTCAAAGTTTAGCCTGGAGCTGTAGACTTGGGACTTTAGTGACTCCAAAACGTTCCCAAACAAAATCCGTTCTTCCAGTTTCAATGCCGGATTGATGAATATTTGTAATTGTTTCCATGTTTGAGTTGGAGAAGGCGTGGATGAGATGAGGGCAGGTCCGGGCGGATCAGACTCGAGTTTCAACACTTTTCTCCCTCTCGCCTTGTGATCCCGGGAAGAGCTGAAGACGTCTGCGTGTGTGGGAGAAGTTATCACGCACGGAGGAAAAGGAAGCAACGGGAACAGTTCATATTTAGGAATCTAACTGCGAAGATCAGCTTTTTAATCTAAGGTGAGTTTGTTTGGCATGTTTTGGAGACTTTTACGCACAAATTACGCAAGAGGTTTGTTTGGCTGCTAAGTTATCAAGAAGGTTGGAGAAAATACTGATAATAGTTTAATAGTTAGACTGGTTTTGGTGATGGCTTGGGAATATAAAACTGGTTGGGCTACATACGTGAGGCTTAGCTGTTATTTGTCTGTTATAAATACAGATTTGTGGTGTTAAAGTGTAAACACACTTTAACACCACAAATCTGTAAAGAATCATGTTTAAATTTCATGTTGCTACTGTTTAGTAGCAACATGAAATTTAAACATGATTCTATAAATGCTTAATATGTTTCCGTTATGTGCTTTTTTTTTGTTGTTGCATAAAATACCCACGTTATAAATTCCCAGAATGAAAGAACGTGTAATACATTCATTATGACAACTGTATATCTTTAAATGTAAGATTCGTTCCTATTCACCTGCTGCAGTGTCTCGCCTTAACGTAATATAAAGAATAGTTTTGCTCTAAATCTAGTGGTAATAATCAGTGGCGCAAAGTTACAAAGTATAAAAATAAAGGTACTATACTTAAGTAAAACTTAAAGCAGCAGTGTGCAACTTTTTGGAGGTGCATAATTAGATGGTAATCGTTAAAGCCACATTTATGGATACGTTTTATGCCATACTGTGGAATATTATTAACAAGCAGTTTCTTTAGTTTAGTTGTAGCTTCAGTATTTTAGTTTAGTTTAAAAGAAATCGGCTAAAAGTTACGTACTGGGGCTTTAACATGAAGTAATTTCTCTTGTGGATCAATAAAGTGTGTAAGTAATAATAATAACTAATAGATCTAGTATTAGTAGTAATGTTATATCACATTTATTACAGTGTTGTCTTTATCTTTGTTGTATAGCATTAGCCCAGTGAGCGCGCTCCAATAAGAGCATCTACAGTGTCGGGGGTTTGAATCTCCACATTTCATGCTTTTCTCTCTCCATGGGCCAAAAAACACGAACAAAATAATAATAAAAAGAAAGACTACTGAAAAGAATATTTAAAAAAATCAAAAAACATAAACCGTAGCCTCTTGATCTTGCCTTGTACTAAAAATTAAAAAAGTAACTCAACCAAAGCTTAAACTCGGATTCCAATAGAAGAGAAAAGAAAACACTTTCTTGCAATTTGTCTTGGGCCCTGACACAATGATTAAAAATGGGTTGGACCTTTTTCTCACACAAAATCCTCCAGAGACCACTTTAAAGTAGAGTCAAGACTTCCCAAACGTTGATAATAAAGCCTTTTGTTGACTTCCACCTCCTTCTTCCCCCTGTCTCATGCAGGACTTACAGGAACTCTGAACGGAGCGTGTGTAGGATTGCAACACGTTTCTATTGAGTCAGTGTTGTACTTTATTCACCGCAGTTACATCATGACATCATCTGAACCTCTGACACTGTTTCGAATCACAACCAGTTCCACTGACGTCACCACAAATGATCTTATCTCCAGAGCAATGTCACAAGGAACTAAACCTGTACTAAATCTTCCACTCAACTGTGTTATGTTGTGGTGTGTTTGGCATTTATTTCAGTGGGTTAATGTGCAATATACATATTTATACATCTAAGTAAATACTAAGTCAAAGTAATATTGTTTAATTGCTGGATTCATTAATTGGAGCTTATATTTTGTAATAGTATTTGTATTCTACAGTTGTTACATATGGGCTGGTGTTTAATGCTGCTAATATGATGTATTGTGTGTAGTGTAAAATATTTTCATATTCTATTTTTCATACTGCTAAGTTGATTGATTTATAGTGGTTCTAGTTGACTGTCATGCTAGTTTTTGAAGGTTTTTACCTGACTTTGATGCCAATGGATCTGCAAAATTAAAGAGTGAAAATGTATCTAAAGGCATTAAACTTCAAGTGTGTGTAGACCCCCTTCAAGTGTGTGTAGACCCCCTTCAAGTGTATGTAGACCCCCTTCAAGTGTGTGTAGACCCCCTTCAAGTGTATGTAGACCCCCTTCAAGTGTGTGTAGACCCCCTTCAAGTGTGTGTAGACCCCCTTCAAGTGTATGTAGACCCCCTTCAAGTGTGTGTAGACCCCCTTCAAGTGTGTGTAGACCCCCTTCAAGTGTGTGTAGACCCCCTTCAAGTGTGTGGTTACCCCCTTCACGTGTGTGTAGACCCCCTTCACATGTGTGTAGACCCCCTTCAAGTGTGTGTAGACCCCCTTCAAGTGTGTGTAGACCCCCTTCAAGTGTGTGGTTACCCCTTTCACGTGTATGTAGACCCCCTTCACGTGTGTGTAGACCCCCTTCAAGTGTGTGTAGACCCCCTTCAAGTGTGTGTAGACCCCCTTCAAGTGTGTGGTTACCCCTTTCACGTGTGTGTAGACCCCCTTCACGTGTGTGTAGACCCCCTTCAAGTGTGTGTAGACCCCCTTCAAGTGTGTGTAGACCCCCTTCAAGTGTATGTAGACCCCCTTCAAGTGTGTGTAGACCCCCTTCAAGTGTATGTAGACCCCCTTCAAGTGTGTGTAGACCCCCTTCAAGTGTGTGTAGACCCCCTTCAAGTGTGTGTAGACCCCCTTCAAGTGTGTGTAGACCCCCTTCAAGTGTATGTAGACCCCCTTCAAGTGTATGTAGACCCCCTTCAAGTGTATGTAGACCCCCTTCAAGTGTGTGTAGACCCCCTTCAAGTGTATGTAGACCCCCTTCAAGTGTGTGTAGACCCCCTTCAAGTGTGTGTAGACCCCCTTCAAGTGTGTGTAGACCCCCTTCAAGTGTGTGTAGACCCCCTTCAAGTGTATGTAGACCCCCTTCAAGTGTGTGTAGACCCCCTTCAAGTGTGTGTAGACCCCCTTCAAGTGTGTGTAGACCCCCTTCACGTGTGTGTAGACCCCCTTCAAGTGTGTGTAGACCCCCTTCAAGTGTGTGGTTACCCCCTTCACGTGTGTGTAGACCCCCTTCACGTGTGTGTAGACCCCCTTCAAGTGTGTGTAGACCCCCTTCAAGTGTGTGTAGACCCCCTTCAAGTGTGTGTAGACCCCCTTCAAGTGTGTGTAGACCCCCTTCAAGTGTGGGGAACAGCCCAGTCAAACCAGTAATACACTTGACAAACATAGTATCAGCTGAAACAGCTGCACCAATACCAATACTCAACTTACTCTTATTTGGAAGTTGTTCCTCAAGTAAAACACATGGATGTGTGTTAGCAGCTCGTAGCTTGTGATTTGTGAATTGTAACTCCTGTTAATAAACAGTGAATAAACCAGAGAAGTTGAGTTTATTTCAATCTACTACAGTTAAAGGTGGTATGGACGATTTTTTTCAGCAATTTTTTTTATCATATTTCCTCGTGGCGTGGATAAATCATTAGTCCTGCCACGTATCAATCATAAAACGCATCTATCGCTCACCTGCAGCCGCGTCAGGCTCGTCCCCACGTTTTCGCGTGCCTAAGCGCATGGATCTATCATAATATAGTTCCCTCAGTGTACGGGGCAAAATGAAGACGGAGAAAGACAGTTCGAGCTGACTCAGAAGTGGACAGAAATCTACGGGAGACGAGAGATGTGATGCGCTCCGTTGCGCTAATAAACAAACGCACGTGTGTGTTGTATCAGTCCACACGGGGGAGTGGCATGTGCACTTCCACCTGCGTTCTCAAATCGCCGAAAAATCGCCCATACCGCCTTTAAGCCTTGTGTTTGATTGTCGTCCTTGTTCAAGTGTCTTCAACTTAATTGAGCCAAGAAGCTTGTGTTATGCTGGTATTACATTATGCAAATAAGGCATGGTTCAACCTAAACCTCTGGATTTGAATCAGGACCTGAACCTGAGCATGGGCTCAGGTTCTGATGCAGACCTACTCAGTAGGGTTGAGTAGGTCTGCATCCCTACTCAACTACTATTTTGCTTACAGGGTTTAAAATTAATGTGTGGTGTTTTTTCATTTATATAATTGTCTTAAAGGTAACTAATGATTCTTTAATTAGCCTTGTCAAACTAATTAAGGCCGATATTTGTACTTTGTCGGCCTTAAGTCTCCAGCACAGGTGGATATTTGGCTTTGGCCTACCTGCTGCCTAAAGCAGTGTTTGTCTAGTTTTTTGAGTCAGGGCACACTTTTTGTTTATAAAAATACCACATCACACAACCTACTAAAACATTGCCAAATCAGTCATTTTCATTTTAAAAAGTGTGTTGCATAATTTGGCAACTGTCCTGCTCTTTACATTTTTGGAATGGACTTTGGTTTGCTTTCGTTTTAGACTCTAGACTCCGGTGTTCCCCTGCACACCGGTGACTCCGGTGTTCCCCTTCACACCGGTGACTCCGGTTTTCCCCTTCACACCGGTGACTCCGGTGTTCCCCTTCACACCGGTGACTCCGGTGTTCCCCTTCACACCGGTGACTCCGGTGTTCCCCTTCACACCGGTGACTCCGGTGTTCCCCGGGACTCCGGCACTCATCACGAGAGAAATCAATAGCCTAAAGAACACATATAATGCTTTATTCTAACGCTTGAGTACAAAGAAAACACTGCACAAAACATTAGTACAATGCTCTTTTATAGGCTTGTTTTTATATTTATATATATTATATATATATATATATATATAAGTAAACAAAACAAGATGGCTCATCTCAAGGGGTTATTCTTCTTAATAAAATAAATCCCTCTAAGCCTCAGAAAAGAGCTTAGGGATCTTCTACGCCGTTCTTAAATTCATAAATCATCCCCAGACTTTTCGGCATCAAATCAATATTACAACTTACAGTATTATGTCAGGAAAGTTTGTTTTTCTCCCATATGTAATTCCCTCCAGTAGATCGAACTGATGTGGAACACCTTTTACACACATCCACGAGTAATAAATGAATGGAACGTAACATTGTTCTTCTGCCCTCCAGCCTTCTCTGACAATGAGCACCTGTTGACTGAAAGAACCGTCTCCCAAGATGCAGCCAGGTGGTCCCCCCGCTCCCCCTCCTCCCCCACCACCACCACCCCCTCCTCCTCCTCCTCCACCACCACCGCCTCCTCCTCCACCTCCTCCGGGCCCTGGTCTGCCGTCTCACCTCAGCTCCTCCCAGCGGCGCTCCACCATGAGGAACTTTAACTGGGAAACTCTGCCCAAGCACTCGGTCCTGGGCAAACACAACATCTGGACCGTGGACCAGCCGGACGGAGAGTACGAGCTGGACACGGAGCACATTGAGGAGCTGTTCAGCAAGAAGCAGGAGCAGGCCAAAAACCTCAATCGCCAAAGCATCAGAGGGCTGCCCAGCTCCGGAGCCGATGTGGTGAGTCAATGACAGCGTCCATCCGAGGTCGCTGGAGGTCGTGTTCGAAATGTAGAATTGTGATTTCGTATGAAAGGCAAGGGCGACATGATGAATGGGATTGTAATCTGGAGAAAATGACATTGAACTTTGTGTCATGTGGGTAGGTTCAGTAATAAGGGATATTAACCTAACCCTGCTCTGTATCAGTGCATCACTCTGAAAAGGCGTAAAATCCTGACGACGAGCCGAGAAATCAAGCTGTTATTAAATCCAGTCATAGAAAAGCTCAGACTTTCTCCCCGTCCTCAAAGACACAAAATTATAAAAAACAAAATAGTCTGTAAAGCTGCTGAAATCTGTCGGACTCACCCTGTTTGTTTAGGTTTGTCTTCCACATTTTGACTTCCGCTGTGGACCTGTGAGCAGGCTTTTAGATAGGGGGCGTCTTCCCGTATTTTGGACGGGGTATTTTAAAATGTGGACGGGCATGTTCGAGTGCAGGGACGGCCATTTTATTAATAAATCTTAGAAAAAAGGGTATATTATCATTAAATCGGGCAGGGAAGCATTTGATAATAGTCCGCCATTACAGTTTACTGTTTACAAGTGAAAATGTGTATGCTGCGCAAATGCTTGGTCGACAAAATTTGTGTGCTTGGCTCTGATTGGCTGCCGAGCCGTCGTCCGGAGAATGCCGAAGCTACTTGTTTTTTCGCCTAGTCGGGCCCCCCGTCTTTTCAAATCCTGTCTCAAAGCCTGCCTGTGATTGGTTCAGGTGGATTCTCAAGAGTTTGTGAAACAAATATCACCAGCATTCATCTGGCTGGTTAATATTAAGCATATATAAGGTCAAACATCTGCAGTTCAAAGGCCATCCGTACTCTATAGTCTAATCCTTATGCACTAAGGATCTTTAGAACAAAATCACATCATGCACAAATATTTGTGAGTCAAACTCATCCTGTCCTGCCCAATACCGCCAGTGAGTGTGTGGCATTGGACCAATCACAGAGCAGCATTGTGGTTTGGGTGGAGGCCAAAGAAACTGAAACAAACCCAAACAAACATGCCAGCTCATATCCTGTACATGTTCTTTTAATGGAAAGAGAAGAGGGAGATGGGGAGATTAGATTTAGCAAACGTGTAATAAATTAACGGGCTCCATCTGCTCAAATTTGACTAAAAATACCGCCTTTTCTTACTTCACAAACCATTCTGACTTCTCCAACACCTGTAGTAAAAGTGTGGAGTGTGCTCAGTGGTGGGACAGACTGGGGAAATGACCTGGGCCTGCTCTGCTTTACCAGTGTTTCTGTTATTGTTGATTGTTCGTTACTTCCTGGTTGGACATGAACACAGATGTGACACGGGTGGCTGTAACCTAGCAACTGTACTGCAAACAAGGGCCAATGCTCATCTAATTACACAATAGTTATTCATTTAGGACAACGCCTTTATTTTGATAAATGAATGCTTAAACTGTTCCTTGCAAACCTGTCCCATGCACTTTAAAGTTATTTTCAAATGAATAAAGTCTATGTATAACCTGAAAACTTTAGATGTGCTAGTTACACCTCTAGGTTTAAACGTATCATGGTTTTTTTTCTGTTATCTCTGAAAACTTGAGGAATGTTGTGAAATTTGGGGATGGACTCCAAACTCTTTAGACTCGAATTGATTGTTTTGTAAAGTCAACTGAAAGAACTACTGGACAAATTCAAGTTACTGGGACGTTTTGTTTTGTTGTAGTTTATGTATCAACAGGACATCAGAATTCTTTATGTTATTAAGTATGTGAAAAAAAGTGAATCCAGCAGTGTATATGATAGTGCACATTTTAACAGAAAAATATCAGATGCTTTTGTAGGAGTATGGAGATGTTTTAGATTTATTGCCATGCCTTGACAATATCAAAACCACAGTATTGTCCGCCTGCAGTGCAAATCAATACAAGGGTGGAGCGGCCATATTGACCACACTGTTTGCTCAGGGACGAGACAGTTATTATTGCCTCATTCATGAATCATACTCATAGTCTACGAAGCATAAAAACACTTTATTTTCAGAATTTCTCTCAACGCTAAAAATAGCACGTGTTATACACAATTGACATGGACTTTATGATTTTTTGAATTTAATTATGAATTCATTTGTTTCCATTTTATAATAACTATACCTTAAGTATCCTTACAATAACATGAACAAAGAATTGATATAATGAACAATTCTTATTTAAGGTAATGAATTTGAATTGCTTTGATGATGATGAGAAAATTCCTGTTTTCAGTGTTTTAGTTGTGATTAAATTAAGACACATGTAGAGTTCTAAAATATCAAAATAAAAACATGTAAATGCCAATCTGCTGCTTGTTACAGTGAAATGTCTCTGTGAAGAGGCGGGGCTTATCAGTCCTGCAGTTTTGAACAATGGACCTGCTTCTGTTACTAAGTCGTTTTAAATTAAAATTGTGGTTTACAATGAACAAACATCTTAAATGAGAATCTACTTATGTTATAGTTCAATATGAAGTACATTAAAACATCTTCATATGTCTCCTTTGATTATGGGCTTTGAAGTTAGAATGATGCTGCGTTCTTTAGGGCCCCAGGAAATTAGGAGAATGTGAAGACGGACCAACATCAGCTGATTTGTTAAGTCATCTTGAATATTTCAGCTCTTTGACCAACAGATTTGTGCAAAAAAGACCCCACACTATTTTTTGATTAATTAGTGAAGTAATGTTAGCTTTTGTTGATGTCATAATACCAAGTTAGGGGTTAAAGTATTAATTAAGTGTTTACTAAGCACGAATAATTCTTTATTCCTTTTTTTTTTTAAATGATTTAGTTTCAAGGCTAATCTAAGTGTAGTTATTTGAATGTGTTGATTTGTATCTCAAAGTTACAATGGGTCAGAAAACATGTGGCTCAATCACGAGACAAAGTGTGTCACGCGCCTCACAATGAGCCAGAGGAAACTTAGAACATTTCCCATAATTTTAGGAAGCGAAACTAAAAATACAGGTCTGAGGTAAAGGGAATTCCCACATGTGAGACTCCAGGTCGTGTTGTGGAGTGTTGCACATATTTGTCATTTGTCCTTGGTCTGATTTGTCAAAAAACTAACGATTAGGGATGTGTACTTTCAAGACCAGCTGTTCTAATTTATTAATCAATACTTCTAGGATATTACAAATTGACTTTTGTTATGAAGCTGCATCATTCAATTTTCAAACGCAACCAATATTTGAACTACTTTTATTATTACTCATCAGCACATATAACAGTGTACAACTATTCTTATAGCTCTTACATTTAATGGTTGTTGACATTTCAGTTCTAAGGACACATGTTTTGGACTACTTTTATGAATAGTAAAACTATTGCACATCTTTACTACAGAGTCAATAGAATTAGAGATATATCGGCCTGATATTTGGACGTTTTAGTGTAGTGGCTTTTTGTTTGTGCTGGCAAAAAGCTTAAAAGAAAGATAAAAAGCTTTATTTGAACGAAAAACTGAATTTCTCTTTCTTTATTATGCAGTGCAGTGAAAAGTATAGACAGTAATTAAGTTACCAGTCATTTAAAAATCTTATATTATAGTAGAAAATTGAAAAAATCTGCAGATCATTAGCATCGGAGAAAGAAACATATCAGTCGCTCTCTAAATAGAATCACACAATAGCTTATGAACTTCTGATTCAAAGTAAAAGTTTAATTGTAACTATTAAGACTAAAATGTAATAGAAAGAGAGAGTATTTTCTCTTTACACTAATGATTGCTCCACTTCCTTTTTGTCCCGCAGGTTTCCATCCTGAACTCCAAGAGAAGCATGAACGTCGGAATCTTCCTGAAGCAGTTCAAGCGGTGAGTCAGAAGAACAGACTGTTACAGACTGGAGGTGTGGAGGGCGGGGCCATAAATCTTCTGCTCCTGCTCCATGATCCCCCTATAGAAAACAGGGTGGATGGATGAGTTTATGACACACCAGAGCACTGCAAAAATACTTTTATTTTTGTCTGGTTTCTGTTGTAGAATCATTGAAGTAGCGTTGAGAGTTGTAAAAAGAGGCTGGAGTTTTAAGTTTATTTACCGTCATTTTTCTTTAATATATATAAGTAAATAAACAAAACAGAACGACCAGAGAGGCTGTGAAAAAACACAAACACAAGTAGAAATCAACTGAACACAAATGCAATCACAGTCACGGCTTATTTTCCTCTCGGGTTTGACACGTCCAATGTGAAAATCCAATCGCTGCCGCAGACCAGGGCTCCCCCAGAGTAGTTCGCAATCAGGTCCATAATATCTACTCAAAAGGTGATCAGTCCTTGGTGGAGCCCACACATCCAGAGCAATAACCCCTCCATCAATAGCTCCCCGACCAATACAGATCTGCCCTCCATGTCTTCACATTCAAAACTCTGTGTTTGCCTCTGTATGATGAATGACACGACTTTGGTTAGTTTTTGATGTTCAGTATTGTTCAAATGGGTCCCTCGCAAATATATAATGTCTATAATATTAATAATGTTCTCAATTTGTTAAGATTTTTTACCTCCTAATTGGGTTAAATATGCCGTTATCGTCAAAGGATGCCACTCGTAACTCTTCCGATTCCATTGGGTTGATTGTACTGATTTTGCCATTAATCATTTTCGAGCGGCTTTAAACTCTCTGGTCGAACACAACATACAAACACAGGAACTACAAAAACAGGAAACAGATTAAAAGATAACTGAAAACAAAACAGGGTTCATGCTGAGAACGTGCGCCGAACCCAAAACCTGATCAAGAAAATGGTCAGTACGTTTGTCGGTGTTGACATGATAGTTGTGGTTCCTTTGCTTCACTTTTGGCTTCTGTCCAAACCACAATGCTGCGCTGTGATTGGTCTAGACCGGCACCATGGGTGGTTGAGGCCCAATCACAATTGAATGCATGCGTGGAGCGTCTCAAAAGCTCACATGTTAGACAGGTTACGCTTGATAAGCTTAAGTTAGAAATCTCTTGGCCTTGAATGATCTTCAGGAACCTGTTAGAAACACAATGAAACAAGAAAATCTACACCGAAAAAGGAATTGATCCAAACTTCAGTCAAGTTTTGCAATGCACAGCCCTGATCACTGCAGCTTGTCCCCACAGGTTCCATGTAACCACAGCAACAGGCTCAGCCACAGTGTAGTTGTGTGTTTGTAGGGAATGTCTTACATTCTGGGGCTTGTTGGCGTGTGTCAGATGAAGAAAAGCTGCCGTACAAATGCTATGACACACTGTTGATACATGCAATTTATCAACAATGGGAACATTTCTATTTCAACTCGTACAAAATGTGACGTTGTTAGTTATGAGCTCATCTTAAAAGAGCTGTATTCATCATTTACATTCCATTAATGGTGTATTTTCTGGCACTGAGTTTCTGCGCTGGATTCTGTTGATTCTTATGATCATTTTGAAGCAAACATATCATAAAATGTTTACTTTTATGAGCTATTAACAATGTTATAATGGTCATTATCTTACTCAGAGCTGTAATTCCGTTGATTCATGCATGTTTGAGTAATCCTGTACTACCCTGCATTTGAGGCTTGAGTGCTCTGAAAAGTTTCACCTTGTCATATTCTAATGATCATTTATCCGGATTTTACAACACACACAAAAAGGACTTAAGAAACAGATATTCTCTATCTAGAAGCCTTTGCGTAACAAAACTATCAAAACCATTAAGGCAGGCACAACATAACACAAACATAATCCATTCATCAGTTCTGTTTTCCAATGATCCTTGCACAAGTATGTGAGCAGGCACGGGCTTGCAGAGCGAGGTCGAGCCAGTTTTCCAACATTCAGGAACTACTTGTTGACTGTAATACAAACTGCCCATCATGTATTTGCTCGTAAAAAAGGTAAACATCAAATGACTTTCCTTTTTCCTTTCTCTGCAGGCCTGTTCCAGAAATGATCGACAATATCAAAGTGGGGAATTATCTGAGTTTTGGCTCAGGGAAACTGAGAGAGCTGTGCAAGCTGCTGCCGGATAAAGATGAGGTCAATGTGCTACGGTTTTAATTTTGTCTTTGTTCATACTAGGGATGCATGATTTCCAAATGTTCTTTAACTGTTGGAGGCCTTGGTGGTCAATAGTCACTTAACTAATTACGTTAACACAGTGTTGTTTTTTTCACTGGATGGGTCATTGCAAGAGAACCCACAGAGCAGTCACAGCATTAAAGCCTATGACAAGTTGGACAAATCATTGCACTAAAATCCAGTTAAGATGAATTTTGCAAAATATTGAAATGTTATCACAGAATAGCACATTTTTTAGGTTCATTATTTCACTTCCTGTTTATAATTGATGACATTACACTAGGAAATCACCCAGCAAAAACTGGGCAAAAACTCATATAATGTCACAATTTGTTTTATTTGAAAAGAAAAAATAATTAATGTTTGTCAAACAAAAAAACAAAAAAAAAAGTAAATTATGCATACATTTTGACTGGAATGAGAATTCCTGGTGTGATGTCACTTAATGGCATTTTCAACAGACTTTTCAATGTTTTCTTTGCAAATACCAACTTGATTGGCGTAAAACTATAATTTATTTGCACAACAGGTAAAAATACACAAAATAAAGCAGAAAATTTGAAAATCATAAAAATTGTAAAAAAAAAATATAATCAGGACACATTAAGTCCTGATTAAGAATAAAGCGCTCTCTGATCGTCATTCATAGAACTGTAGTTACATACTTAACTTTAGGTTTCCTCAGGGGTGTGTTGTAGGTCCATCTCTAAATTTAGTTTATCTGGATATGTGTGAAAGTGAAATATGTGATTTTATCTAAATGAAATGTTCTTTTTGCAGCATAGAGAGTAAGAGGACTAATATATATTCTTGATGTTGCAGGTGAAACAGCTGAGGAATTTCAAAGGCGACCACTTCTCTCTTCCTGATGCAGATTTGTTCATGCTAATGCTGGTCAAGATCCCAAGGTTAGGACTAAGTCGAAGAATTTAACCTTCCACTAGAGCCGCAACGATCAATGGACTAATCGTAACGAGTCGACCATGAAAAGACATGTTATAACAAAGACAGTGGCAGTATTAAGTGACAATGTCAAAAAAGAATAAACATTTTCAGATTTCTATTAATATGCACTTTTTTCATAAATATGATCTTACTATAAAGGGTATTTTCATGTGTGCTTTAGAGTCTGATTAAAATGTGACTATGATTATTTTCTATTGTTGACTAGACGCGATTAAGTTAATTAATCATTGCAGCCCTTAATCTAAAAGCTTTTACTCACCATATTTCAACCTTTATTTGGATAATAATGTATTTTAGAAGTCTCAATGTGAAATAGAAAAAAATGACTAATTGTTGACTTGTTTAACCACTAAATATAATCTTTGCGGTTTAACTTTTAAACGTGCTAAATTGAGACTTTTTGCCAGAACATATTTACAATTCATTAAAAAAAATATGTACAATACAAATATAAACCGGTTATAAAATTATAATGGCAAAAACCTTAAGAATGCAGTTATATAGTTTGTATATTGAGGTTCAACAGAGCAAAGGGATCGATCAGTAAATTAGAATCAAAGTACAGCTGACGATTTTTTGGAAATGTTGGAAATAAACTTGTATCTATCTGTTTTCCCAGTTATGAGGATCGTCTCAACAGCCTGGTGCTCAAAGAGGAGTTCTTCCCCCTCATGGATGAACTCAAGGGTTTTGTGGGCACTTTGATCACCGCAGGGAAAGGTACTGTCGCTACATAAGTCTGTGGTGATCTTGATAAAAAATTGTCCGAAAGTGATGAGTGTAATGTGCTTTTTGATCGCAAGCACTTTCTTCTTGTTGTAGTTCTTTTTGCTTTTGAATGAATTCTTGCTGTTATTGAATGTTTGTAGTTGTCAAATGTTGAACTGAGTCCAAGGCAAATTCTTCTCAGTTTACAAAAAAGTTTATTCTATTCTAGATGTATATTTTTTCCATTTCAAAAGTGTGTAGACAGTACAGATACTGTACCTGCTCAGGGGCGTGAGTTTGTCCAATAAAGCCTACAAGACAAAAAATCCTTTTAGAAAAGCCAGAGTCGCATGAAGTGTGTTTTTAGGCCAGAGCGCCACAAGCTGGCGAGAGGCCTATTAATCTTGTAAGGCCGTGCGAAGCACGGCTGCGAAAGTGCGCACGTACGAAATCGAGCGCGAAGCGCTCGCCCACTTCCAAACACTCACTAACGCACTCCTTCACTCACGCACGCCCCGTGCATACTAATTAGTAGTAGGAAAATAGAACATTACCGTTGTAAACGGGCGAAGCCCGTGCAAAAGTGCGCGCTAAACGAGCACTTTACATTCGCGGTCGTCATCCCCATATAAAGCACTCATTTGCCCTAAGTAGCTCACGAATACGTTCCCCATCTCTTGCATGTTCCGTGCATATAAGCATGTAATGCAAAAATTGAACATTATTACTGTATAAAAACACAAAAAACAAAAACACAAAGTGGGCGGAGCCCACTCAAAATTAACGAAAGTACCCGTCAGTGACCAGGGACCCACACCATGAGGTAGGAAAGCGCGAGCGCTTTCCGAAAATGTATAGTTTATGATATTTGAAAAATGGGAAACATTGTTTTCGCATCGAAATATTATTCTTTCTTTCTTTCTTTCTTCTTTCTTCTCGGGACCAACCCCCCTATTTTTCACCCAGTGAACATTGACGAAAAGTCACAAAAATTTGCACACCTCTAAAAATCGTGCCTCTCTACATTCTGGCTATTTCCTTTTTCTAAAATAAAAAAAAATTGGCGCGTCAGCGCCCCCAAATGTACCAAAAATGCATTGAGAGATAGGAAATGACCCAAAAAAAATCTGATCGTAGAATCATGAAATTTGGCGCAGAGGTAGATGGTGACAAGAGAAGTAAAAAATATTATTACGGCAACGCCGTCCGCCCAACCAAATGTCGGCCATATTGGTTCAAAAATGGCTAAGCAGGACTCGGGAGTTTTTCCAAACGTCGTACTTTTACGAACTCCTCCCAGGGCGTTGGCTCTAAAAAGCTGAAATTTGGTGAAAATGCTACTGAGGAGTGGGACATCAAAAGTTATTCAAATTACATTGATACCTGTCACAGTCTCTGTGCGGCAAAGCCGCAAACTTTAGCTAGAATTTCAGAAATCTCCCAAATTTAACATTTCTGCCGTTTGCGCAGATAAAGTCCGAATTGCGTCAAATTAGAATCAGTTGTTAAACTCTTTGCGCTAAACGTACTTGAAGTGAAATAAATTAATTTGGCACCACAGCGCCCCCTACAGATTTCATATGGAGGTTAAATGTTTAGTTTTGCGAAATTTTATGAAATTTGACACACAACTCAATTTTGGCATCCCCATCACAAAAGTCAATGAGACCCATGTCATAATTGTTATGGTTTTGCCGTAGCGATGACCAAAACCTCCCATGTTATTCCAATGGGGAAATCGCCAGAACATTACACTTTAGACTTTCACAAACTCCTCCCAGGGCGTTAGCCCTATTAACCTGAAATTTGGTGAGACTCATCTTCAGGAGTGAACCGTCAAAAGTTATTCACATTTTTATTCAAAGAGTCACGGTGTCCGCACATTTTGCCAAGAATTCAAAATAAAATAGCTTTTTGATGGTAAAACAAAGGGGAGAAGATGTGACAGCGTCACAGATTCAGCAGTAGGCGTAATAAAGGACAATTGGGGCGCGTTAGCGCCCCCTCCTCTTGCGGCGTGGCGGCGGCGTGGCGAGGGCCGATCATTGCCGCTTGTGGCTATATTTCTTGCTTTCTTTTTCTAAACCATGAGATGTCAAAGGCCAATAACAATACAAACACTGTAATGTGTAATATTACTTTTCATAGGATGTCACCATGAACGTGCTCAAAAAAATTACTGGTAAATGTTGCGGAGTAGAAAGTACAGATACAGTGTATCTGTAAAGTAAAGTACAGACACCTGGTGACACCAGACACAAATTGTGCTCGAGAACAGTACTTTTACTTTTGTACCTCGTTACTTTCCATCACGTTATATATCCCTCTGTTTTCAGAGCTGTTAGAGTCCGACCAACTCCACTCTGTCATACGGCTGGTGCTGAAGACGGGGAACTACATGAATAAAGTAAGTGTGGTCAAACATACAAAAGTAGTAGTTTTATTTTCTATACCTAAAACACTCTTCCCTGTAGGGGGGCTATGCTGGAAGTGCCATTGGTTTCCGAATGACATCACTGCTGAAGCTCGTGGACACCAAAGCCAACAAACCAGGGATGAATCTCATGCATTATGTTGTTATTGTAAGTACGCAGGTTCCTGTGTGAAAGTATTATAGATTGTTATTTAGTCATTGTGAAAAGAAACATTAAAACTGTATGGATAGTGGCTCCAAATGAAAAAGAAATAAATAATTACACAATCCTCCATAATCATGTACAGATATTAGGTGACATTAAACAGGTGACATTTAAATGTATAATACTGTATAATATAATGTGAAAAAGTGATTTCCTTTATTGTTATATTATTTAGCTTTAATAATAATAGTCCATTCCCTTTTCACTTGACATAAAGAAACTGATGATATCCTTTGGTTTTGTTTGTTCTCCACAGCAGGCGCAGAAGGTTGATGCTGCGCTCCTCACATTCCCAGAGCAGCTCCAACACATCGAGGCAGCATCAAGGTACGTTTTGTGCTCTCATTCTACAGCTCTTTTAGCGCTCAAGGAAAGATTTATGATGGTGCCCCCTGCCCTCACATAGTCTAATAATAAAATATAGCTCTCGCCTCCCAATAAGGAGATCGTGGGTTCGATTCCTGGGCCAGACCAACATCACATGATCTCTCTTGGGAGGAGTCTGCATGTCCTCCCTGTGTTAGACCGTGGGAATGACTGTATTGTTGATTAGTTACAGTCTCAAGAATCGTGATGTTTTTTCCCCCACAATAATTGTAACACTAAAATGTGATATTGTGACATCCCACCTGCGACCTATAACAGGGACCAGCAGGACAAAAAATAGATAAGATAAGATATTCCTTTATTGTCCACACATGGGGAAATTTCATTGTTGCAACGCAGTAGATACAGAGGAAAAGGACAGATAACTTATAGGAAGTTTAAAAAACACTCTTAATAGAAGAACTCTTATAAACAAAACCTCTCATTTCTTAATAAGGAATGGAGGGGAAAAATAAAGATAAAATAAAATAAAAACAGCTAGCGTAAGACAAAATAATACTAATAATAATGGTAAAAAAAACACTCTATTTACATCAGTTATATGCACATGAATGTGACATTATTGAGTGTGAGTACGACAGTAATTGCACATGGATATGACGGTATTGCGCATGGTTAAGTCAGTATTGCAAGTGTTCAGGGCTAACAGTGTTTGTTGTAGAGTCTGACAGCAGCAGAAGGAAAGACCTGCGAAACCTTTCCTTCACACAGCGAGGGTGGATCAGTCTGTCACTGAAGCTGCTCTCCAGAGCGGACAGAGTGTCCTGCAGGGGGCGACACTCATGGTCCAGCATAGATGTGAATTTAGCCAGGACTCTTCTGTCCCCACTTCCTGATGCTAAAAGCTGTAGAAACAACAGTCTTTCATTTCGTGCTGTATGCAGTTACAATGATCAGGTGCATTCCTCCAGACAGAGCAATGGCTGGTGCCCCTCCCGTAAGTTGTTTTTGTTCATGTTTTTTACAGAATACACAAAGCAGATATTGAATCCGAGTTTGCCCGTCAGTTGAAGAAAGTTCAAGATGCCAAAGAGGACTCAGTAAAGCAGGAGGATCTGAAGAAGCAGATGGAGGACTTTCTTGAGGTTCCTCATCTTCCTTATGACATTGAAGTTTGGAGACCGTTCGGTTGCCGTCGCTTTTGTGTTAAAGCGTGTTTGTGTCGCTTCTGTAGGAGGCGGAGGTGAGCGTGCAGGTCATGGAAGCCGACCTACAGGAGCTGTCCTCGCTCACCGACTCTGTGGCCGAGTATTTCTGTGAAGACCCCAGCACCTTCAAACTGGAGGAGTGCTGCTCCATATTCCACTCCTTCTGTGAGAGGTTCATGCGGGCCATTCAGGTAAGAACTTACAAATGTGAAGCCCTGAGAACACTAATCACATAATCACTCACAAATGTATAATTCGGTGCTATATTTTTTCAAACTGTTCACATCAAGTACCACCTGAGTAAAGAGTTGGTCTTCTGAGTAGCACCTGAGCTAAATCAGGTCTACAACAGGACTATTCCAGGGTTAAAACAGGTCTGAAATATGACTACACAATACTAGACCGTAAATGTTACAAGCCACTGCGATAGAGCATGTATTTGTTATGACTATAAATAGATTTTGCTGCTCGGCGGAACATGAAAACAACCACACATCTTATATCCAATTTCAAAGACCAGACACACGCCCTGGTACACAAAGAGAAAGAGAGATCAGTGTCAAGCTTCCCGAGTGTTCTTTATCCATCTAACCTTTGTTTACTATGAGCAAGACACTTTTATGAATGTGGACGAGCGGCTGTGTTGGTTGTTTGAGGCTTTCTTCATAGCAAGAGAAGCAAGCAGCAGGTTGTGACTGAAGCTGGGCTGAGTCTATTTGAAAAGGGACTATTAATGAGCATACAATGTAAATATACCAGAATTAGTAGTATAGTAACATATAACACATACACAGCACTAGACAGCATTAGAGTTAAACAACACTTCAAGATCAATGATTACTGAGCTGGTTCCTCCTGAGCAAACATTTGAGGTTTGTCTTAATGTGTTTAATGTCAGTCGGTCTCTGAGAGCGGCCGATGCTGTTCCAAGTCTCTGTGCCTTTGACTGACAGCGTTTGTTGACTGAAGGCTGTGTCACTTCCTTTTCTCACAGGAAGTGCTCAATCACCTCGAGTACAAGCTCTGGATACTCTGGCTCTTGTTCCAGATCTGAATTGAATAAGTCATTCAGGGGTGGCGGGGAAAGACCCTGGAAACTTTCATAAATTGAACAAGCTAATTTGATTTTTTTTTAAATTGTCAAGACTTAAGATTGTAATTGCAATTATGATATGACTTAAGTTTTTTTAATCCAATATTTTTAAGGTTGATTTGGTTTTACAACCCATCACTAATGCCACTTTGTATTGATGGCGATGCGAGCAAACCTTTATTTTTACCATATTTTTCTTACAATCAAGATTTATGTCTAGGAACAGTTCATTTGGTTACCAGGGTGATGGTGAAGCCAACAAACATTAGCATGCCAACAGCACACTATAATCAGAGCTACTTTTTACAGTAAATAGGCAAGACAGATTTTATTTAATGCATGATTAAAAAAAAGTACAGCCACTTTAATAAACAAAAATAACAACAAAGGCTCAATATTTGTTTATACTTCATACCTCTCATATAAACACTCCTGCTTCATTCTCACAGGAAAACAAAGCTCGTGAGGTGAGCGAGGTGAAACGCCGTCACGCCGAGAGACTGCAGACGGCCCTGAAACGCCGCTCCATCGCCTCTTGCTCCACCCGGGACAAAGAGCTGGACGGTGTCTCTCTCGAGTCCATGCTTCAGGGCTTTGTCACCAGGCGGAGCATCAGGAAGAGATCAGGACGGCCGTTTTCTACTCACGGCACTCCGCCCAATGGAAGCCCTTTGTCCGGCAGCCCTTTGACCGGCAGCCCTTTGACCGGCAGCCTTCTGGAGATCTCCTCACACACCAACGTCCCCAACACAAGCCCCAACAGAAGTCCACATTTAAAGCTCAAGGAGATGAACAAGAAAGAGTGGAATTCAGCTAATCTTACCAACACAGATTTATGCCAAAAATTAACATTAGATGCACCAAAAGTTGATATCAAAGACTTAAAAACAGATACTAATTGGAACAAAAGCCTTTCTTCCACTTCTCGGCCAACATCTGGCGTAGAAATTGCCGATGAAAACTTCCAGGACAACACGACGGAGGAAGCTCAAAAGTTACGAGAAGCTTCTAAAAGGGTTTTGAAATTCCAGAACAGCCGGGGCAGTGTTTCGTCCGTGGAAAGTATCTCGGAAAAGCCCAGAGCTCCCATCCAGCGCCAACGCACCATTGACGAGGACATACAAAGTTACATGGACGAACCAAACGATGAGGATTTAGAGACATGGCTAGCTAGTCCGCCATCACCGACGCAAAGGAATCTCGGTAGACGCCATACTTTGCCGTCGAAAGTGCCCAAAACGGATCAAATGGAAGAAAGTTCCGCACTATCGCCACCTAGGACACCCAACATGGCGAAACAAGGCGATTTGGATGTCACTCAAAATGAAACTTGCGAAGAAAAAAACAAAATGGCACCTTTGACGTTGACAGAAAACGCTTTACAAGACGAAAACCAGGATTCCACAGCGATAGAGCAGAGCGAAATCGACCTTCCCAAAAGTGCAAAAATGAAAACAGAACCTGGTGGAGTTTTGTTTAACTTTTTAAAACTATTTCAGGTCCCGGCGACCAAAGAAACCACACGTAAGATCAGTGATTCTAGTGTGTAAACAGAACTTTTTGAGGCGTACATTGTTTAAAATGTCAAAATTCAAATCGTTTTTTAACTGAAACAATGTAACGCAACAAGGTTTTGGATGCCACAGTTTAGATTGGGTCAAAATCAATAGCTGCTTGCTTCAAAGTTGCATCTCTTGTTTGCTTCTAACCAAAATAGACACAAATAATAAGCAAGAATACAACAAAACTCTGGGTATGTTTTCGTTGAGGAAACATTCTCACATTACGAAAATAAATCAAAATGTTAAAGGCACTGTACCTTATTATTCAGTGCTATGTGTTTATAAGAGCTTTTTACAACCTCCCGAGGCCTAGCGAGTTTTGCGGTCACGGTGAAGCTAACAACAACAAGCATGCTAACGTTAGACTTCCTGTATTTTTCGTTAGAATAAAATGCACCTTAATTAAACTCAGAATGCACTCAGTGGTCTTATTAAGAGTTGCTTTTACAATATATCTGTGCTGGATCTGTACATATTTTGCGAAAAAATTTAAATCTGGTACACCCTCTTTAATTTAGACGATTATATCTTCAAGAAATTACATTTTAAGATAAGATATTCCTTTATTGTCCCACATGGGGGAATCGCAATTATAATCCCAATTTGTGTATTTAAAGTGGTGTACAGTCAGAAATTTTAACTGGAACCTTTTTTAATGTCTGGTAGAGGAAAAGACCAAATCAGAGAGGAACTTTATCACATTTGGGATACAAAAGCCAAAGGTATTTTTTAATTTGCCTTGTGTGTTTGCTGTTGCCACTAGATGGTAGCAGAGCGCATAGTAATTACATGAAGTGGACAAAGCTCTATTTATGATTGTCATATTTATCAGTTTACATGATGATGTGTAGATGTGGGCAATTTATCAAAAATATATAGCATTATGTGAACTTTGTTTGGAAGATATATTATGTTCGCAAAAAAGGGCTGATTCAAAATGAAAAGGGAAAAAACATATTGTAAACTTCCATATTAGATATTAAATGATGTTTCTGCACTTTAGTGGGTCATTTCACTGTCCTTTCACAATTGCCTGACACTTCCAACTAACACTGTACATTTAATTACATACATTGTTTAAGCACATTTCTGTTGGACTGACACAATATTGTCTGAATACTGAATGTTAAATTATAAATAGGTCAGAAGGAGCTGCTACAAAGCTGTAAAAATGACGTGGAATGACACATTTTACTCATACACTGTTTCTAATAATGACAGACTGACAATGTATCACTGAATCTTTTTGTATTGTTATTGTAATTTATTGTTTATAGTTATTTATTAGAATATGCCATCATTTGATATTATTACGATCAGATGAATTGCATGACTGTAATTCAAATGTGTTGTGTTACATGATATTGCAGTTTTAGTCTATTTTACCAGGTTTAACGATGTAAGCATGTGTGGAAACTTGAAACTGCATTTTTAAAAACTGCTTGTACATTGTTAATTTTATATTTAAGGCTTTATCAACATTTCAAAATAAAAATAAAGAAATATTGCAACTATTTGATCATTTTTTCCTTTCAATTGTTGCAAAGCATATTTCTATCAGGGCTGAAATTAATTATTTTTAGTATTGTTCAGTATCTAGTATTATTTCTATTGTATTTTCAAATACATTTACAAAAATAAAAGTTCAAATATGGTGACTGAAGACTTTACAATTTACAAATAAAGTGCATGATTGATGGTATTGTGACATTTTGATTTAAAATGCTGCTGCCTTTGCTATAAAGCTCTTTCTGTATGTGTTGTAAAGTTTGTAGTCCAGATAATATTTACAATTATCAAATATGATTATTCCTGATAGTCTCCAAATCACGATTAGTCAATGAATGGTTCCATCTCTAATTTGTATTGATAATTAATAACTGCAACAAACTCAAACGTCCACACTACAGGTACAGCATGTGCCCACCGCAATGCATCCCCCTTGCTGCTGTGGGATTGCGGCAGCCATCTTGACTTGACAGCAGCGGTCACCATGGCAACCCCATATTGCAGCCACATGTGACCCCCGTATCCCCCCCAAACTCCTCACTGCAGCAAAACCGGCAGAACCATAACCTTCACTCAGGATTTGCACAGCGGCGTGTCGTTCAGCCGCTTCTTCATTTCAATAACGCTTTTTGACAATTCAGCTGTTTTAGTTTGAAATGAAAGGCCGAAGTCTTGATTGTAATATATTTTTGAAAATCTCTAAAAGTCTACTTAACAGAGAAAGAAGATATTTGAAATATTACACATAGAAGTTGGCAGATGCCAGATCTTTAGAGGTGTTGTGTATGGTAAAGTGGGGCACCTCTCATTAGTAAAGTGGGGCACTACAAATATTCAACATTTTGTTGTGAAAACACTAAAAAACTTAAAAGCAGCCACTTAATTTACTATTTACTCAGTGGCTACGGATTACATTTATCTAAGAGGTAGTGCAGAGCCATGATGGGCCTGTGTATGTGTCTATGCTTGAGTCAGTGTTGCTCATACTTTTTTCACGTCAGAAAATACTCCCATACCTCCACAACTTATTATTTTTAATTCTGCACACACCAATGTTTGGTATAAGCCAAGTGAACGAAGTTATAGAAGTGGAATTGGACCATCAACGTGGCTCAAACGTGACTGTCCCACTTTACCCATTGTCCCATTTTACTTATAGTCACCTTAATACTGACCATAACCCTTTAGGCGCCAGAGATTATGGATGAAATAAATGTATAAATAAAAAACTTCCTGAGATACAGAGAACTGAAGCCGGGGCACAGCTCTGGGTCGGCAGTGCCCCTGGAGGCCCGTAGAAGCTCCACACTCCAGTTGATTCTTGGATAAAAGGGCACCCAGCCGGTCTCGAACTCGCGTGAGGCGGAGCAGGGATCATCCACCCCGCACACGGCCAGACTTTGCCCGGCCAGGGAGCACCTTCTGCGGGTCGGAGGCTCCGGGTCGGAGCCCCTGGAGCCTGGAGCCCTCACCGGGCCCCGAACTCGGCTGCCGGAGGCAGTGCAGTGCCTCATGGATAAAAGGGCACCCAGCCGGTCTCGAACTCGCGTGAGGCGGAGCAGGGATCATCCACCCCGCACACGGCCAGACTTTGCCCGGCCAGGGAGCACCTTCTGCGGGTCGGAGGCTCCGGGTCGGAGCCCCTGGAGCCTGGAGCCCTCACCGGGCCCCGAACTCGGCTGCCGGAGGCAGTGCAGTGCCTCATGGATAAAAGGGCACCCAGCCGGTCTCGAACTCGCGTGAGGCGGAGCAGGGATCATCCACCCCGCACACGGCCAGACTTTGCCCGGCCAGGGAGCACCTTCTGCGGGTCGGAGGCTCCGGGTCGGAGCCCCTGGAGCCTGGAGCCCTCACCGGGCCCCGAGCTCGGCTGCCGGAGGCAGTGCAGTGCCTCATGGATAAAAGGGCACCCAGCCGGTCTCGAACTCGCGTGAGGCGGAGCAGGGATCATCCACCCCGCACACGACCAGACTTTGCCCGGGGAAGGGCCACTCTGGCTGGGCATGGCCCCCACTGAGCACCCCCTGGAACCCCTGGAGCCCCCGGAGCACCTCCAGAGCCACCCCCCACTCCTCCAGACTCTGCCCGGGGAAGGGCCACTCTGGCTGGGCATGGCCTCCACTGAGCACCCCCTGGAGTCCCCGGAGCACCTCCAGAGCCACCCCCCACTCTCCCCAGACTATGCCCGGGGAAGGGCCACTCTGGCTGGGCATGGCCTCCGCTGAGCACCCCCTGGAGCCCCCGGAGCACCTCCAGAGCCACCCCCCACTCTCCCCAGACTCACCCCGGGGAAGGGCCACTCTGGCTGGGCATGGCCTCCGCTGAGCACCCCCTGGAACCCCTGGAGCCCCCGGAGCACCTCCAGAGCCACCCCCCACTCCTCCAGACTCTGCCCGGGGAAGGGACACTCTGGCTGGGCATGGCCTCCACTGAGCACCCCCTGGAGCCCCCGGAGCACCTCCAGAGCCACCCCCCACTCTCCCCAGACTATGCCCGGGGAAGGGCCACTCTGGCTGGGCATGGCCTCCGCCGAGCACCCCCTGGAACCCCCGGAGCTCCTCCAGAGCCACCCCCCACTCTCCCCAGACTCACCCCGGGGAAGGGCCACTCTGGCTGGGCATGGTCTCCACCAAGCACCCCCTGGAGCCCCCGGAGCACCTCCAGAGCCACCCCCCACTCCTCCAGACTCACCCCGGGGAAGGGACACTCTGGCTGGGCATGGCCTCCGCCGAGCACCCCCTGGAGCCCCCGGAGCACCCCCAGAGCCACCCCCCACTCTCCCCAGACTCACCCCGGGAAAGGGACACTCTGGCTGGGCATGGCCTCCACTGAGCACCCCCTGGAACCCCTGGAGCCCCGGGAGCACCTCCAGAGCCACCCCCCCACTCTCCCCAGACTCTGCCCGGGGAAGGGCCACTCTGGCTGGGCATGGCCTCCGCCGAGCACCCCCTGGAGCCCCCGGAGCTCCTCCAGAGCCACCCCCCACTCTCCCCAGACTCACCCCGGGGAAGGGCCACTCTGGCTGGGCATGGTCTCCACCAAGCACCCCCTGGAGCCCCCGGAGCACCTCCAGAGCCACCCCCCACTCCTCCAGACTCACCCCGGGGAAGGGACACTCTGGCTGGGCATGGCCTCCGCCGAGCACCCCCTGGAGCCCCCGGAGCACCTCCAGAGCCACCCCCCACTCCTCCAGACTCACCCCGGGGAAGGGCCACTCTGGCTGGGCATGGCCTCCACTGAGCACCCCCTGGAGCCCCCGGAGCACCTCCAGAGCCACCCCCCACTCTCCCCAGATTCTGCTCGGGGAAGGGCCACTCTGGCTGGGCATGGCCTCCGCTGAGCACCCCCTGGAGCCCCCGGAGCACCTCCAGAGCCACCCCCCACTCTCCCCAGACTCACCCCGGGGAAGGGCCACTCTGGCTGGGCATGGCCTCCGCTGAGCACCCCCTGGAACCCCTGGAGCCCCCGGAGCACCTCCAGAGCCACCCCCCACTCCTCCAGACTCTGCCCGGGGAAGGGACACTCTGGCTGGGCATGGCCTCCACTGAGCACCCCCTGGAGCCCCCGGAGCACCTCCAGAGCCACCCCCCACTCTCCCCAGACTATGCCCGGGGAAGGGCCACTCTGGCTGGGCATGGCCTCCGCCGAGCACCCCCTGGAGCCCCCGGAGCACCTCCAGAGCCACCCCCCACTCCTCCAGACTCTGCCCGGGGAAGGGCCACTCTGGCTGGGCATGGCCTCCACTGAGCACCCCCTGGAGCCCCCGGAGCACCTCCAGAGCCACCCCCCACTCTCCCCAGACTATGCCCGGGGAAGGGCCACTCTGGCTGGGCATGGCCTCCACCAAGCACCCCCTGGAGCCCCTGGAACCCCCGGAGGCCCTCCAGAGCCACCCCCCACTCTCCCCAGACTCACCCCGGGGAAGGGCCACTCTGGCTGGGCATGGTCTCCACCAAGCACCCCCTGGAGCCCCCGGAGCACCTCCAGAGCCACCCCCCACTCCTCCAGACTCACCCCGGGGAAGGGACACTCTGGCTGGGCATGGCCTCCGCCGAGCACCCCCTGGAGCCCCCGGAGCACCCCCAGAGCCACCCCCCACTCTCCCCAGACTCACCCCGGGGAAGGGACACTCTGGCTGGGCATGGCCTCCACTGAGCACCCCCTGGAACCCCTGGAGCCCCGGGAGCACCTCCAGAGCCACCCCCCCACTCTCCCCAGACTCTGCCCGGGGAAGGGCCACTCTGGCTGGGCATGGCCTCCGCCGAGCACCCCCTGGAGCCCCCGGAGCACCTCCAGAGCCACCCCCCACTCCTCCAGACTCACCCCGGGGAAGGGACACTCTGGCTGGGCATGGCCTCCGCCGAGCACCCCCTGGAGCCCCCGGAGCACCCCCAGAGCCACCCCCCACTCTCCCCAGACTCACCCCGGGGAAGGGACACTCTGGCTGGGCATGGCCTCCACTGAGCACCCCCTGGAACCCCTGGAGCCCCTGGAGCACCTCCAGGGCCACCCCCCCACTCCACCAGACTCAGCCCCGACCCGGGCACACTCTTCCCCGGGTCCTGGGCTCCGGGACTCCGGGGATGACCACCGGGGACCAGGCTCTCCCTCCGAACCCGGGGACCCACCCTTAAGCACCCCCTCGCGGGCTAAACCCCTTAGGGGCAGCCGCCTGGAAGCCCGTGCCCTTGGTACTCTGACATGGAAGCCCGTGCCCTTGGTACTCTTAACCACACTTTGAAATTTTTCGAGTATAGTGTACTATTTCGGTTTTTACTCTAAGTCCCTCAGGGGTATAGTGTACTATACTATGATGGTCAGATCACCTCCAGGCCCCAGGGGAGTGCTTTTCTGGGGTCAAACAGTGCACTGATGATGGGGGATTATTTCATTTTGCTCATTTTGGTGTTTTTTCACATTTTAACCCATTTTCACCCCTTTTGCTCACAACTTCGTACTACGGCCCGGAAAAACGACAGAGTCGATGGGTATAGTGTACTATTGCCGAAAAATGACAGAGTCTTTTCGGGTATAGTGTACTATTTCGGTTTTTACTCTAAGTCCCTCAGGGGCATATGGTGCTATACTCTGATGGTCAGATCACCTCCAGGCCCCAGGGGAGTGCTTTTCTGGGGTCAAACAGTGCACTGATGATGGGGGATTATTTCATTTTGCTCATTTTGGTGTTTTTTCACATTTTAACCCATTTTCACCCCTTTTGCTCACAACTTCATACTACGGCCCGGGAAAACGACAGAGTCGATGGGCATAGTGTACTATTGCCGAAAAATGACAGAGTCTTTTCGGGAATAGTGTACTATTTCGGTTTTTACTCTAAGTCCCTCAGGGGCATATGGTGCTATACTCTGATGGTCAGATCACCTCCAGGCCCCAGGGGAGTGCTTTTCTGGGGTCAAACAGTGCACTGATGATGGGGGATTATTTCATTTTGCTCATTTTGGTGTTTTTTCACATTTTAACCCATTTTCACCCCTTTTGCTCACAACTTCATACTACGGCCCGGAAAAACTACAGAGTCCCTCGGGTATAGTGTACTATTGCCGAAAAACGACAGAGTCCCTCGGGTATAGTGTACTATTGCCGAAAAACGACAGAGTCCCTCGGGTATAGTGTACTATTGCCGAAAAACGACAGAGTCCCTCGGGTATAGTGTACTATTGCCGAAAAACGACAGAGTCCCTCGGGTATAGTGTACTATTGCCGAGAAACGACAGAGTCCCTCGGGTATAGTGTACTATTGGCTGGAAGCTCGGTTTTTTTTCTAAGTCCAGCAGGGGTATATGGTACTATATTCTGGTGGTCAGATCACCTCCAGGCCCCAGGGGAGTGCTTTTCTGGGGGCAAACTGTGCACTGATGATGGGGGATTATTTCATTTTGCTCATTTTGGTGTTTTTTCACATTTTAACCCATTTTCACCCCTTTTGCTCACATCTTCAAACTCGGGCCCTGATTACAAGTTCTGACCAAATGATGACAAACACGGTATTTATTATGTATTTTTTTCATTTTTTTTATTTTTCCAACTTATACATCCATCATTGGTGCCAGGCAGGTTGTGGAGAAAGCAGTGAAGAAAGGAGAGTGCCATCACAGAAAAGATGTCCATCCAGGGTCAAGGTACCCTGCACTTTTACATATCCAAATGACAGCATTTAAAGTTTTTTAGCGTATGGTATCTCTCGTTGCATGGAACCGCACAGAGGCCAACGCCACACTGACGGCACCTGTACTTTGTTTGCCGCCTGCCTTTGGTACGAGAGCGGTCAGAGCACACGGCGCAGTCTGGACGTCCCTCTGCTTGACAAAGCCAATGACGCTCTGTGAGTCTCTGTGGCATTTCACCCTCCGGTCTTGAGCGCCTTTCTTGTTTTTTGGAGTGATCAGCCAGTAATGCATCAATAATGTTCTGAATGTAAACCTTTAAAGGTTTGTGTGGGCCTGGAGTGGATTTGGTGTATATGATGTGTGAGTTGACAATACTTATGCTTATAATGGCATTGAATATGCGATGATACCATTTCCGGGACCTGTGTGGAAAGAGGTATGTCTTCATCCTCTGGTCAGCAGTGTCCACTCCACCCATGTAGGCGTTGTACTGGTCGACACATACAGGTCTTTTGATGTCACGGAAGCCAGTGTCATCTGTCTTGGATCGGATCCTCCTCTGAACACAATCATTTCCATGGACTGTGGACAACATGGTGAGACGTTTAGTATCGTGCCAAGCACAAGCCAGGAGTTTTCCCTTTCTGCAAAAAACTGGGTCATCTCCTTTTTTCAGCTGTAAGACACTTTTACCAAGGCATTTTGGCATCCCCAACCTGGTAATCCTTACCGTCCCACACAGTCCAGTTTCCAAATCTGCTAATTCATTTGCAATTACAGGCGAGGTATAGTAACTGTCCATGTAAATCTCGTGTCCTTTGCCCGTAAAGGGAGAAACCAACTCACGGACAACTGCGTGTGTTGCACTGATGTTGCTTGCATTATTTTTGTACTGTCCAGTGTGCATTGACCAGCGCAAAACATACCCTGAACAGCTTTCACTCAGGGCATACACTCTATAGCCATATTTGTCAGGTTTATTCGGAGAGTAACATTTTAGTGAAGATCTCCCCTTGAAAGCTATTGTCATTTCATCTAAAGAAAGCTCCTTGATTGGACTGTAAACTGCTGCAAATTTGGGAATAATCAAATCTATTATTGGGCGGACTTTGAACAGTTTATCGTGCCCGGGCTCGCCTGTTCTCACATAATCATTATTGTTGACAAAATGAAAGAACGAAAGAATGATTTCAAATCTGTTTCTTGACATTACATTTCCAAATCCAGGCGTTTGTGTAAGCCAAAATGTTCCCCAGTAATCCTCGATTTCAGGTTTCTCAACAAGGCCCATGGAGAGATGCAAAGCGAAGAAAGCTTTCATTTCGGTGACTGATACATCATACCACTCAAGAAATCTTGAATGTGGCTTCAGAATCATAGGTGCCATACACTGATGTGCATATCTATTTGTCTCATCAGTAATGAAAGTCCAAAACTGATCGGTCAGAAAGAGTGACAGAATATCAAATGGATTAGCATCCGTCAGATCCATCTCTCCTGTGTAGCCAACTGGGTCTTCAAAAGGTTTGATCCATGCCTCAAATACCTCGACCTCTCTCAGCATGTCCCAGCTCTCATCCACCGGGCAAGTTTTACTGCAGCCACTGGTTCCACTGGTTCCTCGCCTCCGTCTGTCCTTTGCACCTGTCCGTTGTTTCGAAGTCCCTTCATCTCCACTTGGAAATCCATCGTCACTCTCGGGGAGATAATACCCTTCAGAGTCAGAATCTGCTGTAAATTGCATGCCACGTGTACTTCCTCCAGCCATTTTTTTCCTTACCGGATCTGCCCTGGATCATACCTGGCTAATAAAGCGAAGTTGCACCGAACCGACCAATGACTGAAGTGATTCATTTTCTACTATTATTTCATTAATTTCCTTGTACGGTAAAGTTGCATTTCTGCGACTTTGGCGCTTAAAGGGTTAAGTAACCCTAACCCTGACCCATAGTGATTAAAAGCAATCGTTTACTAATCACATGTTTTATCATTTACTTTGTCAATCTATTGTATTAAGTAAGTAATTCAACTTTATTCACCGTATAGGCCTTGTGCTAGACATGAGGTTCCAAGGATACACTTTGGACTGGATTAAACCAACCTGCTAGTTTTACTGGTCCTTTGCTCGCTTACCTAATGCATTTGAGCTTAGTAATTATTAACTTTCATTATTTATTTGCATTTCACAACTTTCAGAACCCAGAGCAGAGTTTACCATCACGCTAGAGCTAACAGTCATTAGCATGCTACACGCCAATCACACGTCAATCAATTGATCAATATGGCACCATTCATACAAAACATAACTCAGAGAGCTTTGCAACTATAAAAAGAATAAATAACCAAAGTACAAAATACTTTTTATCACATTAAAATATATATATTAAACAAACGGTAAAATACGAACCCTTAGTTGCACAGCTGAAAAGAGACACTTCTTGCTTTGCAGAAAATAAAATGCTCTCTAATTAGATCGAGACACATTGCTGTGGTCTCATTTTCACCCATATAGATGCTTTAAAAATATATCTGTACTGGTCGAAACAGATGACTTCATTAGCCTACATGATCCAATGTGATCCTGTGCTGCAGTAATGAGCAGAGGTGGTCAGTAACTACGTAAATGTACTTAAGAACCTTTTTCCCCCTGTATTTTATGTATTTTACTTTGACTCCACTACATTTAAAAGACAAATATAATAATTTTGAGTCTACACTTCTAGAAAAGGCTTCCAGTACAAAGTCAGAGTTTTGCAGACAGAGTTTTACACGTTCATGTTCCAGTCTCACACACGGTGGACATGTTGTGGCTGTGGTATCTGTGGATGTCACTCATCTCATTTTGAAGCTCGTTAACAATATTGACAGTTCTTTGAGTCGGTCTATTCTTGCTTTTGTATAGGAAATAGTATGGTATATTTTTTATTTGAACAGGAACAGTGTAAAATGAACATTGACCGAGAGAGTAAAGATGCCTTGCACCAGGTTATGGCACATATTATGTAAACCTTTCTAATCTAATCTAATCTAATCTAATTGTGTACATGATTACACTAGTTTTACAGGGTGGACTGAAGAGGCCTCCTGCTGGTGCCAGAGTCTGGACTAAACATGGACCGGCCTCCTGCTGGTGCCAGAGTCTGGACTAAACATGGACCGGCCTCCTGCTGGTGCCAGAGTCTGGACTAAACGTGGACCGGCCTCCTGCTGGTGCCAGAGTCAGGACTAAACAGGGACCGGCCTCCGGCTGGTGCCAGAGTCTGGACTAAACATGGACCGGCCTCCTGCTGGTGCCAGAGTCAGGACTAAACATGGACCGGGCTCCTGCTGGTGCCAGAGTCAGGACTAAACATGGACCGGCCTCCTGCTGGTGCCAGAGTCAGGACTAAACAGGGACCGGCCTCCTGCTGGTGCCAGAGTCAGGACTAAACATGGACCGGCCTCCTGCGGTGCCAGAGTCAGGACTAAACATGGACCGGCCTCCTGCTGGTGCCAGAGTCAGGACTAAACATGGACCGGCCTCCTGCTGGTGCCAGAGTCAGGACTAAACAGGGACCGGCCTCCTGCTGGTGCCAGAGTCAGGACTAAACAGGGACCGGCCTCCTGCTGGTGCCAGAGTCAGGACTAAACATGGACCGGCCTCCTGCTGGTGCCAGAGTCAGGACTAAACATGGACCGGCCTCCTGCTGGTGCCAGAGTCTGGACTAAACATGGACCGGCCTCCTGCTGGTGCCAGAGTCAGGACTAAACAGGGACCGGCCTCCTGCTGGTGCCAGAGTCAGGACTAAACATGGACCGGCCTCCTGCTGGTGCCAGAGTCAGGACTAAACATGGACCGGCCTCCTGCTGGTGCCAGAGTCAGGACAAAACATGGACCGGCCTCCTGCTGGTGCCAGAGTCAGGACAAAACATGGACCGGCCTCCTGCTGGTGCCAGAGTCAGGAAAAAACATGGGGAATCTGTGTTTCAGTTTTATGCAGCTAAAATCTGAAACAGTCTTCCTGAAGATGTGAGACAGGTTCTACTCTGACAATGTTCAAATCTAAGATAAGTTTTGTTTAGCTGTGCATATGACTGAAAGGATTTTCTTTGCACTCTTCTCTTGTATGACTTAAATTGTTTTTAATTAGTTAATTTTATAGTATCTGTAATTTCTTTGTGATTTGAATGCATTTTTCCTGCTGTGTGAAGCACTTTGAATTGCCTTGTGTATGAAATGTGCTCTACAAATAAACTTGCCTTGCCTTTATTTAACTTAAGTCATCATTTCACTGAGTAATATTTGACCAAGTCTATTTGTACTTTTATTATGTAATAAAAAGCAGTACTTTGACCGCTACTATAGTGAAAGACAACTTAAAACAAAATCCAACACAATGCAGTAAATGTTAGCAAGCATTCAGCTCAATAAAGCTATGCATGCTTAAAAAGTACAACTTTAGGTGCTTTTTAAAGGCATCTATGGAGTTCACAAAAGAAGCAACAGCTTTAAAAGTCTTGAATTTTAATAAATGTAGTTGTAGTTGTCAATTTTGTAACAACAACCAGTGTAACAATTCTATTTGGTAATTCTTTGGTCATGGCCTTACTCTTGCATTTATTCAATTCGATATGAAGAACAAGCATTTTCACATTGCACTGGCCTGGGTGGTGAAGAAGTTTAATGTTTTAAGTTCCTGGCAGGGCTACAACATCGAGAGACAAGATGACAGAACCTCCGCTAGAAAAGTTACATCGTGCATCTTTAACACACCAGAGTCCACCCCAGCGTAGAACTCTAGCTTTGCCAGTGCCACCCTTTCATTTTGTAACTGTCACATGTGCCACATAGTAATTATGAGTCAAGGTTAAGAATGCACTAACAAAAGGAGCCAGTGAAAGCAGAGGTCTTTCTCAACAGGCTACAGTTTGCATTCTAAGAACTAGATAGCGTTTTGCAAAAGATTTACGGTGTTACTTTCTGTATGCTGTCAAATAAACAAAAGAAATAGTGGTTTAAGGGAAAATGTGTTTGTTGAATGAGTCAATAGCAGGGCAGTAACCAATACATGAACAGATTAGCTTAGCGGTAGTTACTTATATTGCCTTTTGAGGGTTTAAGTGTCAAGCGCTTGTACCCCAAATCTGAAACTGAAGCCCACATTTATTTCTGATCGTTGGTTTATTCCTTAATACTAGTCGAGTGGTCGGCCATGTTTCTCTGGCAAAAAAGTGTGTGTCGTTACCCGACTTGGCCCGTTTTTTCAACCCACATGTCCAGATACTTTGACCAAGCGCTGAAGGGAAGTTGCTATAGTAACCATACTTGGGATGAACCTGATGTTTGGTTCAGAGCTGAGTAAAGTCTGACGTAAGATGCTAGACTACTTTAGTTTAGTATTTGAGTTAATTTGTTATAATATTTTACACCCATTGTCTCCTTTTGTTTGAGGTATTAAGTTTGGCTTTTCACCCAAACCAAATATTTTAGTACAACTACTCTACTACTATGTTTTTTTTTAACCAGGAATGGTTGTATAATTGAACAGTGCAGATGTGCAACTTTCTTTTTTGTATTTTGCACTTAAATTAGAATCAGGAAATATGTTTTTTAAAATTTTGTTTTATAGGCCTACTGTGCATGTCTATTATGAACCAACATAAATATTAAGATATTAGACTTAGCCTACGCTACGTTATAGCAGGCATAGACACGAGTTCATAAGCTATTTAGGGTAAAATTGTGTGTAAACTGTATTTTACTGTATCAATTAGGACTTAAGTTAAAATGATCATAATTATGTTGTTGTTGTTGTTGTTGTTGTTGTTTTATGGCGGTTGGCATCCGAGTGTTGCATTACCGCCAGACTTTATTCCTCAGACGTTTCGTAGTCCTCAGACTCTGATCACAATTGCCCCCCTTCTGGCTCTTGACAGTTGTTGTTGTTGTTGTTGTTGTTTTATGGCGGTTGGCATAGGCTGTACTGTATCTTAAAAAGTCCAAACTGAGCGTAATAAAGCGCTTGATCCTTTGTCTCATTAGTGAACAGGGCGGTGTTGTGGTGGACAAGGCCACACCCCTTTGCACCACAGATTTCAGCGCGAGAGCGCTCTCTGTCACCTCATTGGCTGCTCCTGTGCACCACGTGAGCCGTCCTGCCCCTTTAGCCCCTCCCCTCTCCTCCTCCTGTCACGGCTCACTAAAATCCAGGCATTTCGTCCACTGTGGCACAATTTCATATTTAGGTCTTAAATCGACTTAACTTATGAGTGCTATAACACGGGACATGATCATGGCAAGATTACAATTGAAAACTAGGAATGTGTGAGTTCATTTTATAGGTTAAATAAATCAACCAATACTTTATTCATTTGGGCCCCAGGGAAAGTGTTTGTAATAAAAAATGTAGGTTGACTTCAGAACTGGAAAATATTGTGAATAAAGAAATACTTAAATGTAGGTTTAACGTGAATTTGCTTTAGCCTGAAGATGAAAGAAGGGCAGGACAAAACAGACCATGCACAGGATATATGTGATAGTCAAATATAAGCAAGGCTACAATTTTACATGAATTTAGTATAAGTGCATTAAAGTTGCCTGCGGCTATAGTAGGTCTAATGTAAGCTTATAGACAACTGAAGCCTATGCGTTGTTGCATATGAACACAGTTGTAACCTTTATTTCTTGTGTCTCACCCGTCTCTGAGGCAGTGGGTATTGCGGGTTACAGTTGAGATGAATGATGTTATGGGTTTTCTGTTATTTTCCTATGCTAAAATATACCAACACGGCAGGACAGCGTTTAGCAGCGTCTTTTTATTTCCACACGCTCTCACTCAACTCAACAACAAAACGGGTTGTACTGAAACAATATACAGAATGAATAAATGCACCCAAAATAAAATAAGTGCAACACACTATAACCAAACCATCAAATCAATATCAAATATAAATTCCCCAAATAAATATAATAAATCAAATAGAAATGAATGTTCAATCAAATCATATGTTACACAGTCAACATTATAAACCTACACTTTGAAAAATTGTGGACACCAATGTCACTAAATCATTGGTGCCCACAATTTCCAAAACAATGTCAATTTTACCTTTTTCCCGACTCTGGAACTCCCTCCCCCGACCTGTCCGCCACTCTCCCTCACTCACAACATTCAAATCCCGCCTAAAAACATACCTCTTCACCCAAGCCTATGACCTCCCCTACCCCTAGCCTCCTCTACCCCATTGCCTACTCTTCTACCCCCTGTTACATCCCCATATTTTCCTCTCTACTTCTTCTGTCTTGTTCATTTTATCTGTATATTAATGTGTATTGTACGTGTTGTCCCCCCCTGTCTGTAAATACCCCCCCCCCCTTTTTTTAATATATGTTCAGCATCTTAGGGTCACTGAAAAGCGCTATATAAATAAAAGTTATTATTATTATTATTTTTCAAATTGATAAGAAATCGAATTCTTTCAGTCCCAGTCCCCCCCGGTCAGTGCCCAGTGATCGCCGGCACCGATGCGACCTAGAGTGAACCAGTGGAAACGTGCCAACAGCGGGACGCCAAACCCCGCCCCCGGGATCGAAACGCCTGGGACATAGCTCGCCCCTCCCCCTGCTCTCTCCTTTCCTCCTCCTCTCGCGTCCTCGTTACTCCCCCGCCGCCCTGCTCGCTTCTCTCCTCCTCACCTCGCCTTTCCTCCTCTCTCCCCCGCCTCGCCTCCTCTCTCCTCCCAGACACAGACAGACCCTGCCCTTGTCGCTTCTCCCACAGCAGCCGCCGCCGCCGCCGCACACTCCTCTTCTTCTCTGGCGGAGGAACCTCTGACAATGGGACGCCTCTTTCTTCTCCACCGCAGCCCACTTTGCTGACACTCCCGTGATTTTTTGTATTTCTATTTTGACTCCCTCCCGTGTAAGTATTCGTCTTCTTTCTTTTTTGATAAACCTTTCCTTTTCTGCTTACTCACGTGTCTCGTCACAACGTGAACGGGACGCGGATGAATCATGAATCGGGGCATCCGATGTTGGAGCAGCAGCGGGATCTAGCTTTTCTCGAGATTTGGTTAGCTTATGATGCTAGCTTTTTTTTTTTTTTTAATCAATCACTCGTGCTATGATTGTGTTATGCTAACCTCGTCAATTCTCCATTTTCTCCCACTGTGCAGGCTTGTGTGCCAGTTTCAGCAGGTGGGCATCACTGCAGCAGAAGAAGAAGAAGCAGGGGATGGGGCAGGGCTTCTTCTTCTTCTTCTGGTAGTGGAGAAGAATCTTTTGTTTTGGGGTTTTCACTGAACACAATGTTGATGGAGATGCAGTGTTTGTTCTGAGCGCGTTGGCAGGTTGGGTTTCTGCTGTGGCATTGTGGCCTGAGCCGGTGCAACATCCCATTCTTTGCTTGACAGATGGTTCACTTGTGGTTGAAGCTATTGATTTGTAGAGCTTGGGTTTCGATT
Source organism: Eucyclogobius newberryi (assembly GCF_026437365.1). Taxonomy (NCBI): domain Eukaryota; kingdom Metazoa; phylum Chordata; class Actinopteri; order Gobiiformes; family Gobiidae; genus Eucyclogobius; species Eucyclogobius newberryi. The sequence continues at coordinate 7,198,637 of NW_027315724.1, forward strand.
CAAATTTCAAGAATAGATTCAATTCTGATTTTTACGTTTCAAAATCGTTTTTTTTTTTTCGATTTCTCAGATCCCATCCGATTCGATCGATCTGATTTCCGATTCGATCCGATTTCGATTCGATCCGGGGGTTAATGTTATTAAAAATGAAAAATGTATTTGAACCGTTTCCTTCACTTCATGACTGTGTAGAGAAGCAACATATTCAAACTAGTATTATATCAATATTAAACAGCAAATCTTACAAGTATTGGTAGTTACTGATGGAAGACTGATGAAAGGTTAAGGGTCAATCTACCTTCAAGAAAGATAATCCACGAGTCCTGAATTATCTTTCTTGAAGGTAGATTGAAGTTCACTGAGGGAAATGTAGAAAGGAATTTTAATTAAAAAAAAAAATCGATCTTTGGACGTACGAATCGACAATCGGTCATTAATATGCGAATTGATTATTTCAACCCAGCTCTATTGATTTGGCTTTTGTTTCCGGCTAAATTTCATGTTCGGTGGAAGATGTTTTTTGGAAGAACTGATACTGTTGCATTTGTTGTTTTGGAGATTTGCAGAATTGGGATATCGAGACAGCAAAAAGAGGCAGAATCGTCTGGTGACTGGGATGCCCGATGTCATATTTTAGTGTTACTATCATTGTGAGAAGAAATGTCACGATTTAAAGATTATTCATGATTAATTAGACTTTGATGAAACAACAGTGAAATCTTTCATTTTTGTTCATTCTCGTGGTCTGACATGTTCCTCAAATTAATTGAAATGGGACAAAAACCAGATAAACAAGGTTCTTTACGTTTAGGGCTATTTTCTAGGCTATATAAATGGAACAAAAAATACTTAATTTTGCTTCTAAAATGGTCACAATGATTATTTTTTGATTCTTAAGATTATATTGTGACGAGAATAACCATGAGGATGGATCAACCTAATAATCTTGACAGTCCTAGTCTAGTGTAATTTTCCAAAAAAGGGTGTAAAGTGATATTTCTGCATTCATTCACATTTTGACATTTACAGGAATTTAAAATATCGACTGAATATCTTTATCAAAATGTTGAGATATTCTCATTTTTGTCAATATCGTCCACTTCTATGTAGGAATGTCACCATTTAAAATTTTAGTGTAAAGATTACTGTGAGAATAAACATCACAATTTAACGATTATTCGCGATTATTAACATCACGACCAAAACGACGAGGCCATTTTTCCCCTCCTTGTTTTCTTAACACATTTCCGCTTAATTTGACATAAACAGCATGATAAAAAAGCCCTTTACATTTTCTTTTTGAGGAAAGTCTGAGCAGAAAGGACTTAATTTTGCCCCGAAAATTGTCATATTTATTTTAATTGAACTAAAAAAAGATGTAATTTTGTTTGTAAATTTGTTTGAAAATTGTCACTTTTCCATAAATTTGTTTTTAAAAAAACATAACATTTTCCTCTAAGAATGTCATGATTATCCTTTTTTAGTCTTTACAATTATATTGTGACCTAAATAATCACTATTATCGACTAACCAAATAATCTTGACATCCTTAAATGTAATATTATCGTTTTAATATATATTTATTTTCTGTAGCAACATTTCGTGACATGTTTTTACTCAGTTACTCTACCGTATTTTCTGGACTTTATGTTGCACTATTTTTCATAGTTTTGGTCGGGAACTTATATTTATACTTATACTCCAGAGCGACTTGCGTGATTGCGAATTATGTGATATAATTTGTTATTTTCATACTTGCAACCGCATTTCATACTCCAGTGCGACTTACGTATGTTTTTTCTTCTCTATTATGCATTTCTTGGCTGGTGTGACTTATACTGCGGTGCAACTTATAGTCCGGAAAATACGGTACATCTTTCCGTTTGCACGTTTGATCAATCGTGGCTTTGCTTTGCCATGCCCGGTCACCATGGGGCTGCTGCCGACAGTGGGTGCTGCGCCTCAGGGTCACGTGTGTTTATGGAGTGTACATGCTCGTGTTTCATTGACTGGGATGGCCACATCAGGCCCTGGCAATAAATAATAACTAATAAATTATTAACGGGCTCCTCAAAATGTCATGACGACGTTGATGGAAATCCCAACAGGCACGTCATTTTACTGTGGCGTGGCAAGCTTTTAGTCCTTTAGTCGATTAATCGGTCAATGTTGTCATCATTTATCCGGACAACAGCAGAAAGGGGAAGACAGAATGATTCTCTGGAGAGTTGTGAGTGAATTGAGAGTTTTTTTTCTGCCTTCCAACTTACAAATACGCAATCTTTTTTTATCGTTTTAATAGTTGTTTTTGCTTGTGATCTTAGGTGTGCAGTTTGTTTTAGTCTTGAACACTTTCAGTCGACTAAGAATGTTGACTACAGCCCTAATGACCTCTTTAGCTATTGCATACTTATTTATTTTATTTAACTGCAGTTGCGCTTTAAATATTATAATTGCATTCTGTTTTTGTCTTATGCTAATGTTTCAAATAGTTGATTATGGTTGTTGCAGTAGCCTCTATTCAGAATGTGGAGCTAGCTATTATTTAAGTTTAAGGTCTTAAAAAAAGAAAATATATCATCTCTTATTCGGGTTGTATACACAATAAGAGTGTTAGTTTAGCAGTTCCGATTGCAGTCTTCTCTCAAATGTTGTAGCTCCTAGACATGTTTTATAGTGTGAATTGTGAACAGAATCAACCAAAACATAAATCGCATACTGGTTGCAATGTGAGAAATCTCAGAAAAATGCCATTTAGTGTTTTGCCAAAAATAATTCAGCCCTCTATGGATGAGTGGAATGTGGAATGTGAATGATTCCTTGAAAAAAGTAAAAACGGGTGCAAGCAAGCTAATGAGTAAAAAGAAACAGTTTGCGAGGCAGTTTAAATGTAACTAACAAGCACTTGAAACTGATTAATAGTAAGAGATCTGCATCAGCTCTTCACCGCACAGTTAAGAGTTAGCCATGTGAAGCGTGCATATGTCTCAGGTTTAACCGGATTGAACACTCACTACACTTGAGGCTTCTTAGATTTAGTTTCAAGTAAGTTATTGAAAGCATCTGCCCTGTAGGCGTGCTGGCCAGGAGACAGGGTGTGGTAGACCAGGAGACAGGCTGTGGTAGACCAGGAGACAGGCTGCGGTAGACCAGGAGACAGGCTGCGGTAGACCAGGAGACAGGCTGCGGTAGACCAGGAGACAGGCTGCGGTAGACCAGGAGACAGGCTGCGGTAGACCAGGAGACAGGTTGTGGTTGACCAGGAGACAGGCTGCGGTAGACCAGGAGACAGGCTGCGGTAGACCAGGAGACAGGCTGCGGTTGACCAGAAGACAGGCTGTGGTAGACCAGGAGACAGGCTGCGGTTGACCAGAAGACAGGTTGTGGTTGACCAGGAGACAGGCTGCGGTAGACCAGGAGACAGGCTGCGGTAGACCAGGAGACAGGCTGCGGTAGACCAGGAGACAGGCTGCGGTAGACCAGGAGACAGGCTGCGGTAGACCAGGAGACAGGCTGCGGTTGACCAGAAGACAGGCTGCGGTAGACCATGAGACAGGTTGCGGTAGACCATGAGACAGGTTGTGGTTGACCAGGAGACAGGTTGTGGTTGACCAGGAGACAGGCTGCGGTAGACCAGGAGACAGGCTGCGGTAGACCAGGAGACAGGCTGCGGTAGACCATGAGACAGGTTGCGGTAGACCATGAGACAGGTTGTGGTTGACCAGGAGACAGGCTGCGGTAGACCAGGAGACAGGCTGCGGTAGACCAGGAGACAGGCTGCGGTAGACCAGGAGACAGGCTGCGGTAGACCAGGAGACAGGCTGCGGTAGACCAGGAGACAGGCTGCGGTTGACCAGAAGACAGGCTGCGGTAGACCATGAGACAGGTTGCGGTAGACCATGAGACAGGTTGTGGTTGACCAGGAGACAGGTTGTGGTTGACCAGGAGACAGGCTGCGGTAGACCAGGAGACAGGCTGCGGTAGACCAGGAGACAGGCTGCGGTAGACCATGAGACAGGTTGCGGTAGACCATGAGACAGGTTGTGGTTGACCAGGAGACAGGCTGCGGTAGACCAGGAGACAGGCTGCGGTAGACCAGGAGACAGGCTGCGGTAGACCAGGAGACAGGCTGCGGTAGACCAGGAGACAGGCTGCGGTAGACCAGGAGACAGGCTGCGGTAGACCATGAGACAGGTTGCGGTAGACCATGAGACAGGTTGCGGTTGACCAGGAGACAGGCTGCGGTAGACCAGGAGACAGGCTGCGGTAGACCAGGAGACAGGCTGCGGTAGACCAGGAGACAGGCTGCGGTAGACCAGGAGACAGGCTGCGGTAGACCAGGAGACAGGCTGCGGTAGACCAGGAGACAGGCTGCGGTAGACCAGGAGACAGGCTGCGGTAGACCAGGAGACAGGCTGCGGTAGACCAGGAGACAGGCTGTGGTAGACCAGGAGACACCGGCTCATGGGAAGACGCCTGTATAACGTGATAGTTTAGTCCCATTTGTTGCTCATTGGGGTAAAACACATTTTAGATCACATTCACAGTGTATTTTTGAAGATATGCAACATTTCAATATCAAGTATGTTTGTTTCGGAAAAAATGCAGCAAAAAGTTGATTAAAAATGAGTTGTGTTGTGTAAAGTTTAAGGGGATTTATCTGACCTGTTTGGCAGACATTTATGTTTTAATTAAACCTCAACTAATAGGTTTTTTGTGGATGTCGCCCACTCGTAACTGACTTTTGGAAAGGATTTGAAAACACCCCGTCCAAATAATGCTGCTGCTGCTGCTGCTGCTGCTGCTGCTGCTGCTGCTGCTGCTGCTGCTGCGTGTGTCCTAGTTTGTGAAGAATGACATGAGTCATCACAAGTACCACCTTTAACCTCCTCCTGTCTCTCTCTCCTGACTGAAGCCTCCTCCTGTCCCTCTCTCCTGACTGAAGCCTCCTCCTGTCTCTCTCTCCTGACTGAAGCCTCCTCCTGTCTCTCTCTCCTGACTGAAGCCTCCTCCTGTCTCTCTCTCCTGACTGAAGCCTCCTCCTGTCTCTCTCTCCTGACTGAAGCCTCCTCCTGTCTCTCTCTCCTGACTGAAGCCTCCTCCTGTCTCTCTCTCTTTACTGAAGCCTCCTCCTGTCTCTCTCTCTTTACTGAAGCCTCCTCCTGTCTCTCTCTCCTGACTGAAGCCTCCTCCTGTCTCTCTCTCCTGACTGAAGCCTCCTCCTGTCTCTCTCCTGACTGAAGCCTCCTCCTGTCTCTCTCTCCTGACTGAAGCCTCCTGTCCCTCTCTCCTGACTGAAGCCTCCTCCTGTCTCTCTCTCCTGACTGAAGCCTCCTTCTGTCTCTCTCTCCTGACTGAAGCCTCCTCCTGTCCCTCTCTCCTGACTGAAGCCTCCTCCTGTCTCTCTCTCCTCACTGAAGCCTCCTCCTGTCTCTCTCTCCTGACTGAAGCCTCCTCCTGTCTCTCTCTCCTGACTGAAGCCTCCTGTCCCTCTCTCCTGACTGAAGCCTCCTCCTGTCCCTCTCTCCTGACTGAAGCCTCCTCCTGTCTCTCTCTCCTGACTGAAGCCTCCTCCTGTCTCTCTCTCCTGACTGAAGCCTCCTCCTGTCTCTCTCTCCTGACTGAAGCCTCCTCCTGTCTCTCTCTCCTGACTGAAGCCTCCTGTCCCTCTCTCCTGACTGAAGCCTCCTCCTGTCTCTCTCTCCTGACTGAAGCCTCCTCCTGTCTCTCTCTCTTTACTGAAGCCTCCTCCTGTCTCTCTCTCTTTACTGAAGCCTCCTCCTGTCTCTCTCTCCTGACTGAAGCCTCCTCCTGTCTCTCTCTCCTGACTGAAGCCTCCTCCTGTCTCTCTCCTGACTGAAGCCTCCTCCTGTCTCTCTCTCCTGACTGAAGCCTCCTTCTGTCTCTCTCTCCTGACTGAAGCCTCCTCCTGTCCCTCTCTCCTGACTGAAGCCTCCTCCTGTCTCTCTCTCCTGACTGAAGCCTCCTCCTGTCCCTCTCTCCTGACTGAAGCCTCCTTCTGTCTCTCTCTCTTGACTGAAGCCTCCTCCTGTCTCTCTCTCCTGACTGAAGCCTCCTCCTGTCTCTCTCTCCTGACTGAAGCCTCCTTCTGTCCCTCTCTCCTGACTGAAGCCTCCTCCTGTCTTTATCTCCTGACTGAAGCCTCCTCCTGTCCCTCTCTCCTGACTGAAGCCTCCTCCTGTCTCTCTCTCCTGACTGAAGCCTCCTCCTGTCTCTCTCTCCTGACTGAAGCCTCCTTCTGTCTCTCTCTCCTGACTGAAGCCTCCTCCTGTCTCTCTCTCCTGACTGAAGCCTCCTTCTGTCTCTCTCTCCTGACTGAAGCCTCCTCCTGTCCCTCTCCTCACTGAAGCCTCCTCCTGTCTCTCTCTCCTCACTGAACCATCCTCCTGTCTCTCTCTCCTGACTGAAGCCTCCTCCTGTCCCTCTCTCCTCACTGAAGCCTCCTCCTGTCCCTCTCTCCTCACTGAAGCCTCCTCCTGTCCCTCTCTCCTGACTGAAGCCTCCTCATGTCTCTCTCTCCTGACTGAAGCCTCCTCCTGTCTCTCTCTCCTCACTGAAGCCTCCTCCTGTCTCTCTCTCCTCACTGAAGCCCCCTTCTGTCTCTCCTGACTGAAGCCTCCTCCTGTCCCTTTCTCCTCACTGAAGCCTCCTCCTGTCTCTCTCTCCTCACTGAAGCCTCCTCCTGTCTCTCTCTCCTCACTGAAGCCTCCTCCTGTCTCTCTCTCCTGACTGAAGCCTCCTCCTGTCTCTCTCTCCTCACTGAAGCCTCCTCCTGTCTCTCTCTCCTGACTGAAGCCTCCTCCTGTCTCTCTCTCCTCACTGAAGCCTCCTCCTGTCTCTCTCTCCTGACTGAAGCCTCCTCATGAGGTTTACAGATCAGAAGTGTTGTTTGCATGTTTCAGATACACTTGACTCACCGATTGTAGAGCCAGAACACTTTCAACAGAGGCTTTGGAGATAGGATGGATGTCATCCGATTGTGTTGCTATTTTGGTAAATACAGATTACATAAAAAAAAAAAAAAAAAAAAGTAAAAGCAGTTTGAGCTTATTCACGAATAGACATGGTGTCCACGGGCAAGACATCTTGCATTGTCAATAGTGTAGTCATGATACTAAAATGTCAAATTTGATGTCGATATCAAGGAATAGGCTTGATACTTTCTGCTAATGTTGATGTTCAATGGTAATTGAAAAAAAACATATTTTTTAGACCATATAATTTTAAAAAGGCCCCGGATTTGCATCAAGTATGATAATATCAACACATTCTAATGAACACATGTTGTACTACGAGCCAAAATAACTATTTTCTCACATCAAAAGAGCAGGTCTTCTATCTTTTTGTAAATTCGCTTCTATTTGTATCACTTTCTGATTACAAATGCACTGTTAAGATGAACAAGTCCATGTTTAGACTAACTCCAGTGCACGGAACTTCAAATTAGATTCCATTAAAGGGCCTGATACTTGTCCGTGTTTAAATGTGAAGAAGTGAAGACAGACATACTTGTGCGGTCACAGAAGAGCAAACATCCCACTGTCATAAAATACCCCGGGAATGGAGATCACAATAACTTTTAAAACCATGCAATAATCCACAACGCGCCTTCCAAACTCGCTTCCAAACACGGCCTTTTATACAACCCCATTATGTTTGATAAACAATGGAGACACCAACGTTTAGAAAGGACGGTATTCACTGGCTAATATGTGGCGTTTGAAAGCACGAGAGAGAAGGGAAGAGCAGGACGGATTAGACGAGGGGAGCAAGGGGAGAGCTGGAGGGAGCAAGGGGAGGGCTGGAGGGAGCAAGGGGAGGGCTGGAGGGAGCAAGGAGAGAGCTGGAGGGAGCAGGGGGAGAGCAGGAGGGAGCAAGGGGAGGGCTGGAGGGAGCAAGGAGAGAGCTGGAGGGAGCAGGGGGAGAGCAGGAGGGAGCAGGGGGAGAGCTGGAGGGAGCAAGGGGAGGGCTGGAGGGAGCAAGGGGAGGGCTGGAGGGAGCAAGGAGAGAGCTGGAGGGAGCAGGGGGAGAGCAGGAGGGAGCAAGGAGAGAGCTGGAGGGAGCAGGGGGAGAGCAGGAGGGAGCAGGGGGAGAGCAGGAGGGAGCAGGGGGAGAGCTGGAGGGAGCAAGGAGAGGGCTGGAGGGAGCAAGGAGAGGGCTGGAGGGAGCAAGGAGAGAGCTGGAGGGAGCAGGGGGAGAGCAGGAGGGAGCAGGGGGAGAGCTGGAGGGAGCAAGGGGAGAGCTGGAGGGAGCAGGGGGAGAGCTGGAGGGAGCAGGAGGGAGCAGGGGGAGAGCTGGAGGGAGCAAGGAGAGAGCAGGGGGAGAGCAGGAGGGAGCAAGGGGAGAGCTGGAGGGAGCAGGGGGAGAGCTGGAGGGAGCAGGGGGAGAGCTGGAGGGAGCAAGGGGAGAGCTGGAGGGAGCAAGGGGAGAGCTGGAGGGAGCAAGGGGAGAGCTGGAGGGAGCAGGGGGAGAGCTGGAGGGAGCAGGGGGAGAGCAGGAGGGAGCAGGGGGAGAGCTGGAGGGAGCAGGGGGAGAGCTGGAGGGAGCAAGGGGAGAGCTGGAGGGAGCAAGGGGAGAGCTGGAGGGAGCAGGGGGAGAGCTGGAGGGAGCAAGGGGAGGGCTGGAGGGAGCAAGGGGAGATTTGGAGGAAGGGGAGGGCTGGAGGGAGCAAGGGGAGAGCAGGAGTGAGCAAGGAGAGAGCTGGAGGGAGCAAGGAGAGAGCTGGAGGGAGCAAGGAGAGAGCTGGAGGGAGCAAGGAGTGAGCAAGAGCTGGAGGGAGCAAGGAGAGAGCTGGAGGGAGCAAGGAGAGAGCTGGAGGGAGCAAGGAGAGAGCTGGAGTGAGCAGGAGTGAGCAAGGAGAGAGCTGGAGGAAGCAAGGGGAGAGAGTTGGGGAGTGCAGGAGAGGGCGAGCGTGGAGAGACAGCATGGAGGAGGTGAGCTGTAGGTCATGGCTCTGTGCCCCGCTGCAGCATCCAGACACAATCACTCAAAGCCGCAGATCTGCTCACTTTGGTATTTTTCAGCAGATTGCAATTGTTGTTTTGGAGATATTCCAAATTAGAATATCGAGTGTATTGTTAAACCTGAGGCTTTTCTTTTTAAAAACACTGTTGAGGCATCCGTTTTAATCTAAATATTTCCCTGCCCTGATAAAACATGTCCTAAAAAAAATAAAAACCGCTTTTACACTTCAAATTCCATTTTGAAAACTTGAAAACTTGCAAACATGGGTACATAAATTGAATTATATATAGTTTCCATAAAACTGAAGCCAGAGTATAATGGGGTACATTTTAATATGTGTCCCAGAAAGTGCTAAAATTCAGATGGACTGAAGAAGCTGCTTGGATGAGGTGGTGAAATGTATTCACTTTTAAAACTTTAGTTTTTAAATTTCATTTGCTCTTTCTATGGAACCTACCTGGACGACTGAGGGTCTCCACAGACCGCTATAAAAGAGTAAACGTTCTTATTTTCAAGCTTTATCTCCATATCTGAAATTGTATCACTGCCCTTATCACAAATGTAAAAAAGGAAAACATTTTAACCCTTTACATGCCCGTTTGACACCATGGACTTCACATGTACTGTAAAAATGAGCACAAACTGAAACCAAGATATATTATGGTAGATTTGTGTTCTTGGAAGGTTGCAGCATTTTTAGTTTTTATTTAGCATCAGATTACAACAAAAACTCACACTTAGGACCCAGCTGTAAAAACAGTGTCGATTCTTATTTTTTGCAAGCTTTTTGGGGCCCAAATCTTAAAATCTGTACCTGCCTTTATCAGAAAGTGAAGGGAAAAAAATTGCTTTTATTGCCAGTTTGAAAACTTGGATTTCATTTTTCACAAGCTTTTTCTATTATTATTTATTTTTCTAAATCCAAAGATCTATCCGTGCCCTAATCATAAATATCAAATTAAATAAAATTCTTATGATTTTAACCCCATAATAGCCCGTTTGATAGCTTGAATTTCACATGTGAAGTCAAAATAAGCCTCAATACTGAAGCCAGGGGAAAATGGTGGACTGTTATTATGCCCTTTGAAGCTGCAAGTTTGTCCAAATCATGAGATTTTTACGACATGTAACAATTGTCTCTTACTCTACAGTGGCCCAGTTTGTAATGATGTGTTTCCTCTCCACCTGACCCACATTAGCTCAACATATCAGCCGTGCGGGCAGTTGTTGTCACTCTCACATTCATGTACACTTAAGTGGCTTACTGCTGGAGAGGGGGAGGGGGAGAGGGCTGAGAGTGGGTCAGTGCCCGTCTGTGGTCAGGATTACACCAAGAACATGGCAAGACACCACGGAATGGGCTAAAGCATTACCTAAAGTGCTCGTGAGCTCGTCGGGGTTTAACGAGTGCATTTCAGCAGGTCAGTGTTCTAGTCAAACGCAACCTGCAACGACTTATTACGGCTGCAAGAGGAATCGCAATCAAGTAAAGGCCACTACGAACGACAAAATATCCTGCATAAAAATTGCTAACCCCCTGTTGGATCGGTGCAAAAAAATAAGAATCCTTTGCCAGTTTGTAGGCCTATTTTTGTCTTTTCGTCAATTTTCTTGGACACGTTTAAAATGTGAACTTTGAACAGAACAAAATCGGTAGTATTGTTACTTTAAACATAACCTTTGCTTTGGCATCTCGTGTTTTAGAACTTAAAATATTTTCTATATTGAAAACCTTATCAGTCAGGCGTTCCCTCATCAGGATTGGTTTTGGCATCGCAATTCAGGAGACATTTTCTGCGTTCAGGACGGATAACGCGGAACACGCCTTGTTGACACGGGCTACGTAATATCCTGTTAAGCGTGTCACGTTGTTTGCGTCACTTCTGGGTTCATGTGATTGGTTCTGTCTCTGCTCTAAACTCCGCCCTAGAAATTGAACCGCAGCGGTCGAGCTCCAGAGCCACACACAGTTTTGATCAGTAGTTTGCCAAAGCGTGTTGGGAACGGCTGGTCAGGCAAGTGGTTTGAGGCAGAAATGCTCAGAAGACATCTGGTGATGATTTATGGATTTAAAAACAGCACAGAAGACCTCTGGAGCTCTACTCTAGGACATTTGAAACTGGGTTGTTTTGTGAGGCTCAGAGAAGGAGCAGAGAAGACAAACTCGTTAACTTGATTCATTTTTTCATTAAGATTGAATGAAGCATAACTCCAGGTGTGTTTTTGATGAGGGAACAATGTGTTTTCCTCAATATGTGTCCTTTAAAATACTCTGGGATTATTCTGGACGTTTCTTTCTTTTTGAGGTGTTTTTCAATTGCTTTCATTTATAATTATATACTCAATATTTTGATTATTGTTGAATGGTTCATTATTGGATATATCTCCCTGTTCCACTTGATGGTCCATGTTGTTTTGGTCGGCCTCCTTCAGTTCATTTGCAATGCTTTTGATCATAACTTCTCGTGACATGAGTGGGCGTGATTTCTTAGCCAGGGCTTGTGGGAAATGGAGAAGGGGCGTGTATGCCTTGCCCAGTGGGAGGGGCCTGTGGCTGTGTGTATGTTCAGCTGCTGTTCAGGGGGGCTTAGGGGGCCGAAATAACAACACAATGCACCTCCCTGTCCGCGAGAGTGAACTCTGAGGCAGAGGTTTGGAAGCAAAGCAAGAATCACGGACCAAAAATCAATGTCTCACAACAGGAAGTGGTCAAGAGTAACATCCGGCAGCGAGCTTCTTTACAATTATTCACAGTTATTGACACCAGGACCTAACAGTGAAATCCTTCATTCGCCGTTTCTCTAGTCCGTGACCAGCTTCATCAAATCAACCGCTCTCATTAGAAAAAGAATGACTTTCTGACATAAACAGACGTACGATAGTTCTGTTTATCGGTTTAGACGGTAAAAATCGGGTACAGCATCACATTTTTGTTTCATTTATCATTAAAAACAATCAAAATGGCTTTCAACATGACTTTCCTAAAAATACTTTTCAATTTTTGCACTGTATTATATTATGTGTGAGTGACTGTTAGAGAACGCATGCCTTTAAATTGACTTAGTTTCATTTCAGGAGCTGCAAAGTACTAGTCTCTACACTAAAATATAAATATAATATGGACATTTGAATCATGAATGTATTGGTCTTAATACGGCTATACATTGTTTTGAAATAATGACGATAAAATAAAAGAAATAGAGCGTGCTTTACATTTAAAAGCCAATTCTCAAGGTGCTACAAACAAAAACCTATAATATAAAATACATATTCAAAGCTTTTTGGTCAACGGGCTCTACATTGATTGGACAAATACTTGACGCAGTACATTGTATACTCTTGCGATGTAATATTGCTGTGTATGGACACTGCCCTGTTGTGTTTGTTTGGTACATTTCTGTCACTTTAGTCGTCTGAATGTCAGAGTGTGAAAGTGAAGCAGCCCTCGATGCTGTGGGTGCTTTTATAGCGTGTGGAGAGAGAAGGCGAGCGAGCACCCAAAGGAGCAGAGAGCAGACAAAGGAGCCGAGTGAGTGTCTTTGTGAGAGCTCCATTCAGACAGCTGCTGCTCCTCCGGCCGTGGGACTGGGAAACCTTCAGATGACAGATAATATTGCATTTGCAGTTTGAATATATGCTCGATTAGAATGTCAAATCCACCAAAATTATCCATAATGTCACGTAAAAACGATTTAAAGAGGCTGATTATTATTCGTTTTTATTTGAAAATGATGATGTGTCTTTTGGGGGCCGATATGCGCTCGTTCTACCCCTTAAAACCTGGGACCATTCACTTTTCTAAACCACATACTGCAGGATTTTAAAACTGAAGTGTCACGAAACATTACAGGACACTTCAGGCCTGATAAACTGGATGTTTAAACAGTTTCATGTGTTTTCTGAACCGCTACAGAAAAACACACCGACTAATAAAGTCAAAGTAAATAAAGAAAAAGCGAGGAGAGAGGGAGAGACAGGTGGTGTGAGTGCAGGGAAGGAACTGACAGGAATGTGGGAGGGGCCTGTTCAAACTTCCTTTTCCTCCTGTTTCTCTAAAAAGAAAACGGGACAGGAAGGATTTTGTTTCACAATATGTCCTATGTATGACGTAATGGTTTTCTCTTTTAGTTTGGGATGTTAAACTGAGAAGGACCGGTGCATGTTTATGATTCAGGCCTTTATTTTCTTTCATTCACAGTTTTTATGCAACATTCTCATTAATAGACTTGTCACAATAATGAGCGACGACTTGTTTTATCATGAACTTTTCAAAGTGGCACCTGAACAGTTCTGGTTTATTGATCAGGCCAGTATTGTACATATAGGAATGTTTTGGACAACTCCAACCCAACTTGAGATGGGCTTTAATGTTTTCAACTGGTCTGAATTTAATTATTCAAACCTGTCTAATCTGGTGACGTGCAGAGAAAGTGATGTTTTTAATAAATGTTCCAGAGCATGAGCTGAAAGGGGCTTTGATAAATTAAACCTTTCTATGCTGATTTGGACTCACTTTAGGAGAAGCAAGTGAGAAACACAGAGCATGATCTCTTTGGTCCAAGCCTGGGACGTCAGGGTCTTCTACAGGCTCCACCAAACAAACACACACAACAAAACTAGTGAGGTAAACACACACACATAATGAGGATTAAAAATACTGTACAAACATTCAAACAGACACAAATACACAAAACATTCCCCTCTACTGCCTCGCTGCATCCTGTCTCTCACACTCCCAACACCTTCTCTCACCCTGATTGTCCATCCACATTTGTAATGTGGGAGCATCGGCTCCATCCACATTTTCAGAATGAATTGGACGCATCAGTCTGAATACATGTTTCCTTAGAATAGGTACCTGTCCTTGTCCCCTTGTCCCATAACAGTCAGCCTGGTGGACTTCGGGAGGGTCACATGGTAACTAGCCCTGCATGAAGTCCATATTTTCGTCCAAATCCGAGACCAGATCATGAAGCATGTGTCTGTGTTCCTCTGGCCTTTTGGCATTTCCAACATAAAACACATCTGTTAATACCCATGTTATGGAGCCTTACAGTAATATCTATTATTATGAGTTTTGTGTTGAATTTTCTAACAAAACTCTTTTTTTGTTGTTGCAAGAGTTGAGTTCCTGTGTCATCTTCAAATGTTCACCTGAGGTCCCTCCCTCCTGGTTTTGAGACTTGAAGCTTTTCTCAATAACGGGGGGAGTAGAAGAAATGTTTCCACCAGATTTCTTTCATCAGACATTAATTAATCAATCATCATCATCAACAATTAGGGCTCTACAAATATAGGCTATAGGAAGAACGACTATAAAATTATATTAAAATACCATAATCATCCCATTAGCACAACACAAACACTAACATCTGTTTCTCGTATCGTGCAGTATTGTGAGCCTTGACCCCTGTCTTCTGCAGGTTTGTCCGCAGAGGCCGGTGTAGATGTCCTCTGCCATGGCCAAGCGCGAGAGCAGCAGCAGCCCTGTGGTCCGGCAGATCGACAAGCAGTTCCTGGTGTGTAGTATCTGTCTGGACCACTACCACAACCCCAAAGTGCTGCCCTGCCTGCACACCTTCTGCGAGAAGTGAGCCCTGACGCACACTCCGCTCACTCCGCACACTCCGCACACTCCGCACACTCTGTACACGCCGCACACTCCGCACACTCCGCACACTCCGCACACTCCGCACACGCCGCACACGCCGCACACTCCGCACACGCCGCACACTCCGCACACGCCGCACACTCCGCACACGCCGCACACTGACTGAGAATGAAACTGGCTGAAAATGTGGAAGATTTACCGGTAGTTGCACCGTTGCCCAAATCTCACAATATGAACCTCACAATACGTTATTGTTGCGATATGAACTTTACAATACGGTATTATTGCGGTGTGAACCTCACGATACGTTATTTTTGGGATATGAACCTCACATTACGATATTATCGCGATATGAACTTCACGATGCAATATCATCTTGGTATGAACCTCACAATATTTTATTATAGCGATATGAACCTCACGTTACAATATTTATTGCGATATTGTGGAAAAGCTGTCATCCTTGGTCATCAAATTCATGTTATGTCAAGAGCCTGCACTGTGAACAGGCTCGTGGAATAATACAAAAATTATATATTTATATACATTAAAAACAAAAACATAGATAGAATTTTAATCGTATTGCAATTTTCTAGTTTGTGAAATGTGAAGGTCTAATAAAAATAAAAAAACATTAGAAAACACGTGGATTCCTGTGTGTTCTGCAGCTCTGGACCTTGTGCTGTTGCTCATGTTTTTACAGTCCAGACTGGACTTTATTTCTGAAACCTGGGACCTGTGAAGTCCCAAACCTGGGACTTCACAGTGGCAGGGTTTGGCACAGTCTCTCCTCTCGAACGCAGTCGTCGTTCTTCGCAAACACCACTGGTCCATCCGTGTGCCGCCCCGCTGTCTCACGCGTGGGAAGCGCAGCACAAAGGATCATGGGAAGCGCAGCACAAAGGATCATGGGATATGTAGTCCTCTTCGTTTATTCCGCCGTCTTGAGCTCAGAACTTCTATTTTTGACGCAAACAACTCAAATTAAATGTATTGCAAACTACTGCTTTACATTATGGCTGTAACTAACTGTTATCTTAGTAGTTGTCTGGTCAGCCATACTTTTGTCATTAGTATTAGTACTATTGTACTTTTAAAATAATTAATTAAGCGCGCAGTCTTTTGTAAATACCGGAAACAAACTGCTCCACAGACTTACTGCTGCTATATTCTAACAGAGGTGGGTTTTATCTGTCTTTTTTATTCTTAGAACAGTAAATAGACACAGGAGTGACTAAAATATGAACCGTTAAGACCGTTTTACGTGCCATTAATGAAAGGCGCTTGTAAATCGCACACATTATCGCCCCAAGTTTTCCTTAAAGGTGCCATAACATGCTTTTTTTCACGTTTCGTAGTCTATACTAAGTGTATAATTGATAATAATAATGGTTGTGCAACACCCTTAACATAACAGTTAAGAAATATCACCCAGACCTTGGACCCCCTCACCAACCCGGAAATGCAGACGGCTTGGTTTGATATTCGCCCCCACCCTTGCGAAGAGCGAGATGATGACGCGTGCTTGCCCCACCGCCCGTCAGTTTGGAGATTCGAGGAAAGGAGATAGTCTATAATATAGCTAAAAACTGCGGGAATCAATCAAAAAACACTCTGGACATATATGAAGTACAAATAGCAATGTAAGAAGGTTAAAAGCTCTGAAAAGTCGATTTTGCATGTTATGGGACCTTTAAAAAACAATCCTTTTAGACACTTTTACTAATTACTACTTTTATAATTTGTTTTTTAATCAAATAAATGATTGAAATAAGTCAAAGGCACAAAATTAGAACGTCTTGTGGGTTCAATTTAAGCCTTCGACCATTTGTCAAGTGTCTAAACTCGATTTCCTGTCAATAAAAGCCTTTTGGATGAAAAAACCTTGAAAAAAAGTAATAAATACAAATAAAATAAACTCTTGACACATATAGTAATGTTGTAATGTATTAAAAGGTTCTGTTTTATTTATTCATTTTCTAAAAGGTATCACAACAAAATCACAAATCACATCGAAATCGAGACAAGAATCGCTCTGAGAAAACTGTATCGTCCCATCTCTAATACATTTACAACCAAGTCAAAGAAATATTCCATTCATTCATTCACGCTCTTGTTCCAGATGCCTGCAGAACTACATCCCCCCGCAGTCGCTGACCCTGTCCTGCCCCGTGTGCAGACAGACGTCCATCCTGCCGGAGAAGGGCGTGTCCGCTCTTCAGAACAACTTCTTCATCACAAACCTGATGGAGGTGTTGCAGAGGAACCCCGAGTGCAGCCAGCCTGAGTCCTGCAACGTCCTGGAGTCGGCCGGCGCCGCCATCGCCGGGCAACCGCTGTCCTGCCCCAACCACGAAGGAAAAGTAAGAGCGCCGCTGTCTGTTGTACAAGCAGGCCTGTCACTATAATGGCAAGATTTGTATTATGATTTTTGTAATATACCGGTAATAAGATTTGAGCTGTGCAGCGTTGAATAATTAACTTCTATATGGAGCCAGAAGAGGTCCATCATCTATGAAACTGAAAAACATAAAGGCAAAACTGGGAAAGCATGTTTTCATTTTCAGCTGTGGAAAAGAATGAATAATAATGAAAATAACTATTTATTATTGCGGTGGGATGTTTTGGACTCTGGTCTGGACTTGTACTTATACTATACTTGTAAACTTAAACTTAAACCAAATCTGAAACCTATATTTTGAACTTTCATTCATTCAGTTCATTAAAACCTGCTTTCCCAGTTTCACATTTTTGTTTTTTAGTTGGACCTCTTGGTTCCGTCATTTACTCAAGCTTTTTAACGATACTCTATATTTAGAACACATGATAATCCTGCTTTACAGTAACATGTCAGAGGCATAATGTAGTGTCAACTTTTCATTTATCATGGTGTTTGCTGTACATTGTGCTATGAGGCTGACTGTGCAGTGCGCCCCCTGCAGGTGATGGAGTTCTACTGCGAGTCGTGTGAGACGGCCATGTGTCTGGAGTGCACTGAGGGAGAGCACCGCGAGCATGTGACTGTGCCTCTCAGAGATGTGCTGGAGCAACACAAGCTGGCGCTCAAGAACCAGCTGGACACCGTGCGCAACAGGTACTGACCTCACGCTGACCTCATAATGGCCTCACGCTGACCTCATACTGACCTCGCGCTGGCCTTACACCGGCCTCGTGCTGGCCTCACACTGGCCTCACGCTCACCCTGCACTGACCTCACACTGGCCTCACGCTGGCCTCACACCGGCCTCGTGCTGGCCTCACACTGGCCTCACGCTCACCCTGCACTGACCTCACACTGGCCTCACGCTGGCCTCACACCGGCCTCGTGCTGGCCTCACACTGGCCTCGCGCTGGCCTCACACTGGCCTCGCGCTGACCCTGCACTGACCTCGCTGTGACCCTGCACTGACCTCATACTGACCTCGCGCTGGCCTCACACCGGCCTCGTGCTGGCCTCACACTGGCCTCGCGCTCGCCTTGCACTGACCTGATACTGACCTCACTCTGGCCTCGCGCTGACCCTGCACTGACCTCACACTGGCCTCGCTGTAACCCTGCACTGACCTTGCACTGACCTTGCACTGACCTTGCACTGACCTCGCACTGACCTCACACTGACCTCATACTGACCTTGCGCTGACCCCACACTGACCTCACGCTGACCTCACACTGTCTCTTTTCTCCTGCTGTTCTTGAACTGTTTTGCAACAATAGAAGTGAATTAGCAAGTCATGCTAGCATTTAAATGTCAGATAAAGGGGACATATTATAGACATGGACTCAGACTTGAACTGTCACAGCCGCGTCAAATCAACAACATCAGCAGCTTTTTACCATCTAAAAAACATTGCCATAATCAAGAATAACGTGTCTAAACCAGACTCTGAGAGACTTATCCATGCGTTTGTCTCCAGTAGATTAGACCCCTGTAACGGCCGCTAACTGGCCTCTCCAAACGAGCTGCTGCGGTACATCCTGTTGTGTGAAGCACTTTGAATTGCCCTGTACAAACTGTGCTCTACAAATAAACTTGCCTTGCTTTACACACATAAATCTATTTTATTGAGCTTTTAACCTTTAAACAGTGTTTCCTCATCATTCTTTTTTGATTGACCCGTGCATGTTTGAGTAATCCTGTGATCAGTGCTCTATCCCCTATCCCCGCCCACAACTGTGAAATTATAATCTAGTTACAGTTTTATTAAGTACCTGTAATGAAAACACATTAAAGGCCTGTTACATGACCGTTTGTGGGGCGTTTTTAGTATTGTTAAAAAGCATATAATAGCAATCTAAAGGGTTGTATCCTGTCCAGACTACCTCAGCTGACCGCGGCCATCGACCTGGTCAATGAGATCTGGAAGCAGCTGAGCGAGCGTAAGGCCGAGGCTGTGAGTGAGATCAGCTCCACGTTTGAGGAGCTGGAGAAGGCCCTGCACCAGAGGAAGAGCGCCCTCGTCACAGAGGTGGACAACATCTGCAGCACCAAGCAGAAGGTCAGCGGCAGGAGACGCTCATCACTGTTGTTTTAAAGTCCAGTCAAACCTGGAGGAGCACAGCGGGAACACCCCAAAACCCTTCTCTAGGCCTAGACCGATGGGGATTCTTGGCCGATACAACATTCACTAATGTAATAACAGCTTGTTAATTGGCCGCTGTTTATGAAGTGCATCATTATTGTTATATTGTTATTCTGCCTCTTAACAGTCAATTTAACAGACTGAAAAGTATGTTCGACACACACACATACGCGACCCGATAGAAGTGTCTAATTAATACGCGTAAATGCAGACTATTAACGCGCCTTTCACAGCTCATTCGAATATTAATGTGGTCCAGTAAACACAGAGACAGCCGTAATCACTTTACAGTAGCCAATGAGAGAGCAGAGACAATGGTCAGAGCACGCAAACAGGAGCGTCCGATAACAATCAGCTCTGCTCCACACGCTGGAGCATTAAACAGAATGTAAATATGATGAACTTTACATTACAACGTGTCCAGGTTTTATTATTAGTATTGGCAGGATTTTGGACGATATTTCTCCCCCGTGTGTGCTCCTGTGTGCTCGTGTGTGCCCCTGTGTGCTCCTGTGTGCTCCTGTGTGCTCGTGTGTGCCCCTGTGTGCTCCTGTGTGCTCCTGTGTGCTCCTGTGTGCTCCTGTGTGCCCCTGTGTGCCCCTGTGTACCCGTGTGTGCTCCTGTGTGCCTGTGTCTGCCCGTGTGTGCTCCTGTGTGCTCCTGTGTGCCCGTGTGTGCTCCTGTGTGCCCGTGTGTGCTCGTGTGTGCTCGTGTGTGCTCCTGTGTGCCCGTGTGTGCTCCTGTGTGCCCGTGTGTGCTCGTGTGTGCTCGTGTGTGCTCCTGTGTGCCTGTGTCTGCCCGTGTGTGCCCGTGTGTGCTCCTGTGTGCCCGTGTGTGCTCCTGTGTGCCCGTGTGTGCTCGTGTGTGCTCCTGTGTGCTCCTGTGTGCCTGTGTCTGCCCGTGTGTGCTCGTGTGTGCTCCTGTGTGCTCGTGTGTGCTCCTGTGTGCTCGTGTGTGCTCGTGTGTGCTCCTGTGTGCTCCTGTGTGCTCGTGTGTGCTCGTGTGTGCTCCTGTGTGCTCGTGTGTGCTCGTGTGTGCTCGTGTGTGCTCCTGTGTGCTCCTGTGTGCTCCTGTGTGCTCCTGTGTGCTCCTGTGTGCCTGTGTCTGCCCGTGTCTGCCCGTGTGTGCTCGTGTGTGCTCGTGTGTGCTCGTGTGTGCCCGTGTGTGCTC
The DNA here is from genome assembly GCF_026437365.1 of Eucyclogobius newberryi. Classification (NCBI taxonomy): domain Eukaryota; kingdom Metazoa; phylum Chordata; class Actinopteri; order Gobiiformes; family Gobiidae; genus Eucyclogobius; species Eucyclogobius newberryi. Next base: position 7,218,983 of record NW_027315724.1, read on the forward strand.
GTGTCTGCCCGTGTGTGCTCGTGTGTGCTCGTGTGTGCTCGTGTGTGCCCGTGTGTGCTCGTGTCTGCCCGTGTCTGCCCGTGTGTGCTCGTGTGTGCCCGTGTGTGCTCGTGTGTGCCCGTGTGTGCTCGTGTGTGCCCGTGTGTGCTCGTGTGTGCCCGTGTGTGCTCATGTGTGCCCGTGTGTGCCCGTGTGTAGGTGCTGCAGGCCCAGCTGAGCGCTCTGCTGCAGGGCAAAGAGAACATCGAGAGCAGCTGTCACTTCACGGAGCAGGCCCTGAGCCACGGCAGTGCCACAGAGGTGCTCCTGGTGCAGAAGCAGATGGGGGAGAGGGTCAGTGCGCTGGCCCGACACAGCTTCCCCGAGCACCCCCACGAGAACGCACACCTGCAGTGCCAGGTCAGGGCCCCCACACAGCGCTGAAACATCACTGGGTTCTTTTTTCAGAAGTAAAAAAATAAATAAATGTGTTTGGGGATAATCTAGTCTCACCATTGTTTATAAACTTGATGAAACAAATGATCTTCCATAGAAAGTTTCACCAGCTAAAACGTCACATAAAGTAAGAATGAAAAGTATGTTTGGCGTTGTAAAAACCTGTTATAACTCCCGACAGGTGGAGACGGACGGGCTGCGGCGCTCCATCCAGAACATGGGCGTCCTGATCACCTCCGGGGCCGTGGGTCACACCAGCGTGGCCACGGGGGAGGGGCTACGGCACGCGCTGATGGGGCAGCACACCACCATCACCGTGACGACCAAAGACAAGGACGGGGAGCTGGTGAAGAGCGGGAACGCCATCCTGAAGGCGGAGATCCTTTCCGCAGATGGGAGCACCACAGAGGCTGAAGTGGTGGATAACAAGAACGGCACGTATGAGGTGGGTCTGGGACGTCCTGTGCCTTTGGTCTAAGTTTAACATTTGTCTTTGCTGTAGACTGTTTTTCGTGCCTGTAAACATAGTGCACAAGCTAAATTGAAAACCGCTCTTGTCCTGACCTCGCTAGGTGGGGTACACGGTGCGCTCAGAGGGGGAGTTCACCTTCTCTCTGACCCTGTACGAGCAGCCCGTTCGGGGCAGTCCGTTCAGGCTGCGGGTGGTCAAACCCTCAGACCTGCTCCAGTCTCCAGAGGACGTGAAGCGCAGAGTGAAGTCTCCCAGCGGAGGCGGAGGACACGTGAGGCAGAAGGCCGTGCGCAGACCCTCCAGCATGTACAGCACCACCAAGAAGAAGGAGAACCCCATCGAAGACGAGCTCATCTACAGAGTCGGTCAGGGGCAGACTTTGCACCCGTCGCACAAAAACACAGTTAGACTTTGGCCTGTCACTATAATGCGTTCTGAAACAAGATACAGAAAATATCACAATAATAATAATAATATATATCATAATCCCAGTAACACATTGTACAAGCTTCAATAAGTCAGTAACGGAATGAAACAATAATTAGCCACAGATATGACTTATACATGCGTTCGTGGTGACGTCATACAGCTGGGACTTCCCCATAGCGGCCATTTTAAAAGGGGCACGCGATATATTAAAAAAAACGCGACTGCATCCTTTTCTACGGCATAATGAGCTATGAATGTGATGAACACTTTGATTCTTTAGATGATAACGGCAAACTAAGGTAAACGACAAAGCTATCATTTCTTGGTCAGTCAACAGAGCAATGTCCTTACAGAACGCAGGTTTATGGCATTTTGGCCTCATATTTCCTGGATTTCGTATGTAGTAGACGTGCTGTTGTGCCCCTTTCAAAATGGCGGACTCGGTTGCCACTGCACAAGTTCCCAAACGCATGTATTCAGACCTCTACAGCTCTAATCTAATTGCTTTTCAAAATACTACATATCTCCCCACTATTGTAAATACAATGTTCATAAATATTCATCGTGTTGAGATGCAATCTGTGTTGAACATCTGTGTAACCCTGACATGGTTAGTCTATTTGTATTTTATTAGTACGTCGGGCCCCTTACATCAGCTATGGAAGCTTCTGGGGAGTTCACTTTTACAAAAGTGTCAAAAAAATCAAATCTTTGAGTGCCTTCCAAAAGAACATCTTCTCACTGACCCAGACGCGTGTCATCGTCTGAACTGGTCAGTGAAGTCAGGAGGGAGTAAGGAAAGGAGACATTATGCTTTCTTTCACATCTCCTTAAGCTTCAGGAGGCATCCCACAATCCTTTGCTCAGACTGGTCACACGCCCCTGCACTCTTTGGACAGAATATGGTACAAAGATCAATAAACACACGGCAAGGATGAAAACGGTAATACTTAAATACAATTAGATTAAAACAACAGCTGAAGGAAGGCAATTAGATAAAAGTGAGTGATTACAAAAATAATACTGACGATGCAAGCCTTATGACATAGAAGAGGCTGAAAATGTACCATGAGACATGAGACAAATATCATTCAGGGACCGTTTCAATGTGGCGTTTCCCTTCAGTAAAGCTCGGGGGCCGAAGCTGTTGAAGTGAAAATGTGATTTGTGCCGTGTCGCCACCTGCAGGGACCAGAGGGCGGGACAAGGGGGAGTTCACAAACCTCCAGGGCATCTGTGCCTTCAGCAACGGGAGGATTGTGGTGGCCGACAGCAACAACCAGTGCATCCAGGTCAGGCTCACTCAGGGGCCCTGCTGTGGAGCGCGTGGGGAACATTTGTGCTTTTTTTAAACTTTTTTTTTTTTCCCCTTTCCTTCTGCAGATCTTTTCCAACGACGGTCAGTTCAAGATGAGGTTTGGTGTCAGAGGTCGCTCCCCCGGGCAGCTGCAGCGCCCCACGGGGGTCACAGTGGACTCCAATGGGGACATCATCGTGGCCGACTACGACAACAGGTGGATCAGCATCTTCTCCTCCGACGGGAAGTTCAAGGTCAGTCAAACATGAAGAGTCCAGCTTTTAGATTTAACCAGAGATCTGCCTCTAATTTATTCACAGGACTTTTATTATTGATTTAACATAATTAGCCTCACTTGAATAGCCTAAAGCTGCAAAAATAATGCTGTAAGGAATGAACTCTCTGACCATTTAATAAAGCTGATTATTTTGAACATAAAATAGCTCAATGGAAGTTTAAGTGTACTCAGCGCCTCACAGCACCAACTCACCATGGTAACGCTGAGGGGAGGGGCTTGAGACTTCACAATAAACAAGGTGAAACGGTCCACTCCTCTCCTCTGCATGACTCTCTCCCTTCCTCTTCTCTCTCCTCCCTCTCCTCTGCATGATTCTCTCCTTCCTCCCTTCCTCTTCCCTCTCCTCTTCATGACTCTCTCTTCTCTCTCTCCTCCCTTCCTCTTCTCTCTCCTCCCTCTCCTCTGCATGATTCTCTCCTCCCTCCCTTCCTCTTCCCTCTCCTCTTCATGACTCTCTCTTCTCTCTCTCCTCCCTCCCTTCCTCTTCCCTCTCCTCTTCATGACTCTCTCTTCTATCTCTCCTCCCTCCCTTCCTCTTCTCTCTCCTCCCTCCCTCTTCTCTCTCTCTCCTCCCTCCCTTCCTCTTCTCTCTCCTCCCTCCCTCTCCTCTTCTCTCTCCTCCCTCCCTTCCTCTTCTCTCTCCTCCCTCCCTCTTCTCTCTCCCCTCCCTCCCTTCCTCTTCTCTCTCCTCCCTCCCTCTCCTCTTCTCTCTCCTCCCTCTTCTCTCTCTCTCCTCCCTCCCGCTTCTCTCTCTCTCCTCCCTCTCCTCTCTTCCCTCGAGTGCATGTGTTCTTGCTCCTCCGGTGCCTCTCAGGTGCACACAGTGACAGGTCATGTGACATGGTCAGCTGACTGAAGTGACCGGTCGTAGCTTGTGGTCCTGGTGCTTCAGCACATTTATTCACTGTCACTTAAACTTGACGATACAGTTTGCTTAAACCGACAGGGCTTTTGGGATTGACCCCCAATGTCTCTGAGAGTGACCTGTAGATCCACATAATGTGCCCACCTGCTTTAGATCATATCAGATATTATTTATTGAACACTTGTCATTGCTGTGTGGGTGGCGATTTGGGAACATATTTAGTTTTCAACCGAATGATTGGTTCAAACGCTTGTGTCCAGAGCAAAATCGGAGCGGGCCGGCTGATGGGGCCGAAGGGCGTGGCGGTGGATAAGAACGGTCACATCATCACCGTGGACAACAAGGCCTGCTGCGTCTTCATCTTCCAGTCCAACGGAAAACTGGTCACCAAGTTTGGAGCCAAAGGAACATCAGACAGGCATTTTGCAGGTAAGTCAGAATCACCAGCCAGCCATTCTTTTTGGCTAATATTATCATATTTTTCAATAACAAATGATTATCTAATGAGCTGTCTGACATGATATAGCAGTAGCATGTGCCACTACGCTTATGCAGTGAAACACAATAGTTATCTTACGCTAATGTTCCCTTTCCAGGCACTGACCTCTGGAAAGTGTTTTTATTTGAATTATTTTTTATTGTCAGAACACTTATTTATCCCTTACCATTTCTAAAAGTTCTGTTTCCTTCACCACGGACAGGGGCAGGTGGTGTTGGGCCAGATTTACAGTGATGTTCATGTTCAAGTCATAGCAAAACATGACATAACTCATACTTTTGTATTTCTCAGCTGCTATGACTGTTGAAAATGATTTTGATTTAAAAAAAAAATCATTCTTACTCTTTTTCTTTAAATTCCATATAAAGGAGACATATTAGCTTCAATCATGTCATGTTTTTTCCCTTCAAAAACATGTCCCAGCACTTCGATGCAGACGTTCTCTCCAGCCTCTTGAATGAAGAGCCTCGTTTCAACGGGTTCACTTTAGAGGGGATTTGGACGAAAGTGTCTTCACTGTTTAAAGTGAACTGTACTGGCCCATTTAAGTGCTCTAAAGTGGGCCGTGAAAGGTCTAGCCTCACAAACAGCTTTAGCCCACTGCTACACAAAGGGTTAGCTGCTCACATAACGCTGGACAAGAGCCAGGCCCTGAACATGGAGACACACTCCATCCTCATAACGTCCATCCTCATAACGTCCATCCTCATAACGTCCATCCTCATAACGTCCATCCTCATAACGTCCATCCTCATAACGTCCATCCTCATAACGTCCAGCCTCATAACGTCCAGCCTCATAACGTCCAGCCTCATAACGTCCAGCCTCATAACGTCCAGCCTCATAACGTCCAGCCTCATAACGTGGCTGTAGAGCTCGTCCGACAACCGTCCAATTTTAGGACGACCCAATCACAACATTTGCCTAGTTTCAGCTTTGATGTGTAGATGCAGACTGCACAGTAAAGGGATTTAGAATTCAGGCAGAACTTTGCATATTTTGCATCATCTCCTTAAGTCACATTGGTGTTCTGCCTAGTAACCACCAGTACGAGTCATAACTCATGACATTTTTCAACAACAAAAATGGTCTGTTTTTGTCCATTGTGTCATTTTGAACCTGCCTTTTCTGTTGTTTTCACTCACCCTTTGTTCTTCCCTTTTAGACAAAAGCGGTGCAAACATAGCACTGGATCAAAAGCTTAGTAAATCTGGCCCCGTGTTCAGTAAGTAACCATGACATGACATGTTGTTTGATGTTACTCTGTCACGCCTGCTCTCGTCGCCCTGTGTTACGCTGCTCTGTGCTCTGTTCTTCACTTCCTCCTTAGTCTCCGTTCAAAACGCCGTGTCATCTTTTCTCTTCCTCTGCCTCCTCCAGGTCCGCACTTTGTCGCTGTGAATAACAAGAATGAGATTGTGGTGACGGACTTCCACAACCATTCAGTCAAGGTATGATCTCTGTCCAGCTTGAACTGGTCTAGAATGTAAATATATGTCCAGATAAAACAGGATAAACCAGTTCAAATGTTCCTTGTAGAGCCTTGTATAGTGTAGAGTCCCCCGCAGGTAGAGTCCCCCGCAGGTAGAGTCCCCCGCAGGTAGAGTCCCCCGCAGGTAGAGTCCCCCGCAGGTAGAGTCCCCCGCAGGTAGAGTCCCCCGCAGGTAGAGTCCCCCGCAGGTAGAGTCCCCCGCAGGTAGAGTCCCCCGCAGGTAGAGTCCCCCGCAGGTAGAGTCCCCCGCAGGTAGAGTCCCCCGCAGGTAGAGTCCCCCGCAGGTAGAGTCCCCCGCAGGTAGAGTCCCCCGCAGGTAGAGTCCCGCGCAGGTAGAGTCCCGCGCAGGTAGAGTCCCGCGCAGGTAGAGTCCCGCGCAGGTAGAGTCCCCCGCAGGTAGAGTCCCCCGCAGGTAGAGTCCCCCGCAGGTAGAGTCCCCCGCAGGTAGAGTCCCCCGCAGGTAGAGTCCCCCGCAGGTAGAGTCCCCCGCAGGTAGAGTCCCCCGCAGGTAGAGTCCCCCGCAGGTAGAGTCCCCCGCAGGTAGAGTCCCCCGCAGGTAGAGTCCCCCGCAGGTAGAGTCCCCCGCAGGTAGAGTCCCCCGCAGGTAGAGTCCCCCGCAGGTAGAGTCCCCCGCAGGTAGAGTCCCCCGCAGGTAGAGTCCCGCGCAGGTAGAGTCCCCCGCAGGTAGAGTCCCCCGCAGGTAGAGTCCCCCGCAGGTAGAGTCCCCCGCAGGTAGAGTCCCCCGCAGGTAGAGTCCCCCGCAGGTAGAGTCCCCCGCAGGTAGAGTCCGGCGCAGGTAGAGTCCCGCGCAGGTAGAGTCCCGCGCAGGTAGAGCGCAGGTAGAGTCCGGCGCAGGTAGAGTCCGGCGCAGGTAGAGTCCCGCGCAGGTAGAGTCCCCCGCAGGTAGAGTCCCGCGCAGGTAGAGTCCCCCGCAGGTAGAGTCCCCCGCAGGTAGAGTCCCCCGCAGGTAGAGTCCCCCGCAGGTAGAGTCCCCCGCAGGTAGAGTCCCCCGCAGGTAGAGTCCCCCGCAGGTAGAGTCCCCCGCAGGTAGAGTCCCCCGCAGGTAGAGTCCCCCGCAGGTAGAGTCCCCCGCAGGTAGAGTCCCGCGCAGGTAGAGTCCCCCGCAGGTAGAGTCCCCCGCAGGTAGAGTCCCCCGCAGGTAGAGTCCCCCGCAGGTAGAGTCCCCCGCAGGTAGAGTCCCCCGCAGGTAGAGTCCCCCGCAGGTAGAGTCCCCCGCAGGTAGAGTCCGGCGCAGGTAGAGTCCCGCGCAGGTAGAGTCCCGCGCAGGTAGAGTCCCGCGCAGGTAGAGCGCAGGTAGAGTCCCGCGCAGGTAGAGTCCCGCGCAGGTAGAGTCCCGCGCAGGTAGAGTCCCGCGCAGGTAGAGTCCCGCGCAGGTAGAGTCCCGCGCAGGTAGAGTCCCGCGCAGGTAGAGTCCCGCGCAGGTAGAGTCCCGCGCAGGTAGAGTCCCGCGCAGGTAGAGTCCCGCGCAGGTAGAGTCCCGCGCAGGTAGAGTCCCGCGCAGGTAGAGTCCGGCGCAGGTAGAGTCCGGCGCAGGTAGAGTCCGGCGCAGGTAGAGTCCGGCGCAGGTAGAGTCCGGCGCAGGTAGAGTCCGGCGCAGGTAGAGTCCGGCGCAGGTAGAGTCCGGCGCAGGTAGAGTCCGGCGCAGGTAGAGTCCCGCGCAGGTAGAGTCCCGCGCAGGTAGAGTGACGTTGCATGTGCCTTCAGGTGTACAACGCAGACGGAGAGTTCCTGTTTAAGTTCGGCTCACACGGAGAGGGCAATGGGCAGTTCAACGCTCCCACCGGAGTCGCCGTGGACGCCAACGGCAACATCATCGTGGCCGACTGGGGCAACAGCAGGATACAGGTGACAAGCAGTGAACGTACACATGCAAGGCTCTGATTTAGAGTTTATTTAGTAACTTCATCAGAAGTTTTACCTATTATATTTGTAGTTAAAGAGAGTCTTAAAGAGAGATGAAATAAGTAGTGCTTAAACTGTGAAATTTCAATTCAATTTATATTTGTAAGGCCCAAAATCAGAACAGCGGTTGTCTCGGAGTGCGACTGTATATTGTACTGAAATTTGCATATTCTCAGAGCTTTGGCCAATCAGAGCAGGTGATGCTGTGATGTAAGGACTTTTATTAGAAAGGAGCAGAGAGAGTGGGCAGAGCATTGGGACATTTGGGACTGATGTACTCACTAACTCCTATGATTTAAATGTAGCCAATTCATTACAATTTCAGCACATGGCTAGGCTTATACTGAATTTAAAAATATTTAATAATAATGATTATAATAATGATCATGATAATAAAAATGTACTTGAATACAAATATACTAAAAATCAACAACAACAAAAATCCTTGTGTCCCAGAGTAAAAAAAGATGCATAAACAAATCAATATTATTTTGATAAATCACATTTTAAAGCCCCGCTTTGTAACATTAAAATAAAATGAAATATATGACCTGTTTCCTTAATGTGAGCGGGCTTGCATCTCCACAAACATGACTCGTACTTGGCCTTGAGAACCTCCTCCTGCTTGTTTCCATGGAAATGTTTTTCCTTGAGCTATGACCTTCAACAGTGTGACGTATCTATCTTCAGCCCCCCCCTCTTTCTTACTATAAGTTATAAACTAACCCTCTTCTCTTTGTACCCCTCAGGTATTTGACAGCTCTGGCTCTTTCCTCTCCTACATAAACACCACTGCGGACCCCTTGTACGGGCCCCAGGGACTGGCCCTCACCTCTGACGGCCATGTGGCTGTGGCTGACTCCGGGAACCACTGCTTCAAGGTCTACCGCTACCTGCAGTAGAATACGAGGGGCTTCTGTTCAAGAACTGTGTGCCCGCAGTACCCAGGACCCCGCAGCAGTACCCAGGACCCCGCAGCAGTACCCAGGACCCCGCAGCAGTACCCAGGACCCCGCAGCAGTACCCAGGACCCCGCAGCAGTACCCAGGACCCCGCAGCAGTACCCAGGACCCCGCAGCAGTACCCAGGACCCCGCAGCAGTACCCAGGACCCCGCAGCAGTACCCAGGACCCCGCAGCAGTACCCAGGACCCCGCAGCAGTACCCAGGACCCCGCAGCAGTACCCAGGACCCCGCAGCAGTACCCAGGACCCCGCAGGACCCAGCCTGCTCACCTGCATAGCTATCCAAGGACTCAAGACTTTACTTATTTATTGAAGAGGAGGGGAAATGCAGAGGGTTGTGGACACTTAAGTTACAGAATGCTAAAAGTGTAGCCACGTTTCCACTGGTTCATTTTGGAGCAGATTGCCACGGTTCCAAAGTCTCTCAACTGTCTTAAGTGAACTGTACTGGTCTATTTAAGTGATGCAAATGTGGACTTGAGAAGCACTTCCAAAGCGGTCTGGCTCTCTTTGGTCTCCCGGAATGCTTTTGAAAAAGAGAAAAAGAGGAAAAAGTTGAATTTCTTACAGAACGCTGACTTAATCTTGTGTTAAACTGCTGCATTTCCACTGATGCTAACGTATATGCTGCGCCCTCATGCTTAAAAAAAACAAAGCTAGCACGTTAGCATCAGCTGTTTCCTGTTTATTGACACATCACACTCACATCTAGACCCAAAATATTATAGTTCCAATTCCCAATGCATCTAACATGATCCACACCAAATGCATTAGCTTAAGAGATGTTAAAATATGGTGTAGAGGAGCAGAGAAGTGAGGAAAAGCTAACTCTAAACCAGAAGTAGTTTCACATTTCCTCTAGCTTTAGCCACGTCTCACAGCGACACAAACTTGGAATTACTAAATGTCTTTTTGTCAATTGCTGAGATCACTTTCAGGATTACCGTAAAAAAAATATAATTCGGAACAATTTAGATGTTTGGGTGACGTCAGTGGCTCACGTAATAAACCCTTGTCCCACAATGCAAAGCTAGGGCCTGAGCGTGGAGACGGAACCGCTCCAAAGCGCTCTAAAGTGAACCGGTCGAAACGTGGCTTATGTGCAAAGAACTTTAGTTAGTGGGTTTAAAGGGACTATATGAAGTAGCAGATGTAGATTTCGAGGCACAATAATGACAGTAATTTTTTTGTACAGGACACAACAGCAGTATTACTCAAAGCAGGATTCAAACCTAACATTTTCTCTGCCATTGGAATATTGTAAAGTACTAAAAATTGCCAGATTATGTAAAAAAAAAAAATGAAGAAATTAATAAAAATCTGACGTGTTCTTTTTTGTTTTTGAATAATTGCTTCAGTGGTTAGGATTATAGTAGTTTTTGCTACTCCATATTGTCCCTTTTAACCCAGATGTGTGAGCGTGACATGACAGAATCTTAAAGTATTTATTAAGGAGCCATAAACTGCAAATGCATGACGTTTGATTTGGAACAATATCTGCGTAGCATTAGCTAACGCTGTATGCTAACAACTTAGCTGCTTCTAGCTCTTTTAGGCATCTCCGGCAACGAAATGTAACCCTTCTTATCAACTTATAGATCTCACAACATCAGACATTGTCACCAGGGCTTGGCATTGACTAAAAAGGCTATATTTATCCAGTCTCTTATTCTTTGCATCTGAAACGTTTGCCTCATTTAATCCATTTGCTTCTGTCGTCAGTGTGCCAGCAGGTGGCGCTAATGTCAAGCCCTGATCGTGTGTGTGTGTGTGTGTGTGTGTGTGTGTGTGTGTGTGTGTGTGTGTGTGTGTGTGTGTGTGTGTGTGTGTGTGTGTGTGCGTGCGTGCGTGCGTGCGTGCGTGCGTGCGTGCGTGCGTGCGTGCGTGCGTGCGTGCGTGCGTGCGTGCGTGCGTGCGTGCGTGCGTGCGTGCGTGCGTGCGTGCGTGCGTGCGTGCGTGCGTGCGTGCGTGCGTGCGTGCGTGCGTGCGTGCGTGCGTGCGTGCGTGCGTGCGTGCGTGCGCGCGCAGCGCGCAGTTTGACTCCCCAATTTGCGTCACTACCTTAATAAACATTTTGTAATTGCTTCAAGTTTATACAAACTGAGGCTAAAACTGTACTTAGTTTAGTTGGGGTTGTCAGTGCCAGAAATAATTGTTGTACCTTTAGCTCAATTGCGCTTGCACAGTCAGAAATAACTTACTTTGAAGCTATTTATATACTTTTCCTTTTTATTTATTTTTATTGTTGCAGCACAGAAATGCTGAGAAGGGGTTGAACACAGTGTATGGTTAGGTTTAGGAACAAATCATTTGTTTAAGATTCGGGCCTTGCTAACGTTTTGCTAATGTTTTGCTAACGTGCGCTGGGAAATAAAAATGGCCGCCCAGTGGGGATTACATTTTCACACTAGGATCCAGCATGAGTGACACATGTCAGGAGCTCTGACACAAACTGGGGAGTGACGAGCAGCACCATGATAAACGTGTGTGTGCAAATGCAACAGCTGTTAACACATGCTTCACAATGTTCATATTTATTTATAAGCAACACAATTATTTTGTTAAATATTTCTTTCTTTTTTTTAAAGGGAAATTTAAAAAACTAAATTTCTAATTTATTTTGTACGCTAGCCTAGCATTTAGGCTATAAATAGTTGTCTTACTTTCTCTTTGTAAAATCAATCTATTTTCCAAAAAGGATCATTGGTACCAGCGTGATTAGGTCTGATGGATTTGAATTGATATTTACTGTTCAAATTGAGGCACATTTAATCTATGTAAAATTGATGAAAGTTTTCTTATACTTTGATTGTAAAGACTATTTCAACATGGTACCAAATGTTCTACTTCAAATATAATTCATATTTTCAAATTATATATTGATATCCTAATTTTTCAAGTATTTTCTTTATCCTTGATATTGAATTAGAAACCATCAGCTTCTTCTTCCGGCTTTCACTCACACAGCTTGGTCTCATTCAAGTACTAACAACACAGTACTACACATATCTCAGGAAACCCATTTAATAAATATACATTACAGATTTGTGAAAAAAGTATGCATAATTTGGATTATGAATATGAATTATGTTCATTAACTTTTTTGACACAAGACATCCATATATTTTAGTTTCCTCTGGCCTTGGCTTCACGCTCAAGGATTTTTGAACAGTTTTTATCTTCACTCTTTTTAAACCAGATGTTCTTCCTGTAGCACCAGCCATAACTGTATTATGATCTTAGAGGATTGAACTGCCTGGGAAAGTGGTTTGCCGGTAACGTGTATATATACATATGCTTGTATAAGCATAAGCATATATGTTCATATCCCAAATGTCTTACTACGGTTTCATCAGACATTGTTCCTTTGGCGCCCCCTGCTGTTCGCTTTCTATATACAAAGAGTAGAATGTAAAGTTCATTTTTGCACATGTAACGGGACATTTGACATATGTAACGGGACATTTGACACATGTAACGGGACATTTGACACATGTAACGGGACATTTGACACATGCAACGGGACATTTGACACATGTAACGGGACATTTGACACATGTAATGGGACATTTACACATGTAATGGGACATTTACACATGTAATGGGACATTTGACACATGTAATGGGACATTTGACACATGTAATGGGACATTTACACATGTAATGGGACATTTGACACATGTAATGGGACATTTGACACATGTAATGGGACATTTACACATGTAATGGGACATTTGACACATGTAATGGGACATTTGACACATGCACATTTTATTAAATCAGGACACTGCTGTGATGCTGTATATGAGCTACACTTTTCTGAATGGAGCGAGAGGACATGTCACACACTTCAATATCAATCATGATTTTGTTTATCATATGCACTGGTAATAAAAGCACATGGTTTACTGGAGCAAGTCTCTTTTTAAATGTTGGTATTTTCATGAACAGAAAATTGAGGGCTGGGTTACAGTGACGTTACTTTGCAGAAACCTGGGCCGACAATAATGCTTATTTCAATGTTGTTCCTTTGGCTATAATATTCCATATGTATGATATAAAAGATATCTGTTTACAAGGAGAATGTTACAAAGTACAGTCTAAACTTTTGATTTCCATGGAGTCATGCGGGTGACACGCCACCTCATGAAAGTTACATGCTCACATGATTGGGATTGACTTTGGCACAATTGGATATAAATACCCTAATTTCATACTAAGATAAGATATTCCTTTATTGTCCCACATGGGGAAATTTCATTGGTGCAACGCAGGTAGATACAGAGGTAGATACAGAAGAACAGATCACTTATAGGAAGTCTGATCGTTCGTGAAGTTCCTCTTTCATATAAACGTGTATATAAACGTGTATATAAACGTGTACCGACGACACGCCGTACTTTAGCGCGGCCGGAGGGCGCGGGGGGGGGGGCTGGTGGGCTCGCTCGGAGCTAGCTCACGTCACAACAACACAACGAACGCAACGAAAAACGCTCAAATCCAGCCGAAAAAAGTCAAAAACAGTTGAATTAAAAAACTATTCCAGCGCGTGTCCCTATCGTACAGTAAAATAGAAAAAATATACTAACTATATTTACAAAATATAGGAGATAAAGCACAATAAGTGTGAGAAAGAAGAGAGAGCGTTTACACCGGGCTGCCAGCTGTACCAGCGCCTTATGACGTAAATGACGTAAATGTAATTTATAACCTTGAAAGTTGTCATCAGATGAATATTACAAATGTCGTTGTTACAGTGGTCTCTGTGCACAGTGTTCTATCTCTATGGGGTTTTCACTAAGTCACTCTAAAATGAATAAATACTATAAAATGGGGCAGTGAACAGCAAGTTGTGTTAAAGACTACAGACATGTGAATATGTCACCAAAGGACACGTTTGTGTCTTAATGCCAACACTAATTCTACTGTTAAGGCATAAAACTATAAAAAATAAAACAAATTAAAATAATAAACATAAATAGTCTTTAGCCAGGGCCTGGCTCCGCCCATGACGATGACAAGTTGGTGTTGATAATGGGAGTGGTGGTGATAATGGGAGTGGTGGTGATAATGGGAGTGGTGGTGATAATGGGAGTGGTGTTGATAATGGGAGTGGTGGGAGTGGTGGTGATAATGGGAGTGGTGGTGATAATGGGAGTGGTGGTGATAATGGGAGTGGTGTTGATAATGGGAGTGGTGGGAGTGGTGTTGATAATGGGAGTGGTGGTGGGAGTGGTGGTGGGAGTGGTGGTGATAATGGGAGTGGTGGTGGGAGTGGTGGTGATAATGGGAGTGGTGGTGGGAGTGGTGGTGATAATGGGAGTGGTGGTGGGGGTGGTGGTGATAATGGGAGTGGTGGTGATAATGGGAGTGGTGGTGGGAGTGGTGGTGATAATGGGAGTGGTGGTGATAATGGGAGTGGTGGTGGGAGTGGTGGTGATAATGGGAGTGGTGGTGATAATGGGAGTGGTGGTGATAATGGGAGTGGTGGTGGGAGTTGTGGTGGGGCTGCTGCTGACGGTGCTCATCGGGATCCTGGTGGTTTTACTGGTGAGGACAAGCCCCAGAACTCGAGCAGCGCCGAGCCGATGGTGACGCAAGCAGGAAACGATAGCTCAGAGGTTTGGGTCGGCACTAGATCATACACTCCTAACTCACGGAAGTCAGAATTCGGAAGTTGCAGAATCCAAATGGCGGCCCTCTTGTCGGCCCAAATCACATGCAAGGTACATTTACTGTCTCGCAACATTGACATTTTCAGATTTGTTGGCTCAGCGGTTGTAACGCTGCGTGCGGTGCTGGAGATCCTGGTTTTGACTCCCGCTCCGACCCAACATTTATTTTGGGTTTAAACTTTTTACACTTATAGATTGGCTGGATCAGATGAACAGGTGAGAAAACATTTACATTTTTCCCCCTCGTCTCCAAACTACTACAAAAACTTAGGGTTAGGGTTATTTATTTTATGGTCAAACACTATCTTTGAGCAGACTATACTACGTGTGAAGTGGAACAAACTGTAATGCAATGAAAAAAAGCTTTTTAGAGAGAAAATGATGCCTGAGCTGTATCAGAGGGACCGGTCTCGGTCGCCGCCATGTTGGATTCAGATTCAGTCACTTTCTCCCCATTCCGTATATAAAAAGTGGAAACTTTTTATTGTCTGTTATAAATGTTTTGTAATAAATAATTTTGACAATAAAAAAAACAGATAGCCGGAGCTGTGTTTGCATTGTTCCTGTTCCCAGTGCATGTTGGACTCTGCCAGGGCTGCACTTTGTCACCTACAGCTACATCGTGCCTCTGCTGAGAATGTGATCGGCCGCAGACTCCCATCTCTGCAGGACCTGTACGTTTCCAGGGCTCTGGGACGTGTCGGATCACAGCTGACCCTTCTCACCCTGGACACGGACTATTTGAGCCACTCCCCTCATTTAGGAGGCCACTCCCCTCAGGCAGGAGCAGACCATCCGGACCAGAACCTTCCGTCATAGGAACAGTTTCTTTCCCTCTGCCGTTGGACTCATGAACACTTCCTAAGCACTTTGCACTCACTGCACTGTTCACTTTTTATTGCACTACATACTTTATTTTATGTACATATCATGTTTATTTTTAACTTTACTTAACTATTTTTAAAATCCGGTAGCTATTCATTGTCCATTGTTTTTGTATTCATTGTTCAGTGTTATGTTTGTGTTAAACCGAACCGCCAGGACAAGTTCCTATGTTCGTGAATCCTGTTCATTGATAAATGGCAATAAACCTTATTCTGATTCTGATTCTGATTCTGATTTTGACCGGTTCTGTTCATAATTTTTGTTTGGACAGAATTTCTAGGCGCAGTCAGGGGTCGGAGGGTGTCCGGTTTGGGGACCACAGGATCTCATCTCTGCTGTTTGCAGACGATGTTGTCCTGATGGCTCCATCAAACCCGGACCTGCAACATGCACTGGGACGGTTTGCAGCCGAGTGTGAAGCAGCTGGGATGAGAATCAGCACCTCCAAATCCGAGGCCATGGTTCTCAACCGGAAAAAGGTGGCTTGCTCTCTCCGGGTGGGTGGGGAGTCAATGCCCCGAGTTCAAGTTTCTCGGGGTCTTGTTCACGAGTGAGGGAAGGATGGAGCGTGAGATTGACAGGCGGATCGGTGCAGCGGCTGCAGTCGCTCGGACTGTTGTGGTGAAGAAGGAGCTGAGTCGAAAGGCAAATCTCTCGATTTCCCGGTCAATCTACGTTCTTACCCTCACCTATGGTGAACGTGAACACTGTGATGCAGCGCTCGTCCTGGTTCTCTCACTGAAGGAACAGCTGCAAGAGCCACAAACACTCAAAAACCCAAGAGAAACTAAAGAACAAACTAAACTTTCATCAGTATTAATTAACCCTTGTATGGTGTTCGGGTCTGTGGGACCCGTTTTCATCAAAAGAAAAATAATACAATGCAATATTTTTTCAAACTCAGACTACTTGGCCTTGGCTCATTTTCTGCGAAGAACATATATCACTGTCTGGACTGACATGGTCACTGCATGTGTTCAGCTTGTGTCGTGTAAACTGTGTTTTGCTATTAAAATGACCTGATTACTAATGAAGTTCGTTGAAATTCAAATAAATTAAAGTTTATGGTCATGAAAAACATTGCTTTATTTGTAAATTAGTTTGATTTTGTCCACTCTTGGGTATAATAGATTTTCTTGATTTTACAAAAAAAAAAAAAAAAACGAGTAGCACTTTAATTCATAAATGTGTGATAACAAAGTTAGAGGGCTAATATTAAACATATTTGATGTTTATATTGCTTCTAATTGGGACAAAGTAAACATGTGAGTATTTTACCATAAAATTGTTTTATTGGGTTTAAAACCCCAAAATACAGCGGGTCCAACAGACCCGGAACACCAGCTGAGCAACAAAACAGTGAACACCATACAAGGGTTAAGGAATGGCTAAAATTCTTCATTGTTTTCTTGGTGTTCAAGGTTCCTCTGGTCAGATGTTGTGGGGGAGGAACTGGTTCTTGTTCCACAGGAGAACTCAGCTGAAGGTTCTTGTTCAGTGTCAGAACATTCCAGTCCTTGTCTGTGACGGCGCGTGTGGACGCTGAGATGACCTTTTCGGACAAATGTTTTCTGACAAACTGAGCAACTGTAAGGTCTCTCTCCAGTGTGGATTCTGGCGTGTGTTTCTACCTTCAGTTTAGTTTTAAACCTTTTCTGACAAACAGAACACTTGTGTTTCTTCCCTCCTCCTCCTCCTGCTCCTTCTGATCCTCCTCCAGTCCCTGACCGTGTCCCTCTGTGACAGTGGCTCTACTCTCTGCTCCGCCTCCTGCTACTCCTCCTCCTCCTGATCCTCCTGCTCATCCTCCTGATTGTCCTCCTCCAGTCCCTGACCCATGTCCCTCTGTGACAGTGGCTCTGCTCTCTGCTCCACACTTGTATTTGCTGAATAGACCTGGGTTGTGTGCAGCTGTACTTGTGTCTTTCATCTGGACTTAAATGTCGTGGTCTCCATCAGCCTCGGTCTCCATCTCTGCAGTTGAACTTCTGGCAGGAGGTTCCCAGTCTTCATCACTGTCAGTGTAAGAAGAGTTGCTCATTCACTGTAGCTTCTATTTTCTCTATTTGAACTCAATCCAATCAGTATTTAGCATGGGCGGAGCCAGGCCCTGGCTTTTTTTTTATTTATTTTTTATCTTTTATTATCAAAAACATCTTAAATTTTTTTACAAGTATTTACATATATTTACATGAATGTACAGACAAACATGACACACAAGGGTAAGGGAATGGAACACACAAGGGCAGGGGGAGACGAGACAAAAAATTACAGAAAAATCAAACACACAATCATTATCAAACATTCTTCAGTGGTGGGGGGTGATGCCGTGGTTGGGGGCCGGGGTCAGAAGAGGATGTCCAGGTTTCCAGAGGGTGTGAGGTGGATCAGGGTGTTGTGGGGGACGAGGTGGGTGATGAACCGGTGCTCTGCTGCCATGTGGAGGTGTCGCAGGTGTGCGGCTAAGAGTCCTTTGAAGATGGGCCAGGGTTCTGCTGTTTTGTCACGGAGATGGATGTTCCTGTTGAGATATAACGTATACCGGGCTATGGAGAGGGTTAGTCGGGCGAGATGGGTGTTGGCTCCAGAGCGACTCTGTCCGGGACCAAAGAGGAGGAGCCAGGGCTCCTGGTCGTCCCCTCCTAGGGCCGCCGGCGGTGGGAGCCTCCAGGACAGCCTCCGAGCGAGGAGGTCCTGCAGTCGGGACCAGAACGGGCGGACGGCCGGGCATGTGTACAGCATGTGCTCCAGGGTCTCGGGGGGTCCGTGGCACACGGGGCAGTCCGCAGCGTAGCTGTCGGGAAGAAATGCGTGCAGTGCTGCGGATGTAAAGACGATCCTGTGTCTAAATCTGAAGTCAAAATGACCTACGTTATGTGGGGTGTACCAATTATAGATGTTGGCCCAGATGGTTGCGATGGTGCGTGCGGGGAATGTTAATGACCATTTGTGTTCCGAGGCGGGACGCCTGAGCACTCCCGGCAACAACAACTGATACAGGATGCGGGTGGGTAGGTCCGTGAAAATCCTAAACCTTCCAATTCAACTTACCTGTCGTGCTCCCCATTTGGCCCAAAGTGCTTCCCCAATGCCTGACCAGATTCCTGTTAAAAATACTTACCATACCACTAATACTTTTTCCTAAACACTTTACCTGCTAACCTAAAACACTTCCCTATATAATCTACACTAAAATTGTCTTTCACGTCAAATACCTTACCTACAAATTCCAGCCCAGCCTCCTCCATCGCCCCACTGATCATGCACTCGCGCTTCCCGGGGGGAGCGGAGAGCAAGTCAGGGTTATGACGGAGGGGCATGTGCGCGAGACCCTCACCGCTGTCTGGAACCGCCACAGTCAGGGGCCTGAAAGTCCTCCACGCCTCCAAGAGTTTCCTCTCGAAGGGGGGGGAGGCCTTCCAGGACCGAAACAGGGGGCAACAAACACAAATTATAAACACCAAACTTACCTAGACTATTAACAAACTCACCTATATAATCCTTCCATGGAGCATCTACCTCAACGTTTAGAAATTTCCGAATTGTTTTCAGCCTGAAGGCCTTCTTCCTCAACTCTAAATCTGCTAACTTTAAACCTCCCTGATCGTACTCACCTATCATAACATTATGTGCAATAAAGCCCCTCTCACGATTCCACAAAAAGTGGTTTATCACTAACCTTAATTTGTTAGCATAGACCCCCGGCAGGCCGTACACGGAGAGTGCATGGTTCAACATGGACATGCACAAAGAATTTACAACTAAGACTTTACCTTTTAATGTCAGATTACGACGTCTCCAAAAATTCAAGCGCGCTGTAATTTTCTCTAACAAAGGCGACCAAAGTGCAGTACGACACGCCTCCTCGTCTCTGCCCAGGGGGACGCCGAGGACCTTGTAGGAGTCCCCGGCCTCCCGGAGCTGCACAGGTAGAGGAACAGGCGTGATGCTGCCGCAAAATTTAACCGTGGTTTTATCGAAATTGATTTTGGCCCCTGAAGCGAGGCCGTAAACATTGAGCACGTGGAGAGAGGCGTTCAGGCTCTCCACGTCTCGGAGGATCAGATTCGTGTCATCTGCGCACTGAAAAATTTTGACTTCCCTACCCGCAGGCGTGGTCAGTCCCCTCACTGCCGCGTCCGCCCGCAACATGGCCGCCAAAGGCTCAGCGGCGATGCTGTAGAGGAGCGACGAGAGGGGACAGCCCTGCCTGACTGATCTTTTTAAGGGGAAAGAGTCAGTTAGAAACCCGTTGACTTTGACCTTACTGACCGCAAAGGAATAGATGAGCTGTAGCCAATTAACAAACCGTTCGCCGAAACCTAACTTACCTAATACAGTCCAGAGGAACGAATGCTCAACTCTGTCGAACGCCTTGTTTAAGTCTACACTAACGTGAATACCACCGGTCACGTGCATCTGCCGGAGGAGATATCTCAGAGACAAAACTGTGTCTGAGATGTCCCTCCCGGGGACGCTGTAGGCCTGCGAGGTGTGTATGACGGATCCAATCACACGCTTTAACCTACCTGCTAATATCTTTGCTAAAATTTTATAGTCTACGTTCAAAAGGCTAATGGGCCTGTAGTTGGCGAGGCTGCTCCTGTCGCCCTTCTTAAAAAGCAGAGTGACGACACTCATCGCAAAACCATCGCCAACTCTACACTCACTCTCAAAATCCTGATATAATAGGAGTAGGATCGGAGCTAACCTGGAAGCGAAACGCTTGAAAAACTCACAGGTTAGTCCGTCCTCTCCGGGGCTTTTTCCTGTATTTAAACTCTTTACTGCAGCCTCTATCTCCATGAGAGACAGAGGTGCGTCGCACAGCTCCCTATCCTCCCTGCTCAGTGTGCGCTCCAGAGCACCTACAGCCTGGTCTAAAGCCTGCTCTGCCACTCCGTCTGAACTAAAAAGCCTACTATAGAAATCCTGCGCTGTCTCTAAAACCTCACTTACCTCGGAAACAATCTTACCTGTCTTATCAACTTATGTGCATCTTTCCCTGTGTAGCCTTCTCACAGCCGAAGAAGAATGCTGTCGAGCGTTCTCCTTCGACTGTGTGTCTGGCTTTTGCCCTCAAAATTGCACCCTGACACCTACTTAACTCCAGCTGCTCCAGCTCAGCGCGCATCACCAGGTACTCTGGATCCACAGGGCCAGTGGTGGAAGCTGCGCCCTGGTCCAGGACCTGCAGGCGCTGGCGGAGAGCGGTCTCCCTCCTGGCCGACAGCCACGCCTTGTGTTTACTGTAACGCACAGTTTTTTAATGCACGCTTTGGCTGTCGGCCACCAATCCACCACGCTGTCGATCAGCTCCAGCTCCAAGTCAAAAGTGTCAAATAAAAAGTCCATTTTCCTACAAAAAGTTTCATCACCGAGGATGGAGCTGTTTAGGACCCACAGTCCTCCATTCCTCGGTGATGAAACTAACCCAAAATAAATATCTAAAGTGGAGTGATCACTCAAGCCTGACCACTTGTAGGAAGCACCACTGACTCTCTGTGCCAGGTCTGAGGAGGCAAAACAGAGGTCAATGCGGGACTGCTTCAGGACGCCCTGGACGACCTGCCGCCAGAAGAAATCCTTCAGGAAGGGGTGGAGGAACCGCCACACCTCCGTCAGGTTCCTGCTGGCGGCTTCTTCCAAGAGGGCTGTCCTGGCAGTGCTGTTTTTAAAAGAGTTGTTAATGCCGATGTCTGTATTGCAAAATGTTGTATTAAAGTCACCGATTATGATTGTAGTGTCGTTCGCAAAGTGAAGTATTTTTTTGAAGAATTGCCTCCTCAGACCATCATCGTTCGGGGCGTAGATGTTAATTAGTCTGAACTTCACTGTGTCCGTGAAGTCCAGGACCAGGAAGGAGCCCTCTGGGTCGGCGTGTACCAGGGTGGGTTGGCCTAAGACACCAGGCCTCACCACCGTGGCCACACCGCGCGAGCACGCCGTGCCCAGGGCCCAAAATACAGAGCCTACTCCCATGCTCCGCACTTGTTGCGCGTGGCTGACATCCCAGTGCGTTTCTTGGATGCAGAGCACGTCCCACTTGGAAAAGTGTAACGCACTCTGCATCCGCACTGGGCTCCGGAGGCCGCCTGCGTTCCAAGAGGACAAGGAGAACGCCATTAAGAGGAGACTTTGGAGGATACAACCCATCTTTTATTTCGACTTCTTTTTGGCGCCCGTCGCATCTGACTGCCACACTCTTTTTCTGACTTCACGGGTGGAGAAATCCATGAAGTCATCATTAAAAACAGTCTCGAGCTCACCTCGTGGGGCAGAGCTGCGTGTGGAGGATGGTGGGTTGATGGGGCTTTCTGCTGGCGCTTTTAAGGTGGTTGGAATGGAGGAGGCGGAGCCGCTCTGAGCAGCAGCGCCCTCTCCGTCTCCTGCCACCTGCTTCCAGGGCCGGCCCAAGCCTTCAGGGGGCCCTAAGCGAAAACATTTTTGGGGGCCCCTCACCACGTCATCAGAATCAGTTTTTTTGCCATTGTCAGTGAACAATTCACATATGGGAACTTTCTTCAACGCAAACAAAGTGCACCAAAACTCCAGGGCATCTGTTTGCCAGTTAGTTTATTCTCAACACCTCACAAGCTCAAATATTGATAACTTAAATTCCACAATGCAACTTGGTATTCCGCTGACATCACCTCTACTCCCTGTACAAATAACACACATCCCAGATATGTTTTTGGGTGTATTTGTGGGCGTTAAGGGTCTACAGCCACATTAGCAGTTTAAATTAATGAACAGGGGGGGTCTGGGGGCCAGAGATTTTCAGACCTTTTTGGGTCTTCTGGTGCATTTTAATGTGGTCCAGCCTTCTAAAGTAAGAGTAAAATGTTGAGGTTGTAATGCTATAAAATGATGATGTGATGAAACTGTGCCAGGAGAAAGTGACTAAAGCCAGTTATTAATACATTAGTGTACTTAATTAATCAATACAATATTGGCTATGAAAAATAATTATGGTTAAATTAAATAAATGGCATAAGCATTGCTTGATAACACTCATAAAGCTACACAGTGCAAAAATGTTAATTCCCAGAGAATGAACAGAACGAGAAGTGAAGGTCCAAATCTAGCTATAGTTAAGTGACTGTGTTTCTGCAACTTTGCCACTTTTATATAAAAAAAAATATAGTATTATTCTATAACAGATGTAATTTTAATGTGTCTGGTTATGTTTCACTATCAATTTATTATAATTTATAACAAATAGTCTAATGATGCTTTTTAAATAAATTGAAATGTTTTATTGCTCTATTAAAAGTTAATTACAATATAAATGTTTGTTCTGATCAGAACATCACACACTGGACTCCTGCATGAAACAATGCTGCGATGTGATTGGCTGATGGACCTCACGTGCATAAAACTTTACGTTCCTCTTATTGCACTTTAACCCTTTAAGCGCCAAAGTCGCAGAAATGCAACTTTACCGTACAAGGAAATTAATGAAATAATAGTAGAAAATGAATCACTTCAGTCATTGGTCGGTTCGGTGCAACTTCCCTTTATTAGCCAGGTATGATCCAGGGCAGATCCGGTAAGGAAAAAAATGGCTGGAGGAAGTACACGTGGCATGCAATTTACAGCAGATTCTGACTCTGAAGGGTATTATCTCCCCGAGAGTGACGATGGATTTCCAAGTGGAGATGAAGGGACTTCGAAACAACGGACAGGTGCAAAGGACAGACGGAGGCGAGGAACCAGTGGAACCAGTGGCTGCAGTAAAACTTGCCCGGTGGATGAGAGCTGGGACATGCTGAGAGAGGTCGAGGTATTTGAGGCATGGATCAAACCTTTTGAAGACCCAGTTGGCTACACAGGAGAGATGGATCTGACGGATGCTAATCCATTTGATATTCTGTCACTCTTTCTGACCGATCAGTTTTGGACTTTCATTACTGATGAGACAAATAGATATGCACATCAGTGTATGGCACCTATGATTCTGAAGCCACATTCAAGATTTCTTGAGTGGTATGATGTATCAGTCACCGAAATGAAAGCTTTCTTCGCTTTGCATCTCTCCATGGGCCTTGTTGAGAAACCTGAAATCGAGGATTACTGGGGAACATTTTGGCTTACACAAACGCCTGGATTTGGAAATGTAATGTCAAGAAACAGATTTGAAATCATTCTTTCGTTCTTTCATTTTGTCAACAATAATGATTATGTGAGAACAGGCGAGCCCGGGCACGATAAACTGTTCAAAGTCCGCCCAATAATAGATTTGATTATTCCCAAATTTGCAGCAGTTTACAGTCCAATCAAGGAGCTTTCTTTAGATGAAATGACAATAGCTTTCAAGGGGAGATCTTCACTAAAATGTTACTCTCCGAATAAACCTGACAAATATGGCTATAGAGTGTATGCCCTGAGTGAAAGCTGTTCAGGGTATGTTTTGCGCTGGTCAATGCACACTGGACAGTACAAAAATAATGCAAGCAACATCAGTGCAACACACGCAGTTGTCCGTGAGTTGGTTTCTCCCTTTACGGGCAAAGGACACGAGATTTACATGGACAGTTACTATACCTCGCCTGTAATTGCAAATGAATTAGCAGATTTGGAAACTGGACTGTGTGGGACGGTAAGGATTACCAGGTTGGGGATGCCAAAATGCCTTGGTAAAAGTGTCTTACAGCTGAAAAAAGGAGATGACCCAGTTTTTTGCAGAAAGGGAAAACTCCTGGCTTGTGCTTGGCACGATACTAAACGTCTCACCATGTTGTCCACAGTCCATGGAAATGATTGTGTTCAGAGGAGGATCCGATCCAAGACAGATGACACTGGCTTCCGTGACATCAAAAGACCTGTATGTGTCGACCAGTACAACGCCTACATGGGTGGAGTGGACACTGCTGACCAGAGGATGAAGACATACCTCTTTCCACACAGGTCCCGGAAATGGTATCATCGCATATTCAATGCCATTATAAGCATAAGTATTGTCAACTCACACATCATATACACCAAATCCACTCCAGGCCCACACAAACCTTTAAAGGTTTACATTCAGAACATTATTGATGCATTACTGGCTGATCACTCCAAAAAACAAGAAAGGCGCTCAAGACCGGAGGGTGAAATGCCACAGAGACTCACAGAGCGTCATTGGCTTTGTCAAGCAGAGGGACGTCCAGACTGCGCCGTGTGCTCTGACCGCTCTCGTACCAAAGGCAGGCGGCAAACAAAGTACAGGTGCCGTCAGTGTGGCGTTGGCCTCTGTGCGGTTCCATGCAACGAGAGATACCATACGCTAAAAAACTTTAAATGCTGTCATTTGGATATGTAAAAGTGCAGGGTACCTTGACCCAGGATGGACATCTTTTCTGTGATGGCACTCTCCTTTCTTCACTGCTTTCTCCACAACCTGCCTGGCACCAATGATGGATGTATAAGTTGGAAAAATAAAAAAAATGAAAAAAAAATACATAATAAATACCGTGTTTGTCATCATTTGGTCAGAACTTGTAATCAGGGCCCGAGTTTGAAGATGTGAGCAAAAGGGGTAAAAATGGGTTAAAATGTGAAAAAACACCAAAATGAGCAAAATGAAATAATCCCCCATCATCAGTGCACAGTTTGCCCCCAGAAAAGCACTCCCCTGGGGCCTGGAGGTGATCTGACCACCAGAATATAGTACCATATACCCCTGCTGGACTTAGAAAAAAAACCGAGCTTCCAGCCAATATTACACTATACCCGAGGGACTCTGTCGTTTTTCGGCAATAGTACACTATACCCGAGGGACTCTGTCGTTTTTCGGCAATAGTACACTATACCCGAGGGACTCTGTCGTTTTTCGGCAATAGTACACTATACCCGAGGGACTCTGTAGTTTTTCCGGGCCGTAGTATGAAGTTGTGAGCAAAATGGGTGAAAATGGGTTAAAATGTGAAAAAACACCAAAATGAGCAAAATGAAATAATCCCCCATCATCAGTGCACTGTTTGACCCCAGAAAAGCACTCCCCTGGGGCCTGGAGGTGATCTGACCATCAGAGTATAGCACCATATGCCCCTGAGGGACTTAGAGTAAAAACCGAAATAGTACACTATTCCCGAAAAGACTCTGTCATTTTTCGGCAATAGTACACTATACCCATCGACTCTGTCGTTTTCCCGGGCCGTAGTATGAAGTTGTGAGCAAAAGGGGTGAAAATGGGTTAAAATGTGAAAAAACACCAAAATGAGCAAAATGAAATAATCCCCCATCATCAGTGCACTGTTTGACCCCAGAAAAGCACTCCCCTGGGGCCTGGAGGTGATCTGACCATCAGAGTATAGCACCATATGCCCCTGAGGGACTTAGAGTAAAAACCGAAATAGTACACTATACCCGAAAAGACTCTGTCATTTTTCGGCAATAGTACACTATACCCATCGACTCTGTCGTTTTTCCGGGCCGTAGTACGAAGTTGTGAGCAAAAGGGGTGAAAATGGGTTAAAATGTGAAAAAACACCAAAATGAGCAAAATGAAATAATCCCCCATCATCAGTGCACTGTTTGACCCCAGAAAAGCACTCCCCTGGGGCCTGGAGGTGATCTGACCATCATAGTATAGTACACTATACCCCTGAGGGACTTAGAGTAAAAACCGAAATAGTACACTATACTCGAAAAATTTCAAAGTGTGGTTAAGAGTACCAAGGGCACGGGCTTCCAGGCGGCTGCCCCTAAGGGGTTTAGCCCGCGAGGGGGTGCTTAAGGGTGGGTCCCCGGGTTCGGAGGGAGAGCCTGGTCCCCGGTGGTCATCCCTGGAGTCCCGGAGCCCAGGACCCGGGGAAGAGTGTGCCCGGGTCGGGGCTGAGTCTGGTGGAGTGGGGGGGTGGCCCTGGAGGTGCTCCAGGGGCTCCAGGGGTTCCAGGGGGTGCTCAGTGGAGGCCATGCCCAGCCAGAGTGTCCCTTCCCCGGGGTGAGTCTGGGGAGAGTGGGGGGTGGCTCTGGGGGTGCTCCGGGGGCTCCAGGGGGTGCTCGGCGGAGGCCATGCCCAGCCAGAGTGTCCCTTCCCCGGGGTGAGTCTGGAGGAGTGGGGGGTGGCTCTGGAGGTGCTCCGGGGGCTCCAGGGGGTGCTCGGCGGAGGCCATGCCCAGCCAGAGTGGCCCTTCCCCGGGCAGAGTCTGGGGAGAGTGGGGGGTGGCTCTGGAGGTGCTCCCGGGGCTCCAGGGGTTCCAGGGGGTGCTCAGTGGAGGCCATGCCCAGCCAGAGTGTCCCTTCCCCGGGGTGAGTCTGGAGGAGTGGGGGGTGGCTCTGGAGGTGCTCCGGGGGCTCCAGGGGGTGCTTGGTGGAGACCATGCCCAGCCAGAGTGGCCCTTCCCCGGGGTGAGTCTGGGGAGAGTGGGGGGTGGCTCTGGAGGAGCTCCGGGGGTTCCAGGGGGTGCTCGGCGGAGGCCATGCCCAGCCAGAGTGGCCCTTCCCCGGGCATAGTCTGGGGAGAGTGGGGGGTGGCTCTGGAGGTGCTCCGGGGGCTCCAGGGGGTGCTCAGTGGAGGCCATGCCCAGCCAGATTGGCCCTTCCCCGGGGTGAGTCTGGAGGAGTGGGGGGTGGCTCTGGAGGGGCTCCAGGGGTTCCAGGGGGTGCTCGGCGGAGGCCATGCCCAGCCAGAGTGGCCCTTCCCCGGGCATAGTCTGGGGAGAGTGGGGGGTGGCTCTGGAGGTGCTCCGGGGGCTCCAGGGGGTGCTCAGCGGAGGCCATGCCCAGCCAGAGTGGCCCTTCCCCGGGCATAGTCTGGGGAGAGTGGGGGGTGGCTCTGGAGGTGCTCCGGGGGCTCCAGGGGGTGCTCAGTGGAGGCCATGCCCAGCCAGAGTGGCCCTTCCCCGGGGTGAGTCTGGAGGAGTGGGGGGTGGCTCTGGAGGAGCTCCAGGGGTTCCAGGGGGTGCTCGGCGGAGGCCATGCCCAGCCAGAGTGGCCCTTCCCCGGGCATAGTCTGGGGAGAGTGGGGGGTGGCTCTGGAGGTGCTCCGGGGGCTCCAGGGGGTGCTCAGCGGGGGCCATGCCCGGCCGGAGGTGCCCGGAGCTCTCCAAGGTGGCTCAAGGGGGCCCGGAGCTGTCCATGGTGGCTCCAGGGGCCCGGAGCTCTCCGAGGTGGCTCCAGGCGGTGCTCAGCGGAGGCCATGCCCGGCCGGAGTGGCCCTTCCCCGGGGTGAGTCTGGGGAGAGTGGGGGGTGGCTGTGGAGGTGCTCCGGGGGCTCCAGGGGTTCCAGGGGGTGCTCAGTGGGGGCCATGCCCAGCCAGAGTGTCCATTCCCCGGGGTGAGTCTGGAGGAGTGGGGGATGGCTCTGGAGGTGCTCCGGGGGCTCCAGGGGTTCCAGGGGGTGCTCAGCGGAGGCCATGCCCGGCCAGAGTGGCCCTTCCCCGGGCAGAGTCTGGGGAGAGTGGGGGGTGGCTCTGGAGCTGCTCCGGGGGCTTCAGGGGTTCCAGGGGGTGGTCAGCGGATGCCATGCCCAGCCAGAGTGGACCTTCCCCGGGGTGAGTCTGGAGGAGTGGGGGGTGGCCCTGGAGGGGCTCCAGGGGTTCCAGGGGGTGCTCGGCGGAGGCCATGCCCAGCCAGAGTGTCCCTTCCCCGGGGTGAGTCTGGAGGAGTGGGGGGTGGCTCTGGAGGTGCTCCGGGGGCTCCAGGGGGTGCTTGGTGGAGGCCATGCCCAGCCAGAGTGTCCCTTCCCCGGGGTGAGTCTGGAGGAGTGGGGGGTGGCTCTGGAGGTGCTCCGGGGGGCTCCAGGGGGTGCTTGGTGGACGCCATGCCCAGCCAGAGTGGCCCTTCCCCGGGCAGAGTCTGGGGAGAGTGGGGGGGTGGCTCTGGGGGTGCTCCGGGGGCTCCAGGGGGTGCTCGGCGGAGGCCATGCCCAGCCAGAGTGGACCTTCCCCGGGGTGAGTCTGGGGAGAGTGGGGGGTGGCTCTGGAGGGTCTCCGGGGGCTCCAGGGGCTGCTCGGCGGAGGCCATGCCCAGCCAGAGTGTCCCTTCCCCGGGGTGAGTCTGGAGGAGTGGGGGGTGGCTCTGGAGGGTCTCCGGGGGCTCCAGGGGCTCCAGGGGGTGCTCAGCGGAGGCCATGCTCAGCCAGAGTGGCCCTTCCCCGGCCTCATATGCGGCAGAGTACAGGGTGAGCAAAATGGGTGAAAATGGGTTAAAATGTGAAAAAACACCAAAATGAGCAAAATGAAATAATCCCCCATCATCAGTGCACTGTTTGACCCCAGAAAAGCACTCCCCTGGGGCCTGGAGGTGATCTGACCATCAGAGTATAGCACCAAATGCCCCTGAGGGACTTAGAGTAAAAACCGAAATAGTACACTATTCCCGAAAAGACTCTGTCATTTTTCGGCAATAGTACACTATGCCCATCGACTCTGTCGTTTTCCCGGGCCGTAGTATGAAGTTGTGAGCAAAAGGGGTGAAAATGGGTTAAAATGTGAAAAAACACCAAAATGAGCAAAATGAAATAATCCCCCATCATCAGTGCACTGTTTGACCCCAGAAAAGCACTCCCCTGGGGCCTGGAGGTGATCTGACCATCAGAGTATAGCACCATATGCCCCTGAGGGACTTAGAGTAAAAACCGAAATAGTACACTATACCCGAAAAGACTCTGTCATTTTTCGGCAATAGTACACTATACCCATCGACTCTGTCGTTTTTCCGGGCCGTAGTACGAAGTTGTGAGCAAAAGGGGTGAAAATGGGTTAAAATGTGAAAAAACACCAAAATGAGCAAAATGAAATAATCCCCCATCATCAGTGCACTGTTTGACCCCAGAAAAGCACTCCCCTGGGGCCTGGAGGTGATCTGACCATCATAGTATAGTACACTATACCCCTGAGGGACTTAGAGTAAAAACCGAAATAGTACACTATACTCGAAAAATTTCAAAGTGTGGTTAAGAGTACCAAGGGCACGGGCTTCCAGGCGGCTGCCCCTAAGGGGTTTAGCCCGCGAGGGGGTGCTTAAGGGTGGGTCCCCGGGTTCGGAGGGAGAGCCTGGTCCCCGGTGGTCATCCCTGGAGTCCCGGAGCCCAGGACCCGGGGAAGAGTGTGCCCGGGTCGGGGCTGAGTCTGGTGGAGTGGGGGGGTGGCCCTGGAGGTGCTCCAGGGGCTCCAGGGGTTCCAGGGGGTGCTCAGTGGAGGCCATGCCCAGCCAGAGTGTCCCTTCCCCGGGGTGAGTCTGGGGAGAGTGGGGGGTGGCTCTGGGGGTGCTCCGGGGGCTCCAGGGGGTGCTCGGCGGAGGCCATGCCCAGCCAGAGTGTCCCTTCCCCGGGGTGAGTCTGGAGGAGTGGGGGGTGGCTCTGGAGGTGCTCCGGGGGCTCCAGGGGGTGCTCGGCGGAGGCCATGCCCAGCCAGAGTGGCCCTTCCCCGGGCAGAGTCTGGGGAGAGTGGGGGGTGGCTCTGGAGGTGCTCCCGGGGCTCCAGGGGTTCCAGGGGGTGCTCAGTGGAGGCCATGCCCAGCCAGAGTGTCCCTTCCCCGGGGTGAGTCTGGAGGAGTGGGGGGTGGCTCTGGAGGTGCTCCGGGGGCTCCAGGGGGTGCTTGGTGGAGACCATGCCCAGCCAGAGTGGCCCTTCCCCGGGGTGAGTCTGGGGAGAGTGGGGGGTGGCTCTGGAGGAGCTCCGGGGGTTCCAGGGGGTGCTCGGCGGAGGCCATGCCCAGCCAGAGTGGCCCTTCCCCGGGCATAGTCTGGGGAGAGTGGGGGGTGGCTCTGGAGGTGCTCCGGGGGCTCCAGGGGGTGCTCAGTGGAGGCCATGCCCAGCCAGATTGGCCCTTCCCCGGGGTGAGTCTGGAGGAGTGGGGGGTGGCTCTGGAGGGGCTCCAGGGGTTCCAGGGGGTGCTCGGCGGAGGCCATGCCCAGCCAGAGTGGCCCTTCCCCGGGCATAGTCTGGGGAGAGTGGGGGGTGGCTCTGGAGGTGCTCCGGGGGCTCCAGGGGGTGCTCAGCGGAGGCCATGCCCAGCCAGAGTGGCCCTTCCCCGGGCATAGTCTGGGGAGAGTGGGGGGTGGCTCTGGAGGTGCTCCGGGGGCTCCAGGGGGTGCTCAGTGGAGGCCATGCCCAGCCAGAGTGGCCCTTCCCCGGGGTGAGTCTGGAGGAGTGGGGGGTGGCTCTGGAGGAGCTCCAGGGGTTCCAGGGGGTGCTCGGCGGAGGCCATGCCCAGCCAGAGTGGCCCTTCCCCGGGCATAGTCTGGGGAGAGTGGGGGGTGGCTCTGGAGGTGCTCCGGGGGCTCCAGGGGGTGCTCAGCGGGGGCCATGCCCGGCCGGAGGTGCCCGGAGCTCTCCAAGGTGGCTCAAGGGGGCCCGGAGCTGTCCATGGTGGCTCCAGGGGCCCGGAGCTCTCCGAGGTGGCTCCAGGCGGTGCTCAGCGGAGGCCATGCCCGGCCGGAGTGGCCCTTCCCCGGGGTGAGTCTGGGGAGAGTGGGGGGTGGCTGTGGAGGTGCTCCGGGGGCTCCAGGGGTTCCAGGGGGTGCTCAGTGGGGGCCATGCCCAGCCAGAGTGTCCATTCCCCGGGGTGAGTCTGGAGGAGTGGGGGATGGCTCTGGAGGTGCTCCGGGGGCTCCAGGGGTTCCAGGGGGTGCTCAGCGGAGGCCATGCCCGGCCAGAGTGGCCCTTCCCCGGGCAGAGTCTGGGGAGAGTGGGGGGTGGCTCTGGAGCTGCTCCGGGGGCTTCAGGGGTTCCAGGGGGTGGTCAGCGGATGCCATGCCCAGCCAGAGTGGACCTTCCCCGGGGTGAGTCTGGAGGAGTGGGGGGTGGCCCTGGAGGGGCTCCAGGGGTTCCAGGGGGTGCTCGGCGGAGGCCATGCCCAGCCAGAGTGTCCCTTCCCCGGGGTGAGTCTGGAGGAGTGGGGGGTGGCTCTGGAGGTGCTCCGGGGGCTCCAGGGGGTGCTTGGTGGAGGCCATGCCCAGCCAGAGTGTCCCTTCCCCGGGGTGAGTCTGGAGGAGTGGGGGGTGGCTCTGGAGGTGCTCCGGGGGGCTCCAGGGGGTGCTTGGTGGACGCCATGCCCAGCCAGAGTGGCCCTTCCCCGGGCAGAGTCTGGGGAGAGTGGGGGGGTGGCTCTGGGGGTGCTCCGGGGGCTCCAGGGGGTGCTCGGCGGAGGCCATGCCCAGCCAGAGTGGACCTTCCCCGGGGTGAGTCTGGGGAGAGTGGGGGGTGGCTCTGGAGGGTCTCCGGGGGCTCCAGGGGCTGCTCGGCGGAGGCCATGCCCAGCCAGAGTGTCCCTTCCCCGGGGTGAGTCTGGAGGAGTGGGGGGTGGCTCTGGAGGGTCTCCGGGGGCTCCAGGGGCTCCAGGGGGTGCTCAGCGGAGGCCATGCTCAGCCAGAGTGGCCCTTCCCCGGCCTCATATGCGGCAGAGTGCAGGGTGAGCAAAATGGGTGAAAATGGGTTAAAATGTGAAAAAACACCAAAATGAGCAAAATGAAATAATCCCCCATCATCAGTGCACTGTTTGACCCCAGAAAAGCACTCCCCTGGGGCCTGGAGGTGATCTGACCATCAGAGTATAGCACCATATGCCCCTGAGGGACTTAGAGTAAAAACCGAAATAGTACACTATTCCCGAAAAGACTCTGTCATTTTTCGGCAATAGTACACTATGCCCATCGACTCTGTCGTTTTCCCGGGCCGTAGTATGAAGTTGTGAGCAAAAGGGGTGAAAATGGGTTAAAATGTGAAAAAACACCAAAATGAGCAAAATGAAATAATCCCCCATCATCAGTGCACTGTTTGACCCCAGAAAAGCACTCCCCTGGGGCCTGGAGGTGATCTGACCATCAGAGTATAGCACCATATGCCCCTGAGGGACTTAGAGTAAAAACCGAAATAGTACACTATACCCGAAAAGACTCTGTCATTTTTCGGCAATAGTACACTATACCCATCGACTCTGTCGTTTTTCCGGGCCGTAGTACGAAGTTGTGAGCAAAAGGGGTGAAAATGGGTTAAAATGTGAAAAAACACCAAAATGAGCAAAATGAAATAATCCCCCATCATCAGTGCACTGTTTGACCCCAGAAAAGCACTCCCCTGGGGCCTGGAGGTGATCTGACCATCATAGTATAGTACACTATACCCCTGAGGGACTTAGAGTAAAAACCGAAATAGTACACTATACTCGAAAAATTTCAAAGTGTGGTTAAGAGTACCAAGGGCACGGGCTTCCAGGCGGCTGCCCCTAAGGGGTTTAGCCCGCGAGGGGGTGCTTAAGGGTGGGTCCCCGGGTTCGGAGGGAGAGCCTGGTCCCCGGTGGTCATCCCTGGAGTCCCGGAGCCCAGGACCCGGGGAAGAGTGTGCCCGGGTCGGGGCTGAGTCTGGTGGAGTGGGGGGGTGGCCCTGGAGGTGCTCCAGGGGCTCCAGGGGTTCCAGGGGGTGCTCAGTGGAGGCCATGCCCAGCCAGAGTGTCCCTTCCCCGGGGTGAGTCTGGGGAGAGTGGGGGGTGGCTCTGGGGGTGCTCCGGGGGCTCCAGGGGGTGCTCGGCGGAGGCCATGCCCAGCCAGAGTGTCCCTTCCCCGGGGTGAGTCTGGAGGAGTGGGGGGTGGCTCTGGAGGTGCTCCGGGGGCTCCAGGGGGTGCTCGGCGGAGGCCATGCCCAGCCAGAGTGGCCCTTCCCCGGGCAGAGTCTGGGGAGAGTGGGGGGTGGCTCTGGAGGTGCTCCCGGGGCTCCAGGGGTTCCAGGGGGTGCTCAGTGGAGGCCATGCCCAGCCAGAGTGTCCCTTCCCCGGGGTGAGTCTGGAGGAGTGGGGGGTGGCTCTGGAGGTGCTCCGGGGGCTCCAGGGGGTGCTTGGTGGAGACCATGCCCAGCCAGAGTGGCCCTTCCCCGGGGTGAGTCTGGGGAGAGTGGGGGGTGGCTCTGGAGGAGCTCCGGGGGTTCCAGGGGGTGCTCGGCGGAGGCCATGCCCAGCCAGAGTGGCCCTTCCCCGGGCATAGTCTGGGGAGAGTGGGGGGTGGCTCTGGAGGTGCTCCGGGGGCTCCAGGGGGTGCTCAGTGGAGGCCATGCCCAGCCAGATTGGCCCTTCCCCGGGGTGAGTCTGGAGGAGTGGGGGGTGGCTCTGGAGGGGCTCCAGGGGTTCCAGGGGGTGCTCGGCGGAGGCCATGCCCAGCCAGAGTGGCCCTTCCCCGGGCATAGTCTGGGGAGAGTGGGGGGTGGCTCTGGAGGTGCTCCGGGGGCTCCAGGGGGTGCTCAGCGGAGGCCATGCCCAGCCAGAGTGGCCCTTCCCCGGGCATAGTCTGGGGAGAGTGGGGGGTGGCTCTGGAGGTGCTCCGGGGGCTCCAGGGGGTGCTCAGTGGAGGCCATGCCCAGCCAGAGTGGCCCTTCCCCGGGGTGAGTCTGGAGGAGTGGGGGGTGGCTCTGGAGGAGCTCCAGGGGTTCCAGGGGGTGCTCGGCGGAGGCCATGCCCAGCCAGAGTGTCCCTTCCCCGGGGTGAGTCTGGGGAGAGTGGGGGGTGGCTCTGGAGGTGCTCCCGGGGCTCCAGGGGTTCCAGGGGGTGCTCAGTGGAGGCCATGCCCAGCCAGAGTGTCCCTTCCCCGGGGTGAGTCTGGGGAGAGTGGGGGGTGGCTCTGGGGGTGCTCCGGGGGCTCCAGGGGGTGCTCGGCGGAGGCCATGCCCAGCCAGAGTGGCCCTTCCCCGGGCAGAGTCTGGGGAGAGTGGGGGGTGGCTCTGGAGGTGCTCCCGGGGCTCCAGGGGTTCCAGGGGGTGCTCAGTGGAGGCCATGCCCAGCCAGAGTGTCCCTTCCCCGGGGTGAGTCTGGAGGAGTGGGGGGTGGCTCTGGAGGTGCTCCGGGGGCTCCAGGGGGTGCTTGGTGGAGACCATGCCCAGCCAGAGTGGCCCTTCCCCGGGGTGAGTCTGGGGAGAGTGGGGGGTGGCTCTGGAGGAGCTCCGGGGGTTCCAGGGGGTGCTCGGCGGAGGCCATGCCCAGCCAGAGTGGCCCTTCCCCGGGCATAGTCTGGGGAGAGTGGGGGGTGGCTCTGGTGGTGCTCCGGGGGCTCAAGGGGGTGCTCAGTGGAGGCCATGCCCAGCCAGAGTGGCCCTTCCCCGGGGTGAGTCTGGAGGAGTGGGGGGTGGCTCTGGAGGGGCTCCAGGGGTTCCAGGGGGTGCTCGGCGGAGGCCATGCCCAGCCAGAGTGGCCCTTCCCCGGGCATAGTCTGGGGAAAGTGGGGGGTGGCTCTGGAGGTGCTCCGGGGGCTCCAGGGGGTGCTCAGTGGAGGCCATGCCCAGCCAGAGTGGCCCTTCCCCGGGCATAGTCTGGGGAGAGTGGGGGGTGGCTCTGGAGGTGCTCCGGGGGCTCCAGGGGGTGCTCAGTGGAGGCCATGCCCAGCCAGAGTGGCCCTTCCCCGGGCAGAGTCTGGAGGAGTGGGGGGTGGCTCTGGAGGTGCTCCGGGGGCTCCAGGGGGTGCCCGGCGGAGGCCATGCCCAGCCAGAGTGGCCCTTCCCCGGGCATAGTCTGGGGAGAGTGGGGGGTGGCTCTGGAGGTGCTCCGGGGGCTCCAGGGGGTGCTCAGTGGAGGCCATGCCCAGCCAGAGTGTCCCTTCCCCGGGCAGAGTCTGGAGGAGTGGGGGGTGGCTCTGGAGGTGCTCCGGGGGCTCCAGGGGTTCCAGGGGGTGCTCAGCGGAGGCCATGCCCAGCCAGAGTGGCCCTTCCCCGTGGTGAGTCTGGGGAGAGTGGGGGGTGGCTCTGGAGGTGCTCCGGGGGCTCCAGGGGGTGCTCAGTGGAGGCCATGCCCAGCCAGAGTGGCCCTTCCCCGGGCAGAGTCTGGAGGAGTGGGGGGTGGCTCTGGAGGTGCTCCGGGGGCTCCAGGGGGTGCTCGGCGGAGGCCATGCCCAGCCAGAGTGGCCCTTCCCCGGGCATAGTCTGGGGAGAGTGGGGGGTGGCTCTGGAGGTGCTCCGGGGGCTCCAGGGGGTGCTCAGTGGAGGCCATGCCCAGCCAGAGTGGCCCTTCCCCGGGCAGAGTCTGGAGGAGTGGGGGGTGGCTCTGGAGGTGCTCCGGGGGCTCCAGGGGTTCCAGGGGGTGCTCAGTGGGGGCCATGCCCAGCCAGAGTGGCCCTTCCCCGGGCAAAGTCTGGTCGTGTGCGGGGTGGATGATCCCTGCTCCGCCTCACGCGAGTTCGAGACCGGCTGGGTGCCCTTTTATCCATGAGGCACTGCACTGCCTCCGGCAGCCGAGTTCGGGGCCCGGTGAGGGCTCCAGGCTCCAGGGGCTCCGACCCGGAGCCTCCGACCCGCAGAAGGTGCTCCCTGGCCGGGCAAAGTCTGGCCGTGTGCGGGGTGGATGATCCCTGCTCCGCCTCACGCGAGTTCGAGACCGGCTGGGTGCCCTTTTATCCATGAGGCACTGCACTGCCTCCGGCAGCCGAGTTCGGGGCCCGGTGAGGGCTCCAGGCTCCAGGGGCTCCGACCCGGAGCCTCCGACCCGCAGAAGGTGCTCCCTGGCCGGGCAAAGTCTGGCCGTGTGCGGGGTGGATGATCCCTGCTCCGCCTCACGCGAGTTCGAGACCGGCTGGGTGCCCTTTTATCCATGAGGCACTGCACTGCCTCCGGCAGCCGAGTTCGGGGCCCGGTGAGGGCTCCAGGCTCCAGGGGCTCCGACCCGGAGCCTCCGACCCGCAGAAGGTGCTCCCTGGCCGGGCAAAGTCTGGCCGTGTGCGGGGTGGATGATCCCTGCTCCGCCTCACGCGAGTTCGAGACCGGCTGGGTGCCCTTTTATCCATGAGGCACTGCACTGCCTCCGGCAGCCGAGTTCGGGGCCCGGTGAGGGCTCCAGGCTCCAGGGGCTCCGACCCGGAGCCTCCGACCCGCAGAAGGTGCTCCCTGGCCGGGCAAAGTCTGGCCGTGTGCGGGGTGGATGATCCCTGCTCCGCCTCACGCGAGTTCGAGACCGGCTGGGTGCCCTTTTATCCAAGAATCAACTGGAGTGTGGAGCTTCTACGGGCCTCAAGGGGCACTGCCGACCCAGAGCTGTGCCCCGGCTTCAGTTCTCTGTATCTCAGGAAGTTTTTTATTTATACATTTATTTCATCCATAATCTCTGGCGCCTAAAGGGTTATCAGTCCTTGGGGCTTGGGGCTAGGCTTGGCGTTTGTCAAATATTTATTTATTTTTGTCCACCTTTATTTACAAAAAATACAGAAGATGGCAGCAGATGATAAGGTATTGAAACCAAAAACTCTGTATTCTAACCCTTTAAGCGCCAAAGTCGCAGAAATGCAACTTTACCGTACAAGGAAATTAATGAAATAATAGTAGAAAATGAATCACTTCAGTCATTGGTCGGTTCGGTGCAACTTCCCTTTATTAGCCAGGTATGATCCAGGGCAGATCCGGTAAGGAAAAAAATGGCTGGAGGAAGTACACGTGGCATGCAATTTACAGCAGATTCTGACTCTGAAGGGTATTATCTCCCCGAGAGTGACGATGGATTTCCAAGTGGAGATGAAGGGACTTCGAAACAACGGACAGGTGCAAAGGACAGACGGAGGCGAGGAACCAGTGGAACCAGTGGCTGCAGTAAAACTTGCCCGGTGGATGAGAGCTGGGACATGCTGAGAGAGGTCGAGGTATTTGAGGCATGGATCAAACCTTTTGAAGACCCAGTTGGCTACACAGGAGAGATGGATCTGACGGATGCTAATCCATTTGATATTCTGTCACTCTTTCTGACCGATCAGTTTTGGACTTTCATTACTGATGAGACAAATAGATATGCACATCAGTGTATGGCACCTATGATTCTGAAGCCACATTCAAGATTTCTTGAGTGGTATGATGTATCAGTCACCGAAATGAAAGCTTTCTTCGCTTTGCATCTCTCCATGGGCCTTGTTGAGAAACCTGAAATCGAGGATTACTGGGGAACATTTTGGCTTACACAAACGCCTGGATTTGGAAATGTAATGTCAAGAAACAGATTTGAAATCATTCTTTCGTTCTTTCATTTTGTCAACAATAATGATTATGTGAGAACAGGCGAGCCCGGGCACGATAAACTGTTCAAAGTCCGCCCAATAATAGATTTGATTATTCCCAAATTTGCAGCAGTTTACAGTCCAATCAAGGAGCTTTCTTTAGATGAAATGACAATAGCTTTCAAGGGGAGATCTTCACTAAAATGTTACTCTCCGAATAAACCTGACAAATATGGCTATAGAGTGTATGCCCTGAGTGAAAGCTGTTCAGGGTATGTTTTGCGCTGGTCAATGCACACTGGACAGTACAAAAATAATGCAAGCAACATCAGTGCAACACACGCAGTTGTCCGTGAGTTGGTTTCTCCCTTTACGGGCAAAGGACACGAGATTTACATGGACAGTTACTATACCTCGCCTGTAATTGCAAATGAATTAGCAGATTTGGAAACTGGACTGTGTGGGACGGTAAGGATTACCAGGTTGGGGATGCCAAAATGCCTTGGTAAAAGTGTCTTACAGCTGAAAAAAGGAGATGACCCAGTTTTTTGCAGAAAGGGAAAACTCCTGGCTTGTGCTTGGCACGATACTAAACGTCTCACCATGTTGTCCACAGTCCATGGAAATGATTGTGTTCAGAGGAGGATCCGATCCAAGACAGATGACACTGGCTTCCGTGACATCAAAAGACCTGTATGTGTCGACCAGTACAACGCCTACATGGGTGGAGTGGACACTGCTGACCAGAGGATGAAGACATACCTCTTTCCACACAGGTCCCGGAAATGGTATCATCGCATATTCAATGCCATTATAAGCATAAGTATTGTCAACTCACACATCATATACACCAAATCCACTCCAGGCCCACACAAACCTTTAAAGGTTTACATTCAGAACATTATTGATGCATTACTGGCTGATCACTCCAAAAAACAAGAAAGGCGCTCAAGACCGGAGGGTGAAATGCCACAGAGACTCACAGAGCGTCATTGGCTTTGTCAAGCAGAGGGACGTCCAGACTGCGCCGTGTGCTCTGACCGCTCTCGTACCAAAGGCAGGCGGCAAACAAAGTACAGGTGCCGTCAGTGTGGCGTTGGCCTCTGTGCGGTTCCATGCAACGAGAGATACCATACGCTAAAAAACTTTAAATGCTGTCATTTGGATATGTAAAAGTGCAGGGTACCTTGACCCAGGATGGACATCTTTTCTGTGATGGCACTCTCCTTTCTTCACTGCTTTCTCCACAACCTGCCTGGCACCAATGATGGATGTATAAGTTGGAAAAATAAAAAAAATGAAAAAAAAATACATAATAAATACCGTGTTTGTCATCATTTGGTCAGAACTTGTAATCAGGGCCCGAGTTTGAAGATGTGAGCAAAAGGGGTAAAAATGGGTTAAAATGTGAAAAAACACCAAAATGAGCAAAATGAAATAATCCCCCATCATCAGTGCACAGTTTGCCCCCAGAAAAGCACTCCCCTGGGGCCTGGAGGTGATCTGACCACCAGAATATAGTACCATATACCCCTGCTGGACTTAGAAAAAAAACCGAGCTTCCAGCCAATATTACACTATACCCGAGGGACTCTGTCGTTTTTCGGCAATAGTACACTATACCCGAGGGACTCTGTCGTTTTTCGGCAATAGTACACTATACCCGAGGGACTCTGTCGTTTTTCGGCAATAGTACACTATACCCGAGGGACTCTGTAGTTTTTCCGGGCCGTAGTATGAAGTTGTGAGCAAAATGGGTGAAAATGGGTTAAAATGTGAAAAAACACCAAAATGAGCAAAATGAAATAATCCCCCATCATCAGTGCACTGTTTGACCCCAGAAAAGCACTCCCCTGGGGCCTGGAGGTGATCTGACCATCAGAGTATAGCACCATATGCCCCTGAGGGACTTAGAGTAAAAACCGAAATAGTACACTATTCCCGAAAAGACTCTGTCATTTTTCGGCAATAGTACACTATACCCATCGACTCTGTCGTTTTCCCGGGCCGTAGTATGAAGTTGTGAGCAAAAGGGGTGAAAATGGGTTAAAATGTGAAAAAACACCAAAATGAGCAAAATGAAATAATCCCCCATCATCAGTGCACTGTTTGACCCCAGAAAAGCACTCCCCTGGGGCCTGGAGGTGATCTGACCATCAGAGTATAGCACCATATGCCCCTGAGGGACTTAGAGTAAAAACCGAAATAGTACACTATACCCGAAAAGACTCTGTCATTTTTCGGCAATAGTACACTATACCCATCGACTCTGTCGTTTTTCCGGGCCGTAGTACGAAGTTGTGAGCAAAAGGGGTGAAAATGGGTTAAAATGTGAAAAAACACCAAAATGAGCAAAATGAAATAATCCCCCATCATCAGTGCACTGTTTGACCCCAGAAAAGCACTCCCCTGGGGCCTGGAGGTGATCTGACCATCATAGTATAGTACACTATACCCCTGAGGGACTTAGAGTAAAAACCGAAATAGTACACTATACTCGAAAAATTTCAAAGTGTGGTTAAGAGTACCAAGGGCACGGGCTTCCAGGCGGCTGCCCCTAAGGGGTTTAGCCCGCGAGGGGGTGCTTAAGGGTGGGTCCCCGGGTTCGGAGGGAGAGCCTGGTCCCCGGTGGTCATCCCTGGAGTCCCGGAGCCCAGGACCCGGGGAAGAGTGTGCCCGGGTCGGGGCTGAGTCTGGTGGAGTGGGGGGGTGGCCCTGGAGGTGCTCCAGGGGCTCCAGGGGTTCCAGGGGGTGCTCAGTGGAGGCCATGCCCAGCCAGAGTGTCCCTTCCCCGGGGTGAGTCTGGGGAGAGTGGGGGGTGGCTCTGGGGGTGCTCCGGGGGCTCCAGGGGGTGCTCGGCGGAGGCCATGCCCAGCCAGAGTGTCCCTTCCCCGGGGTGAGTCTGGAGGAGTGGGGGGTGGCTCTGGAGGTGCTCCGGGGGCTCCAGGGGGTGCTCGGCGGAGGCCATGCCCAGCCAGAGTGGCCCTTCCCCGGGCAGAGTCTGGGGAGAGTGGGGGGTGGCTCTGGAGGTGCTCCCGGGGCTCCAGGGGTTCCAGGGGGTGCTCAGTGGAGGCCATGCCCAGCCAGAGTGTCCCTTCCCCGGGGTGAGTCTGGAGGAGTGGGGGGTGGCTCTGGAGGTGCTCCGGGGGCTCCAGGGGGTGCTTGGTGGAGACCATGCCCAGCCAGAGTGGCCCTTCCCCGGGGTGAGTCTGGGGAGAGTGGGGGGTGGCTCTGGAGGAGCTCCGGGGGTTCCAGGGGGTGCTCGGCGGAGGCCATGCCCAGCCAGAGTGGCCCTTCCCCGGGCATAGTCTGGGGAGAGTGGGGGGTGGCTCTGGAGGTGCTCCGGGGGCTCCAGGGGGTGCTCAGTGGAGGCCATGCCCAGCCAGATTGGCCCTTCCCCGGGGTGAGTCTGGAGGAGTGGGGGGTGGCTCTGGAGGGGCTCCAGGGGTTCCAGGGGGTGCTCGGCGGAGGCCATGCCCAGCCAGAGTGGCCCTTCCCCGGGCATAGTCTGGGGAGAGTGGGGGGTGGCTCTGGAGGTGCTCCCGGGGCTCCAGGGGTTCCAGGGGGTGCTCAGTGGAGGCCATGCCCAGCCAGAGTGTCCCTTCCCCGGGGTGAGTCTGGAGGAGTGGGGGGTGGCTCTGGAGGTGCTCCGGGGGCTCCAGGGGGTGCTCAGTGGAGGCCATGCCCAGCCAGATTGGCCCTTCCCCGGGGTGAGTCTGGAGGAGTGGGGGGTGGCTCTGGAGGGGCTCCAGGGGTTCCAGGGGGTGCTCGGCGGAGGCCATGCCCAGCCAGAGTGGCCCTTCCCCGGGCATAGTCTGGGGAGAGTGGGGGGTGGCTCTGGAGGTGCTCCGGGGGCTCCAGGGGGTGCTCAGCGGAGGCCATGCCCAGCCAGAGTGGCCCTTCCCCGGGCATAGTCTGGGGAGAGTGGGGGGTGGCTCTGGAGGTGCTCCGGGGGCTCCAGGGGGTGCTCAGTGGAGGCCATGCCCAGCCAGAGTGGCCCTTCCCCGGGGTGAGTCTGGAGGAGTGGGGGGTGGCTCTGGAGGAGCTCCAGGGGTTCCAGGGGGTGCTCGGCGGAGGCCATGCCCAGCCAGAGTGGCCCTTCCCCGGGCATAGTCTGGGGAGAGTGGGGGGTGGCTCTGGAGGTGCTCCGGGGGCTCCAGGGGGTGCTCAGCGGGGGCCATGCCCGGCCGGAGGTGCCCGGAGCTCTCCAAGGTGGCTCAAGGGGGCCCGGAGCTGTCCATGGTGGCTCCAGGGGCCCGGAGCTCTCCGAGGTGGCTCCAGGCGGTGCTCAGCGGAGGCCATGCCCGGCCGGAGTGGCCCTTCCCCGGGGTGAGTCTGGGGAGAGTGGGGGGTGGCTGTGGAGGTGCTCCGGGGGCTCCAGGGGTTCCAGGGGGTGCTCAGTGGGGGCCATGCCCAGCCAGAGTGTCCATTCCCCGGGGTGAGTCTGGAGGAGTGGGGGATGGCTCTGGAGGTGCTCCGGGGGCTCCAGGGGTTCCAGGGGGTGCTCAGCGGAGGCCATGCCCGGCCAGAGTGGCCCTTCCCCGGGCAGAGTCTGGGGAGAGTGGGGGGTGGCTCTGGAGCTGCTCCGGGGGCTTCAGGGGTTCCAGGGGGTGGTCAGCGGATGCCATGCCCAGCCAGAGTGGACCTTCCCCGGGGTGAGTCTGGAGGAGTGGGGGGTGGCCCTGGAGGGGCTCCAGGGGTTCCAGGGGGTGCTCGGCGGAGGCCATGCCCAGCCAGAGTGTCCCTTCCCCGGGGTGAGTCTGGAGGAGTGGGGGGTGGCTCTGGAGGTGCTCCGGGGGCTCCAGGGGGTGCTTGGTGGAGGCCATGCCCAGCCAGAGTGTCCCTTCCCCGGGGTGAGTCTGGAGGAGTGGGGGGTGGCTCTGGAGGTGCTCCGGGGGGCTCCAGGGGGTGCTTGGTGGACGCCATGCCCAGCCAGAGTGGCCCTTCCCCGGGCAGAGTCTGGGGAGAGTGGGGGGGTGGCTCTGGGGGTGCTCCGGGGGCTCCAGGGGGTGCTCGGCGGAGGCCATGCCCAGCCAGAGTGGACCTTCCCCGGGGTGAGTCTGGGGAGAGTGGGGGGTGGCTCTGGAGGGTCTCCGGGGGCTCCAGGGGCTGCTCGGCGGAGGCCATGCCCAGCCAGAGTGTCCCTTCCCCGGGGTGAGTCTGGAGGAGTGGGGGGTGGCTCTGGAGGGTCTCCGGGGGCTCCAGGGGCTCCAGGGGGTGCTCAGCGGAGGCCATGCTCAGCCAGAGTGGCCCTTCCCCGGCCTCATATGCGGCAGAGTGCAGGGTGAGCAAAATGGGTGAAAATGGGTTAAAATGTGAAAAAACACCAAAATGAGCAAAATGAAATAATCCCCCATCATCAGTGCACTGTTTGACCCCAGAAAAGCACTCCCCTGGGGCCTGGAGGTGATCTGACCATCAGAGTATAGCACCATATGCCCCTGAGGGACTTAGAGTAAAAACCGAAATAGTACACTATTCCCGAAAAGACTCTGTCATTTTTCGGCAATAGTACACTATGCCCATCGACTCTGTCGTTTTCCCGGGCCGTAGTATGAAGTTGTGAGCAAAAGGGGTGAAAATGGGTTAAAATGTGAAAAAACACCAAAATGAGCAAAATGAAATAATCCCCCATCATCAGTGCACTGTTTGACCCCAGAAAAGCACTCCCCTGGGGCCTGGAGGTGATCTGACCATCAGAGTATAGCACCATTTGCCCCTGAGGGACTTAGAGTAAAAACCGAAATAGTACACTATACCCGAAAAGACTCTGTCATTTTTCGGCAATAGTACACTATACCCATCGACTCTGTCGTTTTTCCGGGCCGTAGTACGAAGTTGTGAGC
The DNA here is from genome assembly GCF_026437365.1 of Eucyclogobius newberryi. Taxonomy (NCBI): domain Eukaryota; kingdom Metazoa; phylum Chordata; class Actinopteri; order Gobiiformes; family Gobiidae; genus Eucyclogobius; species Eucyclogobius newberryi. Next base: position 7,261,943 of record NW_027315724.1, read on the forward strand.
AAAAGGGGTGAAAATGGGTTAAAATGTGAAAAAACACCAAAATGAGCAAAATGAAATAATCCCCCATCATCAGTGCACTGTTTGACCCCAGAAAAGCACTCCCCTGGGGCCTGGAGGTGATCTGACCATCATAGTATAGTACACTATACCCCTGAGGGACTTAGAGTAAAAACCGAAATAGTACACTATACTCGAAAAATTTCAAAGTGTGGTTAAGAGTACCAAGGGCACGGGCTTCCAGGCGGCTGCCCCTAAGGGGTTTAGCCCGCGAGGGGGTGCTTAAGGGTGGGTCCCCGGGTTCGGAGGGAGAGCCTGGTCCCCGGTGGTCATCCCTGGAGTCCCGGAGCCCAGGACCCGGGGAAGAGTGTGCCCGGGTCGGGGCTGAGTCTGGTGGAGTGGGGGGGTGGCCCTGGAGGTGCTCCAGGGGCTCCAGGGGTTCCAGGGGGTGCTCAGTGGAGGCCATGCCCAGCCAGAGTGTCCCTTCCCCGGGGTGAGTCTGGGGAGAGTGGGGGGTGGCTCTGGGGGTGCTCCGGGGGCTCCAGGGGGTGCTCGGCGGAGGCCATGCCCAGCCAGAGTGTCCCTTCCCCGGGGTGAGTCTGGAGGAGTGGGGGGTGGCTCTGGAGGTGCTCCGGGGGCTCCAGGGGGTGCTCGGCGGAGGCCATGCCCAGCCAGAGTGGCCCTTCCCCGGGCAGAGTCTGGGGAGAGTGGGGGGTGGCTCTGGAGGTGCTCCCGGGGCTCCAGGGGTTCCAGGGGGTGCTCAGTGGAGGCCATGCCCAGCCAGAGTGTCCCTTCCCCGGGGTGAGTCTGGAGGAGTGGGGGGTGGCTCTGGAGGTGCTCCGGGGGCTCCAGGGGGTGCTTGGTGGAGACCATGCCCAGCCAGAGTGGCCCTTCCCCGGGGTGAGTCTGGGGAGAGTGGGGGGTGGCTCTGGAGGAGCTCCGGGGGTTCCAGGGGGTGCTCGGCGGAGGCCATGCCCAGCCAGAGTGGCCCTTCCCCGGGCATAGTCTGGGGAGAGTGGGGGGTGGCTCTGGAGGTGCTCCGGGGGCTCCAGGGGGTGCTCAGTGGAGGCCATGCCCAGCCAGATTGGCCCTTCCCCGGGGTGAGTCTGGAGGAGTGGGGGGTGGCTCTGGAGGGGCTCCAGGGGTTCCAGGGGGTGCTCGGCGGAGGCCATGCCCAGCCAGAGTGGCCCTTCCCCGGGCATAGTCTGGGGAGAGTGGGGGGTGGCTCTGGAGGTGCTCCGGGGGCTCCAGGGGGTGCTCAGCGGAGGCCATGCCCAGCCAGAGTGGCCCTTCCCCGGGCATAGTCTGGGGAGAGTGGGGGGTGGCCCTGGAGGTGCTCCGGGGGCTCCAGGGGGTGCTCAGTGGAGGCCATGCCCAGCCAGAGTGGCCCTTCCCCGGGGTGAGTCTGGAGGAGTGGGGGGTGGCTCTGGAGGAGCTCCAGGGGTTCCAGGGGGTGCTCGGCGGAGGCCATGCCCAGCCAGAGTGGCCCTTCCCCGGGCATAGTCTGGGGAGAGTGGGGGGTGGCTCTGGAGGTGCTCCGGGGGCTCCAGGGGGTGCTCAGCGGGGGCCATGCCCGGCCGGAGGTGCCCGGAGCTCTCCAAGGTGGCTCAAGGGGGCCCGGAGCTGTCCATGGTGGCTCCAGGGGCCCGGAGCTCTCCGAGGTGGCTCCAGGCGGTGCTGAGCGGAGGCCATGCCCGGCCGGAGTGGCCCTTCCCCGGGGTGAGTCTGGGGAGAGTGGGGGGTGGCTGTGGAGGTGCTCCGGGGGCTCCAGGGGTTCCAGGGGGTGCTCAGTGGGGGCCATGCCCAGCCAGAGTGTCCATTCCCCGGGGTGAGTCTGGAGGAGTGGGGGATGGCTCTGGAGGTGCTCCGGGGGCTCCAGGGGTTCCAGGGGGTGCTCAGCGGAGGCCATGCCCGGCCAGAGTGGCCCTTCCCCGGGCAGAGTCTGGGGAGAGTGGGGGGTGGCTCTGGAGCTGCTCCGGGGGCTTCAGGGGTTCCAGGGGGTGGTCAGCGGATGCCATGCCCAGCCAGAGTGGACCTTCCCCGGGGTGAGTCTGGAGGAGTGGGGGGTGGCCCTGGAGGGGCTCCAGGGGTTCCAGGGGGTGCTCGGCGGAGGCCATGCCCAGCCAGAGTGTCCCTTCCCCGGGGTGAGTCTGGAGGAGTGGGGGGTGGCTCTGGAGGTGCTCCGGGGGCTCCAGGGGGTGCTTGGTGGAGGCCATGCCCAGCCAGAGTGTCCCTTCCCCGGGGTGAGTCTGGAGGAGTGGGGGGTGGCTCTGGAGGTGCTCCGGGGGGCTCCAGGGGGTGCTTGGTGGACGCCATGCCCAGCCAGAGTGGCCCTTCCCCGGGCAGAGTCTGGGGAGAGTGGGGGGGTGGCTCTGGGGGTGCTCCGGGGGCTCCAGGGGGTGCTCGGCGGAGGCCATGCCCAGCCAGAGTGGACCTTCCCCGGGGTGAGTCTGGGGAGAGTGGGGGGTGGCTCTGGAGGGTCTCCGGGGGCTCCAGGGGCTGCTCGGCGGAGGCCATGCCCAGCCAGAGTGTCCCTTCCCCGGGGTGAGTCTGGAGGAGTGGGGGGTGGCTCTGGAGGGTCTCCGGGGGCTCCAGGGGCTCCAGGGGGTGCTCAGCGGAGGCCATGCTCAGCCAGAGTGGCCCTTCCCCGGCCTCATATGCGGCAGAGTGCAGGGTGAGCAAAATGGGTGAAAATGGGTTAAAATGTGAAAAAACACCAAAATGAGCAAAATGAAATAATCCCCCATCATCAGTGCACTGTTTGACCCCAGAAAAGCACTCCCCTGGGGCCTGGAGGTGATCTGACCATCAGAGTATAGCACCATATGCCCCTGAGGGACTTAGAGTAAAAACCGAAATAGTACACTATTCCCGAAAAGACTCTGTCATTTTTCGGCAATAGTACACTATGCCCATCGACTCTGTCGTTTTCCCGGGCCGTAGTATGAAGTTGTGAGCAAAAGGGGTGAAAATGGGTTAAAATGTGAAAAAACACCAAAATGAGCAAAATGAAATAATCCCCCATCATCAGTGCACTGTTTGACCCCAGAAAAGCACTCCCCTGGGGCCTGGAGGTGATCTGACCATCAGAGTATAGCACCATATGCCCCTGAGGGACTTAGAGTAAAAACCGAAATAGTACACTATACCCGAAAAGACTCTGTCATTTTTCGGCAATAGTACACTATACCCATCGACTCTGTCGTTTTTCCGGGCCGTAGTACGAAGTTGTGAGCAAAAGGGGTGAAAATGGGTTAAAATGTGAAAAAACACCAAAATGAGCAAAATGAAATAATCCCCCATCATCAGTGCACTGTTTGACCCCAGAAAAGCACTCCCCTGGGGCCTGGAGGTGATCTGACCATCATAGTATAGTACACTATACCCCTGAGGGACTTAGAGTAAAAACCGAAATAGTACACTATACTCGAAAAATTTCAAAGTGTGGTTAAGAGTACCAAGGGCACGGGCTTCCAGGCGGCTGCCCCTAAGGGGTTTAGCCCGCGAGGGGGTGCTTAAGGGTGGGTCCCCGGGTTCGGAGGGAGAGCCTGGTCCCCGGTGGTCATCCCTGGAGTCCCGGAGCCCAGGACCCGGGGAAGAGTGTGCCCGGGTCGGGGCTGAGTCTGGTGGAGTGGGGGGGTGGCCCTGGAGGTGCTCCAGGGGCTCCAGGGGTTCCAGGGGGTGCTCAGTGGAGGCCATGCCCAGCCAGAGTGTCCCTTCCCCGGGGTGAGTCTGGGGAGAGTGGGGGGTGGCTCTGGGGGTGCTCCGGGGGCTCCAGGGGGTGCTCGGCGGAGGCCATGCCCAGCCAGAGTGTCCCTTCCCCGGGGTGAGTCTGGAGGAGTGGGGGGTGGCTCTGGAGGTGCTCCGGGGGCTCCAGGGGGTGCTCGGCGGAGGCCATGCCCAGCCAGAGTGGCCCTTCCCCGGGCAGAGTCTGGGGAGAGTGGGGGGTGGCTCTGGAGGTGCTCCCGGGGCTCCAGGGGTTCCAGGGGGTGCTCAGTGGAGGCCATGCCCAGCCAGAGTGTCCCTTCCCCGGGGTGAGTCTGGAGGAGTGGGGGGTGGCTCTGGAGGTGCTCCGGGGGCTCCAGGGGGTGCTTGGTGGAGACCATGCCCAGCCAGAGTGGCCCTTCCCCGGGGTGAGTCTGGGGAGAGTGGGGGGTGGCTCTGGAGGAGCTCCGGGGGTTCCAGGGGGTGCTCGGCGGAGGCCATGCCCAGCCAGAGTGGCCCTTCCCCGGGCATAGTCTGGGGAGAGTGGGGGGTGGCTCTGGAGGTGCTCCGGGGGCTCCAGGGGGTGCTCAGTGGAGGCCATGCCCAGCCAGATTGGCCCTTCCCCGGGGTGAGTCTGGAGGAGTGGGGGGTGGCTCTGGAGGGGCTCCAGGGGTTCCAGGGGGTGCTCGGCGGAGGCCATGCCCAGCCAGAGTGGCCCTTCCCCGGGCATAGTCTGGGGAGAGTGGGGGGTGGCTCTGGAGGTGCTCCGGGGGCTCCAGGGGGTGCTCAGCGGAGGCCATGCCCAGCCAGAGTGGCCCTTCCCCGGGCATAGTCTGGGGAGAGTGGGGGGTGGCTCTGGAGGTGCTCCGGGGGCTCCAGGGGGTGCTCAGTGGAGGCCATGCCCAGCCAGAGTGGCCCTTCCCCGGGGTGAGTCTGGAGGAGTGGGGGGTGGCTCTGGAGGAGCTCCAGGGGTTCCAGGGGGTGCTCGGCGGAGGCCATGCCCAGCCAGAGTGTCCCTTCCCCGGGGTGAGTCTGGGGAGAGTGGGGGGTGGCTCTGGAGGTGCTCCCGGGGCTCCAGGGGTTCCAGGGGGTGCTCAGTGGAGGCCATGCCCAGCCAGAGTGTCCCTTCCCCGGGGTGAGTCTGGGGAGAGTGGGGGGTGGCTCTGGGGGTGCTCCGGGGGCTCCAGGGGGTGCTCGGCGGAGGCCATGCCCAGCCAGAGTGGCCCTTCCCCGGGCAGAGTCTGGGGAGAGTGGGGGGTGGCTCTGGAGGTGCTCCCGGGGCTCCAGGGGTTCCAGGGGGTGCTCAGTGGAGGCCATGCCCAGCCAGAGTGTCCCTTCCCCGGGGTGAGTCTGGAGGAGTGGGGGGTGGCTCTGGAGGTGCTCCGGGGGCTCCAGGGGGTGCTTGGTGGAGACCATGCCCAGCCAGAGTGGCCCTTCCCCGGGGTGAGTCTGGGGAGAGTGGGGGGTGGCTCTGGAGGAGCTCCGGGGGTTCCAGGGGGTGCTCGGCGGAGGCCATGCCCAGCCAGAGTGGCCCTTCCCCGGGCATAGTCTGGGGAGAGTGGGGGGTGGCTCTGGTGGTGCTCCGGGGGCTCCAGGGGGTGCTCAGTGGAGGCCATGCCCAGCCAGAGTGGCCCTTCCCCGGGGTGAGTCTGGAGGAGTGGGGGGTGGCTCTGGAGGGGCTCCAGGGGTTCCAGGGGGTGCTCGGCGGAGGCCATGCCCAGCCAGAGTGGCCCTTCCCCGGGCATAGTCTGGGGAAAGTGGGGGGTGGCTCTGGAGGTGCTCCGGGGGCTCCAGGGGGTGCTCAGTGGAGGCCATGCCCAGCCAGAGTGGCCCTTCCCCGGGCATAGTCTGGGGAGAGTGGGGGGTGGCTCTGGAGGTGCTCCGGGGGCTCCAGGGGGTGCTCAGTGGAGGCCATGCCCAGCCAGAGTGGCCCTTCCCCGGGCAGAGTCTGGAGGAGTGGGGGGTGGCTCTGGAGGTGCTCCGGGGGCTCCAGGGGGTGCCCGGCGGAGGCCATGCCCAGCCAGAGTGGCCCTTCCCCGGGCATAGTCTGGGGAGAGTGGGGGGTGGCTCTGGAGGTGCTCCGGGGGCTCCAGGGGGTGCTCAGTGGAGGCCATGCCCAGCCAGAGTGTCCCTTCCCCGGGCAGAGTCTGGAGGAGTGGGGGGTGGCTCTGGAGGTGCTCCGGGGGCTCCAGGGGTTCCAGGGGGTGCTCAGCGGAGGCCATGCCCAGCCAGAGTGGCCCTTCCCCGTGGTGAGTCTGGGGAGAGTGGGGGGTGGCTCTGGAGGTGCTCCGGGGGCTCCAGGGGGTGCTCAGTGGAGGCCATGCCCAGCCAGAGTGGCCCTTCCCCGGGCAGAGTCTGGAGGAGTGGGGGGTGGCTCTGGAGGTGCTCCGGGGGCTCCAGGGGGTGCTCGGCGGAGGCCATGCCCAGCCAGAGTGGCCCTTCCCCGGGCATAGTCTGGGGAGAGTGGGGGGTGGCTCTGGAGGTGCTCCGGGGGCTCCAGGGGGTGCTCAGTGGAGGCCATGCCCAGCCAGAGTGGCCCTTCCCCGGGCAGAGTCTGGAGGAGTGGGGGGTGGCTCTGGAGGTGCTCCGGGGGCTCCAGGGGTTCCAGGGGGTGCTCAGTGGGGGCCATGCCCAGCCAGAGTGGCCCTTCCCCGGGCAAAGTCTGGTCGTGTGCGGGGTGGATGATCCCTGCTCCGCCTCACGCGAGTTCGAGACCGGCTGGGTGCCCTTTTATCCATGAGGCACTGCACTGCCTCCGGCAGCCGAGTTCGGGGCCCGGTGAGGGCTCCAGGCTCCAGGGGCTCCGACCCGGAGCCTCCGACCCGCAGAAGGTGCTCCCTGGCCGGGCAAAGTCTGGCCGTGTGCGGGGTGGATGATCCCTGCTCCGCCTCACGCGAGTTCGAGACCGGCTGGGTGCCCTTTTATCCATGAGGCACTGCACTGCCTCCGGCAGCCGAGTTCGGGGCCCGGTGAGGGCTCCAGGCTCCAGGGGCTCCGACCCGGAGCCTCCGACCCGCAGAAGGTGCTCCCTGGCCGGGCAAAGTCTGGCCGTGTGCGGGGTGGATGATCCCTGCTCCGCCTCACGCGAGTTCGAGACCGGCTGGGTGCCCTTTTATCCATGAGGCACTGCACTGCCTCCGGCAGCCGAGTTCGGGGCCCGGTGAGGGCTCCAGGCTCCAGGGGCTCCGACCCGGAGCCTCCGACCCGCAGAAGGTGCTCCCTGGCCGGGCAAAGTCTGGCCGTGTGCGGGGTGGATGATCCCTGCTCCGCCTCACGCGAGTTCGAGACCGGCTGGGTGCCCTTTTATCCATGAGGCACTGCACTGCCTCCGGCAGCCGAGTTCGGGGCCCGGTGAGGGCTCCAGGCTCCAGGGGCTCCGACCCGGAGCCTCCGACCCGCAGAAGGTGCTCCCTGGCCGGGCAAAGTCTGGCCGTGTGCGGGGTGGATGATCCCTGCTCCGCCTCACGCGAGTTCGAGACCGGCTGGGTGCCCTTTTATCCAAGAATCAACTGGAGTGTGGAGCTTCTACGGGCCTCCAGGGGCACTGCCGACCCAGAGCTGTGCCCCGGCTTCAGTTCTCTGTATCTCAGGAAGTTTTTTATTTATACATTTATTTCATCCATAATCTCTGGCGCCTAAAGGGTTATCAGTCCTTGGGGCTTGGGGCTAGGCTTGGCGTTTGTCAAATATTTATTTATTTTTGTCCACCTTTATTTACAAAAAATACAGAAGATGGCAGCAGATGATAAGGTATTGAAACCAAAAACTCTGTATTCTAACCCTTTAAGCGCCAAAGTCGCAGAAATGCAACTTTACCGTACAAGGAAATTAATGAAATAATAGTAGAAAATGAATCACTTCAGTCATTGGTCGGTTCGGTGCAACTTCCCTTTATTAGCCAGGTATGATCCAGGGCAGATCCGGTAAGGAAAAAAATGGCTGGAGGAAGTACACGTGGCATGCAATTTACAGCAGATTCTGACTCTGAAGGGTATTATCTCCCCGAGAGTGACGATGGATTTCCAAGTGGAGATGAAGGGACTTCGAAACAACGGACAGGTGCAAAGGACAGACGGAGGCGAGGAACCAGTGGAACCAGTGGCTGCAGTAAAACTTGCCCGGTGGATGAGAGCTGGGACATGCTGAGAGAGGTCGAGGTATTTGAGGCATGGATCAAACCTTTTGAAGACCCAGTTGGCTACACAGGAGAGATGGATCTGACGGATGCTAATCCATTTGATATTCTGTCACTCTTTCTGACCGATCAGTTTTGGACTTTCATTACTGATGAGACAAATAGATATGCACATCAGTGTATGGCACCTATGATTCTGAAGCCACATTCAAGATTTCTTGAGTGGTATGATGTATCAGTCACCGAAATGAAAGCTTTCTTCGCTTTGCATCTCTCCATGGGCCTTGTTGAGAAACCTGAAATCGAGGATTACTGGGGAACATTTTGGCTTACACAAACGCCTGGATTTGGAAATGTAATGTCAAGAAACAGATTTGAAATCATTCTTTCGTTCTTTCATTTTGTCAACAATAATGATTATGTGAGAACAGGCGAGCCCGGGCACGATAAACTGTTCAAAGTCCGCCCAATAATAGATTTGATTATTCCCAAATTTGCAGCAGTTTACAGTCCAATCAAGGAGCTTTCTTTAGATGAAATGACAATAGCTTTCAAGGGGAGATCTTCACTAAAATGTTACTCTCCGAATAAACCTGACAAATATGGCTATAGAGTGTATGCCCTGAGTGAAAGCTGTTCAGGGTATGTTTTGCGCTGGTCAATGCACACTGGACAGTACAAAAATAATGCAAGCAACATCAGTGCAACACACGCAGTTGTCCGTGAGTTGGTTTCTCCCTTTACGGGCAAAGGACACGAGATTTACATGGACAGTTACTATACCTCGCCTGTAATTGCAAATGAATTAGCAGATTTGGAAACTGGACTGTGTGGGACGGTAAGGATTACCAGGTTGGGGATGCCAAAATGCCTTGGTAAAAGTGTCTTACAGCTGAAAAAAGGAGATGACCCAGTTTTTTGCAGAAAGGGAAAACTCCTGGCTTGTGCTTGGCACGATACTAAACGTCTCACCATGTTGTCCACAGTCCATGGAAATGATTGTGTTCAGAGGAGGATCCGATCCAAGACAGATGACACTGGCTTCCGTGACATCAAAAGACCTGTATGTGTCGACCAGTACAACGCCTACATGGGTGGAGTGGACACTGCTGACCAGAGGATGAAGACATACCTCTTTCCACACAGGTCCCGGAAATGGTATCATCGCATATTCAATGCCATTATAAGCATAAGTATTGTCAACTCACACATCATATACACCAAATCCACTCCAGGCCCACACAAACCTTTAAAGGTTTACATTCAGAACATTATTGATGCATTACTGGCTGATCACTCCAAAAAACAAGAAAGGCGCTCAAGACCGGAGGGTGAAATGCCACAGAGACTCACAGAGCGTCATTGGCTTTGTCAAGCAGAGGGACGTCCAGACTGCGCCGTGTGCTCTGACCGCTCTCGTACCAAAGGCAGGCGGCAAACAAAGTACAGGTGCCGTCAGTGTGGCGTTGGCCTCTGTGCGGTTCCATGCAACGAGAGATACCATACGCTAAAAAACTTTAAATGCTGTCATTTGGATATGTAAAAGTGCAGGGTACCTTGACCCAGGATGGACATCTTTTCTGTGATGGCACTCTCCTTTCTTCACTGCTTTCTCCACAACCTGCCTGGCACCAATGATGGATGTATAAGTTGGAAAAATAAAAAAAATGAAAAAAAAATACATAATAAATACCGTGTTTGTCATCATTTGGTCAGAACTTGTAATCAGGGCCCGAGTTTGAAGATGTGAGCAAAAGGGGTAAAAATGGGTTAAAATGTGAAAAAACACCAAAATGAGCAAAATGAAATAATCCCCCATCATCAGTGCACAGTTTGCCCCCAGAAAAGCACTCCCCTGGGGCCTGGAGGTGATCTGACCACCAGAATATAGTACCATATACCCCTGCTGGACTTAGAAAAAAAACCGAGCTTCCAGCCAATATTACACTATACCCGAGGGACTCTGTCGTTTTTCGGCAATAGTACACTATACCCGAGGGACTCTGTCGTTTTTCGGCAATAGTACACTATACCCGAGGGACTCTGTCGTTTTTCGGCAATAGTACACTATACCCGAGGGACTCTGTAGTTTTTCCGGGCCGTAGTATGAAGTTGTGAGCAAAATGGGTGAAAATGGGTTAAAATGTGAAAAAACACCAAAATGAGCAAAATGAAATAATCCCCCATCATCAGTGCACTGTTTGACCCCAGAAAAGCACTCCCCTGGGGCCTGGAGGTGATCTGACCATCAGAGTATAGCACCATATGCCCCTGAGGGACTTAGAGTAAAAACCGAAATAGTACACTATTCCCGAAAAGACTCTGTCATTTTTCGGCAATAGTACACTATACCCATCGACTCTGTCGTTTTCCCGGGCCGTAGTATGAAGTTGTGAGCAAAAGGGGTGAAAATGGGTTAAAATGTGAAAAAACACCAAAATGAGCAAAATGAAATAATCCCCCATCATCAGTGCACTGTTTGACCCCAGAAAAGCACTCCCCTGGGGCCTGGAGGTGATCTGACCATCAGAGTATAGCACCATATGCCCCTGAGGGACTTAGAGTAAAAACCGAAATAGTACACTATACCCGAAAAGACTCTGTCATTTTTCGGCAATAGTACACTATACCCATCGACTCTGTCGTTTTTCCGGGCCGTAGTACGAAGTTGTGAGCAAAAGGGGTGAAAATGGGTTAAAATGTGAAAAAACACCAAAATGAGCAAAATGAAATAATCCCCCATCATCAGTGCACTGTTTGACCCCAGAAAAGCACTCCCCTGGGGCCTGGAGGTGATCTGACCATCATAGTATAGTACACTATACCCCTGAGGGACTTAGAGTAAAAACCGAAATAGTACACTATACTCGAAAAATTTCAAAGTGTGGTTAAGAGTACCAAGGGCACGGGCTTCCAGGCGGCTGCCCCTAAGGGGTTTAGCCCGCGAGGGGGTGCTTAAGGGTGGGTCCCCGGGTTCGGAGGGAGAGCCTGGTCCCCGGTGGTCATCCCTGGAGTCCCGGAGCCCAGGACCCGGGGAAGAGTGTGCCCGGGTCGGGGCTGAGTCTGGTGGAGTGGGGGGGTGGCCCTGGAGGTGCTCCAGGGGCTCCAGGGGTTCCAGGGGGTGCTCAGTGGAGGCCATGCCCAGCCAGAGTGTCCCTTCCCCGGGGTGAGTCTGGGGAGAGTGGGGGGTGGCTCTGGGGGTGCTCCGGGGGCTCCAGGGGGTGCTCGGCGGAGGCCATGCCCAGCCAGAGTGTCCCTTCCCCGGGGTGAGTCTGGAGGAGTGGGGGGTGGCTCTGGAGGTGCTCCGGGGGCTCCAGGGGGTGCTCGGCGGAGGCCATGCCCAGCCAGAGTGGCCCTTCCCCGGGCAGAGTCTGGGGAGAGTGGGGGGTGGCTCTGGAGGTGCTCCCGGGGCTCCAGGGGTTCCAGGGGGTGCTCAGTGGAGGCCATGCCCAGCCAGAGTGTCCCTTCCCCGGGGTGAGTCTGGAGGAGTGGGGGGTGGCTCTGGAGGTGCTCCGGGGGCTCCAGGGGGTGCTTGGTGGAGACCATGCCCAGCCAGAGTGGCCCTTCCCCGGGGTGAGTCTGGGGAGAGTGGGGGGTGGCTCTGGAGGAGCTCCGGGGGTTCCAGGGGGTGCTCGGCGGAGGCCATGCCCAGCCAGAGTGGCCCTTCCCCGGGCATAGTCTGCGGAGAGTGGGGGGTGGCTCTGGAGGTGCTCCGGGGGCTCCAGGGGGTGCTCAGTGGAGGCCATGCCCAGCCAGATTGGCCCTTCCCCGGGGTGAGTCTGGAGGAGTGGGGGGTGGCTCTGGAGGGGCTCCAGGGGTTCCAGGGGGTGCTCGGCGGAGGCCATGCCCAGCCAGAGTGGCCCTTCCCCGGGCATAGTCTGGGGAGAGTGGGGGGTGGCTCTGGAGGTGCTCCGGGGGCTCCAGGGGGTGCTCAGCGGAGGCCATGCCCAGCCAGAGTGGCCCTTCCCCGGGCATAGTCTGGGGAGAGTGGGGGGTGGCTCTGGAGGTGCTCCGGGGGCTCCAGGGGGTGCTCAGTGGAGGCCATGCCCAGCCAGAGTGGCCCTTCCCCGGGGTGAGTCTGGAGGAGTGGGGGGTGGCTCTGGAGGAGCTCCAGGGGTTCCAGGGGGTGCTCGGCGGAGGCCATGCCCAGCCAGAGTGGCCCTTCCCCGGGCATAGTCTGGGGAGAGTGGGGGGTGGCTCTGGAGGTGCTCCGGGGGCTCCAGGGGGTGCTCAGCGGGGGCCATGCCCGGCCGGAGGTGCCCGGAGCTCTCCAAGGTGGCTCAAGGGGGCCCGGAGCTGTCCATGGTGGCTCCAGGGGCCCGGAGCTCTCCGAGGTGGCTCCAGGCGGTGCTCAGCGGAGGCCATGCCCGGCCGGAGTGGCCCTTCCCCGGGGTGAGTCTGGGGAGAGTGGGGGGTGGCTGTGGAGGTGCTCCGGGGGCTCCAGGGGTTCCAGGGGGTGCTCAGTGGGGGCCATGCCCAGCCAGAGTGTCCATTCCCCGGGGTGAGTCTGGAGGAGTGGGGGATGGCTCTGGAGGTGCTCCGGGGGCTCCAGGGGTTCCAGGGGGTGCTCAGCGGAGGCCATGCCCGGCCAGAGTGGCCCTTCCCCGGGCAGAGTCTGGGGAGAGTGGGGGGTGGCTCTGGAGCTGCTCCGGGGGCTTCAGGGGTTCCAGGGGGTGGTCAGCGGATGCCATGCCCAGCCAGAGTGGACCTTCCCCGGGGTGAGTCTGGAGGAGTGGGGGGTGGCCCTGGAGGGGCTCCAGGGGTTCCAGGGGGTGCTCGGCGGAGGCCATGCCCAGCCAGAGTGTCCCTTCCCCGGGGTGAGTCTGGAGGAGTGGGGGGTGGCTCTGGAGGTGCTCCGGGGGCTCCAGGGGGTGCTTGGTGGAGGCCATGCCCAGCCAGAGTGTCCCTTCCCCGGGGTGAGTCTGGAGGAGTGGGGGGTGGCTCTGGAGGTGCTCCGGGGGGCTCCAGGGGGTGCTTGGTGGACGCCATGCCCAGCCAGAGTGGCCCTTCCCCGGGCAGAGTCTGGGGAGAGTGGGGGGGTGGCTCTGGGGGTGCTCCGGGGGCTCCAGGGGGTGCTCGGCGGAGGCCAATCCCAGCCAGAGTGGACCTTCCCCGGGGTGAGTCTGGGGAGAGTGGGGGGTGGCTCTGGAGGGTCTCCGGGGGCTCCAGGGGCTGCTCGGCGGAGGCCATGCCCAGCCAGAGTGTCCCTTCCCCGGGGTGAGTCTGGAGGAGTGGGGGGTGGCTCTGGAGGGTCTCCGGGGGCTCCAGGGGCTCCAGGGGGTGCTCAGCGGAGGCCATGCTCAGCCAGAGTGGCCCTTCCCCGGCCTCATATGCGGCAGAGTGCAGGGTGAGCAAAATGGGTGAAAATGGGTTAAAATGTGAAAAAACACCAAAATGAGCAAAATGAAATAATCCCCCATCATCAGTGCACTGTTTGACCCCAGAAAAGCACTCCCCTGGGGCCTGGAGGTGATCTGACCATCAGAGTATAGCACCATATGCCCCTGAGGGACTTAGAGTAAAAACCGAAATAGTACACTATTCCCGAAAAGACTCTGTCATTTTTCGGCAATAGTACACTATGCCCATCGACTCTGTCGTTTTCCCGGGCCGTAGTATGAAGTTGTGAGCAAAAGGGGTGAAAATGGGTTAAAATGTGAAAAAACACCAAAATGAGCAAAATGAAATAATCCCCCATCATCAGTGCACTGTTTGACCCCAGAAAAGCACTCCCCTGGGGCCTGGAGGTGATCTGACCATCAGAGTATAGCACCATATGCCCCTGAGGGACTTAGAGTAAAAACCGAAATAGTACACTATACCCGAAAAGACTCTGTCATTTTTCGGCAATAGTACACTATACCCATCGACTCTGTCGTTTTTCCGGGCCGTAGTACGAAGTTGTGAGCAAAAGGGGTGAAAATGGGTTAAAATGTGAAAAAACACCAAAATGAGCAAAATGAAATAATCCCCCATCATCAGTGCACTGTTTGACCCCAGAAAAGCACTCCCCTGGGGCCTGGAGGTGATCTGACCATCATAGTATAGTACACTATACCCCTGAGGGACTTAGAGTAAAAACCGAAATAGTACACTATACTCGAAAAATTTCAAAGTGTGGTTAAGAGTACCAAGGGCACGGGCTTCCAGGCGGCTGCCCCTAAGGGGTTTAGCCCGCGAGGGGGTGCTTAAGGGTGGGTCCCCGGGTTCGGAGGGAGAGCCTGGTCCCCGGTGGTCATCCCTGGAGTCCCGGAGCCCAGGACCCGGGGAAGAGTGTGCCCGGGTCGGGGCTGAGTCTGGTGGAGTGGGGGGGTGGCCCTGGAGGTGCTCCAGGGGCTCCAGGGGTTCCAGGGGGTGCTCAGTGGAGGCCATGCCCAGCCAGAGTGTCCCTTCCCCGGGGTGAGTCTGGGGAGAGTGGGGGGTGGCTCTGGGGGTGCTCCGGGGGCTCCAGGGGGTGCTCGGCGGAGGCCATGCCCAGCCAGAGTGTCCCTTCCCCGGGGTGAGTCTGGAGGAGTGGGGGGTGGCTCTGGAGGTGCTCCGGGGGCTCCAGGGGGTGCTCGGCGGAGGCCATGCCCAGCCAGAGTGGCCCTTCCCCGGGCAGAGTCTGGGGAGAGTGGGGGGTGGCTCTGGAGGTGCTCCCGGGGCTCCAGGGGTTCCAGGGGGTGCTCAGTGGAGGCCATGCCCAGCCAGAGTGTCCCTTCCCCGGGGTGAGTCTGGAGGAGTGGGGGGTGGCTCTGGAGGTGCTCCGGGGGCTCCAGGGGGTGCTTGGTGGAGACCATGCCCAGCCAGAGTGGCCCTTCCCCGGGGTGAGTCTGGGGAGAGTGGGGGGTGGCTCTGGAGGAGCTCCGGGGGTTCCAGGGGGTGCTCGGCGGAGGCCATGCCCAGCCAGAGTGGCCCTTCCCCGGGCATAGTCTGGGGAGAGTGGGGGGTGGCTCTGGAGGTGCTCCGGGGGCTCCAGGGGGTGCTCAGTGGAGGCCATGCCCAGCCAGATTGGCCCTTCCCCGGGGTGAGTCTGGAGGAGTGGGGGGTGGCTCTGGAGGGGCTCCAGGGGTTCCAGGGGGTGCTCGGCGGAGGCCATGCCCAGCCAGAGTGGCCCTTCCCCGGGCATAGTCTGGGGAGAGTGGGGGGTGGCTCTGGAGGTGCTCCGGGGGCTCCAGGGGGTGCTCAGCGGAGGCCATGCCCAGCCAGAGTGGCCCTTCCCCGGGCATAGTCTGGGGAGAGTGGGGGGTGGCTCTGGAGGTGCTCCGGGGGCTCCAGGGGGTGCTCAGTGGAGGCCATGCCCAGCCAGAGTGGCCCTTCCCCGGGGTGAGTCTGGAGGAGTGGGGGGTGGCTCTGGAGGAGCTCCAGGGGTTCCAGGGGGTGCTCGGCGGAGGCCATGCCCAGCCAGAGTGGCCCTTCCCCGGGCATAGTCTGGGGAGAGTGGGGGGTGGCTCTGGAGGTGCTCCGGGGGCTCCAGGGGGTGCTCAGCGGGGGCCATGCCCGGCCGGAGGTGCCCGGAGCTCTCCAAGGTGGCTCAAGGGGGCCCGGAGCTGTCCATGGTGGCTCCAGGGGCCCGGAGCTCTCCGAGGTGGCTCCAGGCGGTGCTCAGCGGAGGCCATGCCCGGCCGGAGTGGCCCTTCCCCGGGGTGAGTCTGGGGAGAGTGGGGGGTGGCTGTGGAGGTGCTCCGGGGGCTCCAGGGGTTCCAGGGGGTGCTCAGTGGGGGCCATGCCCAGCCAGAGTGTCCATTCCCCGGGGTGAGTCTGGAGGAGTGGGGGATGGCTCTGGAGGTGCTCCGGGGGCTCCAGGGGTTCCAGGGGGTGCTCAGCGGAGGCCATGCCCGGCCAGAGTGGCCCTTCCCCGGGCAGAGTCTGGGGAGAGTGGGGGGTGGCTCTGGAGCTGCTCCGGGGGCTTCAGGGGTTCCAGGGGGTGGTCAGCGGATGCCATGCCCAGCCAGAGTGGACCTTCCCCGGGGTGAGTCTGGAGGAGTGGGGGGTGGCCCTGGAGGGGCTCCAGGGGTTCCAGGGGGTGCTCGGCGGAGGCCATGCCCAGCCAGAGTGTCCCTTCCCCGGGGTGAGTCTGGAGGAGTGGGGGGTGGCTCTGGAGGTGCTCCGGGGGCTCCAGGGGGTGCTTGGTGGAGGCCATGCCCAGCCAGAGTGTCCCTTCCCCGGGGTGAGTCTGGAGGAGTGGGGGGTGGCTCTGGAGGTGCTCCGGGGGGCTCCAGGGGGTGCTTGGTGGACGCCATGCCCAGCCAGAGTGGCCCTTCCCCGGGCAGAGTCTGGGGAGAGTGGGGGGGTGGCTCTGGGGGTGCTCCGGGGGCTCCAGGGGGTGCTCGGCGGAGGCCATGCCCAGCCAGAGTGGACCTTCCCCGGGGTGAGTCTGGGGAGAGTGGGGGGTGGCTCTGGAGGGTCTCCGGGGGCTCCAGGGGCTGCTCGGCGGAGGCCATGCCCAGCCAGAGTGTCCCTTCCCCGGGGTGAGTCTGGAGGAGTGGGGGGTGGCTCTGGAGGGTCTCCGGGGGCTCCAGGGGCTCCAGGGGGTGCTCAGCGGAGGCCATGCTCAGCCAGAGTGGCCCTTCCCCGGCCTCATATGCGGCAGAGTGCAGGGTGAGCAAAATGGGTGAAAATGGGTTAAAATGTGAAAAAACACCAAAATGAGCAAAATGAAATAATCCCCCATCATCAGTGCACTGTTTGACCCCAGAAAAGCACTCCCCTGGGGCCTGGAGGTGATCTGACCATCAGAGTATAGCACCATATGCCCCTGAGGGACTTAGAGTAAAAACCGAAATAGTACACTATTCCCGAAAAGACTCTGTCATTTTTCGGCAATAGTACACTATACCCATCGACTCTGTCGTTTTCCCGGGCCGTAGTATGAAGTTGTGAGCAAAAGGGGTGAAAATGGGTTAAAATGTGAAAAAACACCAAAATGAGCAAAATGAAATAATCCCCCATCATCAGTGCACTGTTTGACCCCAGAAAAGCACTCCCCTGGGGCCTGGAGGTGATCTGACCATCAGAGTATAGCACCATATGCCCCTGAGGGACTTAGAGTAAAAACCGAAATAGTACACTATACCCGAAAAGACTCTGTCATTTTTCGGCAATAGTACACTATACCCATCGACTCTGTCGTTTTTCCGGGCCGTAGTACGAAGTTGTGAGCAAAAGGGGTGAAAATGGGTTAAAATGTGAAAAAACACCAAAATGAGCAAAATGAAATAATCCCCCATCATCAGTGCACTGTTTGACCCCAGAAAAGCACTCCCCTGGGGCCTGGAGGTGATCTGACCATCATAGTATAGTACACTATACCCCTGAGGGACTTAGAGTAAAAACCGAAATAGTACACTATACTCGAAAAATTTCAAAGTGTGGTTAAGAGTACCAAGGGCACGGGCTTCCAGGCGGCTGCCCCTAAGGGGTTTAGCCCGCGAGGGGGTGCTTAAGGGTGGGTCCCCGGGTTCGGAGGGAGAGCCTGGTCCCCGGTGGTCATCCCTGGAGTCCCGGAGCCCAGGACCCGGGGAAGAGTGTGCCCGGGTCGGGGCTGAGTCTGGTGGAGTGGGGGGGTGGCCCTGGAGGTGCTCCAGGGGCTCCAGGGGTTCCAGGGGGTGCTCAGTGGAGGCCATGCCCAGCCAGAGTGTCCCTTCCCCGGGGTGAGTCTGGGGAGAGTGGGGGGTGGCTCTGGGGGTGCTCCGGGGGCTCCAGGGGGTGCTCGGCGGAGGCCATGCCCAGCCAGAGTGTCCCTTCCCCGGGGTGAGTCTGGAGGAGTGGGGGGTGGCTCTGGAGGTGCTCCGGGGGCTCCAGGGGGTGCTCGGCGGAGGCCATGCCCAGCCAGAGTGGCCCTTCCCCGGGCAGAGTCTGGGGAGAGTGGGGGGTGGCTCTGGAGGTGCTCCCGGGGCTCCAGGGGTTCCAGGGGGTGCTCAGTGGAGGCCATGCCCAGCCAGAGTGTCCCTTCCCCGGGGTGAGTCTGGAGGAGTGGGGGGTGGCTCTGGAGGTGCTCCGGGGGCTCCAGGGGGTGCTTGGTGGAGACCATGCCCAGCCAGAGTGGCCCTTCCCCGGGGTGAGTCTGGGGAGAGTGGGGGGTGGCTCTGGAGGAGCTCCGGGGGTTCCAGGGGGTGCTCGGCGGAGGCCATGCCCAGCCAGAGTGGCCCTTCCCCGGGCATAGTCTGGGGAGAGTGGGGGGTGGCTCTGGAGGTGCTCCGGGGGCTCCAGGGGGTGCTCAGTGGAGGCCATGCCCAGCCAGATTGGCCCTTCCCCGGGGTGAGTCTGGAGGAGTGGGGGGTGGCTCTGGAGGGGCTCCAGGGGTTCCAGGGGGTGCTCGGCGGAGGCCATGCCCAGCCAGAGTGGCCCTTCCCCGGGCATAGTCTGGGGAGAGTGGGGGGTGGCTCTGGAGGTGCTCCGGGGGCTCCAGGGGGTGCTCAGCGGAGGCCATGCCCAGCCAGAGTGGCCCTTCCCCGGGCATAGTCTGGGGAGAGTGGGGGGTGGCTCTGGAGGTGCTCCGGGGGCTCCAGGGGGTGCTCAGTGGAGGCCATGCCCAGCCAGAGTGGCCCTTCCCCGGGGTGAGTCTGGAGGAGTGGGGGGTGGCTCTGGAGGAGCTCCAGGGGTTCCAGGGGGTGCTCGGCGGAGGCCATGCCCAGCCAGAGTGTCCCTTCCCCGGGGTGAGTCTGGGGAGAGTGGGGGGTGGCTCTGGAGGTGCTCCCGGGGCTCCAGGGGTTCCAGGGGGTGCTCAGTGGAGGCCATGCCCAGCCAGAGTGTCCCTTCCCCGGGGTGAGTCTGGGGAGAGTGGGGGGTGGCTCTGGGGGTGCTCCGGGGGCTCCAGGGGGTGCTCGGCGGAGGCCATGCCCAGCCAGAGTGGCCCTTCCCCGGGCAGAGTCTGGGGAGAGTGAGGGGTGGCTCTGGAGGTGCTCCCGGGGCTCCAGGGGTTCCAGGGGGTGCTCAGTGGAGGCCATGCCCAGCCAGAGTGTCCCTTCCCCGGGGTGAGTCTGGAGGAGTGGGGGGTGGCTCTGGAGGTGCTCCGGGGGCTCCAGGGGGTGCTTGGTGGAGACCATGCCCAGCCAGAGTGGCCCTTCCCCGGGGTGAGTCTGGGGAGAGTGGGGGGTGGCTCTGGAGGAGCTCCGGGGGTTCCAGGGGGTGCTCGGCGGAGGCCATGCCCAGCCAGAGTGGCCCTTCCCCGGGCATAGTCTGGGGAGAGTGGGGGGTGGCTCTGGTGGTGCTCCGGGGGCTCCAGGGGGTGCTCAGTGGAGGCCATGCCCAGCCAGAGTGGCCCTTCCCCGGGGTGAGTCTGGAGGAGTGGGGGGTGGCTCTGGAGGGGCTCCAGGGGTTCCAGGGGGTGCTCGGCGGAGGCCATGCCCAGCCAGAGTGGCCCTTCCCCGGGCATAGTCTGGGGAAAGTGGGGGGTGGCTCTGGAGGTGCTCCGGGGGCTCCAGGGGGTGCTCAGTGGAGGCCATGCCCAGCCAGAGTGGCCCTTCCCCGGGCATAGTCTGGGGAGAGTGGGGGGTGGCTCTGGAGGTGCTCCGGGGGCTCCAGGGGGTGCTCAGTGGAGGCCATGCCCAGCCAGAGTGGCCCTTCCCCGGGCAGAGTCTGGAGGAGTGGGGGGTGGCTCTGGAGGTGCTCCGGGGGCTCCAGGGGGTGCCCGGCGGAGGCCATGCCCAGCCAGAGTGGCCCTTCCCCGGGCATAGTCTGGGGAGAGTGGGGGGTGGCTCTGGAGGTGCTCCGGGGGCTCCAGGGGGTGCTCAGTGGAGGCCATGCCCAGCCAGAGTGTCCCTTCCCCGGGCAGAGTCTGGAGGAGTGGGGGGTGGCTCTGGAGGTGCTCCGGGGGCTCCAGGGGTTCCAGGGGGTGCTCAGCGGAGGCCATGCCCAGCCAGAGTGGCCCTTCCCCGTGGTGAGTCTGGGGAGAGTGGGGGGTGGCTCTGGAGGTGCTCCGGGGGCTCCAGGGGGTGCTCAGTGGAGGCCATGCCCAGCCAGAGTGGCCCTTCCCCGGGCAGAGTCTGGAGGAGTGGGGGGTGGCTCTGGAGGTGCTCCGGGGGCTCCAGGGGGTGCTCGGCGGAGGCCATGCCCAGCCAGAGTGGCCCTTCCCCGGGCATAGTCTGGGGAGAGTGGGGGGTGGCTCTGGAGGTGCTCCGGGGGCTCCAGGGGGTGCTCAGTGGAGGCCATGCCCAGCCAGAGTGGCCCTTCCCCGGGCAGAGTCTGGAGGAGTGGGGGGTGGCTCTGGAGGTGCTCCGGGGGCTCCAGGGGTTCCAGGGGGTGCTCAGTGGGGGCCATGCCCAGCCAGAGTGGCCCTTCCCCGGGCAAAGTCTGGTCGTGTGCGGGGTGGATGATCCCTGCTCCGCCTCACGCGAGTTCGAGACCGGCTGGGTGCCCTTTTATCCATGAGGCACTGCACTGCCTCCGGCAGCCGAGTTCGGGGCCCGGTGAGGGCTCCAGGCTCCAGGGGCTCCGACCCGGAGCCTCCGACCCGCAGAAGGTGCTCCCTGGCCGGGCAAAGTCTGGCCGTGTGCGGGGTGGATGATCCCTGCTCCGCCTCACGCGAGTTCGAGACCGGCTGGGTGCCCTTTTATCCATGAGGCACTGCACTGCCTCCGGCAGCCGAGTTCGGGGCCCGGTGAGGGCTCCAGGCTCCAGGGGCTCCGACCCGGAGCCTCCGACCCGCAGAAGGTGCTCCCTGGCCGGGCAAAGTCTGGCCGTGTGCGGGGTGGATGATCCCTGCTCCGCCTCACGCGAGTTCGAGACCGGCTGGGTGCCCTTTTATCCATGAGGCACTGCACTGCCTCCGGCAGCCGAGTTCGGGGCCCGGTGAGGGCTCCAGGCTCCAGGGGCTCCGACCCGGAGCCTCCGACCCGCAGAAGGTGCTCCCTGGCCGGGCAAAGTCTGGCCGTGTGCGGGGTGGATGATCCCTGCTCCGCCTCACGCGAGTTCCAGACCGGCTGGGTGCCCTTTTATCCATGAGGCACTGCACTGCCTCCGGCAGCCGAGTTCGGGGCCCGGTGAGGGCTCCAGGCTCCAGGGGCTCCGACCCGGAGCCTCCGACCCGCAGAAGGTGCTCCCTGGCCGGGCAAAGTCTGGCCGTGTGCGGGGTGGATGATCCCTGCTCCGCCTCACGCGAGTTCGAGACCGGCTGGGTGCCCTTTTATCCAAGAATCAACTGGAGTGTGGAGCTTCTACGGGCCTCCAGGGGCACTGCCGACCCAGAGCTGTGCCCCGGCTTCAGTTCTCTGTATCTCAGGAAGTTTTTTATTTATACATTTATTTCATCCATAATCTCTGGCGCCTAAAGGGTTATCAGTCCTTGGGGCTTGGGGCTAGGCTTGGCGTTTGTCAAATATTTATTTATTTTTGTCCACCTTTATTTACAAAAAATACAGAAGATGGCAGCAGATGATAAGGTATTGAAACCAAAAACTCTGTATTCTAACCCTTTAAGCGCCAAAGTCGCAGAAATGCAACTTTACCGTACAAGGAAATTAATGAAATAATAGTAGAAAATGAATCACTTCAGTCATTGGTCGGTTCGGTGCAACTTCCCTTTATTAGCCAGGTATGATCCAGGGCAGATCCGGTAAGGAAAAAAATGGCTGGAGGAAGTACACGTGGCATGCAATTTACAGCAGATTCTGACTCTGAAGGGTATTATCTCCCCGAGAGTGACGATGGATTTCCAAGTGGAGATGAAGGGACTTCGAAACAACGGACAGGTGCAAAGGACAGACGGAGGCGAGGAACCAGTGGAACCAGTGGCTGCAGTAAAACTTGCCCGGTGAATGAGAGCTGGGACATGCTGAGAGAGGTCGAGGTATTTGAGGCATGGATCAAACCTTTTGAAGACCCAGTTGGCTACACAGGAGAGATGGATCTGACGGATGCTAATCCATTTGATATTCTGTCACTCTTTCTGACCGATCAGTTTTGGACTTTCATTACTGATGAGACAAATAGATATGCACATCAGTGTATGGCACCTATGATTCTGAAGCCACATTCAAGATTTCTTGAGTGGTATGATGTATCAGTCACCGAAATGAAAGCTTTCTTCGCTTTGCATCTCTCCATGGGCCTTGTTGAGAAACCTGAAATCGAGGATTACTGGGGAACATTTTGGCTTACACAAACGCCTGGATTTGGAAATGTAATGTCAAGAAACAGATTTGAAATCATTCTTTCGTTCTTTCATTTTGTCAACAATAATGATTATGTGAGAACAGGCGAGCCCGGGCACGATAAACTGTTCAAAGTCCGCCCAATAATAGATTTGATTATTCCCAAATTTGCAGCAGTTTACAGTCCAATCAAGGAGCTTTCTTTAGATGAAATGACAATAGCTTTCAAGGGGAGATCTTCACTAAAATGTTACTCTCCGAATAAACCTGACAAATATGGCTATAGAGTGTATGCCCTGAGTGAAAGCTGTTCAGGGTATGTTTTGCGCTGGTCAATGCACACTGGACAGTACAAAAATAATGCAAGCAACATCAGTGCAACACACGCAGTTGTCCGTGAGTTGGTTTCTCCCTTTACGGGCAAAGGACACGAGATTTACATGGACAGTTACTATACCTCGCCTGTAATTGCAAATGAATTAGCAGATTTGGAAACTGGACTGTGTGGGACGGTAAGGATTACCAGGTTGGGGATGCCAAAATGCCTTGGTAAAAGTGTCTTACAGCTGAAAAAAGGAGATGACCCAGTTTTTTGCAGAAAGGGAAAACTCCTGGCTTGTGCTTGGCACGATACTAAACGTCTCACCATGTTGTCCACAGTCCATGGAAATGATTGTGTTCAGAGGAGGATCCGATCCAAGACAGATGACACTGGCTTCCGTGACATCAAAAGACCTGTATGTGTCGACCAGTACAACGCCTACATGGGTGGAGTGGACACTGCTGACCAGAGGATGAAGACATACCTCTTTCCACACAGGTCCCGGAAATGGTATCATCGCATATTCAATGCCATTATAAGCATAAGTATTGTCAACTCACACATCATATACACCAAATCCACTCCAGGCCCACACAAACCTTTAAAGGTTTACATTCAGAACATTATTGATGCATTACTGGCTGATCACTCCAAAAAACAAGAAAGGCGCTCAAGACCGGAGGGTGAAATGCCACAGAGACTCACAGAGCGTCATTGGCTTTGTCAAGCAGAGGGACGTCCAGACTGCGCCGTGTGCTCTGACCGCTCTCGTACCAAAGGCAGGCGGCAAACAAAGTACAGGTGCCGTCAGTGTGGCGTTGGCCTCTGTGCGGTTCCATGCAACGAGAGATACCATACGCTAAAAAACTTTAAATGCTGTCATTTGGATATGTAAAAGTGCAGGGTACCTTGACCCAGGATGGACATCTTTTCTGTGATGGCACTCTCCTTTCTTCACTGCTTTCTCCACAACCTGCCTGGCACCAATGATGGATGTATAAGTTGGAAAAATAAAAAAAATGAAAAAAAAATACATAATAAATACCGTGTTTGTCATCATTTGGTCAGAACTTGTAATCAGGGCCCGAGTTTGAAGATGTGAGCAAAAGGGGTAAAAATGGGTTAAAATGTGAAAAAACACCAAAATGAGCAAAATGAAATAATCCCCCATCATCAGTGCACAGTTTGCCCCCAGAAAAGCACTCCCCTGGGGCCTGGAGGTGATCTGACCACCAGAATATAGTACCATATACCCCTGCTGGACTTAGAAAAAAAACCGAGCTTCCAGCCAATATTACACTATACCCGAGGGACTCTGTCGTTTTTCGGCAATAGTACACTATACCCGAGGGACTCTGTCGTTTTTCGGCAATAGTACACTATACCCGAGGGACTCTGTCGTTTTTCGGCAATAGTACACTATACCCGAGGGACTCTGTAGTTTTTCCGGGCCGTAGTATGAAGTTGTGAGCAAAATGGGTGAAAATGGGTTAAAATGTGAAAAAACACCAAAATGAGCAAAATGAAATAATCCCCCATCATCAGTGCACTGTTTGACCCCAGAAAAGCACTCCCCTGGGGCCTGGAGGTGATCTGACCATCAGAGTATAGCACCATATGCCCCTGAGGGACTTAGAGTAAAAACCGAAATAGTACACTATTCCCGAAAAGACTCTGTCATTTTTCGGCAATAGTACACTATACCCATCGACTCTGTCGTTTTCCCGGGCCGTAGTATGAAGTTGTGAGCAAAAGGGGTGAAAATGGGTTAAAATGTGAAAAAACACCAAAATGAGCAAAATGAAATAATCCCCCATCATCAGTGCACTGTTTGACCCCAGAAAAGCACTCCCCTGGGGCCTGGAGGTGATCTGACCATCAGAGTATAGCACCATATGCCCCTGAGGGACTTAGAGTAAAAACCGAAATAGTACACTATACCCGAAAAGACTCTGTCATTTTTCGGCAATAGTACACTATACCCATCGACTCTGTCGTTTTTCCGGGCCGTAGTACGAAGTTGTGAGCAAAAGGGGTGAAAATGGGTTAAAATGTGAAAAAACACCAAAATGAGCAAAATGAAATAATCCCCCATCATCAGTGCACTGTTTGACCCCAGAAAAGCACTCCCCTGGGGCCTGGAGGTGATCTGACCATCATAGTATAGTACACTATACCCCTGAGGGACTTAGAGTAAAAACCGAAATAGTACACTATACTCGAAAAATTTCAAAGTGTGGTTAAGAGTACCAAGGGCACGGGCTTCCAGGCGGCTGCCCCTAAGGGGTTTAGCCCGCGAGGGGGTGCTTAAGGGTGGGTCCCCGGGTTCGGAGGGAGAGCCTGGTCCCCGGTGGTCATCCCTGGAGTCCCGGAGCCCAGGACCCGGGGAAGAGTGTGCCCGGGTCGGGGCTGAGTCTGGTGGAGTGGGGGGGTGGCCCTGGAGGTGCTCCAGGGGCTCCAGGGGTTCCAGGGGGTGCTCAGTGGAGGCCATGCCCAGCCAGAGTGTCCCTTCCCCGGGGTGAGTCTGGGGAGAGTGGGGGGTGGCTCTGGGGGTGCTCCGGGGGCTCCAGGGGGTGCTCGGCGGAGGCCATGCCCAGCCAGAGTGTCCCTTCCCCGGGGTGAGTCTGGAGGAGTGGGGGGTGGCTCTGGAGGTGCTCCGGGGGCTCCAGGGGGTGCTCGGCGGAGGCCATGCCCAGCCAGAGTGGCCCTTCCCCGGGCAGAGTCTGGGGAGAGTGGGGGGTGGCTCTGGAGGTGCTCCCGGGGCTCCAGGGGTTCCAGGGGGTGCTCAGTGGAGGCCATGCCCAGCCAGAGTGTCCCTTCCCCGGGGTGAGTCTGGAGGAGTGGGGGGTGGCTCTGGAGGTGCTCCGGGGGCTCCAGGGGGTGCTTGGTGGAGACCATGCCCAGCCAGAGTGGCCCTTCCCCGGGGTGAGTCTGGGGAGAGTGGGGGGTGGCTCTGGAGGAGCTCCGGGGGTTCCAGGGGGTGCTCGGCGGAGGCCATGCCCAGCCAGAGTGGCCCTTCCCCGGGCATAGTCTGGGGAGAGTGGGGGGTGGCTCTGGAGGTGCTCCGGGGGCTCCAGGGGGTGCTCAGTGGAGGCCATGCCCAGCCAGATTGGCCCTTCCCCGGGGTGAGTCTGGAGGAGTGGGGGGTGGCTCTGGAGGGGCTCCAGGGGTTCCAGGGGGTGCTCGGCGGAGGCCATGCCCAGCCAGAGTGGCCCTTCCCCGGGCATAGTCTGGGGAGAGTGGGGGGTGGCTCTGGAGGTGCTCCGGGGGCTCCAGGGGGTGCTCAGCGGAGGCCATGCCCAGCCAGAGTGGCCCTTCCCCGGGCATAGTCTGGGGAGAGTGGGGGGTGGCTCTGGAGGTGCTCCGGGGGCTCCAGGGGGTGCTCAGTGGAGGCCATGCCCAGCCAGAGTGGCCCTTCCCCGGGGTGAGTCTGGAGGAGTGGGGGGTGGCTCTGGAGGAGCTCCAGGGGTTCCAGGGGGTGCTCGGCGGAGGCCATGCCCAGCCAGAGTGTCCCTTCCCCGGGGTGAGTCTGGGGAGAGTGGGGGGTGGCTCTGGAGGTGCTCCCGGGGCTCCAGGGGTTCCAGGGGGTGCTCAGTGGAGGCCATGCCCAGCCAGAGTGTCCCTTCCCCGGGGTGAGTCTGGGGAGAGTGGGGGGTGGCTCTGGGGGTGCTCCGGGGGCTCCAGGGGGTGCTCGGCGGAGGCCATGCCCAGCCAGAGTGGCCCTTCCCCGGGCAGAGTCTGGGGAGAGTGAGGGGTGGCTCTGGAGGTGCTCCCGGGGCTCCAGGGGTTCCAGGGGGTGCTCAGTGGAGGCCATGCCCAGCCAGAGTGTCCCTTCCCCGGGGTGAGTCTGGAGGAGTGGGGGGTGGCTCTGGAGGTGCTCCGGGGGCTCCAGGGGGTGCTTGGTGGAGACCATGCCCAGCCAGAGTGGCCCTTCCCCGGGGTGAGTCTGGGGAGAGTGGGGGGTGGCTCTGGAGGAGCTCCGGGGGTTCCAGGGGGTGCTCGGCGGAGGCCATGCCCAGCCAGAGTGGCCCTTCCCCGGGCATAGTCTGGGGAGAGTGGGGGGTGGCTCTGGTGGTGCTCCGGGGGCTCCAGGGGGTGCTCAGTGGAGGCCATGCCCAGCCAGAGTGGCCCTTCCCCGGGGTGAGTCTGGAGGAGTGGGGGGTGGCTCTGGAGGGGCTCCAGGGGTTCCAGGGGGTGCTCGGCGGAGGCCATGCCCAGCCAGAGTGGCCCTTCCCCGGGCATAGTCTGGGGAAAGTGGGGGGTGGCTCTGGAGGTGCTCCGGGGGCTCCAGGGGGTGCTCAGTGGAGGCCATGCCCAGCCAGAGTGGCCCTTCCCCGGGCATAGTCTGGGGAGAGTGGGGGGTGGCTCTGGAGGTGCTCCGGGGGCTCCAGGGGGTGCTCAGTGGAGGCCATGCCCAGCCAGAGTGGCCCTTCCCCGGGCAGAGTCTGGAGGAGTGGGGGGTGGCTCTGGAGGTGCTCCGGGGGCTCCAGGGGGTGCCCGGCGGAGGCCATGCCCAGCCAGAGTGGCCCTTCCCCGGGCATAGTCTGGGGAGAGTGGGGGGTGGCTCTGGAGGTGCTCCGGGGGCTCCAGGGGGTGCTCAGTGGAGGCCATGCCCAGCCAGAGTGTCCCTTCCCCGGGCAGAGTCTGGAGGAGTGGGGGGTGGCTCTGGAGGTGCTCCGGGGGCTCCAGGGGTTCCAGGGGGTGCTCAGCGGAGGCCATGCCCAGCCAGAGTGGCCCTTCCCCGTGGTGAGTCTGGGGAGAGTGGGGGGTGGCTCTGGAGGTGCTCCGGGGGCTCCAGGGGGTGCTCAGTGGAGGCCATGCCCAGCCAGAGTGGCCCTTCCCCGGGCAGAGTCTGGAGGAGTGGGGGGTGGCTCTGGAGGTGCTCCGGGGGCTCCAGGGGGTGCTCGGCGGAGGCCATGCCCAGCCAGAGTGGCCCTTCCCCGGGCATAGTCTGGGGAGAGTGGGGGGTGGCTCTGGAGGTGCTCCGGGGGCTCCAGGGGGTGCTCAGTGGAGGCCATGCCCAGCCAGAGTGGCCCTTCCCCGGGCAGAGTCTGGAGGAGTGGGGGGTGGCTCTGGAGGTGCTCCGGGGGCTCCAGGGGTTCCAGGGGGTGCTCAGTGGGGGCCATGCCCAGCCAGAGTGGCCCTTCCCCGGGCAAAGTCTGGTCGTGTGCGGGGTGGATGATCCCTGCTCCGCCTCACGCGAGTTCGAGACCGGCTGGGTGCCCTTTTATCCATGAGGCACTGCACTGCCTCCGGCAGCCGAGTTCGGGGCCCGGTGAGGGCTCCAGGCTCCAGGGGCTCCGACCCGGAGCCTCCGACCCGCAGAAGGTGCTCCCTGGCCGGGCAAAGTCCGGCCGTGTGCGGGGTGGATGATCCCTGCTCCGCCTCACGCGAGTTCGAGACCGGCTGGGTGCCCTTTTATCCATGAGGCACTGCACTGCCTCCGGCAGCCGAGTTCGGGGCCCGGTGAGGGCTCCAGGCTCCAGGGGCTCCGACCCGGAGCCTCCGACCCGCAGAAGGTGCTCCCTGGCCGGGCAAAGTCTGGCCGTGTGCGGGGTGGATGATCCCTGCTCCGCCTCACGCGAGTTCGAGACCGGCTGGGTGCCCTTTTATCCATGAGGCACTGCACTGCCTCCGGCAGCCGAGTTCGGGGCCCGGTGAGGGCTCCAGGCTCCAGGGGCTCCGACCCGGAGCCTCCGACCCGCAGAAGGTGCTCCCTGGCCGGGCAAAGTCTGGCCGTGTGCGGGGTGGATGATCCCTGCTCCGCCTCACGCGAGTTCGAGACCGGCTGGGTGCCCTTTTATCCATGAGGCACTGCACTGCCTCCGGCAGCCGAGTTCGGGGCCCGGTGAGGGCTCCAGGCTCCAGGGGCTCCGACCCGGAGCCTCCGACCCGCAGAAGGTGCTCCCTGGCCGGGCAAAGTCTGGCCGTGTGCGGGGTGGATGATCCCTGCTCCGCCTCACGCGAGTTCGAGACCGGCTGGGTGCCCTTTTATCCAAGAATCAACTGGAGTGTGGAGCTTCTACGGGCCTCCAGGGGCACTGCCGACCCAGAGCTGTGCCCCGGCTTCAGTTCTCTGTATCTCAGGAAGTTTTTTATTTATACATTTATTTCATCCATAATCTCTGGCGCCTAAAGGGTTATCAGTCCTTGGGGCTTGGGGCTAGGCTTGGCGTTTGTCAAATATTTATTTATTTTTGTCCACCTTTATTTACAAAAAATACAGAAGATGGCAGCAGATGATAAGGTATTGAAACCAAAAACTCTGTATTCTAACCCTTTAAGCGCCAAAGTCGCAGAAATGCAACTTTACCGTACAAGGAAATTAATGAAATAATAGTAGAAAATGAATCACTTCAGTCATTGGTCGGTTCGGTGCAACTTCCCTTTATTAGCCAGGTATGATCCAGGGCAGATCCGGTAAGGAAAAAAATGGCTGGAGGAAGTACACGTGGCATGCAATTTACAGCAGATTCTGACTCTGAAGGGTATTATCTCCCCGAGAGTGACGATGGATTTCCAAGTGGAGATGAAGGGACTTCGAAACAACGGACAGGTGCAAAGGACAGACGGAGGCGAGGAACCAGTGGAACCAGTGGCTGCAGTAAAACTTGCCCGGTGAATGAGAGCTGGGACATGCTGAGAGAGGTCGAGGTATTTGAGGCATGGATCAAACCTTTTGAAGACCCAGTTGGCTACACAGGAGAGATGGATCTGACGGATGCTAATCCATTTGATATTCTGTCACTCTTTCTGACCGATCAGTTTTGGACTTTCATTACTGATGAGACAAATAGATATGCACATCAGTGTATGGCACCTATGATTCTGAAGCCACATTCAAGATTTCTTGAGTGGTATGATGTATCAGTCACCGAAATGAAAGCTTTCTTCGCTTTGCATCTCTCCATGGGCCTTGTTGAGAAACCTGAAATCGAGGATTACTGGGGAACATTTTGGCTTACACAAACGCCTGGATTTGGAAATGTAATGTCAAGAAACAGATTTGAAATCATTCTTTCGTTCTTTCATTTTGTCAACAATAATGATTATGTGAGAACAGGCGAGCCCGGGCACGATAAACTGTTCAAAGTCCGCCCAATAATAGATTTGATTATTCCCAAATTTGCAGCAGTTTACAGTCCAATCAAGGAGCTTTCTTTAGATGAAATGACAATAGCTTTCAAGGGGAGATCTTCACTAAAATGTTACTCTCCGAATAAACCTGACAAATATGGCTATAGAGTGTATGCCCTGAGTGAAAGCTGTTCAGGGTATGTTTTGCGCTGGTCAATGCACACTGGACAGTACAAAAATAATGCAAGCAACATCAGTGCAACACACGCAGTTGTCCGTGAGTTGGTTTCTCCCTTTACGGGCAAAGGACACGAGATTTACATGGACAGTTACTATACCTCGCCTGTAATTGCAAATGAATTAGCAGATTTGGAAACTGGACTGTGTGGGACGGTAAGGATTACCAGGTTGGGGATGCCAAAATGCCTTGGTAAAAGTGTCTTACAGCTGAAAAAAGGAGATGACCCAGTTTTTTGCAGAAAGGGAAAACTCCTGGCTTGTGCTTGGCACGATACTAAACGTCTCACCATGTTGTCCACAGTCCATGGAAATGATTGTGTTCAGAGGAGGATCCGATCCAAGACAGATGACACTGGCTTCCGTGACATCAAAAGACCTGTATGTGTCGACCAGTACAACGCCTACATGGGTGGAGTGGACACTGCTGACCAGAGGATGAAGACATACCTCTTTCCACACAGGTCCCGGAAATGGTATCATCGCATATTCAATGCCATTATAAGCATAAGTATTGTCAACTCACACATCATATACACCAAATCCACTCCAGGCCCACACAAACCTTTAAAGGTTTACATTCAGAACATTATTGATGCATTACTGGCTGATCACTCCAAAAAACAAGAAAGGCGCTCAAGACCGGAGGGTGAAATGCCACAGAGACTCACAGAGCGTCATTGGCTTTGTCAAGCAGAGGGACGTCCAGACTGCGCCGTGTGCTCTGACCGCTCTCGTACCAAAGGCAGGCGGCAAACAAAGTACAGGTGCCGTCAGTGTGGCGTTGGCCTCTGTGCGGTTCCATGCAACGAGAGATACCATACGCTAAAAAACTTTAAATGCTGTCATTTGGATATGTAAAAGTGCAGGGTACCTTGACCCAGGATGGACATCTTTTCTGTGATGGCACTCTCCTTTCTTCACTGCTTTCTCCACAACCTGCCTGGCACCAATGATGGATGTATAAGTTGGAAAAATAAAAAAAATGAAAAAAAAATACATAATAAATACCGTGTTTGTCATCATTTGGTCAGAACTTGTAATCAGGGCCCGAGTTTGAAGATGTGAGCAAAAGGGGTAAAAATGGGTTAAAATGTGAAAAAACACCAAAATGAGCAAAATGAAATAATCCCCCATCATCAGTGCACAGTTTGCCCCCAGAAAAGCACTCCCCTGGGGCCTGGAGGTGATCTGACCACCAGAATATAGTACCATATACCCCTGCTGGACTTAGAAAAAAAACCGAGCTTCCAGCCAATATTACACTATACCCGAGGGACTCTGTCGTTTTTCGGCAATAGTACACTATACCCGAGGGACTCTGTCGTTTTTCGGCAATAGTACACTATACCCGAGGGACTCTGTCGTTTTTCGGCAATAGTACACTATACCCGAGGGACTCTGTAGTTTTTCCGGGCCGTAGTATGAAGTTGTGAGCAAAATGGGTGAAAATGGGTTAAAATGTGAAAAAACACCAAAATGAGCAAAATGAAATAATCCCCCATCATCAGTGCACTGTTTGACCCCAGAAAAGCACTCCCCTGGGGCCTGGAGGTGATCTGACCATCAGAGTATAGCACCATATGCCCCTGAGGGACTTAGAGTAAAAACCGAAATAGTACACTATTCCCGAAAAGACTCTGTCATTTTTCGGCAATAGTACACTATACCCATCGACTCTGTCGTTTTCCCGGGCCGTAGTATGAAGTTGTGAGCAAAAGGGGTGAAAATGGGTTAAAATGTGAAAAAACACCAAAATGAGCAAAATGAAATAATCCCCCATCATCAGTGCACTGTTTGACCCCAGAAAAGCACTCCCCTGGGGCCTGGAGGTGATCTGACCATCAGAGTATAGCACCATATGCCCCTGAGGGACTTAGAGTAAAAACCGAAATAGTACACTATACCCGAAAAGACTCTGTCATTTTTCGGCAATAGTACACTATACCCATCGACTCTGTCGTTTTTCCGGGCCGTAGTACGAAGTTGTGAGCAAAAGGGGTGAAAATGGGTTAAAATGTGAAAAAACACCAAAATGAGCAAAATGAAATAATCCCCCATCATCAGTGCACTGTTTGACCCCAGAAAAGCACTCCCCTGGGGCCTGGAGGTGATCTGACCATCATAGTATAGTACACTATACCCCTGAGGGACTTAGAGTAAAAACCGAAATAGTACACTATACTCGAAAAATTTCAAAGTGTGGTTAAGAGTACCAAGGGCACGGGCTTCCAGGCGGCTGCCCCTAAGGGGTTTAGCCCGCGAGGGGGTGCTTAAGGGTGGGTCCCCGGGTTCGGAGGGAGAGCCTGGTCCCCGGTGGTCATCCCTGGAGTCCCGGAGCCCAGGACCCGGGGAAGAGTGTGCCCGGGTCGGGGCTGAGTCTGGTGGAGTGGGGGGGTGGCCCTGGAGGTGCTCCAGGGGCTCCAGGGGTTCCAGGGGGTGCTCAGTGGAGGCCATGCCCAGCCAGAGTGTCCCTTCCCCGGGGTGAGTCTGGGGAGAGTGGGGGGTGGCTCTGGGGGTGCTCCGGGGGCTCCAGGGGGTGCTCGGCGGAGGCCATGCCCAGCCAGAGTGTCCCTTCCCCGGGGTGAGTCTGGAGGAGTGGGGGGTGGCTCTGGAGGTGCTCCGGGGGCTCCAGGGGGTGCTCGGCGGAGGCCATGCCCAGCCAGAGTGGCCCTTCCCCGGGCAGAGTCTGGGGAGAGTGGGGGGTGGCTCTGGAGGTGCTCCCGGGGCTCCAGGGGTTCCAGGGGGTGCTCAGTGGAGGCCATGCCCAGCCAGAGTGTCCCTTCCCCGGGGTGAGTCTGGAGGAGTGGGGGGTGGCTCTGGAGGTGCTCCGGGGGCTCCAGGGGGTGCTTGGTGGAGACCATGCCCAGCCAGAGTGGCCCTTCCCCGGGGTGAGTCTGGGGAGAGTGGGGGGTGGCTCTGGAGGAGCTCCGGGGGTTCCAGGGGGTGCTCGGCGGAGGCCATGCCCAGCCAGAGTGGCCCTTCCCCGGGCATAGTCTGGGGAGAGTGGGGGGTGGCTCTGGAGGTGCTCCGGGGGCTCCAGGGGGTGCTCAGTGGAGGCCATGCCCAGCCAGATTGGCCCTTCCCCGGGGTGAGTCTGGAGGAGTGGGGGGTGGCTCTGGAGGGGCTCCAGGGGTTCCAGGGGGTGCTCGGCGGAGGCCAGCCAGAGTGGCCCTTCCCCGGGCATAGTCTGGGGAGAGTGGGGGGTGGCTCTGGAGGTGCTCCGGGGGCTCCAGGGGGTGCTCAGCGGAGGCCATGCCCAGCCAGAGTGGCCCTTCCCCGGGCATAGTCTGGGGAGAGTGGGGGGTGGCTCTGGAGGTGCTCCGGGGGCTCCAGGGGGTGCTCAGTGGAGGCCATGCCCAGCCAGAGTGGCCCTTCCCCGGGGTGAGTCTGGAGGAGTGGGGGGTGGCTCTGGAGGAGCTCCAGGGGTTCCAGGGGGTGCTCGGCGGAGGCCATGCCCAGCCAGAGTGGCCCTTCCCCGGGCATAGTCTGGGGAGAGTGGGGGGTGGCTCTGGAGGTGCTCCGGGGGCTCCAGGGGGTGCTCAGCGGGGGCCATGCCCGGCCGGAGGTGCCCGGAGCTCTCCAAGGTGGCTCAAGGGGGCCCGGAGCTGTCCATGGTGGCTCCAGGGGCCCGGAGCTCTCCGAGGTGGCTCCAGGCGGTGCTCAGCGGAGGCCATGCCCGGCCGGAGTGGCCCTTCCCCGGGGTGAGTCTGGGGAGAGTGGGGGGTGGCTGTGGAGGTGCTCCGGGGGCTCCAGGGGTTCCAGGGGGTGCTCAGTGGGGGCCATGCCCAGCCAGAGTGTCCATTCCCCGGGGTGAGTCTGGAGGAGTGGGGGATGGCTCTGGAGGTGCTCCGGGGGCTCCAGGGGTTCCAGGGGGTGCTCAGCGGAGGCCATGCCCGGCCAGAGTGGCCCTTCCCCGGGCAGAGTCTGGGGAGAGTGGGGGGTGGCTCTGGAGCTGCTCCGGGGGCTTCAGGGGTTCCAGGGGGTGGTCAGCGGATGCCATGCCCAGCCAG
Organism: Eucyclogobius newberryi; assembly: GCF_026437365.1. NCBI lineage: Eukaryota > Metazoa > Chordata > Actinopteri > Gobiiformes > Gobiidae > Eucyclogobius > Eucyclogobius newberryi. The sequence goes on from NW_027315724.1 coordinate 7,295,501, forward strand.
AGTGGACCTTCCCCGGGGTGAGTCTGGAGGAGTGGGGGGTGGCCCTGGAGGGGCTCCAGGGGTTCCAGGGGGTGCTCGGCGGAGGCCATGCCCAGCCAGAGTGTCCCTTCCCCGGGGTGAGTCTGGAGGAGTGGGGGGTGGCTCTGGAGGTGCTCCGGGGGCTCCAGGGGGTGCTTGGTGGAGGCCATGCCCAGCCAGAGTGTCCCTTCCCCGGGGTGAGTCTGGAGGAGTGGGGGGTGGCTCTGGAGGTGCTCCGGGGGGCTCCAGGGGGTGCTTGGTGGACGCCATGCCCAGCCAGAGTGGCCCTTCCCCGGGCAGAGTCTGGGGAGAGTGGGGGGGTGGCTCTGGGGGTGCTCCGGGGGCTCCAGGGGGTGCTCGGCGGAGGCCATGCCCAGCCAGAGTGGACCTTCCCCGGGGTGAGTCTGGGGAGAGTGGGGGGTGGCTCTGGAGGGTCTCCGGGGGCTCCAGGGGCTGCTCGGCGGAGGCCATGCCCAGCCAGAGTGTCCCTTCCCCGGGGTGAGTCTGGAGGAGTGGGGGGTGGCTCTGGAGGGTCTCCGGGGGCTCCAGGGGCTCCAGGGGGTGCTCAGCGGAGGCCATGCTCAGCCAGAGTGGCCCTTCCCCGGCCTCATATGCGGCAGAGTGCAGGGTGAGCAAAATGGGTGAAAATGGGTTAAAATGTGAAAAAACACCAAAATGAGCAAAATGAAATAATCCCCCATCATCAGTGCACTGTTTGACCCCAGAAAAGCACTCCCCTGGGGCCTGGAGGTGATCTGACCATCAGAGTATAGCACCATATGCCCCTGAGGGACTTAGAGTAAAAACCGAAATAGTACACTATTCCCGAAAAGACTCTGTCATTTTTCGGCAATAGTACACTATGCCCATCGACTCTGTCGTTTTCCCGGGCCGTAGTATGAAGTTGTGAGCAAAAGGGGTGAAAATGGGTTAAAATGTGAAAAAACACCAAAATGAGCAAAATGAAATAATCCCCCATCATCAGTGCACTGTTTGACCCCAGAAAAGCACTCCCCTGGGGCCTGGAGGTGATCTGACCATCAGAGTATAGCACCATATGCCCCTGAGGGACTTAGAGTAAAAACCGAAATAGTACACTATACCCGAAAAGACTCTGTCATTTTTCGGCAATAGTACACTATACCCATCGACTCTGTCGTTTTTCCGGGCCGTAGTACGAAGTTGTGAGCAAAAGGGGTGAAAATGGGTTAAAATGTGAAAAAACACCAAAATGAGCAAAATGAAATAATCCCCCATCATCAGTGCACTGTTTGACCCCAGAAAAGCACTCCCCTGGGGCCTGGAGGTGATCTGACCATCATAGTATAGTACACTATACCCCTGAGGGACTTAGAGTAAAAACCGAAATAGTACACTATACTCGAAAAATTTCAAAGTGTGGTTAAGAGTACCAAGGGCACGGGCTTCCAGGCGGCTGCCCCTAAGGGGTTTAGCCCGCGAGGGGGTGCTTAAGGGTGGGTCCCCGGGTTCGGAGGGAGAGCCTGGTCCCCGGTGGTCATCCCTGGAGTCCCGGAGCCCAGGACCCGGGGAAGAGTGTGCCCGGGTCGGGGCTGAGTCTGGTGGAGTGGGGGGGTGGCCCTGGAGGTGCTCCAGGGGCTCCAGGGGTTCCAGGGGGTGCTCAGTGGAGGCCATGCCCAGCCAGAGTGTCCCTTCCCCGGGGTGAGTCTGGGGAGAGTGGGGGGTGGCTCTGGGGGTGCTCCGGGGGCTCCAGGGGGTGCTCGGCGGAGGCCATGCCCAGCCAGAGTGTCCCTTCCCCGGGGTGAGTCTGGAGGAGTGGGGGGTGGCTCTGGAGGTGCTCCGGGGGCTCCAGGGGGTGCTCGGCGGAGGCCATGCCCAGCCAGAGTGGCCCTTCCCCGGGCAGAGTCTGGGGAGAGTGGGGGGTGGCTCTGGAGGTGCTCCCGGGGCTCCAGGGGTTCCAGGGGGTGCTCAGTGGAGGCCATGCCCAGCCAGAGTGTCCCTTCCCCGGGGTGAGTCTGGAGGAGTGGGGGGTGGCTCTGGAGGTGCTCCGGGGGCTCCAGGGGGTGCTTGGTGGAGACCATGCCCAGCCAGAGTGGCCCTTCCCCGGGGTGAGTCTGGGGAGAGTGGGGGGTGGCTCTGGAGGAGCTCCGGGGGTTCCAGGGGGTGCTCGGCGGAGGCCATGCCCAGCCAGAGTGGCCCTTCCCCGGGCATAGTCTGGGGAGAGTGGGGGGTGGCTCTGGAGGTGCTCCGGGGGCTCCAGGGGGTGCTCAGTGGAGGCCATGCCCAGCCAGATTGGCCCTTCCCCGGGGTGAGTCTGGAGGAGTGGGGGGTGGCTCTGGAGGGGCTCCAGGGGTTCCAGGGGGTGCTCGGCGGAGGCCATGCCCAGCCAGAGTGGCCCTTCCCCGGGCATAGTCTGGGGAGAGTGGGGGGTGGCTCTGGAGGTGCTCCGGGGGCTCCAGGGGGTGCTCAGCGGAGGCCATGCCCAGCCAGAGTGGCCCTTCCCCGGGCATAGTCTGGGGAGAGTGGGGGGTGGCTCTGGAGGTGCTCCGGGGGCTCCAGGGGGTGCTCAGTGGAGGCCATGCCCAGCCAGAGTGGCCCTTCCCCGGGGTGAGTCTGGAGGAGTGGGGGGTGGCTCTGGAGGAGCTCCAGGGGTTCCAGGGGGTGCTCGGCGGAGGCCATGCCCAGCCAGAGTGTCCCTTCCCCGGGGTGAGTCTGGGGAGAGTGGGGGGTGGCTCTGGAGGTGCTCCCGGGGCTCCAGGGGTTCCAGGGGGTGCTCAGTGGAGGCCATGCCCAGCCAGAGTGTCCCTTCCCCGGGGTGAGTCTGGGGAGAGTGGGGGGTGGCTCTGGGGGTGCTCCGGGGGCTCCAGGGGGTGCTCGGCGGAGGCCATGCCCAGCCAGAGTGGCCCTTCCCCGGGCAGAGTCTGGGGAGAGTGAGGGGTGGCTCTGGAGGTGCTCCCGGGGCTCCAGGGGTTCCAGGGGGTGCTCAGTGGAGGCCATGCCCAGCCAGAGTGTCCCTTCCCCGGGGTGAGTCTGGAGGAGTGGGGGGTGGCTCTGGAGGTGCTCCGGGGGCTCCAGGGGGTGCTTGGTGGAGACCATGCCCAGCCAGAGTGGCCCTTCCCCGGGGTGAGTCTGGGGAGAGTGGGGGGTGGCTCTGGAGGAGCTCCGGGGGTTCCAGGGGGTGCTCGGCGGAGGCCATGCCCAGCCAGAGTGGCCCTTCCCCGGGCATAGTCTGGGGAGAGTGGGGGGTGGCTCTGGTGGTGCTCCGGGGGCTCCAGGGGGTGCTCAGTGGAGGCCATGCCCAGCCAGAGTGGCCCTTCCCCGGGGTGAGTCTGGAGGAGTGGGGGGTGGCTCTGGAGGGGCTCCAGGGGTTCCAGGGGGTGCTCGGCGGAGGCCATGCCCAGCCAGAGTGGCCCTTCCCCGGGCATAGTCTGGGGAAAGTGGGGGGTGGCTCTGGAGGTGCTCCGGGGGCTCCAGGGGGTGCTCAGTGGAGGCCATGCCCAGCCAGAGTGGCCCTTCCCCGGGCATAGTCTGGGGAGAGTGGGGGGTGGCTCTGGAGGTGCTCCGGGGGCTCCAGGGGGTGCTCAGTGGAGGCCATGCCCAGCCAGAGTGGCCCTTCCCCGGGCAGAGTCTGGAGGAGTGGGGGGTGGCTCTGGAGGTGCTCCGGGGGCTCCAGGGGGTGCCCGGCGGAGGCCATGCCCAGCCAGAGTGGCCCTTCCCCGGGCATAGTCTGGGGAGAGTGGGGGGTGGCTCTGGAGGTGCTCCGGGGGCTCCAGGGGGTGCTCAGTGGAGGCCATGCCCAGCCAGAGTGTCCCTTCCCCGGGCAGAGTCTGGAGGAGTGGGGGGTGGCTCTGGAGGTGCTCCGGGGGCTCCAGGGGTTCCAGGGGGTGCTCAGCGGAGGCCATGCCCAGCCAGAGTGGCCCTTCCCCGTGGTGAGTCTGGGGAGAGTGGGGGGTGGCTCTGGAGGTGCTCCGGGGGCTCCAGGGGGTGCTCAGTGGAGGCCATGCCCAGCCAGAGTGGCCCTTCCCCGGGCAGAGTCTGGAGGAGTGGGGGGTGGCTCTGGAGGTGCTCCGGGGGCTCCAGGGGGTGCTCGGCGGAGGCCATGCCCAGCCAGAGTGGCCCTTCCCCGGGCATAGTCTGGGGAGAGTGGGGGGTGGCTCTGGAGGTGCTCCGGGGGCTCCAGGGGGTGCTCAGTGGAGGCCATGCCCAGCCAGAGTGGCCCTTCCCCGGGCAGAGTCTGGAGGAGTGGGGGGTGGCTCTGGAGGTGCTCCGGGGGCTCCAGGGGTTCCAGGGGGTGCTCAGTGGGGGCCATGCCCAGCCAGAGTGGCCCTTCCCCGGGCAAAGTCTGGTCGTGTGCGGGGTGGATGATCCCTGCTCCGCCTCACGCGAGTTCGAGACCGGCTGGGTGCCCTTTTATCCATGAGGCACTGCACTGCCTCCGGCAGCCGAGTTCGGGGCCCGGTGAGGGCTCCAGGCTCCAGGGGCTCCGACCCGGAGCCTCCGACCCGCAGAAGGTGCTCCCTGGCCGGGCAAAGTCTGGCCGTGTGCGGGGTGGATGATCCCTGCTCCGCCTCACGCGAGTTCGAGACCGGCTGGGTGCCCTTTTATCCATGAGGCACTGCACTGCCTCCGGCAGCCGAGTTCGGGGCCCGGTGAGGGCTCCAGGCTCCAGGGGCTCCGACCCGGAGCCTCCGACCCGCAGAAGGTGCTCCCTGGCCGGGCAAAGTCTGGCCGTGTGCGGGGTGGATGATCCCTGCTCCGCCTCACGCGAGTTCGAGACCGGCTGGGTGCCCTTTTATCCATGAGGCACTGCACTGCCTCCGGCAGCCGAGTTCGGGGCCCGGTGAGGGCTCCAGGCTCCAGGGGCTCCGACCCGGAGCCTCCGACCCGCAGAAGGTGCTCCCTGGCCGGGCAAAGTCTGGCCGTGTGCGGGGTGGATGATCCCTGCTCCGCCTCACGCGAGTTCGAGACCGGCTGGGTGCCCTTTTATCCATGAGGCACTGCACTGCCTCCGGCAGCCGAGTTCGGGGCCCGGTGAGGGCTCCAGGCTCCAGGGGCTCCGACCCGGAGCCTCCGACCCGCAGAAGGTGCTCCCTGGCCGGGCAAAGTCTGGCCGTGTGCGGGGTGGATGATCCCTGCTCCGCCTCACGCGAGTTCGAGACCGGCTGGGTGCCCTTTTATCCAAGAATCAACTGGAGTGTGGAGCTTCTACGGGCCTCCAGGGGCACTGCCGACCCAGAGCTGTGCCCCGGCTTCAGTTCTCTGTATCTCAGGAAGTTTTTTATTTATACATTTATTTCATCCATAATCTCTGGCGCCTAAAGGGTTATCAGTCCTTGGGGCTTGGGGCTAGGCTTGGCGTTTGTCAAATATTTATTTATTTTTGTCCACCTTTATTTACAAAAAATACAGAAGATGGCAGCAGATGATAAGGTATTGAAACCAAAAACTCTGTATTCTAACCCTTTAAGCGCCAAAGTCGCAGAAATGCAACTTTACCGTACAAGGAAATTAATGAAATAATAGTAGAAAATGAATCACTTCAGTCATTGGTCGGTTCGGTGCAACTTCCCTTTATTAGCCAGGTATGATCCAGGGCAGATCCGGTAAGGAAAAAAATGGCTGGAGGAAGTACACGTGGCATGCAATTTACAGCAGATTCTGACTCTGAAGGGTATTATCTCCCCGAGAGTGACGATGGATTTCCAAGTGGAGATGAAGGGACTTCGAAACAACGGACAGGTGCAAAGGACAGACGGAGGCGAGGAACCAGTGGAACCAGTGGCTGCAGTAAAACTTGCCCGGTGAATGAGAGCTGGGACATGCTGAGAGAGGTCGAGGTATTTGAGGCATGGATCAAACCTTTTGAAGACCCAGTTGGCTACACAGGAGAGATGGATCTGACGGATGCTAATCCATTTGATATTCTGTCACTCTTTCTGACCGATCAGTTTTGGACTTTCATTACTGATGAGACAAATAGATATGCACATCAGTGTATGGCACCTATGATTCTGAAGCCACATTCAAGATTTCTTGAGTGGTATGATGTATCAGTCACCGAAATGAAAGCTTTCTTCGCTTTGCATCTCTCCATGGGCCTTGTTGAGAAACCTGAAATCGAGGATTACTGGGGAACATTTTGGCTTACACAAACGCCTGGATTTGGAAATGTAATGTCAAGAAACAGATTTGAAATCATTCTTTCGTTCTTTCATTTTGTCAACAATAATGATTATGTGAGAACAGGCGAGCCCGGGCACGATAAACTGTTCAAAGTCCGCCCAATAATAGATTTGATTATTCCCAAATTTGCAGCAGTTTACAGTCCAATCAAGGAGCTTTCTTTAGATGAAATGACAATAGCTTTCAAGGGGAGATCTTCACTAAAATGTTACTCTCCGAATAAACCTGACAAATATGGCTATAGAGTGTATGCCCTGAGTGAAAGCTGTTCAGGGTATGTTTTGCGCTGGTCAATGCACACTGGACAGTACAAAAATAATGCAAGCAACATCAGTGCAACACACGCAGTTGTCCGTGAGTTGGTTTCTCCCTTTACGGGCAAAGGACACGAGATTTACATGGACAGTTACTATACCTCGCCTGTAATTGCAAATGAATTAGCAGATTTGGAAACTGGACTGTGTGGGACGGTAAGGATTACCAGGTTGGGGATGCCAAAATGCCTTGGTAAAAGTGTCTTACAGCTGAAAAAAGGAGATGACCCAGTTTTTTGCAGAAAGGGAAAACTCCTGGCTTGTGCTTGGCACGATACTAAACGTCTCACCATGTTGTCCACAGTCCATGGAAATGATTGTGTTCAGAGGAGGATCCGATCCAAGACAGATGACACTGGCTTCCGTGACATCAAAAGACCTGTATGTGTCGACCAGTACAACGCCTACATGGGTGGAGTGGACACTGCTGACCAGAGGATGAAGACATACCTCTTTCCACACAGGTCCCGGAAATGGTATCATCGCATATTCAATGCCATTATAAGCATAAGTATTGTCAACTCACACATCATATACACCAAATCCACTCCAGGCCCACACAAACCTTTAAAGGTTTACATTCAGAACATTATTGATGCATTACTGGCTGATCACTCCAAAAAACAAGAAAGGCGCTCAAGACCGGAGGGTGAAATGCCACAGAGACTCACAGAGCGTCATTGGCTTTGTCAAGCAGAGGGACGTCCAGACTGCGCCGTGTGCTCTGACCGCTCTCGTACCAAAGGCAGGCGGCAAACAAAGTACAGGTGCCGTCAGTGTGGCGTTGGCCTCTGTGCGGTTCCATGCAACGAGAGATACCATACGCTAAAAAACTTTAAATGCTGTCATTTGGATATGTAAAAGTGCAGGGTACCTTGACCCAGGATGGACATCTTTTCTGTGATGGCACTCTCCTTTCTTCACTGCTTTCTCCACAACCTGCCTGGCACCAATGATGGATGTATAAGTTGGAAAAATAAAAAAAATGAAAAAAAAATACATAATAAATACCGTGTTTGTCATCATTTGGTCAGAACTTGTAATCAGGGCCCGAGTTTGAAGATGTGAGCAAAAGGGGTAAAAATGGGTTAAAATGTGAAAAAACACCAAAATGAGCAAAATGAAATAATCCCCCATCATCAGTGCACAGTTTGCCCCCAGAAAAGCACTCCCCTGGGGCCTGGAGGTGATCTGACCACCAGAATATAGTACCATATACCCCTGCTGGACTTAGAAAAAAAACCGAGCTTCCAGCCAATATTACACTATACCCGAGGGACTCTGTCGTTTTTCGGCAATAGTACACTATACCCGAGGGACTCTGTCGTTTTTCGGCAATAGTACACTATACCCGAGGGACTCTGTCGTTTTTCGGCAATAGTACACTATACCCGAGGGACTCTGTAGTTTTTCCGGGCCGTAGTATGAAGTTGTGAGCAAAATGGGTGAAAATGGGTTAAAATGTGAAAAAACACCAAAATGAGCAAAATGAAATAATCCCCCATCATCAGTGCACTGTTTGACCCCAGAAAAGCACTCCCCTGGGGCCTGGAGGTGATCTGACCATCAGAGTATAGCACCATATGCCCCTGAGGGACTTAGAGTAAAAACCGAAATAGTACACTATTCCCGAAAAGACTCTGTCATTTTTCGGCAATAGTACACTATGCCCATCGACTCTGTCGTTTTCCCGGGCCGTAGTATGAAGTTGTGAGCAAAAGGGGTGAAAATGGGTTAAAATGTGAAAAAACACCAAAATGAGCAAAATGAAATAATCCCCCATCATCAGTGCACTGTTTGACCCCAGAAAAGCACTCCCCTGGGGCCTGGAGGTGATCTGACCATCAGAGTATAGCACCATATGCCCCTGAGGGACTTAGAGTAAAAACCGAAATAGTACACTATACCCGAAAAGACTCTGTCATTTTTCGGCAATAGTACACTATACCCATCGACTCTGTCGTTTTTCCGGGCCGTAGTACGAAGTTGTGAGCAAAAGGGGTGAAAATGGGTTAAAATGTGAAAAAACACCAAAATGAGCAAAATGAAATAATCCCCCATCATCAGTGCACTGTTTGACCCCAGAAAAGCACTCCCCTGGGGCCTGGAGGTGATCTGACCATCATAGTATAGTACACTATACCCCTGAGGGACTTAGAGTAAAAACCGAAATAGTACACTATACTCGAAAAATTTCAAAGTGTGGTTAAGAGTACCAAGGGCACGGGCTTCCAGGCGGCTGCCCCTAAGGGGTTTAGCCCGCGAGGGGGTGCTTAAGGGTGGGTCCCCGGGTTCGGAGGGAGAGCCTGGTCCCCGGTGGTCATCCCTGGAGTCCCGGAGCCCAGGACCCGGGGAAGAGTGTGCCCGGGTCGGGGCTGAGTCTGGTGGAGTGGGGGGGTGGCCCTGGAGGTGCTCCAGGGGCTCCAGGGGTTCCAGGGGGTGCTCAGTGGAGGCCATGCCCAGCCAGAGTGTCCCTTCCCCGGGGTGAGTCTGGGGAGAGTGGGGGGTGGCTCTGGGGGTGCTCCGGGGGCTCCAGGGGGTGCTCGGCGGAGGCCATGCCCAGCCAGAGTGTCCCTTCCCCGGGGTGAGTCTGGAGGAGTGGGGGGTGGCTCTGGAGGTGCTCCGGGGGCTCCAGGGGGTGCTCGGCGGAGGCCATGCCCAGCCAGAGTGGCCCTTCCCCGGGCAGAGTCTGGGGAGAGTGGGGGGTGGCTCTGGAGGTGCTCCCGGGGCTCCAGGGGTTCCAGGGGGTGCTCAGTGGAGGCCATGCCCAGCCAGAGTGTCCCTTCCCCGGGGTGAGTCTGGAGGAGTGGGGGGTGGCTCTGGAGGTGCTCCGGGGGCTCCAGGGGGTGCTTGGTGGAGACCATGCCCAGCCAGAGTGGCCCTTCCCCGGGGTGAGTCTGGGGAGAGTGGGGGGTGGCTCTGGAGGAGCTCCGGGGGTTCCAGGGGGTGCTCGGCGGAGGCCATGCCCAGCCAGAGTGGCCCTTCCCCGGGCATAGTCTGGGGAGAGTGGGGGGTGGCTCTGGAGGTGCTCCGGGGGCTCCAGGGGGTGCTCAGTGGAGGCCATGCCCAGCCAGATTGGCCCTTCCCCGGGGTGAGTCTGGAGGAGTGGGGGGTGGCTCTGGAGGGGCTCCAGGGGTTCCAGGGGGTGCTCGGCGGAGGCCATGCCCAGCCAGAGTGGCCCTTCCCCGGGCATAGTCTGGGGAGAGTGGGGGGTGGCTCTGGAGGTGCTCCGGGGGCTCCAGGGGGTGCTCAGCGGAGGCCATGCCCAGCCAGAGTGGCCCTTCCCCGGGCATAGTCTGGGGAGAGTGGGGGGTGGCTCTGGAGGTGCTCCGGGGGCTCCAGGGGGTGCTCAGTGGAGGCCATGCCCAGCCAGAGTGGCCCTTCCCCGGGGTGAGTCTGGAGGAGTGGGGGGTGGCTCTGGAGGAGCTCCAGGGGTTCCAGGGGGTGCTCGGCGGAGGCCATGCCCAGCCAGAGTGTCCCTTCCCCGGGGTGAGTCTGGGGAGAGTGGGGGGTGGCTCTGGAGGTGCTCCCGGGGCTCCAGGGGTTCCAGGGGGTGCTCAGTGGAGGCCATGCCCAGCCAGAGTGTCCCTTCCCCGGGGTGAGTCTGGGGAGAGTGGGGGGTGGCTCTGGGGGTGCTCCGGGGGCTCCAGGGGGTGCTCGGCGGAGGCCATGCCCAGCCAGAGTGGCCCTTCCCCGGGCAGAGTCTGGGGAGAGTGAGGGGTGGCTCTGGAGGTGCTCCCGGGGCTCCAGGGGTTCCAGGGGGTGCTCAGTGGAGGCCATGCCCAGCCAGAGTGTCCCTTCCCCGGGGTGAGTCTGGAGGAGTGGGGGGTGGCTCTGGAGGTGCTCCGGGGGCTCCAGGGGGTGCTTGGTGGAGACCATGCCCAGCCAGAGTGGCCCTTCCCCGGGGTGAGTCTGGGGAGAGTGGGGGGTGGCTCTGGAGGAGCTCCGGGGGTTCCAGGGGGTGCTCGGCGGAGGCCATGCCCAGCCAGAGTGGCCCTTCCCCGGGCATAGTCTGGGGAGAGTGGGGGGTGGCTCTGGTGGTGCTCCGGGGGCTCCAGGGGGTGCTCAGTGGAGGCCATGCCCAGCCAGAGTGGCCCTTCCCCGGGGTGAGTCTGGAGGAGTGGGGGGTGGCTCTGGAGGGGCTCCAGGGGTTCCAGGGGGTGCTCGGCGGAGGCCATGCCCAGCCAGAGTGGCCCTTCCCCGGGCATAGTCTGGGGAAAGTGGGGGGTGGCTCTGGAGGTGCTCCGGGGGCTCCAGGGGGTGCTCAGTGGAGGCCATGCCCAGCCAGAGTGGCCCTTCCCCGGGCATAGTCTGGGGAGAGTGGGGGGTGGCTCTGGAGGTGCTCCGGGGGCTCCAGGGGGTGCTCAGTGGAGGCCATGCCCAGCCAGAGTGGCCCTTCCCCGGGCAGAGTCTGGAGGAGTGGGGGGTGGCTCTGGAGGTGCTCCGGGGGCTCCAGGGGGTGCCCGGCGGAGGCCATGCCCAGCCAGAGTGGCCCTTCCCCGGGCATAGTCTGGGGAGAGTGGGGGGTGGCTCTGGAGGTGCTCCGGGGGCTCCAGGGGGTGCTCAGTGGAGGCCATGCCCAGCCAGAGTGTCCCTTCCCCGGGCAGAGTCTGGAGGAGTGGGGGGTGGCTCTGGAGGTGCTCCGGGGGCTCCAGGGGTTCCAGGGGGTGCTCAGCGGAGGCCATGCCCAGCCAGAGTGGCCCTTCCCCGTGGTGAGTCTGGGGAGAGTGGGGGGTGGCTCTGGAGGTGCTCCGGGGGCTCCAGGGGGTGCTCAGTGGAGGCCATGCCCAGCCAGAGTGGCCCTTCCCCGGGCAGAGTCTGGAGGAGTGGGGGGTGGCTCTGGAGGTGCTCCGGGGGCTCCAGGGGGTGCTCGGCGGAGGCCATGCCCAGCCAGAGTGGCCCTTCCCCGGGCATAGTCTGGGGAGAGTGGGGGGTGGCTCTGGAGGTGCTCCGGGGGCTCCAGGGGGTGCTCAGTGGAGGCCATGCCCAGCCAGAGTGGCCCTTCCCCGGGCAGAGTCTGGAGGAGTGGGGGGTGGCTCTGGAGGTGCTCCGGGGGCTCCAGGGGTTCCAGGGGGTGCTCAGTGGGGGCCATGCCCAGCCAGAGTGGCCCTTCCCCGGGCAAAGTCTGGTCGTGTGCGGGGTGGATGATCCCTGCTCCGCCTCACGCGAGTTCGAGACCGGCTGGGTGCCCTTTTATCCATGAGGCACTGCACTGCCTCCGGCAGCCGAGTTCGGGGCCCGGTGAGGGCTCCAGGCTCCAGGGGCTCCGACCCGGAGCCTCCGACCCGCAGAAGGTGCTCCCTGGCCGGGCAAAGTCTGGCCGTGTGCGGGGTGGATGATCCCTGCTCCGCCTCACGCGAGTTCGAGACCGGCTGGGTGCCCTTTTATCCATGAGGCACTGCACTGCCTCCGGCAGCCGAGTTCGGGGCCCGGTGAGGGCTCCAGGCTCCAGGGGCTCCGACCCGGAGCCTCCGACCCGCAGAAGGTGCTCCCTGGCCGGGCAAAGTCTGGCCGTGTGCGGGGTGGATGATCCCTGCTCCGCCTCACGCGAGTTCGAGACCGGCTGGGTGCCCTTTTATCCATGAGGCACTGCACTGCCTCCGGCAGCCGAGTTCGGGGCCCGGTGAGGGCTCCAGGCTCCAGGGGCTCCGACCCGGAGCCTCCGACCCGCAGAAGGTGCTCCCTGGCCGGGCAAAGTCTGGCCGTGTGCGGGGTGGATGATCCCTGCTCCGCCTCACGCGAGTTCGAGACCGGCTGGGTGCCCTTTTATCCATGAGGCACTGCACTGCCTCCGGCAGCCGAGTTCGGGGCCCGGTGAGGGCTCCAGGCTCCAGGGGCTCCGACCCGGAGCCTCCGACCCGCAGAAGGTGCTCCCTGGCCGGGCAAAGTCTGGCCGTGTGCGGGGTGGATGATCCCTGCTCCGCCTCACGCGAGTTCGAGACCGGCTGGGTGCCCTTTTATCCAAGAATCAACTGGAGTGTGGAGCTTCTACGGGCCTCCAGGGGCACTGCCGACCCAGAGCTGTGCCCCGGCTTCAGTTCTCTGTATCTCAGGAAGTTTTTTATTTATACATTTATTTCATCCATAATCTCTGGCGCCTAAAGGGTTATCAGTCCTTGGGGCTTGGGGCTAGGCTTGGCGTTTGTCAAATATTTATTTATTTTTGTCCACCTTTATTTACAAAAAATACAGAAGATGGCAGCAGATGATAAGGTATTGAAACCAAAAACTCTGTATTCTAACCCTTTAAGCGCCAAAGTCGCAGAAATGCAACTTTACCGTACAAGGAAATTAATGAAATAATAGTAGAAAATGAATCACTTCAGTCATTGGTCGGTTCGGTGCAACTTCCCTTTATTAGCCAGGTATGATCCAGGGCAGATCCGGTAAGGAAAAAAATGGCTGGAGGAAGTACACGTGGCATGCAATTTACAGCAGATTCTGACTCTGAAGGGTATTATCTCCCCGAGAGTGACGATGGATTTCCAAGTGGAGATGAAGGGACTTCGAAACAACGGACAGGTGCAAAGGACAGACGGAGGCGAGGAACCAGTGGAACCAGTGGCTGCAGTAAAACTTGCCCGGTGAATGAGAGCTGGGACATGCTGAGAGAGGTCGAGGTATTTGAGGCATGGATCAAACCTTTTGAAGACCCAGTTGGCTACACAGGAGAGATGGATCTGACGGATGCTAATCCATTTGATATTCTGTCACTCTTTCTGACCGATCAGTTTTGGACTTTCATTACTGATGAGACAAATAGATATGCACATCAGTGTATGGCACCTATGATTCTGAAGCCACATTCAAGATTTCTTGAGTGGTATGATGTATCAGTCACCGAAATGAAAGCTTTCTTCGCTTTGCATCTCTCCATGGGCCTTGTTGAGAAACCTGAAATCGAGGATTACTGGGGAACATTTTGGCTTACACAAACGCCTGGATTTGGAAATGTAATGTCAAGAAACAGATTTGAAATCATTCTTTCGTTCTTTCATTTTGTCAACAATAATGATTATGTGAGAACAGGCGAGCCCGGGCACGATAAACTGTTCAAAGTCCGCCCAATAATAGATTTGATTATTCCCAAATTTGCAGCAGTTTACAGTCCAATCAAGGAGCTTTCTTTAGATGAAATGACAATAGCTTTCAAGGGGAGATCTTCACTAAAATGTTACTCTCCGAATAAACCTGACAAATATGGCTATAGAGTGTATGCCCTGAGTGAAAGCTGTTCAGGGTATGTTTTGCGCTGGTCAATGCACACTGGACAGTACAAAAATAATGCAAGCAACATCAGTGCAACACACGCAGTTGTCCGTGAGTTGGTTTCTCCCTTTACGGGCAAAGGACACGAGATTTACATGGACAGTTACTATACCTCGCCTGTAATTGCAAATGAATTAGCAGATTTGGAAACTGGACTGTGTGGGACGGTAAGGATTACCAGGTTGGGGATGCCAAAATGCCTTGGTAAAAGTGTCTTACAGCTGAAAAAAGGAGATGACCCAGTTTTTTGCAGAAAGGGAAAACTCCTGGCTTGTGCTTGGCACGATACTAAACGTCTCACCATGTTGTCCACAGTCCATGGAAATGATTGTGTTCAGAGGAGGATCCGATCCAAGACAGATGACACTGGCTTCCGTGACATCAAAAGACCTGTATGTGTCGACCAGTACAACGCCTACATGGGTGGAGTGGACACTGCTGACCAGAGGATGAAGACATACCTCTTTCCACACAGGTCCCGGAAATGGTATCATCGCATATTCAATGCCATTATAAGCATAAGTATTGTCAACTCACACATCATATACACCAAATCCACTCCAGGCCCACACAAACCTTTAAAGGTTTACATTCAGAACATTATTGATGCATTACTGGCTGATCACTCCAAAAAACAAGAAAGGCGCTCAAGACCGGAGGGTGAAATGCCACAGAGACTCACAGAGCGTCATTGGCTTTGTCAAGCAGAGGGACGTCCAGACTGCGCCGTGTGCTCTGACCGCTCTCGTACCAAAGGCAGGCGGCAAACAAAGTACAGGTGCCGTCAGTGTGGCGTTGGCCTCTGTGCGGTTCCATGCAACGAGAGATACCATACGCTAAAAAACTTTAAATGCTGTCATTTGGATATGTAAAAGTGCAGGGTACCTTGACCCAGGATGGACATCTTTTCTGTGATGGCACTCTCCTTTCTTCACTGCTTTCTCCACAACCTGCCTGGCACCAATGATGGATGTATAAGTTGGAAAAATAAAAAAAATGAAAAAAAAATACATAATAAATACCGTGTTTGTCATCATTTGGTCAGAACTTGTAATCAGGGCCCGAGTTTGAAGATGTGAGCAAAAGGGGTAAAAATGGGTTAAAATGTGAAAAAACACCAAAATGAGCAAAATGAAATAATCCCCCATCATCAGTGCACAGTTTGCCCCCAGAAAAGCACTCCCCTGGGGCCTGGAGGTGATCTGACCACCAGAATATAGTACCATATACCCCTGCTGGACTTAGAAAAAAAACCGAGCTTCCAGCCAATATTACACTATACCCGAGGGACTCTGTCGTTTTTCGGCAATAGTACACTATACCCGAGGGACTCTGTCGTTTTTCGGCAATAGTACACTATACCCGAGGGACTCTGTCGTTTTTCGGCAATAGTACACTATACCCGAGGGACTCTGTAGTTTTTCCGGGCCGTAGTATGAAGTTGTGAGCAAAATGGGTGAAAATGGGTTAAAATGTGAAAAAACACCAAAATGAGCAAAATGAAATAATCCCCCATCATCAGTGCACTGTTTGACCCCAGAAAAGCACTCCCCTGGGGCCTGGAGGTGATCTGACCATCAGAGTATAGCACCATATGCCCCTGAGGGACTTAGAGTAAAAACCGAAATAGTACACTATTCCCGAAAAGACTCTGTCATTTTTCGGCAATAGTACACTATACCCATCGACTCTGTCGTTTTCCCGGGCCGTAGTATGAAGTTGTGAGCAAAAGGGGTGAAAATGGGTTAAAATGTGAAAAAACACCAAAATGAGCAAAATGAAATAATCCCCCATCATCAGTGCACTGTTTGACCCCAGAAAAGCACTCCCCTGGGGCCTGGAGGTGATCTGACCATCAGAGTATAGCACCATATGCCCCTGAGGGACTTAGAGTAAAAACCGAAATAGTACACTATACCCGAAAAGACTCTGTCATTTTTCGGCAATAGTACACTATACCCATCGACTCTGTCGTTTTTCCGGGCCGTAGTACGAAGTTGTGAGCAAAAGGGGTGAAAATGGGTTAAAATGTGAAAAAACACCAAAATGAGCAAAATGAAATAATCCCCCATCATCAGTGCACTGTTTGACCCCAGAAAAGCACTCCCCTGGGGCCTGGAGGTGATCTGACCATCATAGTATAGTACACTATACCCCTGAGGGACTTAGAGTAAAAACCGAAATAGTACACTATACTCGAAAAATTTCAAAGTGTGGTTAAGAGTACCAAGGGCACGGGCTTCCAGGCGGCTGCCCCTAAGGGGTTTAGCCCGCGAGGGGGTGCTTAAGGGTGGGTCCCCGGGTTCGGAGGGAGAGCCTGGTCCCCGGTGGTCATCCCTGGAGTCCCGGAGCCCAGGACCCGGGGAAGAGTGTGCCCGGGTCGGGGCTGAGTCTGGTGGAGTGGGGGGGTGGCCCTGGAGGTGCTCCAGGGGCTCCAGGGGTTCCAGGGGGTGCTCAGTGGAGGCCATGCCCAGCCAGAGTGTCCCTTCCCCGGGGTGAGTCTGGGGAGAGTGGGGGGTGGCTCTGGGGGTGCTCCGGGGGCTCCAGGGGGTGCTCGGCGGAGGCCATGCCCAGCCAGAGTGTCCCTTCCCCGGGGTGAGTCTGGAGGAGTGGGGGGTGGCTCTGGAGGTGCTCCGGGGGCTCCAGGGGGTGCTCGGCGGAGGCCATGCCCAGCCAGAGTGGCCCTTCCCCGGGCAGAGTCTGGGGAGAGTGGGGGGTGGCTCTGGAGGTGCTCCCGGGGCTCCAGGGGTTCCAGGGGGTGCTCAGTGGAGGCCATGCCCAGCCAGAGTGTCCCTTCCCCGGGGTGAGTCTGGAGGAGTGGGGGGTGGCTCTGGAGGTGCTCCGGGGGCTCCAGGGGGTGCTTGGTGGAGACCATGCCCAGCCAGAGTGGCCCTTCCCCGGGGTGAGTCTGGGGAGAGTGGGGGGTGGCTCTGGAGGAGCTCCGGGGGTTCCAGGGGGTGCTCGGCGGAGGCCATGCCCAGCCAGAGTGGCCCTTCCCCGGGCATAGTCTGGGGAGAGTGGGGGGTGGCTCTGGAGGTGCTCCGGGGGCTCCAGGGGGTGCTCAGTGGAGGCCATGCCCAGCCAGATTGGCCCTTCCCCGGGGTGAGTCTGGAGGAGTGGGGGGTGGCTCTGGAGGGGCTCCAGGGGTTCCAGGGGGTGCTCGGCGGAGGCCATGCCCAGCCAGAGTGGCCCTTCCCCGGGCATAGTCTGGGGAGAGTGGGGGGTGGCTCTGGAGGTGCTCCGGGGGCTCCAGGGGGTGCTCAGCGGAGGCCATGCCCAGCCAGAGTGGCCCTTCCCCGGGCATAGTCTGGGGAGAGTGGGGGGTGGCTCTGGAGGTGCTCCGGGGGCTCCAGGGGGTGCTCAGTGGAGGCCATGCCCAGCCAGAGTGGCCCTTCCCCGGGGTGAGTCTGGAGGAGTGGGGGGTGGCTCTGGAGGAGCTCCAGGGGTTCCAGGGGGTGCTCGGCGGAGGCCATGCCCAGCCAGAGTGGCCCTTCCCCGGGCATAGTCTGGGGAGAGTGGGGGGTGGCTCTGGAGGTGCTCCGGGGGCTCCAGGGGGTGCTCAGCGGGGGCCATGCCCGGCCGGAGGTGCCCGGAGCTCTCCAAGGTGGCTCAAGGGGGCCCGGAGCTGTCCATGGTGGCTCCAGGGGCCCGGAGCTCTCCGAGGTGGCTCCAGGCGGTGCTCAGCGGAGGCCATGCCCGGCCGGAGTGGCCCTTCCCCGGGGTGAGTCTGGGGAGAGTGGGGGGTGGCTGTGGAGGTGCTCCGGGGGCTCCAGGGGTTCCAGGGGGTGCTCAGTGGGGGCCATGCCCAGCCAGAGTGTCCATTCCCCGGGGTGAGTCTGGAGGAGTGGGGGATGGCTCTGGAGGTGCTCCGGGGGCTCCAGGGGTTCCAGGGGGTGCTCAGCGGAGGCCATGCCCGGCCAGAGTGGCCCTTCCCCGGGCAGAGTCTGGGGAGAGTGGGGGGTGGCTCTGGAGCTGCTCCGGGGGCTTCAGGGGTTCCAGGGGGTGGTCAGCGGATGCCATGCCCAGCCAGAGTGGACCTTCCCCGGGGTGAGTCTGGAGGAGTGGGGGGTGGCCCTGGAGGGGCTCCAGGGGTTCCAGGGGGTGCTCGGCGGAGGCCATGCCCAGCCAGAGTGTCCCTTCCCCGGGGTGAGTCTGGAGGAGTGGGGGGTGGCTCTGGAGGTGCTCCGGGGGCTCCAGGGGGTGCTTGGTGGAGGCCATGCCCAGCCAGAGTGTCCCTTCCCCGGGGTGAGTCTGGAGGAGTGGGGGGTGGCTCTGGAGGTGCTCCGGGGGGCTCCAGGGGGTGCTTGGTGGACGCCATGCCCAGCCAGAGTGGCCCTTCCCCGGGCAGAGTCTGGGGAGAGTGGGGGGGTGGCTCTGGGGGTGCTCCGGGGGCTCCAGGGGGTGCTCGGCGGAGGCCATGCCCAGCCAGAGTGGACCTTCCCCGGGGTGAGTCTGGGGAGAGTGGGGGGTGGCTCTGGAGGGTCTCCGGGGGCTCCAGGGGCTGCTCGGCGGAGGCCATGCCCAGCCAGAGTGTCCCTTCCCCGGGGTGAGTCTGGAGGAGTGGGGGGTGGCTCTGGAGGGTCTCCGGGGGCTCCAGGGGCTCCAGGGGGTGCTCAGCGGAGGCCATGCTCAGCCAGAGTGGCCCTTCCCCGGCCTCATATGCGGCAGAGTGCAGGGTGAGCAAAATGGGTGAAAATGGGTTAAAATGTGAAAAAACACCAAAATGAGCAAAATGAAATAATCCCCCATCATCAGTGCACTGTTTGACCCCAGAAAAGCACTCCCCTGGGGCCTGGAGGTGATCTGACCATCAGAGTATAGCACCATATGCCCCTGAGGGACTTAGAGTAAAAACCGAAATAGTACACTATTCCCGAAAAGACTCTGTCATTTTTCGGCAATAGTACACTATGCCCATCGACTCTGTCGTTTTCCCGGGCCGTAGTATGAAGTTGTGAGCAAAAGGGGTGAAAATGGGTTAAAATGTGAAAAAACACCAAAATGAGCAAAATGAAATAATCCCCCATCATCAGTGCACTGTTTGACCCCAGAAAAGCACTCCCCTGGGGCCTGGAGGTGATCTGACCATCAGAGTATAGCACCATATGCCCCTGAGGGACTTAGAGTAAAAACCGAAATAGTACACTATACCCGAAAAGACTCTGTCATTTTTCGGCAATAGTACACTATACCCATCGACTCTGTCGTTTTTCCGGGCCGTAGTACGAAGTTGTGAGCAAAAGGGGTGAAAATGGGTTAAAATGTGAAAAAACACCAAAATGAGCAAAATGAAATAATCCCCCATCATCAGTGCACTGTTTGACCCCAGAAAAGCACTCCCCTGGGGCCTGGAGGTGATCTGACCATCATAGTATAGTACACTATACCCCTGAGGGACTTAGAGTAAAAACCGAAATAGTACACTATACTCGAAAAATTTCAAAGTGTGGTTAAGAGTACCAAGGGCACGGGCTTCCAGGCGGCTGCCCCTAAGGGGTTTAGCCCGCGAGGGGGTGCTTAAGGGTGGGTCCCCGGGTTCGGAGGGAGAGCCTGGTCCCCGGTGGTCATCCCTGGAGTCCCGGAGCCCAGGACCCGGGGAAGAGTGTGCCCGGGTCGGGGCTGAGTCTGGTGGAGTGGGGGGGTGGCCCTGGAGGTGCTCCAGGGGCTCCAGGGGTTCCAGGGGGTGCTCAGTGGAGGCCATGCCCAGCCAGAGTGTCCCTTCCCCGGGGTGAGTCTGGGGAGAGTGGGGGGTGGCTCTGGGGGTGCTCCGGGGGCTCCAGGGGGTGCTCGGCGGAGGCCATGCCCAGCCAGAGTGTCCCTTCCCCGGGGTGAGTCTGGAGGAGTGGGGGGTGGCTCTGGAGGTGCTCCGGGGGCTCCAGGGGGTGCTCGGCGGAGGCCATGCCCAGCCAGAGTGGCCCTTCCCCGGGCAGAGTCTGGGGAGAGTGGGGGGTGGCTCTGGAGGTGCTCCCGGGGCTCCAGGGGTTCCAGGGGGTGCTCAGTGGAGGCCATGCCCAGCCAGAGTGTCCCTTCCCCGGGGTGAGTCTGGAGGAGTGGGGGGTGGCTCTGGAGGTGCTCCGGGGGCTCCAGGGGGTGCTTGGTGGAGACCATGCCCAGCCAGAGTGGCCCTTCCCCGGGGTGAGTCTGGGGAGAGTGGGGGGTGGCTCTGGAGGAGCTCCGGGGGTTCCAGGGGGTGCTCGGCGGAGGCCATGCCCAGCCAGAGTGGCCCTTCCCCGGGCATAGTCTGGGGAGAGTGGGGGGTGGCTCTGGAGGTGCTCCGGGGGCTCCAGGGGGTGCTCAGTGGAGGCCATGCCCAGCCAGATTGGCCCTTCCCCGGGGTGAGTCTGGAGGAGTGGGGGGTGGCTCTGGAGGGGCTCCAGGGGTTCCAGGGGGTGCTCGGCGGAGGCCATGCCCAGCCAGAGTGGCCCTTCCCCGGGCATAGTCTGGGGAGAGTGGGGGGTGGCTCTGGAGGTGCTCCGGGGGCTCCAGGGGGTGCTCAGCGGAGGCCATGCCCAGCCAGAGTGGCCCTTCCCCGGGCATAGTCTGGGGAGAGTGGGGGGTGGCTCTGGAGGTGCTCCGGGGGCTCCAGGGGGTGCTCAGTGGAGGCCATGCCCAGCCAGAGTGGCCCTTCCCCGGGGTGAGTCTGGAGGAGTGGGGGGTGGCTCTGGAGGAGCTCCAGGGGTTCCAGGGGGTGCTCGGCGGAGGCCATGCCCAGCCAGAGTGGCCCTTCCCCGGGCATAGTCTGGGGAGAGTGGGGGGTGGCTCTGGAGGTGCTCCGGGGGCTCCAGGGGGTGCTCAGCGGGGGCCATGCCCGGCCGGAGGTGCCCGGAGCTCTCCAAGGTGGCTCAAGGGGGCCCGGAGCTGTCCATGGTGGCTCCAGGGGCCCGGAGCTCTCCGAGGTGGCTCCAGGCGGTGCTCAGCGGAGGCCATGCCCGGCCGGAGTGGCCCTTCCCCGGGGTGAGTCTGGGGAGAGTGGGGGGTGGCTGTGGAGGTGCTCCGGGGGCTCCAGGGGTTCCAGGGGGTGCTCAGTGGGGGCCATGCCCAGCCAGAGTGTCCATTCCCCGGGGTGAGTCTGGAGGAGTGGGGGATGGCTCTGGAGGTGCTCCGGGGGCTCCAGGGGTTCCAGGGGGTGCTCAGCGGAGGCCATGCCCGGCCAGAGTGGCCCTTCCCCGGGCAGAGTCTGGGGAGAGTGGGGGGTGGCTCTGGAGCTGCTCCGGGGGCTTCAGGGGTTCCAGGGGGTGGTCAGCGGATGCCATGCCCAGCCAGAGTGGACCTTCCCCGGGGTGAGTCTGGAGGAGTGGGGGGTGGCCCTGGAGGGGCTCCAGGGGTTCCAGGGGGTGCTCGGCGGAGGCCATGCCCAGCCAGAGTGTCCCTTCCCCGGGGTGAGTCTGGAGGAGTGGGGGGTGGCTCTGGAGGTGCTCCGGGGGCTCCAGGGGGTGCTTGGTGGAGGCCATGCCCAGCCAGAGTGTCCCTTCCCCGGGGTGAGTCTGGAGGAGTGGGGGGTGGCTCTGGAGGTGCTCCGGGGGGCTCCAGGGGGTGCTTGGTGGACGCCATGCCCAGCCAGAGTGGCCCTTCCCCGGGCAGAGTCTGGGGAGAGTGGGGGGGTGGCTCTGGGGGTGCTCCGGGGGCTCCAGGGGGTGCTCGGCGGAGGCCATGCCCAGCCAGAGTGGACCTTCCCCGGGGTGAGTCTGGGGAGAGTGGGGGGTGGCTCTGGAGGGTCTCCGGGGGCTCCAGGGGCTGCTCGGCGGAGGCCATGCCCAGCCAGAGTGTCCCTTCCCCGGGGTGAGTCTGGAGGAGTGGGGGGTGGCTCTGGAGGGTCTCCGGGGGCTCCAGGGGCTCCAGGGGGTGCTCAGCGGAGGCCATGCTCAGCCAGAGTGGCCCTTCCCCGGCCTCATATGCGGCAGAGTGCAGGGTGAGCAAAATGGGTGAAAATGGGTTAAAATGTGAAAAAACACCAAAATGAGCAAAATGAAATAATCCCCCATCATCAGTGCACTGTTTGACCCCAGAAAAGCACTCCCCTGGGGCCTGGAGGTGATCTGACCATCAGAGTATAGCACCATATGCCCCTGAGGGACTTAGAGTAAAAACCGAAATAGTACACTATTCCCGAAAAGACTCTGTCATTTTTCGGCAATAGTACACTATGCCCATCGACTCTGTCGTTTTCCCGGGCCGTAGTATGAAGTTGTGAGCAAAAGGGGTGAAAATGGGTTAAAATGTGAAAAAACACCAAAATGAGCAAAATGAAATAATCCCCCATCATCAGTGCACTGTTTGACCCCAGAAAAGCACTCCCCTGGGGCCTGGAGGTGATCTGACCATCAGAGTATAGCACCATATGCCCCTGAGGGACTTAGAGTAAAAACCGAAATAGTACACTATACCCGAAAAGACTCTGTCATTTTTCGGCAATAGTACACTATACCCATCGACTCTGTCGTTTTTCCGGGCCGTAGTACGAAGTTGTGAGCAAAAGGGGTGAAAATGGGTTAAAATGTGAAAAAACACCAAAATGAGCAAAATGAAATAATCCCCCATCATCAGTGCACTGTTTGACCCCAGAAAAGCACTCCCCTGGGGCCTGGAGGTGATCTGACCATCATAGTATAGTACACTATACCCCTGAGGGACTTAGAGTAAAAACCGAAATAGTACACTATACTCGAAAAATTTCAAAGTGTGGTTAAGAGTACCAAGGGCACGGGCTTCCAGGCGGCTGCCCCTAAGGGGTTTAGCCCGCGAGGGGGTGCTTAAGGGTGGGTCCCCGGGTTCGGAGGGAGAGCCTGGTCCCCGGTGGTCATCCCTGGAGTCCCGGAGCCCAGGACCCGGGGAAGAGTGTGCCCGGGTCGGGGCTGAGTCTGGTGGAGTGGGGGGGTGGCCCTGGAGGTGCTCCAGGGGCTCCAGGGGTTCCAGGGGGTGCTCAGTGGAGGCCATGCCCAGCCAGAGTGTCCCTTCCCCGGGGTGAGTCTGGGGAGAGTGGGGGGTGGCTCTGGGGGTGCTCCGGGGGCTCCAGGGGGTGCTCGGCGGAGGCCATGCCCAGCCAGAGTGTCCCTTCCCCGGGGTGAGTCTGGAGGAGTGGGGGGTGGCTCTGGAGGTGCTCCGGGGGCTCCAGGGGGTGCTCGGCGGAGGCCATGCCCAGCCAGAGTGGCCCTTCCCCGGGCAGAGTCTGGGGAGAGTGGGGGGTGGCTCTGGAGGTGCTCCCGGGGCTCCAGGGGTTCCAGGGGGTGCTCAGTGGAGGCCATGCCCAGCCAGAGTGTCCCTTCCCCGGGGTGAGTCTGGAGGAGTGGGGGGTGGCTCTGGAGGTGCTCCGGGGGCTCCAGGGGGTGCTTGGTGGAGACCATGCCCAGCCAGAGTGGCCCTTCCCCGGGGTGAGTCTGGGGAGAGTGGGGGGTGGCTCTGGAGGAGCTCCGGGGGTTCCAGGGGGTGCTCGGCGGAGGCCATGCCCAGCCAGAGTGGCCCTTCCCCGGGCATAGTCTGGGGAGAGTGGGGGGTGGCTCTGGAGGTGCTCCGGGGGCTCCAGGGGGTGCTCAGTGGAGGCCATGCCCAGCCAGATTGGCCCTTCCCCGGGGTGAGTCTGGAGGAGTGGGGGGTGGCTCTGGAGGGGCTCCAGGGGTTCCAGGGGGTGCTCGGCGGAGGCCATGCCCAGCCAGAGTGGCCCTTCCCCGGGCATAGTCTGGGGAGAGTGGGGGGTGGCTCTGGAGGTGCTCCGGGGGCTCCAGGGGGTGCTCAGCGGAGGCCATGCCCAGCCAGAGTGGCCCTTCCCCGGGCATAGTCTGGGGAGAGTGGGGGGTGGCTCTGGAGGTGCTCCGGGGGCTCCAGGGGGTGCTCAGTGGAGGCCATGCCCAGCCAGAGTGGCCCTTCCCCGGGGTGAGTCTGGAGGAGTGGGGGGTGGCTCTGGAGGAGCTCCAGGGGTTCCAGGGGGTGCTCGGCGGAGGCCATGCCCAGCCAGAGTGTCCCTTCCCCGGGGTGAGTCTGGGGAGAGTGGGGGGTGGCTCTGGAGGTGCTCCCGGGGCTCCAGGGGTTCCAGGGGGTGCTCAGTGGAGGCCATGCCCAGCCAGAGTGTCCCTTCCCCGGGGTGAGTCTGGGGAGAGTGGGGGGTGGCTCTGGGGGTGCTCCGGGGGCTCCAGGGGGTGCTCGGCGGAGGCCATGCACAGCCAGAGTGGCCCTTCCCCGGGCAGAGTCTGGGGAGAGTGGGGGGTGGCTCTGGAGGTGCTCCCGGGGCTCCAGGGGTTCCAGGGGGTGCTCAGTGGAGGCCATGCCCAGCCAGAGTGTCCCTTCCCCGGGGTGAGTCTGGAGGAGTGGGGGGTGGCTCTGGAGGTGCTCCGGGGGCTCCAGGGGGTGCTTGGTGGAGACCATGCCCAGCCAGAGTGGCCCTTCCCCGGGGTGAGTCTGGGGAGAGTGGGGGGTGGCTCTGGAGGAGCTCCGGGGGTTCCAGGGGGTGCTCGGCGGAGGCCATGCCCAGCCAGAGTGGCCCTTCCCCGGGCATAGTCTGGGGAGAGTGGGGGGTGGCTCTGGTGGTGCTCCGGGGGCTCCAGGGGGTGCTCAGTGGAGGCCATGCCCAGCCAGAGTGGCCCTTCCCCGGGGTGAGTCTGGAGGAGTGGGGGGTGGCTCTGGAGGGGCTCCAGGGGTTCCAGGGGGTGCTCGGCGGAGGCCATGCCCAGCCAGAGTGGCCCTTCCCCGGGCATAGTCTGGGGAAAGTGGGGGGTGGCTCTGGAGGTGCTCCGGGGGCTCCAGGGGGTGCTCAGTGGAGGCCATGCCCAGCCAGAGTGGCCCTTCCCCGGGCATAGTCTGGGGAGAGTGGGGGGTGGCTCTGGAGGTGCTCCGGGGGCTCCAGGGGGTGCTCAGTGGAGGCCATGCCCAGCCAGAGTGGCCCTTCCCCGGGCAGAGTCTGGAGGAGTGGGGGGTGGCTCTGGAGGTGCTCCGGGGGCTCCAGGGGGTGCCCGGCGGAGGCCATGCCCAGCCAGAGTGGCCCTTCCCCGGGCATAGTCTGGGGAGAGTGGGGGGTGGCTCTGGAGGTGCTCCGGGGGCTCCAGGGGGTGCTCAGTGGAGGCCATGCCCAGCCAGAGTGTCCCTTCCCCGGGCAGAGTCTGGAGGAGTGGGGGGTGGCTCTGGAGGTGCTCCGGGGGCTCCAGGGGTTCCAGGGGGTGCTCAGCGGAGGCCATGCCCAGCCAGAGTGGCCCTTCCCCGTGGTGAGTCTGGGGAGAGTGGGGGGTGGCTCTGGAGGTGCTCCGGGGGCTCCAGGGGGTGCTCAGTGGAGGCCATGCCCAGCCAGAGTGGCCCTTCCCCGGGCAGAGTCTGGAGGAGTGGGGGGTGGCTCTGGAGGTGCTCCGGGGGCTCCAGGGGGTGCTCGGCGGAGGCCATGCCCAGCCAGAGTGGCCCTTCCCCGGGCATAGTCTGGGGAGAGTGGGGGGTGGCTCTGGAGGTGCTCCGGGGGCTCCAGGGGGTGCTCAGTGGAGGCCATGCCCAGCCAGAGTGGCCCTTCCCCGGGCAGAGTCTGGAGGAGTGGGGGGTGGCTCTGGAGGTGCTCCGGGGGCTCCAGGGGTTCCAGGGGGTGCTCAGTGGGGGCCATGCCCAGCCAGAGTGGCCCTTCCCCGGGCAAAGTCTGGTCGTGTGCGGGGTGGATGATCCCTGCTCCGCCTCACGCGAGTTCGAGACCGGCTGGGTGCCCTTTTATCCATGAGGCACTGCACTGCCTCCGGCAGCCGAGTTCGGGGCCCGGTGAGGGCTCCAGGCTCCAGGGGCTCCGACCCGGAGCCTCCGACCCGCAGAAGGTGCTCCCTGGCCGGGCAAAGTCTGGCCGTGTGCGGGGTGGATGATCCCTGCTCCGCCTCACGCGAGTTCGAGACCGGCTGGGTGCCCTTTTATCCATGAGGCACTGCACTGCCTCCGGCAGCCGAGTTCGGGGCCCGGTGAGGGCTCCAGGCTCCAGGGGCTCCGACCCGGAGCCTCCGACCCGCAGAAGGTGCTCCCTGGCCGGGCAAAGTCTGGCCGTGTGCGGGGTGGATGATCCCTGCTCCGCCTCACGCGAGTTCGAGACCGGCTGGGTGCCCTTTTATCCATGAGGCACTGCACTGCCTCCGGCAGCCGAGTTCGGGGCCCGGTGAGGGCTCCAGGCTCCAGGGGCTCCGACCCGGAGCCTCCGACCCGCAGAAGGTGCTCCCTGGCCGGGCAAAGTCTGGCCGTGTGCAGGGTGGATGATCCCTGCTCCGCCTCACGCGAGTTCGAGACCGGCTGGGTGCCCTTTTATCCATGAGGCACTGCACTGCCTCCGGCAGCCGAGTTCGGGGCCCGGTGAGGGCTCCAGGCTCCAGGGGCTCCAGGCTCCAGGGGCTCCGACCCGGAGCCTCCGACCCGCAGAAGGTGCTCCCTGGCCGGGCAAAGTCTGGCCGTGTGCGGGGTGGATGATCCCTGCTCCGCCTCACGCGAGTTCGAGACCGGCTGTGTGCCCTTTTATCCAAGAATCAACTGGAGTGTGGAGCTTCTACGGGCCTCCAGGGGCACTGCCGACCCAGAGCTGTGCCCCGGCTTCAGTTCTCTGTATCTCAGGAAGTTTTTTATTTATACATTTATTTCATCCATAATCTCTGGCGCCTAAAGGGTTATCAGTCCTTGGGGCTTGGGGCTAGGCTTGGCGTTTGTCAAATATTTATTTATTTTTGTCCACCTTTATTTACAAAAAATACAGAAGATGGCAGCAGATGATAAGGTATTGAAACCAAAAACTCTGTATTCTAACCCTTTAAGCGCCAAAGTCGCAGAAATGCAACTTTACCGTACAAGGAAATTAATGAAATAATAGTAGAAAATGAATCACTTCAGTCATTGGTCGGTTCGGTGCAACTTCCCTTTATTAGCCAGGTATGATCCAGGGCAGATCCGGTAAGGAAAAAAATGGCTGGAGGAAGTACACGTGGCATGCAATTTACAGCAGATTCTGACTCTGAAGGGTATTATCTCCCCGAGAGTGACGATGGATTTCCAAGTGGAGATGAAGGGACTTCGAAACAACGGACAGGTGCAAAGGACAGACGGAGGCGAGGAACCAGTGGAACCAGTGGCTGCAGTAAAACTTGCCCGGTGGATGAGAGCTGGGACATGCTGAGAGAGGTCGAGGTATTTGAGGCATGGATCAAACCTTTTGAAGACCCAGTTGGCTACACAGGAGAGATGGATCTGACGGATGCTAATCCATTTGATATTCTGTCACTCTTTCTGACCGATCAGTTTTGGACTTTCATTACTGATGAGACAAATAGATATGCACATCAGTGTATGGCACCTATGATTCTGAAGCCACATTCAAGATTTCTTGAGTGGTATGATGTATCAGTCACCGAAATGAAAGCTTTCTTCGCTTTGCATCTCTCCATGGGCCTTGTTGAGAAACCTGAAATCGAGGATTACTGGGGAACATTTTGGCTTACACAAACGCCTGGATTTGGAAATGTAATGTCAAGAAACAGATTTGAAATCATTCTTTCGTTCTTTCATTTTGTCAACAATAATGATTATGTGAGAACAGGCGAGCCCGGGCACGATAAACTGTTCAAAGTCCGCCCAATAATAGATTTGATTATTCCCAAATTTGCAGCAGTTTACAGTCCAATCAAGGAGCTTTCTTTAGATGAAATGACAATAGCTTTCAAGGGGAGATCTTCACTAAAATGTTACTCTCCGAATAAACCTGACAAATATGGCTATAGAGTGTATGCCCTGAGTGAAAGCTGTTCAGGGTATGTTTTGCGCTGGTCAATGCACACTGGACAGTACAAAAATAATGCAAGCAACATCAGTGCAACACACGCAGTTGTCCGTGAGTTGGTTTCTCCCTTTACGGGCAAAGGACACGAGATTTACATGGACAGTTACTATACCTCGCCTGTAATTGCAAATGAATTAGCAGATTTGGAAACTGGACTGTGTGGGACGGTAAGGATTACCAGGTTGGGGATGCCAAAATGCCTTGGTAAAAGTGTCTTACAGCTGAAAAAAGGAGATGACCCAGTTTTTTGCAGAAAGGGAAAACTCCTGGCTTGTGCTTGGCACGATACTAAACGTCTCACCATGTTGTCCACAGTCCATGGAAATGATTGTGTTCAGAGGAGGATCCGATCCAAGACAGATGACACTGGCTTCCGTGACATCAAAAGACCTGTATGTGTCGACCAGTACAACGCCTACATGGGTGGAGTGGACACTGCTGACCAGAGGATGAAGACATACCTCTTTCCACACAGGTCCCGGAAATGGTATCATCGCATATTCAATGCCATTATAAGCATAAGTATTGTCAACTCACACATCATATACACCAAATCCACTCCAGGCCCACACAAACCTTTAAAGGTTTACATTCAGAACATTATTGATGCATTACTGGCTGATCACTCCAAAAAACAAGAAAGGCGCTCAAGACCGGAGGGTGAAATGCCACAGAGACTCACAGAGCGTCATTGGCTTTGTCAAGCAGAGGGACGTCCAGACTGCGCCGTGTGCTCTGACCGCTCTCGTACCAAAGGCAGGCGGCAAACAAAGTACAGGTGCCGTCAGTGTGGCGTTGGCCTCTGTGCGGTTCCATGCAACGAGAGATACCATACGCTAAAAAACTTTAAATGCTGTCATTTGGATATGTAAAAGTGCAGGGTACCTTGACCCAGGATGGACATCTTTTCTGTGATGGCACTCTCCTTTCTTCACTGCTTTCTCCACAACCTGCCTGGCACCAATGATGGATGTATAAGTTGGAAAAATAAAAAAAATGAAAAAAAAATACATAATAAATACCGTGTTTGTCATCATTTGGTCAGAACTTGTAATCAGGGCCCGAGTTTGAAGATGTGAGCAAAAGGGGTAAAAATGGGTTAAAATGTGAAAAAACACCAAAATGAGCAAAATGAAATAATCCCCCATCATCAGTGCACAGTTTGCCCCCAGAAAAGCACTCCCCTGGGGCCTGGAGGTGATCTGACCACCAGAATATAGTACCATATACCCCTGCTGGACTTAGAAAAAAAACCGAGCTTCCAGCCAATATTACACTATACCCGAGGGACTCTGTCGTTTTTCGGCAATAGTACACTATACCCGAGGGACTCTGTCGTTTTTCGGCAATAGTACACTATACCCGAGGGACTCTGTCGTTTTTCGGCAATAGTACACTATACCCGAGGGACTCTGTAGTTTTTCCGGGCCGTAGTATGAAGTTGTGAGCAAAATGGGTGAAAATGGGTTAAAATGTGAAAAAACACCAAAATGAGCAAAATGAAATAATCCCCCATCATCAGTGCACTGTTTGACCCCAGAAAAGCACTCCCCTGGGGCCTGGAGGTGATCTGACCATCAGAGTATAGCACCATATGCCCCTGAGGGACTTAGAGTAAAAACCGAAATAGTACACTATTCCCGAAAAGACTCTGTCATTTTTCGGCAATAGTACACTATGCCCATCGACTCTGTCGTTTTCCCGGGCCGTAGTATGAAGTTGTGAGCAAAAGGGGTGAAAATGGGTTAAAATGTGAAAAAACACCAAAATGAGCAAAATGAAATAATCCCCCATCATCAGTGCACTGTTTGACCCCAGAAAAGCACTCCCCTGGGGCCTGGAGGTGATCTGACCATCAGAGTATAGCACCATATGCCCCTGAGGGACTTAGAGTAAAAACCGAAATAGTACACTATACCCGAAAAGACTCTGTCATTTTTCGGCAATAGTACACTATACCCATCGACTCTGTCGTTTTTCCGGGCCGTAGTACGAAGTTGTGAGCAAAAGGGGTGAAAATGGGTTAAAATGTGAAAAAACACCAAAATGAGCAAAATGAAATAATCCCCCATCATCAGTGCACTGTTTGACCCCAGAAAAGCACTCCCCTGGGGCCTGGAGGTGATCTGACCATCATAGTATAGTACACTATACCCCTGAGGGACTTAGAGTAAAAACCGAAATAGTACACTATACTCGAAAAATTTCAAAGTGTGGTTAAGAGTACCAAGGGCACGGGCTTCCAGGCGGCTGCCCCTAAGGGGTTTAGCCCGCGAGGGGGTGCTTAAGGGTGGGTCCCCGGGTTCGGAGGGAGAGCCTGGTCCCCGGTGGTCATCCCTGGAGTCCCGGAGCCCAGGACCCGGGGAAGAGTGTGCCCGGGTCGGGGCTGAGTCTGGTGGAGTGGGGGGGTGGCCCTGGAGGTGCTCCAGGGGCTCCAGGGGTTCCAGGGGGTGCTCAGTGGAGGCCATGCCCAGCCAGAGTGTCCCTTCCCCGGGGTGAGTCTGGGGAGAGTGGGGGGTGGCTCTGGGGGTGCTCCGGGGGCTCCAGGGGGTGCTCGGCGGAGGCCATGCCCAGCCAGAGTGTCCCTTCCCCGGGGTGAGTCTGGAGGAGTGGGGGGTGGCTCTGGAGGTGCTCCGGGGGCTCCAGGGGGTGCTCGGCGGAGGCCATGCCCAGCCAGAGTGGCCCTTCCCCGGGCAGAGTCTGGGGAGAGTGGGGGGTGGCTCTGGAGGTGCTCCCGGGGCTCCAGGGGTTCCAGGGGGTGCTCAGTGGAGGCCATGCCCAGCCAGAGTGTCCCTTCCCCGGGGTGAGTCTGGAGGAGTGGGGGGTGGCTCTGGAGGTGCTCCGGGGGCTCCAGGGGGTGCTTGGTGGAGACCATGCCCAGCCAGAGTGGCCCTTCCCCGGGGTGAGTCTGGGGAGAGTGGGGGGTGGCTCTGGAGGAGCTCCGGGGGTTCCAGGGGGTGCTCGGCGGAGGCCATGCCCAGCCAGAGTGGCCCTTCCCCGGGCATAGTCTGGGGAGAGTGGGGGGTGGCTCTGGAGGTGCTCCGGGGGCTCCAGGGGGTGCTCAGTGGAGGCCATGCCCAGCCAGATTGGCCCTTCCCCGGGGTGAGTCTGGAGGAGTGGGGGGTGGCTCTGGAGGGGCTCCAGGGGTTCCAGGGGGTGCTCGGCGGAGGCCATGCCCAGCCAGAGTGGCCCTTCCCCGGGCATAGTCTGGGGAGAGTGGGGGGTGGCTCTGGAGGTGCTCCGGGGGCTCCAGGGGGTGCTCAGCGGAGGCCATGCCCAGCCAGAGTGGCCCTTCCCCGGGCATAGTCTGGGGAGAGTGGGGGGTGGCTCTGGAGGTGCTCCGGGGGCTCCAGGGGGTGCTCAGTGGAGGCCATGCCCAGCCAGAGTGGCCCTTCCCCGGGGTGAGTCTGGAGGAGTGGGGGGTGGCTCTGGAGGAGCTCCAGGGGTTCCAGGGGGTGCTCGGCGGAGGCCATGCCCAGCCAGAGTGGCCCTTCCCCGGGCATAGTCTGGGGAGAGTGGGGGGTGGCTCTGGAGGTGCTCCGGGGGCTCCAGGGGGTGCTCAGCGGGGGCCATGCCCGGCCGGAGGTGCCCGGAGCTCTCCAAGGTGGCTCAAGGGGGCCCGGAGCTGTCCATGGTGGCTCCAGGGGCCCGGAGCTCTCCGAGGTGGCTCCAGGCGGTGCTCAGCGGAGGCCATGCCCGGCCGGAGTGGCCCTTCCCCGGGGTGAGTCTGGGGAGAGTGGGGGGTGGCTGTGGAGGTGCTCCGGGGGCTCCAGGGGTTCCAGGGGGTGCTCAGTGGGGGCCATGCCCAGCCAGAGTGTCCATTCCCCGGGGTGAGTCTGGAGGAGTGGGGGATGGCTCTGGAGGTGCTCCGGGGGCTCCAGGGGTTCCAGGGGGTGCTCAGCGGAGGCCATGCCCGGCCAGAGTGGCCCTTCCCCGGGCAGAGTCTGGGGAGAGTGGGGGGTGGCTCTGGAGCTGCTCCGGGGGCTTCAGGGGTTCCAGGGGGTGGTCAGCGGATGCCATGCCCAGCCAGAGTGGACCTTCCCCGGGGTGAGTCTGGAGGAGTGGGGGGTGGCCCTGGAGGGGCTCCAGGGGTTCCAGGGGGTGCTCGGCGGAGGCCATGCCCAGCCAGAGTGTCCCTTCCCCGGGGTGAGTCTGGAGGAGTGGGGGGTGGCTCTGGAGGTGCTCCGGGGGCTCCAGGGGGTGCTTGGTGGAGGCCATGCCCAGCCAGAGTGTCCCTTCCCCGGGGTGAGTCTGGAGGAGTGGGGGGTGGCTCTGGAGGTGCTCCGGGGGGCTCCAGGGGGTGCTTGGTGGACGCCATGCCCAGCCAGAGTGGCCCTTCCCCGGGCAGAGTCTGGGGAGAGTGGGGGGGTGGCTCTGGGGGTGCTCCGGGGGCTCCAGGGGGTGCTCGGCGGAGGCCATGCCCAGCCAGAGTGGACCTTCCCCGGGGTGAGTCTGGGGAGAGTGGGGGGTGGCTCTGGAGGGTCTCCGGGGGCTCCAGGGGCTGCTCGGCGGAGGCCATGCCCAGCCAGAGTGTCCCTTCCCCGGGGTGAGTCTGGAGGAGTGGGGGGTGGCTCTGGAGGGTCTCCGGGGGCTCCAGGGGCTCCAGGGGGTGCTCAGCGGAGGCCATGCTCAGCCAGAGTGGCCCTTCCCCGGCCTCATATGCGGCAGAGTGCAGGGTGAGCAAAATGGGTGAAAATGGGTTAAAATGTGAAAAAACACCAAAATGAGCAAAATGAAATAATCCCCCATCATCAGTGCACTGTTTGACCCCAGAAAAGCACTCCCCTGGGGCCTGGAGGTGATCTGACCATCAGAGTATAGCACCATATGCCCCTGAGGGACTTAGAGTAAAAACCGAAATAGTACACTATTCCCGAAAAGACTCTGTCATTTTTCGGCAATAGTACACTATGCCCATCGACTCTGTCGTTTTCCCGGGCCGTAGTATGAAGTTGTGAGCAAAAGGGGTGAAAATGGGTTAAAATGTGAAAAAACACCAAAATGAGCAAAATGAAATAATCCCCCATCATCAGTGCACTGTTTGACCCCAGAAAAGCACTCCCCTGGGGCCTGGAGGTGATCTGACCATCAGAGTATAGCACCATATGCCCCTGAGGGACTTAGAGTAAAAACCGAAATAGTACACTATACCCGAAAAGACTCTGTCATTTTTCGGCAATAGTACACTATACCCATCGACTCTGTCGTTTTTCCGGGCCGTAGTACGAAGTTGTGAGCAAAAGGGGTGAAAATGGGTTAAAATGTGAAAAAACACCAAAATGAGCAAAATGAAATAATCCCCCATCATCAGTGCACTGTTTGACCCCAGAAAAGCACTCCCCTGGGGCCTGGAGGTGATCTGACCATCATAGTATAGTACACTATACCCCTGAGGGACTTAGAGTAAAAACCGAAATAGTACACTATACTCGAAAAATTTCAAAGTGTGGTTAAGAGTACCAAGGGCACGGGCTTCCAGGCGGCTGCCCCTAAGGGGTTTAGCCCGCGAGGGGGTGCTTAAGGGTGGGTCCCCGGGTTCGGAGGGAGAGCCTGGTCCCCGGTGGTCATCCCTGGAGTCCCGGAGCCCAGGACCCGGGGAAGAGTGTGCCCGGGTCGGGGCTGAGTCTGGTGGAGTGGGGGGGTGGCCCTGGAGGTGCTCCAGGGGCTCCAGGGGTTCCAGGGGGTGCTCAGTGGAGGCCATGCCCAGCCAGAGTGTCCCTTCCCCGGGGTGAGTCTGGGGAGAGTGGGGGGTGGCTCTGGGGGTGCTCCGGGGGCTCCAGGGGGTGCTCGGCGGAGGCCATGCCCAGCCAGAGTGTCCCTTCCCCGGGGTGAGTCTGGAGGAGTGGGGGGTGGCTCTGGAGGTGCTCCGGGGGCTCCAGGGGGTGCTCGGCGGAGGCCATGCCCAGCCAGAGTGGCCCTTCCCCGGGCAGAGTCTGGGGAGAGTGGGGGGTGGCTCTGGAGGTGCTCCCGGGGCTCCAGGGGTTCCAGGGGGTGCTCAGTGGAGGCCATGCCCAGCCAGAGTGTCCCTTCCCCGGGGTGAGTCTGGAGGAGTGGGGGGTGGCTCTGGAGGTGCTCCGGGGGCTCCAGGGGGTGCTTGGTGGAGACCATGCCCAGCCAGAGTGGCCCTTCCCCGGGGTGAGTCTGGGGAGAGTGGGGGGTGGCTCTGGAGGAGCTCCGGGGGTTCCAGGGGGTGCTCGGCGGAGGCCATGCCCAGCCAGAGTGGCCCTTCCCCGGGCATAGTCTGGGGAGAGTGGGGGGTGGCTCTGGAGGTGCTCCGGGGGCTCCAGGGGGTGCTCAGTGGAGGCCATGCCCAGCCAGATTGGCCCTTCCCCGGGGTGAGTCTGGAGGAGTGGGGGGTGGCTCTGGAGGGGCTCCAGGGGTTCCAGGGGGTGCTCGGCGGAGGCCATGCCCAGCCAGAGTGGCCCTTCCCCGGGCATAGTCTGGGGAGAGTGGGGGGTGGCTCTGGAGGTGCTCCGGGGGCTCCAGGGGGTGCTCAGCGGAGGCCATGCCCAGCCAGAGTGGCCCTTCCCCGGGCATAGTCTGGGGAGAGTGGGGGGTGGCTCTGGAGGTGCTCCGGGGGCTCCAGGGGGTGCTCAGTGGAGGCCATGCCCAGCCAGAGTGGCCCTTCCCCGGGGTGAGTCTGGAGGAGTGGGGGGTGGCTCTGGAGGAGCTCCAGGGGTTCCAGGGGGTGCTCGGCGGAGGCCATGCCCAGCCAGAGTGGCCCTTCCCCGGGCATAGTCTGGGGAGAGTGGGGGGTGGCTCTGGAGGTGCTCCGGGGGCTCCAGGGGGTGCTCAGCGGGGGCCATGCCCGGCCGGAGGTGCCCGGAGCTCTCCAAGGTGGCTCAAGGGGGCCCGGAGCTGTCCATGGTGGCTCCAGGGGCCCGGAGCTCTCCGAGGTGGCTCCAGGCGGTGCTCAGCGGAGGCCATGCCCGGCCGGAGTGGCCCTTCCCCGGGGTGAGTCTGGGGAGAGTGGGGGGTGGCTGTGGAGGTGCTCCGGGGGCTCCAGGGGTTCCAGGGGGTGCTCAGTGGGGGCCATGCCCAGCCAGAGTGTCCATTCCCCGGGGTGAGTCTGGAGGAGTGGGGGATGGCTCTGGAGGTGCTCCGGGGGCTCCAGGGGTTCCAGGGGGTGCTCAGCGGAGGCCATGCCCGGCCAGAGTGGCCCTTCCCCGGGCAGAGTCTGGGGAGAGTGGGGGGTGGCTCTGGAGCTGCTCCGGGGGCTTCAGGGGTTCCAGGGGGTGGTCAGCGGATGCCATGCCCAGCCAGAGTGGACCTTCCCCGGGGTGAGTCTGGAGGAGTGGGGGGTGGCCCTGGAGGGGCTCCAGGGGTTCCAGGGGGTGCTCGGCGGAGGCCATGCCCAGCCAGAGTGTCCCTTCCCCGGGGTGAGTCTGGAGGAGTGGGGGGTGGCTCTGGAGGTGCTCCGGGGGCTCCAGGGGGTGCTTGGTGGAGGCCATGCCCAGCCAGAGTGTCCCTTCCCCGGGGTGAGTCTGGAGGAGTGGGGGGTGGCTCTGGAGGTGCTCCGGGGGGCTCCAGGGGGTGCTTGGTGGACGCCATGCCCAGCCAGAGTGGCCCTTCCCCGGGCAGAGTCTGGGGAGAGTGGGGGGGTGGCTCTGGGGGTGCTCCGGGGGCTCCAGGGGGTGCTCGGCGGAGGCCATGCCCAGCCAGAGTGGACCTTCCCCGGGGTGAGTCTGGGGAGAGTGGGGGGTGGCTCTGGAGGGTCTCCGGGGGCTCCAGGGGCTGCTCGGCGGAGGCCATGCCCAGCCAGAGTGTCCCTTCCCCGGGGTGAGTCTGGAGGAGTGGGGGGTGGCTCTGGAGGGTCTCCGGGGGCTCCAGGGGCTCCAGGGGGTGCTCAGCGGAGGCCATGCTCAGCCAGAGTGGCCCTTCCCCGGCCTCATATGCGGCAGAGTGCAGGGTGAGCAAAATGGGTGAAAATGGGTTAAAATGTGAAAAAACACCAAAATGAGCAAAATGAAATAATCCCCCATCATCAGTGCACTGTTTGACCCCAGAAAAGCACTCCCCTGGGGCCTGGAGGTGATCTGACCATCAGAGTATAGCACCATATGCCCCTGAGGGACTTAGAGTAAAAACCGAAATAGTACACTATTCCCGAAAAGACTCTGTCATTTTTCGGCAATAGTACACTATGCCCATCGACTCTGTCGTTTTCCCGGGCCGTAGTATGAAGTTGTGAGCAAAAGGGGTGAAAATGGGTTAAAATGTGAAAAAACACCAAAATGAGCAAAATGAAATAATCCCCCATCATCAGTGCACTGTTTGACCCCAGAAAAGCACTCCCCTGGGGCCTGGAGGTGATCTGACCATCAGAGTATAGCACCATATGCCCCTGAGGGACTTAGAGTAAAAACCGAAATAGTACACTATACCCGAAAAGACTCTGTCATTTTTCGGCAATAGTACACTATACCCATCGACTCTGTCGTTTTTCCGGGCCGTAGTACGAAGTTGTGAGCAAAAGGGGTGAAAATGGGTTAAAATGTGAAAAAACACCAAAATGAGCAAAATGAAATAATCCCCCATCATCAGTGCACTGTTTGACCCCAGAAAAGCACTCCCCTGGGGCCTGGAGGTGATCTGACCATCATAGTATAGTACACTATACCCCTGAGGGACTTAGAGTAAAAACCGAAATAGTACACTATACTCGAAAAATTTCAAAGTGTGGTTAAGAGTACCAAGGGCACGGGCTTCCAGGCGGCTGCCCCTAAGGGGTTTAGCCCGCGAGGGGGTGCTTAAGGGTGGGTCCCCGGGTTCGGAGGGAGAGCCTGGTCCCCGGTGGTCATCCCTGGAGTCCCGGAGCCCAGGACCCGGGGAAGAGTGTGCCCGGGTCGGGGCTGAGTCTGGTGGAGTGGGGGGGTGGCCCTGGAGGTGCTCCAGGGGCTCCAGGGGTTCCAGGGGGTGCTCAGTGGAGGCCATGCCCAGCCAGAGTGTCCCTTCCCCGGGGTGAGTCTGGGGAGAGTGGGGGGTGGCTCTGGGGGTGCTCCGGGGGCTCCAGGGGGTGCTCGGCGGAGGCCATGCCCAGCCAGAGTGTCCCTTCCCCGGGGTGAGTCTGGAGGAGTGGGGGGTGGCTCTGGAGGTGCTCCGGGGGCTCCAGGGGGTGCTCGGCGGAGGCCATGCCCAGCCAGAGTGGCCCTTCCCCGGGCAGAGTCTGGGGAGAGTGGGGGGTGGCTCTGGAGGTGCTCCCGGGGCTCCAGGGGTTCCAGGGGGTGCTCAGTGGAGGCCATGCCCAGCCAGAGTGTCCCTTCCCCGGGGTGAGTCTGGAGGAGTGGGGGGTGGCTCTGGAGGTGCTCCGGGGGCTCCAGGGGGTGCTTGGTGGAGACCATGCCCAGCCAGAGTGGCCCTTCCCCGGGGTGAGTCTGGGGAGAGTGGGGGGTGGCTCTGGAGGAGCTCCGGGGGTTCCAGGGGGTGCTCGGCGGAGGCCATGCCCAGCCAGAGTGGCCCTTCCCCGGGCATAGTCTGGGGAGAGTGGGGGGTGGCTCTGGAGGTGCTCCGGGGGCTCCAGGGGGTGCTCAGTGGAGGCCATGCCCAGCCAGATTGGCCCTTCCCCGGGGTGAGTCTGGAGGAGTGGGGGGTGGCTCTGGAGGGGCTCCAGGGGTTCCAGGGGGTGCTCGGCGGAGGCCATGCCCAGCCAGAGTGGCCCTTCCCCGGGCATAGTCTGGGGAGAGTGGGGGGTGGCTCTGGAGGTGCTCCGGGGGCTCCAGGGGGTGCTCAGCGGAGGCCATGCCCAGCCAGAGTGGCCCTTCCCCGGGCATAGTCTGGGGAGAGTGGGGGGTGGCTCTGGAGGTGCTCCGGGGGCTCCAGGGGGTGCTCAGTGGAGGCCATGCCCAGCCAGAGTGGCCCTTCCCCGGGGTGAGTCTGGAGGAGTGGGGGGTGGCTCTGGAGGAGCTCCAGGGGTTCCAGGGGGTGCTCGGCGGAGGCCATGCCCAGCCAGAGTGTCCCTTCCCCGGGGTGAGTCTGGGGAGAGTGGGGGGTGGCTCTGGAGGTGCTCCCGGGGCTCCAGGGGTTCCAGGGGGTGCTCATTGGAGGCCATGCCCAGCCAGAGTGTCCCTTCCCCGGGGTGAGTCTGGGGAGAGTGGGGGGTGGCTCTGGGGGTGCTCCGGGGGCTCCAGGGGGTGCTCGGCGGAGGCCATGCCCAGCCAGAGTGGCCCTTCCCCGGGCAGAGTCTGGGGAGAGTGGGGGGTGGCTCTGGAGGTGCTCCCGGGGCTCCAGGGGTTCCAGCGGGTGCTCAGTGGAGGCCATGCCCAGCCAGAGTGTCCCTTCCCCGGGGTGAGTCTGGAGGAGTGGGGGGTGGCTCTGGAGGTGCTCCGGGGGCTCCAGGGGGTGCTTGGTGGAGACCATGCCCAGCCAGAGTGGCCCTTCCCCGGGGTGAGTCTGGGGAGAGTGGGGGGTGGCTCTGGAGGAGCTCCGGGGGTTCCAGGGGGTGCTCGGCGGAGGCCATGCCCAGCCAGAGTGGCCCTTCCCCGGGCATAGTCTGGGGAGAGTGGGGGGTGGCTCTGGTGGTGCTCCGGGGGCTCCAGGGGGTGCTCAGTGGAGGCCATGCCCAGCCAGAGTGGCCCTTCCCCGGGGTGAGTCTGGAGGAGTGGGGGGTGGCTCTGGAGGGGCTCCAGGGGTTCCAGGGGGTGCTCGGCGGAGGCCATGCCCAGCCAGAGTGGCCCTTCCCCGGGCATAGTCTGGGGAAAGTGGGGGGTGGCTCTGGAGGTGCTCCGGGGGCTCCAGGGGGTGCTCAGTGGAGGCCATGCCCAGCCAGAGTGGCCCTTCCCCGGGCATAGTCTGGGGAGAGTGGGGGGTGGCTCTGGAGGTGCTCCGGGGGCTCCAGGGGGTGCTCAGTGGAGGCCATGCCCAGCCAGAGTGGCCCTTCCCCGGGCAGAGTCTGGAGGAGTGGGGGGTGGCTCTGGAGGTGCTCCGGGGGCTCCAGGGGGTGCCCGGCGGAGGCCATGCCCAGCCAGAGTGGCCCTTCCCCGGGCATAGTCTGGGGAGAGTGGGGGGTGGCTCTGGAGGTGCTCCGGGGGCTCCAGGGGGTGCTCAGTGGAGGCCATGCCCAGCCAGAGTGTCCCTTCCCCGGGCAGAGTCTGGAGGAGTGGGGGGTGGCTCTGGAGGTGCTCCGGGGGCTCCAGGGGTTCCAGGGGGTGCTCAGCGGAGGCCATGCCCAGCGAGAGTGGCCCTTCCCCGTGGTGAGTCTGGGGAGAGTGGGGGGTGGCTCTGGAGGTGCTCCGGGGGCTCCAGGGGGTGCTCAGTGGAGGCCATGCCCAGCCAGAGTGGCCCTTCCCCGGGCAGAGTCTGGAGGAGTGGGGGGTGGCTCTGGAGGTGCTCCGGGGGCTCCAGGGGGTGCTCGGCGGAGGCCATGCCCAGCCAGAGTGGCCCTTCCCCGGGCATAGTCTGGGGAGAGTGGGGGGTGGCTCTGGAGGTGCTCCGGGGGCTCCAGGGGGTGCTCAGTGGAGGCCATGCCCAGCCAGAGTGGCCCTTCCCCGGGCAGAGTCTGGAGGAGTGGGGGGTGGCTCTGGAGGTGCTCCGGGGGCTCCAGGGGTTCCAGGGGGTGCTCAGTGGGGGCCATGCCCAGCCAGAGTGGCCCTTCCCCGGGCAAAGTCTGGTCGTGTGCGGGGTGGATGATCCCTGCTCCGCCTCACGCGAGTTCGAGACCGGCTGGGTGCCCTTTTATCCATGAGGCACTGCACTGCCTCCGGCAGCCGAGTTCGGGGCCCGGTGAGGGCTCCAGGCTCCAGGGGCTCCGACCCGGAGCCTCCGACCCGCAGAAGGTGCTCCCTGGCCGGGCAAAGTCTGGCCGTGTGCGGGGTGGATGATCCCTGCTCCGCCTCACGCGAGTTCGAGACCGGCTGGGTGCCCTTTTATCCATGAGGCACTGCACTGCCTCCGGCAGCCGAGTTCGGGGCCCGGTGAGGGCTCCAGGCTCCAGGGGCTCCGACCCGGAGCCTCCGACCCGCAGAAGGTGCTCCCTGGCCGGGCAAAGTCTGGCCGTGTGCGGGGTGGATGATCCCTGCTCCGCCTCACGCGAGTTCGAGACCGGCTGGGTGCCCTTTTATCCATGAGGCACTGCACTGCCTCCGGCAGCCGAGTTCGGGGCCCGGTGAGGGCTCCAGGCTCCAGGGGCTCCGACCCGGAGCCTCCGACCCGCAGAAGGTGCTCCCTGGCCGGGCAAAGTCTGGCCGTGTGCGGGGTGGATGATCCCTGCTCCGCCTCACGCGAGTTCGAGACCGGCTGGGTGCCCTTTTATCCATGAGGCACTGCACTGCCTCCGGCAGCCGAGTTCGGGGCCCGGTGAGGGCTCCAGGCTCCAGGGGCTCCGACCCGGAGCCTCCGACCCGCAGAAGGTGCTCCCTGGCCGGGCAAAGTCTGGCCGTGTGCGGGGTGGATGATCCCTGCTCCGCCTCACGCGAGTTCGAGACCGGCTGGGTGCCCTTTTATCCAAGAATCAACTGGAGTGTGGAGCTTCTACGGGCCTCCAGGGGCACTGCCGACCCAGAGCTGTGCCCCGGCTTCAGTTCTCTGTATCTCAGGAAGTTTTTTATTTATACATTTATTTCATCCATAATCTCTGGCGCCTAAAGGGTTATCAGTCCTTGGGGCTTGGGGCTAGGCTTGGCGTTTGTCAAATATTTATTTATTTTTGTCCACCTTTATTTACAAAAAATACAGAAGATGGCAGCAGATGATAAGGTATTGAAACCAAAAACTCTGTATTCTAACCCTTTAAGCGCCAAAGTCGCAGAAATGCAACTTTACCGTACAAGGAAATTAATGAAATAATAGTAGAAAATGAATCACTTCAGTCATTGGTCGGTTCGGTGCAACTTCCCTTTATTAGCCAGGTATGATCCAGGGCAGATCCGGTAAGGAAAAAAATGGCTGGAGGAAGTACACGTGGCATGCAATTTACAGCAGATTCTGACTCTGAAGGGTATTATCTCCCCGAGAGTGACGATGGATTTCCAAGTGGAGATGAAGGGACTTCGAAACAACGGACAGGTGCAAAGGACAGACGGAGGCGAGGAACCAGTGGAACCAGTGGCTGCAGTAAAACTTGCCCGGTGGATGAGAGCTGGGACATGCTGAGAGAGGTCGAGGTATTTGAGGCATGGATCAAACCTTTTGAAGACCCAGTTGGCTACACAGGAGAGATGGATCTGACGGATGCTAATCCATTTGATATTCTGTCACTCTTTCTGACCGATCAGTTTTGGACTTTCATTACTGATGAGACAAATAGATATGCACATCAGTGTATGGCACCTATGATTCTGAAGCCACATTCAAGATTTCTTGAGTGGTATGATGTATCAGTCACCGAAATGAAAGCTTTCTTCGCTTTGCATCTCTCCATGGGCCTTGTTGAGAAACCTGAAATCGAGGATTACTGGGGAACATTTTGGCTTACACAAACGCCTGGATTTGGAAATGTAATGTCAAGAAACAGATTTGAAATCATTCTTTCGTTCTTTCATTTTGTCAACAATAATGATTATGTGAGAACAGGCGAGCCCGGGCACGATAAACTGTTCAAAGTCCGCCCAATAATAGATTTGATTATTCCCAAATTTGCAGCAGTTTACAGTCCAATCAAGGAGCTTTCTTTAGATGAAATGACAATAGCTTTCAAGGGGAGATCTTCACTAAAATGTTACTCTCCGAATAAACCTGACAAATATGGCTATAGAGTGTATGCCCTGAGTGAAAGCTGTTCAGGGTATGTTTTGCGCTGGTCAATGCACACTGGACAGTACAAAAATAATGCAAGCAACATCAGTGCAACACACGCAGTTGTCCGTGAGTTGGTTTCTCCCTTTACGGGCAAAGGACACGAGATTTACATGGACAGTTACTATACCTCGCCTGTAATTGCAAATGAATTAGCAGATTTGGAAACTGGACTGTGTGGGACGGTAAGGATTACCAGGTTGGGGATGCCAAAATGCCTTGGTAAAAGTGTCTTACAGCTGAAAAAAGGAGATGACCCAGTTTTTTGCAGAAAGGGAAAACTCCTGGCTTGTGCTTGGCACGATACTAAACGTCTCACCATGTTGTCCACAGTCCATGGAAATGATTGTGTTCAGAGGAGGATCCGATCCAAGACAGATGACACTGGCTTCCGTGACATCAAAAGACCTGTATGTGTCGACCAGTACAACGCCTACATGGGTGGAGTGGACACTGCTGACCAGAGGATGAAGACATACCTCTTTCCACACAGGTCCCGGAAATGGTATCATCGCATATTCAATGCCATTATAAGCATAAGTATTGTCAACTCACACATCATATACACCAAATCCACTCCAGGCCCACACAAACCTTTAAAGGTTTACATTCAGAACATTATTGATGCATTACTGGCTGATCACTCCAAAAAACAAGAAAGGCGCTCAAGACCGGAGGGTGAAATGCCACAGAGACTCACAGAGCGTCATTGGCTTTGTCAAGCAGAGGGACGTCCAGACTGCGCCGTGTGCTCTGACCGCTCTCGTACCAAAGGCAGGCGGCAAACAAAGTACAGGTGCCGTCAGTGTGGCGTTGGCCTCTGTGCGGTTCCATGCAACGAGAGATACCATACGCTAAAAAACTTTAAATGCTGTCATTTGGATATGTAAAAGTGCAGGGTACCTTGACCCAGGATGGACATCTTTTCTGTGATGGCACTCTCCTTTCTTCACTGCTTTCTCCACAACCTGCCTGGCACCAATGATGGATGTATAAGTTGGAAAAATAAAAAAAA
Source organism: Eucyclogobius newberryi (assembly GCF_026437365.1). Lineage (NCBI taxonomy): Eukaryota > Metazoa > Chordata > Actinopteri > Gobiiformes > Gobiidae > Eucyclogobius > Eucyclogobius newberryi. Next base: position 7,337,769 of record NW_027315724.1, read on the forward strand.
TGAAAAAAAAATACATAATAAATACCGTGTTTGTCATCATTTGGTCAGAACTTGTAATCAGGGCCCGAGTTTGAAGATGTGAGCAAAAGGGGTAAAAATGGGTTAAAATGTGAAAAAACACCAAAATGAGCAAAATGAAATAATCCCCCATCATCAGTGCACAGTTTGCCCCCAGAAAAGCACTCCCCTGGGGCCTGGAGGTGATCTGACCACCAGAATATAGTACCATATACCCCTGCTGGACTTAGAAAAAAAACCGAGCTTCCAGCCAATATTACACTATACCCGAGGGACTCTGTCGTTTTTCGGCAATAGTACACTATACCCGAGGGACTCTGTCGTTTTTCGGCAATAGTACACTATACCCGAGGGACTCTGTCGTTTTTCGGCAATAGTACACTATACCCGAGGGACTCTGTAGTTTTTCCGGGCCGTAGTATGAAGTTGTGAGCAAAATGGGTGAAAATGGGTTAAAATGTGAAAAAACACCAAAATGAGCAAAATGAAATAATCCCCCATCATCAGTGCACTGTTTGACCCCAGAAAAGCACTCCCCTGGGGCCTGGAGGTGATCTGACCATCAGAGTATAGCACCATATGCCCCTGAGGGACTTAGAGTAAAAACCGAAATAGTACACTATTCCCGAAAAGACTCTGTCATTTTTCGGCAATAGTACACTATACCCATCGACTCTGTCGTTTTCCCGGGCCGTAGTATGAAGTTGTGAGCAAAAGGGGTGAAAATGGGTTAAAATGTGAAAAAACACCAAAATGAGCAAAATGAAATAATCCCCCATCATCAGTGCACTGTTTGACCCCAGAAAAGCACTCCCCTGGGGCCTGGAGGTGATCTGACCATCAGAGTATAGCACCATATGCCCCTGAGGGACTTAGAGTAAAAACCGAAATAGTACACTATACCCGAAAAGACTCTGTCATTTTTCGGCAATAGTACACTATACCCATCGACTCTGTCGTTTTTCCGGGCCGTAGTACGAAGTTGTGAGCAAAAGGGGTGAAAATGGGTTAAAATGTGAAAAAACACCAAAATGAGCAAAATGAAATAATCCCCCATCATCAGTGCACTGTTTGACCCCAGAAAAGCACTCCCCTGGGGCCTGGAGGTGATCTGACCATCATAGTATAGTACACTATACCCCTGAGGGACTTAGAGTAAAAACCGAAATAGTACACTATACTCGAAAAATTTCAAAGTGTGGTTAAGAGTACCAAGGGCACGGGCTTCCAGGCGGCTGCCCCTAAGGGGTTTAGCCCGCGAGGGGGTGCTTAAGGGTGGGTCCCCGGGTTCGGAGGGAGAGCCTGGTCCCCGGTGGTCATCCCTGGAGTCCCGGAGCCCAGGACCCGGGGAAGAGTGTGCCCGGGTCGGGGCTGAGTCTGGTGGAGTGGGGGGGTGGCCCTGGAGGTGCTCCAGGGGCTCCAGGGGTTCCAGGGGGTGCTCAGTGGAGGCCATGCCCAGCCAGAGTGTCCCTTCCCCGGGGTGAGTCTGGGGAGAGTGGGGGGTGGCTCTGGGGGTGCTCCGGGGGCTCCAGGGGGTGCTCGGCGGAGGCCATGCCCAGCCAGAGTGTCCCTTCCCCGGGGTGAGTCTGGAGGAGTGGGGGGTGGCTCTGGAGGTGCTCCGGGGGCTCCAGGGGGTGCTCGGCGGAGGCCATGCCCAGCCAGAGTGGCCCTTCCCCGGGCAGAGTCTGGGGAGAGTGGGGGGTGGCTCTGGAGGTGCTCCCGGGGCTCCAGGGGTTCCAGGGGGTGCTCAGTGGAGGCCATGCCCAGCCAGAGTGTCCCTTCCCCGGGGTGAGTCTGGAGGAGTGGGGGGTGGCTCTGGAGGTGCTCCGGGGGCTCCAGGGGGTGCTTGGTGGAGACCATGCCCAGCCAGAGTGGCCCTTCCCCGGGGTGAGTCTGGGGAGAGTGGGGGGTGGCTCTGGAGGAGCTCCGGGGGTTCCAGGGGGTGCTCGGCGGAGGCCATGCCCAGCCAGAGTGGCCCTTCCCCGGGCATAGTCTGGGGAGAGTGGGGGGTGGCTCTGGAGGTGCTCCGGGGGCTCCAGGGGGTGCTCAGTGGAGGCCATGCCCAGCCAGATTGGCCCTTCCCCGGGGTGAGTCTGGAGGAGTGGGGGGTGGCTCTGGAGGGGCTCCAGGGGTTCCAGGGGGTGCTCGGCGGAGGCCATGCCCAGCCAGAGTGGCCCTTCCCCGGGCATAGTCTGGGGAGAGTGGGGGGTGGCTCTGGAGGTGCTCCGGGGGCTCCAGGGGGTGCTCAGCGGAGGCCATGCCCAGCCAGAGTGGCCCTTCCCCGGGCATAGTCTGGGGAGAGTGGGGGGTGGCTCTGGAGGTGCTCCGGGGGCTCCAGGGGGTGCTCAGTGGAGGCCATGCCCAGCCAGAGTGGCCCTTCCCCGGGGTGAGTCTGGAGGAGTGGGGGGTGGCTCTGGAGGAGCTCCAGGGGTTCCAGGGGGTGCTCGGCGGAGGCCATGCCCAGCCAGAGTGGCCCTTCCCCGGGCATAGTCTGGGGAGAGTGGGGGGTGGCTCTGGAGGTGCTCCGGGGGCTCCAGGGGGTGCTCAGCGGGGGCCATGCCCGGCCGGAGGTGCCCGGAGCTCTCCAAGGTGGCTCAAGGGGGCCCGGAGCTGTCCATGGTGGCTCCAGGGGCCCGGAGCTCTCCGAGGTGGCTCCAGGCGGTGCTCAGCGGAGGCCATGCCCGGCCGGAGTGGCCCTTCCCCGGGGTGAGTCTGGGGAGAGTGGGGGGTGGCTGTGGAGGTGCTCCGGGGGCTCCAGGGGTTCCAGGGGGTGCTCAGTGGGGGCCATGCCCAGCCAGAGTGTCCATTCCCCGGGGTGAGTCTGGAGGAGTGGGGGATGGCTCTGGAGGTGCTCCGGGGGCTCCAGGGGTTCCAGGGGGTGCTCAGCGGAGGCCATGCCCGGCCAGAGTGGCCCTTCCCCGGGCAGAGTCTGGGGAGAGTGGGGGGTGGCTCTGGAGCTGCTCCGGGGGCTTCAGGGGTTCCAGGGGGTGGTCAGCGGATGCCATGCCCAGCCAGAGTGGACCTTCCCCGGGGTGAGTCTGGAGGAGTGGGGGGTGGCCCTGGAGGGGCTCCAGGGGTTCCAGGGGGTGCTCGGCGGAGGCCATGCCCAGCCAGAGTGTCCCTTCCCCGGGGTGAGTCTGGAGGAGTGGGGGGTGGCTCTGGAGGTGCTCCGGGGGCTCCAGGGGGTGCTTGGTGGAGACCATGCCCAGCCAGAGTGGCCCTTCCCCGGGGTGAGTCTGGGGAGAGTGGGGGGTGGCTCTGGAGGAGCTCCGGGGGTTCCAGGGGGTGCTCGGCGGAGGCCATGCCCAGCCAGAGTGGCCCTTCCCCGGGCATAGTCTGGGGAGAGTGGGGGGTGGCTCTGGTGGTGCTCCGGGGGCTCCAGGGGGTGCTCAGTGGAGGCCATGCCCAGCCAGAGTGGCCCTTCCCCGGGGTGAGTCTGGAGGAGTGGGGGGTGGCTCTGGAGGGGCTCCAGGGGTTCCAGGGGGTGCTCGGCGGAGGCCATGCCCAGCCAGAGTGGCCCTTCCCCGGGCATAGTCTGGGGAAAGTGGGGGGTGGCTCTGGAGGTGCTCCGGGGGCTCCAGGGGGTGCTCAGTGGAGGCCATGCCCAGCCAGAGTGGCCCTTCCCCGGGCATAGTCTGGGGAGAGTGGGGGGTGGCTCTGGAGGTGCTCCGGGGGCTCCAGGGGGTGCTCAGTGGAGGCCATGCCCAGCCAGAGTGGCCCTTCCCCGGGCAGAGTCTGGAGGAGTGGGGGGTGGCTCTGGAGGTGCTCCGGGGGCTCCAGGGGGTGCCCGGCGGAGGCCATGCCCAGCCAGAGTGGCCCTTCCCCGGGCATAGTCTGGGGAGAGTGGGGGGTGGCTCTGGAGGTGCTCCGGGGGCTCCAGGGGGTGCTCAGTGGAGGCCATGCCCAGCCAGAGTGTCCCTTCCCCGGGCAGAGTCTGGAGGAGTGGGGGGTGGCTCTGGAGGTGCTCCGGGGGCTCCAGGGGTTCCAGGGGGTGCTCAGCGGAGGCCATGCCCAGCGAGAGTGGCCCTTCCCCGTGGTGAGTCTGGGGAGAGTGGGGGGTGGCTCTGGAGGTGCTCCGGGGGCTCCAGGGGGTGCTCAGTGGAGGCCATGCCCAGCCAGAGTGGCCCTTCCCCGGGCAGAGTCTGGAGGAGTGGGGGGTGGCTCTGGAGGTGCTCCGGGGGCTCCAGGGGGTGCTCGGCGGAGGCCATGCCCAGCCAGAGTGGCCCTTCCCCGGGCATAGTCTGGGGAGAGTGGGGGGTGGCTCTGGAGGTGCTCCGGGGGCTCCAGGGGGTGCTCAGTGGAGGCCATGCCCAGCCAGAGTGGCCCTTCCCCGGGCAGAGTCTGGAGGAGTGGGGGGTGGCTCTGGAGGTGCTCCGGGGGCTCCAGGGGTTCCAGGGGGTGCTCAGTGGGGGCCATGCCCAGCCAGAGTGGCCCTTCCCCGGGCAAAGTCTGGTCGTGTGCGGGGTGGATGATCCCTGCTCCGCCTCACGCGAGTTCGAGACCGGCTGGGTGCCCTTTTATCCATGAGGCACTGCACTGCCTCCGGCAGCCGAGTTCGGGGCCCGGTGAGGGCTCCAGGCTCCAGGGGCTCCGACCCGGAGCCTCCGACCCGCAGAAGGTGCTCCCTGGCCGGGCAAAGTCTGGCCGTGTGCGGGGTGGATGATCCCTGCTCCGCCTCACGCGAGTTCGAGACCGGCTGGGTGCCCTTTTATCCATGAGGCACTGCACTGCCTCCGGCAGCCGAGTTCGGGGCCCGGTGAGGGCTCCAGGCTCCAGGGGCTCCGACCCGGAGCCTCCGACCCGCAGAAGGTGCTCCCTGGCCGGGCAAAGTCTGGCCGTGTGCGGGGTGGATGATCCCTGCTCCGCCTCACGCGAGTTCGAGACCGGCTGGGTGCCCTTTTATCCATGAGGCACTGCACTGCCTCCGGCAGCCGAGTTCGGGGCCCGGTGAGGGCTCCAGGCTCCAGGGGCTCCGACCCGGAGCCTCCGACCCGCAGAAGGTGCTCCCTGGCCGGGCAAAGTCTGGCCGTGTGCGGGGTGGATGATCCCTGCTCCGCCTCACGCGAGTTCGAGACCGGCTGGGTGCCCTTTTATCCATGAGGCACTGCACTGCCTCCGGCAGCCGAGTTCGGGGCCCGGTGAGGGCTCCAGGCTCCAGGGGCTCCGACCCGGAGCCTCCGACCCGCAGAAGGTGCTCCCTGGCCGGGCAAAGTCTGGCCGTGTGCGGGGTGGATGATCCCTGCTCCGCCTCACGCGAGTTCGAGACCGGCTGGGTGCCCTTTTATCCAAGAATCAACTGGAGTGTGGAGCTTCTACGGGCCTCCAGGGGCACTGCCGACCCAGAGCTGTGCCCCGGCTTCAGTTCTCTGTATCTCAGGAAGTTTTTTATTTATACATTTATTTCATCCATAATCTCTGGCGCCTAAAGGGTTATCAGTCCTTGGGGCTTGGGGCTAGGCTTGGCGTTTGTCAAATATTTATTTATTTTTGTCCACCTTTATTTACAAAAAATACAGAAGATGGCAGCAGATGATAAGGTATTGAAACCAAAAACTCTGTATTCTAACCCTTTAAGCGCCAAAGTCGCAGAAATGCAACTTTACCGTACAAGGAAATTAATGAAATAATAGTAGAAAATGAATCACTTCAGTCATTGGTCGGTTCGGTGCAACTTCCCTTTATTAGCCAGGTATGATCCAGGGCAGATCCGGTAAGGAAAAAAATGGCTGGAGGAAGTACACGTGGCATGCAATTTACAGCAGATTCTGACTCTGAAGGGTATTATCTCCCCGAGAGTGACGATGGATTTCCAAGTGGAGATGAAGGGACTTCGAAACAACGGACAGGTGCAAAGGACAGACGGAGGCGAGGAACCAGTGGAACCAGTGGCTGCAGTAAAACTTGCCCGGTGGATGAGAGCTGGGACATGCTGAGAGAGGTCGAGGTATTTGAGGCATGGATCAAACCTTTTGAAGACCCAGTTGGCTACACAGGAGAGATGGATCTGACGGATGCTAATCCATTTGATATTCTGTCACTCTTTCTGACCGATCAGTTTTGGACTTTCATTACTGATGAGACAAATAGATATGCACATCAGTGTATGGCACCTATGATTCTGAAGCCACATTCAAGATTTCTTGAGTGGTATGATGTATCAGTCACCGAAATGAAAGCTTTCTTCGCTTTGCATCTCTCCATGGGCCTTGTTGAGAAACCTGAAATCGAGGATTACTGGGGAACATTTTGGCTTACACAAACGCCTGGATTTGGAAATGTAATGTCAAGAAACAGATTTGAAATCATTCTTTCGTTCTTTCATTTTGTCAACAATAATGATTATGTGAGAACAGGCGAGCCCGGGCACGATAAACTGTTCAAAGTCCGCCCAATAATAGATTTGATTATTCCCAAATTTGCAGCAGTTTACAGTCCAATCAAGGAGCTTTCTTTAGATGAAATGACAATAGCTTTCAAGGGGAGATCTTCACTAAAATGTTACTCTCCGAATAAACCTGACAAATATGGCTATAGAGTGTATGCCCTGAGTGAAAGCTGTTCAGGGTATGTTTTGCGCTGGTCAATGCACACTGGACAGTACAAAAATAATGCAAGCAACATCAGTGCAACACACGCAGTTGTCCGTGAGTTGGTTTCTCCCTTTACGGGCAAAGGACACGAGATTTACATGGACAGTTACTATACCTCGCCTGTAATTGCAAATGAATTAGCAGATTTGGAAACTGGACTGTGTGGGACGGTAAGGATTACCAGGTTGGGGATGCCAAAATGCCTTGGTAAAAGTGTCTTACAGCTGAAAAAAGGAGATGACCCAGTTTTTTGCAGAAAGGGAAAACTCCTGGCTTGTGCTTGGCACGATACTAAACGTCTCACCATGTTGTCCACAGTCCATGGAAATGATTGTGTTCAGAGGAGGATCCGATCCAAGACAGATGACACTGGCTTCCGTGACATCAAAAGACCTGTATGTGTCGACCAGTACAACGCCTACATGGGTGGAGTGGACACTGCTGACCAGAGGATGAAGACATACCTCTTTCCACACAGGTCCCGGAAATGGTATCATCGCATATTCAATGCCATTATAAGCATAAGTATTGTCAACTCACACATCATATACACCAAATCCACTCCAGGCCCACACAAACCTTTAAAGGTTTACATTCAGAACATTATTGATGCATTACTGGCTGATCACTCCAAAAAACAAGAAAGGCGCTCAAGACCGGAGGGTGAAATGCCACAGAGACTCACAGAGCGTCATTGGCTTTGTCAAGCAGAGGGACGTCCAGACTGCGCCGTGTGCTCTGACCGCTCTCGTACCAAAGGCAGGCGGCAAACAAAGTACAGGTGCCGTCAGTGTGGCGTTGGCCTCTGTGCGGTTCCATGCAACGAGAGATACCATACGCTAAAAAACTTTAAATGCTGTCATTTGGATATGTAAAAGTGCAGGGTACCTTGACCCAGGATGGACATCTTTTCTGTGATGGCACTCTCCTTTCTTCACTGCTTTCTCCACAACCTGCCTGGCACCAATGATGGATGTATAAGTTGGAAAAATAAAAAAAATGAAAAAAAAATACATAATAAATACCGTGTTTGTCATCATTTGGTCAGAACTTGTAATCAGGGCCCGAGTTTGAAGATGTGAGCAAAAGGGGTAAAAATGGGTTAAAATGTGAAAAAACACCAAAATGAGCAAAATGAAATAATCCCCCATCATCAGTGCACAGTTTGCCCCCAGAAAAGCACTCCCCTGGGGCCTGGAGGTGATCTGACCACCAGAATATAGTACCATATACCCCTGCTGGACTTAGAAAAAAAACCGAGCTTCCAGCCAATATTACACTATACCCGAGGGACTCTGTCGTTTTTCGGCAATAGTACACTATACCCGAGGGACTCTGTCGTTTTTCGGCAATAGTACACTATACCCGAGGGACTCTGTCGTTTTTCGGCAATAGTACACTATACCCGAGGGACTCTGTAGTTTTTCCGGGCCGTAGTATGAAGTTGTGAGCAAAATGGGTGAAAATGGGTTAAAATGTGAAAAAACACCAAAATGAGCAAAATGAAATAATCCCCCATCATCAGTGCACTGTTTGACCCCAGAAAAGCACTCCCCTGGGGCCTGGAGGTGATCTGACCATCAGAGTATAGCACCATATGCCCCTGAGGGACTTAGAGTAAAAACCGAAATAGTACACTATTCCCGAAAAGACTCTGTCATTTTTCGGCAATAGTACACTATACCCATCGACTCTGTCGTTTTCCCGGGCCGTAGTATGAAGTTGTGAGCAAAAGGGGTGAAAATGGGTTAAAATGTGAAAAAACACCAAAATGAGCAAAATGAAATAATCCCCCATCATCAGTGCACTGTTTGACCCCAGAAAAGCACTCCCCTGGGGCCTGGAGGTGATCTGACCATCAGAGTATAGCACCATATGCCCCTGAGGGACTTAGAGTAAAAACCGAAATAGTACACTATACCCGAAAAGACTCTGTCATTTTTCGGCAATAGTACACTATACCCATCGACTCTGTCGTTTTTCCGGGCCGTAGTACGAAGTTGTGAGCAAAAGGGGTGAAAATGGGTTAAAATGTGAAAAAACACCAAAATGAGCAAAATGAAATAATCCCCCATCATCAGTGCACTGTTTGACCCCAGAAAAGCACTCCCCTGGGGCCTGGAGGTGATCTGACCATCATAGTATAGTACACTATACCCCTGAGGGACTTAGAGTAAAAACCGAAATAGTACACTATACTCGAAAAATTTCAAAGTGTGGTTAAGAGTACCAAGGGCACGGGCTTCCAGGCGGCTGCCCCTAAGGGGTTTAGCCCGCGAGGGGGTGCTTAAGGGTGGGTCCCCGGGTTCGGAGGGAGAGCCTGGTCCCCGGTGGTCATCCCTGGAGTCCCGGAGCCCAGGACCCGGGGAAGAGTGTGCCCGGGTCGGGGCTGAGTCTGGTGGAGTGGGGGGGTGGCCCTGGAGGTGCTCCAGGGGCTCCAGGGGTTCCAGGGGGTGCTCAGTGGAGGCCATGCCCAGCCAGAGTGTCCCTTCCCCGGGGTGAGTCTGGGGAGAGTGGGGGGTGGCTCTGGGGGTGCTCCGGGGGCTCCAGGGGGTGCTCGGCGGAGGCCATGCCCAGCCAGAGTGTCCCTTCCCCGGGGTGAGTCTGGAGGAGTGGGGGGTGGCTCTGGAGGTGCTCCGGGGGCTCCAGGGGGTGCTCGGCGGAGGCCATGCCCAGCCAGAGTGGCCCTTCCCCGGGCAGAGTCTGGGGAGAGTGGGGGGTGGCTCTGGAGGTGCTCCCGGGGCTCCAGGGGTTCCAGGGGGTGCTCAGTGGAGGCCATGCCCAGCCAGAGTGTCCCTTCCCCGGGGTGAGTCTGGAGGAGTGGGGGGTGGCTCTGGAGGTGCTCCGGGGGCTCCAGGGGGTGCTTGGTGGAGACCATGCCCAGCCAGAGTGGCCCTTCCCCGGGGTGAGTCTGGGGAGAGTGGGGGGTGGCTCTGGAGGAGCTCCGGGGGTTCCAGGGGGTGCTCGGCGGAGGCCATGCCCAGCCAGAGTGGCCCTTCCCCGGGCATAGTCTGGGGAGAGTGGGGGGTGGCTCTGGAGGTGCTCCGGGGGCTCCAGGGGGTGCTCAGTGGAGGCCATGCCCAGCCAGATTGGCCCTTCCCCGGGGTGAGTCTGGAGGAGTGGGGGGTGGCTCTGGAGGGGCTCCAGGGGTTCCAGGGGGTGCTCGGCGGAGGCCATGCCCAGCCAGAGTGGCCCTTCCCCGGGCATAGTCTGGGGAGAGTGGGGGGTGGCTCTGGAGGTGCTCCGGGGGCTCCAGGGGGTGCTCAGCGGAGGCCATGCCCAGCCAGAGTGGCCCTTCCCCGGGCATAGTCTGGGGAGAGTGGGGGGTGGCTCTGGAGGTGCTCCGGGGGCTCCAGGGGGTGCTCAGTGGAGGCCATGCCCAGCCAGAGTGGCCCTTCCCCGGGGTGAGTCTGGAGGAGTGGGGGGTGGCTCTGGAGGAGCTCCAGGGGTTCCAGGGGGTGCTCGGCGGAGGCCATGCCCAGCCAGAGTGTCCCTTCCCCGGGGTGAGTCTGGGGAGAGTGGGGGGTGGCTCTGGAGGTGCTCCCGGGGCTCCAGGGGTTCCAGGGGGTGCTCAGTGGAGGCCATGCCCAGCCAGAGTGTCCCTTCCCCGGGGTGAGTCTGGGGAGAGTGGGGGGTGGCTCTGGGGGTGCTCCGGGGGCTCCAGGGGGTGCTCGGCGGAGGCCATGCCCAGCCAGAGTGGCCCTTCCCCGGGCAGAGTCTGGGGAGAGTGGGGGGTGGCTCTGGAGGTGCTCCCGGGGCTCCAGGGGTTCCAGCGGGTGCTCAGTGGAGGCCATGCCCAGCCAGAGTGTCCCTTCCCCGGGGTGAGTCTGGAGGAGTGGGGGGTGGCTCTGGAGGTGCTCCGGGGGCTCCAGGGGGTGCTTGGTGGAGACCATGCCCAGCCAGAGTGGCCCTTCCCCGGGGTGAGTCTGGGGAGAGTGGGGGGTGGCTCTGGAGGAGCTCCGGGGGTTCCAGGGGGTGCTCGGCGGAGGCCATGCCCAGCCAGAGTGGCCCTTCCCCGGGCATAGTCTGGGGAGAGTGGGGGGTGGCTCTGGTGGTGCTCCGGGGGCTCCAGGGGGTGCTCAGTGGAGGCCATGCCCAGCCAGAGTGGCCCTTCCCCGGGGTGAGTCTGGAGGAGTGGGGGGTGGCTCTGGAGGGGCTCCAGGGGTTCCAGGGGGTGCTCGGCGGAGGCCATGCCCAGCCAGAGTGGCCCTTCCCCGGGCATAGTCTGGGGAAAGTGGGGGGTGGCTCTGGAGGTGCTCCGGGGGCTCCAGGGGGTGCTCAGTGGAGGCCATGCCCAGCCAGAGTGGCCCTTCCCCGGGCATAGTCTGGGGAGAGTGGGGGGTGGCTCTGGAGGTGCTCCGGGGGCTCCAGGGGGTGCTCAGTGGAGGCCATGCCCAGCCAGAGTGGCCCTTCCCCGGGCAGAGTCTGGAGGAGTGGGGGGTGGCTCTGGAGGTGCTCCGGGGGCTCCAGGGGGTGCCCGGCGGAGGCCATGCCCAGCCAGAGTGGCCCTTCCCCGGGCATAGTCTGGGGAGAGTGGGGGGTGGCTCTGGAGGTGCTCCGGGGGCTCCAGGGGGTGCTCAGTGGAGGCCATGCCCAGCCAGAGTGTCCCTTCCCCGGGCAGAGTCTGGAGGAGTGGGGGGTGGCTCTGGAGGTGCTCCGGGGGCTCCAGGGGTTCCAGGGGGTGCTCAGCGGAGGCCATGCCCAGCGAGAGTGGCCCTTCCCCGTGGTGAGTCTGGGGAGAGTGGGGGGTGGCTCTGGAGGTGCTCCGGGGGCTCCAGGGGGTGCTCAGTGGAGGCCATGCCCAGCCAGAGTGGCCCTTCCCCGGGCAGAGTCTGGAGGAGTGGGGGGTGGCTCTGGAGGTGCTCCGGGGGCTCCAGGGGGTGCTCGGCGGAGGCCATGCCCAGCCAGAGTGGCCCTTCCCCGGGCATAGTCTGGGGAGAGTGGGGGGTGGCTCTGGAGGTGCTCCGGGGGCTCCAGGGGGTGCTCAGTGGAGGCCATGCCCAGCCAGAGTGGCCCTTCCCCGGGCAGAGTCTGGAGGAGTGGGGGGTGGCTCTGGAGGTGCTCCGGGGGCTCCAGGGGTTCCAGGGGGTGCTCAGTGGGGGCCATGCCCAGCCAGAGTGGCCCTTCCCCGGGCAAAGTCTGGTCGTGTGCGGGGTGGATGATCCCTGCTCCGCCTCACGCGAGTTCGAGACCGGCTGGGTGCCCTTTTATCCATGAGGCACTGCACTGCCTCCGGCAGCCGAGTTCGGGGCCCGGTGAGGGCTCCAGGCTCCAGGGGCTCCGACCCGGAGCCTCCGACCCGCAGAAGGTGCTCCCTGGCCGGGCAAAGTCTGGCCGTGTGCGGGGTGGATGATCCCTGCTCCGCCTCACGCGAGTTCGAGACCGGCTGGGTGCCCTTTTATCCATGAGGCACTGCACTGCCTCCGGCAGCCGAGTTCGGGGCCCGGTGAGGGCTCCAGGCTCCAGGGGCTCCGACCCGGAGCCTCCGACCCGCAGAAGGTGCTCCCTGGCCGGGCAAAGTCTGGCCGTGTGCGGGGTGGATGATCCCTGCTCCGCCTCACGCGAGTTCGAGACCGGCTGGGTGCCCTTTTATCCATGAGGCACTGCACTGCCTCCGGCAGCCGAGTTCGGGGCCCGGTGAGGGCTCCAGGCTCCAGGGGCTCCGACCCGGAGCCTCCGACCCGCAGAAGGTGCTCCCTGGCCGGGCAAAGTCTGGCCGTGTGCGGGGTGGATGATCCCTGCTCCGCCTCACGCGAGTTCGAGACCGGCTGGGTGCCCTTTTATCCATGAGGCACTGCACTGCCTCCGGCAGCCGAGTTCGGGGCCCGGTGAGGGCTCCAGGCTCCAGGGGCTCCGACCCGGAGCCTCCGACCCGCAGAAGGTGCTCCCTGGCCGGGCAAAGTCTGGCCGTGTGCGGGGTGGATGATCCCTGCTCCGCCTCACGCGAGTTCGAGACCGGCTGGGTGCCCTTTTATCCAAGAATCAACTGGAGTGTGGAGCTTCTACGGGCCTCCAGGGGCACTGCCGACCCAGAGCTGTGCCCCGGCTTCAGTTCTCTGTATCTCAGGAAGTTTTTTATTTATACATTTATTTCATCCATAATCTCTGGCGCCTAAAGGGTTATCAGTCCTTGGGGCTTGGGGCTAGGCTTGGCGTTTGTCAAATATTTATTTATTTTTGTCCACCTTTATTTACAAAAAATACAGAAGATGGCAGCAGATGATAAGGTATTGAAACCAAAAACTCTGTATTCTAACCCTTTAAGCGCCAAAGTCGCAGAAATGCAACTTTACCGTACAAGGAAATTAATGAAATAATAGTAGAAAATGAATCACTTCAGTCATTGGTCGGTTCGGTGCAACTTCCCTTTATTAGCCAGGTATGATCCAGGGCAGATCCGGTAAGGAAAAAAATGGCTGGAGGAAGTACACGTGGCATGCAATTTACAGCAGATTCTGACTCTGAAGGGTATTATCTCCCCGAGAGTGACGATGGATTTCCAAGTGGAGATGAAGGGACTTCGAAACAACGGACAGGTGCAAAGGACAGACGGAGGCGAGGAACCAGTGGAACCAGTGGCTGCAGTAAAACTTGCCCGGTGGATGAGAGCTGGGACATGCTGAGAGAGGTCGAGGTATTTGAGGCATGGATCAAACCTTTTGAAGACCCAGTTGGCTACACAGGAGAGATGGATCTGACGGATGCTAATCCATTTGATATTCTGTCACTCTTTCTGACCGATCAGTTTTGGACTTTCATTACTGATGAGACAAATAGATATGCACATCAGTGTATGGCACCTATGATTCTGAAGCCACATTCAAGATTTCTTGAGTGGTATGATGTATCAGTCACCGAAATGAAAGCTTTCTTCGCTTTGCATCTCTCCATGGGCCTTGTTGAGAAACCTGAAATCGAGGATTACTGGGGAACATTTTGGCTTACACAAACGCCTGGATTTGGAAATGTAATGTCAAGAAACAGATTTGAAATCATTCTTTCGTTCTTTCATTTTGTCAACAATAATGATTATGTGAGAACAGGCGAGCCCGGGCACGATAAACTGTTCAAAGTCCGCCCAATAATAGATTTGATTATTCCCAAATTTGCAGCAGTTTACAGTCCAATCAAGGAGCTTTCTTTAGATGAAATGACAATAGCTTTCAAGGGGAGATCTTCACTAAAATGTTACTCTCCGAATAAACCTGACAAATATGGCTATAGAGTGTATGCCCTGAGTGAAAGCTGTTCAGGGTATGTTTTGCGCTGGTCAATGCACACTGGACAGTACAAAAATAATGCAAGCAACATCAGTGCAACACACGCAGTTGTCCGTGAGTTGGTTTCTCCCTTTACGGGCAAAGGACACGAGATTTACATGGACAGTTACTATACCTCGCCTGTAATTGCAAATGAATTAGCAGATTTGGAAACTGGACTGTGTGGGACGGTAAGGATTACCAGGTTGGGGATGCCAAAATGCCTTGGTAAAAGTGTCTTACAGCTGAAAAAAGGAGATGACCCAGTTTTTTGCAGAAAGGGAAAACTCCTGGCTTGTGCTTGGCACGATACTAAACGTCTCACCATGTTGTCCACAGTCCATGGAAATGATTGTGTTCAGAGGAGGATCCGATCCAAGACAGATGACACTGGCTTCCGTGACATCAAAAGACCTGTATGTGTCGACCAGTACAACGCCTACATGGGTGGAGTGGACACTGCTGACCAGAGGATGAAGACATACCTCTTTCCACACAGGTCCCGGAAATGGTATCATCGCATATTCAATGCCATTATAAGCATAAGTATTGTCAACTCACACATCATATACACCAAATCCACTCCAGGCCCACACAAACCTTTAAAGGTTTACATTCAGAACATTATTGATGCATTACTGGCTGATCACTCCAAAAAACAAGAAAGGCGCTCAAGACCGGAGGGTGAAATGCCACAGAGACTCACAGAGCGTCATTGGCTTTGTCAAGCAGAGGGACGTCCAGACTGCGCCGTGTGCTCTGACCGCTCTCGTACCAAAGGCAGGCGGCAAACAAAGTACAGGTGCCGTCAGTGTGGCGTTGGCCTCTGTGCGGTTCCATGCAACGAGAGATACCATACGCTAAAAAACTTTAAATGCTGTCATTTGGATATGTAAAAGTGCAGGGTACCTTGACCCAGGATGGACATCTTTTCTGTGATGGCACTCTCCTTTCTTCACTGCTTTCTCCACAACCTGCCTGGCACCAATGATGGATGTATAAGTTGGAAAAATAAAAAAAATGAAAAAAAAATACATAATAAATACCGTGTTTGTCATCATTTGGTCAGAACTTGTAATCAGGGCCCGAGTTTGAAGATGTGAGCAAAAGGGGTAAAAATGGGTTAAAATGTGAAAAAACACCAAAATGAGCAAAATGAAATAATCCCCCATCATCAGTGCACAGTTTGCCCCCAGAAAAGCACTCCCCTGGGGCCTGGAGGTGATCTGACCACCAGAATATAGTACCATATACCCCTGCTGGACTTAGAAAAAAAACCGAGCTTCCAGCCAATATTACACTATACCCGAGGGACTCTGTCGTTTTTCGGCAATAGTACACTATACCCGAGGGACTCTGTCGTTTTTCGGCAATAGTACACTATACCCGAGGGACTCTGTCGTTTTTCGGCAATAGTACACTATACCCGAGGGACTCTGTAGTTTTTCCGGGCCGTAGTATGAAGTTGTGAGCAAAATGGGTGAAAATGGGTTAAAATGTGAAAAAACACCAAAATGAGCAAAATGAAATAATCCCCCATCATCAGTGCACTGTTTGACCCCAGAAAAGCACTCCCCTGGGGCCTGGAGGTGATCTGACCATCAGAGTATAGCACCATATGCCCCTGAGGGACTTAGAGTAAAAACCGAAATAGTACACTATTCCCGAAAAGACTCTGTCATTTTTCGGCAATAGTACACTATGCCCATCGACTCTGTCGTTTTCCCGGGCCGTAGTATGAAGTTGTGAGCAAAAGGGGTGAAAATGGGTTAAAATGTGAAAAAACACCAAAATGAGCAAAATGAAATAATCCCCCATCATCAGTGCACTGTTTGACCCCAGAAAAGCACTCCCCTGGGGCCTGGAGGTGATCTGACCATCAGAGTATAGCACCATATGCCCCTGAGGGACTTAGAGTAAAAACCGAAATAGTACACTATACCCGAAAAGACTCTGTCATTTTTCGGCAATAGTACACTATACCCATCGACTCTGTCGTTTTTCCGGGCCGTAGTACGAAGTTGTGAGCAAAAGGGGTGAAAATGGGTTAAAATGTGAAAAAACACCAAAATGAGCAAAATGAAATAATCCCCCATCATCAGTGCACTGTTTGACCCCAGAAAAGCACTCCCCTGGGGCCTGGAGGTGATCTGACCATCATAGTATAGTACACTATACCCCTGAGGGACTTAGAGTAAAAACCGAAATAGTACACTATACTCGAAAAATTTCAAAGTGTGGTTAAGAGTACCAAGGGCACGGGCTTCCAGGCGGCTGCCCCTAAGGGGTTTAGCCCGCGAGGGGGTGCTTAAGGGTGGGTCCCCGGGTTCGGAGGGAGAGCCTGGTCCCCGGTGGTCATCCCTGGAGTCCCGGAGCCCAGGACCCGGGGAAGAGTGTGCCCGGGTCGGGGCTGAGTCTGGTGGAGTGGGGGGGTGGCCCTGGAGGTGCTCCAGGGGCTCCAGGGGTTCCAGGGGGTGCTCAGTGGAGGCCATGCCCAGCCAGAGTGTCCCTTCCCCGGGGTGAGTCTGGGGAGAGTGGGGGGTGGCTCTGGGGGTGCTCCGGGGGCTCCAGGGGGTGCTCGGCGGAGGCCATGCCCAGCCAGAGTGTCCCTTCCCCGGGGTGAGTCTGGAGGAGTGGGGGGTGGCTCTGGAGGTGCTCCGGGGGCTCCAGGGGGTGCTCGGCGGAGGCCATGCCCAGCCAGAGTGGCCCTTCCCCGGGCAGAGTCTGGGGAGAGTGGGGGGTGGCTCTGGAGGTGCTCCCGGGGCTCCAGGGGTTCCAGGGGGTGCTCAGTGGAGGCCATGCCCAGCCAGAGTGTCCCTTCCCCGGGGTGAGTCTGGAGGAGTGGGGGGTGGCTCTGGAGGTGCTCCGGGGGCTCCAGGGGGTGCTTGGTGGAGACCATGCCCAGCCAGAGTGGCCCTTCCCCGGGGTGAGTCTGGGGAGAGTGGGGGGTGGCTCTGGAGGAGCTCCGGGGGTTCCAGGGGGTGCTCGGCGGAGGCCATGCCCAGCCAGAGTGGCCCTTCCCCGGGCATAGTCTGGGGAGAGTGGGGGGTGGCTCTGGAGGTGCTCCGGGGGCTCCAGGGGGTGCTCAGTGGAGGCCATGCCCAGCCAGATTGGCCCTTCCCCGGGGTGAGTCTGGAGGAGTGGGGGGTGGCTCTGGAGGGGCTCCAGGGGTTCCAGGGGGTGCTCGGCGGAGGCCATGCCCAGCCAGAGTGGCCCTTCCCCGGGCATAGTCTGGGGAGAGTGGGGGGTGGCTCTGGAGGTGCTCCGGGGGCTCCAGGGGGTGCTCAGCGGAGGCCATGCCCAGCCAGAGTGGCCCTTCCCCGGGCATAGTCTGGGGAGAGTGGGGGGTGGCTCTGGAGGTGCTCCGGGGGCTCCAGGGGGTGCTCAGTGGAGGCCATGCCCAGCCAGAGTGGCCCTTCCCCGGGGTGAGTCTGGAGGAGTGGGGGGTGGCTCTGGAGGAGCTCCAGGGGTTCCAGGGGGTGCTCGGCGGAGGCCATGCCCAGCCAGAGTGTCCCTTCCCCGGGGTGAGTCTGGGGAGAGTGGGGGGTGGCTCTGGAGGTGCTCCCGGGGCTCCAGGGGTTCCAGGGGGTGCTCAGTGGAGGCCATGCCCAGCCAGAGTGTCCCTTCCCCGGGGTGAGTCTGGGGAGAGTGGGGGGTGGCTCTGGGGGTGCTCCGGGGGCTCCAGGGGGTGCTCGGCGGAGGCCATGCCCAGCCAGAGTGGCCCTTCCCCGGGCAGAGTCTGGGGAGAGTGGGGGGTGGCTCTGGAGGTGCTCCCGGGGCTCCAGGGGTTCCAGGGGGTGCTCAGTGGAGGCCATGCCCAGCCAGAGTGTCCCTTCCCCGGGGTGAGTCTGGAGGAGTGGGGGGTGGCTCTGGAGGTGCTCCGGGGGCTCCAGGGGGTGCTTGGTGGAGACCATGCCCAGCCAGAGTGGCCCTTCCCCGGGGTGAGTCTGGGGAGAGTGGGGGGTGGCTCTGGAGGAGCTCCGGGGGTTCCAGGGGGTGCTCGGCGGAGGCCATGCCCAGCCAGAGTGGCCCTTCCCCGGGCATAGTCTGGGGAGAGTGGGGGGTGGCTCTGGTGGTGCTCCGGGGGCTCCAGGGGGTGCTCAGTGGAGGCCATGCCCAGCCAGAGTGGCCCTTCCCCGGGGTGAGTCTGGAGGAGTGGGGGGTGGCTCTGGAGGGGCTCCAGGGGTTCCAGGGGGTGCTCGGCGGAGGCCATGCCCAGCCAGAGTGGCCCTTCCCCGGGCATAGTCTGGGGAAAGTGGGGGGTGGCTCTGGAGGTGCTCCGGGGGCTCCAGGGGGTGCTCAGTGGAGGCCATGCCCAGCCAGAGTGGCCCTTCCCCGGGCATAGTCTGGGGAGAGTGGGGGGTGGCTCTGGAGGTGCTCCGGGGGCTCCAGGGGGTGCTCAGTGGAGGCCATGCCCAGCCAGAGTGGCCCTTCCCCGGGCAGAGTCTGGAGGAGTGGGGGGTGGCTCTGGAGGTGCTCCGGGGGCTCCAGGGGGTGCCCGGCGGAGGCCATGCCCAGCCAGAGTGGCCCTTCCCCGGGCATAGTCTGGGGAGAGTGGGGGGTGGCTCTGGAGGTGCTCCGGGGGCTCCAGGGGGTGCTCAGTGGAGGCCATGCCCAGCCAGAGTGTCCCTTCCCCGGGCAGAGTCTGGAGGAGTGGGGGGTGGCTCTGGAGGTGCTCCGGGGGCTCCAGGGGTTCCAGGGGGTGCTCAGCGGAGGCCATGCCCAGCCAGAGTGGCCCTTCCCCGTGGTGAGTCTGGGGAGAGTGGGGGGTGGCTCTGGAGGTGCTCCGGGGGCTCCAGGGGGTGCTCAGTGGAGGCCATGCCCAGCCAGAGTGGCCCTTCCCCGGGCAGAGTCTGGAGGAGTGGGGGGTGGCTCTGGAGGTGCTCCGGGGGCTCCAGGGGGTGCTCGGCGGAGGCCATGCCCAGCCAGAGTGGCCCTTCCCCGGGCATAGTCTGGGGAGAGTGGGGGGTGGCTCTGGAGGTGCTCCGGGGGCTCCAGGGGGTGCTCAGTGGAGGCCATGCCCAGCCAGAGTGGCCCTTCCCCGGGCAGAGTCTGGAGGAGTGGGGGGTGGCTCTGGAGGTGCTCCGGGGGCTCCAGGGGTTCCAGGGGGTGCTCAGTGGGGGCCATGCCCAGCCAGAGTGGCCCTTCCCCGGGCAAAGTCTGGTCGTGTGCGGGGTGGATGATCCCTGCTCCGCCTCACGCGAGTTCGAGACCGGCTGGGTGCCCTTTTATCCATGAGGCACTGCACTGCCTCCGGCAGCCGAGTTCGGGGCCCGGTGAGGGCTCCAGGCTCCAGGGGCTCCGACCCGGAGCCTCCGACCCGCAGAAGGTGCTCCCTGGCCGGGCAAAGTCTGGCCGTGTGCGGGGTGGATGATCCCTGCTCCGCCTCACGCGAGTTCGAGACCGGCTGGGTGCCCTTTTATCCATGAGGCACTGCACTGCCTCCGGCAGCCGAGTTCGGGGCCCGGTGAGGGCTCCAGGCTCCAGGGGCTCCGACCCGGAGCCTCCGACCCGCAGAAGGTGCTCCCTGGCCGGGCAAAGTCTGGCCGTGTGCGGGGTGGATGATCCCTGCTCCGCCTCACGCGAGTTCGAGACCGGCTGGGTGCCCTTTTATCCATGAGGCACTGCACTGCCTCCGGCAGCCGAGTTCGGGGCCCGGTGAGGGCTCCAGGCTCCAGGGGCTCCGACCCGGAGCCTCCGACCCGCAGAAGGTGCTCCCTGGCCGGGCAAAGTCTGGCCGTGTGCGGGGTGGATGATCCCTGCTCCGCCTCACGCGAGTTCGAGACCGGCTGGGTGCCCTTTTATCCATGAGGCACTGCACTGCCTCCGGCAGCCGAGTTCGGGGCCCGGTGAGGGCTCCAGGCTCCAGGGGCTCCGACCCGGAGCCTCCGACCCGCAGAAGGTGCTCCCTGGCCGGGCAAAGTCTGGCCGTGTGCGGGGTGGATGATCCCTGCTCCGCCTCACGCGAGTTCGAGACCGGCTGGGTGCCCTTTTATCCAAGAATCAACTGGAGTGTGGAGCTTCTACGGGCCTCCAGGGGCACTGCCGACCCAGAGCTGTGCCCCGGCTTCAGTTCTCTGTATCTCAGGAAGTTTTTTATTTATACATTTATTTCATCCATAATCTCTGGCGCCTAAAGGGTTAAGAAGTCAAAGTAAAACAGACATCACGAGTCACGATTGATCTCACACATGGTGATGTGAGAGAGAGGGACGCAAACTCAAACCCGCTCATCTCTGACTGAGGCTGCACAGGGGCCCGGGACAGGGGCCCGGGACAGGCGCCGCACACTGTTCACTCTAAAGTCTCACGTCAGAGGTTCTGGACGAGACGGCGCTCGTCCGGATCTCCGCCTCTTCGTGACCCGGGGCATAGACGCCCCTCACCGGCCTCACCTGCAGCTGACACTACCGGGCTGGTGTAAATGTTAAGCTTATTATCTTTCATTCAGACATATTATTGTGCGCGGGGCAGAGCTCTCGTCGCCTCCAGCCTGAGCGAACGTGACAGACTCGTGTTGTTTCAAACAGCAGCATTAACCGTCTCTTTGTAAGAGAAGTTCAATACCTGGAGAGTGTTGTTGAGTTTGCAGTTTCTTTACATCGTCAAGAAGTTTCTTCTTTCGTTTTTCGGCATCGGGGGGATATATTCCTCTGGACATGAGGACCACGTTCTGTTGTGTTTATGTTTAGCTCTCGTTCTCCTCGCGCACAATGAAGTTGCCCAATCAGCGCAGGTTTGGTGTCTTGGTTGCCAGATTGTCATTACAAATAAATGCGGTTTGTGCGTTATGTTACCGCTGTGTGCGCTGCCGCGCCAGCAGCGCTGCTACACTAGTGGCGCATGCACTTCGCATAAGACGGGTTGCCAGATTGGGGGCCCTTTTAAAGCCTCGGGGCCCTACGCGGCTGCTTAGTTCGCTTATAGGCTGGGCCGGCCCTGCCTGCTTCCTGCGTCTTGTCCCTTTCTTTTCTTTCTTCTCCACCTGTCCCCTCTTACCACCGTCCGACTGGAGCTTGGGATCATCACCCAGCCCTGTGGTGATGTCCCCCCCTTTGGAGGTAAGATGCGGGGCCTGTCCCGCACCCATCCTCCTCCCGGGTTCAGCCTCTGCCTCCACGGGCTTAGGAGTTGGACCCTCACGAGTCCCCTCCCTCTGGTCAGGAGGAGCAGTTTGTCCTGCTCCCACCTTCCCAGACGCCAGCGCTGAGCCGAGCACCATCTCCAGTGCGACGGGCGCCTCCTCGTCTGAGGAGTCAGAGGAGCAAGAAGAGCCAGACACCTCTGGCTCCCCTGACTCCTCCACAGCCTCCTCTACTTCCGAGAGAGCAGTTGCGGGCACGTTCTGGGCCACGTCACTGCTCTCTCCGACACTGGCGTCCTCCCCTCTGTCCTCCCCTCTGTCCTCCCCTCTGTCCTCCCCTCTGTCCTCCTCTCTGTCACCCGCACCACACGGACATAAGTGGCGGAACATGCGGCACTCTCTGCACTTCGGGGCCCGCTGCGCGACGCACTCGCGCGCGTAATGCCCCTGGCTCCCGCAGTTGCGGCACAGAAAGTCAGGGCACTCCCTCAGAATATGGCCAGGCTGGAGACACCCCCTACACACCCGCACCTGCCTGTCGTGTATTACCCTGAAGTACTCGGGGGCCCCCCGCGGTGTCAAATTTGACAGAATACGGTAAGGACTGCACCGTGTCCGTGAACCTTACCCGTACAAACCTGGTGCCGTCCGCCACGTTCGTCCCCGGCCACATTCGTCCCCGGCCACATTCTCCTCCTCACCTCGGAGACCGCAGAGACCCCCCGGGCGTAGAGCTTGGCCAGGATCTCCTCGTCCTCGATATAAGCCGGCAGCCCCATGAAGGACACGACCAGCTCATCCACCGAGATGTCACGGGCGTGAACCCTGACTCCTCCAATGCAGTACCCGTCCAGGAGCCGCTCCTTCGCTTTGGTGGTACTGACGGTTACTTCATATTTGTCCTTCGAGATGAGTCTGCACGCTACTATGGAGCCGCACACCTCCTGAGTCGATTTCAAAAATGCAAGTGGCGTGATTTGTGCTCCCTCCGTTAGTTCCAACGCCACAGTGAGTTCTTTCATAAATTTCATTTCATTCATCGTTTTTTCTATTATTTACAGATTCATTCAAACTTTGTCTTGCCTTGTTCGTTCCGTTATTTTCCATTGCCTTTGTCGTGTCCATTCCAGTGTCCGATGCCGTGTTGTCCGTCCTTTGAGCCATGCTCACAAACAAAAAACAAAAAATCCACCTTCCAGTAAAACAAACAAAAGAACTGAAAAAAGTAAATAAAAATCATCAAAAAAACGATTAAAACTGCAAAAAAACCACCAGACCTCCAGCTCCAGACCATGCAGCACACCACAAATTTCACGCACCTGCACTGATTTGCCATCGGGCCAGGCCCTGGCTTTGGGGCTTGAGCCCCGGATCTCTGTCCAAAAGCCCCGGATTTTTTAAACTTTTAAAAATGCACCATGACGTCACTTAGTGGATAGCTCACTGAAAAGCGCTATATAAATAAAAGTTATTATTAGGCCCGAGCGCCACAAGCTGGCGAGAGGCCTATTAATCTCGTAAGGCCGTGCGAAGCACGGCTGCGAAAGTGCGCACGTAGTGCGCACGAAATCGAAACTTCGCCCACTTCCAAACACTCACTAACGCACTCCTTCACTCATGCACGCCCCGTGCATACTAATTAGTAGTAGGAAAATGGAACATTACCGTTGTAAACGGGCGAAGCCCGTGCAAAAGTGCGCACTAAATGAGCACTTTACATTGAGATGACGACCGCGAAGCGGTCGTCATCCCCATATAAAGCACTCATTTGCGCTAAGTAGCTCACGAATACGTTCCCCATCTCTTGCATGTTCCGTGCATATAAGCATGTAATGCAAAAAATGAACATTATTACTGTATAGAGGGCCAAAAACACAAAGTGGGCGGAGCCCACTCAAAATTAACGAAAGTACCCGTCAGTGACCAGGGTACTAGAATCAGTTGTTAAACTCTTTGCCCTAAACCTACTTGAAGTGAAATAAATTCATTTGGCGCCACAGCGCCCCCTACAGATTTTATATGGAGGTTAAATATTTAGTTTTGCGAAATTATATGAAATTTGACACACAACTCAATTTTGGCATCCCCATCAAAAAAGTCAATGAGACCCATGTCATAATTGTTATGGCTTTGCCGTAACGATGACCGAAACCTTCCATGTTATTCCAATGGGGAAATCGCCAGAACATGTTTACACTTTATACTTTCACAAACTCCTCTTAGGGCGTTAGTCCTATTAACCTGAAATTTGGTGAGACTCATCTTCAGGGGTGGACCATCAAAAGTTATCCACATTTTTATTCAAAGAGTCACGGTGTCTGTGCGGCAAAGCCGCACATTTTGCCAAGAATTCAAAATAAAATTGCTTTTTGATGGTAAAACAAAGGGGAGAAGATGTGACAGCGTCACAGATTCAGCAGTAGGCGTAATAAAAGGACAATTGGGGCGCGTTAGCGCCCCCTCCTCTTGCGGCATGGCGGCGGCGTAGCGAGGGCCGATCATTGCCGCTTGCGGCTATATTTTTTATTATTATTATTATAGCACAACAGGCAGAGCTTGGGTTGGAGCGCAGGTGACCAGGGTTCAAATCCAACAGTGGCTTTAATTCTCTTTACCCGTTTCATTGGTTATTTTTGTTGAACTGATGTATGATTGGCTGCATGTAGAAAGTGGGCGGGAGCGTAGAAAGAGCGCGGTGTTTACAGCACGTCACTCAATCTGACCAATTTGGCATTTTCTATCATTTAACTGAGGTTTTGCAAAAAGTGAAGGGCATAAAGAAGAGCATATCGACTGGAAAAAAGAGACATTCAGAACATGTGCTGAAAAACAAAGTTTATCTAACATAGAATATGATCGTTCAAACCATGAATTCATTGTGGTTGTCGGTGAAGCAGTGGCTCAGGTTTTATTCATCTACAAAGCTAAAGCAGAGAAACAGGACAAACATCTCACTGAGGAAGGTGTCTGCTAAAGGTACGACTGACTTTTACTTTCAATAAGTAATAAAGATCAGTCTAATTCTAAAATAGTGCAATAGTCTTAAAGTGCTGATTAGCCTAGACAGCAGAGCATCAATTTGTGGACATTAGTGTTGTGAGTTTGTGCCCTGTCAGGGGCATGTTTTTCATATTTTTTTGTCACTGATTGTTTTAAAGAACATCAAGATGTACAATTTCTTGAATAACTAAATGTCCCCTCTGCTGTTCTGTTCAACGTTTTTTGGAGGGAGGAGCTCTCTCAGAAGACAAAAAGTCTGTCTTTGCCTTTGGAGGGTTACTGTCTGTAACCGCACTAAAACCACATCATATTGGCCAGAATGAACCCCCTCCCTTTCTTTTTGGGCTAAGCCCCGGAAGTTTAGAATGTCTGGCTCCGCCTCTGGCGGTGAGTACAAATATATGAGGTTTCTGTGGATAAATGGACTTGAAATGTAGTGTATTTGTGAATGACAGGTGTACTTGAAGCTAACAAAGTGATGCGTTGCGTCTGTGATAATCAGTGCTGGCGGAAAGTTGTTCCCTGTTGAATAAAACGCGTTTGGAGACGTCTTATGATCGTAACTTAGTGAATTATTATTTGGCATAAGTTACATAAGTAAACAGCGCGCCAGTAAATAGCGTAGCGCGCTTAAAATGTTTCATTCATTCAAGTTTTGAGATGTTTTGCCACATAACGATTTGCAAACGCGATTATACCGTGGGCATCATCGTATGTACCATCTTATGTACCAGTTAAATATCAAATAAGTGATAATTTTATGTAAAAAAGATCATTAATTATGTGAAATGTGTCGCAAAAGAGTTTTTTGTCTGTTTTTTTGTCTACAATTGTACATAACAAGTCTACGTCACGTGTACTCAATCACAAGTACAAGTTTAGTTTATTATTATTATTATTATTATTATTATTATATTATTGCTATACAAACCAGATTAAATAAACTGCTAAATGACAAAGGGGAGTTTTCATATGAATCCAGATTATTGTTTTATTGTAAAGGTGCGTCTCCTGTACATGTCAATGTAGTTCACTGTTTGTTTCTGTCTGTTTTCTCTCAGAGCATGTACGCATATCCTGTATTCACCCGATCTTTAGATCAGCATCGTCGCCTCCTGTTGGGACGTACGGAGGAGGCGGAGAGGAGGGACGGTCTGCTGTCTGAGAGGGCCTGCAGAAAGGAGGAGGTGTTGGCGGAGGCCACTGCCTTTGTCCGGGAGAACGGGGGTGATCCTGGTGACGAGTTCCTGGTGCTGGCCCACTGCAAACTCCAGTTGGGGAAGTACCAGGGCCAGAGGTTCCGGTGGATGCTGGAGAATGACCTGGGATATACTGTGTACCTGATCGCCAGAATCTCCAGAGAGGAGAGGGACAACCCGCTCCCGGCAAACAAGCACCTGTTCCTCAAGTACACCTCCCAGATCAGGGAGATTGGAGAGGAGGTGGAGACGGGCTTTGAAGCAGGAGGCTGGGAGGACCGGAAACAATGGGTGTCTGGAGGTGGAGTTCAGGGACTTCAGGGGCAGGTCCATGGAGGGGGTGTATGAGGACCCAAGCAAGAAGGCCAGGGACTTCATCACCTACCTGAAGAAAACGCTTGGGGTCAGGCCCAACACCAACATGGCCCTCTTCAGGCAGTAACACCAACATGGCCCTCTTCAGGCAGTAACACCAACATGGCCCTCTTCAGGCAGTAACACCAACATGGCCCTCTTCAGGCAGTAACACCAACATGACCCTCTTCAGGCAGTAACACCAACATGGCCCTCTTCAGGCAGTAACACCAACATGGCCCTCTTCAGGCAGTAACACCAACATGGCCCTCTTCAGGCAGTATGTGCTGCAGAGGACGGCTCCTGCTGCCGCCGCCGCCGCTCCTCCTGCTACACCTGCCACTGTGTCTGGTGCTGGGCTCCTGCCTGCACCTGCCGCCACTAAGAGCGGGGAAAAACCCTCTCTGCCTCACAGCTGGCACAGAAGATTATGTCCTCTACCAAACCATGTAAGTACTACTGCAATGTGCTATAAAATAATGGACTGTTAATTTAAAACCCTGCACTTGTTGTAATGGCTTGGTTTAACCCACAGCTGCAGCTCCACGTGTCCCCCCTCCACCAGTCGGAGGCGTCTGTTCTCTGGTGAGTAAAGGGCTTACTGCACACAGGATGTTGGAGACATGTGCTCACTGTCTGACGTCATTTCACAGACGCTGCTACTGCTGCAGGGGACTTCTTCGAGCAGGATGACGACCTGGAGATGCTGATCGCTGCCTCACAGGCTGAGGAACAACTCCCTAAAGGTGTGGTATTTTACACAAATGTTTCACCAGCATTTCTGTGGTATAATAACTGATATGAATTCATAAAATTGTCTTTTATTTCATAACACAGAGAAATGGACAAGTGTTGAACTACATGCCTCCTGTGCTTGCTCCTCAGGCACCACCTCCTGTGCCCGCTCCTCTGGCACCACCTGCTGTGCCCCATCCAACCCCAGAGCTTCCTTCCCACTGGGCTGAGCAGCTTCCCCCGTTCCAGCGCGACTGGATCAGGAAGTCTCTGTTCAGAGCCAACCCCAGAACAGGGAGCCGAGAGCTCGTTGCCCCGCTGAAGCTCTGGTGGTACCCTCCTCAGGCACCGCCGATCCACATCCAGCCTCCTGCCTCTGCGGCCATCTTTTTCTGCCGCCCGCTGTTCCTCTGGATGCCTTTAAAAATGTGGTCCATTCCACTCGTCTGTGTCCAGCCCAGCTGTGGTAATCACAGGCTGACCGCGGCCGGTCTGTACCGCACGGTGCGCCGGGTCCTGGACACAGACGGGTGGTATGACATGGCCGCAGAGTATCTAGAGTGCAAGCGGTGCAAGAATCAAATCAAATCATCAAATCAATTTATTTTTGTAAGGCCCAAAATCACAACAACAGTTGCCTCTGAGGGCCACAGGGAGAAATGAATCAACAATGTCTGTGGTGGCGATGGAGTCAGACAATGTCTGTGGTGGCGAGGGACGATGTCCCAGGGTCCTCTGTCCTTAGACTCTCCTTCTTGGCCAGGAAAAACTACAAAAAAAACCTCTTTGGGAAAAAAGCGTAGAAACCTGGAGGAGTTCCAGTGAAGGAGAGATCCGACTCTCACAGACGGACAGACGGACACGAGGAGACTGGAGCTGGACCCACTCTTCAGGCAGATGAGGGACCGTCTGAGTCGAGCTGGACCCACTCTTCAGGCAGATGAGGGACCGTCGGGGGCGAGCTGGACCCACGAGAAGAAGTACCCGGGCTGGTCTGAGGAGGTCCTGAAGCAGCTGGACATGGGGCATCGCTACATGTTTCCCGCCATCCTGACCTACAGGTACGACACCTTTATCATTAGAACATAAACTAGTAAGCACAATGCATTGCACTACTTTTACAGACTTTATTGTAATTTCAACATTTACAACAACAAAAAGTTCTGTCCATTCAGTGCGTAACATTAAGAATACATCATTTGATACTAAAACCCCACAAAGACGAGCTCACACTCACACAATAAAAACTCTAGCTGTCTTTATGAATGTATGACATTAAATCCAATGTCTTAACTTTCTGCAGGTACACGTGTGACATGCGTGTGGTCCGGATGATGCAGGAGAGGACGCAGGGCAACAGTGTAAATATTGTATATAACGCACTTGTGAATATTGTATACAATACATTTTCTGTCTTGTTGTGTGAGGTGCTTTCACTGTGTTTGGAATTAAACCAAGTCCATTTGTTCACACTTCTGCTCTCCTGTCCATTGTTCAGTTGGGCACACACGGGCAATGTCAATGACACTTCTGAGGAAAGGCCACCGTGAATCACACTTCTCTTCTCCCGTGTGTACTTTAGCTGATGGGGCCAAGGCAGGTGATTTCTCCTCCTCTGATGAACTGCTTTTATCTCCCCCTATTTATTTTTGCTCTCTAATTAGTCATATTTATTTCAACTGTGTTTTATTAATTATGAGAATAGCTAAACAACCAATAAATCACTCAAAACGACTCATATAAATAGTAGTATAGGCTTTATTTATAAAGATGCACTTGTAAGTATGCCACAACATTTCAACACAAGTAGATACAGAAGTAAAAGAACATAACTTATAGAAAGCTTTAAAAAACACTCATAGAAAAAATATCTGCATTCTCAAACTAGATCTCAATCGTCTAGTTTTTCTAAAAAAAAACAGTGTCCAGATGACGAGCTCATTTATCATAAAACATCAACATTAGCAGGAGTTTGATATGAAAACACAAGCATCTGATAAAACTAAGGCTTTTCAACAGTGTGGACTCTCATGTGTCTTATTAAGCTGCTTGAGTGTGAAAATGTCTTCTCACAAACATCACAGCTGTAAGGTTTCTCTCCTGTGTGGACTCTCATGTGTGATAATAAGTGGCTTGAGTGTGAAAATGCCTTCTCACAAACATCACAGCTGTAAGGTTTTTCTCCAGTGTGGATTCTCATGTGTCTTATTAAGCTGCTTGACTGTGAAAATGCCTTTTCACAAACATCACAGCTGTAAGGTTTCTCTCCAGTGTGGATTCTGGAGTGGGTCTTGAGATGACTTGCTCTAGAAAAACTGTTTCCACACTGGTCACACTTGTATGGTTTTTCTCCTGTGTTAGTTTGGTAGTGAAGCGAGAGCCCATCTGATTTTCTAAAAGCCTTTTTACACTGGTCGCATTTAAAAGGTTTCTCTCCAGTGTGGATTCTCATGTGGTTTATTAAGCTGCCTGAGTTTGAAAATGCCTTCTCACAAACATTACAGCTGTAAGGTTTCTCTCCAGTGTGGACTCTGGAGTGGGTCTTGAGAGCACTTCCTTGAGAAAATAGTTTCCCACACTGGTCACACTTGTATGGCTTTTCTCCAGTGTGGATTCTGGAGTGGGTCTTGAGAGCGTCTGCATGAGAAAAACTGTTTCCACACTGGTCACACTCGTATGGCTTTTCTCCTGTGTGAGTCCTGTAGTGTATCTTGAGTGCAGAAGCAGACCTCGATGTCTTTCTACACTGGTCACAGGTGAACCCCATTCTTCTGATGGACTTTTAGATCTGCCATGAACATAGAAAAAGAAGACGTAAAGTAATAATAGTGTTAAATAAATAACTTATACTTTTGTCAGTTCCTTATCACTCTTGAGAGTGGTGTTACGGGAAAAATAAGAGTCATTTTCACAAGCTTCAGTGAGTTATGAAATGAACAGGACTTTACTGTTTCTATAAGAATGTGGACAGTGTAACAGGCTCTGGCTTTGAGTGAGGACCGACAGTATCAAACCAGTCTGACCCAGAGCTCTGTCATTTAAACATGTTTACATTCAACATTTTGGCCAACAGATGTTGAACATCAATGAACAAACAGTGAAACAATTAAATGTGTTTGTGTGAATGTGTGTGAAGTGGAAGAGTCATGTTTGATCCTTTGTACTTTTTTCCACAAAGGATTTTTTGGCCTGTAGGCTTTGACAGGACAGTGCAGCGTGAAATGGGAATGAGATTGGGGAACGACATGCAGCAAACAGGTGAAAGCCGGACTCAAACTCATGAGGCCGCAGCCCGCCCCACACGGCAGGCATCTCTCAATGCTAGAGGTTTGAGAGACTCGACTAAAACAAAAGCACATTGTTTTCTTCTTCAAGAGACACACAACAAAAACACTGATGAAAAATGTTGGGGAGACAAAATATGTTTTAGTCATGGCACAAATTGGTCAGCAGGGGTCGCAATGCTCCCACACGACATTCCTGGGAAAGTAATTGGCTCTAAAAATGGTTGTTTGGGTCAGTTGACTAAAAGGGCAACAGCTCTCCTGAGATCACTTCATAACCGTCTTGTGACAGGCAAGTGACTAATGTCTGAACAAGCAAACAGAAACAGGAACATTCAGCGAAAACATTTAGGATCTTTAAAAATCCCATATCATGCCATGTTATGCCAATACCCTTATCTTATCTTATTATTTGATCATGATAAGATAAGCCTTTATTTGTCCACACAATGGGGAAATTTCGATGTTGCAACGCACGTAGATACAGAAGAAGAAGAACAGATGACTTAAAGGAAGGTTTAAAAAAATACTCTTAATAGAGAAACTTTTATAAACAAAACTCCTATAGATAAAACCTCTCATATTCTTAATAAGGAATAGAGGGGAAAAAATAAAAAAATAATAAATAAGATAACATAAGACAAAACAATAATAATTAAAGCCGCAAGCGGCATCCAACGGCCCTCGCGGGCCGCCGGCCTTCCGACTCTGCGCTTTCGACTTGATAAAGATGGCGCCCTTATTGTGTTGAATTAAAAAATAACTTGACAGACGGCGACACAATTGACATGGCCAATCCAGTGCAAATGAACACAAATGTCGGTCAAATGTGCGGGTCCGCCGCACAGAGACCGTGACACTTGGAATAAAAATATGGATAACTTTTGATGCCCCGCTTGTGTAGATGATTTTCCCCAAATATGAGCTTGATCGAGCTATTGCCCTTAGAGGAGTTGGTTAAAGTGTGAAGCGTGAATGTGAACATTTCAAGGATTTGGCGTTTTTCCCATTTGTGACAGTATATTTGCTACTCCGCCGCACAGAGACCGTAGCACTTAGAATCAAAAGATGGATAATTTTTGATG
This sequence comes from Eucyclogobius newberryi, assembly GCF_026437365.1. Classification (NCBI taxonomy): domain Eukaryota; kingdom Metazoa; phylum Chordata; class Actinopteri; order Gobiiformes; family Gobiidae; genus Eucyclogobius; species Eucyclogobius newberryi. The sequence goes on from NW_027315724.1 coordinate 7,368,377, forward strand.
CCTCACTTGTGTTGATGATTGTCCCCAAATATGAACTTGACCGGGCTTTTGCCCTAGGAGGAGTTCGTTAAAGTGCGCTGACCAATCAGAGAGAGTTACAAGAGCAGCGCAGAGCCCAGTGTGAGATAAAGCGAAATATAAAACTACTGGTTTTAAGAAAACTGAAGGATTTTGAACCGGAAAAAGTCGACCCGAACACAAGGTGAGGAGAGAACAGAGAGCAGCTGTCACTGCGTCATCATAAAATCAAGCCGTTTTCACTCATGGATCTATTAAAATATGAGTTTCACCTTAAGTCCAGCTCATGGTCTAAAGCTGCTGCTTCTTCACTTTTACATCAGAACATTTGCTCATTAATGCAATTTGTTTTTTACACGCCAGTTTGATTATATTATATACATAGTGCAAAACTGTACATTTTGTATATGTATTGACCAAAATCTATTTATTGTCATGACTCAATATTTTAGTGTTATTATTCAGTGTTTTGTGGTTTATCGCAAATAAAACCATAAAAAATGTCTAGTTTGTAAACTTTTTCTCTGACAATGTAAATAATTCTGATTCTTAAGTACATGAAACGTATGATCTAAGATTGATTTCTTAAATCACAGATTTTTTTATCTGCCAAATACCAATCATTTACAACATGTCAAATGTATTCACATGTTTATCTATCACAAAACATGCTAAAGTCATGATGAAGTCAGTATTTATGTTAAAGTCATGATGAAGTCAGTATTTATGTTAAAGTCATGATGAAGTCAGTATTTATGCTAAAGTCATGATGAAGTCAGTATTTATGCTAAAGTCATGATGAAGTCAGTATTTATGCTAAAGTCATGATGAAGTCAGTATTTATGCTAAAGTCATGATGAAGTCAGTATTTCCATCCATGATTTGATCAGTTATTAAACTCATCCATATTTTTACGCATGTAGCTTATTCGTGGCATTTGGGCTCACCCACGGCATCTCAGCCCGTTCGCTCATTACGGTCACGAGCTGGGCTGGAGCGGCGCGCTAAAGCGTAGCCGAAGCTACCAGCTTAGAATGCGTTTTAGTCAATGATTCAAAAATAGGTAAGAATTGTCCCTATATCTGACATTTTTGAAAGCTCTAGGTGCTTTTACAGCTGAACACGAGCAGTTTTTCTAGGGAAAAAAAACCTTTCTGGGCCGCGGGATTTCTTTGGCTGCAGTACCAATGGAGTGGCCACTGGGGGTAAGATATTCCTTTATTGTCCCAAATGGGGAAATTTCATTGGTGCAACGCAGGTAGATACAGAGGTAGATACAGAAGAACAGATCACTTATAGGAAGTCTGAAAAACACTTTCAGTAGAAGATCTCCTATAAATAAATAAAAATTCCCATAGACAAATAAATAAATACATAAATACCATTGCATGTGATCCCGACAGTAATTTCACATGAATATGTGTCACGACAGCACGTAGATTGCACATGAATTTCACAGTAATTGCACATGAATTCCAACAGCAATTGCACATATGACAGAATTGCACATCAGTATTAGGTTAGGTCAGTATTGCGAGTGTTCAGTACTAACAGTTTTTGTTATAAAGTCTGACAGCAGCAGGAAGGAAAGACCTACGGAACCTTTCCTTCACACATCAAGGGTGGATCAGTCTCTCACTGAAGCTGCTCTCCAGAGCGGAGAGAGTGTCCTGCAGGGGGTGACACTCATGGTCCAGAATGGATGTGAATCTAGCCAGGACCCTCCTGTCCCCCACCTCCTGCACCGAGTCCAGAGCACAGCCCAGGACGGAGCTGGACTTCTTGATGACTCTGTCCAGCCTCTTTCTCTCCCTCTCTGTGATGCTGCTGCTTCAGCAGGCCACACCATACAGGAGGGCCGATGCCGCCACAGAGTCGTAGAAGGACTTCAGGAGTGGCCCTGTCACTCCAAAAGACCTGAGTCTCCTCAGGAGGTAGAGCCGACTCTAGCTCTTCCTGTACAGTGCGTCTGTGTTATGAGTCCAGTCCAGTTTGTGGTTCAGATGAACACCCAGGTACTTGTATGAGTCCACTCTCTCAATGTCCCGTCCCTGGATGTTCACTGGTGAGGGGGCAGTGGGGTGGCGTCTGCGGAAATCCACTACCATCTCCTTGGTCTTCCCCGCGTTGATGAGGAGGTGGTTCCGCTGACACCAGTCCACAAAGTCCTGCGCCAGTCCCCTGTACTCCGCGTCATCGTCGTCCGTGATGAGTCCGATGATGGCAGAGTCGTCAGAGAACTTCTGCTGGACACAGCTGTCCGTGTCATGTTTGAAGTCTGCAGTGTAAAGGGTGAAGAGAAAGGGCATGAGGACAGTGCCCTGGGGCGCCCCCACACTGCAGGTCCGAGTGTCAGACACACAGTTCCGGGCTCTCACAAACTGGGGTCGGTCTGTGAGGTAGTCCAGGATCCACTCTGCCAGGTCATACTCCACACCAGCCGTCTCCAGCTTGTCCCTCAGGAGCAGCGGCTGGATGGTGTTGAAGGCGCTGGAAAGATCGAAGAACAGAATCCTCACAGAGCTGCCAGGCTTTTCCAGGTGAGAGAGAGAGCGGTGCAGCAGGGAGATGACGGCGTCCTCCACTCCGATGCCAGACCGATATGCAAACTGCAGCGGGTCCATGGCTGAGCTCACGGTGGAGCGGAGGTGGTCCAGGACTAGCCGCTACAGTGTCTTCATCAGGTGGGACGTGAGAGCCACTGGCCTGAAGCTGTTGAGGTCTTTGGGGCGCAGTGTCTTAGGCACAGGTACCAGACAGGAGGTCTTCCAGACCTGTGGTACCACCCTCAGCTTCAGGCTCATGTTGAAGACATGCTCCATAACTCCACACAGTTCATCTGCGCAGGACTTAAGGAGCCTGGGGCTGATGCCATCAGGTCCTGCTGCCTTCCTCACTTTAATCCTCTTCAGCTCACTCCTCACCTGTGCTGCTGTGACAGTCAGTGGTTGGCAGGGGGACCGTGTGCTGGGGGGATGGGTGAGTCCAGGCGAAGTGGGGAGCTGATGGTCCGGGGCAGATAAGCGAAGAGGAACAGATGCAGGGCATTGTCCAGCTGTGGAAGAGGGAGCATGCAGCTGTGCAGGGGGAGGGGCGGGTGACCGATCAAACCTCAAGAAGTGAGCATTTAAATCATTCACCCACTGTAGATCCCCCTCTGTCTGGGCAGGGGGGATTTTGAAGCCCGAGATGGTTTTCAGGCTCCTCCACACTCCCTGAATGTTCTTCTGCTGCAGCTGCTCCTCCATCCTCATCTTGTAGCCGGCCTCAGCCTGCCTGATCTTCCTCCTCAGCTCCTTCTGCACAGTCCTCAGCTCCTCCTTGTTCCCTGACCTGAAGGCTCTCTTCTTCTCCTTCAGCAGAGCCTTCAGTTCACGGTTAATCCATGGCTTGTTGTTTGGAAAACACCGCACCGTCCGGGAGGGAACAATGTTCTCAAAACAGAAGTTGATGTAGTCCGTGATGCACTCTGTGATGGTGTTGATGTCCTCCCCATGTGGGTCATAAAGCTCAGTCCAGACAGTGGTGCTGAAGCAGTCCCTCAGAGCCTCCTCGCTCTCAGCAGACCACATCCTCACCTCACGGGACACCACAGGCTGCCTGCGCACGATGGGTTCATACACAGGCCTCAGATGTAAAAGGTTGTGGTCCGAGCTGCCCAGGGGAGGGAGGGGGGAAGAAGAATAAGCCTCCTTGGTGTTGGCAAAAAACAAGTCCAATGTTCTATTCTCTCTGGTGGGGCAGGTAACATACTGGGTGTATGTTGGTAGAACAGAAGAGGGAGAAGCGTGGTTAAAGTCACCAGAGATGAGGAAGAGAGCCTGTGGATGCTGTGTTTGCAGCCTACAAGTGCAGGAGAGCAGTGCTTCAGAAGCATCTTCAGCATTGGCAGACGGGGCCACATAGACTGCGATCAAAATCACATGTGAGAACTCCCGGGGCAGATAATATGGCCTCATGCATATAGCCAATAGTTCAATATCCTTGTTACATAGCTGCTCCTTCACTGTGCAGTGTTCGGGTTTGGACCAGCTCGTGTTCACATACACCGCCAGACCTCCCCCTCTTTTCTTCAAGCATTCTCTCGTTCTGTCCGCCTCAGCAGATGAAAATTGTCCAAACCTACAATAGAGTCTGGCATTTCTGCTGTTAACCAGGTCTCTGTGAAAATCAAGACGCTGCTGTCCCTATAAGTCATCTGGGACCGCATGAGGCTCGCTATTTCCGTCATTTTATTTTGAAGGGACCTCACGTTACCCATGACTACGGCGGGAACCGACTTCCTGTTTGTCCCTCTCTTCTCTCAGAGTTTACGTCCAGCCCGTCTGCTTCGTTGCGTTTTCCTTAGGATGTCCGCCGGGATAACGTGACGATCTCCGGGTAAGACGACTGTTCTCCGCAGTTTCATGAGTTCCTCCTTTGTGTAAACGCGGTACGGCGCCGGCCGGGGGGCTGGGCCGGAGCCGGGGGACTCAGAGCCAAGACACATCGCAACGACACGACGAAAACACTCAATCCAGCCGAATAAAGTCAAAACAAGTTAATTTAAAGCGATTCCAGTGCGTGTCCCGATCATTCGTGAAGTTCCTCTTTCATATAAACGTGTATATAAACGTGTACCGACGACACGCCGTACTTTAGCGGCGGCCGGAGGGCGCGGGGGGGGGGCTGGTGGGCTCGCTCGGAGCTAGCTCACGTCACAACAACACAACGAACGCAACGAAAAACGCTCAAATCCAGCCGAAAAAAGTCAAAAACAGTTGAATTAATAAACTATATCGTACAGTAAAATAGAAAAAATATACTAACTATATTTACAAAATATAGGAGATAAAGCATGTCGTTACACATGTAACGACATGCTGCGGCTAGAGACACACCCTATCCAGATATTATAATAGATCCATTGTTCTACCTCACGGAGTGATGGAGGTCTACTTTTGGGGATTCAGAGTGATCAGAGTGAAGAAATGGAGGTAGGGGTGGTCTCTTGTCCTCGCCCAGTCTAATAGATGCACGGCTGCCAGGCAACGACATCAGTGGAGCTACCAAAGCCTGAAGAGTAAAACTGTGCGGCGGAAGCGCCGAACATCAAAGAAGCGGAGGAAGAGGGAGGAAAGTCAGTCCTGGAATAATAATCATTAATAATATGTCATAAGGCGCTGGTACAGCTGGCAGCCCGGTGTAAACGCTCTATCTTCTTTCTCACACTTATTGTGCTTTATCTCCTATATTTTGTAAATATAGTTAGTATATTTTTTCTATTTTACTGTACGATAGGGACACGCGCTGGAATAGTTTTTTATTCAACTGTTTTTGACTTTTTTCGGCGGGATTTGAGTGTTTTTCGTTGTGTTGTTGTGACGTGAGCTAGCTCCGAGAGAGCCCACCAGCCCCCCCCCCCGCGCCCTCCGGCCGCGCTAAAGTACGGCGTGTCGTCGGTAAACGTTTATATACACGTTTATATGAAAGAGGAACTTCACGAACGATCGGGACACGCACTGGAATCGCTTTAAATTAACTTGTTTTGACTTAATTCGGCTGGATTGAGTGTTTTCGTCGTAACGTTGCGATGTGTTTTGGCTCTGAGTCCCCCGGCTCCGGCCCCGCCCCCCGGCCGGCGCCGTACCGCGTTTACACAAAGGAGGAACTCATGAAACTGCGGAGAACAGTCGTCTTACCCGGAGATTGTCACGTTATCCCGGCGGACATCCTAAGGAAAACGCAACGAGGCAGACGGGCTGGACGTAAACTCCGAGAGAAGAGAGGAGAAAACGGGAAGTCGGTTCCCGCCGTAGTCATGGGTAACGTGATGTCCCTTCAAAATAAAATGACGGAAATAGCGAGCCTCATGAGGTCCCAGAGGATTTATAGGGACAGCAGCGTCTTGATTTTCACAGAGACCTGGTTAACAGCAGAAATGCCAGACTCTATTGCAGGTTTGGACAATTTTCATCTGCTGCGGGCGGACAGAACGAGAGAATGCTTGAAGAAAAGATGTGGAGGTCTGGCGGTGTATGTGAACACGAGCTGGTCCAAACCCGAACACTGCACAGTGAGGGAGCAGCTATGTAACAAGGATATTGAACTATTGGCTATTGGCATGAGGCCATATTATCTGCCCCGGGAGTTCTCACATGTGATTTTGATCGCAGTCTATGTGGCCCCGTCTGCCAATGCTGAAAATGCTTGTGAAGCACTGCTCTCCTGCACTTGTAGGCTGCAAACACAGCATCCACAGGCTCTCTTCCTCATCTCTGGTGACTTTAACCACGCTTCTCCCTCTTCTGTTCTACCAACATACACCCAGTATGTTACCTGCCCCACCAGAGAGAATAGAACATTGGACTTGTTTTTTGCCAACACCAAGGAGGCTTATTCTTCTTCCCCCCTCCCTCCCCTGGGCAGCTCGGACCACAACCTTGTACATCTGAGGCCTGTGTATGAACCCATCGTGCGCAGGCAGCCTGTGGTGTCCCGTGAGGTGAGGATGTGGTCTGCTGAGAGCGAGGAGGCTCTGAGGGACTGCTTCAGCACCACTGTCTGGACTGAGCTTTATGACCCACATGGGGAGGACATCAACACCATCACAGAGTGCATCACGGACTACATCAACTTCTGTTTTGAGAACATTGTTCCCTCCCGGACGGTGCGGTGTTTTCCAAACAACAAGCCATGGATTAACCGTGAACTGAAGGCTCTGCTGAAGGAGAAGAAGAGAGCCTTCAGGTCAGGGAACAAGGAGGAGCTGAGGACTGTGCAGAAGGAGCTGAGGAGGAAGATCAGGCAGGCTGAGGCCGGCTACAAGAGGAGGATGGAGGAGTAGCTGCAGCAAAAGAACATTCAGGGAGTGTGGAGGAGCCTGAAAACCATCTCGGGCTTCAAAATCCCCCCTGCCCAGACAGAGGGGGATCTACAGTGGGTAAATGATTTAAATGCTCACTTCTTGAGGTTTGATCGATCACCCGTCCCTCCCCCTGCACAGCTGCATGCTCCCTCTTCCACAGCTGGACAATGCCCTGCATCTGTTCCTCTTCGCTTATCTGCCCCGGACCATCAGCTCCCCACTTCGCCTGGACTCACCCATCCCCCCAGCACACGGTCCCCCTGCCAACCACTGACTGTCACAGCAGCACAGGTGAGGAGTGAGCTGAAGAGAATTAAAGTGAGGAAGGCAGCAGGACCTGATGGCATCAGCCCCAGGCTCCTTAAGTCCTGCGCAGATGAACTGTGTGGAGTTGTGGAGCATGTCTTCAACATGAGCCTGAAGCTGAGGGTGGTACCACAGGTCTGGAAGACCTCCTGTCTGGTACCTGTGCCCAAGACACCGCGCGCCAAAGACCTCAACAGCTTCAGGCCAGTGGCTCTCACGTCCCACCTGATGAAGACACTGGAGCGGCTGGTCCTGGACCACCTCCGCTCCACCGTGAGCTCAGCCATGGACCCGCTGCAGTTTGCATATCGGTCTGGCATCGGAGTGGAGGACGCCGTCATCTCCCTGCTGCACCGCTCTCTCTCTCACCTGGAAAAGCCTGGAAGCTCTGTGAGGATTCTGTTCTTCGATCTTTCCAGCGCCTTCAACACCATCCAGCCGCTGCTCCTGAGGGACAAGCTGGAGACGGCTGGTGTGGAGTATGATCTGGCAGAGTGGATCCTGGACTACCTCACAGACCGACCCCAGTTTGTGAGAGCCCGGAACTGTGTGTCTGACACTCGGACCTGCAGTGTGGGGGCGCCCCAGGGCACTGTCCTCGCGCCCTTTCTCTTCACCCTTTACACTGCAGACTTCAGACATGACACGGACAGCTGTGTCCTGCAGAAGTTCTCTGACGACTCTGCCATCATCGGACTCATCAGGGACGACGATGACGGGGAGTACAGAGGACTGGCGCAGGACTTTGTGGACTGGTGTCAGCGGAACCACCTCCTCATCAACGCGGGGAAGACCAAGGAGATGGTGGTGGATTTCCGCAGACGCCACCCCACTGCCCCCTCACCAGTGCACATCCAGGGACAGGACATTGAGAGAGTGGACTCATACAAGTACCTGGGTGTTCATCTGAACCACAAACTGGACTGGACTCATAACACAGACGCACTGTACAGGAAGAGCCAGAGTCGGCTCTACCTCCTGAGGAGACTCAGGTCTTTTGGAGTGACAGGGCCACTCCTGAAGACCTTCTACGACTCTGTGGTGGCATCAGCCCTCCTGTACGGTGTGGCCTGCTGGAGCAGCAGCATCACAGAGAGGGAGAGGAAGAGGCTGGACAGAGTCATCAAGAAGTCCAGCTCCGTCCTGGGCTGTGCTCTGGACTCGGTGCAGGAGGTGGGGGACAGGAGGGTCCTGGCTAGATTCACATCCATTCTGGACCATGAGTGTCACCCCCTGCAGGACACTCTCTCCGCTCTGGAGAGCAGTTTCAGTGAGAGACTGATCCACCCTCGATGTGTGAAGGAAAGGTTCCGTAGGTCTTTCCTTCCTGCTGCTGTCAGACTTTATAACAAAAACTGTTAGTACTGAACACTCGCAATACTGACCTAACCTAATACTGATGTGCAATTCTGTCATATGTGCAATTGCTGTTGGAATTCATGTGCAATTACTGTGAAATTCATGTGCAATCTATGTGCTGTCGTGACACATATTCATGTGCAATTACTGTCGGGATCACATGCAATGGTATTTATGTATTTTTGTATTTATTTATTTGTCTATGGGAGTTTTTTATTTATTTATAGGAGATCTTCTACTGAAAGTGTTTTTCAGACTTCCTATAAGTGATCTGTTCTGTTCTTCTGTATCTGCCTCTGTATCTACCTGCGTTGCACCAATGAAATTTCCCCATGTGGGACAATAAAGGAATATCTTATCTTAATAAAGCCGGTCGGACTCTGAAAGATGCCAAGCAACGACATCAGTGGAAGTATCAAAGCCTAAAGAATAAAGCTGTGCGGCGGCAGCACTGAACATCAAAGAAGGACACTCTGAAAGCTGAAGTCGAAGGAATGGAGTCTGGAGCTTTAGCTATGCTGCCCTAGGAGTAACTGTGCTGGGGGAAGTATGACAGCTTGAGCACTATCCTCTTCTTCTGACTACTTATGCTATCAAACAATAATTATTTTTTAATTCCACTTGTAAACTGTTCACTGCCTTCTTTTTCTTTCTCTCACTCCTGCCTGAAGAGTGGGTCCAGCTCCAGTCTCCCTCGCGTCCGTCTGTGAGAGTCAGATCTCTCCTTCACTTGAACTCCTCCAGGTTTCTACGCTTTTTCCCAAAGAGGTTTTTTTTTGTAGTTTTTCCTGGCCAAGAAGGAGAGTCTAAGGACAGAGGACCCTGGGACATCGTCCCTCGCCACCACAGATATTGTTGATTCATTTCTCCCTGTGGCCCTCAGAGGCAACCGTTGTTGTGATTTTGGGCCTTACAAAAATAAATTGATTTGATTTGATTTGGCGGTGCTGCGGCACTTGGATGCAGACCGCCATGGAACAACAACAACAACAACACTGGAAGTCAAAGCACTGGAAGAAGAACTTTTAGGACTACGACAAAGGCTAAGGAATAAAGTCTGGCGGTAATGCGACACTCGGATGCCAACCGCCATAAAACAACAACAACAACAACAACAACAACAACAACAACAACAACAACCTCACGGAATATTCTACCCTCTTCAAAATCATATTCATACTTTCCACAGTTTGCACATCTCTTTTTCCCTCTACACACCGTCACAACATGGCCATATTCTTGACAAGTAAAACATCTTACAGGAGGTTGTTCAAAAGGTCTTATTCCAGAGCAGATATAATCCAAAACAATCTTTTCCGGGAGTTCACCTCCAAATGTCAGGCAGATTGCTGTCCTGCTTAGTTCCATCCACAAAACGCTTCATACTTCGTACTCCACAACCACCATCAACATTGAGGGACTCATGCCCTTCATCCTTGTGACTCCATCCAGTTCAAAGCATCTGACAAACCAATGTTTCAATGTAAATCTTTCCAAAGCCAGTGCTTTTGCCTGCTGTCTCTTTGTTTTACACTTTATTATGACCATTCCTTTCCTTGTTCTCCTGATGTGTCCTAAAATGTATGTCTCCTATCTCCGACCGTACATTCTCCTCCTCCTCTACTTGCTTCACTCAAACTCCATTTCTTTTTGCTTCTTTTCTGTTTAGTCCCTTTCCGCCTGCATCGCGTCACTCCTCGCTCCTCGGTCTAGAGAGCGGAGAAGGTTTGGACGTGGTTCAAGTCAAACTATTTCACCAAAAAACGCAGAAAAACACTCCTCCTCCGTGTGACTCATCTGGGCATCCTTCCACGCTTCCATCGTCCCCAGAGTTTGACTTTCATTTGCGTTGTTTTAGGTTTGTAGCGTTAGCCGACTAGCTAACATCACAAACAAGTTAAAACGTTGTCCTAAACGCTGGATATAAGTGAATGAAAGACATTCCTGTACAAACATAATTTCATTCTTCACTTACCTTCGGCTGTGTTGAGTAGTGAGGGTTGTTGTTGTTGTTGTTGTTTTATGGCGGTTGACATCCGAGTGTTGCATTACCGCCAGACTTTATTCCTTAGACTTTGTCGTAGTCCAGTGCCTCGTAGTCCTCAGACTCTGTCGTAGTCCGTAAAAGTACTCCTTCCATTGCTTTGGTGTTACAAAGCCCATGAGGTCATGATATGTCTTTGTGACTAGAATAGTTGTTGTTGTTTCAGAGACCAACCGGCTTTATTCCAGGGAGACTCCTCTTCATCTTCCTCTCCTTCTTTGACGTTCGGTGCTTCCACCGTACAGCTTTATTCTTCAGGCTTCATTCTATAGGCTTTAATATGTCCACTGATGTCGCCGCTTGGTAGCCGTGCGTCTACGAGACTGGGCGAGGACAGGAGACCACCCCCACCCCCATCTCGTCACCCCCATCACTCCGACTCCCATTCAGCGCCTTTAGCCTGTTTTCTATATCTGCCCAATCAAGCTCCTTTGTTCCAAGGAATCTCCCCGCAGCTTTAGCAATGATCCTGATCCTTTCAGTTCTGCTTTGAGTCTGAGCAGCACAGTTTACAACATCCACCATAAAGAGTACAAAATCCTCTCTATCCACAACCAGGGTATTCTCATTAATTCTGGAACCTGCACACTTGGGACCTCCACTCTTGAAACCTTCACACTTCTTGGGAGCCACGCTGGCCTTTCTCATTTCGCCCTGGCTGGGAGCAGCGCTGGCTCCTCTCTCTGTATTTACTCTAAACTCGTTACTTGAAACTTTCTTGACTGCATCTGCATAGGATATACCTTGAGAGACCTTTATTTTCTGCACCTCAGCAGCTCTTTTGCTAAACCTGCATCCCCCGTAGGCAGAGCTATGTTCTTCCCCACAGTTACAGCACTTCAGTTTTGCTCCCACGTCACACTTCCCATACTCATGATCTCCTGCACATTTACCACACCTTTGCCTCCCTCTACAGACCGCTGCAATATGCCCAAAGCGCTGGCACTTAAAGCAACGCAGGGGCGGCGGAACATATGGCCTGACGCTATAGCACATGTACCCAATGAACACCTTACTAGGCAGGCACCTCCCTTCAAGTGTTACCATTACCGACAAGCTTTCACATCTTACCCCAAACCGGGTCACCTTCAAGCGCCTAGCGTCCACCACCGTAACTCCCGTCAAATTCTCCTTAACTTCATCCACAGACGTCGCCGTAGGGACACCAACGATAACTCCTCGGACGAGCTAAGGGACTTTTTACGTTTCCGGGCACGTGCAGGCAGAAAAGGCTGCTCCTCCACGCCGTCCAGAACGTCTTCCATCCCCGATCCACTCTCCTCCGCCATCTCCCGCCTCTCCAGACCGGGTGTTGAGCAAGGTCTCCAAGTGTTAGATTACTTTCTGAAGTATCCAAGTGAAGTGTTACATTATTTATTCTTTAGACTTTATTCTTTAGACTTTAATCTTTAGACTTAATTCCTTAGACTTTATTCTTGAGATTCAGACCGGCTTTATTCCAGAGCTGACTCTCCTTCTTTGGTGTTTGGTGCTTCCGCCGTAGAGCTTTGTTCTTTAGGCTTCATTCTTTAGGCTTTATTCTTTAGGCTTTGATACTTCCATTGTTGCCGTTGCTTAGCAGCCGTGCATCTACTGGATTGGGCGAGGACAGGAGACCTCCATTTCTTTACTCTGATCACTCTGATTCCCATTTAGCGTCTTTAACCTGTTTTCTATTTCTGCCCAGCCAAGCTCTTTGGTTCCAAGGAATCTTCAGCTTTAGCAATGATCCTGATCCTTTCAGTTCTTTTGAGTTTGAGCAGCTCCGTTTACAACATCCTAATCGTTATGTGGCGAAACATCTCAAAACTTGAATGAATGAAACATTTTAAGCACGCTACGCTATTTACTGGTGCGCTGTTTACTTATGTAACTTATGCCAAATAATAATTCACTAAGTTACGATCATAAGACGTCTCCAAACACGTTTTATTCAACAGGGAACAACTTTCCGCCAGCACTGATTATCACAGACGCAACGCATCACTTTGTTAGCTTCAAGTACACCTGTCATTCACAAATACACTACATTTCACGTCCATTTATCCACAAAAACCTCATATATTTGTACTCACCGCTCGGAAAAATACAGCCGTCTGCGTCTCTGGCGTCTCTCATGTCTGCGTCTCTCGCGCGTCGAGTTTTGTTGTTGTTGTTGTTGTTGTTGTTGTTGTTGTTATTGTTTTATGGCAGGTGACATCTGAGTGTCACATTACCGCCAGACTCTATTCCTTAGACTTTGTCGTAGTCCTAAAAGTTCTTCTTCCAGTGCTTTGACAAAGCCCAAGAGGTCATGAGATGCCTTTGTTATTGTATCCTATAGAAGTCCTTCTTCCATCACTTTGGCGTTTCTAGGCCCATGAGGTCAAAGCGCGTTAGAACATCCTCTTGCTCCTCATCCTCGGCTCAGTCTCCAACACCCCCCAACTCTATAAACGTTTACCCAGCCCTGTGCTACATAAGTAAGCAACCACAGCCTGACACAAACCCTGTGACTGGATCGCCAGAACGTTCCGCAGATTGAACTCCCGCCCATTATTCCGAAACCACAAGGCCAACCCGGCCTGTTGTTGTTGTTGTTGTTTTATGGTGGTTGGCATCCGAGTGTTGCATTACCGCCAGACTTTATTCCTTAGACTTTGTCGTAGTCCTAAAAGTTCTAAGGCGGCGGGGGCGTGCGCGGCTCTTTGTTCCTGACAGTCCGTGTGACGTCAGAAAGGAGCGCGCCCGGTGTCACGTGTTTAGTTGTGCCGACTTCGGGCAACTGAAAGTCGGTACGCGCGAAAAATGAAAATAAAAAAGGTGGGGGCTTGGAGGAGCCGGAGGGCGGAGCTTTAGCGTTCCCTTGAGAACTAAAGAGGAGACAATGAATAGCATTCACCCTCAGAGGCAACTGTGATTTTGTGCGTTACAAAAATACATTTAATTTAATTTAATTTAATTCACAAACATAGGAACTTGCTTTGATGATTCAGTGCAACATAAAACAATGAACGATGATGAAAACAAACCTATATAAGTAAAAAAGATAAACAATTTAAATTTGCTATAGGATAAAGAATAAAATAGGCTAAAAGATTCAAAATCAATGAACAAATAAATGAACAAACAATCAAACACATAAAGAAACAAATGAAGCAAACAAATAAATAAATACAATGTATACGTATACGCTATAGGATAAAAAATAAAATAGGCTATAAAAAATAAATTAAATTAATGAACAAATAAATGAATGAATAAATAGCAAATAAAACAAATGAAATAAATATGAGATTCAAAATAAATGAATAAATAAATAAACAAATAAATGAATGACTGAACAAATAAACAAATAAAACAAACAAAAAAATGAGATAAATATAAGATTCAAAATAAATGAACAAATAAATAAATAAATGAACAAATAAATAAACACAAACAAATAAAACAAACATAAATAATTATTCAAATAAATAAACACACAAACAAATAAAACAAACATAAATAATTATATAATTAAATAAACACACAAACAAATAAAACAAACATAAATAATTATTTAATAAAATAAAATAAAAGATAAGAATCCTGACTCTTGTAATAAAGTAATAATAAATAAGTAAAATTGGGAAAAGAAATGGAGACATGAGAACAACACTTCAGGTAAGTAAAATTGGGAAGAGAAATGCATCGCACACGAGAAACTCTGGAGAAATGGAACTTAGACGAGAAGAAGAAGAAGAACGGGAACACTGAGAGGAGGAACATCAAAGGATGTTGGACTAACCTAATGAGATATTCAGATAGGAAAATAATATACATGAATGTTAAAGAACATCTAAATATGAACCCTGACCTCAAGGATGGTGATGACTCTTGGTTCAGGAGACACGTGGTGCACGCTTTGACTCAACACCGTAGCAAGGTGACAAATAAGAGAAACAGAAATTGCAGGAACAGTTACTAAAAATTAAAGTAAAAGATTTAAAAGACAAAATACATAAAAAAGATGGAGGTTTTAAACCACCCACCTATTTTCGCCCTGTGCACAATGGTTGGACATACCCAAATGGCATTGCTTATTAAAAGAGGATCTTACAGCCCACATGCAAGTGTGATGCATCATTAGAAAGCTTAGGCCTTCTAGTTTCTGCAGATGTGCACATGAACACTGTCAGGGCTTCAGAACTTACACGAAAGAGGCCCAAACATAAACAAAACATCCTTTTTTAGTCTCGCCTGAATATTGTTAATTTGTAATGGTCCTGAGCATGACATACTTCATTGTGTACTTATGCTGTTCACTGTACATGATGTTTATCTTGTTGACAACAACTGTGTAAAGTTTCAGATCTCTAGGAACAGGCATTTTGGTGCTGTTGACCTTTTTGTATCAAAAAGTATATTCGGAACAAGTGATCCAAATATGTGCCAACTGCCAAACTGTTTTATTACAATTTTAGCTCCTCTATGATCATAAAACATACATTTTGACATTTTGAACCCATATAAAGAAGATATATATATAACATTTTTATTTTATTTTTGTATTGATATAATAATACATATATCTAACAAAATATGCGTCCCAAAGGCTAATAAAATCAGAAAACGTGATGCATAAAATCTAGTCGCAAAATGCAGAAAAATCTAGGCTCTGACAGCCTTACGCACGAGAACAGGGAGAATTCTGTGTAAATAAACCCTTTATCCCGCCTACCAGGAGAAAGCTCTCCTCATTGGCTAGAATAATATGTCACTCAAAGTCTCCTGCCTGTTAGCAGAAGCTAAGGGTTAAAAACAAAGATGGACGCGCGCTTCGGAAGCGCCGAATTTCTTTCCTCCGGAGGATGTAGCAAACAAACCCGGTGACAGAAAAAATCGTGGATGGTCTCATTCTGTAGGTAACAGTCTAAGGAAGAGATCGATGTCAAACACTATCTTATAAGTCAAACAGGTAATTTGTTATGGACGGAGCAATGCGGCGGACAAGCGCATTCTCGTCCGGTGAGAAACGAAGAAAAGTTTGTTTACTTGACAATATCGCGAAATCAGATAACTTCAGGAAAAATACAAGTGGATATTGTTTTTCAATGATTCCTTACGGACAGACTGAGTACAAGAATGTACAGAATTAAAGCCGTTTCTTCCATCATAAACAGCAAACAGGTAGGACATACGTTTGTAAAAGTTGAGACTTTCTCACAAACTATTGGCAATTGCTTCTTGGGGCACATTTTTCAATGTAAATCAATGACATATTCGTTTTGTTGAGAAAATAAGCTTTAAAATGATGTATGGCTTGCTGGTGTTGACCACGGAAATAAAAGTGATGATGTAAGAGAATATTTGAGATATAGAAAATGTTCGCCGGCGGACAGGTGGGTGGTAACAGGTTAAGGGAGGATTCAGAGGAGGCTTTTGAGGAGCCCGAGGTGGAATAAGTCGTGGTCGAGGATTTCAGACTGATCAACAATGGGAGGAAGGAACATGCTATTGCTGTGGATCTACTGACCTTTGGGTGCGAGCCCGCCCACAACCGGCTCCTCACCGTGGAAGATGAGGAGCCCCCACTGGGCACAGGCCTCGACCTGATGCACGACCAAATGCTGAGGCTCCCACAGTGGGCAGTTTTACACTGGCCACAAAGACAAGGAATACTACGGGCGTCCAGAGAGGCAGGAGCTATGTCAAGCAGAGCCTATGTTTCATGTGAAGGTGGAGGGAAAGAGCTGTACCTATGCTGGTGGACACCGGAGCCACGCACTCATCCATCAACTTCCCCCTCCACCGTAAGACTCACCAATCTCTGCCATGGACTAAACCTCTGCACACTGACATTGAACCTGCTTGAAGGCAATCTCCTGATGAAGACTGGAGCCTCTGTTTTATGCTCTGATAAAGGACTAATTGTTGCATTTCTGGATGGACAATCTGTATGCTGCATTGCTAATATTGCTACTGGACAATACTTAGGGATCATCTCAAAATGGGTTGAAGCTGAAAAGACTTTTATTATTTATTTATATTTTTCGTCTTTTTGTTGCTTTGAAGCTTCAATACATCGGCAGTAATTGTTTTGAAATGCTAAAAAACGCGGAGCACGGCGAGCGCGTGCGTGGAACACAGCGCGCCATGGCCTGCGCAAGGGGCTGTTGCCGTCGCCAACGCGGCTGGTGCAGAAAAGTTAGAAAAGCTTTTTTGCGGCAAGACGCGGCGCAGCAAATGATCAAGAGATTTGGCTCTAGTAACGTGCTACGCACTGACCGGAAGAAGGAAACAAAATAAACCCGCATGAGGTTTCAGCCAATCACAGAAGATGTGAGATTCTCACTGAGATGAAAGCACGTGTTCTGCTTCTGTCATTCTGACATGTCCAAGGTCTAAACTCAGGCAATTGACAATTACAGGTTTTGACAAGAAACATTAGTTTCTCACTCTCTCATCCACTTGAGACTATCTCAATGTGGTCATCTCACAGTTTCGGTTGAATGGGATGTGCCGTAGGGCCCCTAGGGCCCGTGGACCATGTGGATTGAGTAAACAAACATTCATAACTTCTAAATATAAACTTATCAAAGGATGTTCAGGGATGTTCACTAGAGGTGAGCAGGGTCTATCAAGCTACTATCGTTTTATCAACGTGTAAAATTTTATGTGAAGCCAGTCTTAAGTCTTTTGGGGGGAGGGCAGAGAGAGACAAAAAAACTTAAGTCTTTTCAGCTTCAACCTATTTTGAGATGATCCCTTAAGGCATGACCAAGAGACACAAACTTTTGCCTACATTTCCTGGGCCCGCCTGACCGACATCACAGAAGGCGTGGCTGCACAGTACCTGGCATGGAAACCCTGAATTGACACTCTGGCATCCTACCACGCACCACAGGACTCCCTCCATTGCACTCTGTTTTAGGACAGGTTCAAGAAAGTATTTCAATCTGAATTTTGTGTTATAATGTATGTACATACTAAAACTATAGCATGTGATCAAATTTTGGTAGAAAAATAAGGTGTAACTGCTTATTGTCAGCTAATCAAAGAAGAATTGGATTGGAATAGAATGTCTGAGGGTAGCGTGTCACACTTGTCCCTAGCGGTCTCACTGGCTCATCAGGTGAAAGATTTAGGACTGATTGGCATCCCACGGAACTACCCCCAGTTACAGAGACATGGTCTGGGTTGTGAGCTGCTGGTGTGCTGGAACTATCATGATCCAACAATGAACACTCCAATTCTACCTGTACTTAGGTCCTTTAGAGAAGGACCCCTCTAAATTTAGACCTGCTTATTACTTTAGGAAAATGAATGAACTAGTCCCCCCCTGAAATCGACCCGTACAGGAGTTTGCAAACATTGGAACCATCTCATACGTGGTTTACCACCATTGACTTTGCCAATGCCTTTTTCTGCATCCCGCTGTCTCCTGGGGTCCGACATGTTTTTGCTTTCACCCACAAGGGTGTGAAATTACAATACACTAGATGACCTCAAGGATTTAAATTAAGTCCTGGAATCTTTAACCAAGTGCTGAAGAAAGTGCTTTCAACCTTTCAGCTGCCAGAGAGTCATACTGATACAGTATGTGGATGATCTCCAGCTGGCGGCTCCCACTGTCTCAACGTGTCTGTCCACCACCAAACATGTCTTGCTGAGGCTTCACAAGTGCGGCTTTAAAATCTCTCAGAAGAAGCTACAATGCTGTAGGAGATCTGTGAAGTTCTTAGGATGAACAGTGTCTAGTGTATAGTAGAAAAAGCTTCAGTTGTAGTCATCTGGACTCAGTTTGAAAAATTAGACGTTTCGACTCTCATCCAAGAGTCATTGTCAATAAAAGAATTTAGATCGAGAACTCCGATATTAATACTGTTCTGTGGTAAGACCCACCCATTGGGCGGAGCCTTCCTGAAGTAGAAAGAGTTGTTTGTTTCAACAGAAACTCCCCCCTTGTATCTACCGAGGTAGCCTATTCAGAATCTTAATGGGCTATTAGAATCCTCTTTGTCTTTGTGAGACCCTGGCTCAACCACCCTGAGTACCTGATTAGCATCCGAATGTCCTTGTCCTGGTCCTCTACCTTTCCAGGGGTTCAGTAACCCATTATAAATAACAGGAAGATTAAACCTTAGCCCTCCATTTCTGTTTAATGAAGGTCTTTCTTTTTTAACAAAAATAGCTTCCTTGACTCCTCTTTCAAACCATCTTTTCTCCCTGCTTAAAACCTTCACCTCACCGTCTTCAAACGAGTGATTAGAGGCTTCAAGATGGAGATGCACGGCACTCTGAGGTCCTGAACTTATATTTCTTCTGTGCTGATAGAGCCTCTTGTGTAGAGGCTGTTTCGTCTCACCTATGTACCGTTCTTTACAGCTTTCTTCACTGCATTGGATCGAATAAACTACATTGCTCTGTTTTTGAGTCGGCAACTTGTCCTTAGGGTGAACCAGTTTTTGTCTTAAAGTGTTTCCTGGTTTAAAATAAACAGGGACTTCGTGTTGTCTAAAAATTCTCTGCAGTTTTTCCGACAGGCCAGACACATAAGGGATAGAAACACCCTTCCTTCTCTGTTCAGTTTCCTTTTTGTCCTGCTTTTTGGTTCTCTTCACTCTGTTGAGGGCCCAAGCGGGGTAACCACAGGCTGAGAGGGCATTTCGGACATGTTTTTCCTCTTTCTTCTTGCCCTCTGAGCTGGTGGGCACACCTTGAGCTCTGTGTTGTAAGGTTCTGATCACACCCAGCTTGTGCTGTAGTGGGTGGTTGGAACCAAAGAGCAGATACTGGTCCTTGTGTGCGGAGCCACAGTTTTGGGGCTATGCCTGAGAATGAGGACAGTGCCTTCTTCTCAAAGTGCTCCATGTACAGGTTGGCCACTATGGGAGAGACGGGCGAGCCCATGGCACAGCCATGAATCTGTCTGTAAAATTGTCCCCGGAATTGAAAGTAAGTGGTGTTCAGACAGATGTCCAACAGTTTACATATGTGTTCAGGTGTCAGTTTGGTCCTTTCCTGTAGGGTGGTGTCTTCCTGCAGTCTGATCCTCACCGCTGCTACTGCATCAGAGGTCTGGATGCAGGTGAACAGGGACACAACATCATATGAAACCATGAGGTCATCTGGGTCCAGTTGGAGATGTTTCACTTTATCCACAAAGTTGTGCGTGTTTTCCACAACTTTGTGGATCCAGATGACCTCATGGTCAAAACTGTGGCTCCGCTATGTCGATGATACTTTTGTAACAATTAAGAAACAAGAGCTGGAAACCTTCTCTGATCACATCAATGCTGTGGACCCACATATCAGGTTTACAAGAGAAGACGCTAAGGAGAATCGCTTGGCCTTTCTTGATTGTTCCACGATCAGAGGAGAGGACGGGAAACTCCAAATAGAAGTATATAGGAAACCTACACACACGGACCAGTATCTGCTCTTTGGTTCCAACCACCCACTACAGCACAAGCTGGGTGTGATCAGAACCTTACAACACAGAGCTCAAGGTGTGCCCACCAGCTCAGAGGGCAAGAAGAAAGAGGAAAAACATGTCCGAAATGCCCTCTCAGCCTGTGGTTACCCCGCTTGGGCTCTCAACAGAGTGAAGAGAACCAAGAAGCAGGACAAAATAGAAACTGAACAGAGAAGGAAGGGTGTTTCTATCCCTTATGTGTCTGGCCTGTCGGAAAAACTGCAGAGAATTTTTAGACAACACGAAGTCCCTGTTTATTTTAAACCAGGAAACACTTTAAGACAAAAACTGGTTCACCCTAAGGACAAGTTGCCGACTCAAAAACAGAGCAATGTAGTTTATTCGATCCAATGCAGTGAAGAAAGCTGTAAAGAACGGTACATAGGTGAGACAAAACAGCCTCTACACAAGAGGCTTTATCAGCACAGAAGAAATACAAGTTCAGGACCTCAGAGTGCCGTGCATCTCCATCTTGAAGCCTCTAATCACTCGTTTGAAGACGGTGATGTGAAGGTTTTAAGCAGGGAGAAAAGATGGTTTGAAAGAGGAGTCAAGGAAGCTATTTTTGTTAAAAAAGAAAGACCTTCTTTAAACAGAAATGGAGGGCTAAGGTTTAATCTTCCTGTTATTTATAATGTGTTACTGAACCCCTGGAAAGGTAGAGGACCAGGACAAGGACATTCGGATGCTAATCAGGTACTCAGGGTGGTTGAGCCAGGGTCTCACAAAGACAAAGAGGATTCTAATAGCCCATTAAGATTCTGAATAGGCTACCTCGGTAGATACAAGGGGGGAGTTTCTGTTGAAACAAACAACTCTTTCTACTTCAGGAAGGCTCCGCCCAATGGGTGGGTCTTACCACAGAACAGTATTAATATCGGAGTTCTCGATCTAAATTCTTTTATTGACAATGACTCTTGGATGAGAGTCGAAACGTCTAATTTTTCAAACTGAGTCCAGATGATACAACTGAAGCTTTTTCTACTATGGAACACGCCTGGACGAATGAGGGATTACACCGACAGTGTCTAGTGTAGTTAATTGTATTTCTCCTGAACATATAAACATGATCCAGACCCATCTTAAACCCATGACTGTGGACACATGCTCTCTTTTCTTAGCCTCTGAGGCTACAGTTGCCTGTTCATACCCGACTACACATTGGTCACTGCCTTGTTGCGTGCACTTATTCGTGAGAAATGAATGAAGAAGAACACTTCCACCCTTCTGTGGAGGGTGTCAACATGGCTGACAACCTGGAACCTCTCTTGTGAGGGTTCTCCTCATGACTTTGTTTCTCTAACTAAGACCTTGGCCAAGGCACGATCTGATCTCTCTTTTAAACCTCTAATTGAAGGCATAGTTTTCTTTACTGATGGCTGCAGGAAATCATTTTGTTGACTGGTGTTCTTCTACACTCTCTGACTACCCTTCTGCACAACGTGTAGAGATCTTGGAACTTTTGAGGACTCAACTGGCCAACCAGTGCATATCTATTTGGACTCTGCTTACGCCGTGGGCATCATAGTCACTTACCTGGCAGAATGGAGAAGAAATAATTTCAAAACAGCTAAAAGGGCTGACGTCCAGATTTACTCAAAAGGTTAGATTATATGCTTATGTTGCCCTCAGCTATTGCTTTTGTTACATGCCCTGCCCACACCAAAGGACAGGACTTTGTTTCCAGGGGCACTGAGGCCCAGAGAGCGGCGGGTTATATCGCCTTAGATGGTGAGTAACTTTCTGCTCTCCACACCGCTGCTACCTACATTATCTACTGACATCATTGTCAAAGCCCAAGCTGACTGTTAGTCTGAAGAACATGCTAATTGGACACTATCACTGTTATCAAGATGAAACTAGCCTCTGGCGGGGTCCCAAAGGGAAGCTTGTTCTTCTCACTGGACCTCTGCTCGACGCTGCATTAACTGAAGCCCATGGTAAGTCACATGTTAACCCCTGGCACCATCCCCAAAATGACCCATCGCACATGGGCCCATTGTAATTCCTGTTTTGTCTGTCAAAATTTGTCCGTCAATCCAAAAGCCACTCTGAAACCCAACATGGAAAAGTTTGCCCGCGCTACATTGCCTGGAGTGGAAAATAAGATAAGATAAGATAAATCAGCAAGTGGAAATTCCAGTGTTACAGCACAAAGAAGGTACAGAAGTAAATAATAAAGAACAGATAATTTATAATTAACTTTAAAAAACACTCTTAATACAAAAGTCTTATAGAACTCTTATAATATAATAATAATAATTAAAAAAACAAACGTATACTCTTAATAAAAAGTAGAAAATAATAATAACAATATCAACACTCGGTTACATTTATTTACAGCTGTATACCATTGCATTTACTAAGTATTAGAGTTTGTGGCACATGTTTCCTTTTGACTATTATTGACTAATTCTCCCACTTTCCAGAAGCATATCCATGCTCCGAATCAAGTCTGACAATGGTTCCCTTTTAAGAATGTTTATCTGCAAAATGTTGAAGCCATGCTTGGCCTTCGATACTCTTGTGGCACTGTTATCATCCCCAGTCCCAAAGGAAATTTTGAACGCTTCAATGACACTTTAAAATTACGTATGGCAAAATTATAGCTATCACTGGCATGAATTGGCTTGATTCATTACCCCTTGCTCTGCTTGCAGTAAGAGAGACTGACTGCAGGGTAACGGGACGCACCCCATTTGAACTGTTGACTGGGAGAACCATGCCATCTCGCCAGAAAAAGATCATAATGTTTACACCTCTCCTGTTTTCTACAGACTCTGTTGGGATCAGTAACATGCCTTAGCATCTAGTCTTTTCACCCAGATCCACAAGGAGGCGGTCCCTGCTCCGGCTGAACCTCTGCCCGGCAAGGTTCTCCTGAAAGTTCTCCGGAGATCTTGGACTGAACCTCTCTGGTCTGGTCCATTCACTGTCAAAGCCAGGACCTCCCACGCGGTGAGAATGGTGGCATCATAATCTCAGAGTCCACATGACCACTCACACTGGAGAGAAACCATACAGTTGCACAGTCTGTAAGAAAACATTTGCCCAAAAAGGTCATCTCAACGTCCACACGCGCCGTCACAGACACAGACTGGAATGTTCCGACACTGAACAGGAACCTTCTGGGACTGTCCTGTTGCTCACAAATATGTGACGGAAGTTCACAAAGCTCTGCAGGCTGTTTTTGACATTTCCCTCTGAACTTTAGAACTATGGGCCTCAAAACTCCTGCCATGGACACAAAACATGGATACTTTTGGAATTTACTTTTGGAATTTACTTTTGGAATGTACTTTTGGCAGCAGGAAAATAAAAGAATCAGAATGAGATAAAGTGTGAGATAAAGCGAAATATTAAACTACTGGTTTTAAGAAAACTGAAGGATTTTGAACCGGAAAAAGTCGACCCGAACACGAGGTGAGGAGAGAACAGAGAGCAGCTGTCACTGCGTCATCATAAAATCAAGCCGTTTTCACTCATGGAGCTATTAAAATATGAGTTTCACCTTAAGTCCAGCTCATGGTCTAAAGCTGCTGCTTCTTCACTTTTACATCAGAACATTTGCTCATTAATGCAATTTGTTTTTACACGCCAGTTTGTATATCATGTACATAGTGCAAAACTGTACATTTTGTATATGTATTTACCAAAATATGTTTATTGTTATGACTCAATATTTTAGTGTTATTATTCAGTGTTTTGTGGTTTATCGCAAATAAAACATAAAACCATAAAAAATGTCTAGTTTGTAAACTTTTTCTCTGACAATGGAAATAATTCTGATTCTTAAGTACATGAAACGTATGATCTAAGATTGATTTCTTAAATCACCGAATTTTTTATCTGCCAAATGCCAATCATTTACAACATGTCAAATGTATTCACATGTTTATAAAACACAAAATACAAAACATGCTTTAAGCTACGTACAGACCGCCGCGGCCTGATCGCGCCCGACGCAGAATTTGAGCGCGTGTACATTTGAAAGGTTTACGCACCGGACGCGCGCTCTCGACGCCCCAGCCACTGTACACAGCCGTACGGCGCGCTCGAGCTCTCTGCGCACATGCGCAGTAGAGGTGTTGTCGCATGAGCAGTGGAGTTGTTGTCGGTGTGGCCTTTCATTGTGTAAAATGGCGGATATCGAGAGTGTTGTTTTCACGTTTTTGGTTTTCAAAACCCTCACACGGAGGCGCCGGGCTCTGTATTCCACCGTGAATACATCGTACAGTTCCTTTCTCCCACACGGCCACAATCAGTCTTTCGTCTGCCATTGTTGACGAGCAAGGAAAAAGTGGCGCTTCTTGGGGAATTGCACGGGGAATACCGGAAATGCAAGGGGCAATACGTACGTACGTACGTCACCGGAGCGTCAGCTCTGATTGGCTGCTGCGGCTGCTGCGGCGCATCTGTTGTGGGGAGCTCAATATATCTGAACGCGTCGCGTAAGCCGCTTTCGTGGCCTCGGCCGGCTCATACGCGCGCTCAGAGGACGCTCCCCGCACCGGGCTCCTGCAGGCGGGGCACGCTCAGAGGAGGCTCCCCGTACCGGGCTCCTGCAGGCGGGGCACGCTCAGAGGAGGCTCCCCGTACCGGGCTCCTGCAGGCGGGGCACACTCAGAGGAGGCTCCCCCCACCGGGCTCCTGCAGGCGGGGCACGCTCAGAGGAAGCTCCCCGCACCGGGCTCCTGCAGGCGGGGCACGCTCAGAGGAGGCTCCCCGCACCGGGCTCCTGCAGGCGGGGCACACTCAGAGGAGGCTCCGGGCTCCAGCAGGCGGGGCACGCTCAGAGGAGGCTCCCCGCACCGGGCTCCTGCAGGCGGGGCACACTCAGAGGAGGCTCCGGGCTCCTGCAGGCGGGGCACACTCAGAGGAGGCTCCGGGCTCCTGCAGGCGGGGCACACTCAGAGGAGGCTCCCCGCACCGGGCTCCTGCAGGCGGGGCACGCTCAGAGGAGGCTCCCCGCACCGGGCTCATGCAGGCGGGGCACACTCAGAGGAGGCTCCCCGCACCGGGCTCCTTCAGGCGGGGCACACTCAGAGGAGGCTCCCCGCACCGGGCTCCTGCAGGCGGGGCACACTCAGAGGAGGCTCCGGGCTCCTGCAGGCGGGGCACGCTCAGAGGAGGCTCCCCGCACCGGGCTCCTGCAGGCGGGGCACACTCAGAGGAGGCTCCGGGCTCCAGCAGGCGGGGCACGCTCAGAGGAGGCTCCCCGCACCGGGCTCCTGCAGGCGGGGCACACTCAGAGGAGGCTCCGGGCTCCTGCAGGCGGGGCACACTCAGAGGAGGCTCCGGTCTCCTGCAGGCGGGGCACGCTCAGAGGAGGCTCCCCGCACCGGGCTCCTGCAGGCGGGGCACACTCAGAGGAGGCTCCCCGCACCGGGCTCCTTCAGGCGGGGCACGCTCAGAGGAGGCTCCCCGCACCGGGCTCCTGCCGGCGGGGCACACTCAGAGGAGGCTCCCCGCACCGGGCTCCTTCAGGAGGGGCACACTCAGAGGAGGCTCCCCGCACCGGGCTCCTGCAGGCGGGGCACACTCAGAGGAGGCTCCGGGCTCCTGCAGGCGGGGCACACTCAGAGGAGGCTCTGGGCTCCAGCAGGCGGGGCACGCTCAGAGGAGGCTCCCCGCACCGGGCTCCTGCAGGCGGGGCACACTCAGAGGAGGCTCTGGGCTCCAGCAGGCGGGGCACGCTCAGAGGAGGCTCCCCGCACCGGGCTCCTGCAGGCGGGGCACACTCAGAGGAGGCTCCGGGCTCCTGCAGGCGGGGCACACTCAGAGGAGGCTCCGGGCTCCTGCAGGCGGGGCACACTCAGAGGAGGCTCCCCGCACCGGGCTCCTGCAGGCGGGGCACGCTCAGAGGAGGCTCCCCGCACCGGGCTCCTTCAGGCGGGGCACACTCAGAGGAGGCTCCACGCACTGGGCTCCTTCAGGCAGGGCACACTCAGAGGAGGCTCCCCGCACTGGGCTCCTGCAGGCGGGGCACGCTCAGAGGAGGCTCCCCGCACCGGGCACCTGCAGGCGGGGCACACTCAGAGGAGGCTCCGGGCTCCAGCAGACGGGGGACGCTCAGAGCTCTAGTTGCGTTCACTGCGGTAAAGTTTGGACTATTTGGAGCAGTATTTTAATTTGAATATGTCATTATGTTGTGTTTAAATATTGAGTTGATGTTTAGTTTTCCTTTTTTCTCTCCAGCTTCTGTGTTCAGTATTTTGTGTGTTTGTTTTGTACTGACTGTTAATGAGCGTCGAGTAAGCAAGTATTGTAGTGGCTGTATTTGACTATTTGATTCAGTTTCAGGAGCTGAGGTTCCTGGTGCACTGGTGACCCCTGGTGGTGGTGTCTCGTTTGGTTTTCCTCTGTGTTGTGGATTTGGCCAAAACCTGAAATGTTCAAATATTCTGTGTCTGTGTTAAAAGTGCGCCCCCTGTTGATCAGAGCTCACTGCAAATATCTATATAAAAATATATTATTCTTCCACTACAAATAAAGACATTGATTTGAATAGCTCCGCCCTCAATAAACGGTGCTGTCACTTGTTTGGTGTTTATAATTTAGAGGGACCTGGGGGCCTTTTGTACAACTTGTTAGCACTGGATCAGGTTTGTGGAGTGGCGTAGCTGTTCTAGACATCATAATCTAAAACACAACTCTCAGTTTGGTCTAGGAGGGTCCAGAAATGTATGGGACTTTATAATGTATATCACCTTTAACCCTTTAAATGGTGTTTAAACAACTTTGTTAATATGATTAATACTAGAATACTAATGTCAATATTTGCCCTTTAAACAGTCAAAACCTATAACTCTTCAAGGTTTATGGTAATACATTTGCAGGACTAAAGCGGGACTAAAGCAGGATTAAAGCCGGACTAAACCAAGACTAAAGCAGGTCTAAAGCCAGACTAAACCAGGACTAAAGCAGGACTAAACCAGGACCAAATCAGGACTAAACCAGGACTAAAGCAGGACTAAACCAGGAACAAATCAGGACTAAACCAGGACTAAAGCAGGTCTAAACCAGGACTAAAGCAGGACTAAACCAGGACTAAAGCAGGTCTAAACCTGGACTAAAGCAGGATTAAAGCGGGACTAAACCAGGTCTGAACCTGGACTAAACCAGGACTCAAGCAGGAATAAATCAGGACTAAACCAGGACTAAAGCCGGACTAAACCAGGACTAAAGCAGGACTAAAGCAGGAATGAAGCCAGACTAAAGCAGGACTAAACCAGGACTAAAGCAGGACTAAACCAGGACTAAAGCAGGTCTAAACCTGGACTAAACCAGGACTAAACCAGGTCTGAACCTGGACTAAACCAGGACTCAAGCAGGAATAAATCAGGACTAAACCAGGACTAAAGCCGGACTAAACCAGGACTAAAGCAGGACTAAAGCAGGAATAAAGCCAGACTAAACCAGGACTAAACCTGGACTAAACCAGGACTCAAGCAGGAATAAATCAGGACTAAACCAGGACTAAAGCCGGACTAAACCAGGACTAAAGCAGGACTAAAGCAGGAATAAAGCCAGACTAAACCAGGACTAATCCAGGACTAAAGCAGGACTAAAGCAGGACTAAACCAGGACTAAACCAGGACTAAAGCAGGACTAAACCAGGACTAAAGCAGGACTAAACCAGGTCTAAACCAGGACTAAACCAGGTCAAAACACGGTCTAAACATGGACTAAACCAGGACTCAAGCAGGACTAAACCAGGACTAAACCAGGACTAAAGCCAGACTAAAGCAGGACTAAAGCAGGACTAAACCAGGACTAAAGCAGGACTAAACCAGGACTAAACCAGGTCCAAACCAGGACTAAACCAGGTCAAAACACGGTCTAAACCAGGTCAAAACCAGGACTAAATCAGGACTAAAGCAGGTCTAAACATGGACTAAACCAGGACTAAAGCCAGACTAAACCAGGACTAAACCAAGACTAAAGCAGGACTAAACCAGGACTAAAGCAGGACTAAAGCCAGACTAAACCAGGACTAAAGCAAGACTAAACCAGGACTAAATCAGGACTAAAGCAGGACTAAAGCCAGACTAAACCAGGACTAAACCAAGACTAAAGCAGGACTAAACCAGGACTAAAGCAGGACTAAAGCCAGACTAAACCAGGACTAAAGCAAGACTAAACCAGGACTAAATCAGGACTAAAGCAGGACTAAAGCCAGACTAAACCAGGACTAAAGCAGGACTAAACCAGGACTAAAGCAGGACTAAACCAGGACTAAAACGGTCTAAACATGGACTAAACCAGGACTAAAGCAGGACTAAAGCAGGACTAAACCAGGACTAAACCAGGTCTAAACCAGGACTAAACCAGGTCTTAACCAGGTCTAAACACGGTCTGGATATGGTTGTATTTTACACTATGATCCATAAATCATTCTGCCACAACAACTGAAAGTGAAAATACAGCAGTGGATTTAAAACGTCACCTGCTCATTTTGAGCAGAAAGTACAGATAATGTTCAAAAGTAAAGAGCAGTTACGAAAAAGTCTCCAGAAAGTTCATGGGAGTGTGAGGGCCTCACCTTCTGCTCTGTGGAGCCGGACCTCGTGCTGTTTCCTCATGTTCTCCTCCTCAAACGTCGTTATTGTTCTTAAAAACATTTTTTAACTAGGAATGTTCCACCGTCAAGTGCCAAAGCCTCAGCTGCCTGAAGTCCAAGAAGTGTCAGCTCTAGAGCAGGACTTTATCAGGTCTAAGCAGCACATCCAGTTCTGGCCAAGTTGATACATTTTCAAAGTGTGTTGAGAGATTGTCCTTTCCTTCCGTGCTGACATTTTTACAAAGAAATAAATGAAATGTCCATTTTTGTTTAATGATGTTGTAAATAATATCAACGTTTAATTGTAAAATACACTTACAACTTAAAAGCCTAAAGTGCAATAATACATATATAAAACAATTAAAATACACATGAAGTTTAAAAAATGATGAGCGGAGGAGCTGAGGAGGAGCTGAGGAGGAGCTGAGGAGGAGCTGAGAGGAGGAGCTGAGAGGAGTGGCTGAGGAGGAGCTGAGGAGGAGGAGCTGAGGAGGAGCTGAGAGGAGGAGCTGAGGAGGAGCTGAGAGCAGGAGCGAATAACAAATCATTTGTGACTTTAGCACAGTTTCAGTGCTGTGGTGGACTGAATCCTGACTGGAAGACTTCAAATAAGTTATTGTCCTGCAGGTGGCGACAAAGCTGTTTTACAACAACTTTTTCAAGGATTTTAGAGACGAAGGGAAGATTTGAAATAGGTCTGTCGTTCACCAATTGGTCAGGATCTTGGTTAGGCTTTTTCAGAAGAGGTTTAATGACTGCATGTTTGAAGGACTGTGGAACATAGCCACTTTCAAGTGAAGTATTTATTATATTAAGAATAGGGTCTATAATTAGTGGGAGAATGGCCTTGAGGAGCTTGGAATGGGGTCTAGGACACCATTTGAGCTTTTAGAGGACATAATGGCTGAAGTTATCTCTCTTGATCAACAGCTGTGAACCTTTCTAAATTTACTGATGGATTTATATGTGACACTAGTTTTACAGCTTGGGCTTGTTCAGGGCGAATAGTGGGAGTCATTTCATCTCATTTATCTCTGAATGTTTTTATTTTATTGTTAAAAAATAGAAAGAATCATCAGAGCTGAGAGAAGCTGGGAGCGAGGGCTCTACTGCGACTTATTATTTATTCAATGTCTATTTACATATTGTTATTCCAATTTGATCTTTAAATTACATTTCTTATACTTTTGGTCTCTTTTATACATTTCCAGCATATTTCATATTTATCTGAGTTATTTATAATGGTGTCATTCATCTTTTATCATAATCTTAACAGAGTTTACCTTTAAATAAATATTTATGATCACATTTTTTATCTGTAAATCTTCAACTGTTAGATTGTGAGGTTTGATTTGAACATTGGAAATAAAACTACTTTTTATTAACTATATCAGAGCGGTTGAATTACCAACATATTTATGCTGAAATGTCTTAACGAACAAAGAATATTGAATTTTTTTTTGAATCCTCACAGTTTAGTATTTCACCATTTGGACCCATAATCTCATGTTCAAATATAATATTATGGTCAAACCAGTATTGATTGAAAAGTATTATTCCACAGTTATTCCACAAGGTGGCACACTTGCCTTAACGGGTCATTTACATGTATCAAATTACATCTGAAACATAGTTACAAAGTGCTAGCTTCATTGTTCAAACTCTCATTTGCTCCTGTGGTCAGTGTGCCAGCGACACATGTCCAGCCCTGATCCTCACCAAGTCTGCATTGTTTAGTTGTATGTAAACTGCATATGAATTCATCCATCTTCTTCCACTTATCCGGGGCCGGGTCGCGGGGGCAGCAGTCTAAGCAGGGTCTCCCAGACTTCCTTCTCCCCAGACACGTCCTCTAACTCCTCCGGGGGGATCCTGAGGCGTTCCCAGGTCAGAGACATAGTCCCTCCAGTGTGTCCTGGGTCTTCCCCGGGGCCTGTTCCCGGTGGGACATATATATATATATATATATATATATATATATATATATATATATATATATATATATATATATATATATATATATATATATATATATATATATATATATATATGAATGTACATTGTAAATAGTTAGATAGCTTGGTGTGTGTGTGTGTGTGTGTGTGCTAGCAGCAGTTTGACTCCTCAATTTGCGTCACTACCTTAAGAAACATTTTGTAATTGCTTCAAGTTTATATAAAATGAAACAAACTGAGGTTAAAACTGTTATATTTAGTTTAGTTGGGGTTGTCGGTGCCCTTTTCACACCAGAAATCATTTAGTTAATTTAGTATCATTAGTTCAATTGCTCTTGCACAGGCAGAAGTAACTTACCGGTACTTTGAAGCTATTTATATATTTCCTTCTCTTTTTTTTATAGTTTCACCACCGAAAAACTGAGAAAGGCTCAAACTAAATATTATTTTTACACAGGGTATGGTTAGGTTTTAGGTTAGGTTTAGGAACAGATCATTTGTTTAAGATTCGGGCCTTGCTAACGTTTTGCTAACGTTTTGCTAACGTTTTGCTAACGTGCGCTGGGAAATAAAAATGGCCGCCCAGTGGGGATTACATTTTCACACTAGGATTCTTCCCTTAAAAAATTAAAAAACTGTTTTTCTAAGATAAGATAAGCCTTTATTAGTCCACACAATGGGGACATTTCGCAAGATCTAATTTATTTTGTACACTAGCCTAGCATTTAGGCTATAAATAGTTTTCTTACTTTCTCTTTGTAAAATCAATCTATTTTCCAAAAAGGATCATTGGTACCAGCGTGATTAGGTCTGATGGATTTGAATTGATATTTACTGTTCAAATTGAGGCACATTTAATCTATGTAAAATTGATTTGGATATAAATGATGAAAATAAAAAGATTTTTCTTATACTTTGATTGTAAAGACTATTTCAACATGGTACCAAATGTTCTACTTCAAACATAATTCATATTTTCAAATTATATATTGATATCCTAATTTTTCAAGTATTTTCTTTATCCTTGATATTGAATTAGAAACCATCAGCTTCTTCTTCCGGCTTTCACTCACACAGCTTGGTCTCATTCAAGTACTAACAACACAGTACTACACATATCTCAGGAAACCCATTAAATAAATATACATTACAGGTTTGTGAAAAAGTATGCATAATTTGGATTATGGATATGAATTATGTTCATTAACTTTTTTGACACAAGACAGCCATATATTTTAGTTTCCTCTGGCCTTGGCTTCACGCTCAAGGATTTTTGAACAGTTTTTTATCTTCACTCTTTTTAAACCAGATGTTCTTCCTGTAGCACCAGCCATAACTGTATTATGATCTTAGAGGATTGAACTGCCTGGGAAAGTGGTTTGCCGGTAACGTGTATATATACATATGCTTGTATAAGCATATATATGTATGTGCATATGAATATGTACATGTATATATACGCACGGTGGCAAAGGCAGTTAGCACTCTTGCCTCCCAAGAACAAGATCATGGGTTTGATTCCCAAATAATACCAACATCACATGACCTCTCTGGGTGGAGTGGAATGACCTAACTCAACAATTGGATATAAATACTCTAATTTCATACTACAACATACTGTTGTTACAGTGGTCTCTGTGCACAGTGTTCTATCTCTATGGGGTTTTCACTAAGTCACTCTAAAATGAATAAATACTATAAAATGGGGCAGTGAACAGCAAGTTGTGTTAAAGACTACAGACATGTGAATATGTCACCAAAGGACACGTTTGTGTCTTAATGCCAACACTAATTCTACTGTTAAGGCATAAAAATAAAATAACAAACAGTCTTTACTTTAAAATATCAGAATCAGAAAGGGTTTATTGCCATTGTCAATGAAGAAAATTCACAAACATAGAAACTTGTCTCGGTGATCAGTGCAACATAAAACATTATAATTGGTTTATTTTATATACATCTTAACTTAACTGCTGCTGTGCACAGAGCCCACATACATAAATATGAATATGAATGTCTATGAGATCTCATACATGGGAATTATGAAAAGTTAGGACCGTTGCCGTAACAGTTAACAATTCAAAATAAAATATTGCATCTTCTGAATGGTCAACCGTCCTCAAAACGGCACCGACAGGAAGCTGAAACTCATTAATGGGAACTATGATATGCATAAAAGTAAAAAGAATGTATACGCTTCAACATGGAAAGACTCATGGAAATAAATACAATAAATAAGTACCAACTCATAAAACTCAGTGGATTTAAGCAATTTTTTAATGAAAAAGTGTTTTCTTTCTGACCCTGTTTTGCTCCGAGTCTATGGTACAAATAGTTACAGTGGCACTGCCTCCATTCCCAACACACAACAGCATATTATAGATAATACATACACAATATATACACTACATACATGCGCATCTCCCAGTGTTTCCGCAGTAGTCTTTAGTACTTTTACTCAAAGTCTATCACAAATTGCATAGAGGTTTTAAAATCAACATTTCAGAAGTGCCATTAGAAATATGTAACGAAATGAGGTAATGCAATTATAAATTCATGTTTAAAATCATAACCTTAAACATTGATGTAAAAAGACAAATCAATGTCATGAATAAACCAGTCCAACCAGGGAATGATACAGTGGCAGAGTGGTTAACATTGGATCCAAAACAAGGGCCAGTCATCTAATAAGTCTTAATGCCTCACAAACTGGTACAATTTAGAATCTGTAAATGATCAGAAAAATATATAACAAATGTAACGAGTGCTTGAAATACGTGTCTGACGCCCTCTCCTGACAACATTTGAGATGACACATTAGCATCATGGCTATTTTCAGTATCGTGCTGTTAAATCTTGAAGCCAAATTTAAAGCAAATACATGTTAATAATCAGAATAATGACGGCGTGTGGAGTTTAAAAGGATTCATTTTGAGGTGAAAATTGTGTTATAACATGGTTCAAAACTTAATAATACAGAAACATAAGCCACGTTTCAACTGGTTCACTTTGGAGCAGATTGGTACAGTGCGAAAATGTCTCCTCTGTCATAAGTGAATGAGAGTAAGTATCTGTCCATTTGAGCGTTCCAAAGTGGGCCACAAGAGCTCTAGCTTTCAAAGTGGTCCAAGCTTTCAAAGTGGTCTGGCTCGCTTTTGGCTCCCGGGAAGTTTTTGAGCAAGATGATTGGGCAAGAAATATAAGATGTCAAAAGAAAAGAATAATTTCTTACCAAACACTGACTTGCTCTTATGATAAACATTTCCAGTGATGCTAACTAATATAATGAGGTGAGCCGACACAGACTGAGCAAAACAAACTAGCAAAGCACATTAGCATTAGCAGTTTCCTGTTTATCAACGCACAGAACTCTTAAAATGCGGTGAAGAGGTGCAGAGAACTTAGAGACTTTCTGAGATCAGTCTCACCATTAAAAAGTATAATTCATGTACAATTTAGATTTGTATTTGTTGTTGAAAAAACATGTAGAACTGTTCCAAGACGTGAAACAGTCTGGGGCCAGGGCCAGTCTAAACGTGGCTTCATGTTTAAAAGACACAAACCATTTTGAATGAGCCTCTGGTAACTGGATATGAGAGCGAGTGGTTGATCCCTTAACGAAAACAATAAAATGAAAATGGAATGAAATTATTTTTAAATCTAGAGCTAAAATTGCTGATGTACATTGCAGAGCAGCTGGCTTCAAGTGGGAGTCAAGTCTAGTCTGTGTTCATACGATCAATACTGTGTTTGTGACCAATCAACACAATATTCAAACATACAGAAACAAAAGAAACACAGTAAAACATAATATAAATGTGATGTTACAAATGTATAATCATAAAAAGGCATGCAAAACATTTAAATAACTCTCCAAGTCCTGTGTCTCTCCATCAAATCTCATTTACGCACTGCATTTGAACTATGCTGAAACACAAATGTCCAGCTTTTATCGATGCTAAAATGGCTACAGTTTGAATACGGTTTCTGTCTCTGCAGGTCCCTTTAACCAGTCTAAAAATGCAAAATCTGTTTTCCAATTTTACACTTCAAACTATGTGGAAAGTACTTTTTTTATATGCCAACATTATTACTGTTTCATTCAGCGAGTCTGATTTCATAAAGCCAGTGAGGAAACCATTGGTGAATTAAGGATTTCACTGTTGTTTGGTTAAGTCCCAATAAACGTGAATAATTGTCATTACATCGTCATGACATTCCTAGAGCCAACTCAAACTGCACTTTTGATGCGCATGCACACTCCCCCGTGCGGACTGATACAACACACACGTGCGTTTGTTTATTAGCGCGACAGATCGCATCGCATCTCTCGTCTCCCGTAGATTTCCGTCTCTTATGAGTCAGCTCGAACTGTCTTTCTCCGTCTTCATTTTGTCCCGTACACTGAAGGAACTATATTATGATAGATCAATGCACTTAGACACGCGGAAACATGCTGCTCTCATGGGGACGAGCCGCATGTGGCTGCAGGTGAGCGGTAGGTGCGTTTTATGATTGATACGTGGCAGGACTAATGGGCAGTCCACGCCAGGAGGAAATGAGACTCAGATTTGGGCCAAAAAAATCGTCCATTCAACCTTTAAGTCTGTATAATGAAATAATTTGTACACCTGACCACCTGTAGGGTCTGGCCTTCACCACAAGAGGGCACTTGTGAGGACACTTGTCTATGGTTTGAATGCAACCTAAAAACTGCTTTAGAGTTTTGGCCAAATACATGTTGTTCGTGCTTCATAAAATTGTCACAGGAACATTTCAATCTCAAAACACTTTTCTGAGTTACATTCTTTGCACCCTGGATTGTTTGTGCTTTCTCAATGTCCAGAACTGGAAACTGCAGCTGAGGTTACCAGATGTAGCCACAAAAACTGCTCCAATAAAACAAATATGAAGATAATCTCACTTTCTTAACATTCCGTAGCACCTTTTGGATCGTCTTTGTGAATGAAAACAAGCTGACAGTGCCTTCCACCAGTCGCTCTCATGGAAGTCCTTTTTTCAAGTAAATTCACACACAAAACTCAGTAGTTCCACAAAATCTGTTCATTGTCATTTGAGGCACTTGTAAAACAAATAAAATCTACAGAAACAGCGTGAGTTTAAATCACTTCAATTCAGAACAAATATGAATCTTGATTTGAGTACAGTATTTCCACCGCCAACATATTCTCCCCATCTGATTAGAGAAGTCCACTGTTAGTAAGCATTCGCCTCCTAACCAGAAGGTTGCAGGATCAATTCTCACACTTTGTCTGGCATCTGCACAAAAATGTGAACATCAAAAATTGGCAAAAAATCCAATGGCAGAACTTTTCTTTTAAAAATGTTTTTGAAATTACCATGAAAAAGGTTTAAAGAGTCAAAAAAATGTAAAATCCAGTGGCAGAAAATGTAATAAAATTATCTTGTAAATACTTTTTAAAAAACTTTTGAAATGCATTTTTTTCTTAAACCCATTCTCAAAAAATGTCATAAAATTGAAAGAAATGATTTAAGTAATAAAAAAATCAGTGGCAGAAAAAGTTATAAAATGAAATGATCTTGATTTTGTTAAAACCAATAAAAAAGACAATTCATTAAAAAAAACTCAAATCAAGCCAATATTCTGAATCCGCGTCATTCTAACTCACGCAGACATTATTTTCTCCATGTACCCTTTCCCTTTCCGTCAAACCTCTGAGCTATCGTTTCCTGCTTGCGTCACCATCGGCTCGGCGCTGCTCGAGTTCTGGGGCTTGTCTTTAGCTTGGCCTCGCTTGCACCTCACCAGTAAAACCACCAGGATCCCGATGAGCACCGTCAGCAGCAGCCCTACCACCACTCCGATTATCAACACCAACTTGTCATCGTTATCGCTCTTTCGGTTGACCTCACGTGGAACTATCCCTTTGGTCATGACTTCCTTCTCCGGGCTGGTTCGGACTTGACCACTGCGGTCCAACGCGATGTGGAGGATGTTGGTTCCACGGTTGTTTGACTCTCCGATCTGGTCGGCGGCGTCCGAGATGTCGCGGGTGGAGCGTTTGGAAAGGTGGTGGTTGTGGGTGTGGTTGTAGGGCCGGTTGTGGGGCCGGTGGTAGGAGTGGGAATGGGAGATTGCGTGGTACTCCAGGCTCCTCTTCCCGATGCCGCGGTTGGCGCTTTCCCGAGAGCGTACGGTGTAGATGGTGTGGATGAACCACTCGCGCCCGGCAGAAACCTGGAGGAAAAGGGAAGTCGAGTTCGAATGTTGATTAGGTCTGTACTATGTCAGATAGAAATATAAATGTATTTATATTACACAGTGGTCCCCAATGTAAGGGGCTGCAAGTAGGGATGCAGACCTAAACCCACGTTCAGGTTCAAGTCCGGATTCGAATCCAGAGGTTTAGGTTCAGGTCCGGACCTAATGAGTCCGGCTGAACTCATGCCATATTTGCATAATGTTACTACAGCATAACACAAGCTACTTGGCTAAATTAAGTTGAAGACACATGAACAAGGACGACTATCAAACACAAGGCTTAACTGTAGATTGAAATAAACTCAATTTATCTGGTTTATTCACTGTTTATTAACAAAAGTTACAACTTACAAATCACAAGCTGCTAGCTAACACACATTCATGTGTTTTACTAGAGGAACAACTTGTTGAGCATGTTGAGTATTGGTATTGGTGCAGCTGTTTCAGCTGATACTATGTTTGTACTAAGTGTATTACTGGTTTGACTGGGCTGTTCCCCACACTTGAAGTTTAATGCCTTTAGATACATTTCCACTCTTTAATTTTGCAGATCCATTGGCATCAAAGTCAGGTAAAAACCTTCAAAAACTAGCATAACAGTCAACTCGAACCACTATAAATCAATCAACTTAGTAGTATCAAAAATTGAATATGAAAATATTTTACACAACACACAATACATCATATTAGCAGCATTAAACACCAGCCCATATGTAACAACTGTAGAATACAAATACTATTACAAAATATAAGCTCCAATTAATGAATCCAGCAATTAAACAATATTACTTTGACTTAGTATTTACTTAGATGTATAAATATGTATATTGCACATTAACCCACTGAAATAAATGCCAAACACACCACAACATAACACAGTTAGTTTATTCAAATAGTAGCGACCCTCGTCTCTAGTGCGCGTGCGTGTGGTCTCTGGGGCGGAGCTAAGAGCGGGCTCAGGAGACGAGGTAGTTTTTGATGTTCCTGTTCCATCACCGTGGTTACGGTCAACAGTAACCAACCAGCGATGTCAGTGTTTACGTCTTTTCTAGCGCGAATTTTGTGATCTATGGAAGGTTTCAGATGGTTTAGATTCAAGAACGTAAAGGATATAGAATGTGAGTGGTAGATTTTTAATGAGTCCAGAACAAAACGTTTGTTCTCATAAACTCAAATGTATTTAGAAAAACAAGTGTAATTTCACCAAAACTGTGCTTCAGTTTATGTGCATTACAACTTCAGAAATGATCTACAGTTCTACACAGAGATAAACATTTGACTTTATAACAAAATAAACTTCTCAAGATCTAAAAAACCTTTTAAATGTACTAACTAACATTTCCACATCTGTGTAGTTATCTGTACACCTGAACTGACACACCTCTAAACTTCTGCTCAAAAGTGCTTAAAGTGCACTTCTCCCTCGGCAGCTCACACAGCAGTGCAGCAGAGCCCCGTGGGGGAGGGGCGGCCACCGGCGGCATTGTGGGACGCGTAGTTTTAGCGATAAAAATGATTACGGATGTAACTACGGTTCTATGAATCGATATATACATATATATATATATATATATATATATATATATATATTTTTTTTTTTAATATGAATTTGAAATGTTCGGCGGGCCCGATTTGGCCCGTGGGCCTTGTATTTGACACATGTGTGTTACACCAATCGAGAGGATATTTGTGGAGAAAACGTTGAAAAATCTGTAGAGAATGACAGGAAGTGACATCACACTAGGGAGACTCATTCCAGTCAAAGTTTCTGCATAATGTACACAAAAACATTAATTCAAAAAAATAAAGTCGCTCTCATATATTTTAATTTGTCAAATAAAACAAATTGTGAAATTAGATGAGTTTTTGCCCAGTTTTTGCTGGGAAGTTTCCTAGTGTGATGTCATCACTTACAAACAGGGAGTGAAATTCTAAACCTTAAAAATGTGCTATTCTGTGATAAAATTTTTATAATTTTTGGCTAAATTCTATCTATCTTACCTGCATTTTCGTTCAACAAGTCGTCCAACTTGTCATATGTTGTGCTGCAGATATATTATATAAGCAGAGGCTGTATGCTGTCTGTATCTGGACCTTATAACTCGAAGCGGTGAATAATTAGGACCGTTAGAATCCTGAGAGAGTGAGAAATAACTTTGGACTGCTGCAAACTGTTTAAGATTAACGTCTGTTTTTAGTTACGTTTTTAAAGACTTTTACTCAAGCAATGTACAATATATTAAGTGGGAGTAAAAATAAAAAAAAGAACACTTACAATTACAATAAAATAGAGATGTTTGTTTTATTGCTGCTCATCCCATTTTATAAAGGTCAGCTCAAACTTATTTTAAACAATTGTCAAAGTCAGGTAAGACCAAAAACGTAAGAAACATGTATGCTGTACACGTTTTTGGTCATCCCTCATATTCTTTAATTTTGACGAACCATAAAATCCCACATAAACTAACTAAAGCCTCCTAAACCAAAGTTGCACACAGATATATTTGAGTGAGTATGAGAACATTTGATCTCGTCTCCTCCTCTAAAGACCAGACTGAGGAGCTTTAGAACATCAGGACACGTTCCATCCTCTCAAGTGAACTCAAAACTCCTTTTAAGACTTTAAGACATGTAAAGAACATTTCAGAAGTGTCAGAAGCAACACAGAAGCAAGATAAAGTACCTAAGCTCTTGATGCAACCCAAACCCAAGTGGGAACGGTTGCTGGATCAAACAGAACAGAAAAGCAGCCACAGTTTGAATAAAGACGAGGGTATATTCCACTGTTTTTTGTTTGTTTGTTTGTTTGTTGGTTTACGTTTGCTCAGTGTTTAAAAAAACCCTGGAATATTTTTTTGGATCTAATACTGTATGTCCATTTTTTAAGATTTTTAAGTCCCAAATATGCACAGTTTTGGCGATTACATGATGAAAAACTTGTAAGACGTTTTTTCTGACATTTATATTAGTGAACAACAGAAAAAGGTGTCAGTGGCTCGGTTGTTAAAGTGCTCATCCACCAACCAGAGAGGCTGGCGGGTCGAACCCCTCTGACCTGTGGATTTTTATCGTGTCCTTTGGTAACACTTGCACCAGGACATTACCTAGTATGAATATGGTGGGTGTGGGAGAGGCGGATGGTTCAGAATGGCAACCTCACTTCTGTCAGTCCGCCCCAGGGCAGCCAGGGCAGTTGTGGCACTGCCCTAAATCGGCTAAACTCCTATCTCCTACAGGGAGTACTTTGTGGAATTTGGTAATTGTGTCTCAGACCACATGCCCCTGACCTGTGGGGTGCCTCAAGGGTCAATCCCGGGACCCCTTTTGTTCAACCTCTACATGCTGCCGTTAGGTCAGATAATACAGGAATATTGTGTCCTAACACAACTCCGTAGGCGACACTCAGATCTATGTTTCACTGACGGACCAGTGGATTCACTCTGTCCCTGCATCCAACAGATCAGTGTGTAGATGCAAAACTCTTCTTCGTCTTTGGCCCACAGAAACAAATAGAAAGTGAGAAAGAGTTGCGCTCTAAAACCTACAAATCAAGTTAGAAATCTGGGGGTAATAATGGACTCAGTCTTCAATTACCGTTTAAAAAACATTGTCAAAATCAAAAGTATAGTGTCTAAACAAGACTTGGAGAGACTTATCCATGCGTTTATCTCCAGCAGATTAGACGACTGTAACGGCCTGCTCACTGGCCCCCAAAACGAGCTGTAGTATCTTATGAACATGCAGTGCTTCGTGTGCAAGAGTAAGGCATCAGCATCAACAATTGATTAATTGCTGCAGCTTTCAAATCTTTTAAAAATACAAGCTTCTTCCTTACAAGGATTTGACAGAAATAGCCTATATTATACACATATAATACACATAAGACACATAAAAAGAATACCATATACCAGTAAAAATTCCAAACAAATTATTGAAAAAGGTTTTGGGGAAATAAACAACACAATTTCTGGTTGTGTGTCCAATTAACTGCTTGCTAGAAACCGTTTTTATACGTGATATGTTTGTGGAGACCACAGTCTTATGGTGTGGATTCTGCCACATTCTGTTATTCAGTTCCAGTAGAAGTACAAGTCCTGTGTCAGTAAAAGTGTAACAGAAAAGCCTCTCAGCACAGCTTAGTTACCTGGAAGAGCGCTGTGGAGTCCATCCTGAAGCCGTCTGAGCCCGGCTGTTGGACCAGAGGCAGAGCGCCAGCATCATCCACTGCCAGAAGGGCATTGAACCCAACACTGCCAAAGGCGCGTGCCTGGGTCTCCGGCTGGGCCTTGTCCTGCGTCACACATAAGGTCAGGATAAAAACTTACTTTCAACAACACTTTGACCAATTCAAATATTCTTCATGATGTCACGCCTTTTCCCGACTGCTTTTTTTGGCGGGAACCTGACAAGATTGATATTGTGTAGAAGTCAATTCACTAGTATACCTACACATATATTTATTTATTATTGGTGCAGGTTGGAGAGGCCATTGATGCAGAATGGCAGCCAGCTCTGCATCAGTCAGCCCCAGGGCAGTTAGGACGGTGTGATGCGCAGTATGGGCAAAGGTCAAGGGCGGCAGCCACATATGCACCTGGATGCAGCTGATCATTATAGTAGCATATAAACAACAGTCAAATCTAAGGCTCTGGAAACAGTTTGGAATCCAAAAAGATACACCCAATGAGCTTCTAGCAAGATATTTTTTTAAATGTATTTTCTGCCAATGCACCTCTTATTCACAGAAGGATGAACTAATATATCTCTAAATTTGGCTCCATGGATCTGTTCAAATATCTAGATAGGGTTTTGACATCTTAAGATAAGCCTTTATTTGTCCCACAATGGGGAAATTCCAGTGTTGGCAACACAAAGTAGGTACAGAAGTAAATAATAAAAAACAGAACTTAAAAAAAACGTATACATCCTATCATTAGTTAGACTAGAGGCCTGACTGTAGCGAAGAAGTTTTAAGAAAGGTCTGATTTTATAGTGATTATTGCTTATTTTCAGATCATCTTGTTTTAAAATCCTTTAGTTTTCTTTAAAATAGCTTTTTAATCTTTAATTTTGGCTTTCTCTGCTTCATTCTAGCAGCTCTCACTCTGAATGTTGCGCTTCTCGTGCATGGGTTGTGGACTGTGAACTACTGGATGTAGCTAGCTGCTAAAGGCTAAACTAGCAACATGCTCCAATGTGCGCCACCATTGGCTCAAAATGACAGCTTGGTTTGGTTGGCCTTGGTTGTTAGGCAAACTCGAGTTTGAACTGTACTTACGATGATCTTGAATCTGTAGAGCAGCGAGGGCGCGTCAGCCAGGCAGCCAAACTCTCCCTGTGTGGGGTTGTACTTGGGCACATATCCGTCTGCTCCGGTGCACAGGAACACCTTCTCTATGTTACACATGAACGAGTCGCCCAGGTTCTGCACCGGGTCCACCATCAC
The DNA here is from genome assembly GCF_026437365.1 of Eucyclogobius newberryi. NCBI lineage: Eukaryota > Metazoa > Chordata > Actinopteri > Gobiiformes > Gobiidae > Eucyclogobius > Eucyclogobius newberryi. The sequence goes on from NW_027315724.1 coordinate 7,410,598, forward strand.
ACGGCCGTAGATCACATCACCTGAGAGAAACAAATTAATCAGATTTTTATTCAAACTATTCTTCCAAAAAGCATAGACTGCGTGAGGACATGTTTTGATCAATAGGTTAAGATCAATCAATCAATCCATCAAATTTGATAGACTCTTCTACACCTGCTTTCTAAAGGCGGTACCGTTAAATTAGCTGTAATTTGTTTAATCTGTTTTTCACTGTCGCCCTCCGAGGAAACTGCAGTTGTGATTTTGGCCGTTATAAAATAAATTTAATTGAATGCAGTTTCAAGAGGAGCGTTAGCTTGTCACAAACTAACAACGACCACTTTAGCCCTTTAAGCAAAAATATTTATTAAAGCTTATAAATCAGAACTTATTCCTTGAGGGGAATAATATCGAAATTCTTAAATAATAATGCTTAAATAATCCGGTCAGTCATTCAAACATATTTATCAAACATAAATGGGAAAAAGAAGGTAACTTTGTTTTGACGAATGAAGAGTGGGAACCACAAAATCGCATCTTTGTTGAGAGTTCTGCTGGAAAAATGTGTCACATGTCAAAATGCCAATTATTCAAAGATGTCGGTGTAATCCCTCATTCGTCCAGGCGTGTTCCATAGTAGAAAAAGCTTCAGTTGTAGTCATCTGGACTCGGTTTGAAAAAATAGACGTTTCGACTCTCATCCAAGAGTCATTGTCAATAAAAGAATTTAGATCGAGAACTCCGATATTAATACTGTTCTGTTGTAAGACCCACCCATTGGGAGGAGCCTTCCTGAAGTAGAAAGAGTTGTTTGTTTCAACAGAAACTTCCCCCTTGTATCTACCGAGCTAGCCTATTCAGAATCTTAATGGGCTATTAGAATCCTCTTTGTCTTTGTGAGACCCTGGCTCAACCACCCTGAGTACCTGATTAGCATCTAAATGTCCTGGTCTTCTACCTTTCCAGGGGTTCAGTAACCCATTATAAATAACAGGAAGATTAAACCTTAGCCCTCCATTTCTGTTTAAAGAAGGTCTTTCTTTTTTAACAAAAATAGCTTCCTTGACTCCTCTTTCAAACCATCTTTTCTCCCTGCTTAAAACCTTCACCTCACCGTCTTCAAACGAGTGATTAGAGGCTTCAAGATGGAGATGCACGGCACTCTGAGGTCCTGAACTTGTATTTCTTCTGTGCTGATAGAGCCTCTTGTGTAGAGGCTGTTTTGTCTCACCTATGTACCGTTCTTTACAGCTTTCTTCACTGCATTGGATCGAATAAACTACATTGCTCTGTTTTTGAGTCGGCAACTTGTCCTTAGGGTGAACCAGTTTTTGTCTTAAAGTGTTTCCTGGTTTAAAATAAACAGGGACTTCGTGTTGTCTAAAAATTCTCTGCAGTTTTTCCGACAGGCCAGACACATAAGGGATAGAAACACCCTTCTTTCTCTGTTCAGTTTCCCTTTTGTCCTGCTTCTTGGTTCTCTTCACTCTGTTGAGAGCCCAAGCGGGGTAAGCACAGGCTGAGAGGGCATTTCGGACATGTTTTTCCTCTTTCTTCTTGCCCTCTGAGCTGGTGGGCACACCTTGAGCTCTGTGTTGTAAGGTTCTGATCACACCCAGCTTGTGCTGTAGTGGGTGGTTGGAACCAAAGAGCAGATACTGGTCCGTGTGTGTAGGTTTCCTATATACCTCTATTTGGAGTTTCCCGTCCTCTCCTCTGATCGTGGAACAATCAAGAAAGGCCAAGCGATTCTCCTTAGCGTCTTCTCTTGTAAACCTGATATGTGGGTCCACAGCATTGATGTGATCATCAGCTGGAAACCTTCTCTGATCACATCAATGCTGTGGACCCACATATCAGGTTTACAAGAGAAGACGCTAAGGAGAATCGCTTGGCCTTTCTTGATTGTTCCACGATCAGAGGAGAGGACGGGAAACTCCAAATAGAGGTATATAGGAAACCTACACACACGGACCAGTATCTGCTCTTTGGTTCCAACCACCCACTACAGCACAAGCTGGGTGTGATCAGAACCTTACAACACAGAGCTCAAGGTGTGCCCACCAGCTCAGAGGGCAAGAAGAAAGAGGAAAAACATGTCCGAAATGCCCTCTCAGCCTGTGGTTACCCCGCTTGGGCTCTCAACAGAGTGAAGAGAACCAAGAAGCAGGACAAAAGGGAAACTGAACAGAGAAGGAAGGGTGTTTCTATCCCTTATGTGTCTGGCCTGTCGGAAAAACTGCAGAGAATTTTTAGACAACACGAAGTCCCTGTTTATTTTAAACCAGGAAACACTTTAAGACAAAAACTGGTTCACCCTAAGGACAAGTTGCCGACTCAAAAACAGAGCAATGTAGTTTATTCGATCCAATGCAGTGAAGAAAGCTGTAAAGAACGGTACATAGGTGAGACAAAACAGCCTCTACACAAGAGGCTCTATCAGCACAGAAGAAATACACGTTCAGGACCTCAGAGTGCCGTGCATCTCCATCTTGAAGCCTCTAATCACTCGTTTGAAGACGGTGAGGTGAAGGTTTTAAGCAGGGAGAAAAGATGGTTTGAAAGAGGAGTCAAGGAAGCTATTTTTGTTAAAAAAGAAAGACCTTCTTTAAACAGAAATGGAGGGCTAAGTTTTAATCTTCCCGTTATTTATAATGGGTTACTGAACCCCTGGAAAGGTAGAGGACCAGGACATTTAGATGCTAATCAGGTACTCAGGGTGGTTGAGCCAGGGTCTCACAAAGACAAAGAGGATTCTAATAGCCCATTAAGATTCTGAATAGGCTAGCTCGGTAGATACAAGGGGGAAGTTTCTGTTGAAACAAACAACTCTTTCTACTTCAGGAAGGCTCCTCCCAATGGGTGGGTCTTACCACAGAACAGTATTAATATCGGAGTTCTCGATCTAAATTCTTTTATTGACAATGACTCTTGAATGAGAGTCGAAACGTCTATTTTTTCAAACTGAGTCCAGATGACTACAACTGAAGCTTTTTCTACTATAATTATTCAAAGAGAAATTCCAATTGCTGGAGAAACTGTGGAAGAAGGAGGCAAATTACTGTCCTGAATTACTGGATCCAAGATCAATAAAGCCCTGCAGACAATGTTTGACACCACCATCCCACTGGATTTCAGGAATACTTAGGCCTCAGGACTCCTTCCATGGACACATTAAAACAGGGGTGTCAAACATGAGGCCCATGGGCCGCATCCGGCCCCCCAGACATTTTAATCTGGCCCTCAAAACATTTCTATTTTATATTTATTCATTTCCGATGTATATATAGCGTTTTTTATTGCCACAGTCCTTTGCAGTTGCTCAGCTCTGCCGAGTGTGCTGCTGGAGCAAGTGCTAAGGGCTGAGAAGTGTCGACGCAGACTTTACAGACTTGAGCAGAGGTCTGAGCGAGGAAAGAGACATCTGGCTTTGGGAAACAAATAACTATTATTGACTATATAAAGCTATTTATTTATTTTTTATAGTTTTATTTTACGTTATGTTCGGCCCGCGACCAAGCTTGAGCGCGGAAATTCAGTTTGCGATCCAGAATGAGTTGGACACTCCTGCATTGAACAGTTTCTCTGGAGCATACTCTTGGCAGCGGCAAAAAAGGCAAACAAATTGCACTGACAATCAAGGACTGGACAGGCATTTCTTCGGACGTTCACAAGATGGAGAAAATCACATTCAGACTTGAATTGGAAATGGATAATTGGAGGTATGGACTAAGTAGGACGTTTGGGTGGGTTTACGTGTGCCTTGATTTTCTTTTCTTTTCTTTCTCGTTTGGTGTCTGCCCGTTTTGATTTTGTCCTCTGTTCTCTCTCTGGTCCTGTTTTGTTCTTTTGTGTTATTTTTATGTTCACTATGTTCGTAAAACTTTAAAAGAAAAAGAAAAACAAGGACTGAAACTGAAAACGGCTGGACACAAGTGACACCAGAGCCTCATTACAAAACATCACTGTGTAGAAGTGTTTAGCATAGTTTAATTGACATACCTATCCGTCTGCACCAAAATTAGCATACATGCTAACGGACACGTAATTAACATTTCTAAAATCTAACCTTAAGCCGGACAAATGACAACAATTTATCAAAAATGTTTCACCAAGAACTACAATTTTTGTTTTTATGCTTGTTAACCCCCTATGTGTATAAAGAACTACCAAGCTCCTGGGTAAGATAAAATGTTAACGGAAATTAACCACCTATTTTCAGTCAAATCAAAAATTTGGGGAAGAATCAAACACTCAAATAAAAAGATTACCCTAAAATAAAAATAAAAATTGTAATCAGCTTATATGCATTGGAATTCATATAAGTCCCTAAATCAAATGTTTAGTGAAATCACCTTCAACCTTGATAAAAGAATTTGTCTGTCCAATAGCAGCTTAATTTCTACATTTATTTACCATTCCTTTTTTTTTCCATCAGAGTCCAGACAATTGTTTGTACTCCAAAGGTTCATTTTAGTCAAGCGTTTTATGGAAAATCAGCCCGAATAACATCACTGTCTATGGCACAATCAAGTTCTATAATCTTCTATAATTATTGTGACTGTAGTGGAGTAATATACAAGTTATAGGGGAAATGAAAGGTTTGAAAAACGTATTACTTGGGTCCCCAGGATAATAAGCTAAAAAGAATAGATATTTTGCTCTAGCTATAATACAAGAGAATAAAATCATAAAAAATACACACACAAAAATCCATGCTTTCTAAGAGAGATCAAGACTTTAAATAATGTCCACATAAGCAAATTGGCAACCATTGGGGATTGAACAAGGGACCTTCCAGATGTGAGGACAGAGAGCTATCCAGTAAGAAAGTAAAATAAGTAAGTACTTGAAAAATTGAAATAATAAGCTAATAAGTTCACTAGAAGGACTTTGCAAAGGCTTTGAAAGTTCTGCCGTGATGAGCTTATTCTGTACACAAGATAAAGTGGGCAAAATGACACTTCAATAGCAGCTTTGTTGTCTTGTTTTTCAGCTGTCGGAGATGGGAAATAATGAGAAACTCTTTCACGATCGGCTCTGCAGTCTGCGTTTGATCCAGAGATGATGTGTGTGGAAGAAGTCTTTTCCTAAACGCACATATTGACATTTCTGAAGCTTCATTTCCAAATGTATTTCTTCAGTGCTTCTACTACTTCAGTGCGTCTGTCACAGCCAACCACAGCCTGCTACTAAACCAATCACCTCTCAAGATATCCCTATAGGCTACAGTAAATGCACTCTCTCCGCCCTCTTTTCTCCTGCCATTTCACATACCTCGCAGCTCATATCAGCTTCCTTTTCTTTAAAACAAATGTATCACTTTTAGGATGGTAAAGAGTGAAAAACACTAAACAAATGTATCACTTTTTGGAGGGTAAAGAGTGAAAAATACAAAACAAATGTATCACTTTTTGGAGGGTAAAGAGTGAAAAACACTAAACAAATGTATCACTTTTTGGAGGGTAAAGAGTGAAAAATACAAAACAAATGTATCACTTTTTGGAGGGTAAAGAGTGAAAAATACAAAACAAATGTATCACTTTTTGGAGGGTAAAGAGTGAAAAATACAAAACAAATGTATCACTTTTTGGAGGGTAAAGAGTGAAAAATACAAAACAAATGTATCACTTTTTGGAGGGTAAAGAGTGAAAAATACTAAACAAATGTATCACTTTTAGGATGGTAAAGAGTGAATAATACTAAACAAAAATGTATCACTATTAGGATGGTAAAGAGTGAAAAATACTAAACAAATGTATCACTTTTAGGATGGTAAAGAGTGAAAAACACTAAACAAATATATCACTTTTAGGAGTGCAAAGAGTGAAAAATACTAAACAAATATATCACTTTTGGGAGGGTAAAGAGTGAAAAATACTAAACGAATGGAGGGTAAAGAGTGAAAAATACTAAACAAACAACAACACTTTTAGGATGGTAAAGAGTGAAAAATACCGAACAAATGTATCACTTTTAGGATGGTAAAGAGTGAATAATACTAAACAAATGTATCACTTTTAGGATGGTAAAGAGTGAAAAACACTAAACAAATGTATCACTTTTAGGATGGTAAAGAGTGAAAAACACTAAACAAATGTATCACTTTAAGGTTGGGTAAAGAGTTAAAATCATCACAAAAAGATAAACCTTATAATCATGATTTACCCCTGATTCATTAATTTTGGGCAAATCTGATCTCCAACAGTTCACTGAATGTCTTCCCCCACTCTTGACCCCCACCCAGCGGCCTTAAAAACTAAGCTTCCTGCTTGAACTGCCGTAGCATTGTCGATGGGTTTGGACACAGCACACACGTTGGGAACTGTGCCATGATTCCCCGCTCTGACAGTTTCCCGGATACCTCTCCTCGCTCTTCACCCCCATTTCTATGATATCTTCGCTCAGGATGACAGAAAAACCAAAGTGCGCTGGTGGAATTACCTGGAGAGAAGGCAGTGTCGCTCTCCTGTCCGAAGCCCATGGAGCCGTCTGAGAGCCACAGCGTTCTCTTGGACAGTAACATGAGCTGAGTGTTCAGGCTGAACTCTGCGGCCACCGGGTCACTGACCTGCAAGACACTCGTCGTTTCAACCTTTCTATTCATTTATTCGTTTAAACAGTGAAAAACAGAAACAGAACTGAGATAATTCGATGTTGTGAGGGTGCTATGTTTTATAAACCTGACAATGCCGAGGCTACACGGTCAGCTCCTTTCAGACTATAGCCGCTTTACAGGCTTTTCTGACCAAATCGTGGTCCAGATCTGTTGTGCTCCACGGGACACAGTGTGGAGTTAGTTGGGACTAGCTTTTGTTGGGAATAACTAAAAAGCAGGTTTTTAGATAGGGGGCCGTCTTCCCGTAATTTGGACGGGGTATTTTGAAATGTGGACGGGCATTTTCGGGTGCATGGACGGGGTCATTTCATTAATGAATCTTAGAAAAAAAAGGGAATATTATCATTAAATGGGGCTGGGAAGCGTTTGACAGTAGTCCGCCATTTACTGTTTACTGTAATGGCGCCATTTACTGTTTACAAGTGAAAATTTGCATGCTGCGCGCTGATTGGTCGACAAAATGTGTGTGCTTGGCTCTGATTGGCTGCCGAGCCGTGGTTCCGAGAATGCCAAAGCTACTCGTAACGTCAGACGGCGCATGGCGTTAGAAAGCGCCGCTTTATTTCGGAAAATACGCCGCGATACGCATTGGCTTTCCATAACCCTTTTTTTTTAAAGTACTTTTTATAAGTCCAGAGAACGAAGCTACTCGTATTCCGCCTAGTCGGCCCCCGTACCCTCGGACAAAATTATTTGGACGGGGTGTTTTCAAATCCTATCTAAAAGCCCCAAGGTCAGACTTCTATTGAGACGTGAACAGACGAGGGAAGTGCGAGAGAGGAGAAGGAACAGAGGTGTCGATTAAAGTGTGTGGAAACATGAACGAGAGCGGAGCTGGTTTGAGGAGGATGAACTAAACGTGTACAGTGTACAAGGAAATTATTGTCTGGAGACGTTTGCAGATTAATGATGCAATATGTTACTAGTTTGGGGCATTTTAAAACCAGCCCAAGGAAACCGCAACCCGCGAAGCCAGATTTCTCCCAGTGAATTATTTTTCAAAACCTGGCAACGATGAGGGCAACATTCAAATTAATTTGCAAAGCTTATGAAATCCTATCCACATTTTACACATCCCTAAAATTCACATATACAGATTTTTTTTACTAGGGAACTATTTGCCAAGAAAAAGACAAAAATATGACAGTAAAGATGAGGACTGTTTGTATATTTGATGCAGAATTGGATTGAGCCTAATATACACATTTAGTCACAGTAATACTCATCCCTGAGCGAGCTTCTGAACGACACTACTCACTTGTTGGAAGCGTATGTCCAGGTGGAAGGTGACTGGCTCTCGGGGGCTGCACACAGGGGGCAGGCTGTACTCCAGGCTGTAGGGGGTCGAGCAGGGGACCAGCTTCACTGTGTAGGTCCCTGAATAGTCCCGCACCTGCACGCAGCACCAGTCACACACACTTTTACACAATACTAGCTTCAAAAGCTTATGGATATACAGTGACTGGTCTTACTGCAAAGTCCGACATAAAAGTCCACTGCTGGATGGGCTGGTTGTACGAGGGCTCGCTCCTCACTAGCGTCAGGTTAAAGGTCAAACCAGGGTGGTCCGCACACATCACCATAGAGGTCAAGGTGGATGCTAAATGGGAAATCACAATAATTGTTGGAACTGATGTCAATAATGTTTGAGAATTAAATGGTACTTTAAAGCTTAAAAATGTTCTTATCATCACTCTTTCACTCTCTACATTTTTTATGCACCAAAAGAGTCACAACTGCCTTGGGGCTGACAGAAGGAAACATAGCTTCCAATTTGCCCCAAAAAAGGTCTGCCTGATCAAACTCACACTGTATTCAGAAAGGCACGGCGGAAGAATATTTGTGTTGAATAAAATGATATGATGAATAATAAAAAGCGAATGATACCTCCATGAGAGTAGACAAACAGTCCTCTGAAGCGAGCCTCAGTTCTGAAGTTGACCACCAGTCGGCCCTGACCGTTGATCCTCATGCTGGTGGGGAACAGCGCTCCTGAAGGGGACGAAGGGGACGAAAAGTATTTCAAATATTCTTATCTTTACCGAGTAACAGAAGGAGCTGTTTCTTGCCTTGCAGCTCGGCCTCAGGAGGACTGCCCACACCGTCCCTCCACAAGATGGCAGTGTCGTACACAAAGGTGAGGCGGAGCTCGGACTGTAGGTCAAAGTGCTGCCAGCCGCCCGCTCCCACCGGAGAGTGGAACACGTAGGACACATGTAAGGGGACGCGCAGGGTCACGTAGGACTGCACCAGGTTCAGGACCTGCACACACAGGGGATATTTGGAACCATATTTAATACATTGTACTGCGAAATGTACTGCAAGATACACAGTCATTATAGATACTGTTACATTTGATCAAAGATTGTTGTTCTCCATATGCATTTTTATTCTGAAGAGGGTGCTATCAAATCTTTCTTTTTTAATATATATTTTTAAAACATGTTTTCAGTTAAAAAAATATTACAAATATTAACAAAACACAACAAGGAACACGACCAGAGAGCAAGAAAGAAAAATAAATACAGTAATACAATCTGCACAGTACAACAACAGAGACAAAATGACCCCAGTTTTTCCAGCAGTTAGAATTTCCTTGTGAATTTTGTGCACTTTGACATGGTGTATTATTTGAAAATATCTATAAAAATCCTGTTTCTCAGGGGCCAAAGGATTCAACGCTTTTTACAATCTGGTGAAAAACTTTTATATGTTCTGTAATCCCGACCGTGAAATTCAGGTACATTTTATTTGGTAAAATACCTTGGTCATAAGCCAACAACTTTAAGATTTTAACATCTTTGTTTCGTTTATTTGTTTTTTACTAGCATTTTCCATGTCGTGAACACAGATTTCACTCATGGATTCTTAACTTCCTCCAGATTGTTCAACAGTTTGTCATCTGCCATTAAGGCCTGTACAGGAACCCGCGGCACAACATTACTCTCAATATTTTCCCATTGAGCTTCATATCCTGGATCAGACCTGTACGGCAACATTTGAGCTGAAATAAAGTAATTAGTGAAAGGTAAACCCCAACCTCCTTTTTCTTTTGATAATTGTAGAGTTTGAACCAGATTTGAGTTTTGTTGCCCTGCCATAAAAATCTTGAAATGGATTTATTCCACTAATCAAACAGCTGGTTGGGGTCTGGCATTAATAGAGAAATCTGGGCTGGACCGTATGGGATCAGGGTCCATTTTCAAGATCTTTCTTTTAGAGTGGAGGATTATTATTTTTTTGCCCACTTCTAGCTATGCAACCCTTCATGACAACGTAACACTATTCATACATTAGGTGTATACAGTCCACATAATATGTTACATGAAAAACCAAAACACCTCCCCCTCTCCTGCTCCTGCTCCCTGTTCCTTAACCTGGGGGCTGAGATGGTCTTTGGGTGGTGAAAGTCTGGTATCTGCTCTAGACTTTGACCTGGAGGATCCTGCCCACACTGTTGCTCCTTCATGTGGAGACGTGCCCCTGCCTCCAGGCGCTCCCTCTCCACTCTCCCTCCCCTCCATCTCTCTTTTTCAATTTAAAAATGTATCCATCACGCTCTTTTGGCACCAACTTTTTAAACCAATTCCACACTTTTGATTTCCATCCATCCAAATCTTGTCTACAAATGGTCAGATGCGCACTCAGAGGAGAGGGCTAACCGAAAACAAACCTCTTCCTCTTCTTCTTCCTCAACAGTCACTATAGCAACCAAATCTTCATAAGCGCTGCATGTGCTGATGGTGATAGTGTCGGGGATAAAAGAATAATGCAATCTGCCTCTTCAGCTGTGATCCCTCTGTAATTAATTCAATGGACGTCAACGTGTTACAAACATGAGCTGAGCAAATGCTGTTGCTGCTGTGCCTTTTGAACGGCTTTACAAAGGGCTTTTCTCCAACAAATATAACGCTTTTATGAAACAATTCATAATTCAGTATAGGTTCCTTTTAGGTGCAGTGGGTCAGAACTACTGAAATTTAGGAAACTTTCCCTTTTGTGATGAGAGATTGTGATACATTAGGCACTTTTGCAACTAATCTCAAACATCGGTTCAAGAGAAGCTGCAAATAACAACTTCTAAATCAGTCGACGAGCCAGCAATTTTTTCTATTTTAAATTTGTACATTAAGACTTTTTAAATACGTTATCAATCAAATTAAGTTCAACACATGGTGACTAAAGGCTTATAGATAGATAATATTTACAGTATGAATAAAGTGTAATATGGATATTTTGCCATTTTGATTCAATAAAGCCACTGTCCTTGTTATAAAAATAGTGTTTTTGGATGTTTTTTTTAAATCTAGATAATTAAATATGACAAAGTGTTTTTTATAACTTGTCACAAATACTCGATTAATTGTTTTATTTAATTGAATTAATGCATTTGATGTATATTATTTTATTCATTTTATTTATTTCTTATTTATTTTAACCAGAAGAGTTCTCATTGACATCGATACCTTGTTTTATAGGAAGTATGTTAATAACTGTTAAATGATGTGACTGCAGCTTCCTCTGCTCACACAGTTGTACCTACACCAGCCCATGTAGAGTGATGGAGTCAGTCCAGGCAGAGCAGAGGAATGCAGAGCCTGAAGCGCTGCTCTGAACCTGCACAGGTAAAATCCACTTTATATTTGTGCAGCCTTCACTTGTCTTAACATGTTTAATGCTCCATATGTCCACAGTCAGAGCTCACAGTCAGGAAACTTGGACTTATGGTTGGACTTTGGTTAATGTGTTGGAGAATTAGCTGACATTTTTTGGCTGGATACTTAATAAAGCACACAAAAATCTAACTACCAGGCTGAGGAGACAAGCTGAGGTGAAGGGGCACAAAAAAAAAGAAAAAAAAAAACACAAAGGGACCAAAAAAACAAACAAACCTACAAAGCTTACTTCCTAATCTAGCTAAAAGTCATTGATTATAGTTCAATACTATCACTCCCAGTACTAGCACCTGTACAGGATGAATTTCGCAAAGCACAAACAAACTTATTTCACAAATTTAAAGGCGTAATGGACGATTTTTCGCCGATTTGAGAACTCAAGCAGAAGTGCTATGATAGATCCATGCGCTTAGACACGGGGAAACATGCTGCTCTCCTTGGGGATGAGCCAGTGCAAGGCTGCAGGTGAACGGTATAGTCCTGCCACGTACTAATCGGCAGAACACGCCACGAGGAAATGAGACTCAGATTTGGGCCAAAAATCGTCTATTACGCCTTTAAGGCCTCAATATCCAATAGGATATCATTTAAAAAAGAAAAGTTTTGTCTAACGTCATGTGTGTTCACTGGTGCGTCTCTCAGTGGAGTCAGTGCAGGACTCGTGTCCCTCTTCTCCTCGTCTCACTCAGGCTGCACTGGGCACAGCCTTTTAAGAGTTTGCGTCGCTGTCTTGAAAACTGTCTCGAGGTTATTCATTTCCTTCTAAGTGTGTATTCTAGTAACGAGCCCTGGACAGCGGCGCAGAGGAAAGGGGCGGAGCTGGAGACGAGCTGCTGCTGATCAAATGAGACAAAACTGTTGCTAAATGTAAGAATATCATGTGGAAGGGAAAAGATAAACAATAAAAACAAAAAGCATTAATATGAAAACTCAAGTATCAATACTATACCAATACTCGTTTTGGTATCAATATATTGATAGTTTGGATCGATCTCCACAGTTCTAATTCACAGGTACAAGACTCACACTGCCATGATACAGCACGCACTGATTTGAAAAGCTCACACTCACACACACGCACACGCACGCACACGCACACACACACAGAGACACAGATACACAGAGACACAGACACACAGACACACACACACACACACAGACACACACACAGAGACACACACACACACACAGGGACACACACACACAGAGACACACACACACACACACACACACAGAGACACACACACACACACACAAACACACACACACACACACACACACACACACACACACACAGAGACACACACACACACACACACACACAGAGACACACACACACACACACAGAGACACACACACACACACACACACACACACAGACACACACACACACACACACACAGAGACACACACACACACACACAGAGACACACACACACACACACACACACACAGTACTTCAGTAATCCTTTCCGAAGCTCACAGTCATGTACTCTCGCTCTCTCTCTTCTCTGCAGCACCAATTATCTTAATTAACTGTGAGTCACCTCACAGTGGGCGTCCCAGGTGCACGTTCACAGCGCTTATAGAAGTCAGGAAGTCACATATAATACTTTTCTATGCCATTTCAAGCCCATAATTAAATATTTCAAAACACAATAAATACCCCATGACCTCACTTTCCATGTGTAATAATTTCCCCGTGGACAGATAGGAACATTGTCAGAAGAAGCACAAAAGGGACAAAAATGCTTAATTATTATTTTCAATTAATACAACTTATCACTACCAAGTCCTGCACAGAAAAATATGGCTACAATATAATGTCTTGAGGGAACAGGATCATCTTGAGGGAGCGACATAACTATCTTTAGGGAACAACATAGTTATCTTGAGGGAACGACATAGTTATCTTTAGGGAACGACAAAATTATCTTTAGGGAACGACATAATTATCTTGAAGGAATTATATAGTTATCTAAATAATCATTCCATTATAGTTAACGATAATGGAATGATGTCATTATCTTGAAAAAACAACATCATTTTGGTATTTTGAAGTAACAACATAACCATCCATCCATTCATCTTCTACCGCTTTATCCAGGGCCGGGTCGCGGGGGCAGCAGTCTGAGCAGGGACTCCCAGACTTCCATCTCCCCAGACACGTCCTCCAACTCCTCCGGGGGGATCCTGAGGAGTTCCCAGGCCAGCCGAGAGACATAGTCTCTCCAGCGTGTCCTGGGTCTTCCCCGGGGCCTCTTCCCGGTGGGACATGCCTGAAACACCTCCCGAGGGAGGCGCCCAGGAGGCATCTGGAACAGATGCCCGAGCCACCTCAGCTGGCTCCTCTCGACGTGGAGGAGCAGCGGCTCTCCTCCGAGCTCCTCACCTTATCTCTAAGCGAGCGCCCAGCCACCCGGCGGAGGAAACTCATTTCGACCGCTTGTATCCGCGATCTTGTTCTTTCGGTCACTACCCAAAGCTCATGACCATAGGTGAGGGTAGGAACGTAGACCGACCGGTAAATCGAGAGCTTTGCCTTTCGGCTCAGCTCCCTCTTTACCACAACAGTCGATGCAGCGACAGCATCACTGCAGCCGCTGCACCGATCCGCCTGTCGATCTCACGCTCCATCCTTCCCTCACTCGTGAACAAGACCCCGAGATACTTGAACTCCTCCACTTGGGGGTAACAACATAACTATTCTATAATTACCATGAGGGAACAACATAATTACCTTGAGGGAACAAAATAGTATCTTGAAATAACAAGATAGTAACTTTAAGGAATGAGTTATTCATTTTGAGTTAATTATCACATGCTAAACATTCATGGTTCTGCAGTGTATTATTGGCAGCATTTGAGCCCAGGAGCTTATCTGTTCTAATATCTGAGATCATTATGCACAGCCATGATTATAAGTTTTAGCCACGTTCTCGTGCTTAACGAAAGGTCTGGTGCTGGAAAAACTCTCACGATGAATCTCACTCTGCTTCTGGGCTCAAATGTTGCCAATAATGCACGGCAGAAGCGTGTTGAAGTCCCAGACTGAACAGCAACAGAGAGTTTGTGTTCCAGCTGCACACTAGAGGATTTTCAGCTATTTTAAGATGTGACACAAAGGCCACAGCCATGAGGACATTTTGCATGATTATCTGTCATGAAGCCAAGACACACCCCACATTTGTCGATTTTGAGAACGATTTGTTACATGTGGAGGAGTGCGAGTGTCACGTGGTCGAACTGGCAGTGATGGAAACAAATACAGGAGGATAGGGTGCGATCACCCAAGACAAAACTCAAAGAATATGTGTGGATTAAACCTGTTTACAAAGGCCACAGGAGGGCACTATAAGATAAACAGTAGTAAAAGAATCACATTGACTGCACAAACAGGAGAGCCACAACAAATAATCGCTTGCGAGAATCTCTGCTCTGGCCACGCCCCCTGAACTTCTGGAGAGGCAAATCGTGATGAAAAATGTGTGCAAAATGCTTTAGTAGTGCATGTGATGAGTTAATTAAGAGACATTCCCTCAAGATATCATCTTGTGGCCACTTTTTAATATTGTTTTTCTCTAATGGCATGTGCTGCGCTCCGTATTAAACATTATTACGTTTAAAGGTTTTCTGGAAGAATTTTAGACTATTTTAACAAAACATTTCAAGCTTCTGGATGAAGTAAAATCAACTAAAACATTTTTTTTTTTATCATTATTATTATTATTATTATTATTATTATTTTTTTTTTTTCATGACATACTTCACTTTGGACCCTGTACCATTGAGAGACCCCAAATCCTGGTTCAGTGTGCTGTGTGTGTCCTGCTGCTTCTGAGCCCCAGAGGAGGTGCACATGTGTCTGGAGGAGCAGACTGTTGTTCATTACACAAGGTTAACCTGGCTCTGCAAACTCTAATGACTCACCCAGGGAGAGTGTTCTCAGGAGGTGAACCAGCTTTGAGCTTGTTTGTTTGTCTACCAATAATTAATTAGAGCAGAGGAACCGAGACGGCTTCTGAGCACACTGATGTGATTGATCGAGAGATGAGTATTTCATATTGATCCATTTTAGGCCCTGTCCCAAGAATGAAATCCCAATAAGGACAAGAGTTTTCTTTGCATTGGCATCAGATCAATTTAAGAACACTAGTGCTAGTATTATGATTTGTTGGTAAGTAACTCATAGTACAAATAATTGGCACTAGTAGCATGACATGTTACAAACTGAGATACATTTCCCTACTATCCAAAGTAGATTAGCTCTGCAGTTGAAATGATGGCCACATTCTTGTCTTTTTAAAGGTGGTCAAGGCTTTTAGACACATTCCCTCTCCTCTTTTATGTCTGCAGATGACAGAAGGGGTCAGAGGTCACAGAGGTTTAAAGGTAGGTCTACTTATTTGTCTGTAAGAGGATATGGAGAATCAGTCCAAGCACCTTGGACAAATTGTAAGCTAGGATTCTTCTGATTATTGCTAATCGTATGGGGCTGTTGGTTTATTTGCACTGACAAGCAGTTTGCTCAAAGTGTCACAGTAATTAGTCAAAAAAAAGCCTATTTTCTTCTGTTTTAGTTCTTTTAAAATGGCCTGCAAGTTTGTCCATAGTCCATTACTTCAATTTCCTATTCACCTTATTCCGGAAAATGTGATTTATCTACCTGAAGTCTAAGGGATCTTCTCAAAATAGGTTGAAGCTTTAAAAGACACTTTTTTTTCCGTCTCTCTCTGGACCCCCTCCCCCCCTCAAAAGAGTAAAAAAATAAATGTCTGGCTTCACATAAAATGTTACGCGTTGATAAAACGATAGTAGCTTGATAGACCCTGCTCAGCTCTAGTGAACATCCCTGAACATCCTTTGATGTGTTTATCAGTAGAAGTTATGAACTCTCCAAATAATGTCACCTGTCGCCCATGTTTGTTCAATCCACATGGTCCACGGTCCCTAGGGGCCCTACGGCACATCCCATTCAACAGTGAGAAACTAATGTAATTGTCAAAGTGTGTGTGTGTGTGTGTCTGTGTGTCTGTGTGTGTGTGTGTGTGTGTCAATTGTTTAGACCTTGGACATGTCAGAATGACAGAAGCAGAACACGCGCTTTCGTCTCAGTGAGAATCTCACGTCTTCTGTGATTGGCTGAAACCTCATGCGGGTTTGTTTTGTTTCCTTCTTCCGGTCAGTGCGTAGCACGCTACTAGAGCCAAATCTCTTGATCATTTGCTGCACAGCGTCTTGCACCCGCCGCCTAATGTTGGCCTAATGCTCGTTGATGATAGGGTTTTTTAGCATTTCAAAACAATTACTGCCACAACGATGTATTGAAGCTTCAAAGCAACAAAAAGACGAAAAACATTAAGTCTTTTCAGCTTCAACCCATTTTGAGATGATCCCTAAGTGGACTAGGTCAGAATCGGGTCAAAACCTGGCCTTTAGCCCTAGTCAGACTAGGTTAGTTTTACCCATGGGCCTTGGGGTTAATTGCAATAATTAACTTCCAAATCATCCAAATCCAAATAAAATAAATAAAATAAACAAAATAAATAAAATAAATAAAATAAATAAAATAAATAAAATAAATAAAATAAATAAAATAAATAAAATAAATACAATAAATAAAATAAATTAATACAATTAATTAATACAACAAATTAACAATAGATAAAAACAAATACATTGTGGATGCTCACAAAAAAATGCAGACGTCGTTGGGTAATTAAAAGAAAAGGTAAAGCGAATCCTGTCCGAACAGGGTCTAAGATGAGTTCCGACCTGGTTCGACTCACCTGTCCGTCAGTGGAAATGGTTCCTCCGCAGTCGCTCAGCAACTCGGACATGTCGTAGTAGCTGCTGAACTCCCACAGACACGCCTCCAGGTTCAGGTTCCTGTAGAACCTGAGCGCACCGGCCCCCCGCAGTCCCGCGCTGTACTGATAGGGGGCGGTCTCTCCCATCACCTCCGGGTTCTTGGTGGCCGGGGTGAGGAAGCCGTGGCGGGTGGTGATCTCTGTGTGGTCCAGCAGGTTGGAGCAGCGGTGGTTCCCCACACGAGTGCCGTCCGGGCTCAGGGTCAGCTCGAAGTTGGACAGAGAGCGGGTGGACACTACAGGCAGCATTCCTGACCGCACAGACGGGGAAAGGAGGAATAAGAAAACACCACTTTACTGACGGTGGTTACCAATGGGTACCTGCTTGGACATTATTTTTGTATCAGGGTTTAAAGTTTTTAACTGTAAACTTGTATTTGGTAAGAAATCATTTGAACTAAGGACTTATGAACTAAAAACACAATGGAGAAAATGAATTGACTTCTGGTTTACTGTCAATCATTCTGGCTTCATCAGCTTTTTCTGCATTTATTGAACTTAACGCCTCTTTATGTAATGCATTGGGTTTGTGTCTGATCCTAAAATATAACACCCAGACAGTAATTGGTAGTAAGGCTTGTTAAAACTGTCTGCAAGTACGCTAAACTTTATTAGCATAGTCACGCACTAATATGCAAACTAGCATTAGCTAACTGCTAACTACATGAATCAAACAGCCCAGTCTGGAGTTATTTCTGTAAGTCCTGACCACAGTTATACATTTCTGGACAAACGGGGTCTTTGGGGATGAAGTCTGAAGTTTGTCACGTCATGAATTAAGAGCATTTATATCAGCTCCAAACTAGACTGTTAGCACGCTAGCTGTTGCTAACAGTAAATTGCGGTGAATTATTGGGATGTTTGAAATATGAGGAATAATGTTGGACTTGAGCAAAATAAACAACTTCTGTTTTTCATGTTTTAAGACAATAAACATCAAATAGTCTTTTTTTAAATCTTACACAGATTATTTAAACTGCAATCACAATGTTGGGTTTCCACATAGTAAAAGTATATTCTTGCTGATTTCTGAACAGCTCTGAGTTGGATCTGACTCTTGTTTTAGAGCGTAGCGTGCTCCTCACCATCGATGTGTGGCATGGTGACGGTGAGCTTGATGAGGTTGGGGTGCTCTGGGTCCTCTGCCCCGGTGTACCTGAGGCGGGCAGAGAAGGGTTCTGCGCCCACTGCTCCTGACACGCGTGACTGGCACATCCCTGGCACACAGCAGAGAATGGTACGAGTGTAGAAGAGGGATTGTTTGATTATTTGCATTGTCATTGTCCTTTAAACATGCTCATAAAAGACCTAAAAACATTTGAAACGTAGTGTCTTTTGAGGTGTAAAGGGAGAGGACTTACTAAACAGGATTCATCAAACAAGTGTGAATGCATGATCAACTGTGTTTTTGATGAGGGGAAAAGTCCAATTTTGTATAATAGGTGTTCTTTAAAAATGATCTGAGCAAAAACCCTAACCCCATTTGACTTTTATGTTAAAACCCATTATTTACAACAAACTAATAATCTGTTGTTTTGTTTTTACTTTTCAAGCTTTAGTAAATTGAACTATTGCATACTAAATATATAATGAGACGAGTGAGCAAAGTGACGGAGCATATGGCAGACATGTTCCACTGCCAAAACTAAAACTTTAGCTAAACATTTGCAGTCTCCATCTGTTCCCTGTGCTGGAGTTTGGACACAAACTGGAGTAACGGCAGGTGAAAAGGAAAATAATGTTAGATTTAGATCTGGATTGAGCCCAATTCAAATGTTTTGCTTTATTTTCTTGACATATTACAATACAACACTTTTTTTTTGCTTCTACTTTCTGAGTTATACCTTGAATAAATTAGATATGAACAAATCTTTTGGTGCAATACGTCAGTCTTAGTTAAAAGTCTAAAGTTTGGTGTGTGTTGGAGCTACTTTAAAGGCTGATCTTTGTCTCTGTGTGAGGAAAATGCACTTGGAGAAAAACACCTGTGACGTTACAATGTCACAGAGAAATCTATGGATTAAATAAATATTAGAACATCTTTAGGTACAGATTGGACAATTTTGTTGTTTCCATGTGAAAGCTTTTATGAGAGAGTTTTACTTGTAGTGTCCCGCCTTAACAAAGAAACAGTGGGCGTTAAAAAGAGTATTTATTGATCAAACTTAATTTATAAAGGGCTTTTTATAAAAATATTGTAACAGAAAGGGCTTTAAATGCTGTTGTTATTTTTGTAATGATAGAAAAGGCTTCAAAGGAGCTCATCTGGACAGTGTTTAAGAAATCAACACGTTTCAACTTCCATCTGAAAGGCATTAAACTGAAAATGACTTTAGTTCAGTATAGTGAGCTAAATAAATAGAATAAAATAAAATAAATAAATAAAATGAAATAAATAAAATTGTTTTTAGTCTTTAGTTCAGTATAGTGAGCTTGCGAGAGGTGACCAATAAGAAAAAGGTTTTAAATGACTAATGCCAGCCCTCCTCACCTTCCTCCAGGCTGATGGAGACTACAGCGCTGCTCAGCTCCAGACCCTCCTCCCCGTCTGCGTTCACTGCCCGGGCCGCACACTGCACCCTGGAGCCCGCCTGGAAGTACACCGAGTCCAGGGTGATGAGCTTGGACGAGGTGAAGAAGGTGTTGAAGTCCACCTCCCTCATGGGGCTGGTGACGCCGTCCGGGCCTGTGGGGGCGCTCACGAGCCAGCGGTAGCGAGTCAGAGTGTTGTTGATGCTCTCGCTCCTGCAGATGGAGCCCGTTTTGTCGAAATCGGGGTATTTGGGGTTACAGGCCTGGACAGAGTGACATGTAGAAGTAGTCAGTAGAAAGTACATTGATAATTGCAATTCTTAAAAAAAGTAAACACACACAGCACTGACTTTATTTTGATCAGAGTACTTATAATGAAGGGTTTTACGCTTTGGTGCTCTGATATTTGGACAGTTAAATTACTCTATTATGTCACTGAAATACAGATGAGAGAAAAGTATATTGGACTCATTCACTTAATTGTGGTAGCAAAAAAACGAATGGAAATAAAACGCAGGATTATCTGCACACAGAAGAAATAGTTTTTTGGTCTTAAATGCAGACTTGAGCAGAAACTGGGGCCAGACTATGCAATCCGCAAGAATCCACAACGATTTAAAAAAAGACAAACTCTCAATATTTCTGTAATATCAACAGAATCTTACAAAAGCCACAACAAAAGTAATAGTTGACATATTAGCAGTTATTTCCAGAAAGAACACATACTGCCGTTGTGTCCTTGGGCAAGACACTTCACCTAATCTGTGTGTGACGGTGGTGTGTGAGTGAGCCACACTACGGTCAGTTTGCCCCACTTAGACTTTGACAAGCTTTATTGATCCAGGAGATGTACATATTCCTCCAGCAGGTGTAGAGTGAATGAATAATGCATGAATACTAATGCATAAACTGTGAATATTTTGTAGAATTTAATTAAAGTTGAATTGGAGCTGTTGTCACTCAACAGCTGCTTGTGCAGACGCTGAGACACTGCCACATACATATCTGATTAAATATACCATGCTCTTCTGGGAGGAGGAATTCAAAGATGAGACAAATCTAAACCTGTAATAAATACAGGAAAATATGAGTTTTAGCCATTTTGTTTTGTTTCATTATATGTTGCTAAGTCTGGATTGATTTTTGTTGACTTTTGTTTATTTTGAATTCCACATTGCACAATCTGGACACATACAGGAAACATCTGATGGTAGTTTGTCATTTTGAAGGGTTGAAAATCAAGCAATTGACTTGATGTTTTATATAAGACTCTTGTCCTCAGCAGACATGGTAACCAGCCCTGGGTCCAACACTTTTCTCCATATTAAGAGCAAAGTTCAGTCCCAGAAGCTCTCGTCTGTTAAGTGCGAGTCACATTTGTTATAAAGCTTCTTAAACTATGGCCGAGGGTCCAAAGTGTGAAATTCTTATACAGTATATTGCAGGCCTAAGGGTGAAAGTAAAATAATATAATTGAGAAGATATGCACATAAAGCCTATTATAACAAAGCCAACTGGGAAGGAAAGTTCACTTGTTTTGTTCCAAGTTTCCTGGCAGAGGACCCCCAGACCCCCACAACCATTTATACTGCGTAAAGTTAGAGCCCAAGTTCAAATTGTGCTCAGGGCCCCATAAACACTTAATCCGGGCATGAAACTACAAGGTTGGGAGGTTTTATTCATATTTAGATGGCAGGCCGGGCTACCTCACTTTATCATTTGATTTAATTGCAACCGTTTGTTCTGACTGTCCACTGCAGTGGCATCAACATAAAGAGAAGGCTCCTGGGATCGTACAGTGACACAGATGACCGGGTAGCCAGCAGGAGGGCTCTGGACCCTGGAGCGCTCTGCATGGTCGTACTGGAGCAGGGACACCACTCTGGGCACGGAGGGGAAGGTCACGTCCGCCATGCTGTTGGTCTCCTCGATGTAGATGATGGCTTTACTCAACTGTGCAGGCAGAAGAAACAGAATGTAAAATACAAGCGCAATGACAAATGAACAAAGAATGTCTATTACTATATGATGCTTTAGTGGAGGAACATATTCATTCATCAATCAGGACCAAATATCTGCACTGACACTAGATTCTATGATAGTATATTTGCAAAAAATATCTATATGAGCTAGATTCAATTAAAGAGGCATGATGTAACAAGGACATCTCAATAAGAGAAGCAGAAGGTGGACACTCCCCTAGAACAGTTACAGTGTGGACCTTTAAAATGGCTACTTGACATCTCTTTAAATGGCTTTCTAAATAAGGGTTTCTTCCTCAAAAGTTTAACTCGACAGTGCACAATAATATAGTATTACAAATAATATATAAAAAAATAAAATACAGTATAAAGTACACATAGTTTTGGAATGAAGTTTGTATTTTTATCAACTTGACAAAAATGTCTAGAATGAGTCACTTGGTCAGAGATGGCTATTAAAGGTGTTGGCAAAAAGATAAGTATATATTACACAGAATGTCTGAATACTTAAAATCTAAAGAGATATACAGTAAGAAGTTTAACGCGGTAATCCAAAGAGTGTCCTGTGGTGTGACATAAAAACACAGTTCATCTGTTATTTACGCTCCAGGACGAGTTCTGAATCAGGGTTTAAGCCAAAGATCAAAATAAATAATCATTATATTTATTATATTCTTATTAAAAACATGCTTCAGTTTGATGTCCTGCAATGTGAGAGCTTTATTTCTTAAGAAAAATACAGTTCTAATATGTTAAAAACTTTACGATGAGACAGTTACATATTACATTATTAAACACGATTGACATTGTTAACTTAACACATCGAACATAAAAATATATATGTAAATAATAATGTAATGTTTGAACATAAAAATATATACATAATGAATTATATCATGTTTGCCAAAACCTTCCTTCCATAAAATGATTTACATCACAGGACAGAAAGAAAGCCGTCAAATAGCCAAATATAAATGTATAAAACGTCACCTTTGTCTCCGCGACCATGTTCTCGTCCGGCCTCAGGTGCACAGTGAAGGCTTCTCTCATCTCTCGAACTCCGTCGTACAGAACCTCCACCTCCACATAATGCACCGCCTCTCCAGCTTTGAAGACTATTTCTACACAAGACAATACACAATTCCACACACGTGCATTAAGCCTTTCATTATCCACATTACAATGCACGCATTTACAAAGAAAAATACAAATCTGCACAAAGATCCATCCCTCATTATACTTTAGTGTGAAGTGTGTGAAGTAATTACAGTCTGTTTCTCTGTTCACAAAGAAACAAGAATCCTGCGAAACAAAAGACATAACAGGCTGACTTTAATTTGTCTATTAAAATACATATTATGCAAGTGGTACACAGTATATTGTTTACATCTTTTTTAAAATTTGTTTAAATTTGTGATTTCTCTTAATCTGAGGCTACGGCTGTTTATATTGGTGTAGAAATTGTATTAGCTAATTGAACATAGACAAAATTATTTGTATTGGTTTTTGTTGTGGCTGAGGGAGAATAAACAGAACCCTCAGTTCAACTTTTGTTTTTGTTAACAACAGTATGGACTTGGGTGAGGTTTCAATCGGCTGCTCTCTGGTTGGAGGGTAAATGATTAAAAACAGTCTGGATGTGGATCTAGAGAAGGCGTTTGACCGTGTCCCTCATGGCTTGCCCTCTCCGGGTGGGTGGGGAGTCTTTGCCCCAAGTGGAGGAGTTCAAGTATCTCGGGGTCTTGTTCACGAGTGAGGGAAGGATGGAACGTGCAGCGGCTGCAGTGATGCAGTCGCTGCATCGACTGTTGTGGTGAAGAAGCAGCTGAGTCGAAAGGCAAAGCTCCCGATTTACCGCTCAATCTAGATTCCTACCCTCACCTATGGTCATGAGCTTTGGGTAATGACTGAAAGGACAAGAAATGACTTTCCTCCGCAGGGTGGCTGGGCGCTCCCTTAGAGATAGGGTGAGGAGCTAAGTCACACGGGAGGAGCTCGGAGTAGAGCCGCTGCTGAATGGATGGATGGATGGTGGTAAATAAAGATATATATTTAATTTGTCTTCATTTGAATTATAGTTGAGACTTATCATCTGCAGATTAAGAGGGGCCTCCTGGACTGACCAAAGACATAATTATGAGTGAATGATTTGAATACTGCCAAGGGAGTTTTATTTGATCAAAATAAATGTCTGAAGAAAGAACATTGAGCACTTTTCCTTGCCGGCTGATGCTTGGGTAAGAGTAGGAACATAAAGGCCAACGCGCTCTAGAGCTCAAGCCTACTGCTAATTACAGTGAAAAAGAGTGTAAGTCTGTGTGCGGAAAGGAAAGGCACAGAGAGAAGCAGGAGAAGAAGTGGTGCTTTATCTGCCTCCAGCCGCTCTTGTCCCTCTCCTCAAACTTTACAGCAGTGCTCCTGTTGGTCGTAGAGCAAAGACCTGTCTGGACTCTCTACAGAATTGCCATCAAGTGCTTCCAACACATGCTTTGGGCACTTGAGCACATGCTTATAGAAAACACTGGAGCACGTCAAAGCCTCTGTGTGTTGGCCTCTGTGTCCTCTCTGAAGCCCTTACCCTGTGAGACAGGGTGGTAGTCCTCTCCTGACGTGGCCGAGCCGTCCTTGGTGTGCACCCTGACCACAGACACTTTGGAGGTGTCCCCCAGGCGCTGCACTGGGACCTTCACCACAGACACCTGACCACTCTCCCGGGGCTCGCTCACACTGAACTTAGTCTCTCCAAAACGGATAATAGACTCTGGGGACAACAGACAACATACATTTATTAGAGCAGTGTCAAAAGAAAAATACATGTGATATTTGATAATTATGTTAAATCTAGCAACAATATATTTTTTAAATACTTCCATCTATTTAGAATGACACTGTTACACTGTAGTAGTTTTGCCCACTTTACATTTTGTAAAAGAAGACGTCAAATATATCCAACTCAAATATATACATTTATTCATAACATTGAAATTCCTGATTGATATTCTTAATTCAAGTTACTATAACAAATGTACACTTTTTGTGGCCATTTTGCAGTGTATGATGCAGCCCTAAACATCATCATAATCCTCCAAACTGCAGACGAGGGGACAAGTTCCTTACTGTCTGAATCATCTTTGATCTTGATGAGAGTTTCGTTCTGTTTGCCCACAGACGCCCCAAAGGGAGCGCTCCTGGCACTGCCCAGCACCAGCCTCAGCTCCTCCTCCTCCTCGTACTCTGTGTCATCCACAATCTCCAGCACACAGGGTTTCTCACGCTCACCTGCAGGGGCACAAGTACATGATTATATTAGTTTGACTGTTATCATATAGGTGAAGAAGTACAAGGAAAAATGGGATGTGATCTGTGGAATCAGACTAAAAGGACACATAATGTGCTGTTATTGTCCTTTAAACATGCTCTTGTACCTTTGCTTTGGCCTCAACTGTTTTAGAACTTAAAATATAGATGCATTGTCAGGCTTAGGATTTGCAATGGAGCACCCCACGCACAGATTGAAAAGTCCATTTGCTCACAAAAAAAGACATCCACACAAATCTGATGGACGACAATGTGCAAAGAAGTCCTCAGAGTCCTGTTCTCCGCACATGCACAGTAGAGTTGTTGTCGCATGAGCAGTGGAGTTGTTGTCGTGGCCTTTCATTGTGTAAAATTGCAGATATCGAGAGTGTTGTTTTCGCGTTTTTGGTTTGTTTCTGTCTCTGTTCCACCGTGAATGAATTGTACTGCTCCTTTCTCCCACAAACAGCCAAAATCAGTCACAATTTCGTCTGCCATTGTTGAGGAGCAAGGAAAAAGTGGCGCTTCTTGGGGAATTCCACGGGGAATACCGGAAATGTGAGGGGAAATACGTACGTACATACGTCACTGGAGCGTCAGCTCTGATTGGCTGCTGCTGCGGCTGCTACGCTTCTGCTGCAGAGACCTCAACATATCTGAACGCGTCGCGTAAGCCGCATTGGCCGCCTCGGCCGGCTCATACGCGCGCTCAAAGCGTCGAGAGCGTAAGAAAACGCACCAATCGCGCCGCAAAAACGAAGAAATCGCGCCGCGGAGAACGCACTACGTGCTCAACGCGCGTTTACTATAGACTTTGAATGTAAACTGGACGCTTCGGCTGCGGCGGTGTGGAAGCCGCTTTAGAGTGTAGAGTTTAGAGAGTAGAGAGTAGAGAGTAGAGTTTAGAGAGTAGAGAGTAGAGAGTAGAGTTTAGAGAGTAGAGAGTAGAGAGTAGAGAGTAGAGAGTAGAGGGTAGAGGGTAGAGAGTAGAGGGTAGAAGGTATAGGGTAGAGTGGTAGAGGGGTGGAGGGTAGACGGTAGAAGGTATAGGGTAGAGTGGTAGAGGGGTGGAGGGTAGAGGGTAGAGGGTAGAGGGTAGAGGGTAGAGGGTAGTGTGCAGTGTAGAGTGTAGTTCCAGACCTGGGAGGAAGGTGATGATGGAGGCGTCAGTGTTGGGTCTCTCCGTAAAGTCCATCATGACCTGAGCTGAGCCCTGTCGGCTGTAGCAGCGCACACTGGACCTGTGGCTGATATCTCCGCTGCGGTACACGGAGGCCGACACCTGGCCTGCGCTCTCTGAGGCCGTGTACACCGCCTCACGGAACTGCATCTGAGGCACTGCACGGACGGACAATCAGCAATATGGATTATCACAAAACACATGTGAAATCTTATCTTGTGCAAGCCAACTACAATTCTGCCTGTGGGGTTTGAAGTAAAGTGAAATGCTGCTCCCTAAACAAGAAATAATCCAAAACCTCACTGTTCCATTGGTAAAAAGTTATAAAAATGGTATCAATAAGTGGGAAAAGTCATGAGATTGAAACCTATCCATGGGTTTCAACCTTTAACTTTACTGGATCCACAATCATTCAGTATTTGAGGACATGTGCCACATACTGTACTTTCATTATTAGTTCCTTTTTTCAACATGTTATTAAAATGTAAACTGCGAATGACTCTCCCAAACCCTCTCCAGCAGCAGCATGTTGGCATTTCTCCCACTCACAGTCGGAGATGGAGTCGTTGATGGTGACGGTGGACTTGCTGGGCTGGCCCAGGATGCCGTTCATGGGCATCCTCAGCACCAGCTCAAACCTCTCCGGCCCCTCGAGCACCGGCTGGCCCAGGTCATCCAGGACGGCCACGCGGACCCTCTGCATCATCAGCCCCGGAGCAAAGTCCATATTACGGCTGATCCCCACGTAGTCCACTCCAGCTGCGCACACGTGAGATAAACAGGAGTGACGCTGAATGAATGAACTAACAACAGTCGTCAAAGCTTTTTTTTGCTTTATCAACTCGTCAAATTATTATTTCTACAGAACTTTGAGACATGACATTTGGTAACTTAAGGCTTTAGGATGGAGAATATTTATGAATAAAGTGAACTACTGTTGATGAAAATCTGAAATAGTTTATTTATTTTTACATTTTGATTTAATAATACCAGTCTTTGTAATAAAAAGTATTTTCGTATGTGTGTTAGACTGCATAGTCCAAATAACCATTGTGATAATCTAAATATGAATTATTATTTGTTTACTGTCAACTAGTCACGATTAGTCACGATTAGTCACGATTAGTCACTTAATCCAAAAATGTTTGGTCAATTAAAATGTTTTTGTCAAAGTCATATTTTTTCTGAATAAAACTAAATTAAAAAAAAAATCCTAAAGACTAAAAGTAGGGTGTTGAGTAATAAAACAAACACAAATACATTTCGGGGTCTGTCCACTAGGGTTATTCTTGGTCGATGTCTTAGTTTGGTCACGACCCTCAAAGGTCTCGTCTTGTCTTGGTCTTGACACTCAGCGGTCTTGGTCTTGTCCCGGTCTCGGCACCCAGTGGTCTCGGGACCCTCTACAGGTCTACATCACAATCTTTCATGATCTAACATCAGAGTGAATAAATATCAAATCTAAACTCAAACAACAAACTCATCTATCTCCATGAAGACAAGAAAGGCCTGATGAGTCCAAAATGACATCTCTCTGTAATTTCATACAGATGGACATCAGTCTGGTCACTGTTGTCATCTCTGTGATTTCAGATGGGTGTAATTGACAGGTGGATTAGCCAATCAGGGACAAGCATGGTACAAACGTGTCAAAAACAAAAAACGCTGCTTAAAAGGCAAAAAGAAAGACTACAATAGCACGGGGACTGAAAAACAGTGAGAGAAGTTCAATTGAATGTTGCACTGTTCTGTGACCAGACTCACTCTTTGTGAAGAACTGTGTATTATGGATCCCTTCTAACAGCTTTTTAAAGGATTAAATTTGTAGTTAAGATTTTTTCTTTTTGTGAAAAAATGTATTTGTTGTTTACTTGGTTTAAATTATTTCGCTTGTGATTTAACTTGTTCTTCTTACAAACACATTATTCTAAATTAATATACCTAAATAACTCTTAATCACTAAACACGTGGCAAAATGATAAAGGTAACGGAACAATCCAGTTACTACACAGTGCACGTTAGCTCGCTCGCCTCTGTTCATGCATGTTTCATTTATGACTGCACTGTACGACCGCAGCAGATGAAAGGACGGGCCCAAATTTCTCTTTCCATCACATGTTTAATCAAGATGGTTTCTGAAAGAAGATGTGGACTGGGCTCACACAGCATAGCAGGTTGTTTCGTTTGCCATTCTTTGAAGATACTCCCTTTTCACACTTGGCCACCGGGTCTCTACCTGTACTTATGACCCAGATACAAGGAAGAGTGGTTTGCAGAGTGCTGTGCAATTTTGTATAAGAAAGAATGAAGGTTTATCAAATGTAAAGAACATGTCTAGGGCCGTGCGAAGATTTTGTTGTTTATTTTTCTGTTTCAAAATTGTACGAGGACGATTTGAGAAAATATGAAAAAAAATCAGATCAGATCACTGCCTGCTTTGGTAGCTATGCTAGTACATGTTCATTTTCTACAATATATTTGTTCACAATCAGGATTAGGTTTAGGAACAGGAGACTTAGTCAAAGTTAGGGCTTTGGGAAAGGTTTGCTAACTGGGTGTTGGCAGAACTGCGTTGTGAAAAACAAAAAACAAAGACGCTATCTTATTGCAGTGGCTCTCTTAAGCCTGGTGTCCAGTGTACACGAAAAAAAGATCTATGGATGTCACACTAGAAGAGGTGTACACGGTCACATGGTGGGATGGTTCACACATACCTCATGGCTACTTGGTCACATGTCTGTGTTTACTGTTGGTCACATGTCTGTGTTTGCTGTTGGTCACATGTCTGTGTTTGCTGTTGGTCACATGTCTGTGTTTGCTGTTGGTCACATGTCTGTGTTTACTGTTGGTCACATGTCTGTGTTTGCTGTTGGTCACATGTCTGTGTTTGCTGTTGGTCACATGTCTGTGTTTGCTGTTGGTCACATGTCTGTGTTTGCTGTTGGTCACATGTCTGTGTTTACTGTTGGTCACATGTCTGTGTTTACTGTTGGTCACATGTTTGTGTTTACTGTTGGTCACATGTCTGTGTTTACTGTTGGTCACATGTCTGTGTTTACTGTTGGTCACATGTTTGTGTTTACTGTTGGTCACATGTCTGTGTTTACTGTTGGTCACATGTCTGTGTTTACTTTGGTCACATGTTTGTGTTTACTGTTAGTCACATGTCTGTGTTTACTGTTGGTCACATGTTTGTGTTTACTGTTGGTCACATGTCTTGTGTTTACTGTTGGTCACATGTCTGTGTTTACTGTTGGTCACATGTCTGTGTTTACTGTTGGTCACATGTCTTGTGTTTACTGTTGGTCACATGTTTGTGTTTACTGTTGGTCACATGTCTGTGTTTACTGTTGGTCACATGTCTGTGTTTACTGTTGGTCACATGTCTGTGTTTACTGTTGGTCACATGTTTGTGTGTACTGTTGGTCACATGTTTGTATGTACTGTTGATCACATGTTTGTGTTTACTGTTGGTCACATGTCTGTGTTTACTGTTGGTCACATGTCTTGTGTTTACTGTTGGTCACATGTCTGTGTTTACTGTTGGTCACATGTCTTGTGTTTACTGTTGGTCACATGTCTGTGTTTACTGTTAGTCACATGTCTGTGTTTACTGTTGGTCTCATGTCTGTGTTTACTGTTGGTCACATGTTTGTGCTTACTGTTGGTCACATGTCTGTGTTTACTGTTGGTCACATGTCTGTGTTTACTGTTGGTCACATGTTTGTGTTTACTGTTGGTCACATGTCTGTGTTTACTGTTGGTCACATGTTTGTGTTTACTGTTGGTCACATGTCTGTGTTTACTGTTGGTCACATGTCTGTGTTTACTGTTGGTCACATGTCTGTGTTTACTGTTGGTCACATGTCTGTGTTTACTGTTGGTCACATGTCTGTGTTTACGTTGGTCACATGTTTGTGTTTACTGTTGGTCACATGTCTGTGTTTACTGTTGGTCACATGTCTGTGTTTACCGTTGGTCACATGTTTGACAGAGATTGTTGATCAGCTTCTGCTTGATAAATCACAGCACATCTTTGGTCGCACGATGGTTCTGTTTCATTTTTGTTCCTGTTTGACTGTGAGAGCGGCGACCAAGGCCGTCTCTAGGGAGTGGCTGTGTCCCCCAAGCTGCCCACCCCACTCAGAGGGGCTGAGGCAGTTTTAAGCCTTTTAATTTTGCACCTATCTATAACAAAATATTGTAAACAGGTAAGGCTTGAAAATCACATACCATCATGGCTAAATCATATCTCGACTTCTTGCCGAATTGTAATTTTTTCTTTTTAATAACCTTTTTCTCCCTAGCGTGAAGAGTCTTTGAGTTTGTAATACATTCTGAAAACATACTATATATTCGATAGCATTTTTTATATGACCTAGACCTATTTGACCCACATGTGAAGAACGAGCCTTGCATCTGGCTGCATACGATTTTCTATTTTCAAAGTTCTAGGGACAAAAAAGCGATAGATTGGCGATGCGGATCAGTATGCGGTGGAGGAGCGCCTGGGGGCAGGAGATAATAGTAGCTGTAAGAGAGGCTGTAGGCTTGGCTTTGGGTTGAGGTCCAGAGAGAGCACAGACCGGCAGAACTGTGGCTCTGAATGCCAATACCACAGGCTGTTAGACTGTGTAAAGCTGTAGATACTTCACTTCTGATGATAACAGGTCTGAGGGGAACAAGGAGAGGTGATCCAATCTATATTCCACTGACGAGTCGCCTACCTGCTCTACAAAGACGTCCAGCAATGTATTGTGACTTGTCTTGCAGATCAATTTTGGTGTTAATACTTATTACTGTAGATAACTTACCCCAAATGTTAAAAGATATGCTTGTGTATGCCATAATCAATGAGGGAAAACAGGTAAACATCCATGATATTGGCCTCAATAGTCACTGAAAGGTGTTTATTTGAGGGGGGATGTCTTAAAGGAGACATATTTAGCTTTTTCAGTTACTTTAGTATCGAGCTCTAACATGAGCAGATCATCATTTTATTTCTATTCATTGTAAATCACAATATTGATCCAAAACAACTGAGTCATAGAAACAGATCCAATGAGTTTTGTGTTACTCACTGTGTTACTGTTACTGCAGATACTGCAGATAATGCTGCATCATGTAATCATGTGGTCTTTGAGTACTCAGATGAGAAGTCAGGGTTCTGGCTTGTTAGCATTCATGTGTTTTTATCATGGAAAGCCAGGATTGGATTGTCACCAATAATAAAATACCAGTAATAGAGCTAACAGTTAGATGTCTTGTTGTTAGCCTTCTACCATGTTTACTTTGACTGGCTAACGTTACAGTACATGGGTAATTCGTTTAACAGTAGTGCCGGGTCTTTCTTGCGCAGATCTGTTGTACTTATGACTTGGATGTTGTACTGTTTGGTCAAAAAGCTCAAATGAATGGAGCCTGGACGAAAATCCAAGCCTGGAAGACAACCTGAGGCTTCATCGCCTTGCCTCCTCACCAGCGCACTGGCAAGGACATTCAGCTTCCAATCAAACCCCAGCTCACCTTATTCAAACCCCTGTCTCCCAGACGCTCTAGCCATCCAGCATCCTCCTCATTCTTCTGCTGGCCCTTCTCAACCACCACCAGTGTCCATGCCCCGGGGGACGAAGACATCTCCTAAACGCTCATCCCTCCCAGAACGCTCATCGTGTCTTTTGCCGCGGCCTGAGCGCCAAAGACCCTAATCATGCAATGAAGCCTTTCTAATGCTCGATTTTGTCTGTCTGGGTCTATAGAATAAACATCAATCGACAAATCAGCAAATCTTGTCCGTGTCCACACTGCAGTGACGTCAGGTGTGGAAGACGTGCAGCAGTGCCAGAGTTCTTTTCGCGACTGGTGCAGGAACCCTTCGAATGCAGCAAACAAAGCCAACGTTTTTTTACTTGCTATTGGGCATCGGAACTGAAAAGGCTGGATCCGTCATTTTCTTACACTATTCCTAGTGCGCAACACCAATAAACCATTCACACCATTAAGTGTCTTGCCCAACGACACATGTGCAGGTAACGCCAGGTAAGTGAGCATGCGTCTCCACCGCGACAATAACTTCCATCTTCAGTCAAGCTCCAGCCTCGATTTCCCATAAACGTCCGCCTCGTCCTAATCCCTTCCTCTCCCCTCGCTAAAACAACATTAGCCTGTTGTCTCCACGGCAACGGTCACTGTTGATTCTTGGCCAAACACTGAGTGACAGGCTGATGAGTGCACCCCATTGTTGGTCCTGCAGGGAGGCGCATGTGTCTGGACTGGCAGCGGCGTCGCGCACTTACCCTCGGCAGACACCGGGCTGGTCTTCCGAGAGTGCACCGTGACACTGCCCGAGCTGGAGAGGTCTGTGCCCGTCCGCCACACCTGCACCTCCACAAAACCCTCGCTCTCGTCCACGTGGTAGTCCGTGTCCCCCAGGTAGAAGATAGGAGCTGGAAGACAGGAAAAGGAAAATAATACATACAATAAAAGGCATAAGGAATACAAGAGCCACGTTTAGACCGGCCCTGACCTCAGACCGGTTCACTTTAGAGCGCTTTGGGACAGTTCAGTTTGGCGCATCTTATACAAAAAAAAAAATGTACTTCTGTTGGTCTGGGGTCTGTATGCAATTAGCTATATTGTAATGCATTTTAGACACAACAAAGCAACAGCTCAATTATAAACCTATAATATCAAATCCAACTTTATTTCTATTTCACTTTTTAAACAACAGAATCAACCAGAGTGTACTACGCAGCAGTAATAAAAAACATAGCAATGACAAAAAAAAAAAACACAGAAATGCAAAAAAGTCAACATTTCAATGAAAAGCCAAGGAAAACAGATTTAGATAAAGAGTTTTAAGAGCTGACTTAAAAGCAGAAAGTGACTGGACCTGTCTAAGGTGGAGGAGCAGTGCGTTCCACAGTTTTGGACAGAGTTTCCTCCTTGTTTTTAGAAACCAGTAACAAAGAATGATCTGCTGACCTGAGATAGTGTGTAGGTTTGAATCAGGTATTACAGAAAATATGAAGCGAGGCGTGAAGGCATTTAAACACAAATAAAAGGATTTAAAAATGACTATGATACATTACGAGACATTAAAACGAGTGTGATATGATCCTGTATTTTGTATCAGTGAAAAGGTGAGCAGCGCCTTCTGTACAAGTTGTAGTTGTGCCAGACACGTTTGGTTGGGACCTAAAACATATAGTGAATTGCGACAATCTAGGAGGTTAGTGATAAAAGTGTGGATTAAAATCTCAAAGTGATGCTATGAAAGAACAGGTTTAAATTGTGTGAAATGATGAATTTGAAAGAAAGAAAGAAACTAGTTTTGCGTTATTCTGGAAATGAAATTTGAAATCACTATCCAGTCTCACACCTAGGATTGGTCACTACAGGTTTCACATATTGTGTCGCCACTGGCAGTGTTGAATATCGAAGGTATTATAACTAAAAAGTGGTGTAGAGTTTAAGACATGATGCACTCCGTTAAGAATCAACTCTGTCAGCAGCTTGTGTCAGGGGTGGAAGTGCGCAGGAGCGAGGAGGGAACGGGCCAAAACTAAGAACACTAAGAGCTGGTAGTGAGTTAAAATCCCGAACATTTTGGAATGTTTTGAAATTCCTCGGGGGATTTTTTGGGGGCCCAAAAGGAGGACATGTCATCATGCACTGGACATATAATATTTTTAGGAGAATGATAAGATTATATTTTTGAGTCGATAAACAGGAAACAGCTGTTGCTAAGAATGAGAGCTAAACATATAAAGTAAAGGAATACTGCAGGTCATCGCAACATCAAGTCAGCGTCATGTTTCCACCTGATTCTGCCTTGTCTTTCATCCGATCATCTCGGTCAAAAAGACTCAAAGTGAGCCGGCTTTAGAAGAGCTTTCATGGCCCACTTTGGATCATCACTTAGGAGAACATACCGATCCGCTGCTTACTTTGTACTAGTACTACATCTATTACTAGTTTTGTTTTGTTGACAAGAGAAAAAAGTTACATTGCAATACATTATTTTCTAAATGTGTAAATACTACTTCAGGATTTATACCTTATTTTCAGTAGTAATTTGACAAATTAAGATGAATCAATGTATATTGTATTTATCCCCAAAGGACAATTCATGCACAGGAGGACTCATGAGCAGCAGACTTATGACAAAAGAGTTCTTCCTCTGTGTGTTTACTTGGATATAGCCATTACAGTAGATTGATTTACTTGTTTCAAAACTTAAAACCTTTTCAATACATTACCTCTTTTTATATGTATGAAAATATGAATGATCTAATTGACAAATATATTTTCTTACTGTGTGTCAAGCAATTGTTTTGTAAATCCTACAGCAAATTATGCTTAGGGAAAATTAAGTAAATCCCTATTCATCTGAATTCACGTCAAGAGACTAAATATTTCCTTTTTGCAGTTTACAAAGAAATACATTATTGCTTTAAATCTTGACTTTTGCTTTAAATACTATTGGTAAAATACTTTAATTTCAAAACAACTAAAATCAAGATTCATAATTCAAACCACGTTGACTCATATGTACTTTCCTGTAGTTTAATTGAGTGTCGAAGAGTCGCATTTACAAAGTGTGAACTGTAATAGGCACGTTTTGCCCTGAGATTAGCGCTGATTACAGGAAGAAATGAGCAAATGTTTCAAACGGAGCGGCAGCGGCTTGTCAACGCAGTAATTATGGCTTTCAACAGCACTTTCCAGCTTCCTGCCCCTGATCGGCCAACCAGCAAGATGTGTGCGCAACAAAACCGTTTATAGGATATGGCCAAAAGAGGGGAAATCAGGAATTGTCAGTTTTTTTTTTAAGTCAAGGGTAAAACTTAAGTTAATTATGAAAAACAACTAAAAGCAATTCATTCCAAGCATTTCCCCACGCATTTCTGCATCACAGAAGAGAGAAGTAGTGTAAATAAGGCTAAAACTGTGTATGCACTACTTAATGACATCATAAGGTGGGACCGGTGGTGGTTTATTATATTTTATCAAAGAGAGAGTGCGGTGAAACAGTTTGAATAAAAGACAGAGTATGAGAGCAATGTGAGAGCTCAAATGGTCAATTTTTTTTGTTATGGACTTTAAAGGTGCCATAACATGCTTTTTTCACGTTTCGTAGTCTATCCTAAGTGTATAATTGATAATAATAAGGGTTGTGCAACACCCTTAACATAATAGTTAAGAAATATCACCCATACCTTGGACCCCCTCACCAACCCGGAAATGCAAACGGCTTGGTTTGATATTCGCCCCCACCCTTGCGAAGAGCGATCTGGCTCCCCCGCCCAACCCGTGACGTAGTCTCAGAGAGCGTTTGTGGGGCACAAACAGCTGTGTGCTGTAAGCTCCGCGGTGCGCCGCTCCGCGCGAGTGAGTGAGAAAGAGTCTACTTTGAGACTAAATAAAACTGGTGTTGATTCTACAGCGTGCGCAGAACAGATATATCTATAGATCTATATATATATATATACATAAGTCTTATGTCCATCGCGCTCTTATTTCCTGGTTTTTCGGTATCGGATAGAACTTGTCTCTGTTTATTTTCCCAGTTGCTGCATCAACTACCACATAAACCTTCACCATTGTGAATAGTAAAAAGTGCGATATCATTAATGAAGTTTTGGGCCTCTTTGAACCGTGTTTCGTCGTAAATCGAAGCAGAAAAACTCCGGAATGGGCTTGTAGGGAGACACGGGAGCCTGGAGCAGCGCGGAGCCGGGGGGAAGGGGGCGGGAGGCGGCACACGGGGGGGGGGAAGGCGGGAGGGGGGTGGAGAGGGGGGAGGGGGAGGGGGGATGATGACGCGTGCTTGCCCTTATGACGCGGTCTTGCACCCACCGCCCGTCAGTTTGGAGATTCGAGGAAAAAATGAAATAAATGGAAAAAAAAACATGCTTTAATTTTATTTTTCTATTTTTCGGCTAAAATGTTATGCACTTTAAAAAATACATATTATTATTTTAATGAATTATATATAAGTGGATCTTTATTGAACATTTTGTTTTTAACCATTTTTAATCTTGTTTTTCCTGCTCCAAAAGACAGAAAAGAGAGGCCTGCTGCCAATTTTCATAGCATAGTGGGCGGAGATAGGGGGTAAGTGAAATCAAGGCTCAAAATACCAAAAATACAAGCCTGAATTGATCAAAATGTCCCTCTGAGCACACTAATGATGCGAGGGAACCATTAAAAGCTCAAAAAAGTAGATTTTTCACAACGCTCTATTGTTTTTACATGCAGTGTACTCAACACATCTCAATTTGCTTAAAATGACCTAAAACCTTTCATTAAATACATCTGACATTTTACATATTTATCTATAAGTACTATCTATATGGGCCCATATCTGTTGCTCTGGTGCACTTCTGAAAACAGTGGCAGGGCGCAGCTGCAGCCCGTGTTATTAGTGAAGGAGGCTGCGATGTGACTTTGATAGCGGGGCAGAGAGAGAGAGGAGACTATCAGGCTGACGGCTGGGCTGACAGGAGGTCCGGGGGTTATGGAGAGCCCGGTGCCAGCCTGGACCTGCCTCGATGCAATTAGTCTCCGGATTCCAGCGCACACAAACCTTCCCTCCCACTGGTTTCATTCACTTAACCCTTTCCTGGGCACTCCCCGACGCAGCTTTTAGACGTACTTTTGAAGACACCTTTGGATTGGCAATTCATGTTGTCGTATAAAGCTGGGAATTGCAAAGTTGCACAAGATTTGATACACAATAAGATGGTCATTAATTCTTTAGTCGGTTATGGTGTTTTAGTTTATTCGACTAATCATTTTATTGTGATTTATAGACCACAGCAGAACGAAGAAGATATAGAGTGAGTTAGTGCAAGTTCTTGGCGATAATAATGCATTTAATCTGCCTTTTTTACATGTAAATACACACTTTTCTATATACGTCGTTTTTGCATGAACTCTTGTGCCGTTGTTGTTCTGTAAGGACAGTTTGGGTCAGAAATATGGTCAGATCAGAGAGAATTGCTTTAGTTGACTACAGTCCAAGCACATTCACGCCAGGATCTGGATGCCTTTCTCCAGGTTTGGTGTCCAAGAATAATCGCACATTTTGCTGACAGTTATTTAAGCTGACATATTTAAATAAATTAAGGTGTTATCAGGTATGAATATTGGTAAAATCATAACATTGTATAAATTACATGGATTATGGCTCTTGTTTTCATGATGTTTTCCAGGTAACATTTGTGGAATTACATTACTTCTACCTATGTCATACCGACTGCTCGTATCCAACCAGGAAGTAACATCATAAACTTCACCAAAATGATCAAACTGGGGGAATTTTTAGTAAGATCTTAAAGGAAAAATAAGTAACTTTTTTGTTACTTTGTAAGTCCCTGTGATGGTTAAAAATATGTATTTTTGGGCGTTTGAAGTCTCTGGGCGGAAAACCAGCCTTTTTGGCATTCTTAATAGTTTTTACAAGGGATCACAATGTCTTAATTCAACAAAAATGAAGAAAAACTAAATCAAATTGCTTTTATCCGTTTTTCACTGTCTCCCTCAGAGGCAACCGTTGTTGTGATTTTGGGCATTACAAAAAGAAATGGAATTGAATTTTAGGTTTGTTCTCTGACAGTGTATTTTCACAAGGAGGCTGCAGGGGGAGCTCTATGGATGAAGTTACTTAGACCTAAAGATCTATAATTAAATGCAGACAACAACCAACGGTCTCATTTTGACCCTGCTTTTACAGTATACAGTATGACAGATTTCACTTTATTACATTGGGTACAGCCACTGCATTTACTGACATGAACTTGAATTAAACTGTTTGAATAAAACTAAATAAAGTATATTCCCATTACACCAAGCCAGAGCACAAAAACCTTCCCACTGTTTCCTTCACTTCACTCCTGGCCCTTCTCCTCTTTCAGCTGCCTCGAGGCTCAGACCTGTCTCTACTGTACTCACAGCTCCACTGGGACGTGTAGCTACAGTCACACAGCAACAGTCAGAACAAAAGTGTATTTATGAGGCAGCAAAGGGACAGAGAGCGAGGACAGACATGAGGTCAGACGCCAGGTATGGACGTTATGACAGAGGAACGTCAGCACGCTTTAGAACCATGTACTCACACTACTGTGGTATATGTACTCACTCTACTGTTGTGTATGTACTCACTCTACTGTGGTATATGTACTCACTCTACTGTGGTATATGTACTCACTCTACTGTTGTGTATGTACTCACTCTACTGTGGTATATGTACTCACTCTACTGTTGTGTATGTACTCACTCTACTGTGGTATATGTACTCACTCTACTGTTGTGTATGTACTCACTCTACTGTGGTATATGTACTCACTCTACTGTTGTGTATGTACTCACTCTACTGTGGTATATGTACTCACACTACTGTGGTATATGTACTCACTCTACTGTTGTGTATGTACTCACTCTACTGTGGTATATGTACTCACTCTACTGTGGTATATGTACTCACTCTACTGTTGTGTATGTACTCACTCTACTGTGGTATATGTACTCACTCTACTGTTGTGTATGTACTCACTACTGTGGTATATGTACTCACTCTACTGTTGTGTATGTACTCACTCTACTGTGGTATATGTACTCACTCTACTGTTGTGTATGTACTCACTCTACTGTGGTATATGTACTCACTCTACTGTTGTGTATGTACTCACTCTACTGTGGTATATGTACTCACACTACTGTGGTATATGTACTCACTCTACTGTTGTGTATGTACTCACTCTACTGTGGTATATGTACTCACTCTACTGTGGTATATGTACTCACTCTACTGTTGTGTATGTACTCACTCTACTGTGGTATATGTACTCACTCTACTGTTGTGTATGTACTCACTCTACTGTGGTATATGTACTCACTCTACTGTTGTGTATGTACTCACTCTACTGTGGTATATGTACTCACTCTACTGTTGTGTATGTACTCACTCTACTGTGGTATATGTACTCACTCTACTGTTGTGTATGTACTCACTCTACTGTGGTATATGTACTCACTCTACTGTGGTATATGTACTCACTCTACTGTTGTGTATGTACTCACTCTACTGTGGTATATGTACTCACTCTACTGTTGTGTATGTACTCACTCTACTGTGGTATATGTACTCACTCTACTGTTGTGTATGTACTCACTACTGTGGTATATGTACTCACTCTACTGTTGTGTATGTACTCACTCTACTGTGGTATATGTACTCACTCTACTGTTGTGTATGTACTCACTCTACTGTGGTATATGTACTCACTCTACTGTTGTGTATGTACTCACTCTACTGTGGTATATGTACTCACTCTACTGTTGTGTATGTACTCACTCTACTGTGGTATATGTACTCACACTACTGTGGTATATGTACTCACTCTACTGTTGTGTATGTACTCACTCTACTGTGGTATATGTACTCACTCTACTGTGGTATATGTACTCACTCTACTGTTGTGTATGTACTCACTCTACTGTGGTATATGTACTCACTCTACTGTTGTGTATGTACTCACTCTACTGTGGTATATGTACTCACTCTACTGTTGTGTATGTACTCACTCTACTGTGGTATATGTACTCACTCTACTGTTGTGTATGTACTCACTCTACTGTGGTATATGTACTCACTCTACTGTGGTATATGTACTCACTCTACTGTTGTGTATGTACTCACTCTACTGTGGTATATGTACTCACTCTACTGTTGTGTATGTACTCACTCTACTGTGGTATATGTACTCACTCTACTGTTGTGTATGTACTCACTCTACTGTGGTATATGTACTCACTCTACTGTGGTGTATGCATGTACTCTACTGTGGTATATGTACTCACTCTACTGTGGTATATGTACTCACTCTACTGTGGTATATGTACTCACTCTACTGTGGTATATGTACTCACTCTACTGTGGTATATGTACTCGCTCTACTGTGATATATGCATGTACTCTACTGTGGTAGATGTTCTCACTCTACTGTGGTATATGTACTCACTCTACTGTGGTATATGTACTCACTCTACTGTGATATATGCATGTACTCTACTGTGGTAGATGTACTCACTCTACTGTGGTATATGTACTCACTCTACTGTGGTATATGTACTCACTCTACTGTGGTATATGTACTCACTCTACTGTGGTATATGTACTCACTCTACTGTGGTATATGTACTCACTCTACAGTGGTATATGCATGTACTCTACTGTGGTATATGTACTCACTCTACTGTGGTATATGTACTCACTCTACTGTGGTATATGTACTCACTCTACTGTGGTATATGTACTCACTCTACTGTGATATATGCATGTACTCTACTGTGGTATATGTACTCACTCTACTGTGGTGTATGCATGTACTCTACTGTGGTATATGTACGCACTCTACTGTGGTACATATACTGTGGTATATGTACTCACTCTACTGTGGTATATGTACTCACTCTACAGTGGTGTATGCATGTACTCTACTGTGGTATATGTACTCACTCTACTGTGGTGTATGCATGTACTCTACTGTGGTATATGTACGCACTCTACTGTGATATATGCATGTACTCTACTGTGGTATATGTACTCACTCTACTGTGGTATATGTACTCACTCTTCTGTGGTATATGTACTCACTCTACTGTGGTATATGTACTCACTCTACTGTGGTATATGTACACACTCTACTGTGGTATATTTATGTACTGTACTGTGGTATATGTACGCACTCTACTGTGGTATATGTA
The DNA here is from genome assembly GCF_026437365.1 of Eucyclogobius newberryi. NCBI lineage: Eukaryota > Metazoa > Chordata > Actinopteri > Gobiiformes > Gobiidae > Eucyclogobius > Eucyclogobius newberryi. The sequence goes on from NW_027315724.1 coordinate 7,451,505, forward strand.
CGCACTCTACTGTGGTATATGTACTCACTCTACTGTGGTATATGTACGCACTCTACTGTGGTATATGTACTCACTCTACTGTGGTGTATGTATTCACTCTACTGTGGTATATGTACTCACTCTACTGTGGTGTATGTACTCACTCTACTGTGGTATATGTACTCACTCTACTGTGATGTATGTACGCACTCTACTGTGGAATATATACTCACTCTACTGTGGTATATGTACACACTCTACTGTGGTATATGTACTCACTCTACTGTGGTATATGTACTCACTCTACTGTGGTATATGTACTCACTCTACTGTGATATATGCATGTACTCTACTGTGGTATATGTACTCACTCTACTGTGGTATATGTACTCACTCTACTGTGGTATATGTACTCACTCTACTGTGGTATATTTATGTACTCTACTGTGGGTTATATACTCACTCTACTGTGGTATATATACTCACTCTACTGTGGTATATGTACTCACTCTACTGTGGTATATGTACTCACTCTACTGTGGTATATGTACTCACTCTACTGTGGTATATTTATGTACTCTACTGTGGGTTATATACTCACTCTACTGTGGTATATATACTCAATCTACTGTGGTATATGTACGCATTCTACTGTGGTATATGTACGCACTCTACTGTGGTATGTGTATGCACTCTACTGTGATATGTGTTCATATATATTTCAAACAGACCATTGTTATTAAGTAAATACTTAACAACTTTTATTTAGCATGCCCTACTTTTAATTTTTTTTTTTTTTTAGCACAGTCTATAAATATAATTTTCTGAAGTGTTCTCCACTGCCAGCACTCTGTAATATCAATCACAGAAGTGCAGAAATATCAACTTTAACCTTATTTAAAAATGTATAACTTTTAAAAATGATTTTTATCAGTGTGTTTATTAATATAAACCATGAGATCGATCTTCAAAACAACATTCACAATATTATCTACATTTCAAAATACTTCCCACCTCAACCACACCATGCATTAGGCTAATCCTCCCTGCGCTATATTGTTAGTCCTGCCCAAAATCCTGGCTCCACTCACTCTGGGTCCCTCAGCGCTGACTATTGATAGCTGTGAGACTGTGAGTTGCCATGACAATCGAAGTTAGCACCTTTGAAGCGGCCCTCAGCTTTCATCCCCAATCCAAAGAGAGAGAAGATTTGAAGAGATAAATGCGTCTGAGTACTCGCGCACAGATCTACAGTGAGCCGGAGGAGGACGCGATATCAACAAAACGCACAACAACAGGAGCTGAACCAAATCAAATCAGCATCCGGCTGTCGACACAACTGCCACCAGCAATCACCAATCAGAGAAACACCGGCTTATTCCACATCAGATCATTATTCAGGATTGCAATGGTATTTCACACCTTAAAATATAACTTTCATTAAAACACTTTCTTTCCCACAAAAGAAGATAGTGTAAAGGTACACTGCAGTACAGTACTTTATTGTCCCTTGGAGAAGGCGGAGTGGGACCTGACACATCAGATCAGCTGAGCTTCATTAGTTCAGACAATGGGCAATTAGCTGAGCTGAACCAGAGTGCCCAAAGGAAGAGGAGAGCTGAGCATATTAAGTTGATAAGTTTCATTTGCTAAATGTTTTTGCTAATTTTGCCACTTACCTCTCTGTCTCATTCTTTGGCAGCACTGACTTCACATTGTGCAGCGATGACAAGAGCACACTCAGGGCCCTGGGCTAAACTCCAATACACTGATCTAACTCCACAGTTACCCAACTAGGGCCGCAAAGGGCCGGAGAATTCTGGGTGAATGACAAAAAACTCAGAAAATGTCAATGGGAATTTTAGCTCAAGGTCAAAACTTTATAATTGAGCCGCCCAGCGAGAAACTCTAAGAGACATCGATTATCAAGGCAGCAGAACCACAGCTTCTGACAGCACATTTCACTCACTTGTCCAGTAATTACCCAGACCAGCTTGTGCTATGTTAAATGTATAAATGTGCTGTCTCAAAGAGAATTAAACATTGCGTGAAGTTCAGTGTCGGTCGATTACAGGCGCAGTGAACGGAGCAGAAGACTGATGTGTGCGTAAGGTCTGAGAGTGTGTGAATGAACAGAGGAGGAGCAGAATCCCAGAGGCACTACACTGTACGGAGGATGAACTGTGAGTGACACCTCCACCACAGAGGAGTCTCTTCTGGAATAGAGAGCCTCACTGTGGAGTAGTGTGCAGCTGGAATGTTCAATGACAC